>NC_091990.1:31346192-32590222 GCF_044704955.1 Pristiophorus japonicus | reverse complement strand
GCTGACCCACTGCACTGTATATTTTGGTATTGATAGCTCACATAGGAAAATAGGAACATAGGTCAATTGACATTTTCAAGACAGAGATTGATAGATTTTTGTTAGGTATGGTTATCCAGGGATATGGAGAAAAGGCAGGCAAATGTACAGATCAACCATGATCTACTTGAATGACAGAATTGGCTTGAGGGGCTGAATGGCTTCCTTCTGTTCCTCTGTTACACATTGTGCTTTGTTTGAAATTCTCACACATTGCACTGTGCCTTTGTTTCAGGAACTCGGGTACACTAGGGGCCAAAATAACTCTGCGCAGACAGTGTTAATCCCACCACCCCCCATTTAACAGACTCAGAGGATGCAAACTTTGCACTTTCTGATAGCTCAGAATCTCTATGCTAATTTTTCTCACAATCAGACCCTCAGACAAGAAAGTTTTGCTGTATTCACCTATCTAGCAAGCACTCAAATGGAGTCAGTCACACATACCAAGGATGCAAATGTGTGAATTGCATCCTCTCTTGTGCCATTGCTTTATATGGTTCATAGGATGCTGGTCCTGGGCTTGTTGAGTCATCTGGATACTTCAGGCGGATAGTCTTGGATTTAAAAGAAGAGACTATGGTCTTTGGTGACTCTTTGGTCAAAGAATGGTTGATTCTGTAATGACCTAGAAAAGAATTTCACAGCTGACACAGAGCATTTGTGGTGATGGTACAGTTCACAGGTGTGCAAAACAAATGTTCTATGCTATTTATTGACCCTGGGCAACTGCAACAAAATAATCTTGATATACATAGAGCTATCTCAAAAAAGTCAGAAAAACTCTTTTACTGAATGCATTGTGTTGTTACCTGAGACACATAAAGGGTCCAGAGGTAGATTTCCCTGCTCAGCAACCATATTGCTTCATCTACACACAGGCAATAAATACATAGAAACATAGAAACATAGAAAATAGGTGCAGGAGTAGGCCATTCGGCCCTTCGAGCCTGCACCGCCATTCAATGAGTTCATGGCTGAACATGCAACTTCAGTACCCCATTCCTGCTTTCTCGCCATACCCCTTGATCCCCCTAGTAGTAAGGACTACATCTAACTCCTTTTTGAATATATTTAGTGAATTGGCCTCAACAACTTTCTGTGGTAGAGAATTCCACAGGTTCACCACTCTCTGGGTGAAGAAGTTTCTCCTCATCTCGGTCCTAAATGGCTTACCCCTTATCCTTAGGCTGTGACCCCTGGTTCTGGACTTCCCCAACATTGGAAACATTCTTCCTGCATCTTACCTGTCTAAACCCGTCAGAATTTTAAACTTTTCTATGAGATCCCCTCTCATTCTTCTGAACTCCAGTGAAAACAAGCCCAGTTGATCCAGTCTTTCTTGATATGTCAGTCCCGCCATCCCGGGAATCAGTCTGGTGAACCTTCGCTGCACTCCCTCAATAGCAAGAATGTCCTTCCTCAAGTTAGGAGACCAAAACTGTACACAATACTCCAGGTGTGGCCTCACCAAGGCCCTATACAACTGTAGTAACACATCCCTGCCCCTGTACTCAAATCCTCTCGCTATGAAGGCCAACATGCCATTTGCTTTCTTAACTGCCTGCTGTACCTGCATGCCAACCTTCAATGACTGATGTATCATGATACCCAGGTCTCGTTGTACCTCCTCTTTTCCTAATCTGTCACCATTCAGATAATAGTCTGTCTCTCTGTTTTTACAACCAAAGTGGATAACCTCACATTTATCCACATTATACTTCATCTGCCATGCATTTGCCCACTCACCTAACCTATCCAAGTCACTCTTCAGCCTCATAGCATCCTCCTCACACCCCAAGAACAAGCAAAAGAAAATTGGCAACTTACTTATATTCTCCTGGGATGTTTTATCAACCTTGCAATAAGACCACTATAATCTGTGTATGAACAGCCCAGCGGCATAGATGAAAGAGTCAGATATAACATTGCCAATTGATTATCACTTTGGACCAAATTATGGGCAATTTATGTCGTGGGCTTCTACCGACAAAGAACAGGTTTGAAAGCACACAAAGCATCATTAGAATGAGAGAGCAAGAAAGAGAGATAAAAAAGGCTTGCATCTTTTCACTGAGGATTATATTTTTACTTAGACCCATGAGGTGAAATGAAAGTTGACGAGCTCACTTCACTACCCTGTCCTGTGAAACCACTTCAAAATATTTGTTTTAAAATCCACAGTAGAGTTTTATTGGAGATTTACAGTGGGGTTTCATTGCACAGGGGAAAGCGGCCAAAGATTTGTGTCCTTTGTTCAGTTCTCCCCACAGCTTTGCAGTTCCTTTCACTGAACCAGGAATAATGTAGAGCAGAGTTAATAAAAATAGTGGGGACTTATCTTCATGCATAAATGATACTATGAAGTAATGCCAATTTTGTGACAAAAGATCCATTTCCATTTTAGCAAAACTAATGAAAACGAGAGGGAGGGAGCTAAAACCAAAAAAAAATGACTTGCAAATCAAACCCAAGTAGTTTGATCACTGTACACAGATATTATTTTCAACTTCCTCAATGGCTCAGCTCGTTTCTCCAGTGAGTAACAATGCAGACTTAACATATTTATGCACAAACCAACTAAGCGCAGACTAGTAACTTGTATTCATAAGATGTGTGTACTTACATGGGGAGGGTCCAATCAGCGTCCCTGGTGGAATTAAGTCTCTCCTGGTTTTCGATAAAAATGCTGATTCAGCAGTGACATTGTTAGTTTTCCCAAGATAGACATGAGAAATCTGGAGAAAGAATTGTAAAAATTAGACCGATTTCCTTCTGTACATAAAAATATTTTGAATGAGTGCATGACATTTCTACCCCCTCCCCCATCTCAAAAGATCTTCTCAACAAATGGCCCCAGACTCTGTGTGCTGCATTGGCCAGTGGGACTGCCAAATAAATCAGCTACTGCCCTTCTGGGTGAAAATACTTCAAAACTATATCGTGCTGTTCTCAAATGAATAGGTCCATCCTGACATAATATTGAGTATTGATGGTTTACAACAAGCTCTAACCAACTTACATTGTCTCAAGCTGGAGTGGTATTCAAGCAGCATCATTGAACAAAATGGTTTGTCTGGCATTAATTCACACCTTTCTCCAGTCCTTGGCTGTTAGAAAGATTTTAAACCTTTCTGAGTTAAATTTGACAATAGCATTTTAATATAAATTATACCAAGTTCCTTCAGTGGAGAAATAGTCAGAAATCCTGAAATGAGACGCATACTTTGGCAAGTTACTTTTATCGTTATCTTTTATTATTGCACACACCAGTGTATTTCCGACAGTTTTGCTTGTAGGTCTAAAATGAAGGATGATTTGTATTCTCTCCCTGTGCTTATATTCTGCTCCCTCGTTGTCTGCCTGCGACTGTTTCTGCATCTGCCCTTGCTCTCCTAAATCTAGGCTGACACTCCAGTGCAATGCTGAGGGAGTGCTACATTGTTGGAGGTGCCGTCTTTCAGATGAGACGTTAACCCATCTGCTCTCTCTCAAGTGGATGTAAAAGATCCCATGGAACTATTTTGAAGAAGAGCAGGGGAGTTATCCCCGGTGTCCTGGCCAATATTTATCCCTCAATCAACATAACAAAACAGATTATCTGGTCATTATCACATTGCTGTTTGTGGGATCTTGCTGTGTGCAAATTGGTTGCTGTGTTTGCTACGTTTCAACAGCGACTACACTCCAAAAGTATTTCATTGGCTGTAAAGCGCTTTAGGATGTTCGATGGTCATGAAAGACGCTATATAAATTCTTTCTTTCTCTCTTTCTTTCTCTCTTTCCGTCTTTCTTTTTTGCTTTCTCTCTTTCTTTCCTACTGCTCCTGCTGCTTTGTATTTTTTACTCTATAACAAAATAAGGGGTTAAAATTGGTGTTCGGCAATAGCGCAATATTGACCAGAATTCCTTAATGTTCTTCAAATAGTGCCATGAAACCTCTTACATCCACCTGAGAATAGCAGACAGGACTCTGACAATACAGTGCTCCCTCTGCACTGTAGTGCCAACTCAAATTATGTGCTCAAGTTCACAATGGGGTTTTAATCCACAATTTTCTGACAGAGGTGAGAGAGCTACCAACTGAATCAAAGTAGCCTAAAAAGAAGTTAAATCAGTACACTATCCCTCCTTATCCTCCTCGACCTGTCTGCAGCATTTCACATGGCTGGCCACACCATCCTCCTCTAACATCTCTCCTCCATTGTCCAGCTGGTTTCATTCCTATCTATCCAATCATAACTAGAGAATCACATGCTTCTCTTCCTGATCCCACAATGTTATGTCTGGAGCAATGTTCCTCCTAATTCTTTTTGGGGTTGCACGGAATTTAACATTGGAAAAGCCAGTTCTGGGCTGTGCAGGACTGGCAGACAGCCTCGTGGTCACATGGCCATGCAGCTTAGAGGGAGCACTGCTCTAGTGTGCCCCAAGGATCTATACTTGGCCCCCTGCTATTTCTCATCCACATGCTGTTCTTCAGCAACATCATCCGGAAACACAACATCAAGTTCCACATGTACGCTGACGACACCCAGTTCAAACTCACCAGTTCCTCTCTCGACACCTCCATTGGGCTCAAGTATCGGGCCGCGCCTAGAACAGCGTAGCTCTGAGAGCCACGCCTGTTTTTGGCGCTGAAAAGTGCGTCAAAAACTCACTGAATAATTCTACGATGTAAATCTGCTCCATTCCAGGTTAGCGGGGCCAAAGCGTGGCACCGATTCTCTGACTGCAGGGGGGTGGGGCTAGGTCGGAGAAGCTGATGTCGTGCCGGCAGCCCTATGCATGCGCGCTGGAGCGTGCGTGCATGCGCAGTGTGAAATAAACATTGGCACTTGGCCATTTTTAAAGCTTCATCTGCAAAAGTGCTTTTTTGTTTTGTGGAGCTGTGGAAAGGCTTGTGAGTGAACTTTCCTGATTTTTTGTGCCTGAAGGAGTGCTTTTAGCAGCACTGTTGAAGAAATCACCTGCTGAAATCAGTGAGTGCTGCTTTTTGCTGCTAAACTTCCAGAACTAGTGCTGCATAGGTGCATGCAAAATAAGGACTGTGTGTTTTGAAAAATCATGGTGTCAATTAAATACAGCAATGGAACAATGTCCACCAAGAACAAGTAATTTCTTGCATGAGGAAGTGGAGACATTAGTTAACGTCATTGAGCAGAGATGGCAGGAGCTGGATAGCAGCAACAGAGGTCGCATAAAAGTGCCACCCAAAGAAATGAAGAAACGCTGGAACCAAGTTGCAGAAGATTACTGCACAGTGGTGCATACCAGGAGATCTGGAAGCCAATGTAAAAAAAAATGGTCAAGTAGTTAGTGCAAGTAATATTTTCATTTTTCAATGGAATCGTAATTGTAAATGTGACTATGTGTATATGTCCCATCCTGCAGAAAGACGCACTCTGTAAAAAGTTATATTTTAATCTTTGCTAAAGAAATTGGCCCACAACAAAAGGGAAACAACTCGAACAGGAGGAGGCCCGGCAAATCTGCATCCACTGACACCCTTGGAACAGAGGGTAGCTGCTATAATGAGTCGTACATGGAGAAAAGCAATCAGTACAGCACAAGCTGGGCCCGCACGTGATGAAGAGGGTAAGTCCTGAAAATGCATCGTGGCCCTTCAAATCAACCTGCTGCCTGGCCTGCTATGTGTGAGAGTACTCATGCCACCCATCCTGCCCCCTCCTCTCCTGCTAAACATTTGACTGTTCTGATATATTTTGCAGAAGAAGATGATGATGATGCCAACCCTGAAGATCCTGAAGATCCAGAACAAGAACCAGATGAACCAAATGCGGACGATCCAGACTGGCTGCAGGCAGCGATGACTGAAATGTCTTCAGGGGAGACCTTCCAAATTAATATTTATGAACCCGCATTAGCGGACATCAGAGTTTCAACCCCTTGCATAGATTCTGGTTCCAGCTTCCATGGTTTTGATTCCGATGTTGCGGGTCCCAGTGGTGCTGCTGGTGTAATGCAGCAGTTTACAGCCAGTGCCCCAGCGTCCCAGCCTGTGCCTCCCACTCGCATAGGTTCTGGTTCCACCTTCCATGGTTTTGATTCCGACGTTGCGGGTCCCAGTGGTGCCTCTGATATAATTGAGCAGTTTACACCCACTGACCCACCATCCCAGCCCACGGCTCGCACTCGAGTGGTGCTAAATGCAAGACCCAGGGCCGCACCATCCCAGCCCGCGTCTCCCACTCTAGTGCTGCCATTTGGAACACCGAGCGTCCCGCCATCCTAGCCCGCGGCTCCCAGTGTAGTGGTGTCACAAGGCAGACCCAGGCAGAGGAGAAGGAGGTTGGAGATACGCTCTCCTGAGATGCAGCGTGGAACAGATGCGGCTCAGGTTGTGGCATTGGGTGTGGAGGCCAATGAGCTTACCCGATCACTCATCGGTAGCGTCAGTGCAGTGGGTGAAGAGGTAATGGTACTGACAGGAGAAGTAGCAGTAATGACACGGGAAATGAGGGAGGGAATGTCTGAGGGAGTGCAATCGACGGCACAGGCCATCAGGGAGGGCATGCAAGTGACGGCCCTTATGGAGGTAGCTGCTGCAATAAGGGCACACAGCCCGGCCAATCAAATGACACCCCCATGAAGATGTGAACATTCACTGAGATGTGGATGAGAGATGGTTGCAGCCTTTCTTTGCTGCTTTTGTTCTTGTTCTTGATGTAACTGTAGTAACGTTTTTCAAATTGAAATTGTTTTGTAACTTTTGTAACTTTACAAGTTTATAAGTGATCTTAAAGTTTTTAAGTGATCTTAAAGAGTCATATTAAAAAGTAAAGTTTGATACAACAAAAATTTTATTACACTAACGTTAACTTTTCAATAAAATATTTTTTCATTAAAACTGAATCATGTTCCATTAACACAACACAACATAGGAACAACTGCAAAGAATAAACATGTCCATGTACAACAGTGGTCGCAGAGCCCTCAGGCATCAGTAATTGAAGTGTTCACGGATGAGCTGCTGGCGCAGGGCTCGAGCAATCGTTAAAGGAGCACGATGGACCACCCTCCTCCGACCTCGTGCTCCGGCATCAGGCACTTGCATGCTTTCCTGATCGTCGTCATCATTTTCATCCTGCTCTTCCGTAATACTATCATCAGGCATTGGCCCCTCATGTGGGTCTTCTGGTTCCACTACCAGCTCCTGCTGCCTCATGATGGCTAAATTATGCAGCATGCAGCACACAACAGTGAAGTGACCGACAATTTGAGGAGAGTATTGCAAGTGGCCTCCGGAATGGTCCAGGCATCGGAAATGCTGTTTCAAGATGCCAATGGTCCTCTCTATGATGCTGCGCGTCGCAATGTGCGCCATGTTGCATTGATGGTCAGCTTCCGTCCGTGTTACGCGTAGGGGCGTCATGAGCTAGGTGGCCAGGCCGTACCCTTTGTCTCCCAGTAGCCAGCTCTCCTTTCTGGCTGCTGCTCAAACAAGTCAGATATAATGCTGTTGCATCATGGGTGCTGCCAGGGTATCTTGCATCCGACTGACATGATGCGCTGCTTGTCGTCACACACGAGCTGCACATTAATGGAGTGGAAACCTTTTCTATTACTGTACTGCTCGGAATCCTCCACAGGTGCTCGCAAGGCGATGTGGGTATAATCAATGCAGCCCTGTACCTTTGGGAAGCCAGCAATCCTGAAGAAGCCCACAGACATCTCATGGATCGCTTGTGCAGTCATTGGGAAATTGATGAAGTCATTCCTCCGCGCATACAGTGCAGCCGTGACCTGGTAAACGCAGGCATGTATTGCACGTTGAGAGATGGCACACACATCTCCAGTTGTAGCTTGAAACGATCCCAAGGCATAGAAGACAAGTGCAGCTGTTACCTTCACTTCAATAGACAAGGCAGTTAGCATTCTGCTTCTGGGCTGCAAATCTGCTCTCAGCATATCACAGATCTCAACAACAGATCTCTGCGGAAACGCAGCCTTTTGACACAATCAGCCTCGCTCATGTCCAGGTCCGAACGCCTGGCTTGATATTGCCGACATGGGTAAGGTCTCCTGCCCATCAGCCTACGGGCTATGGCGTTCCTGGTGCGGTGAGCTTCAATCAATTCTCTCCTATGCAGCGAATTGATGGAGAACCATTGCATAATCCGTGGCATTGATAATGCAGCACCCAAACTTGAAGTAAAACTTGAACTTTTAAACTTGCTGGCTGGCTGGCTCTCCCTCTTGGTGCTTTGTACGCCTCCCCTGTCTCCTGGCCAAATGGCCTGGCAGCCTACAAATAACTTTGCAGCTCGGAGGCTGCTGTGCTGCCGGCATCTGTGTCTCTGTGGCCCACCTCACGAACATCTCCCGCCCCTGTCTCCTGACCAAACGGCCTGGCAGCCTACAAGTAACTTCGCAGCTCGGAAGGCTGCTGCTGCTGCTTCAGACAGGTAGGAAAATTCAATATTTTTAATATTTGCTTTATTTATCATTTATTATTCAGGATTGCTCTTTATTTGTCGACGTGAAACTGTTAAATGCTTGTAAAATGTAATTACTTCCCTTCCCTTCCCGCCCCCCACCCCCCCATCTCTCGTTCCCTACGCCTGATTTGTAAGTGTTGGCAAGGTTTTTCTGAGCGTACAAAAATCTACATTTACTCCATTCTAAGTTAGTTTGGTGTAAGTTTTCGCTGCCTAAACTTGCAAAATAGGCATAAGTGGCTGGACACGCCCCCTTTTGAAAAACAAATCTGTTCTACAATGAAACTGTTCTAACTCACTAGAACTGGAGCAAACTAAATGCCGAGAATTGCAATTTCTAAGATGCTCCATTCTAAACTAGTTGCTCCAAAAAAATAGGAACAACTCAGGCCGAAACTTGCCCCCATTGTCTCTGATTCGTCACGCTTCTTGTCCAACATGCAGTAATGGCTGAGCAAAAATTTCCTCCAATTATATATTGGGGAGACCAAAGGTATTCCCATTACAAACTCCGTTCCCCGTTCCCTAGCCACCGACTCCATCCCTCTCCCTGAGGCTCAAACAGACAGTTCGTAACTTTGGTGTCCTATTTGTCACTGAGCCGAGCTTCCGACCCCATATAATCTCCAGCACCAAGACCGCCTACTTCCACCTCCGTAAGTAACATCTCTCATCTTCGCCCCTGTTTTTTATTATGTTAAGTAGCTATATAAATGCAAGTTGTTGTTGTTATGAAATTCTACATCAAGTAAAATGTAACACCTGAAAGTTCCACAACAATTTTTGATTTGTTGTTCTCAGAAGAGGAAATAAGACAATGTGATATGCCTTACACAACTGCAATATCATTAACCAGGAATAGTTTGCACTCTGATTAAGTGCAAGAAAGTTCATTTATAATGGTTGGATAAGGCATATCTGAGGAAATACAAACCATGGTTTCCCTCTCCCAGACTGAAATCATCAAAGCAGATTAGGCATCAAAGCTGAGGCCTTCTCAGTCTTGTAAGGGTTTACACGTTTTATGATCGGGGCACAGCAAGAGGCCACGGACTAAAATGGTTTAAACAAAAACCTGTGGGACTGTTGGGCGGGAGAAAGAGCATCAGCCTGGGCCAGGTGGTGACTCATCACTGATAAATGCAATTTCTGGGGTCAGGAGCGAGACCCGATTAACATCGAGACAAAGGGTTTTGATACAATCAAGCAGAGGAGCCCATGGATTAATTGGCCGGAGGGGAAAAACCAGTTCCCTATGGAGACTACAAGTCTGTGAAAATTCAGGACCACAAAAGATCCCACAAGACGTGCATTTTTGGATAGCGAGATGTAAAAGATAAGGAGTTATCTTTGGCCCTGCTGATTCCATGCACAGACGAGTGCTGGAAGCAACAGTTAACGAGGTGTGAATTGTGGCCAGCCAAATAGATCCAAACCCATCATCACAGCCATCGAGACTCATCCAGTAACTGAAAGCAGCCCAGCAGGAGACTTGTATAATCGAATGGATATATATGAAGGAGCTTACAGAAGTAAAACATCTCGGAACAACAGGTCAAAGGAACAACAACCACGAAGGGGAACAACAGAAGGAAGAACAAGAGAGAGATGACGAGAAGGAAACACAAGCAGGAGGAGAGAAGCAAGCAGCCGGGATCCACCATCTTCCCTAGCTCCACGAGCCTACAATCAACAGCAGCAGCAACTGGCTGGATGGGTGATTGTATGTCTTCCATCAATCTCGAAGAAGTCTTGTTCTGTAATTTTTAGTTGGTTTTTCTGTAATGAACTAACAATTGGTTTTAAGCCTAAACTTTGCGTTACATGGAGTTCTTCCTGTAATACCCGAGATGTATGAATCAAAGTAGAGTGGAAAACATCCTACAGTCTGTACAGTTCAATAACATTGCACAGTGTATTAAGTAATCAGAAAAACAACAATTGCATTTTTACTTGAATAAAAATATTACTACTGATTTTTACCAGCACAGAATTCGCACATACATGATAAATATCCATAATAAACAGTAAAAAAAAACTTGAAAGAAATCACTATAATGAACAATTAACTAATTTACACCCCCATGTAGTGTGCATTGTAACATGACCCAGACTGCTTCACTCACTCTGTAACTCTCTGATGCTTGCTCCAATTACAGCACTGTACGAAGCAACCTTTTATCTATCTTGAATCTCACTACTCACATTATACTCACTGGGACCTGGCGTCCCCTTTTTGGGATCATCCACTTTCGTGGCGATGGGCAGCTGGAACATACTGCTGTTCCCCATGTGATAGTCCATCTTTGACAAAAATGGAGATGGAATGTTGTATGCATTTGCTCCTGGTGTATAATTTATTTTCCTCCGTTCAAGGCGGACTGCCTAAGCAGTGGGCAAAAAGAGAGAAATCTTATCATTGGAACAATAATGGGAGCAAGAGAACAACCTGGAAAGGACACAATGCATTTCAGGCTCTAATCACAATACAGATGTAGACTTACATTTATCTGGGACTGATTAAGACTTCCCACACTAAAACCTCAGATGATCTGTAAGATGCAGTTTCTGCTATTTTTCTGTTTTACGAAGGCTGTCTGATTAGCTTTTGCAGAAAGACCCTACCATTTGCAGAACAATTAGCACACAGCAAAAGCTTAGCAAACAAGGGCTTAATATTTACCTTGGTATCACAGTTACATGATTATAAGAAAATATAAAAACTCACTTTGGATGCAAGCCCGCCCATTCCTCGATTGGAGATGGAGGTGCTGAAGGTTTCCATTGATCCATGAGAATAATCATAGGAACCTGGTCCTGGGTTTTCATCCTGTAAAAGAAAGTCAGTATAAAACCTTACTGATACTGAATCAAAACAGCAGCATGTGAGATTTATGTATTAAAGGATGACCACCAGTATCATAGCAGGGAATTAAAAGAAAGTGATTACTATAAAGGATGTACCTTCATTCAGACCTCTATTCATTATCCAGCTGCATGGGACTGCCTATGAATGATTCCACTCCTCTCTATGCACACACAACCACCACATCTCCAGCAATAGCTTTTCTTCTCACCCTCACATTGTCGCTTCCAGAATCTCCCAAGTTTCGTCCTTGCCCCTCATCAACATCACCCACAAGCATGGGATCAGCCGCCACATCTAGGCTGATGAAACCCAGTTCCACCTCTTTATCACCTATCTTAATCTCACAACTGCCTCTGTGCTATTAGACTGCGTGTCTGATATCAACCTGAACTTAATATCTGGAATATTGAAGTCACCAGTGTGGCTTTCAGCAGAAATTCAGCTTCCTTACCACTGATTCCATTTCGCATCCCAGCCACTTGCTCAGAGTGAACCAGTCCAACTGAAAGCTTGGCATTCTGTTCCATCCTCAGCTGAGCTATTAACCAAACATCATATCCATCACCAACATTGTCTATTTCCACCTGTGTAATACTGCCCTCCCTGCTCTTATGCCAGTGCTGTATACTGAAACCCTTACCAGTGCTTTTTTCATCTCCAGGCGCAGTTATTCCAGTGTCTGCCTTTCTGTTCTCCCAACCTCTACAAACTCCAATTTGTCCAAAAAGCTACTTGTATGCTCTCCTGCAGTGACTTCTGCTGCTTTATCACTCCCATCTTCACTAACCGACATGATCCCTTTCTCAAATTCCTTATCTTCATCTTCAAATCTCTCCCTGACCTTTCCCTCTCTATGGCCGCGATCTCGCCAACAGTGATTGCAGCCGGCAATGGTGGCTTGTGAGGAACGCGCTCCCAGCTCCATTCCGCCCTCTCAACACAATCTTCCGATGATTGGGCTTGTTAACCCGCCCTGCGAGGGTCCCGGTCAATTAACAGAAAGCCGGTCTGATGACGTCATCTGATGACGCACCATCAGCTGGTTTCCTTAAAGGGACCATGGCCAATTTTTTTTGACAGTCCTTCTGTCAGTGTTCGACAGCACTGAGCTGCTGCAAACACTGACAACTCTTTTTGAGTAAACAAAATCAACATTAAATCAAGTGTCCCTACAAACATTTCACAAGACCCTTTTTTTTTGTATTTTTGCAGTTTTTTTTTGTGTTTTTTTTGGGGGCTCTAAAACCATAATTTACAAGTGCCCCCTATCTTTTGGGGGACACTAAAACCGGCATTTAAAACAAATTAAACTTTAAAACATAAAATCAAATTAAAATTTGGTTGCCGGGGGTGATGATGCACTCCAGTCCCTCCGGCGCCCACCTCTCTCGGAAGGCCGCGAGCGTACCGGTGGACACCGCGTGCTCCATCTCCAAGGACACCCTGGCCCGGATGTAGGCACGGAAGAGAGGCAGGCAGTCAGGCTGAACGACCCCCTCGGCTGGACCGGCTGATGGCACCCTTGGCCGTGCCCAGGAGCAGTCCTACGAGGAGGCCCTCGGAACTACCCGCTCCCCTCCGCACAGGATGCCCAAAGATCAGGAGTGTGGGACTGAAGTGCAACCAGAATTTCAGGAGCAGCCCCTTTAAATATTGGAACAGGGGCTGCAACCTCGCACATTCAGTAAAAACATGGAACACGGACTCCTCCAGTCCGCAGAAATTGCAGGTGGCCTGGGAGCCCGTGAACCGGCTTAAAAATTTATTGCACGGGACTGCTCCATGCACCACCCTCCAGGCCAAGTCCCCAATAAATAATGGGAGGACTCCCGCGTAGAGTGCACTCCATCGGGGACCCCCGTGCAAACACTGACAATGACCGCACAGAGGTGCACAGCTGCACCCAGACTCTCCCATGACTCCCTCCAGATGCTTATGGAGAGAGTCACAGCACGCTGGGAGGTTCTCTTCCTTTCCAATGAATGGAAGAGACCTCCCCAGGACACCAACGCAGCCTGGTTGTGCATGGCACAGGAAGACACAAGCAATGATGTCATCAGAAGGATGCCGTGGAGCAAACCTTTCAATGATTACAGTAGATCACGAAACGTCCTTGTGCATGAAACTCTTTTGAGTTAACCTGCAAAACATAAAACATGTATCCGTGCCACCCGACCTGGATGACACACACAAGACATTTACAAGGCCCTTTTTTGGTTTTTTTGGGGTTTTTTTTGTGGGTTTTTTTTGGGCACTAAAATCAAATTTTTCCTTTTTCCAGTGCCCCCTATAAAAGGAGAGGGGGACACTAAAAGCACCGGCAATTAAAACAAATTAAACTTAAAAAACGTAAAATCAAATTAAAATTTGGTTGCCGGGCGTGATGATGCACTCCAGTCCCTCCGGTGCCCACCTCTCGCGGAAGGCCGCGAGCGTACCGGTGGACACCGCGTGCTCCATCTCCAAGGACACCCTGGACCGGATGTAAGAGCGGAAGAGAGGCAGGCAGTCAGGTTGAACGACCCCCTCGACCGCCCGCTGCCTGGGCCGGCTGATGGCACCCTTGGCCGTGCCCAGGAGCAGTCCTACGAGGAGGCCTTCGGACCTACCCGCTCCCCTCCGCACAGGGTGCCCAAAGATCAGGAGAGTGGGACTGAAGTGCAGCCAGAATTTCAGGAGCAGCCCCTTCAAATAGTGGAACAGGGGCTGCAATCTTGTGCATTCAATAAAAACATGGAACACGGACTCCTCCAGACCGCAGAAATTGCAGGCGGCCTGGGAGTCCGTGAACCGGCTTAAAAATTTATTGCACGGCACTGCTCCGTGCACCACCCTCCAGGCCAAGTCCCCGATGAATAGTGGGAGGACCCCTGCGTAGAGTGCCCTCCATCGGGGACCCCCGCCTCCTCCGGACGGCAAGATGGTACGCCATGGCGTGTCCGGACGGCCGGCGAGGATGGCAAAGTTGAGGGTGTGCAGGAGCAGCCCGTACAGGAAACCCCTCCGCGCGGAACTGAAAGGCACGGAGGGGATTTCCCCGAGGCGGCTCAAGTTGTGATGCGCCGGCCCCCGAGGGAGGTTCCGGGGTTTGGCGCCGATGAGGAATTCCGTCCGGACGGAGGTCAGTTCGGACGGGATCTCCCCACGTGCTTGAGCCTCCTCGATGCACCAGTCAGGGCCCAGAGCTGTTTTTAGCGACTCGATGGCATCGGCCGCGTGGCGGACGTTGGCAGAATTTAGGCGCCGCGCCAGCGTGTCTGGCGCCATCCAGCCCGCTCCTCCGCCATCGAGCAGGTCCCTGACCCTGGTCACCTCACCAGCCACAGCCCTCTCTTCCGACCGCCACATAAAGCCTCCTTGTGCATGAATCCCAAAAAGTTAGTTTGCAGGTGCAGCAGGTAATCAGGAAGGCGAATGGAATGTTGGCCTTCATTGCGAGAGGGATGGGGTACAAAAGCAAGGAGGTTCTGCTGCAACTGTACAGGGTATTGGTAAGGCCGCACCTGGAGTACTGCGTGCAGTTTTGGTCACCTTACTTAAGGAAGGATATACTAGCTTTGGAGGGGGTACAGAGACGATTCACGAGGCTGATTCCGGAGATGAGGGGGTTACCTTATGATGATAGATTGAGTAGACTGGGTCTTTACTCGTTGGAGTTCAGAAGGATGAGGGGTGATCTTATAGAAACATTTAAAATCATGAAAGGGATAGACAGGATAGAGGCAGAGAGGTTGTTTCCACTGGTCGGGGAGACTAGAACTAGGGGGCACAGCCTCAAAATACGGGGGAGCCAATTTAAAAACGAGTTGAGAAGGAATTTCTTCTCCCAGAGGGTTGTGAATCTGTGGAATTCTCTGCCCAAGGAAGCAGTTGAGGCTAGCTCATTGAATGTATTCAAATCACAGATAGATAGATTTTAAACCAATAAGGGAATTAAGGGTTATGGGGAGTGGGCGGGTAAGTGGAGCTGAGTCCACGGCCAGATCAGCCATGATCTTTTTGAATGGCGGAGCAGGCACGAGGGGCTAGATGGCCTACTCCTGTTCCTAATTCTTATATTCTTATGTTCTTATGTTCTTATTAATGTTGGGGAGGTCCAGAACCAGGGGTCACAGTCTAGGGATAAGGGTAAGCCATTTAGGACCGAGATGAGGAGAGACTTCTTCACCCAGAGAGTGGTGAACCTGTGGAATTCTCTACCACAGAAAGTTGTTGAGGCCAATTCACTAAATATATTCAAAAAGGAGTTAGATGTAGTCCTTACTACTAGGGGATCAAGGGGTATGGCGAGAAAGCAGGAATGGGGTACTGAAGTTGCATGTTCAGCCATGAACTCATTGAATGGTGGTGCAGGCTCGAAGGGCCGAATGGCCTACTCCTGCACCTATTTTCTATGTTTCTATGTTTCTATTACTGCAAAGCCACATTTAGCCTCATTCTGCTGTGCCTCTCGTCACATTCCCATCACTCTGCTTTCCCTAATCTACCCCTGCATATCCTTACTCACAGCAACTTACCTTGCACTTCTACCCATCCCTCTATCTACATTATCACTTTCCCATCTCACTAGCCGCTCCCCAAATTCACCCCCATCCTTATCCAATCATACAATCATACTAACAACACACAACGGTAGGCACTTGGGTCTTTTAGCCAATGTTCATGCAGAATTTCTGCAAATGTGTTGTCAAACATTGAAATCTTTATTTTGAATACTTTGAGTTCCTGGACAGATTTGTGTGCACCTTTGGAAGTGACTTAGTGAGTTGTAATGAATGGTCAGACATAAGGGTACCCTGCACAATGGTGATAAGTGTGAATCAAATGGCTTGAGCATTGCAGAGAAGCTTTATGGTACTGGTGTGGGGTGGTGCCAACCTGGCGCATCATATGGCAGCCAGGGTGTACAGCATCAAGTGAAGTAAATGTGGCCATGGTGAGGCCATCACTGGCCTCCCAGGCAGCAATGTGGTCGGGTGCTGATGCCCTGTGTCCTGTGCAGCATCAAGTGATTGCGGAGAAGGTTGGTGTTGGTGTTGCTGGTGTATTTAGTGATGTTGGTGTTGGGGATGATTGTGGTGGGATTCTGAGAACCAAGATGAGCTTTTTTTCAAGGGAACCGATGCTGCTGGAATAGATGGTAGGTGAGGTTCAGATGACAGAAGCATTCAGTCAATGGTGAGAAAGGTTGCTCCAAGGAGGTGACAGTGAATAGAGAGTTCACTGCAAACACTTCCAAGCTGCATACAACTCAAAAGTTTCTTCCAAATCCTGAAAGCTTCAGCTTCTGACATTGGAAAGTGAACAACTGTGAAATGGTAGCTTTTATACCACTTCTGCACATGTCAACCAATCAAAGCAATGGTGAGTCACTGAGAATCCAACACACTTACCTGGTGTGAAACCCGAGAGACGGCAAACGTGTCAAAAACTTGGTAAAATTGTAAGTGCCTGCTTTTAATCCTCTTAAATAGCACTAAACTACCTAGCCTGCCACTTGGGGTCAGGTCTGCGATCCGCACGCAGACCCGACAGTTGAGGAACATGCAAAGAGGCAGGTTCAGAGCGGGATCCCATCCCGCTGTCAATCAGGGCCATTTTGACAGTGGACCCGCCTCCGAACCCGCACTCGCAGGGTTGGAAAGATTCCGGCCTATGTGAGTAACCTGCTGCAGCCTTATATTTCTGCCGATATCCTTTAGTCCTCTGACTCTACCCTTTTGTGCATCCTCCTTCCATTGGCCCATCATTGTTGACAGAACCTTCAGCTGTCTTAGACCACAACCTGGAACTTCTTCCCTCAACTTTTGTATTTCTCTCTCCTTTAAAAGCCTTCTCAAATCCCTTCTTTTTGACCACCCTCTATTGATACCCATAGAAATATAGGACTCAATTTTCGCCACCATTCTGCGCGTTTTTTTGGTGGCCGCTGTTTTTTTTTGGAGCAGAATAAAATCTGCAAGTTTTGCCAGTTTCTGTGCCATTGTAAACTACTTGCGGCCGATTTTTTGCATTCCCGATTTTTTTACGTCACTGGGGGCGGAACCTGCCAGCTGTGATAGCTTTGGCCATTTCTGCGAGTTTGGCCAACTACGATTTTTTTTTAAATGGCGCAGTGCACCGTTCTGAAAAACTTTACGGGAACTTAAGAAAATTGCGCAGAGAAGATGGCATTGTTTTAGCGGAGCTGAGTTTGGTTTTGGAGGGAGGGAAGAAGACATTAATTTCATACAGAACTGCATGATGCATGTTTCCTTTTGCAGAGGGAAAAGAGAAACTAAATTTATTCAAGTTGTAACTGGAAATTGTGACTTGAAGTTCCACCCCACCATCGAACTTCTGCTCACCGGGCTCGAGGCACATAGGGTCAGAACGCCAGCTGGCAGGGTCGCTCCCTCAGCTGGACACAGGAGCTCGGTGCTCGGCTTCAAAAGAAGCCCGGGATAGGAGCGACACCAGCACCAGGGGCGGGGGTCATTGGGCCCGGGATAGGAGCGACACCTCCTAATGTGAAGAGGCTTGGAGCAAAAACTGAAAGGTGCTTATGGAAGTTGCTGTTGTTACTTATACAATGAGCTGCCCAGAGGCAGTCGAGGATGATGGAAAGCAGTTCCTTCAAATTAAACATACAACTCAGTTGAAACAACTAAGAATAGTTGTGTCTGTTTATTCTTGCTGTAATGGAACGATGGTGCATCAGAGGGACTGCTGTGCATCATCACCCTCGGCAACCAAATTTTAATTTGACTGTTTAATGTCTAAAGTTTAATTTGTTAATTTGTCGGTTCTAGTGCCCCTTTTTTAGGGGGCATTTGATTTATAGTTTAATTAAAATGGTTGTGCCCCTTTAACAAGGTGGGTACTTGGTTAAATGTATGTTTAAAATAGTTGTAATGGAACGACACCAGCACCAGGGCAGGGGGCCATTCGGCCTGGGATAGGAGCGGTGCGGGGGCGGGGGGGGGGGGGGCATTCGGCCCGGGATAGGAGCGGTGCGGGGGCGGGGGGGGGGGGCATTCGGCCCGGGATAGGAGCGGTGCGGGGGCGGGGGGGGGGGGGCATTCGGCCTGGGATAGGAGCGGTGCGGGGGCAGTGGGGGCCATTCGGCCTGGGATAGGAGCGACACTGGGGCTCTACAATTGCTTATGTCTTGTGTATGTTCCACTTTCCAACCACATCCCTTCAGTGTGTCCTTCATTACCCTGGCAACCTCAGTTTTTTAAGCTCTCCCCACAGAGCTTCAGAACAATCTGTGCCATGCCAAATTCAAAATTTATTACGGCAAAACTTACAACTTTTCTTTGGCGCAGTCGGCCACTAAAAAATCGGATGTACCACTTCAGCTGCGCCAAAAATTGGCAATGTGGAAAATTGGCCCCAATACTTAATTGCTTACCAGCTTTTAAATAATTGTATATTTCAGTTCAATTTCCTTCCCTAAATCATATCAACCAAAATCCTCACTGATGTTCGAAATACAGCCACAGGATCGTGAGAAAAATGCACAAACATGAAAAATGAATGAGTGCTAAAGAGTTCATTTTCCGATTATAAACCACTGGCAGGGAGCCTCAGTGCATATTAGACAAAATGATCAGAAAATCATGCACAGCGTGCACCTACATTTCTAACATGTACTTCTATCAGTTCAGGCTTTTCATCAAAAGCATAAAGCATTAAAATTACGCGTTAGATCAATTGCTGCTGTGGTAATATTAATGGCATGTAAGCCCTTTCTATTCATTTTCTATTCACGCGTTTCCTGCATTCCTGGAAGAAGGGACTGAGTGTAACGTAGCCAAGTTTGCTGACGATACAAAGGTGGGAGGAAAAGCGACGTGTGAGGAGGACACAAAAATCTGCAAAATGACACAGACAGGCTAAGTGAGTGGGCAAAACATTGGCAGGTAGAGTATAATTTTGGAAAGCGTGAGGTCATGCACTTTTGCGGAAAAAATCAAAGAGCAAGTTATTATTTAAATGGAGAAAGATTGCAAAGTGCTGCAGTACAGTGGGACCTGGGGGCACTTGTGCATGAAACACAAACGGATAGTATACAGATACAGCAAGTGATCAGGAAGGCCAATGGAATCTTGGCCTTTATTGCAAAGGGGATGGAGTATAAAAGCAGGGAAGTCTTGCTACAGCTATACAGGGTATTGGTGAGGCCACACCTAGAATACTGCGTGCAGTTTTGGTTTCCATATTTACGAAAAGATATACTTGCTTTGGAGGAAGTTCAGAGAAGGTTCACTAGGTTGATTCTGGAGATGAGGGGGTTGACTTATGAGGAAAGGTTGAGTAGGTTGGGCCTCTACACATTGGAATTCAGAAGAATGGGAGGTGATCTTATCGAAACGTATAAGATTATGAGGGGACTTGACAAGGTGGATGCAGAGAGGATGTTTCCACTGATGGGGGAGACTAGACCTCAAGGGCATAATCTTAGAATAAGGGGCCGCGCATTTAAAACAGAGATTAGGAGAAATTTCTTCTCTCAGAGGGTTGTAAATCCGTGGAATTCATTGCCTCAGAGAGCTGTGGAAGCTGGGACATTGAATAAATTTAAGACAGAAATAGATAGTTTCTTAAACTAAGAGGATAAGGGGTTATGGGGAGCGGACAGGGAAGTGGAGCCATGATCTTATTGAATGGCGGAGCAGGTTCGAGGGGCCGTATGGCCTAGTCCTGTTCCTATTTCTTATGTTCTTATGTTCTTATTACAACAGTAACTGCACTTCAAAAAGTACTTCATTGACTGTAAAGCACTTTGGGACGTCTGGTGGTGGTGAAAGGCGCTATATAAATGCAAGTCTTTCTTTCTTTTAACTGCAATTGCAATTGCTCCCCTGTTAATTTCAGTCATGAATCTTAAGTTATCTCATCCACATACAAAAGAGAAAAACTGTGTTACAGTTACTTAATCGATTGCCTATGAAAAGTATATTAAATCATCCAAAGGTGAATTTTCTATGCTATGCTATGTAAGAATATATCAGGGTCAATGCAGTGATGGTGCTCTCTCAGCATACCCAGAATACTTGGAGATTGTGTGCCTTGCTGAATCCGACCAGTTGACCTAAGCATTAGATTCGCAAGGTGCCACAATCAGCTCCATTAAAATCCGCCCTTCCGATTCCTGAGTCCATAGGAATCACATTAGATGTCCGCCAGTCCTCCTGCACTATTCCCTTTTCTAATAAATTTATACATATATGTAATAGAAGTGTTCAAAGTTATGAAGGCTTTTGATAGAGTAGGTAGAGAGAAACTATTTCCAATGGCAAGGTCAATAACCAGGGGAATATTAGGAGAATTTTTTCACGTAGCGAGTTGTTAAGATCTGGAACACATTGTCTGAAAGGGTGGTGGAAGCAGATTCAAAAGTACCTTTCAAAATGGAATTGGATATATACTTGAAAAGGAAAAAAATGTAGGTCTATGGGAAAAGAGCGGGGGAATGGAACTAATTGCACATCTCTTTCAAAGAGTTGGCACAGACAAGATGGGTCAAATGGCCTCCTTTTGTGCTTTAAGATTCTGTGGGGATGAAATTACCCCGCACCCCGTTTGGAGGCGGTAACCATCTGGGGCCGGGACATTTAGCGCCCAGCCCGGAGGTTCCGCCACTGGTGCAGAATTCGTCCCTTCCGCCCCTCAATGGAGGCGGATGGCTATCGGTGGTGTTCCGTGTCTGTGGAGGGGCACTCCCGGGATGGTAATGTGGCGCTGAGTCCATTGCTCCGGAGACCAGCGCTCCACCGGTAACGTCAGCGCTACGCGGTTGCTCCGCATAGCAGTGATGCTATTCAATTAAAGGGGAAGGCCGCTGCAGTCCCTTTGGCAGCTGCCTCTGGGCAACCAGAGATGTCCTCGACCGAGCCCAGAGCCCGACACCCATAACGGAGTGCCGGGCTGCAGGATGGCGGCCCAGTCGCGGCGCGGGCCACCATTGTCGGGCCGACAGATGAGTCAGCCGACAGAAAAATATGGCGGCTCATGGCGCAAACGTCTTTCCCTTTAAGGGGCGCCCTGGCGGAGGATGTCCGGTGATCTGCAAAGCTGGTGGTGATATCAGCCAGCGCCCGTGGGGCGCAATGGGAGCAGCGCGCACGCCGATGACGCCATCGCTGTGTGTGCGCCAGCCCGGGGCACAAATTGGGGATGGGGTGGTTACAGCTCAATGGCCCCCAAACGTCTGGGGCAATTTACCCGGAGGTTCGAGACCCCTTCCCCCAGGCGATAATTTTGTTGCGCCCCATTAGCACCCCCGGAGGTGCGAGTATGTCTATAAAAAAGGGCAATTTCACCCCTGTGATTCTTACTGACTGCTTCTTATTGCATCTAAAGTTCTTGTTTATTTGGATCTTATCCATTTCGGCAATGCTCTTGCTGTATAATTTGGTGCTTTTTTTCCCATTAAAAGACTATTTTTCTACAGCAGTCTCACTGATACCTCCTGTTTCACTCGCAGCAAACAATCTGTCCAGCCTGGGAATTTCTTTGGACATTCCTATGGCAGTCCTTGATTTGAAGGAGGAACAGGAGTTCATGTGGATGGAACAAAGGCATGTACAATTACAACCTCAGGCATTTGGTATCCACCCACTCTTGTCCCCCAGGAGCCATATGTTAGAAGTGGGTACACCTACTTGGGTATACCTGAAGAAACCTGCCTTAGTCATTGGTGCTGTCACAGAGTCTCCTTAAACACAACTTCTAGACGAATTTCATCACAGATCAGCTCTGCCCATAACTGCGAAGGTAATCATTGCATTAAATCTCAGTGCTGCCAGATCCTTTCAAGCCACCCCGATGACTTTGCTAAATTGGCCAGTTCTCTGTGCACCAATGTATCCAACAAGTGGCAGAAGCGTTATTTGGCAAGGAGGCACTATCCTCACTTTCCCATGGAAAGGCAACAGCACCACTAAAGGATGTAGCATTTTTACGAATGGCATTTTCTTAAAATTGCGCTGATTTGGTCGGCTGGGCCCTTAATAATAATGTTAAATAAATAGAAAAGGAGTACATGCCATTAATATTACCTTGGACAATAAGAATGAATTATACAAGCGAATGTATGATATGCTGGGAGTAACCATTTTGTGACAGTAACCTATGCAGTCATTATTTGAAGGGATAGTTTTTCAGAGAAGATGAAAAATCGAGGCCCCATCTGCCCTCTCAGATGGACGTTAAAGATCCCATGGCACTATTTCAAAGAAGAACAGAGGTGCTCTTGGTGTCCTGGCTAACATTTATCCCTCAATCAACAACACATATCTGGTCATTATCACATTGCTGTTTGTGGGAGCTTGCTATACTTAATTGGCTACCGCGTTTCCTACATTACAACAGTGAGCACACTTCAAAAAGTACTTCATTGGCTGTAAAGCGCTTTGAGGGCGTCCTGAGGTCGTGAAAGGCGCTACGGAAATGCAAGTGATCTTATTGAATGGTGGAGCAGGCTCAAGGGGCCAAATGGCCTACTCCTGCTCCTATTTCTTATGTTCTTAAACCTTTCATTCTTTTTAGGCCGAATTGACAGTTGATTTCTATGGAACCAAGGACACCCACTGCAGCCATGGATGTACCGAATTAAACCTTCCATTTTCTTGAGCACTGGACCTGAAATTGCAACCACAGCGTTGTGCCAGTTCAAAATCTGCTGTCGCTCTTTTCAAAAAGTTAAAATTGGACTCTACCCATGTATTGCATGTGTAACATCCATGTGCAGGCACTCAGTATTTTGGAGACAAAATCTGCCTCTTTGTGTTCATGGATGAAAAACAATGCCATTCCTGGCTCTGTCCTTTGCCGCTGCTCCTGTCGGCTAACCGATGCTTTGGTGGTGGAACTCCGCTGAATGCTGTAGGCATCAATTCTCATGATAGCTTTGCAAGATCAGGAAATCGCACCCACATCGCTTACCAGAGTTCGATGTCCCGTAGCAACAGCAGCAGCTGGTAGGAGTGAGGAGTGGTGAGGGAGGAGGGCTGAATAAGTGGGAGATAGCCAACGTGAGCTGAAAGGTGGACGACAGTGTCAGCATGAACTGGGATCAGAGGAGGAGGCTGTGATCTGAACGGGAGATCTTCTGTCACTGGGTGAATGGAAAACTGGAATGCACTACATTTTCAGCAAAAGCCTCACACACTTTGCAGCAGTGTTTTCTCAATCATTTGCAAGCACTACTCGCCCCTAACCTGCACAGCTCATGGGGTGACCGACCTTTATAAGAACAAGGCTGTTCAATTCCTTTCACCTGTGGTAGGTTTCGCCATCTGGTGGCTCATCTTAGAACTTATTAAACTCCACAAAAGCATTTATTTAGCTGCAAGTGGGTTTGGTCAGTGAAAATATATTTTGTAACTGTCTGGACTGTTAGCATATTGTGATTAATGTACTGACTACAAATAAACTCATTTCACGCCTGCAATTAGCACTTAATTTGGACATTTTCAAATCCTTTCGCCTCCCCATGGTCACATGGTACCCTTTCATCCACATACAACCCCTCAGTGACATCATCTACATGTCTTCAGCTTCTACATGTACACTGATGACATTGAATTCTACCCCTCTGCCTCCTCACTAACTCCAGTGGTGTTGTTGTACAATTTAACTACCTATCCAACATCAAGACCGGCTCCATCAACCATCCCGATGCTTGAATAGGTTGAGCCCGGCGATGCTTAAGGTGGATGTTCAGTTCACCCTCGTCTGAATCTTCAATCCCACCAGAACATTCCTAGTTATGCTTCGATCTTACTGCCACCAGTGCTAACACCCGCATTCACACCTTTGACACTTCAAAAGCGCAACTGAAGAGTTAGTGCCCTCCTCGTCAGCTTTTAGCCAACGCAGAATTTCAATGAATCCAGAATTCAGCAGCCCAAGTCCTATCCCATGTAAAGTACCGCCTTCCCTTCACCCCCAGACTCACCTGGCTCCACTGGCTCCCTGGGCCCCACCAACTTCAAGATCAGCAGTCTTCATTTTGAAATATTTTGCCAGCCTCACCCAGTAATCTTTTCCAGCCATACATTCCAACCCACACCTTCCATCCCTCTGGATAACTGCTGGTCTCCCTCCTCCTTGGCTCCACAATTGGAGCTCAATTTTTCAGCTATTCTACGTCTGCCTATTAAAACTCTTATCCACAACCATTTCATCACCTGGCACAACAAGAAGCAACAAGCCACAAGCAACAAGCTCACTAAAGATGACTATGAAGCCATTTAGGTTGCCTTGAAGAGGCACTGCTGTACTGACTACGTCTGCTCCAGCTTTTATTGGCGGACCAGAATGACACCGCACCTGTGTTGTAAAGTAGTGCAATTTCTGGAGAAGCCTTGAAATTACCCCGGAGGACCCCTGTCATGTTTTGGGATTTGTTTGACCTCTTTTCCACACGATGGATTTGGAAAAGAGTTATACTTAAATGGTGGTTTTCAAAGCAAAGTACATTCACATCTGCTCAGAAAAACAAGCGATGACCCCTCCGTCCTTGCTAGCTACCGCCCATTTCCAATCTCCCTTTCCTCTCCAAAGTCCTTGAATTTTTTGTCACCTCCCAAATCTGTGCCATTTTTCCCTGAACTCCATGTTTGAATCTCTCCAATCAGGTTTCCGCCCCTGCCATAGTCCCAAAACGACTCTCATCACAGTCACATATGACATCCTTTGTGACTGGGATAAAGGTAAACTATCCCTCCTCATCCCTCTGACCTGTCTGCAGCCTTTGACAAGGTTGAACACATCACTCTCCTCCAACGCCTCTCCGCCATTGTCCAGCTGGGTGAGACTGCACTCACCTGGTTCCATTCATATCTATCTAATTGTAACCAGAGATTCATCTGCAATGGCTTCTCTTCCCACACCCACATCATTATCTCTGGTGTCCCGCAAGGATCTATCCTTAGCCCCTTCCTATTTCTCATCTACATGCTGCTCCTCAGCGGCGTCATCTGAAAACACAGCCTCAGTTTCCACATGTATGCTGACGATACCCAGTTCTACCTCACCACCACCTCGCTCAACCCCTCCACTGTCTCTAAATAGTCAGACTGCTTCTCTGAGATCCGGTACTGGATGAGCAGAAACTTTTTCCAATTAAATATTGGGAAGACCAAATCCATTGTCTTCAGTCCCCGCCACAAACTCCGTTCACTAGTCACTGACTGCATTCCTCTCCCTAGCATCTGCCTGAGGCTGAACCAGTCTGTTTGCAACCTTAGTGTCATATATGACCCTGAAATGAGCTTCTGACCACATATCCGTGTTGTCACTAAGACCATATATTTCCACCTCCGTAAAATCGCCTGTCTCCACCTCTGCCTCAGCTCATCTGCTGCTGAAACCCTCCTCCATGCCTTTGTTACCCCTAAACTTGACTATTCCAATGCACTCCTGGCTGGATTCCCATGTTCTACCCTACGTAAACTAGGGCTCATCCAAAAACTTTGCTGCCCGAGTCCTAACTCATACCAAGTCCCACTCACCCATTACCCCTGTGCTCGCTGACCTACATTGACTTCCAGTTAAGCATCGCCTTGATATAAAAATTCTCATCCTTGTTTTGAAATCCCTCCATGGCTTCGCCCCTCCTTATCTCAGTAATCTCCTCCAGCCCCACAACCCCCCAAGATATCTGCGCTCCTCTAATTCTGGCCACTTGTGCGTCCATGATTTTAATTGCACAACCATTGGTGGCCATGCCTTCAGCTGTGTTCCTAAGCTCTGGAGTTCGCTCCCTAAATCTCTCTACCTCTCGTTCCTCCTTTAAGACGCTCCTTAAAACCTGTCTTTTTGACCAAGGTCATCTGCGCTAAATTCACCTTATGTGGCTCTGTGTCAAATGTTGTTGAAAACACTCTTGGGACATTTTACTATGTTAAAGGAGCTATATTTAAAACGTTGTTGTTGTTAAAACAACTGAGACAAAATGCTAATGATCTAAGCAATTAAATTTTCCACAAAGGACAACAACAAAACGCAGTTCATTAGCCTGTCTCAGAAATCGAAAAAAATCAGTCGGGAAGTCCCTGGTCCTGGGCATTCAGTAGGAGTTGTCTGGCAGAGTCCTTCTCCTTTGGTTGTTGAACACAGGATGATCAAACGTTGACAGAAATACACACTGACAGTCAGGTTTTTAAACCAGAAAACTGCTAGGACAGGACTTCATCCAGACTTTGAAAATTATTATCCAGGAATTTTGTATTACTACATGAAGACAGATAGCACTGACTGAATTGAGTGAGTTTGCTCGTAACTGTTGCTCTATATGTTCCCTCGTTTTCTGAGAAATAAAACAGCTTAATGGTTCATTCTGGTGTTGTCCGACCAAAGCGTAAACTGCCCACCTACTCAAAGACTTTAGAAGCACATACGAGGATACATGCAAAAGAAATTATATCCAGTTCGTATGTCAAGGGGACCAGACTATTACATCTGGGATATACCATCGTATAAGTAGATGTTACATAGTCAACTCCAAAATATAAATGTCATGGGATTTGTTTAATGGTGTGACTGGCGTCACTGAGCCCAAGAAGACATCTACCGCAATTTGTCACGGTTTTTAATGCAGGTTTTAATGAGACTAGCACCAAGTGCTAGAGCGAGCCTCTTGTGCCGTTGTGCAGATACAACGCAAAATCTGAGACAGGAGCAAACCCTGGGGAGGGATGAAAGTCCAGGGGGACGAAATTGCCCTGTTCTGTGCTTCCTGTTGGCACCCGTCTTCGTCTAGGAGGGCTGCTATTGGCTCCTGTGAAATTGCACGGGAGTTAGGGGAGGCACGAACATGGTAGCGGCGCGCCTCTGGCGATAATGCCATCATCGTGCGTGCCGACACCTTTGTGACCCGCGGCGACCTCTTTGCGCCTTGCAAACCGGGCCAGCCACTGATCCCAGGGCGGAAGTTAAAGGGAAGGTGCACCGGGCATAGGAAGTCCTGTCCCGACTTGGTTACCTCCCCCAAACGGGACATAACCCCCCCAGATGTCTGTGACACGAGGAAGTTCAATTTTAAGCTACAGGTTCCCAGCCATGAGCTAGAGCAGTGCTTAAGTTATTTTTTCTTGCCATGCCAGGCCTTGCCCCCAAGTTCAGTCAAGATGGCCTCCCCTCACCCACCCCCCCCGCCACTATGTGCTCAACTGTGAGCCAGCGTCAGTGTGAGAAATTCTTTATTTCATCAAGCCAGGCTCGTCTTCAGATTTTCAGTTGCGGTCTGGTTTCACAGAGCATTTACACTGCACAAGTTACATTGTAACATTTGGCACTGCAGTTGTTTTATTTGAAAATTGGACTTTAAGTGAATCAAGGGATATGGCGATCCGGCCAGAAAGCAGATTTGAGGTCAAGGATCAGCCATGATCTTACTGAATGGTGAGCAGGCTCGAGGGGCCGTATGGCCTACTCCTGCTCCTGATTCTTATATTCTCTTCCGTTTTTATAACATTCCTTGCAGATTGGGTAAACAGTCACTTGAATCATTGACCTAGAAATTCATGTCAGGAGGTGGCGCAAAGCGGGCAGTATCGGATTGGCCGCCCATTATACACAGTGCCTGATATTCAGCTCCATTGACTGCAATGCTACTGAATATCAGGTGCTGCCTATCTGATTCAATACCACCTGTTTTGTGCCACCACCTGAGACGACGTTCTAGCTCAGAGCCTTTTCTTCTCTGGGACCTAGGTTTGAATCCGAAAGAAAGACCATGCATTTATATAGTGCCTTTCATGACCTCAGGACGTCCACAACCAATGACGAACTGTTGTAATATAGGGAAATCTGAGAGATGCAAAGTCTCCTCTCTGCTAGACATTGATGTTTGATGTGAAATGTTTCCCACGGTGTCACTGAAATATTGAAAGTTGTTCAGTGGCCGATTCCGATTGTGAATCCATAGCAGCTGCCAATAATTTGCCTCAAATTTGGGTTAGACTGGATGGTTGGTATGGAAAATGGAACTGTTACACTGGTACAATAAGCAGGTCATTTTCTGAAGTTTAGAGTTAAGTCACAGTGTTCGTGCCGAGAGCTAGTTTCAATAAATCCGCCAGTGTCCACCAGTGCTGGTCAAGCTGGAATCTATAGGATCAGTGGGAAGGTATCTAATTTGCAAGGGACAAACAGGCGACCATGTCACTGTGGGCACACCTCTAGCACCTGCATGCCCCATGCAGCCGGTACTTGCCCGCCTTTGGAGGAATGTTGTCTAGCCTTACTCACAGAATCCCAACTATTTGGCCTCTAAGGGGCTGATAGAGAAGATTTTTAAAATATTCTGTTACCTGTATTTGGCAGACCTAGATTGCCCATCTTCAACCTCCAGTGGGACCCACACCACTATCTGGAAGCCATTTTGCCTTATCTCACTGAGCATACTACGCTGAATGATTTGGGGAAATGGGAACTCGCAGCCAATAAGTCTCTTCCCTCAACCCAAAGACATTTGCCTTGTATGTGTGCGGGCACAAGTTCGGCTCTCTACATGTTCCAGAAATGGCAGACGACCAGCACAACTGGGACCCTGTCTTTTCTCGGTGGGTTCCACCTGTCTCTTACCAGAACTACAGTGGGAGTCTGGCAAAACACCAAGGAAATTTTGGGCCCGTTACTCTGCATCTAACCCATGCTATACCTGAGCTGGAATTTTCTAATGATTAAACTGTGCAAAGAAACGATCCATTCTTCAGACTGATGTCCTTCACCATTTTTTTCGCAAGTATATATGTATATAGTGTATGTTTTTTAATTAATAATTTGTTTGTGGTTGCAATCATTCGGTTGAAACTTGAAGAATTTATTACCTGGTTGAAATCATCGTCAAACCTTCTTGCCTGAGAACCAAACCCCTTCTTCTCAGGGATTTCATATGACACAGTTTGATACCTGGTCGGTATTGTAGAGTTGGCCGCAGGTGAATGCCATCCTACAGTGCAACGAGATCAGAAAATCCATCTCATTCATCAGCTAGCAAAATATATCTTACCAAGAAATAAAGATTTATTATTACGTGTACTGTGCATTGCTGGGACAGGTGTCTCAGATCTGCATTATTCATTGATTGATGAAGATGCCGAACGATTATAGCAATAGCTTTGAACTGTTTACGCTGTTATCCTGGTATATTTGCATGTCATCATTCATAAACTGCAAGTCTAAAGTCAAATATGGTAACTGTAATTGAAAATCTGTTGCCACTTTTTAAACAATAATGCAATCTTCATATAAACAGTTCAAACAATTTGAATCTTTTGCTAAGAGATATGCCTCACTGAAGTTTTCGGGTCCGAATGCTCTTAAAATGTGAAACCAAATCCTGATTAAATCTTCAGTGATTGGTATCCTGACACTGTTTGAACACCCAATGTGTCAGAACAAAGTAATTTACAGTTGTTTAGAAAAAAATATATTTTATTAATCTGTCCACTTCATAACATTATGGAATCAAGAGTTGGATTTTTCTGCAGGATCCCACCCAAAATCATGCAGGATTTCTGTGGAAACTGTAGGAAAATGGGGCAGTGAGGCCTATCACCATCTCACCCTCCCATCATCGATTTCTCTCCCTTCCCGCTCCCGCTGAGACTGCTTTTGGACACCTCGCCCCTGCTCACTGCATGTAACTGATCATGGGGGCGGGGTGGGGGGGAGGGGGAGCAGAGATCGTCCTCTCAATCAATGGCCCTCCTGACTGCACTAGTTACTGCTGCTACCCTGGACTGCATGGTGGAAGGTGGAGTTAGGCCTGGGGTAGTGGCAGGAAGGTCCCAAAATTCTTTAAATGGAGAGAGAAGGCTACTAGGGGCCTCCGTTCCCTCCATTTCTGCCCCAAAAGGCTCACTTGTTTAGGCCTGGGTCTGTATCCCTTTAAGAACCTTCACCACCTATCCGGGTGCAGCAGTGGTATCTCCCTCCCCGCTCCCCCCCCCCCCCACCCCCATCCTGGCAGTACCACCTGGATTTTCCTCAGTTGCATTCACAGGCTCTCTCTTGGCGGCAGTTTGCCATGTAGGTGAATTGACCTCCGACCCAGAAAACTGAGGCAGGCAGAACTCCTGCGCCACTGTTGAAAAGAGGGGAATTCAGTCCTAGAACTCCAAATAGCTAGGTTGTCCCAGCATATAGTTGCCAGGGCTACGAACTATCAGCATTCAGCAGGCAGTGATCTCCTGTCTTTCGACCTCAGAACTGCACTTTCATGTGTGTTTGTACTGTGCGGTAAATCCAAGCACCTGTCTCTCTGTGACGAGTGAGAGATAGCAAGACAATGGTATGGAAGCATTCCAATATAGCTGCAGTGAAAGCACTCTATCAAATCTACAGCCCTTCTAATTCTAATAGAGTGTTTTCATTGTCACTATCCTGGAGCGTAACTCTCAGGGGTTCTGAGTTTGCTTGATTAATTACCTGGCTGCATTGTGCCGTGCAATGGTGTATTCCTGCACTGCAACACTTTCTGCTTACATAGTAATGCTATGAAATGCATCAAATTCTGAGTATATTTTGTTAAATGCTCCATTAATAATTTTAGAAAAAAGGTGAGAACAAATGGGATTCCCTTTGTTTTTTACAGGAAGAATGCCATGTCTTATCAGAGAAAATGTCCTTCAGACTTGCTGCCTAGCCTTCTGCACAGATCACAGTATCAGGAACCTTTTAAGACTATCTGATGCTTTAAATGTCACTTTGGAGCTGGGAGGATCTTTTTTCAGTCAATTGCATTGTGATGAACATGGACAAGTCCTGTGATAAGCTTGAAGTGATTGTTTTTGGTGGATCTTGGTTTCTGACTTCTACTCTATGGGTTATCTTCAGACCCATAGATCTCATTGGTAACTTCATTATTTGCGTAAGAGTTAGAAACACCTCCACCCACTGTAGGAGATTATATTTGATTGCTGGGTATAACAGCTTAATTGGTCGGCAATCCCTCAAGGTAATACCTGTCCTTGCGAAATGATTTCATCATCTTGAGGATCCATTCGCAGATATTCTCCTCCCTGCCTTCCCACCTCCACCTTCCACAAACTCCAGCTAATTCAGAACACTGCGCCTTGAATATCCCATGCAAAATCCCGCACACCCATCACTCCATCCTCACCCAATTCCAGTGGTGCTCTGTATCTCGGATAATCAATTTCAAGATCCTTGTCCTCATATTCAAATCTCTGGCTGGTCTCATGCCACCCTATCTGGGACATCTTCTCTAGCTCTACATTTGTGAAGGCTGGAGATGGGAAGTCCAGCAGGAAGAACATTGGAAAATGAAAACTCAACCTCTTTTTCTCAGATCTGGACTACGACTCATTCCCTACTCTTTGTGGTCCACGATTGGAGAGCAATTGTTCAGCTACTAAACCCTGTCCTCTGGAACTCTCTTCCAACATCACTACCTTTCTACATCTTGTCCTGTTTTAAAAGCCAATCTCTTTGGCCCTGGCTTTGATCATCTTCCTCCTTTACTTCCTGTTTGGTGCTGACTTTTCCTCCACCTCTCCCTTGGAAGGTGAGATTTATTTTTTACAATGCAAGTAGGACACACTATTTTGTATTCTAATTGACTTTACTCAATTTATTTCTATTTTAATTATGCCATGATTATTGCTTTGAATTTTGGGATGTATGTTTTGCTATGAAAATCCATACCGGAAAGATTTTAGAAAAAGACTAGATCATGTAGATCAGAAATAATGGAGCGGTATGATGTGTGGAAACCTCTCATTAATCTTCTACGGTACTAGTAATGTAAAAATAGTCCTGTGATAAATGGTATCACATATGGTATAATAGAAAATACATATTGGGGAGAAACCACTGGAACAAATGGACAGCTTAACTCACAAGTTATTCTTTGAATTGCGAAATCTAGGTTGAGGGCCAAAGGCCATAAAAAGAAAGGAAAGAAAGATGAAATAATCAAAAACAAGTGGTTAGGTAAAGCCAAGCAAGAGTTTTAAAAGCTTGTAGAATATAACATAAGAGCAAGAATTTTGAGGGCTTGAGTAGAATGGTTTGCTTTATGTTAATCCTCAATTTCCGCCATATATTTATTTTAGACATATTTGATTTTTTTTCTTAAAGATTTTAAATAAGCTTTTATTTTTTTATTGCTTTTGGAAGTCATGGCATTAAAGATTTAATGAAATGAGGAGGATATTATTTGGACAGTGGTTTAACCCCAAAAAATTAACATTCATGTTTGGAAAAATAAATCTCTCGTCAAATACATTGGCCCGTAATGTGCAGTCAGCGGTGAAACAAAGGTGTTTGTCGCCGGCCCCTGAAGTACGCTTTCCACAGAGATCTCACAATCTCTGTGGCGAGAAGTTTGGCTTTTCCGACATGTAGTTTAAATGAACGTTCTACAGTGGGAATTCCATAGAAACTGTCGAAGCAGCCAATCAAAATGCAGAATTCTCACAGACAGGGAACCAGGAAATAGAAAGCACTTAGAAACAATCACTTTTTTATAAAATTTACAGACAGCAAAATAAAGATTGGGGCTTACACATTGGGTTAAGGCAGAAGCTGATGAACAAACCTTAAAAAAATTTAATTTGTTTATTCATTTTAAAATCTAATAATTTTTAACATAATGGAGAAATTTGACATTCCACCAATATAAAAATAGTTCTTCAGGACCACAACAATTCTTTATCAATAGTAATTACTCAGATTGCCATTAAAAACTCACTTATACCTCATTTGAATGGGTCTAACTTTTAATGGGATTTCTAACAGAGATATTTGTTGGGAAAAGGGGAAGTTTTGGTCAGATCAGTGATTTTCCTGATTGCTGGCTCAGGGTGGGGGGCACAGCATAGCCTGTAGAGGGGCAGTGAATGACAGGCCGCAATCTCAGCATTTCCACGTTAGGCTGCACAAGCGCTAAATCCTGAAGTTGCGGTCAGTTTCAAAGGTAAAATGACCGCAAACGCTGTCAGTTCGCCAACATCAGGACCGCACATGCTGGACCACTAAAAGAAAACATGGGCAGTTGATGACGAATTAAACCAATACTTTCCCGAGAATTTCCAGCAAGAGGTTCAATCAATGGGTTAGCGGAGGCACATGCCACTAAACATAAGCAAGCAGTATAAATAGAATATATATTTAGAACCAATACATTTACCGGGGTTTCCTGTTGGTATGTAATGAATCCATTTGTACTCAGGCATGTGAATCTCTTTGTTCTCAGGCTCCTGGGATTGAATATAATCTACCATAATGTAATTGAGGGTAGTGACAGTGCTCCAGTCTCAAGTTGTGGTCATCTAATCAGACATAAGCAATAACTGGTTAATCTACTAACTTTGTTCAAACACCTACTTTAAGCTGTTAATGTTTCTCAGAGCCAATAATCTTCTAGTGACTTCCCAATTTCAACCACCAAGCTGAGGTGACGTGTTCCTCCAAGTGACAGAAGGAAAATTGAAGAACAGTGATCTGAGGGATTCCTGTGTTCTCCTTACAATGTCCAGCAGAAAAGCATAGGCAAAGGCTGAGGAGCAGGTCTCTAATCCAGGGTCTGAGCCCAGGAGGGTTGGTGGTACAGGAAAGCTCCAGTAAGGGAAAAAATAAAAATATAACTTTTAATCCCCCCAAAATACCTGCACAGATGAGGAAATCGTGCACAAGTGGCCATTTGAGGATATGAAGTCCGTTAGGGAAACGACTCAGGTACTAATCCGCTGGGAGGGAAAATGTGAAGGCAAGTTCCTGAGCTATTCTTGTGCATCTCCTACTGACCACTCACAGAACTGCATGGGCAGAACTGTGGCAGGAAGTTAACTAACAACCCAAAACAGCTTGGAAATAACAAAAATAGACTTTAATTATAAATACTGCAGCAGATTTTGGAACTATACAGATTCATCGAAAAAACAGAAAATTAAGAAATAAGTGCCTCATTTTTCTTCCCCCCTTGCCCCAGCTTAAATTGTATGACATGCTTTCTCCAAGTGCCTGACTTGACAGCAGCTGAACCTGGCAACATCTCCAGGTTTAGCCCATTCAAATGGCCTGTGTGAGCACCAGACATGTCTAATGCCTGGGAAGCAGTCCTTGCTTCAAATCAGGGCTGTGCAGGTTAGCCACGGTTGCAAGTCTTAAGGCCTACATTTGTGGTGAAATTTAAGTCTGTTGGCTTCTGACAGGAACAGCAACAAAATGGCCTCCTCCCCTACAGTGGAGTCCTGATGGACACAACATTCATTTACCTGACTTGGGAGGGAGTTGCTGATGGCCCCTTTACAGAACCTCCAATCTGATGTGGTAACCCACAACCTCTATAGCCCAGTTTCATTGGGTGGGGGAGACATATGTCTAATAGAATCCCCCATAAATGATGTGGGAATGTTATGATGTCACTCTAGGGTTGCCAGTCCTCCCAACTCTAAAGGTTAATCGAGAACCAGAGGACATAGATTTAAGGTGATTAGCAAAAGAACTAAAGGCAACATGAGGAAAAACTTTTTCATGCAGCGGATGGTTAGGATCTGGAATGCTTTGCCAGAAGGGGTGGCAGAGACAGACTCAATTGTGGCTTTCAAAAGGGAGTTGGATAAGTACCTGAAGGAAAATAAATTGCAGGACTACAGGGAAAGTGCCGAGGAGTGGGACTAGCTGAAGTGCTCTTGCAGCGAGCCGGCACGGGCTCGACGGGCTGAATGGTCTCCTTCTGTGCTGTAACCATTCTATGATTCTATGATTCTATAATTAATCTTCCACGTGCAACCCAGCAGAAAAATCATGGGGGCAGTAAAAAAAATGTGCGCTTTTCCCATTTTCTTTGAACACTTTCGAGTTGGCAACACTATATCGCCCCACCTGTTTCAGGCTTTCAGCTTATTTCAAACAGGAGCATTTAAATTTAATTCAACAAACAAGTGGCAGGCCTGAGTTAGCCCAGGAAATGTGCACCAACCGTAAATGTAACGAAGACCTTGCACTATGGTCCACCCTTTTTGCCTCGCCTTAATGCCCCAGAAACTGCTGCTCACAAGGAAATGATGGCAGAAGAAAATTAACCTCAAGAACTCAAAGCACTTCTAAAATTAGTGCACAGTGTGCTGACCTATGTTGAATATCATTTGTATTTCTGTAAATCCCATTTTGAACCTACGAAGCTGGGATAAATCATGAAAGGCAATATAAGAACATAAGAACATAAGAATTAGGAACAGGAGTAGGTCATCTAGCCCCTCGAGCCTGCTCCGCCATTCAATAAGATCATGGCTGATCTGGTCGTGGACTCAGCTCCACTTACCCGCCCTCTCCCCGTAACCCTTAATTCCCTTATTGCTTAAAAATCTATCTATTTTTGACTTGAAAACATTCAATGAGCCAGCCTCAACTGCTTCCATGGGCAGAGAATTCCACAGATTCACAACCCTCTGGGAGAAGAAATTCTTTCTCAACTCGGTTTTAAATTGGCTCCTCTGTATTTTGAGTCTGTGCCCCCTAGTTCTAGTCTCCCCCACCAATGGAAACAACCTCTCTGCCTCTATCTTGTCTATCCCTTTCATGATTTTAAATGTTTCTATAAGATCACCCCTCATCCTTCTGAACTCCAAGGAGTAAAGACCCAGTCTACTCAATCTATCATCATAAGGTAACCCCCTCATTTCTCGAATCAGCCTAGTGAATCGTCTCTGTACCCCTTCCAAAGCTAGTATATCCTTCCTTAAGTAAGGTGACCAAAACTGCACGCAGTACTCCAGGTGCGGCCTTACCAATACCTTATACAGTTGCAGCAACACCTCCCTGCTTTTGTACTCCATCCCTTTCGCAGTGAAGGCCAACATTCCATTTGCCTTCCTGATTACCTGCTGCACTGCAAACTAACCTTTTGGGATTCATGCACAAGGACCCCCAGGTCCCTCTGCACCACAGCATGTTGTAATTTCTCCCCATTCAAATAATATTCCCTTTTACTGTTTTTTTTTCCCAAGGTGGATGACCTCACACTTTCCGACATTGTATTCCATCTGACAAACCTTAGCCCATTCGCTTAACCTATCCAAATCTCCTTGCAGCCTCTCTGAGTCCTCTACACAACCCGCTTTCCCACTAATCTTAGTGTCATCTGCAAATTTTGTTGCTCTACACTCTGTCCCCTCTTCTAGGTCATCTATGTATATTGTAAACAGTTGTGGTCCCAGTACTGATCCCTGTGGCACACCACTAACCACTGATTTCCAACCGGAAAAGGACCCATTTATCCCAACTCTCTGTTTTCTGTTCGCCAGCCAATTCTCTATCCATGCTAATACATTTCCTCTGACTCCGCGTACCTTTATCTTCTGCAGTAACCTTTTGTGTGGCACCTTATCGAATGCCTTTTGGAAATCTAAATACACCACATCCATTGGTACACCTCTATCCGCCATGCTCGTTATATCCTCAAAGAATTCCAGTAAGTTAGTTAAACATGATTTCCCTTTCATGAATCCATGCTGCGTCTGCTTGATTGCACTATTCCTATCCAGATGTCCCGCTATTTCTTCCTTAATGATAGTTTCAAGCATTTTCCCCACTACAGATGTTAAACTAACCGGCCTATAGTTACCTGCCTTTTGCCTGCCCCCTTTTTTAAACAGAGGCGTTACATTAGCTGCTCTCCAATCCGCTGGTACCTCCCCAGAGTCCAGAGAATTTCGGTAGATTATAACGAATGCATCTGCTATAACTTCCGCCATCTCTTTTAATACCCTGGGATGCATTTCATCAGGACCAGGGGACTTGTCTACCTTCAGTCCCATTAGTCTGTCCAGCACTACCTCCCTAGTGATACTGATCATCTCAAGGTCCTCCCTTCCCACATTCCTATGACCAGCAATTTTTGGCATGGTTTTTGTGTCTTCCACTGTGAAGACGGAAGCAAAATAATTGTTTAAGGTCTCAGCCATTTCCACATTTCCCATTATTAAATCCCTCTTTTCATCTTCTAAGGGACCAACATTTACTTTAGTCACTCTTTTCCGTTTTATATATCTGTAAAAGCTTTTACTATCTGTTTTTATATTTTGCGCAAGTTTACCTTCGTAATCTATCTTCCCTTTATTGCTTTTTTAGTCATTCTTTGCTGTTACTTAAAATCTTCCCAATCCTCTAGTTTCCCACTAACCTTGGCCACTTTATACTTCCCAATCCTCTAGTTTCCCACTAACCTTGGCCACTTTATACGCATTGGTCTTTGATTTGATACTTTCCTTTATTTCCTTGGTTATCCACGGCTGGTTATCTCTTCTCTTGCCGCCCTTCTTTTTCACTGGAATATATTTTTGTTGCGCATTATGAAAGAGCTCCTTAAAAGTCCTCCACTATTCCTCAATTGTGCCACCGTTTAGTCTGTGTTTCCAGTCTACTTTAGCCAACTCTGCCCTCATCCCACTGTAGTCCCCTTTGTTTAAGCATAGTACGCTCGTTTCTGACACAACTTCCTCATCCTCAATCTGTATTACAAATTCAACCATATTGTGATCACTCATTCCGAGAGGATCTTTTACGAGGAGATCATTTATTTTTCCTGTCTCGTTACACAGGACCAGATCCAAAATGGCTTGCTCCCTTGTAGGCTCTGTTACATACTGTTCTAAGAAACAATCCCGTATGCATTCTATGAATTCCTCCTCCAGGCTACATCATCCGTCTTTGGAGAGAACAAGGAAAGCTCAAAACCTAATTCAGTCCTGGCCTCGCGTTATAATTTCTTTTTTTAAATTTTTGTTAACCTATCTGTTTTCTCCTAGTTTTCCTTCTTGAGTCTCTCTGTATCATCCACCATCCATCTTCTGCAAACCCTTCCTACAGGATGTACGTCCTTTATCTCCCGGTGTCTGGCATATAGAAGTACACCACACCCACAACTATCCTTCCTGCCCATCTGTACTCCCCCTTCACTATGGTCAGTCATAGATCGTGGCGGGGGAGCGACGAGTGATTGAGGCGGAGGAACATTGAGAGATCGTGGCTGAGATGTGACCAGAGATGAGCGGCGAGAGATCGTGGCGGAGGTGCAGCGAATGTTTTGTGGCGGAGGTGCGGCGAGAGATCGTGGCAGAGGAGTGGTGAGAGATCAGCGGCAAGAGATCGTGGCGGAGGAACAGTGAGAGATCGTGGTAGAAGTGCAGTGAATGTTTTGTGGTGTAGGGGCGGCAAGAGATCGTGGCAGACGGTTAAAATGACAGTTTAGCACTTTATAGCTGAATCACTTTTTTTCATAAGCTGATAAATTGCACAGAATTAGCATTGTCAGAGATGAATACTGTGTCATAGAGAAGATTTTTTTTAAACTGTTGGAAGAAAATTAATATTTTTTAATGAAACTTCTAATCATCAACCGTTCCATTATAACTGCCCCATAACAAAATAATAGATTAATATTGTGCTTTCATTGCAACAGAAAATAAGGTATGCACAATGCCTGTGGTCCCTGGCAACCATATGCAAACTACCAGTCATTACTGATAATCTTTTCAAACTTTTGGTGTTCACAAATCTAACATTACAACTAAAATATCTGATTTTTTTAGGTATGGAATTCTTATGTCACAATTATACTCCTACAGTTATAAAGTTTTGAACATGTTGACGTAAAATGATATCACATTGTCAATGACATGATAGTCTATTCAGATATTTGGAATGTGATAGTTTATGCACAGAATATGCTGCTTCTGCGACAACAGAAAATGCTGGTGATTTTTTTTTAAACTGCTAATCAGAAAAATTGCAAATTGTTACATTTGGCTCAATAAAAATCTTATTATTTTTGGTGCAGCAGCCACTGGGAGTACCACAAGAGGGAGCAAGATACTCAGATCTGAAGTGCTCAGCACTGTTCGTCACTGATTAGCTTACAAATTAAGCTTCTACTAAGATTTTCCAATCACAGGTCTACAAGTAACCCTGTGCACATTCGATGCCTTTTCCAGCAATTAAACCCAATATTGCAGAAAACTTTATAGTGATGAGTTTCCAGATCAATGCAATCTAGATGGCAGACAATTAGAAGTCAGAGAACTTGTGACAGGAGCAGCTCTGAGCAGTATGGTTTTTCGACAAGTTACAAGTTTGATGACTTGGTTGAAGAACAGTGCGTCAATTATGGACTCAGACTTTGATCAGGTCAAAATAAAGAAGGGGCGGAGGTCCACAAGTCGGGAAATAAAAATAACTAGACTAACTGAAAGGGGGTCAAGTTAGTCAGCAATTGACGTCACTGGGAATGCCAGGAGCACAGCAGAATAGGCCTGAGGCTTAAAGCCTGGGTGAGTATTGTTTTATTGTGTTGGGAGAAAAAAATGAATAGAATAAAAATGAATTAGTATGTGAAATTCTCCAGCTGAAATTTCCAAATAATCATTAGTTGCAACTTGGCAAATGATAAACAAAGTTAAACAGTCACAGAAATCAAATAGGAATTTTGAAAAGGAAAATATTAGAAAGATTGTTTAAATCTAAACAAGAAAAACACACACAACAATTGGAAATAAACAGTAAGTGAGAGAAATACTATGAACAATGAAATTTGCTTTATAAAAACAAATAAAAGCAAACCAGTATTGCCTTTGAACAGGCGTAAGGGCTAGACTTTCCATCAGTTTTGCTTCGCCTCCGCCCACTGACCGTCCATTTTAACGGTGAGATGAAGCATAATGGTTAATTATCACCCATTTCACCAAAAAATGGAAACTAACAGCCATTTATCACTCATTTATCGGCCAGTGTTACTTTCGGCATCTAGGTAACACCGAGAAATAATTAAACCGCACGCCCATATTTTTTTGCCATAAAGGCTCAGAATACAGTTGTAAACGAAACTAACGCTCAGAAACCGCCCATAATATCACCGAGCATTACTTTCGGCATATTGCTCATATATTGCCAAAAATATCGCTCGCCCAAAAAAAGCTGCATTCACCTGACCTTAACCCAGCAGTATGGTCGCCATTTTGAAAATAAGCAATATTCCAGCGATCTCAAAAACCAATATAAATACTAACGCTGGAAATATCATCCACTTTTTGGTGATCTGTACAATAATGGAAAGTCTAGCCCTATATCTTTAAAATAAAGATTCAGGATTCTTGCCTTGACAAGATCTTTATTTTCAGTGAAAAGTCTGCCACCATTGTATTGGACAGGTGATGCTGATTTTGCCTAGGGTAAAATCTCACAGCACAGTTTCACAGTTCTTCCTGGGTAATTCAACATTGGATCAGAGTAAACAGGGTCAAGTCTGCTCTGGAGCTGGTGATCCACCTGCGCTGTCCCCGGCAGGAAGATTTCTGATAGCCTCGCGCTACTCAGGGATACGATCGCTTACGTGCGAGACAGGAGGGTGGACACCCGTTTAATCAACTTGGACCAGGAAAAGGCCTTTGACGGGATATCGCACACGTACCTGATGGATGTGCTCTCCAAGATGGGGTTTGGGGAGGGTATCCGCAATTGGATCCAACCGCTCTACACAGACATCAGTAGCACAGTTCTAATCAACGGGTGGGAAACTGAAAGCTTTCCGGTCAGGTCTGGAGTCAGGCAGGGCTGTCCCTTCTCCTCTGTCTTGTTTGTGTGCTGTATCGAGCCCTTTGCCGAGTCCATCAGGAAGGATGCGGGCATTAGAGGGATGACAACCCAGGCAGCGGAGCCGCTCAGGTCAAGACCTCCCTGTATACGGACGATGTCACCGTCTTTTGCTTGGATCTGCAGTCAGTCTGCAGATTGCTCACAATCTTCGACCAGTTTGAACTGGCCTCGGGAGCGAAGGTAAATTGCAGCAAAAACGAAGCCATGTTCTTTGGAAGCTGGTCCAACCGATCCTTTACTCCCTTCACCATGAAGTCAGATTACCTGAAGGTTTTGGGAATATGGTTCGGAGCGGACGGGGCGTGCGTCAAAAACTGGAAGGAGCGTATCGCTAAAGCGAAACATAAACTGGGATGGTGGAAGCTGTGCTCACTCTCCATTGCAGGAAAGAACCTGGTCATCAGAAGTGAGGTGCTCTCGCTGTTGTTGTACGTGGCACAGGTCTGGCCCATACCCCACTCCTGTGCCGTGGTAGCCATCTTCCACTTCGTCTGGAGATCGAAAATGGACCGTGTCCGCAGAGACACAATGTACAAATCTCTGGACAAGGAGGGAAAGGACGTTCCGAACCTGGCCCTCATCCTGATGGCCACCTTTGTGTGCAGCTGCATCAAGCTGTGCATAGACCCTTCGTACGCAAATGCCAAGTGTCAGTACATGCTGAAATTCTATCTTTCCCCGGTGTTGCGAAGGATGGGTCTGGCCAGGCTGCCGCGGAACGCTCCGAGCAGTTAGACCATGCCTCAGCACCTGTCCTTCGTGGAAACGTTTTTCAAGAAAAACACTTTTGACCACAAGGCCATAAAGCAATAGTCGGCACGCAAGGTCCTGGATGCCCTACAAAAGAAGGAGATGATGGATCCTGTCGGGCGGTTCCCCGAGCAGACTGTCGAACTCGTTTGGCAAAATGTCTCATCGCCAGAACTTTCACACAAGCACCAAGACATAGCTTGGTTGGCGGTGAGAAGGGCCCTACCCGTCAGATCCTTCATGCACAGCCGGGGTTTCAGAGACACGGCACTCTGCCCCTGAGTTGGCTGTGGTGCGGACGAGACTGTCATCCATCTCCTTTGGGACTGCCCCTTTGCAAGGCAGGTCTGGAAGGAGATGCAGTGGTTGCTGTCGAGGTTCATCACAAGCAGCTCCGTAACACAGGACTCTGTGCTCTGCGGACTGTTCCCAGGGACACACGCCGAGACAGACATCATCTGCTGCTGGAGGGCCATCAACTCGGTGAAAGACGCACTTTGGTCTTGCCGAAATTTGCTGGTCTTCCAGAGCAAGGCGATATCCACGTCTGCATGTTGCAGACTGGCGCAATCCAAAATCCAGGAGTACATGCTGAGGGACGCACTAAAAATTGGTGCAGTCGCCGCAAAGGCACGATGGGGAAGAGCCACAGTTTAAGACCCTTCCGCCACGGTAAACCCAGGGGATGGAATCAGTATAAAACTCCCCTCGGGCTGTACTTGTAAACCTTTGTATACATAGAGCACCATGATCTGAAAACACCTATGCAGTGCCATGTGTAATGCAAGTTCAGCAACTGTTTAGTAATGTATGTTGTAAAGAAATGTAACTGTACCCTCACCCGTTCTGTGTACTGTATAGTGCCACATGTAATGTAATTTGATGACTATATTACAATGTATCCTGGATTGTACTGAACTGTACCCTGAAATGTAAAGCAAGCAAATGTATTGAACGAAACTGCCATCAGCATCCAAATGTATTGTATGGGATTGCTGACCGCATCCAAACGTATTGAACTGCCTTCCAATGTATTGTGCAAATTTTTATATGAATAAAGTATATATTTTGAAATTAAAAAAAAGGAATGGGGGAGAAATTGGATAGTGCCGGCCTATCAGCGCAAACTGGGCACAGGGATCGATCCCTGTACAGACACACCTGAAGCCCGATCGAAATTTCACCTCTAATTTAAATGATCCCAGCGGGCTACAGGCGCCTGCTGCGTATCCCCAGGCGACTCGCTGGTGAAACGGACATCAAATTTGGCAGCGGCTCTCAGGAGGGTCCTGGGGGAGGAGGGGGTGTAGGAGGGGCCCAAGCAGATACCACCAACAGTCTTTGGGACTGCTGTGGAACCAGGAGGAGCAATCATTCGTGATCAGGTAGGTATTGTTTTTTTTTACAAAATTTAACTTTTTGGTGCCGGCCTCCGGCAGTGCTGACTGCGTTCAGGGCAGCAACATTTAGAGAAGAAGTCCCAGAAGACGCATTGATCCCCCTATTTGTATAATCAAAGGGCCTAATGCCTGGATGCCTATGCTGCTGCCTTTACCAGTATAATAGGCGGCACACCTCTGGTCTGGAATATGCGTGTGCATGCCACCCACCTTATTGAATGCTTAGATTCTCTGGTCATTATCACATTGCTGTCTGTGGAACCTTGCTGTGCACAAATTGGCTGCCACGTTTTCCTACATCACAACAGTGACTACACGTCAAAAGTATTTCATGGGCTGTGAATAGCTTTGGGACTTCCTGAGATTGTGAAAGGTGCTATAGAAATGCAAGTTCTTTCTTCCATAGAACTGGCATAAAAGAAGTAATTTCTAGGCCAATACCTTTTATACTTTCACGGAAAATTGTTACAATTATTACTGCAGCCTAGGAAAACTATACACCAGTGTCCTAAATACGTTTTTTTAAATTAATTTTAAAATTTAAATGAAGCTCCATCCTCTTTTTTTTTAGGCTAGAAAATAGATTTTCTTTTTCAATTCTTTTAGTCTCCTCATCCCACACAAAATCGGTTGCTGGCAGCTGCACGAGCCGCTTGATGGGACTCTCCCTCTGGTTTTCCCTCTCCCCCCTTGGGAAAATACTTGGCCTCACTGGTGCTTTCCCTCCAGCAGCACGGCTGAAATTAGTATTTTAATGCATTGGGGATCGCTGCTGAAGCTACAACTAAATTAGTGTCAGCTGTGGTTCAGTGGGGAGTGCCTTTGCCTCTGAGTCAGAAAGTTGTGGTTTCAAGTCCCAAGCCAGAAACTTGAGAAATAAATTTTAGGTTGACACTCCAGTGCAGTACTGCGGGAGATGCTGCCTTTCGAATGAGACATTAAACCGAGGCCCTATCTTCTCTCTCAGCACTATTTCGAAGAAGAGCTGGGGAGTTATCCCCGGTGTCCTGGCCAATATTTATCCCTCAGTTAACATCACAAAAACATTATCATTATCACATTGTTGTTTGTGGGAGCTTGCTGTGCGCAGATTGGCTGCCGCGTTTCCTACATTACAATACCGACTACATTCTAAAAAGTACTTCATTAGCTAAAAAGCACTTTGGAAGATCCAATGGTCATGAAAGGCGCTATATAAATGCAAGTCTTTCTTTTTTCTTTAATTTCTCCCTGACATGAGCATACCCCCATCTTTTGATAATGTAATTGCTATAAAAATATTTTCAAAAAGTCTTTACAAGACAAATATGAGATTTGTTAGATTTCTAACTGTCTCTATTTTAGTAAAGTAAAATTATACCCTACTTTACCAAAAGCAAGATTCAGGCTGCAGTATCTCAGCTCGGACTGATTTTAGCAATGTAAAAAGCATGAAATAAAAGTCAGCATGAATGGTATAATGTTATGTAAGGTTCCAACCTTGCAGCAGTACGAAGGGCAGAACTGGAAGGTATTGTTAGGTGTTTCATAAATGCTTGGATCAATATAAAGATGTCACTTTAGCCACTACAACCTCTAGAGATTGGCAATAAAATATTGTGTCATTGAACAGTCCTTGAGTGAGGGTCAATAGTGCAGACTATAGATGTTGGATGGTAGAAAAAGTGAGGAATAATGATGATAATGGGCTTGAACAGCAAATGGAAGAAACGCACCATTAGGCTTTCAGCAAACATGCACTAAGAGATTTCAGACTTTTTCCATTTAAGATCAGTTGTTTTACTTATTGGCTGCTGTATTATAATAATATTATTATTGTTTATCAACACATACTACTTCAATGGTTGTTGCTGGGACAAGATAAATAACTAATACAAAACAGTGAGCTTTTTATAAAAAAAGACACTTTAGCTATCAGGATGAAATAGATGGTGAATGCAAGAAATAGGTTGGAGCTGACCTTCTGAGTATTTCCAGCATTTTCTGTTCTTATTTCAGATTTACAGCACCCGCAGTATTTTGCTTTTGTAGAGGTGATAAAGATAGGGTAAGCAAAACTTCTCTGTAGCTGAACTTCTTTGATATGAATTGGACCATTATCCAAAGGAAAATTATTTCCATATATTGATAGATGAAAATTTACAGGCAACTCCAAATAAGTTACTCGTACTTTTTTAGGTGTCTCAATCAGCTCAAAATGTGGCCTAGAAATAGAATAGGTAATGAACCAATTTCTAGGCCACGATATTTAGGATTGGTTTCACTATTGACCTAGAAGAAAGAAGCTTGGAGTGACATGAGGATGAGCTTTATGATATTTCACCAACTCATACATTCTGTACGAAGGCTGTATCCTGTCCAGCCATGTAATAAATATCTTCAAAATGAGGTTGACCCAGATAACACAGCAATGGGTCAGTAAGGTACATTCAGCCTCTTCATTGGAGATATGTATTCTGTCAAATTGCTTGTTGTGACATATTTGATTTTATAACATCAGCAAATTGCATTTATATAGCACCTTTAACATAGTAGAATGTCCCAAGCGCTTCACAGGAGCATTATCAAACAAACTTTCACACCAACCCACGTAAGGAGGTATTAGGACAGATTGACTAAAAGCTTGGTCAAAGAGTTAAAGAGCATTTTATAGGAGGAGAAGTAGAGAGGTGGAGAGGTTCAGGAAGGGAATTCTGACTTGTGTAATACTAATTATAGATTTGAAATGTGTTTTCAAATGGGAGATTATTATTTAATGAATTATTGTAGCCCAAGAATAATTAATGGCGTTTTTTTCTGTCAGTTTGTCATTGTGTTGATGTAATATGAGGGATGAGCACCTCGTTATTCCAGCCCTTGGCCAGCCGAAAATCACTGCAAGGGTGCTGAACATGGGAGGATGCTGGCTCAGGGTCGCACCGCGCTGTCTCCATCCACACATCACTCTGCCAACTCTTCCATATCCACCCATCCCCAACACGAGAGCAGATTTAATGTTCAACATGTCCAACCAATGCAGAGCAGCAATCAACAGAGTAAATAGAATGTTGAACTAGATAGCCAAAACAGCATAATACACAAGTCAGAAGAAGTCACCATCAAACTGTACAATTCTCTGGCCAGACCTTGTCTTACTCTGGTCACCGAGAAACAAGAGAGACACTCAAACACTGAGGAAGTGCAGAGAAGTGTTCCCTCGTGTTATGGGTTAACGTTATGAGGAAACACTGGAGAAATCTGGAAACAAGGCATCAAAGAAGTGATTTTAGAGAAGTATAAATAAGGTCCATCTGGAACATTATTCTCAATTAAACTCTGGGAGTAGGACAGGAGACACAGGTTCAAAATAGTAAAAGATAACATTAGGACTGATGTTAGGAGGTTCCTCATACAGAGAATGATCAACATGAGTTACAGGCAGAGTGGTAGAGGCAAAGTCAATGGAATCAGTTAAGAAACAACTTGATACAGCAATGGGAGAAATGTGGGGTTGTACTGGATGGTGAATTAAGATGGCCGAATGACCTTCTTCATTCAGTGATATCTTATGATCTCGAGGAGTCAATCTTTAGAAAAGGAGAGGAAGACATTGGCAAGAAGTAAAAAGCATAAAAATCTGGTTTTGTTTGTACTGTACTACTTTCTAGACGTGTTATAAATGTTTCATATAAAACTGTAGTGATGTATCCCCACTGAATTATTTATGCATTCCCGGGACAAGAACGTGTTGTTTTTGTAAAAATCGATTTTATAACATTCTGTTGGCTTGAATGAACACCTGTGACTCCTAAAATGAACATGTTGCCAGTTACGGAACTATCAAAAATGCACATCATGAACGAACTTCATTTTCTCGAACCCAATGCTATCATTGCATTCCTGAAAGCTTCTCTTACCTGTTACTTTTTGCCCCCACCGAACTTTTGGTTCTCTATTCTGGCTGCGCTTCATTTTGTTTATTTCGGTCTCCAAGGCAACAGCGCAGCCAGCCGGGCTCCTGATCTATAACAATGGCTGTCGCCTTCTGATCCGAATACGTGAAAAGCGTAGTGACTCCAGCATTCAGCCAGCTCCTGCAAACAGGGGCCAAGACTGTGTGCTGTGGGAATAAAGTTGCCAACTGTTAAATAGTGTGCAGGCAATGGAGTTCAATAGAATAAAATAAATATCTATTCCTATTGTTACCATAGAATGGGACAGCATAGAAGGAGGCCATTCGGCCGTTCGTGCTTATGCCGGCTCTTTGGTCGAGCGACTAAATTCCTCCCACCCACCCCCTTGCTCCTTCCCCACAGCCCTGTAAATGTTTTCCCTTCAAATATTTAGCCAATTCCCGTTTGAAAGTTACCATTGAATCTGCACCCACCATCCTTTCAGACAGTGCATTCCAGATCATAACAACTCCCTCAAATCACCTCTGGTTCTTTTGCCAATTACTTTAAATCTGCCACTGGAAACAGGTCCTCTTTATCTACTCTTATCAAAACCATTCATGATTTTGAACACCTCTATCAAATCTCTTCTTAACCTTCTCTGTTCTAAGGAGAACAATCCCAGCTTCTCCAGTCTCTCCACATAACTCAAGTCCCTCATCCCTGGAACCCTTCTTGTAAATCTCCTCCACACCCTCTCTAAGGACTTGACCTTCTTCCTAAAGTGTGGTGCCCAGAAGTGAACACAATACTCCAGCTGAGGTCCAACCAATATTTTATAAAGATTGAGCACAATTTCCTTGCTTTTGTGCTCTATGCCTCTATTAATAAAGCCAAGATCCCATAGGTTTTTTTGTAAGCAGTCTTCTCAACATTTTCTGCCACCTTCAAAAAATTCTGTACATACACCCCAGGTCTCTCTGTTCCTACACGCCCTTTAAAATTATATCATTTACTTTATATTGCCGTTCCTCATTCTTTCTACTAAAATATGTCACTTCACATTTATCTGCATTAAATTCCATCTGCCATGTGTCTGCCCATTTCACCAGTCTGCCTATATCATCCTGAAGTCTGTTACTATCCTTTTCCTTGTTTACTACATTTCCGAGTTTTATGTCATCTGCAAACTTTTAAATTATGCCCTGTATACCCAAGTCCAGGTCATTAATATATATCAAAAAGAGCAGTGGTCCTAATAACTACCATTGGGGAATACCACTATAAATCCCTCCCCCAGTCTGAAAAAAATCAGCATTGCTCTCTGTCTCTGCTTTCTGTCCCTTAGCCAAATTTTGTGTCCACAATGCCCCTTTAATCCCATGGGCTTTAATTTTGCTAACAAGTATATCATGTGGTACTTTATCAAATGCCTTTTGAAAGTCCATATACACAACATCAACCACACTACTTCATCAAATAACTGAATCAAGTTAGTCAAACAAGATTTTCCTTTAATAAATCCATCTGACTTTCATTTATTAGCCCATACTTTTCCAAATGCCAATTAATTTTGTCCCAGATTATTGTCTCTAAAAGTTTCCCTACCATCAACGTTAGGGTGACTGGCCTGTAGTTGTCAGGTTTATCCCTCTCCTCTTTTTTAAACAGGGGCGTAACATTTGCAATCCTCCAGCCCTCTGGCAACACTCCCATATCTAAGGAATATTGGAAGATCATGGCCTCTCCTTTACTGCTACACTTTGCAAAGTATTAATTTAGTACTTCAGCCATGTCCTCTGTCTCCACAAGAATATCTTCTTTTGGTCCTTCATTGCCCCACCCTTCCTTTGACTACCCTTTTACAATTTATAAGTTTATTAAATACTTTTCGGTTCTCATTATGTTAGCTGCTAATCTATGCTCTTAATCTTTCTTTACCACTTTTCTTCCTTTATTAGATCTCCTCTGTACTTTCTATATTCAGCTTGGTTCTCTACTATATTTTGACCCTTAAAGGGAATAAACCTCCTTTTTGTTTCTCATTTTAATCTCAATGGGCCGAAAATTGTAGTTGGAGGCTTCCTTCGTATGAACGCCTCTGACCCGGAAAGAATCTACAAAACTGTTATATATGCAGACTATAGATAGACTCTCTGTGTAGTCAGTGTATAGTTGCATAAGATGGAGACTTGTTACCTGATGTACTATCAATACGGTTTACACTATATATATACTATGCTAGCACCACCAGAGGGTGACAGAGGGAAACAAAATGGAGACAGAAGCAAAAGACAGAAAGGAGATGAGTAAAAGTGGAGGACAGAGAAACCCAAGGCAAAAACAAAAAGGGCCACTGTACAGCAAAATTCTAAAGGATCAAAGCGTAATAAAAAGGCAAGCCTGAAAGCTCGGTGCCTCAATGGGAGGAGTATTCGGAACCCAGGAGAGAGCTGTGAGCCAGTTAGAGTGGGTGAGAGCTCAGATGAACAGGACCCCAAGAAAGAATGCAAAAGGCAGGAGGCAACAGAGCAGAGTAGCACTGGGGTAAGTGTAAACCACAAAGGTGATAGGAAGGGACAATATGTATGAATATAAAGGGGCTGCAGGAGGGGTCAAAACTAAAAATCATCGTTTAAAAACTAGTATTAAAACACCCTACCTAAAGGCGCGCAGCTTTCAAAATAAAGTAAGTGAGTTGACGGCACAAATCATTAAAATGGGTATGATTTGGTGGCCATTACAGAAACGTGGTTGCAGGGTGGCCAAGACTGGGAATTAAACATACAGGGGTATCTGACAATTCGGAAAGATAGACAAGAAGGGAAAGGAGGTGGGATAGCTCTGTTAATAAAGGATGATATCAGGGCAGTTGTGAGAGATGATATTGGCTCTAATGAACAAAATGTTGAATCATTGTGGGTGGAGATTAGAGATAGTAAGGAGAAAAAGTCACTGGTGGGCGTAGTTTATAGGCCCCCAAATAATAACTTCACGGTGGGGCGGACAACAATCAAGGGAATAATGGAGGCATGTGAAAAAGGAATGGCAGTAATCATGCAGGATTTTAACCTACATATCGATTAGTCAAATCAAATCGCACGGAGTATCCTTGAGGAGGAATTCATAGGATGCATACGGGATTGTTTCTTAGAACAGTATGTTACAGAACCTACAAGGGAGCAAGCTATCTTAGATCTGGTCCTGTGTAATGAGACAGGAATAATAAACGATCTCCTAGTAAAAGATCCTCTCGGAATGAGTGATTACAGTATGGTTAAATTTGTAATACAGATTGAGGGTGAGGAAGTAATGTCTCAAATGAGCGTACTATGCTTAAACAAAGGGGACTACAGTGGGATGGGGGCAGAGTTGGCTAAAGTAGACTGGGAACACAATTGAGGAACAGTGGAGGACTTTTAAGGAGCTCTTTCATAGTGCTCAACAAAAATATATTCCAGTGAAAAAGAAGGGCGGTAAGAGAAGGGATAACCAGCCGTGGATAACCAAGGAAATAAAGGAGAGTATCAAATTAAAAACCAATGCGTATAAGGTGGCCAAGGTTAGTGGGAAACTAGAAGATTGGGAACATTTTAAACAACAGCAAAGAATGACTAAGAAAGCAATAAAGAAAGGAAAGATAGATTACGAAAGTAAACTTGCGCAAAACATAAAAACAGATAGTAAAAGCTTTTACCGATATATAAAACGGAAAAGAGTGACTAAAGTAAATGTTGGTCCCTTAGAAAATGAGAAGGGGGATTGTTTAAGGCCGAGACCTTAAACAATTATTTTGCTTCGGTCTTCACAGTGGAAGACACAAAAACCATACCAAAAATTGCTGATCAAGGGAATGTGGGAAGGGAGGACCTTGAGATAATCACTATCACTAGGGTGGTAGTGCTGGACAGGCTAATGGGACTCAAGGTAGACAAGTCCCCTGGTCCTGATGAAATGCATCCCAGGGTATTAAAAGAGATGGCGGAAGTTATAGCAGATGCATTTGTTATAATCTACCAAAATTCTCTGGACTCTGGGGAGGTACCAGCGGATTGGAAAGCAGCTAATGTAATGCCTCTGTTTAAAAAGGGGGGCAGACAAAAGGCAGGCCGGTTAGTTTAATATCTGTCATGGGGAAAATGCTTGAAGCTATCATTAAGGAAGAAATAGCGGGACATCTAGATAGGAATAGTGCAATCAAGCAGACGCAACATGGATTCATGAAGGGGAAATCATGTTTAACTAAGTTACTGGAATTCTTTGAGGATATAACGAGCATGATGGATAGAGGTGTACCAATGGATGTGGTGTATTTAGATTTCCAAAAGGCATTCGATAAGGTGCCACACAAAAGGTTACTGCAGAAGATAAAGGTACGCGGAGTCAGAGGAAATGTATTAACATGGATCAAGAATTGGCTGGCAAACAGAAAGCAGAGAGTCGGGATAAATGGGTCCTTTTCGGGTTGGAAATCGGTGGTTAGTAGTGTGCCACAGGGATCAGTGCTGGGACCACAACTGTTTACAATATACATAGATGACCTGGAAGAGGGGACAGAGTGCAGTGTAACAAAATTTGCAGATGACACAAAGATTAGTGGGAAAGCGGGTTGTGTAGAGGACACAGAGAGACTGCAAAGAGATTTAGATAGGTTAAGCGAATGGGCTAAGGTTTGTCAGATGGAATACAATATCATAAAATGTGAGGTCATCCACCTTGGGGAAAAAAACAGTAAAAGGGAATATTATTTGAATGGGGAGAAATTGCAACATGCTGCGGTGCAGAGGGGCCTGGGGGTCCTTGTGCATGAATCCCAAAAAGTTAGTTTGCAGGTGCAGCAAGTAATCAGGAAGGCGAATGGAATGTTGGCCTTCATTGCGAGAGGGATGGAGTACAAAAGCAGGGAGGTCCTGCTGCAACTGTACAGGGTATTGGTGAGGCCGCACCTGGAGTACTGTGTGCAGTTTTGGTCACCTTACTTAAGGAAGGATATACTAGCTTTGGAGGGGGTACAGAGACGATTCACTAGGCTGGTACCGGAGATGAGGGGGTTACCTTATGATGATAGATTGAGTAGACTGGGTCTTTACTCCTTGGAGTTCAGAAGGATGAGGGGTGATCTTATAGAAACATTTAAAATAATGAAAGGGATAGAGAAGATAGAGGCAGAGAGGTTGTTTCCACTGGTCGGGGAGACTAGAACTAGGGGGCACAGCCTCAAAATACGAGGGAGCCAATTTAAAACCGAGTTGAGAAGGAATTTCTTCTCCCAGAGGGTTGTGAATCTGTGGAATTCTCTGCCCAAGGAAGCAGTTGAGGCTAGCTCATTGAATGTATTCAAATCACAGATAGATAGATTTTTAACCAATAAGGGAATTAAGGGTTATGGGGAGTGGGCGGGTAAGTGGAGCTGAGTCCACGGCCAGATCAGCCATGATCTTGTTGAATGGCGGAGCAGGCTCGAGGGGCTAGATGGCCTACTCCTGTTCCTAATTCTTATGTTCTTATGTTTTTATGTGCAACTGGTGGAGAACGGGGTTTCCTGCCCCTGTGGCAGAGGCTGTCCACCAGAGGGCACTGTGGTGGGACACCTGAGGGTCACCTGCATAGGTTTGCAGAGCCCAGTATAAAAGGCTGCCCACCATGCTTGTGCCTCACTCTGGAGTTATGAATAAAGGACCAAGGTCACTACAGTTTGAGTACAACACATTGCCTCATGGAGTCATTCATAAGTGCATTACAGACATAACAAAAACTACCTGTTGGTCCTGGAGGAACATAAGAATTTAGGATTCCGGTCTGAGGCCTTCATTCTCTGTGCAGCACATAGGAAGATGTCTTCCATGTATGAACGCATCTGCTGGAATCATATGGGTCTGGACCACCAATCACTATCTAGTATTCTCATTGATAAAAATGGGAACTTCATTTCTACGGGCTCCCATTACTACCCTAAAACAAGAAGCACAATTTAAAAAAAAACACCTTACATATTTAAAATAAATTGAAATTAAATGTAATTAAATGTTTTTGAAAAATATATATATTTGGGGGAATTTTTTTATAATGTGTTTTGATAGGGTTAACAATAAACTTACCTTAATGGACAGGGATTTTAATATAAAAATGAATGATTAAATTGAATTTTTCTATGTTTTAAAAGTGTTACGCTGGTAAAAGTAAGCTATGTGCCAGGTGTAAAAGTTTGAAGGACATTCACCAGGCATGAGTTGGGTAAATAGACTAATCTCTGCCGCGCGGATGTCCTTCTCCCAGGGATGCGGAGGATCTGTCTAAAGAAATGTTGACAGATCAGAAAAGTCGGTTCTTGGCGCATGTGCATTACGCACCGAGAACGGGCTTAAGCGAGGTTTCGTCGGGTGCGTGCGCACTTCATAGGAAACCGGCGAGGCTGCAATTTTCGGCTCTAGATCTTTTAACATCCAGGGAGCTCTAGCTTTGGATGCCCTTCCTCTCATCCTCGTGGGAGTGTTCCTATTCTGTACTCGAACCATCTCCTCTTTGAAGGTCTCCCATTGGTCAATTATTGTTTTCCCTACTAATTTCTGATTCCAATCCACCGGGGCCAGATCCATTCTAAACTCACTGAAATTAGTCCTCGTGCAATGAATCAAAATGTGAATTTTCGCTCTATACTTTTTTAATACAAAGTTTTTTAGAAAATTAAATGTACTGCCACATGTGGCCAGTAAAGCCCAATCACCCGCATTTAAAAGACAATTAAACACTTCAACAAGGAAAAAAAAATTAAAGCTGCATGGAGGAGTGGGGAAATGGAATGAACAATTAGCTTTGCAGTGGAGGGAGTAACTCCAAAAGCACAGCAGACCAGACATTTGGTTACTTCTGTGCTGAAATTTCTATGATTCTGATTGCTATTTCATTATAGCTGAACTGAAAAAATTATTAATAATAATACACAAAGGAATGGAAAAATGGGATGAGCTGCTAGCTCTGCTGTGGAGCTAGTAATCCCAAAAGCACAGAATTCTGTGCAGAATTTTCTATGATCCCTCACTATTTCATTATAGTTGAACTGAAACAATTATGAATGGAACAATTACAATTATGCAAAATTTGTTGCTTAAAAAATCTCACAATTGAATTTTACAGTGTTTTAGCTGTTTTATTAAATCTGAATCATCAGGAGAATAGTTCTCTGAACCAGAGTTATGCCAAAATTGATGCAAACTCAAGTGCATGAGATGCCCTTTGTACAGGTCTGATCCCACCTGACTTTAAAATGGATTTACACTTAACAGTGTGAATTCGGTGTTCGGGTCTGATCTGATTCCACAGTGAAGCTGAATGAGACTTCACTTCAGTATCAGGTCAGCCCGAATTCCGGATGTAGGCTTCACTTATACCATAGTTTTGGTGCAATGTGAAACTGTTTTACAGCTCATGCTACAGCTCTAGCATAAATGTAGTCTTAGTATACATGCTCCCTTACATTTAAAGATCAATTTCCATAGACACAGTGACAGTGTGACTGTATCCTTAATTGTATTCTATAATGAAATAGCATTGTAATCCTATACAATATTGTCATGAAACATACCTCTCATTCAGTAATTGTATTTTATTTTCCAGTAAACAAAAATAATAAATTAATTTAATGTGAACAGAATCTCCATCATAGTATCTGTATGCATTTAAACACCAATTCACTTTGAGAATAATTAAGTCTTTAAAATCAGTGGTTGTGCAGATACTCTTTCCACTTGTGAGTGAGTTCAGAACAAGAGGGCATAAATATAAGATAGCCACTAACAGATCAAATAATCGGGGCAAAAGGCTTGTGACCGGGCGGGGCAATGACATTGACTCCCGCCATAGTCGGCGGGAGTTTTGCGGCGGCGCTAAGGCATTGCAACCCAATCTGCTTCGCCCAGAGATCGTGACGTCATCGTCATGCACATTGCCCCGGACCTAAAATTGCCTTCCTCCTCCTGCAGCAGCGCTGGGCGAAAACACTTAAAGCTGCTTGAGTGCCAGGCTGATCGTGTGGGATCACAGCTGGCGTTGTGGTCCAGGTAAGTTGTTTTTATTTTGCAGAGCCTGCAGTGATGGCCCTTCCCTTTAAGGGAGAGAAAGAATCTCTGAACTCACCGCTGAACTCACCGCCCCGCCTGCTGATGATTGCGCTCCAAGAAGTGGAGCGCTTGATTTAGCACACCACTTCCTTCTTGGAGTGCAGAGAATTTTTAAAAAGTTTTAAATCGTTACCGCTTGCGCTAACTTTACAAACTTTTAAAAGTTAGCGCCCCAAATGGGGTGATAGTGAATTTCTCCCCCAAAGACTTTAAGAGGAATTTCTGTACAGAGTAGAGAATATGGGACTAGCTGCCACATGCAGTAGTTGAAGCAGATAACATTGATGCATTAAAGAGAGAGCTTGATGGATATATGAGGGAGAAGGGAACAGAGGGATACAGCAGCAGGATGGGACGTAGTAATTAGAGTGGTACGAGGTTTGTATGGAGTAAAAACACCAGCATAGATTATGGGGTTGCAGATTGTATGTAAAGAGCGACGATTTGCGATGCTATCCCCCTGGTTTTTGCAATGAATTACCAGTGTCGCTTTTACAGAAATACATTTGCTTTTATTCCTCTTTGCTGGTTCATATATCCTCCTTGGAAGCACCAACCACCATTGCAAGCTGCACTTTAAACGCTGTTAGATGCTGTTGCAGCAGTAATCGAATGTTGTGTCACAATCTCCCGCTTCACGCTGATTCGTTACTAAAACAGGACAGGCATTGTGACGTTTAGGAATCTAGTAATCCTATTGGTTGCGGCGCCGCAATGGGGCGGGGTTCGATGCTCGGTCTGCCCTGCGCGGGAACGTTTAAAAATGCTGAAGTGGTAAAGAGCAGTGGACACATCTAATAAGCGTGTAGGGTCATTTATTTGCTTACTAACATTAGTATTTTTTGCTCTATCAGTCTTAACACTCTGAAATTACGAAATTTATCGTTACTTTGATTTTAAAGAGCTATATTTTTGAAGCCTGTCATGTCTGCTCGAGCTCTCCTGTCTCAGAAAAAACAAATCCCCGTTTGCCCTTCAAACCCTCTTCATGAAGATCAGGAGAACACGGTAAGAATTTTTTTTTAAACCGCCAGATATGAAGTTGCCAGTAAAAGTGGCTAAAATTGAGAACTTATTTTTTTGTAATTGGGAGCAATGAATCCTATGTTTTTTTTTTAAGCCTCCGGCGGCGATCAAAACTCTGGGTCTGGCATCGAAATCAGCACGAAAAATGATGCCAGCTGTTCAAGCTGCGGTGAGTTGAAACTTTTTATTCGGGATAGAAGCAAGCCTATCCTGGATCGTGTTAACTGTAGAACGTAACGAGTGGAAACGTAAAATGCCATGAAGTAAAGATTTCTCGTGTGTAACTTTCTAAAGTCCAATTATATGGAGGGAAGTGAAAGACAGTAAACTCAGTATTTTTCTTTTTACCAGTCTTCTGAGATGCTTGCTACCTGTACGCTTGAAATTTATAGATGTGTGTTTTATATTCAATCTTAATTGTTTGCTTGATCTAGAATGTGGAAACATAGAAAATAGGTGCAGGAGTAAGCCATTCGGCCCTTTGAGCCTGCACCACCATTCAATAAGATCATGGCTGAACATTCACAGTACCCCTTTCCTGCTTTCTCTCCATACTCCTTGATCCCTTTTGGCCGTAAGGGCCTTATCTAACTCCCCCTTGAATATATCCAGTGAACTGGCATCAACAACTCTGTGATAGGGAATTCCACAGGTTAACAACTCTGAGTGAAGAAGTTTCTCCTCATCTCAGTCCTAAATGGCTTAGCCCTTATCCTTAGACTATGTCCCCTGGTTCTGGACTTCCCTAACATCGGGAACATTCTTCCTGCATCTAACCTGTCCAGTCCTGTCAGAATTTTATATGTTTCCATGAGATCCCCTCTCATCCTTCTAAACTCCAGTGAATACAGGTCCAGTCGATCCAGTCAGTCCTGCCATCCTGGGAATCAGACTGGTGAACCTTTGCTGCACTCCCTCAATAGCAGGAATGTCCTTCCTCAGATTAGGAAACCAAAACTGAACACACTATTCCAGGTGAGTCCTCACTAAGGCCCTGTACAAATGCAGTAAGACCTCCCTACTCCTATACTCAAATCCCCTAGCTATGAAGGCCAACATACCATTTGCTGCCTTCACCACCTGCTGAACCTGCATGCCAACTTTCAATGACTGATGTACCATGACACCCAGGTCTCATTGCACCTCCCCTTTTCCTAATCTGCCACCATTCAGATAATATTCTGCCTTTGTGTTTTTGCCACCGAAGTGGATAACCTCACATTTATCCACATTATACTTCATCTGCCACATGTTTGCCCACTCTCCTAACCTGTCCAAGTCACCTTGCAGCCTTTTAGCATCCTTCTCAGAGCTCACACTGCCACCCAACTTAGTGTCATCTGCAAACTTGGAGATATTACACTCAATTCCCTCATCCAAGTCATTAATGTATATTGTAAATAGCTGGGGTCCCAGCACTGAGCCCTGTGGTACCCCACTAGTCACTGCCTGCCATTCTGAAAAGGACCCGTTTATCCTGACTCACTGTTTCCTGTCTGCCAACCAGTTCTCTATCCACGTCAATACATTACCCCCAATATCATGTGCTTTAATTTTGCACACCAATCTCTTGTGTGGAACCTTGTCAAAAGCCTTTTGAAAGCCCAAATACACCACATCCACTGGTTCTCCCTTGTCCACTCTACCAGTTACATCCTCAAAAGATTCTAGAAGATTTGTCAAGCAAGATTTCCCTTTCATAAATCCATGCTGACTTGGGCCGATCCCGTCACTGCTTTCCAAATGTGCTGCTATTTCATCTTTAATAATTGAGTCCAACATTTTCCCCATGACTGATGTCAGACTAACCGGTCTATAGTTACCCATTTCCTCTCTCCCTCCTTTCTTAAAAAGTGGTCCATAGGAATTGATCCAGAATCGCTAAACTGTTGGAAAATGATCATCAATGCATCCACTATTTCTAGGGCTACTTCCTTAAGTACTCTGGGATGCAGACTATCAGGCCCCGGGGATTTATCGGCCTTCAATCCCATCAATTTCTCTAACACCATTCCCTGCCTAATAAGGATTTCCTTCAGTTCCTCCTTCTCACTAGACCCTCGGTCCCCTAGTATTTCCGGAAGGTTATTTGTGTCTTCCTTCGTGAAGACAGAACCAAAGTACTTGTTTAACTGGTCCGCCATTTCTTTGTTCCCCATTATAAATTCACCTGACTCTGACTGCAAGGGACCTACGTTTGTTTTCACTAATCTTTTTCTCTTCACATATCTATAGAAGCTTTTGCAGTCAGTTTTTATGTTCCCAGCAAGCTTCCTCTCATATTCTATGTTTCTATTGGTGAGAAAGCAGGAATGGGGTACTGAAGTTGCATGTTCAGCCATGAACTCATTGAATGGCGGTGCAGGCTAGAAGGGCCGAATGGCCTACTCCTGCACCTATTTTCTATGTTTCTATGTTTCTATTCTATTTCCCCCCTCCTAATTAAACCCTTTGTTCTCCTCTGCTGTATTACAAAATTCTCCCAATCCTCAGGTTTGCTGCTTTTTCTGGCCAATTTATATGCCTCTTCCTTGGATTTAACACTATCCTTAACTTCCCTTGTTAGCCATGGTTGAGCCGCTATCCCAGTTTTATTTTTACTCCAGACAGGGATGTACAATTGTTGAAGTTCATCCATGTGATCTTTAAATGTTTGCCATTGCCTATCCACTGTCTATTCTAGCCAATTCACGTCTCATACCATCCAAGTTACCTTTCCTTATGTTCAGGACCCTAGTCTCTGAATTAACTGTGTCACTCTCCATCTTTAATAAAGAATTCTACCATATTATGGTCACTCTTCCCCAAGGGACCTCGCACAACAAGATTGCTAATTAGTCCTTTCTCATTACACATCACCCAGTCTAGGATGGCCAGCCCTCTAGTTGGTTCCTTGACATATTGGTCTAGAAAACCATCTCCAATACACTCCAGGAAATCCTCCACCACCGCATTGCTACCAGTTTGGTTAGCCCAATCAATATGTAGATTAAAGTCGCCCAAGATAACTGCTGTAAGTGTAGTGAGCCTCTAATGTTGCTGATTGGTCAATTAGCCTGAACCATGTGACACCATGATTCAATTAGCCCCAACACTCCACCAAGATTGCCTACTTCCACCTCCATAATATCTACCCAACTCTGCCCCTGTCTCAGCTCATCTGCTGAAACCCTCACCCATGCCTTTGCTACCTCTAGACTTAACTATTCCAACTCTCCTTGCTGGCCTCCCATCTTCCACCCTCCATAAACTTGAGCTCATCCAAAACTCTGCTGCCTATATCATAACTTGCACCAAGTCCTGTTTTATCCATCATCCCTGTGCTTGTTGACCTACACTGGCTCCTGGTCTGGCATTGCCTCAATTTAAAAAAAAAAAAGGTCTCATGCTTGTTTTCAAATCCCTACATGGCTTTGCCCCACCCCATCTCTATAACCTCTTTGAGCCCTACAACCCTCTGAGATCTCTGCATTCCTCCAATTCTGGTCTCTTGCACATTCCTGATTTTAATCGCTCTGCCATTGGTGGTTGTGCTTTCAGCTGCTTAGGTCCTAAACTCTGGAATTCCCACCCTAAACCCCTCTGCGTCTCTACCCCTCTCCTTTTTAAGATGTTCCTTAAAACCTACCTCTTTGACAAACTTTTGGTCATCTGCCCTGTGTGGCTTGGTATTGAATTTTGTTAAAACTCCTGTGAAATGTTTTACTAAATTAAAGGTGCTATATAAATGCAAGTTGTTGGCTTTCATTACCGATGCTGGAACTGCAAGCAGGACTGAAGGTGGTTGCCCTACTATTAAAGTGTTGTCTGATCAGTGTTAATGTGACTTGATGCATTTAGTATTTTTGATCCTTTTCCCACTGTGGGGCTGAACCTCTAGGACCAGTCGAGCCATCTGACCTGAAGACACTTGCCTTTCCATTTCTTTCTTGAGGCTATGTAGAAATTAGATAATTTCTGTGGCTACCTGAAGATGTGAACCCAAAGTCTGGTTCTAGGTCTTTGTTGGGAGATGTTTGGGGAGAGAGGCATATAAAATGCATGAATAAGGAAGTGAATGATATTGGTGAGGGAGATCAGCAGAAAAAAATTGTTTACTTTTTGTGTGAACAATGACCAACTGGTACCTTTTTTCATTTTTAAATGTTGCTGACTGTCAGTCTGACTTATTTGTCAATGAGATCTTGTTGTGAATGGATTTTTAAATATAGGTGTTGTCATAAATCAAAACTGCAAAAATGAAAGTCGAGTGATTACCTTTTGTGATTTTGGGAATGCCAGAATTCAAATCAAAACTGAGATTTCCAAGGTGAGCATTCTAAATGCAGCTGTGTGGATAACTGGAGAGCTGTTTACACAGCAATATTGAGCAAAGGTGAATTGGACTTGTGCAAAGTTAGGTGTTTAAGTAATCGCCAATCATTGTCATTAAGTTGCCGCTGCAATTTTCCAGTTGCTCTGCCCTGAATTGGACTTTCTCTCGATCTCATCACAATTTGCTGCATTGTTGATGCACCCTCCACCAGTAAATGGGAGAGTGCAATAGAGGCTTGCTATTGTCTTGAAGCTAGCCTATTGTGAGACATTGAGGAGAGCATTACAATGTGGTGTTACTTAATTGCAAGTTAATGTGGTTGCATTGTGCTAGCCATATTAATCATTTTTGGGAAAGTATTGCAAATTGTTAATCTTTGGTGACTTGAGTTTTAATTTTTATATAATTAATGGGTGCTAGTAAAGATGAACATGTTGGGGCAGCTAGTCCGCTTGCTACAAGTGCTAGCTAGTGTTTGACTGCTTGCCTCGCCCAGCTATGAATGCATGAGGTTGGTGCAACACAGTGAGTCTCGCTGTGTATTTGACCCTGGGTGTATTGAATCTGGCACCGAGTGCTCAAAAGCAGAAAGCTTCCAGCCTCCAGCACTTGTCCCCCTACCTGTTACTAGCACCAGATGTTTGGCAGTACACGACTGCACCTTAATCTTAGAGCATGCTTCCTTAAGTGATTTGCATAATTACGTTTTGAATTTGTAGACTGACTTGAAAGATCCGAAAGCTGCAAAACTTCAGGATGAGCCCCTTCTTCGGGAAAACCCCAATCGCTTTGTCATTTTTCCGATCCAATACCACGATATCTGGCAAATGTATAAAAAGGCCGAGGCATCATTCTGGACTGCCGAAGAGGTAAATGCATGGCAGATTGTTGGGGGAATATCCTAGTTGGGTACGAATGTTGGTAACAACCCAGCAAGAATTGTAGTTTTCACTGGATTTTTAGGGGTGTAATCAGTGGTTGCTTTAAAATATTGGCGCTGATGACATCTTTCTGAAACTATAGCTCTGAATCGATCTGCTCCAGCTACTGAAATTACTGGGCATAATCTCCCAAGTGCTCTGCTATGGACAAATGTTTATTTAGTAAAGTGTGCATCATCACTTGGAGTGAGGATGAACTAGAGATTGCTCCCAGGCTTCAGCAATGCTGCTCTTTAACCACTAAACGGGGGAGAGAAGTGGCCTGAAGTGAATGTTGTCCTCATAGGGAGTGCCTTTTTCCATAATTGTGTGGCTGGCATTTGAAGACTTAATTGTCGGTTTAATATGTTGTGCCACCATGACCATTTTAGTTTTCAAGAGGTCTTTCATTTGCATTGGGAATGGAAATCTTCGTCTATTATAGAATTATTGCACCAATTAATTGGGGATGTGAATTTATTTTGGGTAGCTTTATGTATACATGGTAGAGATTATTTCTGATCACAGTTTATTTTTGCATATCTTTCTTCTCTTTAGGTTGACTTGTCAAAGGATTTGGCACACTGGAGATCTCTGAAACTGGACGAAAAACACTTTATTTCACATGTTCTAGCATTCTTTGCTGCCAGTGATGGGATTGTAAATGAGAACCTGGTATGTCTGCATTTGCATGCCAAAAATTTTCAAAAATTTCTGGGGCAGTCTGACTATCCTGTTTGTACTGTAAGTACAAGATGTGAGCCAATTCCAAAATTACAAAGCAAATGGGAAAGGTCCTGAAATTGAAACCTGTATTACTGTTGAGGTGCTTGACATGCACACTTTCACTATATTTGGGCAGGTAGTTGGGTATTTCCCTTTTTTAAAAAAAAAAATAATGCTGCTTTATTGTAGAGCTGCTTTTCTGTACATGGTAACCTAGTTACAAAAATATCATCCAGTTGTACAGGTATTTCAAATTTGACCAGTTCTGAGTTTAAATGTTAAAATGATGACCCTCCAGAGGGTTTATTGCTTTTATAAGAGGCAGTTCTGGTTCATCTAGCTGTGAGAATGATGGAACTAAACTCAAATCCCTGCAGCCATTCAAGCAGCTAGATTATCTTTTTTTTTTGTCTTTTGTAGGTGGAGCGGTTCAGTCAGGAGGTCCAAGTCACTGAAGCTCGTTGTTTCTATGGTTTCCAAGTTGCCATGGAGAATGTTCATTCGGAGATGTACAGTCTCCTTATTGATACCTACGTCAAGGATCCCAGTGAGCGGTAGGGAATCGAGGGTTCCATGTGGACCTTATCCAAACTTGAGGCTTGTCCATAAATGTGTAACTTGTAGCAAGGTTGTGTTAGTAATTTGATGCTCTGCCTCATCGCCAAGGTTTTAATTTTTGGGTGTTGAAGATCCAATTTTGCCCTTCCTTCAAATGGGGGATTTATCTCTGATCTTACTGCAAGCAAGCTTTAATAATACTGTAATAAAAACAGAAAATGCTGGACATTCTCGGCAGGTCCCCGCTGAGTATTTCCAGCTTTTTCTGTTTTTATTTCAGATTCCAGCATCCATAGTATTTTGCTTTTGTATTAGAAGGTTTAATATTAGTTCTGTAGCCATAATGCAGATTAACTAAATAGTTCCCCTTCCTCAATGATGCACATACCTTCTCCACCACTGGGACTAATTGGTCTGATTCTTGATACTGAAGTTTTCTACTCTCTCCAGGTACTGTGATAGTCAGGATTGGGTGACCGGTTGAAGGTTCTGTGATTTTTATAGCAGCATATATTCGAACCGAGTTATGAACTTGACAAGATGTAGTATGCCCATTCTGGTTGTGAATGATCTTTATTTGCACGTATACATTTAAGAAATGTGAATAATGGAGAAAGGAACATTTTATATGGGATTATTTAACATTAATGGTGCATGTTGACTCCTGATCCTTGGTGACCAGATGACTCAAAGTTCAATTCTAGCCTGTACTGAATTAGCTGAACTCTGCTAGGATTGAGAGATGGAGCATCAATATACAACTGACACTGGTGCTCCTCAGCTAAGGTGGGTTCCCACTGCTGACTGTTGTGATACTTTTCTGGAGAAATTGGATAAAGACAAACTCGCCCCACACCTGCATCATCCTGCTAGGATAATGCTGGCTCCCACAGTCTCTGCAGGCCTAGACCATCATTTGCGATATGGGAGAGCTGCTGGTTCCTGTTTTCCAAGACTGCTCTTTAGAAAAGGAAGGATTAGCTCCCTTTGTAACATCAGCTAAAGTTAATGGGCAGTACGAGCTTATCAAGCAAAACATGAAATGGAAGAAGACAATGTTTCTAATATTTAACTTGTAACTTATTTGCAACCTATTGGTGTGATTTTGAATGGCTAGTCATTTGCTTTGGCTGCATAAAAATACTGGACATGGATATCCTAGTATCCTGCAGGTTCTGTAATCAATGAGGAATTATTTCCAGTCTGCAAGGGGTTGTCTGAATAAACTAGGATAAACTGTTTCTTAAACTTGTGCTGTATGAGAGAAATATTGGCGACTAATGGTCTAATCTAATATGGGTTCCATCTTGCTCTTCAGGGCGTTCTTGTTTAATGCAATTGAAACCATGCCATGTGTTAAGCGAAAGGCTGACTGGGCCTTGCGATGGATTGCTGATCAGGAGTCCACATTTGGTATGTGTTCTAATGATTCAGGAAAAACTTGTACATCTTCAAAAGCATACTGTTCATTGGTGATCAAAGCTTTTGATGCCTTGCAGTCTTGTATTAATAAAGCTTTGTCTCTAAAACAATGGAACTGCATTAATGCTAATCTGTTTAATTTGCCTCATTAGAACAATAAAACTAATCTCTAGGTTCATTTGCGCTACGATTTTTTTCAATCAATACTAACATTTGAGGGTGAAAGACCACACTAGATTACTAGATTCAGGTGCAGTGGAAAAGACCAGTGAATTAAATCTATATCTCTCAAATACTGCTGTTTGTATTTCACCCCCACCAAGCAAACATGCCTTTGTTTTTTTTTTAGAAATAACAGCCATTTTATCAGTTTGTTTACAAACAATGATTTCCACTCACACCACCACCCCATCAAATAAATACCTCCATTTCTTAAAAAGTAGTGGAGCTGAGACAGAGCAAGAAGGTAACAACTTGCATTTCTATAGCATAGAACATAGTAAAATGACCCACGATGCTTCACAGAAGGATTATCAGACAAAATTTGACACCAAGCCATGTGAGATATTAGGACAGGTTGGTCAGAGGTAGGATTTCAGGAGCAACTTGAAGGAGAGGTTTAGGGAGGGAATTCCTGAGTTTAGCGCCTCGATAACTGAGGGCACAGCTGCCAGTGGTGGAGCAGTTTAAAATTGGATGTGCCAAGAGGCTAGATTTGGAGGGGTGCAGAGAACTGGGCTGGAGGAGGTTCGAGATGGGAAGAGGCGAGACCATGGAGGAGTTTATCATCTGTGTTGCTGGACCAGGAGACAATGTAGGTCAGCGTGCACGGATGAATGGTATAAGTTAGGATACTGGCAGCACTGTTTTTTGGATGAGCAATTTTTGGAGGGTGGAAGATTGGAGGCCAGCCAGGAAAGCATTGGAATAGTCAAGTCTCAAGATAACCAAAGCATGGATGAGGGTTTCAATAGCTGATGACGTGAAGCAGATTCGAAGACTGATAGAGGGGTAAGTAGATGGTCTTGGTGATAAAAAGATATGGGACTGGAAGCTTGGCTCCAGGTCGAATACGATGCCAAGGTTGTGATCTATCTAGTTCAGCCTCCGATGGTCAGGGAGAGGGTTAGAGTTGGTCGCTAGGGTATGGAGTTAGTGGCAGGGACTGAAGACAATGGCTTAGTATTTAGTTGGAGGACTCCACCCTTAGTCTCTGTAGAGCTAGCTGTTTGACTGTGCAGCCATATTGGCTTCTCTTTCCCCGCCCCCTCCTCCCAGCTACCCACTTTCAATTTGTGAACTTTGGGTGAGACTTGGATCCAATACATGCGGCGCATCTCTTACTGCTCAAAATTGAGGGCTGCCACAAATTATGATCAGTCTGTGCTATGTATTAATGCAAGACTCTTGCTTTTAGAGTGCTGCACTTAAATACAAAGGTTTTGTTTATGGTTTCTTATTTCGGAATTGTTCCTCACTTTGCAGTAACGGTGTGCTCTCCTCCAGTGTTGTGAAGCAGCTTTGGTTGGACTCTGTCTCTGCTGCTTTAACAGAACATTTTGATCTGATTGGCCATGACTATCTTCCCATTTGACTGACTCACCTTGGGTTCTGGCTGAAATATGCAAATTGTGTGCTTAAGCTTGTAAGTTGCTCGCTCTCTCATCTCATCAAATGCACTTCTTGCCCTTTATACCATCCAGGGGAGCGAGTGGTTGGATTCGCTGCTGTTGAGGGAATCTTTTTTTCTGGGTCCTTTGCTGCTATTTTCTGGTTAAAGAAGCGAGGCTTGATGCCAGGCCTGACTTTCTCCAATGAGCTGATCAGTAGGGATGAAGTAAGTGTAAGGCAATCTGCTGATTGTGGAAAAGTAACAATTAGACTTTAACCAGTCCTGTATCAGAAGGTTTTTTTTTGTGTTCAACTGTTTACACACTGAATAATCCAATCAATGAGTATATAAAATGCCAATTACCATACTATGGTGTAGAAACAAGCAATTGGTTGCATATTCCTTTGGACAAATGGTTATTGCGCTCTAAAAGGTTTTTAAAATACAAAGTACTGGATTTCACTTCTTTGTCCTATGTTTGAGTGGAACCTGCTGTTAGCAGATCCAGTTCATAAATCTCTTTCTTTTCTCTTGTATTTCTTCAAAATGCCTGACTTACTGTTCTGAAATACACGACTCTTGCTGAATATCCGAGTCAAATTGGTTTGTACATACATACTTGCATCCCACATACATACATACATCCCACACCTTGTGGGTCCCACTTTTTTTAAATCTAGAAGCTTTCACTGCAGTGAGGTACCGAGCAAGATAAAGGGGAAACGGGACTTCTTAAATCAAGGACTTGCAATTGGTGTAATTGCATCTGGAAAAAATGTGATGCAACTAGAATGTTCTAAGATTGGTGTAGTCGTTTTTTTTGTTGGTGGGTAGAAGAACTGGCATTTTGGTATAATAGACACTATCCTACAATATTCAATGGTATTGCTATAGTTACAGCTGCTGCTTGCTGATGGAGAGAATAATCTGTTTTTAAATTGCCTGTGGCTTGCCAGTTCAATTTTTTTTTTTAGTATGAATGATGAATTCCTCACAGAACCGGTGCATCTGTTAACATTGGAGTTCTATCCAGATATTTAACTCTCATGCACCATAGGATAATCTGCTTCTATTGGCAAATATGTGCTTCCTGTCAAATGAAACTTGACCTCGTGCAGAGTATCCAGGATGAATAATTAACTCATTTACTATGATATGCCCACTGGAAACTGTTATGCATGTAATTCCTAACTTCTATGAAGTTGGCATGGGAACAGCAGCATAGTGGTTGTTACTGGACTAGTAATCCAGAGGCCTGGACAAATGAGTTCCAATCCCACCACGGCAGCTGGGGAATTTAAATTCACTTAAATAAATCCTGGAATTTAAAAAAAAAAAAACTAGTATCAGTAATGGTGACCATGAAACTACCGGATTGTTGTAAAAATCCATCTGGTTCACTAATGTCCTTTTTTTTAGGGAAGGAAATCTGCTGCCCTTACCTGGTCTGGCCTACATGTGACTCCAGACCTACAACAATGTGATTGACTCTTAACTTCCCTCTGAAATGGCCTAGCAAGCCACTCCGTTGTATCCAACCATTTAGGAAAACACCACACTGACTGCAGCGGTTCAAGAAGGCGGCTCACTGCCACCTTAAGGACAATTGGGGATGGGCAATAACTGCTGGCTTTGCCACAGACGCCCACATCTTGTGAATGAATAAAGAAAACAAAGATGCATAGTGATATAACTTGCGAACAGGCCATATAATTTATTGAGGTGTAAATAACAATTGGATTAATGTACAGGAAACTAGTGAGCAAAGACTTTACTTTACTTTTTTTACTGCATGGTCTTGGACCTCATGAATAGGCAGACAACCCAGTGATCAAGCTTGAGATGGACTTTGCACTTTCAATTGTATGATACAAATGGCTTGCTCCTAAATGACAACTGTCTTTCAACCAGGATATGCTAATGTCGACACAATAGGTACTTGTTTGAACCACTTTTTTTGGTGACATTTCATTAGAGATTCAATCGGCATCTCCTGTTGCAGTGACATGCTGATAGGCATCAACATTTCTCAAGCGTGGGGTGTCTGCCACCAGTCTAGATCTGATCAGTTTACAAAGACCAACAAAAAACCAAATGACTTTTCCTCCTTCAATGCCCAGCCCAATCTGTTTGTGTTTCTCAAAAGCAGTCAATTAAAATTGTTTTGGCTGGCAGTCTCTAAAATGGCCTATTTAAACTGACACTTGTCAGATTTATGTTGTCTGTGGGAAGGAGATGAATGTATTTGTAGGAACATGGCTTTCCTTTCTGGGGGAATTTATCTAACTGAAACCTCAGTATAACCTTGTTTTGGTGTTTCATGTTTCATTTATTTTTCTCAGGGTCTGCATTGTGACTTTGCCTGTCTTATGTTCAAACACTTGGTTCACAAGCCCTCAGAAGCAAGAGTTATAGAAATCATCACTGAAGCAGTGAAGATTGAACAGGTAAAAGATCTACTATAACAAAAGCAAAATACGGCAGATGCTGGAAATCTTTAATTAAAAACACAATGCTGGAAAAATACAGCAGGTCAGGCAGCATCTGTGGAGAGAGAAATGCTGCCTGACCTGAGTATTTCCAGCATTTTCTGTTTTTATTAAAGATCTTCTTGCGTCTGTCTGGGTGCCTGTGTTTTTTTTTTAAGTACCGGACAGTACTTTAGGCGGGATATTCATGGCCAAGATCCGTCGTAGGGTGGGCAGTAAATGGACGAAGTACGCCGCCAATCTGGGCGGGAGGCCTCGTTCTCAGCGGCAGAGGCGCTTGCCGCTCAAGTGCCGCCAAGGATGGAGTCGGGCCCACGGAGGATCAAAGACCTGAGGGGCAAAAATCACCAATTTAAAAAAAAATACAAAAACTATCTGAAGACCTTCAGGGGACCCAATGCAGGTAAGTTGCTGTTGAAATGTTTTTTTTTTAAACTTGTTCGCTTACCTTTTCAGGTTCTTCAGACTTACCGTCGGGGACAGACCAGCCTCCAGCCAGCGGTCCAACCCCATTCTGTTGCCGCGACCTGCCGACTCCCGCCCACACCAATCTGGGAGTTCGGCGGGCGGGAGGTCAGTTGTGCCACTTGGCCGCCCGCTGATGTCAGCGGACAGTTCCCGACGGCTCTCCCCTCCCACCGCTCCAGGCCACCTCAAAAGTGGCACTGGGCGGATCTTCAGGAGAAATGTCGGCGGGAGTGGGCAGCAGCGGGTGGTGGGCTGATGAATTTTGGCCCCCAAGTCTTTCCTTCAATCTATTCGTGACACTTTTTTTGAATCTCTTAAATTCGTAAAATAACTGTCCTAAATTTAAACTTTTTTTTAAAGCCATTTCCACTGTATAAGGGCCCTAACAAGTGACTTTAAATGAGGCGCAAAGATTTATTTCATTGCCAAAGAAAGCTGGCATTTTGATCAAAACTGCCATAATGTTAAATTGTATGATTCTTTTGACAGGAGTTTCTGACCGAATCTCTCCCCGTGGACTTGATAGGCATGAACTGCACCCTAATGAAACGTTACATTGAGTTTGTAGCTGACCGCCTGCTACTGGAGTTGGGTTTCAGTAAGGTCGGTATTTACTCCTGCTGTTGTGAAGGATCGGTTGTGCTATGGCAGGATAGTAACACAGTGGTGCCCTGCAGTAAACAATGTTTGTGAAAGTGTTTGTTTTTGAGTACTTTTAGTCCAAAACCTTATCTTCTCCACCATTGCCTGCAGACTCAAGACTTGCACACTTTCACCCGTTTTGGTACCAACTGTTAAAATATACAAGAGTACATCATGGGGGTTTTGAAATAGTGCCACTTTTTGATTTGGCGTTCAGTTTAAATTGAACTTGAGAAATTATAATTGAAAACTTACTTTCATGCAACTATACAGAGATTCTGGTTCAACATATTGGCAGATGAGGAGTGGTAAAAGAGGATGTGCTTCATGACTGTTGTAAACGGCTGTCTTGCTCTTCGCTTCATTGCTTTTAACGTCGGATTACCCGCACGCACTCAGTTGTAGTAAAGGCAGGATCGGGTCTCTTATTTAAATATTCATGCTAAACAAACCAAGTATGAAAGTTACTGAACACTTCACAAAGGCAGCTTGCTTTGATTTCCGTGGCTGCTTGCGACACATACCTTCTGAATGTCCAGTGTCTGTGTGAGTCTCATCTTTATACTGAAAAAGCCTTCGTCTAAATGTAAAGAAATGAGTTCAATCATGGCTAACTGCTTTGTGAATTGTTTAACATACAGACTTAACATTGCTTGTTTAACCTACAGATGTCATTAAATAGTAACAAAAGGTACACTCTCAAATACTTAACATACAGATATCATCAAATTGTTTAGTCATGAATTTCTATTATTCCCACCATAACAAGGTACTCAAATATTTAACATCCAGACATGACCAGTCACTCATCTCAATGGCTGAAAGACACCACATTGTCTAACCGTCTCTTTTCGATCCAAACTTCCAATCTTCCTGTTTTCTTAATCCAAACTTCAGATCGCGTGCTGAAGCAAAGTTCAGAAATGCGGGACTGTGCTCTCACAATGACCACCATTTTATTCTTGCTCCTCTGCTGTCACAGAACAAATGTGTGCAAAGACTGATCTGCAACCTGCTTGACCTACTCTCTCTCCAGATTTTTAAAGTGGAAAATCCTTTTGACTTCATGGAAAATATTTCTCTGGAGGGGAAGACCAACTTCTTTGAAAAGAGAGTTGCTGAGTATCAAAAGATGGGAGTGATGTCAAGAGCAGAAGATAACAACTTCACACTAGATGCTGACTTTTAGTCCGAATGTTGCTGTTTGGATGCAAAGCATCAATGTAATCAGTTGAAAAAAGCTTGGACACCAGAGATGACCTTTTATGTTGCATTGCGTTTGGCCATTGGTATGGCTGGTTATTTTAAGGAGATCCTAAAAGGACTACTATGGACATGATCTTGCATGAGAATATTTTGGATTATTTTGTTTGGACAACAGATTTATTACACTTATAAATACGGGTTAGGAACTGTACTGTGCTGGAGGTGAATATTTAAACTAAGCTTCCTATTTTTTAGCCAAATGGCTGGATGTACTATGATCGTATCTAGGTCAATGATGGTAACTGCAGCCAAGGTGAGCCACTTATATCTGCCACTGTCAATCAGTACATCACACAGCAGAAGTCTGGCATGCTTAAATGCCCCCATATTATGTAATGGAGCTTATTTTTACTTTCGTAGTGCTTGTGATTTCTTGATTCCTTGCACAAGTATGATGGAAGATCCTAGTTCAGAAACCTCTTGGCACAGGAAATTCATTGCCGAAAGTGGAATTTCTGATCTGTGCCAAAATGCACAAATACTACTTGGTATTTGATTTTTTTTTTTTAAATGACTTGGTAGCAAAATAGTCCAAGCGTTTAAAAAACAATAACCTGCAGCAGCTGTTCAACAGAACTAACTGTGCTTAGTGGGTTTCTATAGCCCATGCTCTGAACATCTTAGTGCTAGGCTCCCAATATTGTAACGTGATGTCGTTCTTAAACCCCTGGTTTCTTTGGTGTCTATATCTGAACTATATATTGTGACTTTTTAGTGAAACCCATAAGCCATGTTTTAAGCTCTTCATTTTTGAGTTGTGGAGGTTAAATTCCTAATGTGGTAAATGAGCCTCATTTGGTTAGATGTCTAGTAGGACAAATTGGTGCTGGAATAAGTTAATATTTTAGCTTTCAGTCTGAATCGCACTTATTTATAGCTGACTTGTGAAATTTAAGACTAAATACCTTTTTTGAAAGTTGGTATTACTAGGCTTTAATTTGTGTTTTTGCAAAACCAATTAATTTTTAATTTTGTTTAGCAAAACCATTGTTTGATCAGTAACCAAGCAATACAGGTACAAACAACATTTTATTGTGGGTGGGTGAGAGAGGGATAGATACAATGTCTTAATGGGGTTTTCAATGTTGGTTTCCTGTGCCACATACCTTTCTGGGCTATATGGTGATCTGTTTTTGGGCTTCCACCAGGTGTCTGAAGCCTGCCGTAGAAAGATCAACCTGGCGTGAGTGGCCTTTGGGAAGGAAATGAGAATGATTTTAAGGATGCATATCTGCATTCTCGTCAATTGACCCAGTTGTTTGAGATTTAACCTGAATGTGTTTTTAATGCAGCCTGTCTACAATTAAATAAAATCAGTCTTCAAAGTAATTTGAATATGCAGTTTCCTTTGGACAATGAAGCATTCTAGTTTACTGCAATGCTTGAAAATGTACATACTTGTGCTGTTCTCCTATTACTGAAATTTATGGCATTGCTCTACTCTAATCCTGCGCTCCTCTAATTTTACCTTCTTGAGCATCCCTGATTATAATTGTTCAATAGGTGGCCATCCATGTCTTCTGTTGCCTGGGCCCTAAGCTCTGGAATTCCCTACCTAAACCTCTCCGCCTCTACACCTCCTCCTTCAAGACGCTTCTTAAAACCTACCTCTTTGACCAAGCTTTTGGTCACCTGCCCTACTTTCTCCTTGTGTGGCTTGGTGTCAAATGTTTTTGTCTCGTATAATACTCCTGTGAAGCGCCTTGGGACATTTCACTGTTAAAGGCACTATATAAATACTTGTATCACAGTAGTTATTTAATTTAATGTAGAAGATATTGGACTCCTTCCTTTAATGGCACCAATACTAAAATTCAGTGGCATTTTATACTGTGACTTTCACTTATTATTAATAATAAAGAAGTGGCAGTATAACATGGTGCCAAGCTAGAGTTCCCTGCCAGAAGGCCATCTGAACTAAACATGGCTTCAACTGAAACATCTACCAGTCAACAACTGGAGTTACTGCTGAAATAAGCTTCCTTGGGAATTGCTGTTCCCAGTTGACATCAATGGAACATGGCAATGCAATATGATTCCTATAATCTGTTTAATTGGTTGTAGCTAGAGTGTAGAAGATCAAGCACCACAATGAATTCTAAGCAGGTCTACTGAAAAGCATGACCTTTCCATGGCATGGTTCTTGAAATCAGGCAGTTGCAAGTAATCCTCCTAGGTCATTTACATATCCCCTTAGTGACTGACTTGCAGGAAGTATAATTAGCTGCTTCCCTTCTGTCACGGCAAGATTGAATGGCAAATTAACTATTTTCCCTATTGATTACATTTCCAATGTATGCATGTGATGCTTTTTGGTTTCTATATTGTCATTGTCATCGAGGTCCAATGAGCCAAGGAACTGGGATGCTCTTTTTTTTTTTAAAAACCCAATCTCCTATGGGGAGGTGCCTGTCCTCTGCTTGGAGCATCTCTTGACTGTCCTGTAGTGAGTTGGATTGAGATCTGACAACCAGGATTATATATGGTGCAACATCACTATTGTGGAGCAGTTTTGGAGACCAGAGTATGCCCACATTTGAGCAACATCGATCAAGTATATACTTTGGAATATACCAACTTACTTTTGAAGGCTAAGGTTTGAATGAGGATTAAACATAAAAACCAAATACATTAACTATCAACATATCTATGCATTGTACATAACCAAAAATGCTGGGAACACTACTGGTCAGGCAGCATCTGTGCCTGTTAATGTTTCAGGTTGACAACCTCCAACTGGAAACTTTAACTCTTTCTCTCCACAGATGCTAAGTATTTGCAGTATTTTTTTTTTCAGATTTCCATCTGCAGTATTTTTATTATCTTTTAGCATGCATTGTTTACTCATACCATTAATATGCCCAAGTCCCCATTACTGTTTCAAAATACACTCAAACCCCCCTACATATTCAATTTTTTTTCCCCCATCTAAACTAATGTGTGGACAAGAGATCCCCTTCCTACTATTGGTTTCTGTGGCATTATCTTCAATAATCGCTCAAAGCTGATTGATGATTTAGGTACATTTCATCCTTGACTGCATCACTCCTGAGCATGTGAAACTCCAATATTTTTTTCAAATGAAACCAAATTGTACAGTGAGATTAGTCTTTAATTTTGATGGGGAAATGACACAAGCCTAATAAAACGATACACTGCCTTGGGTACTGTATGAGGGGGATGACTCATTAGGGGAGAGCAGCAGCAGCCAGCTTCATGACATCATGGCTGGCACTGCTGCACAGGAGGGCAGGAAAAAGAATGGGAGAGCAATAGTGATAGGGGATTCAATTGTAAGGGGACTAGATAGGTGTTTCTGCGGCCGCAACCGAGACTCCAGGATGGTATGTTGCCTCCCTGGTGCAAGGGTCAAGGATGTCTCGGAGCGGGTGCAGGACATTCTGAAAAGTTGTCGTGGTCCATTATAGGTACCAACGATATAGATAAAAAAACGGGATGAGGTCCTACAAGACGAATTTAGGGAGCTAGGAGTTAACTTAAAAAGTAGGACCTCAAAAGTAGTAATCTCAGGATTGCTACCAGTGCCACGTGCTACTCAGTAGAAATTGCAGGATAGCTCGGATGAATACGTGGCTCGAGCAGTGGTGCAGAAGGGAGGGATTCAAATTCCTGGGACATTGGAACCGGTTCTGGGGGAGGTGGGACCAGTACAAACCAGACGATCTGAACCTGGGCAGGACTGGATCCAATGTCCTAGGGGGAGTGTTTGCTAGTGCTGTTTGGGAGGAGTTAAACTAATATGGCAGGGGGATGGGAACCTATGCAGGGAGACAGAGGGGAATAAAATGGAGACCGAAGCAAAAGATAGAAAGGAGAATAGTAAAAGTGGAGGGCAGCTTTAAATCACACAAATTAAGAGCTGTGTAGTGCAACTTTCTTGGCACCTGCATTCCTATAAAACACAGACGGAGGTATAATGGGGAACAAAGAAATGGCAGACCAATTGAACAAGTACTTTGGTTCTGTCTTCACAAAGAACAACACAAATAACCTTCCGGATGTACTAGGGGATTGAAGGTCTAGTGAGAAGGAGGAACTGAAGGATATCCTTATTAGGGGGGAAATTGTGTTAGGGAAATTGACTGGATTGAAGGCCAATAAAACCCCAGGCAAAAAACAAAAAGGGCCACTTTACAGCAAAATTCTAAAGGGTCAAAGTGTGTTAAAAAGACAAGCCTGAAGGCTCTGTGCCTCAATGCGAGGAGTATTCGGAATAAGGTGGACGAATTAACTGCGCAGATAGTAGTTAACTGATACGATGTGATTGGCATCACAGAGACCTGGCTCCAGGGTGACCAAGGCTGGGAACTCAACATCCAAGGGTATTCAGCATTTAGGAAGGATAGACAGAAAGGAAAAGGAGGTGGGGTGGCGTTGCTGGTTAAAGAGGAAATTAATGCAATTGTAAGGAAGGACATTAGCTTAGATGACGTGAAATCGGTATGGGTGGAGCTACGGAATACCAAAGGGCAGAAAACGCTGGTGAGAGCTGTGTACAGACCACCAAATAGTAGTAGTGAGGTTGGGGAAAGCATCAAACAAGAAATAAGGGATGTGCGCAATAAAGGTACAGCAGTAATCATGGGTGACTTTAATTTACATAGTGATTGGGCTAACCTAACTGGTAGCAATGTGGTGGAGCAGGATTTCCTGGAGTGTATTAGGGATGGTTTTCTAGACCAATATGTTGAGGAACCAACCAGAGAGCTGGCCATCCTAGACTGGGTGATGTGTAATGAGAAGGGATTAATTAGCAATCTTGTTGTGCGAGGCCCCTTGGGGAAGAGTGACCATAATATGATAGAATTCTTTATTAAGATGGAGAGTGACAAAGTTAATTCAGAAACTAGGGTCCTGAACTTAAGGAAAAGTAACTTTGATGGTATGAGGCGCGAATTGGCTAGATTAGACTGGCAAAAGATACTTAAAGGGTTGACGGTGGATAGGCAGTAGCAAACCGTTCAAGATCATATGGACGAACTTCAACAATTGTACATCCCTATCTGGAGTAAAAATAAAATGGGGAAGGTGGCTCAACCGTGGCTAACAAGGGAAACTAAGGATGGTGCTAAATCCAAGGAAGAGGCATACAAATTAGCCAGAAAAAGTAGCAAGCTGGAGGACTGGGAGAAATTTATAATATAGCAGAGGAGGACAAGGGATTTAATTAAGAGGGGGAAAATAGAGTACCAGAGGAAGCTTGCCGGAAACATTAAAAATGGCTGCAAAAGCTTCTATAGATATGTGAAGAGAAAAAGATTAGTGAAGACAAACATAGGTCCCTTGAGGTCGGATTCAGGTGAATTTATAATGGGGAACAAAGAAATGGCAGAGCAATTGAACAAGTACTTTGGTTCTGTCTTCACAAAGAAAGACACAAATAACCTTCCGGATGTACTAGGGGATTGAAGGTCTAGTGAGAAGGAGGAACTGAAGGATATCCTTATTAGGGGGGAAATTGTGTTCGGGAAATTGACGGGATTGAAGTCCAATAAAACCCCAGGGCCTGTTAGTCTACATCAGAGTACTTAAGGAAGTGGCCCTAGAAATAGTGGATGCGTTGGTGATAATTTTCCAACAGTCTATCGACTCTGGATCAGTGTCTAAGGACTGGAGGCCCCCAAATAATAACTTCTTGGTGGGGCGGGCAATAATCAAGGGAATAATGGAGGCATGTGAAAAAGGAACGGCAGTAATCATGGGGGATTTTAACCTACATATCGATTGGTCAAATCAAATCGCATGGGGTAGCCTTGAGGAGGAATTCATAGAATGCATATGGGATTGTTTCTTAGAACAGTATGTTACAGAACCTACAAGGGAGAAAGCTATCTTAGATCTGTTCCTGTGTAATGAGACAGGAATAATAAACGATCTCCTAGTAAAAGATCCTCTCGGAATGAGTGATTACAGTATGGTTAAATATGTAATACAGATTGAGGGTGAGGAAGTAGTGTCTCAAACGCGTGTACTATGCTTAAAGAAAGGGGACTACAGTGGGATGAGGGCAGAGTTGGCTAAAGTAGACTGGGAACACAGACTAAACGGTGGCACAATTGAGGAACAGTGGAGGACTTTTAAGGAGCTCTTTCATAGTGCTCAACAAAAATATATTCCAGTGAAAAAGAAGAGCGGTAAGAGAAGGGATAACCAGCCGTGGATAACCAAGAAAATAAGGGAGAGTATCAAATTAAAAACCAATGCGTATAACGTGGCCAAGGTTAGTGGGAAACCAGAAGATTGGGAAAATTTTAAATGACAGCAAAGAATGACTAAGAAAGCAATAAAGAAAGGAAAGATAGATTACAAAAGTAAAGTTGCGCAAAACATAAAAACAGATAGTAAAAGCTTTTACCGATATATAAAACGGAAAAGAGTGACTAAAGTAAATGTTGGTCCCTTAGAAGATGAGAAGGGGGATTTAATAATGGGAAATATGCAAATGGCTGAGACCTTAAACAATTATTTTGCTTCGGTCTTCACAGTGGAAGACACAAAAACCATGCCAAAAATTGCTGGTCACGGGAATGTGGGAAGGGAGGACCTTGAGATAGTCACTATCACTAGGGAGGTAGTGCTGGATAGGCTAATGGGACTCAAGGGTATTGGAAATGCATCCCAGGGTATTAAAAGAGATGGCGGAAGTTATAGCAGATGCATTCGTTATAATCTACCAAAATTCTCTGGATTCTGGGGAGGTACCAGCGGATTGGAAAGCAGCTAATATAACGCCTGTGTTTAAAAAAGGGGGCAGACAAAAGGCAGGTAACTATAGGCCGGTTAGTTTAACATCTGTAGTGGGGAAAATGCTTAAAGCTATCATTAAGGAAGAAATAGCGGGACATCTAGATAGGAATAGTGCAATCAAGCAGACGCAACATGGATTCATGAAGGAGAAATCATGTTTAACTAATTTACTGGAATTCTTTGAGGATATAACGAGCATGGTGGATAGAGGTGTACCGATGGATGTGGTGTATTTAGATTTCCAAAAGGCATTTGATAAGGTGTCACACAAAAGGTTACTGCAGAAGATAAAGGTACGCGGAGTCAGAGGAAATGTATTAGCATGGATCGAGAATTGGCTGGCAAACAGAAAGCAGAGAGTCGGGTTAAATGGGTCCTTTTCGGGTTGAGTGGTGTGCCACAGAGATCGGTGCTGGGACCACAACTGTTTACAATATACATAGATGACCTGGAAGAGGGGACAGAGTGTAGTGTAACAAAATTTGCAGATGACACAAAGATTAGTGGGAAAGCGGGTTGTGTAGAGGACACAGAGAGGATGCAAAGAGATTTAGATAGGTTAAGCGAATGGGCTAAGGTTTGGCAGATGGAATACAATGTCAGAAAATGTGAGGCCATCCACCTTGGAGAAAAAAACAGTAAAAGGGAATATTATTTGAATGGGGAGAAATTACAATATGCTGTGGTGCAGAGGGGCCTGGGGGTCCTTGTGCATGAATCCCAAAAAGTTAGTTTGCAGGTGCAGCAGGTAATCAGGAAGGCAAATGGAATGTTGGCCTTCATTGCGAGAGGGATGGAGTACAAAAGCAGGGAGGTCCTGCTGCACCTGTATAGGGTATTAGTGAGGCTGCACCTGGAGTACTGCGTGCAGTTTTGGTCACCTTACTTAAGGAAGGATATACTAGCTTTGGAGTGGGTACAGAGACGATTCACTAGGCTGATTCCGGAGATGAGAGGGTTACCTTATGATGATAGATTGAGTAGACTGGGTCTTTACTCGTTGGAGTTCAGAAGGATGAGGGGTGATCTTATAGAAACATTTAAAATAATGAAAGGGATAGACAAGATAGAGGCAGAGAGGTTGTTTCCACTGGTCGGGGAGACTAGAACAAGGGGGCACAGCCTCAAAATACGGGGGAGCCAATTTAAAACCGAGTTGAGAAGGAATTTCTTCTCCCAGAGGGTTGTGAATCTGTGGAATTCTCTGCCCAAGGAAGCAGTTGAGGCTAGCTCATTGAATGTATTCAAATCACAGATAAATAGATTTTTAACCAATAAGGGAATTAAGGGTTACGGGGAGCGGGCGGGTAAGTGGAGCTGAATCTACGGCCAGATTAGCCATGATCTTGTTGAATGGCGGAGCAGGCTCGAGGGGCTAGATGGCCTACTCCTGTTCCTAATTCTTATGTTCTTATGTAATGTAACATCACTTTTTTAAAAAGGAGAGAGAAAATAGGTAATTATAGACCAGTTAGCCTGACTTCAGTAGTGGGGAAAATGTTGGAATCAATCATTAAGGATGAAATAGCAGCACATTTGAAAAGCAGTGATAGGATTAGTCCAAGTCAGCATGGATTTATGAAGGGGAAATCATGCTTGACAAATTTTCTGGAATTTTTTGAGGATGTAACTAGTAGAGTGGACAGGGGAGAACCAGTGGATGTGGTGTATTTGGACTTTCAAAAGGCTTTTGACAAGGTCCCACATAAGAGATTGGTGTGCAAAATCAAAGCACATGGTATTGGGGATAATGTACTGACGTGGATAGAGAACTGCTTGGCAGACAGGAAGCAGAGAGTCCGGATTAACGGGTCCTTTTCAGGCAGTGCAGTGACTAGTGGAGTGCCGCAGGGCTCAGTGCTGGGACGCCAGCTCTTTACAATATATATTCATGATTTAGATGATGGAATTGAGTGTAATATCTCCAAGTTTGCAGATGACACTAAACTGGGTGGCGGTGTGAGCTGTGAGGAGGACGCTAAGAGGCTGCAGGGTGATTTGGACAGGTTAGGCGAGTGGGCAAATACATGGCAGATGCAGTATAATGTGGATAAATATGAGGTTATCCACTTTGGAGGCAAAAACACAAAGGCAGAATATTATCTGAATAGCAGCAGATTAGGAAAAGGGGAGGTGCAGCGAGAGCTGGGTGTCATGGTTCATCAGTCATTTAAGGTTGGCATGCAGGTACAGCAGGCGGTGAAGAAGGCAAATGGTATGTTGGCCTTCATAGCAAGGTGATTTGAGTATAGGAGCAGGGAAGTCTTACTGCAGTTGTACACGGCCTTGGTGAGGCCCCACCTGGAATATTGTGTTCAGTTTTGGTCTCCTAATCTGAGGAAGGACGTTCCTGCTATTGAGGGAATGCAGCGAAGCTTCACCAGACTGATTCCCGGGATGGCAGGACTGACAAATGAGGAGAGACTTGATCGACTGGGTCTGTATTTGTCATGTATTCAACCAGCATTGTAACCCATGTATAATCTGACCTAAGTTGTACACTGTGAGAACACTGACCACTAGGTGGTGAACTTGTGGGAGACACTCCTAACCTGGACCTTCAGATATAAAAGGGGAAGCTCCACCCACTTCCAGCACTTGAGTGCTATCAAATAAAGGAGAGGCCACAGACTGACCTTCTCTCAAGCATGGGCCTTGTGTGCATTTATACTGTACAGTAAGGACGTATCAATGGCTATAAGAAACTGGGATTTAAACCACGCGAGCATGGCCACTAGCAGAACAGACGAGAGGTACTGTGTTAAGGAATGGTTGGGTCAGAGATTCAACATTGTTAAAGCAGCACACAGTTCTCCAGGCAGACAAGGGCAGTCGGGCATGCCCCAATATGTAGTCGAACCCAGAGGGGGAGTTCGACAGAGACAATGGCAAGCTGAACGGCGATTCACGCCATTGCAAGGGACAATGCGGCCAGTAATGGGGCCATCAACACCTGTTAATGGCGCACTCAAGGGCAATAACAGGGGCAGTCAGGGACGATCGACTAGCAAGGGACCTTTTGTTTCAAACAACAGCTCATGCTGGAGGCGTGGTGGCACACAATCAGCCGGAGTTTGCAGAGGTGAGCAAAATACCTGCAGAAATTGCAGAAATGAACGCTGGTGGAAATCGCTGGAAGCTGAAGTTCAGCGAGTTCATGTGGAGCACGTATACAGTTCATACACCAGGACGCCACCGATAATGATGAAAGTGCTCCTCAATGGCATCCCAGTATCAATGGAGCTAGACACGGGGGCCAGCCAGTCCCTGATGGGTATCAAACAGTTCGAAAAGTTGTGGGCGTCCAAGGCCAGGAGGCCAAAATTATCGCCGATTGACGCACAGCTACAGACTTACACAAAGCAGATCATTCCGGTGCAAGGCAGCGCCATGGTAATCGTGACCCACAAAGATTCGGAGAACAGACTGCCACTCTGGATTGTCCCAGGGGACGGTCCCGCACTACTGGGGAGGAGTTGGCTTGCTGTCATGAACTGAAAATGGAGCGATGTCAATGCAATTTCCTCTGTGGAGCGAGTATCATGCTCACAGATCCTGGACAAATTTGACTCATTATTTCAACCCAGCATTGGCACTTTCATGGGGGCCAAGATAGTGATTCACATAAACCCGGACGCCAGGCCATAGACCACAAGGCTAGAACGGTGCCGTACATGATGCGGGAAAAGATAGAAGGCGAATTGGACCGCCTGCTGAGGGAAGGCATCATCTCACCAGTCGAATTCAGTGACTGGGCGAGCCCGATTGTGCCGGTGCTCAAGGCGGATGGGTCGGTCAGGATATGTGGCAATTACAAGGTCACCATCAATCGGGTGTCACTCCAAGACCAGTACCTGCTACCGAGAGCGGAGGACATCTTTGCGACGCTATCCGGTGGCAAACGTTTTTCAAAATTGGACCTGAACTCAGCTTACATGACCCAGGAGCTGGCGAGTGAGTCGAAGAAGCTGACCACCATCACGACACACAAGGGGTTGTTTGAGTCCAACAGATGTCCGTTCGGGATTCGCTCGGCCGCCGCGATCTTCCAACGAAATATGGAAAGCCTCCTCAAGTCGATTCCAGGGACGGTGGTTTTTTAGGACGACATCCTCATTACGGGTTACGATACTGAAGAACACCTCCACAACCTGGAGGAGGTGCTACGCAGACTGGACCGGGTAGGGCTGTGACTGAAAAAGGTGAAGTGCATCTTCCTAGCTCCAGAGGTAGAATTCCTGGGGATGAGGGTAGCAGCAGACGGGATCAGCCCTACTGCGTCCAAGAAGGAAGCGATCCAGAGAGCACCCAGACCCCGTAACACGACGGAGCTGCGTTCATTCCTGGGGCTCCTGAATTATTTTGGTAACTTTCTTCCCAAATTGAGCATGCTGCTAGAGCCGCTACACGTGCTCCTACGCAAAGGTCGCGAATGGGTCTGGGGGGACAGCCAGGAAAGGGCTTTTAATAGAGCACGCAATTTGTTATGTTCCAACAATCTGTTAACGCTATATGACCCATGTAAGAAACTTGTGTTAACGTGCAATGCGTCGTCCTATGGTGTCAGGTGTGTGTTGCAGCATGTCAATGCCAAGGGTCAGTTACAGCCGGTAGCTTATGCCTCCAGAAGTCTGTCCCAGGCAGAAAGGGACTACGGGATGGTAGAAAAGGAGGCGCTCGCATGTGTATATGCGGTAAAGAAAATGCACCTGTTTGGCAGGAAATTTGAGCTGGAGACAGATCACAAACCCCGAACGTCCCTTTTGGCCAACAACAAGGCCATAAATGCAAACGCATCGGCCCGCATACAGAGGTGGGCACTCACGTTAACCACCTATGACTACACAATTCGGCACAGACCGGGCACCGAAAACTGCACCGATGCACTCAGCAGACTCCCACTAGCCACCACTGAGGGGGCTACCGAGCATGCTGCTGAGATGGTCATGGCTGTTGAAGCTTTCGGAAGCGAAGGCTCACCCGTGACAGCCCGCCAGACTAAAGTCTGGACAAATAGAGACCCGCTATTGTCTCTCGTCAAGAAATGTGTCCTGAATGGGGACTGGGTAGCCCCGTACAGGGCATGCCCTGAGAAATTTAAACTATTTCACAGGCGCAAGGATGAACTCTCGATTCAGGCCGATTGCCTACTGTGGGGAAACCGCGTAGTCATGCCCCAGATGGGCAGAGAGGTGTTCATCAGAGAACTCCACAATGGGCACCCGGGCATTGTCACGATGAAGGCAATTGCCAGGTTACACGTTTGGTGGCCAGGGATAGACGCAGACCTGGAACTTTGTGTTCGCAGGTGCAACACGTGTGCCCAGCTGGGCAATGCGCCCAGGGAAGCCCCCCTTAGCCCCTGGCCATGGCCCGCCAAGCTTTGGTCACGCATCCATGTGGACTACGCAGGTCCTTTCATGGGGAAAATGTTTTTGGTTGTAGTTGACGCCTACTCCAAATGGATCGAGTGTGACATTTTAAATTCAAGCACATCCGCTGCCACGGTAGAAAGTCTACGGGCAATGTTCGCCGCCCACGGTCTACCGGACATCTTGGTCAGCGACAATGGCCCGTGCTTCACAAGCACTGAATTCCAGGACTTCATGGCAGGCAATGGAATTAACCATGTTAGAACGGCTCCGTTCAAGCCGGCCTCAAACGGCCAGGCAGAACGAGCAGTGCAGATAATCAAACAGGGGATGCTCAGAATCCAAGGAGATTCCCTACAATGCCGCTTATCACGCCTCCTGTTGGCCTACAGATCCCGACCACACTCGCTCACAGGGGTTCCACCCGCTAATGAAAAGGATGCTCAAAACTCGGTTATCCCTTATACACCCCACCATGAAAGAAATTGCCTAGAGCAGGCGCCAGTCACAATATGACTACCATGACAGGAATGCGAGGGCGCGATGTATTGATGTAAATGACCCTGTTTTTGTCCTCAACTATGCTGCAGGGCCCAAATGGCTCGCAGGCACTGTGGTTGCCAAAGAGGGAACTAGGATTCTGGTAGTTAAACTGCCAATGGACAAATCTGCCGCAAACATGTGGATCAAACAAAAAGGAGGTTTAGCAACCCCATAGAAGAAGCAGAGGAAGAACACGATGTAGAGTTCACTCCACCACAGGTGACCGAACACAGGAACCAAAGGGAGGAGAGCCCAGTCACTGTGGGCAGTCCAGACAGGCCTGAGGCACCGCAAACAGCAGACACTCAGGCCAGTGCCCAACAACCGGAGCCCCAACTCAGGCGTCTGCAAGGGAGCGTAAACCACCAGAGAGACTCAACCTGTGATCCCAATAAGACTTTGTGGGGGAAGGTGATGTCATGTATTCAACCAGCATTGTAACCCATGTATAATCTGACCTAAGTTGTACACTGTGAGAACACTGACCACTAGGTGGTGAACTTGTGGAAGACACTCCTAACCTAGACCTTCAGATATAAAAGGGGAAGCTCCACCCACTTCCAGCACTTGCTGTGAAATAAAGGACAGGTCACAGACTGACCTTCTCTCAAGCATGGGCCTCGTGTGCATTTATACTGTATAGTAAGGACGTATCAATATTCACTGGAGTTTAGAAGGATGAGAGGGAATCTCATAGAAACATATAAAATTCTGACGGGATTGGACAGGTTAGATGCAGGAAGAAGGTTCCCGATGTTGGGGAAGTCCAGAACCAGGGGACACAGTCTAAAGATAAGGGGTAAGCCAGTTAGGACTGAGATGAGGAGGAACTTCTTCACTCAGAGAGTTGTTAACCTGTGGAATTCCCTACCGCAGATAGTTGTTGATGCCAGTTCATTGGATATATTCAAGAGGGAGTTAGATATGGCCCTTGCGGCTAAAGGGATCAAGGGGTCTGGAGAGAAAGCAGGAACGGGGTACTGAAGGAATGATCAGCCATGATCTTATTGAATGGTGGTGCAGGCTCGAAAGGCCAGATGGCCTACTCCTGCACCTATTTTCTATGTCTCTATGTTTCATCAAGTCCAATGCAAATTTCAAGCTTGATCACCTCTTCCCTTATGGGATGCAAAATATGCATTAGATTAGGCTCCAAAAGCACAAGATGGCGTGGGCAAAATGATGGAAATAACCATCTTATGACAGTAGTTACTGTTGGACAGTTGCCATCAATCTTTAATTTTAACAATGCCTACAAATTACTGTAGACAATATTGGGTGATTGAAAGCTTAATGTTATCATGACACCATTCTGAGACTGGAGGGATGTGTAAATAGGGCGGGGGGTGGGGTGGGCAAAGAACTTTCAATAAATGTTAATGAAGCCAATATAGGACTGGCTGTTGTGGAAAAATATTTCCGAGACTGTATAATATATAAAGAGAGGTTTATTAAATCGGATATAAAGCTTTGGGAGAAGTATTAGAGACCCCTGTCTCTGAACCATTTCTCAAATTGGTATCTCCAGTGAGGTTCTTTTATCTTACAAATTACGTCACTTTACATCACATGCTTTAGCACTACAAAGCTTTTACTATCGAAGGCTAAGCTTTTGATATAAACCATCCTGCATTGTGACAGGGCAGTATAAACAAGTGCAGGCTTTTGGCACCGATATAAACAAACATACCCAGCACTTAACTCTCCAGTGTTCATTATCTCACTTTCCTATGTCCATAACTCAAGACCAGCATACCTTGAAGTCTAACTGTGTTTTTTTTATATCAGTATTGTCCCTTACAAAATTCATTAAAGGGGAAAATAAAAACAAATGTTTGGTCTCGTATACTAGTCAAGTATATGTCCAAAAATCCGCTCCAACACTGGCTTAATAGGCAAGCAGGGCATTCTGTGCAGTGGGATGTTGGCAGTAGAATTTGAGCAGTTGGGAGTTTATGCTGCTCATGGCAGCCAGGATAGACTTGGTGAAGTTGAGCCTGGAGATTACAAAAACATGGACAGTTTCAATGGTTAGGGAGATTAATTAAGAGCCAAGGCAGGCAGTTGCGAAGGTCGAAATAGGCAGTCTTAGTGACAGCATTTTTGAAACTCTGCTCTGGGTCAAATTGGTTGAGCACTATTGGGTTCAGCTAGAGAGGGGGAAAACAAACAGGTCTTGGTTGGAGTCAAATAACCACTTGCATTTATTTGAGCACCTTTAACATAAACGTCTGAAGGTGCTTTAGTGTTGTCAGATAAAATTTGACACCAAGCCACGTAGAGACATTGGGACAGGTGACCAAAGCTTGGGCAAAGAGGTAGGTTTTAAGGAGCGACTTGGAGCCGAAGTTTCTGGAGGTAATTCCAGATCTAAGGGCCGAGGCCAGTTGATGGCATAGCTGCCAATTGTGGAATGATTGAAAATGGAGGATGCACAAGAGGCCAGAATTGGAAGAGCACCGTTCTGGGGGCTGTAGGGCTGGAGCAGGTTAGAGATGGGAAGGGGTAAGGCTATGGAGGGATTTGAACATGAGGTGTCTTTTCATTGCTGTTAAGTTGGAGAAAGCTCTAGTTACACAGCAGTCATAGTGAGGGGGTGGTTGTTTTGATAATTGGATTATCAGAATGTGCCTGATTCACCATTTTCATAAAATATTGATGTCTATGAGCAGATCTCCCTTGGTATTGCTTATGGTGAGTAGGAGGTTTTAAAAGAACTGGGATTCTATGCCAAATTGCATTATCGTGAAAACTAACTTATCCGCATTGGTAGCGGACCAGGAGCTGGCAATAATGGTATGTAGCTGCAGAGTACACCAGTATTTTTAAAGGGTGGGTTGCAGGATATGGTAGCACTGAGTGGTATCCTGGGATCTAGGAGCATTGGGAAGGGGGGGTCTCAAAGGCATTAAGGTAGAATCATACAGAGGAGGGCGAGGGTCCTAGAGTCTAGCACGACTGAAAAGGTTTTTTTGGGGGTGGGGGGGGAGGGGGTCGTGAGAGAAGTGTCTAACAATCTTGAGGGGGCAAGGAGAATGGGACCCAAACCCCTGTTGGCCACTTTCAAACAATTGGGCTGCAACCTCCACTGTGTTCCCATCCATTAACCTCCTCCCCTGACCTGTATCAATCCATTTTACTCCCACCTGTGTGTCACCACCACTTTTTTCCCCATTGTCAGCCAGTTCATGTCTTTTTTTAATATTCCTGCTTTAGATTCTATGCTTCTTAAAATTAATGGACTGAAAATGATGGTGCACCATTGCTTGATCTGTGCTCCTTTGTCCCTCCTGGGAATGTATAAGTGGAAAATTTAATGTACCGTTGAGTTTGCTGATGTAGTCTTTAAACATAGATTTCCATAAACCAACAAATGCACCTTTTTATAAAATGCTCAATATTATCGTTTAACTGGTTAGAAAAGTGTTTTTTAACTGAATTGTCAAAGTAATAAATGGTAACTCAGTCTCTAACAATCACTGTTCACATGTGCTGCTAACATTCATTAATAAATGTAAATAAATAAAATCTTTGCCTGTTCACTCTCCCATCTACCTTTGAACTCCTGTTGGGAATTTCTGCAACCTGCACATGCTCAAAATTAGCCGAAGCATGGAATATATCAGCAGGGAGGTTATGCTAGAACTATAAAACATGAGTTAGGCCACAGTTGGAATACGGTGCAATGTTCTGGTCAACATGTTACAGGGATGATGCGATTGCACTAGAGGGTACAGGAGCGCGGGCCTGAGTGGGAGCACCGGCAGCAGCATAAAGGGAGCTGAGCGGTGATTTATTAAAAAAACACAAAGAGTGAAGTCACAATATAGCTGGTTGGTAAAGGTCACACTAGATTTTTTTTCTCCAAGTTTGGGGCTGGGGTTAAATAACTGGTTAGTAATAAAGCAGAAACTTTGAGATTAGTAACTGTTAATCTAGTCTTATTGATAACTTGACTTAGATACCTCGTTTAAGTTTCTGTAAAGTTAGTTAATAGTCAAATAAATAAAGGCGTGGCAGGGCAGCTTGATCCTCTGCCATGGGGGAAATCCAGGAAGCTTCCCGTGTTCTGGACAACCACGTGGGCAGAAAGTGTCGTCGCCTGGAGGGCCTCAAGTTTCGGAGCTTGAGCAGCAGCTGGCGTCACTGCAGTGCTTCCGCGAGGCTGAAAGCTTCGTGGATAGTACATTTCAGAAGGTGGTCACCCCACAGATAAGGTGTATGCATGCAGAGAGGGAATGGGTGCTTGCCAGACAGGAAAAGAGAGCTAAGTAGGTAGTGAAGAATCCTCTGAGTGTATCTCGCTCTCCAGCCAGTATTCTGTTCTGAGTACGGCTGAGGGCGATGGTTCCTTTGGAAAGTCCAGCCAGAGCCACGTCCGCAGCACCACGGGCGGCTCAGCTCCAAGGGGGGGTGGGTGGAAGAGGAAGAGTGGAAGAGCTATAGAGGTTGGGGATTCAATAGGGGAGCAGACAGGTGTTTCTGCGGCCGCAGAGGTGACTCCAGGATGGTATTTTTCTCCCTGGTGCCAGGGTCAAGGATGTCATTGAGGGGGGAGGGTGAATAGCCAGAGGTAGTGGTCCATATCGGTACCAACGACATGGGTAGAAAGAGGGATGAGGTCCTGCAGGAAGATTTTAGGAAGCTAGGAAAGAGATTAAAAAGCAGGACCTCCAAGGTAGTAATCTCTAGATTACTCCCAGTGCCATACGCAAGTGAGTATAGAAATAGGATAGAGCAGATGAATGCGTGGCTGGAGAGATGGTGCAGGAGGGAGGGCTTCAGATTACTGAGGCATTGGGACCAGTTCTAAGGGAGGTGGGACCTGCACAGGCTGGCAGGTTGCACCTCAACAGAACCGGAACCAATATCCTCACTTGCTCGTGCTGTTGGGGAGGGTTTAAACTAATGTGGCAGGGGGATGGGCACTAGGATGAAATATCAGAAAGGGGAAATAAAGTGCTCAAGGGATTGGGAGAGACAGCGAGCCTAAAGTAAGAAATGGTAAGATATTATGTTGGGTCCAACTAAGAGAATACTGGATGGTCTAAAATGGGTTTACAGTGTATGTATGTGAACGCATAAAGCGTAATAAACCAGGTAAGTAAGCTGCAGGCACAAATAGCCACATGAGAATGTGATGTGGCATTAACTGAGACCTGGCTCAAAGGGCAGGATTGGGTGTTAAATATTCCTGGTTATAAGGTGTTCAGGAAAGATAGAAGGTAGTGTGGCACTATTGGTTAAGGAGAATGTCACAATGCTGGAGAGGGAGGATGTCCTGGAGGGAACATGGGCAGAATCTATATGTTAAGAAATGATAGAGGTACCATTACACTACTAGGTGTATTCTATAGACCATCAAATAGTGGGAAAGATATGGAGGAGCAAATTTGCAGGTAACTTAGAGAGGTGCAAGAACTATAGGGTAGTAATAATGGGGGACTTAAAAGTAAAAGTACACTTAAGTAAGAAGTATATTACTTAAGTAAAACGTAACTTAAAACCATAAGGGAACGGCATGGCATCAGGTTAAAGGAAATAGCTTTGCTTGTGTGCTTATCTTTTATTTAAAAAAATGCAGAACTAGCTATGAGACACCAAGGCAAGGTTAACATGGTAGAACAACACATTCCAAAAGGCTGAAATCAGCCCCACATGCAATGGAGAGATGAAGATGCTGCAAGACCACTCAGCAGCCAGTCTGATAAGGGTAACAAATCAATGTAGCTCCGCTGATTAGTTGTAAGCCAACCGGTAGTCGTAGATTAGTGTTGAGGCCACCATGCCTCAAACTGTATAACTGTGTGTAGAACCCTTGTTCGTTGAAGGTTGATTCCTAGGCGGCTAGGTCTGGAACGCTTCCCCTGCATATGTTTGAATAAACATCAGAGTAGTGAACCCAAGGTTTCGTCTGAGTGATTCCCTAGTCGTTATTAGGGCTGATGTCGATTTACGTATTTCTGGGAATCCATCTTGAAGAAGAGAAGTCTTCTTTTTACCCCAACATATCCTAATATAGACTTGGATTGAAATAGTGTAAAGGGCAGAGAAGGGGAAGAATTTTTGAAGAGTGTTCAGGAGAACTTTCTTGATCAGTATGTTTCCGGCCTGACGAGGGAGGAGGTATAAGGGTTTCTGAATACCTAGTCCCCCGTTATACAGTTCTTTGACTTCAGCATTTATAAGAACAAAATACACATGGCACAGAGTTTTGGCTCAACCAAGATTCGTTTGTTTGTTGAACATACACATAATTACCTCCCCAGTATAAATCACTACAATTTATATTGGACTAACAAACTCCAAAATACAAACTCCTACGTGAGGGTCATTTGCATCGCACAGTTACCTCCCCTGTATAAATTCCCACAATTTATATGGGACTAACAAACCCCAGAATACAAACCACTATGAAAGGGTCATTTGCATCAGCATAACTTGACATGGTTAAACCCGTCTGCGATTTGGCTGTTACATATAAAGTTACCCAGACTAAACCACAAAACCCTTCTATGATTTGACTGGAAACAACATACAATCACCAAGTTCTCCGGCTGGCTGTTCAGGTTGACTGTAGGCCCGGATCTTTAGTTGCAGCTTGTGTCTACTGCTGTTTCCTGTTGCTGTTTTGATTCTGATCCTGTACTGCTTCTGTGCCTTTGAAAATGGGTCTTCTTTAAAAAAAGAAAAAAAAATACTTGTGATCGCGAAACAGAATTCCTGTACCCTCCTGTGAAATCAGCTCTCCTGCTGTGCAGCACAATGCAGAACCTTCCTTGGTATTGATGGTTGAGGAATGTGTGCATGTCCCTCATCCTTCTTGACAGTGACCATTGAAGATGTGAATGTCCCTCTTTTGATGCCATTGCCTGTGTTGATTGTCTCTGACTACCACTCCCTGGTCCAGACAGGGGCATGGTCAGCTCTCCTGCTGTGTAGCACAATGCAGAACCTTCCTTGGTCATAGTTGAGGAATGTGTGAATGTCCCTGTATCTTTTCAGACAGAAAACTATTGAAGGTGTGAATGTGTCTCTTCTGGTGCTATTGTCTGTGTTGCATAGTTTTGCTTCAATGGCAGGGACTGTTGAATGTGTGAATGGCCATCATCTGGTGATTAGATTGATGGCAGGTATCCTGTATCATTGTCTCTCGAAGAGTCAGTTTTGCTGCACTGTTTGAATTAACCTGTTGCTGCCCAGCTCTTTTTGCGGGCTGTAATGCAGGTCTGCATTTTTTTAAATTTAATAGTCCAATTTTTACCATTTGGGGATAGGGGTGGGGGGGGGGGCGGGGGTGGTGGTGGGGGGGAGAGTAATGGATCCCACAGAGACATTGCTGGATCTGGTTCTGGGGAATGAGGTAGGTCAAGTGGAGCAAGTGTCAGTAGGTGAACATTTAGTGAACAGTGATCATAATATCATAAGGTTTAGATTAGTTATGGAAAAGGACAGGGAGCAATCTAGAGTAAAAATGTTTAACTGGGGGAAGGCCAATTTCAGGAGGACGACACCGGATCTAACCCAGGTAAACTGGAATTAAAGATTGGCAGGCAAAACTGTAGTGGAACAATGGGCTGCCTTTAAAGAGGAGATGGGTCGGGTACAGTTGAGGTACTATCCCAAGAGGGGTAAAGGGAGGGCAACTAAACTCAGATCTCCCTAAATGACGAAACAGATAGAGAATATGATGAAGCAGAAAAAGAGCGTGTTTGACTGATGTAAGGTTGCAAATACATCTGAGAATTGGGCTATATATATATATATCTCTCTCTCTATGGGCTCAATTTTCCCCAATACCGTTTTTTTTAGCGTATTGCCAGAGTTACGCCCGTCTTTTTTGGGCCCAACTACTCCAAAAAAAATAAGTAGCAAGTTTCCCTGTTCTATTTTTTTATATTGGCGCAGCCAGTCCTGTAACTTCGAGGGGTTGGAGCCTAATGGCTGCACAGAAAAAACAATGCCCCCGCCTTCTGCGCATGCGCGGAAAAAAAAGAACATTTTTGACATGATTGCTATGGGCGCTGTGATATATTCACAGATCACAGCACACACAGCTTCCTACATGGCAGGCAGCTCTCTCGGAAGTCTCCGGAAATTTGCCTGTTTATTATTAACCCTGCACTTGCAGTACACAATACGTCCACATCTACAGTGTGGCGCTACAATCATTACAAGCTTACAGACATTACACTTCTCCCTCCTTAATGAAGAAGCCATCATAACAAACATCATACATAACTTTCATGTTTATACATAACACAGGATATAAACTTTTTTTTTTCCATATTTACAAATTTAACTTTACCATTTGTTTTCTGTTTCGAAGAGGATACTTTCGCTCTCGAACAGAATCTTCCAAACATGGTCTCAAATTTAAACTCATTCGAGGCTCATCCTGAGGAACATTTTCCTCCATGGAATTTCCTTGATTTTCATTTGAACTCACTCTAACTTCAGGCTCTTTGTTTTCCTGACTCGGACTCAAGACTTTCATTCTGATTCTCGCCTGGATTTGTTTCCAGTACATTGGATTTAGGATTTGTGACTGGTATATCAAAACTATCTGATGAGTCAGAAATAATTGAATCATTCCCACCTTCAACTCCTTCCATGTCTGTAGGTAAAATATGACCAATATGAACAACCTAACCTGTCCATTATCAAACATCTTTACCAAATATGTGCGAGGACCACATATCTTCACCACTCTTCCTGGTAACTACTTTAACCATTTATGGTGATGGTTCTTCTAGCTCACCTACTGGTTTAATTTCACACTTCTCTCTTTTACTCTACTTCTTTCATGATTCTCTTTCTGTCTTAATTGTGTCTCTTCTACGGACTGTGCCAAATTTGGCTTTAACAACGAGAATCTGGTTCATGGTTGTCGTTTGAGAAACAACTCTGCTGGTGTTCTACCAGTAGTTGTATGAGGAATATTTCGATATGTAATCAAAAAATTAGCCAATTTGTGATCCAATGACAATTGTCGTTTCCTTGGATTTGGATCTAACATTTGTTTTATGAGGACACGTTTTACAATTTGTACAGTGCGCTCTGCTGCAACATTCAAAGCAGGATGGTATGGTGGAACCTTGCTATGTTTCACACCATTTTTGCTCGTGAACAGTGCAAATTCTTCTGAACGAAATTGTGGTCTATTATCCGAAACAATTTCTTCAGGAGGCCAAATGCAGAAAATAATTTTCGTAAAATGTCCAATGTTTTACTTGTTGTTATTTTCCACATTGGAAACACCTCAACCCACTTCGAATGGCTATCAATCACAATGAACAATTGTTGTCCTTCTAAATCAGCAAAATCAATATGTAGCCTTTGCCACACCCTGGGAGGCCATTACCATGGCTGTAATGGTACTGGTGGTGCTTGCTTGCTTACCGATTGACATGTTGTACACTGACTCATGATGTACTCTATATCTTTATCAAGACCGGGCTACCATAAATAACTGTGTGCAAAACTCTTGGTCAAGCACATTCCCAGGTGCTGGTCATGGAGGTCTCCTAATAATTTGGGCCTGAATTTATTTGGTATAACCACTCTTGCACCCCACATGATACAACCTTTATCAACTGATAATTCATTCCTGCGAATGAAGAATGGATGTGTATCTTTGTCTGTTACCTGGTTTGGCCATCCATTTGCAATATACTCACCCACCTTTGACATCACTGGGTCACGTTTGGTTGCTCTACCAATCGCTTCAGCTGTGACTGGCAGTTCGTCAATGCATGAAAAATAAAACACTTCTTCCCTATCGGGTGTAACTTGATCTGCATCAGTATTACTGTGATCAGCTGATCGTCTGTATTCAATATCATATGTATATGCTGACAAAATCAAAGCCCATCTCTGCATTTGGGCTGCAGCTAATGTTGGAACTGGGGACTTTGGATGGAGGATTGCTGTTAGGGGCTTATAGTCCGTAACGATGGTAAACTTACGACCATACAAGTATTTGTGAAACTTCTTGACCCCAAAATTAATGCCAAAGCTTCCCTTTCAATTTGCGTATAATTACTCTCACTGGCACTGAGAGTGCGTGAAGCAAAAGCAATTGGTCTCTCCTCCCCACTACTTAATACATGAGAGATCACTGCCCCAACTCCATACGTAGAGGCATCACATGCTGCTTAATCTCCTTAGATATGTCATAGTGAACTAACATGGCGCTCTCTACCAATTTGCTTTTACACTCCTTGAAAGCTGTATCGCATTCTTTTGACCACTTCCAATGGACCTGTTTTTTCAAAAGTTCATTCAGTGGATGTAATACTGTAGCCAAATTTGGTAGGAACTTCCCATAATAGTTCAAAAGACCCAAGAATGAACGAAGTTCAGTGACATTCCTGGGAGTGGGTGAATTTCTAATTGCATCCAATTTTTCCATGGTTGGATGTAAACCATCTTTGTCTACTCTGTACCCTAAGTACTCCACTGAGTTTTTAAATAACTCACACTTACGAGCAGACACTCGTACTCTGTGCTTCTCTAGCCGTTTGAGGACTTCATTCAATATGTTATTATGAATTTGCCTATTTGGTGCTGAAATTAGTATGTCATCCAAATAACATAGTATCCCTTCAATACCTTGCAAAATCTGGTTCATCACCCCTTGGAATATGGCAGGGGCAGAAGACACTCCAAACGGTAGCCTATTAAATTGATATAGGCGTAGATGAGTATTTATAGTCAAACATGACTTGGACTCCTCATCTAGTTCAAGCTGTAAGTAGGCATTCGTAAGAGCCAGTTTTGAGAAGATCTGACCACCTGTCAGTGTTGTGAACAAATCTTCTATATTCGGCAATGTACTGGGGACATTACCCTCTCGAACCTGGTTTACGGTTACTTTATAATCACTACACAATCTTACCTTACCATCGGACTTCGGTACAACAACAATGGGTGTAGCCCAATTACATCGATCTATCTTACAAATAATGTTCTCAGTCTCAAGTCTTTTGAGTTCTTGCTCAACTTTCTCCTTGAGTGCATATGGTATGGAACGTGGCTTGTAGTAAACCGATCTAGCGTCCTTCTGAACCCTGACACTTGCCTTGAAGCCTTAGATCGGACTGCCCTTTTCGCAGAACACCTTCGGATACTTCTTGATAACCTCATCCGTTGATGAAAATCTCGCTTCCACACAGAAAATCTTACTCCAATCCTGCTTCAGTGAGCTCAACCAATTTCTTCCTAGTAAGGTCGGCTTGTCTCCTTTCACTACTATTTGAGGCAAGTTCTGAAATTGATCTTTATATTTCACCGGTACGGTGATACGACCTACCACAGGAATTTTCTCTCCCGAGTAGCCTCGCAGCTCTATCTTGGATTTCTCCAGTTGGAAATCACGCAATTTGTCGCAGTATAGTGACTCCGGTACTACACTCACGGATGCACCCATGTCAATTTCCATTGGTATCTTCAATCCAGCAACATTTATGTGGATTTTTGATGCTTTCCGAATCACTGTCCGTTAACCTTGTGCTCCTGATGAGGTGTAACTCTAACATATCCTCATCCTGTTGTTGTTCTTCCATGCTATGTAGTCTCTTTGGATTTCTACTCATAGCTTTGAACGCTGGACTCATAGCTTTGGAAGCTGGTTTACCCTTCAGTCGGCATGCCTTCGCAAGATGCCCAGTCTTTCCTCAGAAGAAACACTCTGCCTTCACATATGGACAACTTTGAGCAATGTGTTGTCCCAGGCACCTATAGCACGACTTGACGCTTTGTTAGAATTTCCAGTCTCTGAGACTTTCAGCCATGCCCGTCTTTTACTTTGAACCTGCAGGTGATTTACCTCAGTTGACTGACGACCGTAATCATTATTTAATTCTCGGGAATATTGTTCGGCCATGCTCATCGACCTCGCTGTCTGACAAGCAATCTCAAAAGTCAAGTCATCCATCATCAATAACTTCCTTCTGATTACGGGATCATTTTTCAATCCACAAACAAAATGATCCCGTAATGCTCGGTTTTGAAAGTTTCCAAAATTACAGTGTATCGATAGCTTTTTTAATGCCATGATGTAATCATTGATACTTTCATCAGCCTTTTGATTCCGAATCCCAAAACTATAGCTTTCAGCAATTTCTAACGGTTTGGGGTTATAGTGCTGCTCCAGCTTCATTAAAATCTCTTTAAGCGTCGTGTCCTTTGGTTCGTCAGGCACAAGCAGATTTACAAGTGTTTCGTATAATGTCGGACCTGCCTCCGATAAGAAGATCGCTTTCTTACGTTCCAACACAGCCCGGTTCTGGACTGCATTGTCTGGAACTTCGATTATGTTATTTGCAGTGAAATACATTTCTAGCCGACCCAGATACGCTTAAAAATGTTCCCGGTCATGTCTATATTCTCCCAAATGTCCCAATACACCTGCCATTTTAATCTCTAGCTGTTCACACCATTTGCTGTATTTTACCTCGGATTTTGTAGCTTTCTTCAAAGACAGAAACTTCCAAAGTCTTCTGATGGCTGGCTGAATCCTTCACCAACAAAATTTCAGCTTTAAATCATCCAAAAAATCCCATCTCAGTCGCCAAATGTGATATATTCACAGAGCACAGCACAAACAGCTTCCTAACATGGCAGGCAGCTCTCTCAGAAGTCTCCGGAAATCTGCCTGGGCTGTTTATTATTAACCCTGCACTTGCAGTGCACAATATTTCCACATCCACAGTGTGGAGCTGCAAACATTACAAGCTTACAGATATTACAGGCGAGCATGCCCAGTACACCTCTCGGTCTGCATTCCGCCATTTTTAAAGAGCCAGTTGTGTGTGAGACCTTTAATTTTCATTGGAAAAATCAGATGCAAAACAAGATGCAACACGGCTCAAGCACCAAGCATTTCTTACAGGATGAAGTGGAGGCACTAGATACTGTAATTAAGGCCAGGTGGCACGAGCTGGACACCAGCAGAAGCCATATAAAAGTTTCACCAAAAGAAATGAAGAAACGCTGGAACCAATTTGCAGAAGATTACTGTACAATGGTGACCACCCTGAGGTCTAGAGGCCAGTGCAAAAAGAAATGGCAGGACCTTGGTCAAGTAGTTAGTGTAAGTAATATTTTCATTTATTCAATGGAATTGTAATTGTAAATGTGACCAGCTGTATATGTCCCACCCAGCAGAAAGACACCCTACCTAAAAAGTTATATTTTCATCCTTGCAGAGGAAGTTGGCACACAACAAAAGGGAAATAACTCGAACAGGAGGAGGCCTGGCAAATCTGCACCCATTGAACCCTTGGAAGACAGGGTTGTTGCTTTGATGGGTCCTGCCTGGAGAAAAGCAACCACCACTGCACAAGCTGGGCCCACACTCGAGGGAGAGGGTAAATCCTGCAAATTCCATAGTCTGTTTTTGCTAAATGTTAAGTACTGCACGGGCTAGCCATGCGTCGGTTCATGGGGATGTCTCCGTCAGCTACGCTTCGGTTGATGCAATGTGCTATCATTCATCATGGTCCTTCAAATGAGCCTGCTGCCTGCGCTGTGTGAGCCTACTCATGCCACCCACCCTGCCCCCTCCTCTGCTGCTAACCATTTGTCTGTTCTGCTTTATATTTTGCAGAACTTGAGTCCAGCCCTGATGAGGCTGAAGAAGAGTCAGACACGGACAATCCTGAAGAGGAGAACATCTTCCAATCCCACCCTCCAGACCGAGAGCAAGGGGTAAGGGGGAGGTGATGGATGAAGCCCCCACTGTTATACTCACTTTGGAGGAGATGCAGGTGCCACCCATTGAGGTGCCAGCCCTTTTCCTGAGTGGTACAAGTGTTGCTGGGACATTCCATAGTTTCGCTCAGTCCGAGGCTGGGGATTCCAGTGGGGTGCAGCGAGACACACCCAGGGCCCCATGGTCCGAGGCTGTGGGTCCCAGTGGGATGCAGTGCGCCAGACCGAGGGTAAGGAGGGGAAGGAGAGCTCGACAGCGTTCTCCTGAGGTGCAGGATCTAACAGATGTGATTCAGATGATGCCAATGAGTGCGGAGAGCATTGACCTTACGCGATCACCGCTGGACACCATCAGTGGGGTGGACGATGAGGTATCGGGACTGTCAGGAGAAGTAACAACACTCTCACGAGAAATGGGAACACTGTCCAGGAACATGAGGGAGGGAATGTTGCAGGTCATTGACACACTGCTGCTCAACATGAGGGAGAGCATCTCACAGATAGTTGAGAAACTGTCGGCAAACATGAGGGAGGGAATGTTGCATGTAGTCGACACACTTTCAGGGCACATGAGGGAGGGAATGTCGGAGTTAGCTGCTGCAATAGACCTCGCGCCCATTGACAGAATCAACTGCCACTCCCACTCCAATCCCCAGACCAGCCGGGCCTGCCACATTACCGGCTGCCCCCCGCCCCCACCCCGCCATCAAGAAGTGCACATTACGCGAGATTTTCAAAAGAATAAGATTGGTACCAACCCAAGATACGCTGTGCCACCACCTGCGGGCAGAAGTGGAGTCAACAAGACCAAGGGCAGCAGACAGTCTTAGAATAAGGTGGAGGAGAGATGGGTGCAGCCTTTCGTTGTTGTTGTTGTAAATTTACAAGTTTAAAAGTTTGTAAGTAATGTTCAAGTTTGATATAAGAATATTTTTTATTTAAGTTAAGTACAAAGAAATGTTTGTTAAACTTTTTGAATAAAATATATTTTAAATTATAACTGAATCATTTCCATTACTTGTTCCATTAACACAACACAACATTACGGAACAGGTCCAAACTGTAAACATGGTCCATTTGGAATAGTTGTCGCTGAGCCTTCAGGCAGCAAAATGTTCACTGATGAGCTGCTGGCACAAGGCTTGAGCAATTGTTAAAGGGACACGCGGTCCGCCCTCCTTCGCCGTCATGCTCCGGGTTCAGGTAGTTGCATGGCTTCCTCGTCCTCCTCCTCCTCCTCGTCATCTTCCTTCTCATCACCAGCTACTATCACCTCAGGTAGGTCTTCATGATGGCTAAGTTATGCAGCATGCAACACACAACAGTGAACTGACCAACAATCTCAGGGGAATATTGCACATAGCCTCTGGAATGGTCCAGGCATTGGAAATGCTGTTTCAAGATGCCAATAGTCCTCTCTATTATACTGCACGTCGCAATGTGTGACATGTTGTATTCCCGGTCAGCTTCCGTCCGGGTTACACGAAGGGGCCTCATGAGCCAGGTCGCGAGGCCGTACCCTTTGTCTCCCAGTAGCCAGCTCTGCCCTTCTGGCTGCTGCTGAAATATGGCAGATATAGCACTCTCGCTGTATCTGCCATATTTCAGGATGAACGCATCATGGGTGCTCCCAGGGTATCTTGCATCAACTGACATGATGTGATGTATGTTGTCACATATAAGTTGCACATTAACGGAGTGGAAGCCTTTTCTGTTCCTGTACATCTCGAAATCCTCCAAAGGTGTTCGCAAGGGATACAATCAATGCAGCCCTGTACCTTTGGGAAGCCATAAATCCTGGGAAAGCCCACAGCCCTTTCACGCATTGCCTGGGTGGTCATGGGGAACTTTATGTAGTCATTCCTCTGGGCAGATATGTGTTGCATGTTGAGAAATGGTGCACACATCCCCAGTTGTGGCCTGGAACCAGCTGCATAGAATGAAAGTACAGCTGTAACCTTCACTTCAACTGACAAAGCAGTGCTCCTGACGCTTCTAGGTTGCAGGTTGCTTTACTCACAGATTTCGCTTACAACTTCTTTGCGGAAACGCATGCTTCTGCATCACTCCAGTGCAGGTACAAATGTCTGTCACGATATACCCGACGTGGGTAAGGCCTCCTGCCCACCATCATCCTACGTACTCTGAGGTTCCTCATGCGATGACGTCAAATCAATTGTCTCCTTCACAGCACCATCATGCAGAAGGCTTGTACGAAGTATGGTATTGTCAGTATTGCCCTCATGATTAAATTGTACCTTTGCAAGAAACTCAAAACGGAAGCAGAATAAGCTTCTTTGTTGTCATTTGATGCATAGTGGCATTGAAGGTGCTCATACCTTCAATTCGGCTTCCACCTCCCAGGCTTCATTTGATGCATAGTAGCAGAGTGTAAGGGTTCTTCAGTTCAGCTTCCATTCCCCACCCTGGGCTTCATTTGATGCATTGTGTAAGGGTTTTCATCCCTTCAGTTTGGCTTCTTTCTACATATATATATATTTATATCTCTATAAAGATCAGAGAAGTGAAAAAGAAGAGGGGCAAAGAGAGAGTATGAGAATATAATATAAAAGATAATCCAAAAGTCTTCTATGGGCATATAAATAGTAAAAGAGTAGTAAGCGGAGGGGTAGGGCTGATTAGTGACCAAAAAAGAGACCTATGTATAGAGGCAGAGGGTATGGCTGAGGTACTAAACCAGTACTTTGCATCTGTCTTCACCAAGGAAGAGGATGCTGCCATAGATATAGTGAAGGAGGAGGTCGTGGAGACACTTAGTAGGATAAAAATTGATAAAGAGATATTAGAAAGGCTGGCTGTATTAAATAGATAAATCACCAGGAGCGGATGGGAAGCATCCTAGGATGCTGAGGGAATTGAGGGTGGAAATTGCGGAGGTACTGGCCATAATATTCCAATCCTCCATAGATTCGGGATGGTGCCAGGGGACTGGAGAATTGCAAATATTACACCATTGTTCAAAAAAGGGAGTAAAGATAAACCCAGCAATTACAGACCAGTCAGTTTAACCTCGGTAATAGGGAAGCTTATAGAAACAGTAATCAGGAACAAAATTAACAGTCACTTGGATAGGAGTGGATCAATTGAGGAATGCCAGCACAGATTTGTTAAAGGCAAATCGTGTTTAACCAACTTGATCGAGTTTTATGATGAGGTTACAGAGAGGGTTGATGAAGGCAATGCAGTTGACGTGGTGTACATGGATTTCCAAACGGCGTTTGGCAAAGTGCCACATAATAGACTTGCCAGCAAAATTGAAGCCCATGGAATAAGAGGGACAGCAGCAGCCTGGATAAGAAATTGGCTAAGTGACCGAAAACGGAGAGTAGTGGTGAACTTGTTTTTCAGACTGGAGGAAGGTATACAGTGGTGTTCCCCAGGGGTTGGTTCTAGGACCACTGCTTTTCTTGATGTATATTAATGACTTGGATGTGGGTGTACAGGGCACAATTTCAAAATTTTCAGATGACACAAAACTTGGAAGTATGGTGAACAGTGAGGAGGAGAGTGATGGACTTCAGGAAGACAGAGGCAGGCTGGTGAAATGGGCGGACACCTGGCTGATGAAATTTAACGCAGAAAAGTGTGAAGTGATGATGCATTTTGGTAGAGAGAATGAGGAGAGGACATATAAACTAAATGGTACAATCCTAAAGGGATGCATGAACAGAGAGACATGGGAGTATGTGTGCATAAATCATTGAAGGTGGCAGGGCAGGTTGAGAAAGCAGTTAAAAAGGCTTACGGGATCCTGGGCTTCATAAATAGAGGTATAGAGTATAAAAATGTGGAAATTATGAAGAACCTGTATAAAACACCGGTTCGGCACCAACTGGAGTATTGTGTCCAATTCTGGGTACCGCACTTTAGCAAGGATGTGAAGGCACTAGAGAGGTGCAGTAAAGATTTACAAGAATGATTCTAGGGATGAGGGACTTCAGTTTTGTGGATAGACTGGAGAAGCTGGGGTTGTTCTCCTTGGAGCAAAGAAGATTGAGAGGAGATTTGATAGAGGTACTCAAAATCATGAGGGGTCTGAACAGGGTAGATAGAGAGAAACTGTTCCCATTGGCAGAAGATTCAAGAACCAGAGGACACGGATTTAAGGTGATTGGCAAAAGAACCAAAGGCGATGTAAGAAAAAACCTTTTTATGCAGCAAGTGGTTAAGATCTGGAATGCACTGCCTAAAAGGGTGGTGGAGGCAGACTCAATTTTATCTTTCAAAAGGGAGTTGGACAAGTATCTAAAGGAAAAAGATTTGCAGGGCTATGGGGAAAGGGCAGGGGAATGTGACTAGCTGAGAGTCGGCACGGGTTCGACGGGCTGAACGGCCTTCTTCCGTGTTATGACCTTTCTCTGATTCTATGATTCTATGATGCCAGGACTGGAGAATTTTAACTATGAGGAAAGATTAGATAGGCTGTGGTTGTTTTCTTTGGATCAGAGGAAGCTAAGGGGAGACTTGATTGAGGTGTATAAAATTATGAGGGGCCCAGATAGTGGATAGGAAGCACCTATTTCCCCCAGCAGAGGGCTCAATAACCAGGGGGCATAGATTTAAAGTAATTGGTAGAAGGATTAGAGTGGAGTTGAGGAGAACTTTTTTCACCCAGAGGGTGGTGACAATCTGGAACTCACTGCCTGAAATGGTGATAGAGGCAGAAACCCTCATCGCATTTAAAAAGTACTTGGATATGCACTTGAAGTGCCATAACCTACAGGGCAACGGACCAAGAGCTGCAAAGTGGGATTAGGCTGGACAGCTCTTTCAGCCGGCACAGACACTATGAGCTGAATGCTCCCCTTCTGTGCCGTAAATGTCGATGATTATATGACCATGCAGAGATATGATTGACACCTCCGGACAACTGTTGTAAAGTTAAAAATGTCCAATTGAAGCCTTGGCTTTTGAGAAAAGCTAAGGTTTGAAGGAAGAAAGGTTACTGAAAGCATTCATAGACAATTTAATGGGTAATATTTGTCATGTTAAAGGAAGAACTGCATTTATATAGTACCTTTCACATCCTCAGCACATCCCAAAGCACTTCTAAGTCATTGAAGTACTTTGATGTGCAGCCAATTTGCACACATTGTAGCTCTTTTGATAGTTCAGTAGATGGTGCAGTGTGATAATGAGCCATATAAAGGTCCTAGGTTGTGCTCCCTGATCTGGATGGAGTTGGCTGATCTTGGCTGGGGTAACAGTGGAGATGATACAAATTGCTGGTGGGGTGTTGGGAAGTTGGCCAAGGTCCTTGTTCCTGACAGCTAAATTGTGGACACTGGATGAGAACAGGATCAAGTTCAGATGTGATGCTCTGTGCATTCTAATAGTGTACCAATGGTCAGAAATGAAGAAGTGCACTTGACAGAGATACCAGAAGGTAATTGGCACCTATGGGATTGCACTCCAGAATAATGACTTGGAGGGGGTAAGTGTAACATAGACAACAGTTCTTAATGGGATAGCACAGCTCCTTTGTCAGAAACTATGGGGTGGAATTTTAACCTCCACGATGAGCAGGAGAGGATCAGGGTGGGGGTTAAATTGGCAAATTTGCTAAATCCAACCCCAACCAGCCACAAATGTGCCTGCTTCCGCTTTAACCGCGGTGGGTTTTTGGGGTATCCGAGTAACCCGCTCTGGAGCGCTGTGTCCGTGGTTGTAATTTGGGATAGAGTTTCCACTTTGGCCATATTATGCATGAAGAAAGAGTCTGGCTGGATACTGTGAGCTCAAAGTAAAGTGTGACCTTAGTTTTTAATTGCAGGTCTCCAGAGTGCCTCTCCAATCTGTGAGGCCTCCTTAAGTACCTGTGCTTCCAAGGGATTATGGGATCCCTTGGGACTCCAGGGGATGAGCCCTCTGGTAGCTGTACAGAGTATATACAAGTTTACATATATAACAACACCGCCCGCCCCCCCCCCCCCCAAGTGAATTCAGCGCAATTTGCGGCCGTTTTGAAAAGTTTTTTCCCCTCAAGTTTCTGCTCAAACTCATTTGTATATCGGTGAATGCAAAATCTGCCACGAACTAACGAGATTGGGCAGCATTTTAAAAGGTTTTAAAAAAAAATTTGCTTTAAAAACATATTTCTTAATATATTTGCATAGTACCTTGGTAAAGTTTGAGTAATACAGCTGGAAATGGGTTTATCACAAAAAATAAGCATTTTTAATCACAATGTCAATCCCCAACCTGTGAGTAACCCTAAAATGGGGGAGGCGGGACCTGCACAAGCCGGACGGTTTGCACCTCAACAGAGCCAGGACCAATATCCTCGCGGGCGGGTGGGTGGGGGGGGCTGGGGGGGAGGTGTGGTTGCTAGTGCTGTTGAGGAGGGTTTAAACTAGCTTGGCAGGGGGCTGGGAACCTGAGAATAGATTCAGTAGGGAGGGAAGTAAAGCTGGAATTAGAAAGCAAAAATGAAGAAAGTGAGTTTGAAGGACAGAGGAAACAAGCAAGGAAAAAGGGTAAAAAAGAAACAAATTTAAAAGCTCTTTGTCTAAATGCACATAGCATTCGTAACAAAATAGATGAGTTGATGGCACAAATAGATACAAATGGGTATGATTTGATAGCCATTACAGAGACGTGGTTGAAAGGTGACCAGGACTGGGAACTAAATATTCAGGGGTATTTGACAATTCGGAAGGACACTCAGAAAGGAAAAAGAGGTGGGGTAGCACTGTTAATAAAGGATGGGATCAGTGCGTTCGTGAGAAACAATATTGGCTCAAAGGATCAAGAGGTTGAATCAGTTTGGTGAAGATAAGGAATAATAATGGGAAAAAGTCGCTAGTGGACATAGTCTATAGGCCCCCTAACAATAGCTACACGGTTGGACGGAGTATAAATCAAGAAATAATGATGGCTTGTAAAAAAGGAACGGCTATAATCATGGGTGACTTTAACCTTCATATTGATTGGACAAAGCAAATTGGCCTGGGTAGCCTTGAGGAGGAGCTCATAGAATGTATCCAGGATAGTTTCCTTGAACAATATGTTGCGGAACCAACCAGGGAGCAGGCTATCTTAGATCTAGTACTGTGTAATGAGGCAGAATTAATAAATGATCTTATAGTAAAAGATCCTCTACGAATGAGTGTCCATAATATGGTTGAATTTCAAATTCAGTTGGAGGGAGAGAAAGTTGGTTCTCAAACCAGTGTCCTAAGCTTAAATAAAGGGGACTACAAAGGTATGAGGGCAGAGATGGCTAAAGTAGATTGGGAAAATAGACTCAAGTATGGGACAGTTGAAGAGTAGTGGCAGACATTTAAGTAGGTATTTCATAACTCACAACAAAATTATATCCCAATGAGAAGGAAAGACTGGAAGAGAAGGGATAACCATCTGTGGCGAACTAAGGAATTAAGGGAGGGTATCAAATTGAAATCAAAGGCATACAATGTGGCCAAGACTAGTGGGAGGACACAAGATTGGGAAATTTTTAAATGCCAGCAGAGAACGACTAAAAAAATGATTGAGAGGAAAGATAGATTATGAAAGTAAACTAGCATGAAATATAAAAACAGATAGTAAGAGTTTCTACAGGCACATAAAAAGGAAGAGTGACTAAAATAAATGTTGGTCCTTTGGAGGATGAGACTGAGGAATTAATAATGGAGAACAGGGAAATGGCAGAGACGTTGAACAAATATTTTGTATCGGTCTTCACGATAGAAGACACTAAAAACATCCCAATAGTGGATAATCAAGGGGCTTTAGGGAGGGAGGAACTTAATACAATCATTATCACAAATGAAGTAGTACTAGGTAAAATAAAGAGACTAAAGGCAGACAAGTCCCTTGGACCTGATGCCTTACATCCTAGGGTCTTAAGTCAAGTGGCTGCAGAGATAGTGGATGGATTGGTTGTAATCTACCAAAATTCCCTGGATTCTGGGGTGGTTTTAGCAGATTGGAAAACCGTAAATGTAACGCCCCTATTTAAAAAAGGAGGCAACTATAGATCGGTTAGCTTAACATTTGTCATTGGGGAAAATGCTGGAGTCCATTGTTAAGGAGGCAGTAGCAGGACATTAGTAAAAGCAAGATTCAATCAAGCAGAGTCAATATGGTTTTATGAAAGGGAAATCATGTTTGACAAATTTGCTGGAGTTCTTTGAGGATGTAACGAGCAGGGTGGATAAGGGGGAACCAGTGGATGTGGTGTATTTGGATTTCCAGAAGGCATTCGATAAGGCGCCACATAAAAGGTTACTGCACAAGATAAAAGCTCACAGGGTTGGGGGTAATATATTAGCATGGATATAGGATTAACTAACAGTAAACCGAGAGTTGGGATAAGTGGGTCATTTGCCGGTTGGCAAACAGTGACTAGTGGGGTGCCGCAGGCATCAGTGCTGGGTCCTCAACTTTTTACAATCTATATTAATGACTTGGATGAAAGGACAGAATGTAATGTAGCCAAGTTTGCTGATGATACAAAGATGGTTGGGAAAGCAAATTGTGAGGACACACAAAATCTGCAAAGGGATATAGACAGGCTAAGTGAGTGGGCAACAATTTGGCAGATGGAGTATAATGTGGGAAAATGTGAGGTTATCCACTTTTGCACAAATAATAGAAAAGCAAATTATAATTTAAATGGAGAAAAAGTGCAACGTTGTGCAGTAGAGAGAGACCTGGGGGTCCTTGTGCTTGAAACACAGTTAGTATGCAGGTACACCAAGTAATCAGGAAGGCAAATGGAATGTTGGCCTTTATAAAAACAGAGAAGTCCTGCTCCAACTGTACAGGGTATTGGTGAGACCACATCTGGAGTACTGCGTACAGTTTTGGTCTCCGTATTTAAGGAAGGATATACTTGCATTGGAGGCTGTTCAGAGAAGGTTCACTTGGTTGATTCCAGAGATGAGGGGGTTGACTTATGAAGATAGGTTGGGCCTATACACATTGGAGTTCAGAAAATTGAGAGGTGATCTTACTGAAACTTATAAGATAATGAGGGGGCTCGACAAGATGAATGCAGAGAGGATAGTTCCACTCATAGGGGAAACTAAAACTAGGGAACATAGTCTTAGAATAAGGGGCCACCCATTTAAAACTGAGATGACAAGAAATTTCTTCTCTCAGAGGGTTGTAAATCTGTGGAATTCTCTGCCCCAGAGAGCTGTGGAGGCTGGGTCATTGAATATATTTAAGGCAGAGAGACAGATTATTGAGCGATAAGGGAGTGAAAGGTTATGGGGAGTGGGCAGGAAAGTGGAGCCAAGGTGATCGGATCAGCCATGGTCTTATTGAATGGCAGAGCAGGCTCGAGAGGCCAAATGGCCTACTCCAGCTCCTATTTCTTATTTTCTAGTTAGATTGGAGTACAGTAGTCAGTTCCTTAGTAAAAAAAAAAGGAATTAATTAAACGCATTTCAAAACGTATCTGTTGGTGTCTTTGCGACCAAAAGATCCAGCTGCACTTTTGGAGCCCCGGTGAAGACCAGCAAACGCGCGCGATTGGCGGCAACTCCCAACGGTGATAATCCTGGGGGCGGGGCTTGCTCCAAGCACGGTAAAACTCGCGCAACCGCGCGTGGCGGCGCTCAACGCAATTTGCGCTTAAAATTCCGCACTCTTTCCGCTCCCGTTACACCTATTTCAGCTGATCTGTACCGGAAAAAAAACCCCAGCACAAATCGAACGGGAGCACCAAACTAATATGTTAACGAGGCGCCGTCCCTCATGTTTTTTTGCCGGCCGTTTGAATGTAATGCCGGCCGGTTTTTCCCAGAACTCGGGGGAAACCTGGCGGCAAAAGGGAGGTAGGAGCAGCTGAATCCCGCAGGTAAATGATTTTTTTTTAGAGCACTGCTTGTGGGCCAGCAGGAGCCAGAGTGTATTTTTCACCTCACCGCCCGCCCCCCAGCCCGTCAAGCCGACCCGGTCTCCCCAACTGCCAGCGACCAGCCCCAACCGTCCCCCGGCCGCGGCCTTCTTTCTGCCGCTGGCTTTCCCGCCCAGCAGCCGGACAGCCTCTCAACCTGGCCAGCTGCCGAGTGGGAAACGCGACGTTTTTTTTTTAAATTTGGCAGGCTCTTCGCGTCCCCACACCGGTGCCTCCCCGTAAATATCGAGACCTTATGAACCCAAGTTGGATAAAGGGAGGTTTCAAAGCCTGATGTCAGGAGCCTGATAGCTGAACGGCCTGATTAAAATGCAGAGGCACCTGCTTCTCATTAATGTAATAAAATATGATGAGGTGCTTGCAATTTTTAAAAACATTAATTGCAAGAGCTATTTCTTTGCTCCCCAAGCCACTATGATTATTCATGCAGTTGTGTTTAGATGTCATTGATCACGGATAAGATACAAGTACTTGTAACTGAGAATTTGCAAATCCGATAATTAATGCCAAAGAGATATTTGGTACAGTAGCTTATTAACAGAATAGATCTAATTGGCTACATTAGAGGGTACCCATGAGATTACTTAAATCTCATCTTTTAAAACTGAAGGGTTCTTTTCAACCTGTGTAACTATTCATTGAAAGGTTTGGCTTCAGTTTCTCTTGTCTAGGCTCTCCTTGCTTTGAATATAAATAATTCACCACTGAAAAGATCCTTTCATGCACATCGAGGATATCACCCATGTGATAGCTCTGTAAATGAGACTTGAGTTAGATGATAAGTGTCATTAACTAACTTTAATTTTTATTAGTTTTTTTTTGGTGATGCAAGTGTCACTGTTTTATGTCTGAAAATATCCATTTCTCTAGGTGATGGAGGATGCATTTGGGTCAGTGGAGTAATTTGATAAATGTCTTTACAAGTCTGACAATTCACAGGCATCAAAGTTACAAGTAGGTTATAGTCACTTCTCAAGTGCAATTTACATAAAATTACATAGAATCTATAGCACAGAAACAGGTCATTCGGTATAACTGGTCTATGCTTGTTTTATACTCTGCACGAGCCTCCTCCCACTTTATTCAATCTTCCCTGCCTCCATATCCCGCTATTCCCTTCCCCCTCATTTATGCATCAAGCTTCTCCTTAAATGTATCAATGCTATCTGCTTTAACCACTCCATGTGGTAGTGAGTTCTGCGTTCTTATCACTCGGCTGGAAATTCACCAACCTTGTGCCTGTTTTTTCGGTGATATTTGCTGTTTTTGGCGATAAATGACAATCCACTAGTTTCGCAGAAGTCTTGTACCAGCAGTTTTGAAATACCACTGAAAAGCGAACCACCGGCGTGCAAGACGGGAAATACCGCTATTGCCGTAGTTTGGACTTTCGGCGCACCGGTGTTCTGGGCGGAAAAAGCGCCTGAGAAAAACCTGCGTTGCAGCCCCAAAAACAGCAGTAGATATGAAGATCTGCAAAAAAGGTAAATTAAAGTTTTAATTTTTAATTCTTTTTCAGCAATTCACTAATTAAAGGCCCAATTTTGGCCATGACTTGCTCCAATTTTTTTGGAGTAAGTTGGTTTTTCTGGCAAGTTTTAAAAAAACTCAATTTTCCCCAATAAACTTGCTTCAGAGTAACTCAGTTAGGTACGATTTTTTTTTTGTTGAGTTTTTTTTTCAAAAGGAGGCGTTCCCAGCCACTTACACCAGTTTTGGCCATTTATGCCATTTTGACCAGCTAAAACTTACTCCAAATCGACTTAGGTCAGCATATGTGGCCAGCTCTGAAAAACGTTGTGGGCAGTTAAGAATTCGGCGCAGGTTAGTACATTTAAAGCACCACCGTTCCAAGCTTCACACCAATAATTCTGATCTATCTTTCTTGGGTCCAAAGTGGATAATCTTTTTAGCGCGCAAAGTCGGCACATTTAGGGTAAATGCGCCGAAAAAAGGGGTTGGGGAAAATTGGGCCCTGAATGTTTTGTGATTTTTTTTTGTGTGTTTTCGGACCTCCTAAGGACTCTCCCATAGTGATAATTGGCCTCGGACTAAAGTTGGTGAGGTCCGCGGTTTCCGCCGCGAATCTTCGTGCAACGACAATTTTTACCGCTGGCCGCATTTTGTGAAAAAATTAGGGCTTTAAAAAATGCCGATGTGATTCGTGGTATTTTTGGCGATAAATGCCGAAAAAAGACCGCTATGGCCAAAAAACAAATTTCTAGCCCTAGGTGTAAAGAATTTTTATTGCAAGTTTTGCAACATTGTAGGAAATACTTTAGAATTAAAAATGGATTGTTCAAATTAATCCATAGGCTGGTTGTTTTAGTTTTCCTACTGGAGAATTTGGCTAATGGATCTGGAAAAGCCTACGGTTATTTTGTTACTCAAATAGGCATTGTTCAAATTGCATCCCATAGTGAAAGTATCTAAAAACAATGGCAGATGCTGTAGATGGGAGTCAAGCAGCTGCCTTCCTTTAACTTTGGGGTAAGCTATAATTACTTTGAACCAAGATGCATGCCAGTTTCTGGAGATGGTTCCACTCCTGATGATAATCACAGTGCCGAAACTATTAAAAAACAGCTGTTGAAAAACAAGCCCTTTGCATTGGCCAATTTGCAGAATTTGATTAGCTGAGTGGATAGAAATTGTTTCCAGGCAATAGATTCTCGCCTTCAGCCATATCCTTATATTAGAGCTCGGGTGTGGATGACCTCAGTCATGTGTTTAGGGCATAATGGTGCAGTGGCAAGCTTAAATGTAATGAACTTCATGTAACTAGCAACAGAAGTTAAGTTGAGCTGCATGTGAGCCCCTGTGGAGATGTGCTATTACGATAAATTGTCATATGTTCTGACAAAAGAGCATCTTTACCTGAGACCAGGTTCAAAGAATGTGAGCAAAAAGGTAAGATCCAGCATATCTTCTGCCCAGGTAACCGTTTCATCACTAGCATGTGGTTAGGAAGCAGAAGGACACACGATACACATTGACAAAGGGGAAACACTGGGATAAAATACATTGAACACAGCAACATAAGAATTAATAAAAGTTGTACTGACTGCTGCGAGAATGTGTCCCGACAGGTCTTTTAGGATTGTTGGGGAAAAGTGATGCATTCAAGTGTGATGATGGACAGCTGGGCTCAATAGGGAACATTTATTTTGCATGGAGATTGATTACCTCTGGGAAAGACTGTTGTGCTTTGGCAGGAAAAGGTTCTCAATGAATGGTTTGACAGTCGGATCCTGTCTGATGAATGTAACCATCTGAGTTAATCTAGCGGGCAATTTTCTCTCATAACCAGCCTTTTCTTCGTCAGCTTCTTATTTTTTTTCTTCCTCTGCCTGCACCAGCATTAAACCCCTTTGTATAGCAATGTTAGAGATCCAACAGCTGACATTCATTGTGCAGGCCTCGATTGCAGACTCTACACTGCAGAGATCCCCCAACCAGTCCAAACAACGCGATCGCAACGTCCGGGTGACGAGGGTTTGTTTTACTAGGACCCCGGCAGAAGTGTTACACCACTCCCGGGTCGTTGGCCATGGGTACTATACTGTCCTGATGGGCTAAAGCTGCAGGGCACATGGTTGGTTTCCCAAAAGCCATCTCTCGAGTCTTGCCTGAAACACCAAAAGGCCAGCATCATTGACTGCCACGGGATGAATAAATCATGGGAGTTTCCAGCCAAATGTGCATTCATGTGTGTATTATATTCTTGTGGTCATAGGCAATTAAAAAAATTAATTCACGGGATGTGTACATCGCTGTCAAGACCAGCATTTATAGCCCATCTCTAATTGTCCTTGAGAAATTGGTGGTGAGATGCCATTTCAGAGGGCAATTAATAGTAATCCACATTGCTGTGCATCTGGAGTTACATATAGGGCAGACTGGGTAAGGAATTCAGATTTCCCATTAGTGAAACAGATGGTGTTTCAATCCGGTAGTTTCATGCCCACCATTTTTTCCAGATTTATTTAATTAAATATCAATTCCCCAGCTGCCATGGGGGGATTTGAACTCGCATCTCCAGATCATTAGACCCAATCTCTGGACTACTAGACCAGTAACATAACCACTATGCTACCGTACCTCGATACATGTAAAATGATGGAAAAATAATCATGTCTGTTCAGGAGTTTCACTGGGGATAGAGCCACACATGTGCAGTCAATGATGCCTACCTCCTTGTGTGAATCCTTGCCACACAGTAGAAGTGGAGGGCCTTTACTTCCTGTTAACTGCTTGCCACAGGAAATGTAAACAATGTATCAGTCACCTCCTTGATACAATGCCCAGCTGAACACAGGAAAGGATGTTTCCAGTGGGGTTCCGCAGGGCTCAGTGCTAGGTCCCTTGCTTTTTGTGGTATACATTAATGATCTAGACGTGAATATAGGGGTATGATTTAAGAAGTTTGGAGATGATACAAAAATAGGCTGTGTGGTTGATAATAAGAAAGCTGCGGACTTCAGGAAGATATTAATTAGCTGGTCAGGTGGGCGGAACAATGGCAATGGAATTTAATCCAGAGAAGTGTGAGGTAACGCATTTGGGGAGGGCTAACAAGGAAAGGGAAGACACATTAAATGGTAGGACATTGAGAAGTATAGAGGAACAAAGGGACCTGGGAGTGCATGTCCACAGATCCCTGAAGGTAGCAGGCCAGGTGAATAAGGTGGTTAAGAAGACATATGGGATGCTTGCCTTTATTAGCCGAGGCATAGAATATAAGAGCAGGTGGGTTATGTTTGAGCTATATACATGTGTGGTGGCTGATGTGCAACGGATACCACACATTTAAAAAAAAAAAACTTGCGCACAGGCATTTTCCACCCCCTCAACTGAAGTTCAGGACTGGAACATCGGGTCCTTCATTGAAACATCTGTGAACTCGTGGAAGCAAGTCATCCTTGTTCGAGGGACCGCCTATGATGATGATAAAACACTGGTTAGGCTACAGCTGGAGTACAGCGTGCAGTTCTGGTCAACGCATGATTGCACTGGAGAGGGTACAGAGGAGATTTACGAGGATGTTGCCAGGAATGGAGAACCTTAGCTATGAGGACAAATTGGATAGGCTGGGCTTGTTTTCCTTAGAACCGAGGAGGCTGAGGTGTATAAAATTATGAGGGGCCTAGATATAGTGGATAGAAAGGGCCTATTTCCCTTAGCAGAGGGATCAATAACCAGGAGGCATAAATTTACAGTAATTGGTAGAAGGTTTAGAGGGGATTTGAGGGGAAATTTCTTCATGCAGAGGGTTGTGCGGGTCTGGAACTCACTGCCTGAAAGGGTGGTAGAGGCAGAAACCCTCACACATTTAAAAAGTACTTGGATGTACACTTGACGTGTCGTGATCTGCAGGGTTGCGGACCTAGAGCTGGAAAGTGGGATTGGGCTGGATAGACTCTTGTTGGCTGGCGCGGACATAATGGGCCGAAATGGCATCCTTTCTTGCTATAACCTACTATGATTTTATGAACTCTGATGGAAGTTCCCACATTTAATTGCAAGGAGCCTATTGCATAAAAATACCTGCAGCCTTGAGAGCCACTGACCGAGTCATCCTTGTGTTGGAACTGGTCTTCAAGTCTGTGCAGAGCTCAGTGGTGGCTTCCTTCAGAAATCTAACTTGGCACTGACTATTTTCTCCAGACAGTTGCAAATAAGACATCCTGACCCAGTACACGAGTCTCAGCGTAAGAATGTGTTTGAATGGACCGTCTAAAGTGCAATGTCACCTGTCTGGCATGCATCCATTGATCCTCTTTTGTAGAACCTTAAAATAAAGAGAGATGGCCATAGCTGAACGTGCAAGAGCTCTTGAATAGCTACAGTTGTACATGAGTCACTGAGTACAGCTTTAAGTAGCTATCAGGAAGACCCCAGTCATTTTCAATAAATTCCTTTTCAAAACATTGCAGAAACAATGTACCTTTAAGAATAAGGACCCAACAGAAAAAAACAGACCTTCCTTGTCGCACCTGTTTAATACTAGTTGCTCTGAACCTCCGGACCGTATTATGGGAAGGACTCCTCATTTCTATAATACTGTACCTTTAATGAGCCTTGCACACAGATTGTGCACAGGTTACAAGCACTGAACATACTTCCCTACTGCATTGCGGCACATTATACCCATTATTCGTGGACTAAGCTTCAAGTCTCCACATCCAATATTATAAGTCTCCTGTGCCTGAATGACTGGCGCTTCAGGCACACCGTATCGCATTATTGATCTCCTGTGAAACAGGAATGCATTTTAAAAGATAAAAAGATCTACTGAGGCTCAAAGGTTAAAGAGCAGGAGCTTTACTAATTCCAGCAAGAATGCTGTTTAACCCATTCAGCTCCATTATTGCACCTGTGCCACTGTATACAGACGATACCTGAACAAGACTGAATTGCTTCATCTCTGGACCTTGAATGGTCCCTGATGAGCAGTCACAAGTCTCAACATCAGTCTAATCAGTCCTGGTCATAGCAACAGATGCCTAGCAGACTCTGAGGGGGTAAAAACTGCCAGGTGTTCAAGAGTACTATTTTGTGATAATTGTAGACAATTAGATTGTTGTCAGATATCCTAACAAAGTGGGAACTATTATGGAAATGGTTCCTAAAGAAAAAATTCCCAAAGAAATTATATGAATTGCTACTCTTAAGACATGGGGCTGGATCCGCTTTAATTCACCCCGGCAGCGGCAGGATCTCTGCTGGCTGACCAGACCTTGTCATGACCCCAGCAAAATTTCTTGAGTTTAGGGTCATTATCCATGTACAGTGGGATTCCCACCAGCAAGCAGGAAAATCCAGACGCATCTGTAATGAGATCACCGGTACAGTGACCGGTGTGAGCTCATCATAGGCAGTCCCTCGAAACGAGGATGACTTGCTTCCACGGCAAAAAAAAAGGATGAGTTCACAGGTTTTTCGAATGCAGAAGCTGAACTACGTCCTCAAGGGTGGAAGATGCCTGTGCTTGGATTTTTTTAACGTGTGGTGGCCGTTGCACACCAGCCACCACACGGGCTTGACAGAGCTAGGTCTTGGTCTAAAGGCAAGGATTACCCAAAAAACTGGAAACCTGCTCTGCTGCATGGACCTAGTGCGCATACATTTCGCAGTGTGGGCTGGCCCGTGCTGCCCCTGGCCCCGAACTCGCGCCTCTCTTGAGCCCCGATCACATCCCTCCACAATCTCTTGCCGTTCCTTCGCCCCGACCTCGCCGCTCCTGCTGTATTTGCCCACCGACCTGGACCTTGCTGACGTCACTCTTCGCTGCCGTTGCTCTCCTGCACCAGCCCGCGTACCTTGTAGTGGTACACCTCCATGCTGCCTGTGGTCGCTGCTCCTTTTATGGCCCCAACCTGCCACTGATGGTTTCTCGCAGGTCGGGGCCTCCATGCTGCCCATGGCCGCTGCTCGCCACTCCTTTTATGGTCCCGACCTGCCGCTGATGGTTTCTGTGATTACAGGGCACTAAAGTCTGCAGCACATCATTCACTGAAGGCCTCGGTTGAGAGTGAGGCCTTCATCAGGTAAGGGACCAGGCCAAAGTTGAGGGAGAGGAGGCCACTATTGAGCCCTCCCTCCATTAGAAGATTTTGGGGCCTTTCTGCTTTGACTCCAGGGACCTTCATCTGGCAGACCCGGGGAGCTGTGATGGACAGGCCGGGAATGGGCTGCGAACATGCATGCGCCAGGTGGGGAAGGGGCAGCCACTGGCGGGATAGAGGAGAAAAGTCTAGGTTATAAATCTGAAATTTTGTGGTGATAGAGGGAGCTCCTGCTACAAAATGAGGTTAGCAACCATGCTTCTAATACTGTCTTTTTAAATCATGTAGACTGCTATGGTCTGCTGCAACCATCAACATCCCATGCCCCTCGCACACTGTCTGCAAATTGGTTTCCAACTCTGGTTGGGTGTATTCCTGGAGGTTTCATCACTTGACCTCTCGCCTATAACCACCCTGCCCCCAAACTCCTGCCACTGTTCCATCCTCCAGGTGCACTGGCTTCCCACACCAAATTGGAAAAGGAACAGACTCCTTGTTACCCAATTGGATTAATCTTGACTTTTAGGGTTTAAAAAGTCTTTCACAATTTCCAATATTTTTAGAACGAATGAATGAAAGTGTTCAAAGAAAATGAAAAAAGTACAACTTTGTTGAATGCCCCTCTGATTTTCCTCTGGGATTGCTGGCAGCAGTATCCTGAAGACTAAGCAATTCATGGAGACTCCAGGATAATCCTGGAGGGTGGCAACCCTAACCAGATCAAAAACACACTTTTGGATTTGACATCTAAGTGCGGCGGGGTCAGTTTCTTGGATGACTTCCAGTGTATAAACCGCATTAGATCGATTGACATCTTTTAATTTAAAAAAAAAAGCTGAAATTGAGCAAAATGAAAAGGCAATTAAGTTGCAACAAGTAGACAACTGCAGTCACCAACTCAATCTACTGGGATGATGGATTTAACCTGTCTTCTAATGTCAGAGTTAATTTTTCTTCAGCAATCAGTCTAAACCCTTTAAGCAGAATGCCTAATTAAACTCCTGTTGAGATTGACGCAAATATGTTGGTAATAATTCTGTTATATAGATGTACAGCAATTTCCATATATATTACAATCTGGAGCTACTGTGATGGTAGCACATGCTTAATCTTTTATGTTGACATATGAGTAATTTACTGTGCATTGCAGATTTTTCTGGTATGATTATTTCGACAGAATCTTCACATTCATTTCCAGAGATGTGACTGACATTTAGTGAGCATGCTAGACAGAGTAAATTAATTAATTTCTTGTGCCTAGACACGAACAATGTTCTATCTATTTGTGAGGGTAAATGAAGAATGTTACGGAGACAATGCCTTTCTCAATGTGTAATGCAAATCATTTTTAAAGGGGTATTCTTAATCTCCCGGATTCTTTGATTCAGAACGGTCTAAGCTTTTTGTCTTTATGCTACTTCAGAGCTTTCTGCCTCTGTAGGAGAGTTGAAGGCTAGCCCATGCAATCTCAGGTGCTTAGATATCTTGGTAAAAGGGTCATTGTTAATCCTGTGCCCTAATATCCCCATTCACAATTTCCATTAGGGTGTAAATTTCTGATCATGGGAGAGTTGTTGAGGCTAGTTCGTTGGATATATTCGAGAGAGTTAGATGTGGTCCTTGCAGCTAAAGGGATCAAGGGGTATGGAGAGAAAGCAGGAAAGGGGTACTGAGGTGAATGATCAGCCATGATCTTACTGAATGGTGGTGCAGGCTCGAAAGGCCGAATGGCCTACTCCTGCACCTATTTTCTGTGTTTCTGTGACACAGATCTTGTGTATGGAAACTGCATTTTGCTGCGCACATGAATAATGTAAATCATAAGGGAATAACGTAAGGGAGCCTGAATTGTAACAGCCACATCAAGCATTCCCAGTTTTTTTCAAGTCTCTGGCACATTTTTCTCTTTTTTTCCTCATTGCATTCCCTTTTTTGCATTGTTGCAGCTCTTCCCTTGCCTATTCTCTCCATACCAAATCTGTATGAGTTGTAGGATTCATCTCATCCATTTAAAATTCAAATAGCCATTTAGATTTTTTTTAAGTGATGGCAAATGTGAACAAAGTAACAAAGTGTTTCTGACATGTATAGAACAAGTAAGCCACTCACTTCAGTGTTTTCAGAGGGAGATTTGTGGTGTTTTTGTGCTATAGATGTGTGTCCTCTGGGACTGCTGTCAGTGATTGTCCTCCAGAAATCTAAATTGCAACTGTGTGCCAGCTGAAAGGTCAGCACCCATTATTCTCAATCTTTGTCCATCTGCTGGATCTGTAAACTGTACAAAGGTCACTCAGGTTTTTAATAACTACCAACATCAGGAATGTGCAGAGCAGGGTAACCAGAATGCTTTGCCAATATTAGCTGACTTTAACTTAAAATATTGAAGGATAACTGCAGTCAGACGGGTGGTCTTATTGCCCTGTAGTCATGTGTAGTCATAGTGCGGTTGCTCCAAAGGTAGCATCATTAATTCCAAAGTGAACCTTGGTGAAATCAGACTTTACCTCTTTTTCCCCCTAAAAAAAATTATTCTTCTTCTTATTATTATTTATTATTTATTTATTTATTTATTTATTTATTCTGCTTGCACTGAATGCTGTTCAAAGTTATCCCACAGCACATTCTCTTCTAGAAGCAATTCTGTGCCAAAGTAGACAGGGCAAAACCAAACTCCTGCGGATGCTGGAAGTCTGAACACAGATCACACAGGGGTTGATGGAATTCAAGCACCCGCTTGCTACTAACTATATCCTATGAAAGACAAATACATTTTGTGCAACTACAAGGGTGCCAGGAGCTTGGAGTGACTTATGCATTTTCGTTCTCGGAAAAGGACATACAAGCAGGAACATTGGCCGGAATATTGCCAGCGCTCAGCAGATGGATGGGTGGTGGGTCGCTGTGGGGAAGGCAATTAAAATCATTAATTGCTTGTTTACAACCAGTTATCAATGTTTTTTCCCAGCTTTTTGGATTTGACAGATCGCCTACTGGTTTCCCGCTGTGCTTAGACCTCGTTTGTTAAGATGAGGCAGGAGGTCATTGATCATTGAATCAGCTGGTGAATTGACAGCTTCAAATGTCAAGTCAAAGCTCCCAGCTAACTGAGACATGTTCCCTTAACCACTAGCTTCTCTAAACTGCATTTCCATTACAGATTCAGGATGCTGCAAGTATTCCATCCAGTCTGACTTCATTAACTCTCCCACCATTGACAGATCACTTTGGTCATCTCTACTTCACCTGCCACCTGTTCCATCAGCATAGGTGCCCTTGAAACTTTCTCACCTTGGTCCTCAGAATCCGACCATGATCAGCACCAGGCACACCAGCAGCACCAACAACACCACTAACCTACTCTGCAATCAACTGATGCTCCACAGGACACAGAGCATCAGCACCTGGCCACATTGCTGACCGGGAGGCCAGGGATGGTGTCAGCATAGCCAGATTGACTTAGTTGATGCTGTACACCCTGGCTGCCACATGATACACCAGGTTGGCACCACCCCACACCAACACCATAAAGCATCCCGACAATGCCCAAGCCATTCCCTTCACACATCACCATTGTGGGGGTACCGTTACATCTCACCATTCACTGCAACTCACCAAAGGTGCACGCAAATATGCCCAAAAATAGAAAGTGTTAAAAATAAAGATCTCACATGCTTGACAGCAAATGGACAGAAACTTTACATGAACATTGCATAATACACCCAAGTGTTTACCCTTATGTGTTAGTTGGTATGATTGCACTAGGATGAGTGTGAGGGGTAGCTAGTGAGATGGGGATGTGATAATGTAGATAGAGAGGGATGGGTGGAGGTGTGAGTAAGGATGTGCAGTGGTAGGGTAGGGTAGGGAAGGCAGAGTGATGTGGATGTGATGAGCGGCACAGCAGGATGAGTGTGACTTTGTACTGCCTTTCGTGATCTACTAAGATTATTGAAATGTATGCCAGCCTGCACCCAGGTCTTCCTGACCACATTCCTGCTTGTGCCCTCCTCTGCAATGTGCAAGCAGGCTGTGCTGATCTCCTGGGGAGGTCTCTTCTGTCCATAGGAAGGGAAGAGGACCTCCCTGCGTGCTGTGACTCCCTCCATAAGCATATGGAGGGAGTCATGGGACAGCCTGGGTGCAGCCCTGCACTTCTGTGCGGTGTTTGCAGCACCTCAACGCACAAATGTCAAAATAAAGTTGGACATGGTCCCTTTTAAGGAAACTGGCTGATGGTGCGTCATCAAATGACGTCACATACCCGCTTTCTCGAATTGGCTGGGAAACGTCGTGGGCGGGCTTAACAAGCCCAATCAAGGTAAATTCATTTCAGAGGCCGGGATGGAGCCAGCAGCAGGATTGGGACCCGCCACCAACATTGACCACCACGGATCCGCCCAGGTTTGTAAAATCGCGGCCGTTATCTTTGAGTCTGACTTAACAGGACTTCAGACTGTCGAAAATTTAAGGCAAATTAAATCATAACTGCAACATGTAGCATCACTGGTATTGATTGGAAATACATGGGTGAAATGTGATAGGAACATTTTCTCTCCCGTGGCATTGCTCATGTACTTGTATGGATTGGGCTCTAATCTCTCCTTGCTGCTGCTGGTGGATAGTGCGTTGAAGGTTCTGACTGGTTAAATAGATTACAATAATATGCCAGAAATTATTTTAACAATATAGATAGACATTGAGATCTGACCTACACAAGGCTCCTTATTGTTTCTTTCCAGCAATCTTAACATTGGTCCTGACTCCACACAGTTCAGCTTCAGCAACAATTTGCATTTGTAGCTCACTCCTCCAGAAAAAAATTCAGAATGTGGAAAGATAGATATATGAAGGAAAAGAAGGTTGTTGAGATGAACTGCACACGACAGGTAGTGTAGGAGAGAGAATACCAGAGTCCATAATATCGAAGACAGCATAGGTAGAGGAAATAATTTTAAATGAAGATCGGCAAGGCCTTATATGAACATAAGGTTCAGAAAGTATGATTATGTGCATTGGTGGCCGTGTTTATGTGCAGGGTGAGGTCCAGGGAGGCAAAGGGGGCAGAAGCTGATGGAGACGATGCAAGGTGAGTTCAGATGAATGTTGAAATAATTGAGAATGAGTTGCTTAGTATAATTGAGTGATATTTCAGAGCAGAGGTTGGTAGGGTAGAGGCCAAGGTCCTTGGTGGGGTAGGGGGTCATTAAACGAGGATTTTGAGGGAGAGGTGGGAAAAGTGCAAAGCAACTGGACATGGAGAAAGTGCTGAAGGACTATGGAGATAGGTCAAGGTGAGAAGTAACCCTACATGATAATCTGGGATGGGATGTGATGGAGCAGAACAGGATGGCTTCATTGAAGAAGAAAGTCACTGTTCACCAGTCGGTTTGGTCAGACCCAGAATGAGGACTTGAATGAGAAGGACTTTGTTTCTGAAAAAACAGACATTTTTCAGGGCCATATACTATTTCTGGTATCATCCTTGTAAATCTTTTCTACATCCTCTCCAGATAGTAAACCTTATTCCACAATTTCTCCACGTTTTTACAGGACAGACTAAGTATATATGTGGTGTGTGTGTGTGTGTGTGTATGTATGTATAATTTCAAAATAAATATACAAAAATCTTCGCTCTTCCCATATTCTAAGGAACTGCCATTTCAAACAAAACCAGGATACCATTCAGTTATTTAGGGAAGTTATGCTAAATCTGTATTAAACCTTGGTTAGACCACACTTCGAGTACTGCGTACAGTTCTGGTCGGCATATTATAAAAAGAATATAGAAGCACTGAAAGGGTGCGGAGAAGATTTACAAGGATGATGGTAGAAATGCAAGGGTATACACATGAGAAAAGGATGAACAGACTGGGTCGCATTTCTCCTGAGGGGTGACCTAAAAGGTCTTTAAAATTATGAAAGGTTTTATGTAGTTCGGGACCTAGAATGCCAGTTCCTTCATTGAAACACCTGTGAACTCATCCCTTTTTGGTGTGGAAGTGGGTCATCCTCGATACGAGTGACTGCCTAATACTAATACTATATAGAGAATGTTTCCACTTGTGGGTAAGAACATAACTAGAGGACATCAATATAAGATAGTCACCAAGAAATCCAATAGGGAATTCAGAAGAAAATTATTTACCCAAAGAGTGGTGAGAATGTGGAGCTCGCTACCACAGAGTGGTTGAAGCAAATAGTATAGATACACTAAGGGGAGGCTAGACAAGCATTTGAAGGAGAAGAGAATAGAGGGTTATGCTGATAGATTTAGATGAGAAAACATAGGAAATAGGTGCAGGAGTAGGCCATTCAGCACTTTGAGCCTGCACCACCATTCAATAAGATCATGGCTGATCATTCACCTCAGTACCCCTATCCTGCTTTCTCTCCATAATCCTTGATCCCTTTAGCCGTCAGGGCCATATCTAACTCCCTCTTCAATATATCTAACGAACTGGCATCAACAACACTGCGGTAGAGAATTCCAAAGGTTAACAACTCTGAGTGAAGAAGTTTCTCCTCATCCCGGTCCTAAATGGCTTATCCCTTATCCATAGACGGTGACCCCGGTTCTAGACTTCCCCAATATCAGGAACATTCTTCCTACATCTGACCTGTCCAGTGCCGTCAAAATGTTATATGTTTCTATGAGATCCCCTCTCACTCTTCTAAACTCCAGTGAATACAGGCCCAGTCGATCCAGTCTCTCCTCATACGTCAGTCCCATCATTCCGGGAATCAGTCTGGTGAACCTTCGCTGCACTCCTTCAATAGCAAGAATGTCCTTTCTCAGATTAGGAGACCAAAACTGAACACAATATTCCAGGTGAGGCCTCACCAAGGCCCTGTACAACTGCATTAAGACCTCCCTGTTCCTATACTCAAATCCCCTAGCTATGAAGGCCAACATGCCATTTGTCTTCACCGCCTGCTGTACCTGCATGCCAACTTTCAATGACTGATGTACCATGACACCCAGGTATCATTGCACCTCCCCTTTACCTAATCTGCCACCATTCAGATAATATTCTGCCTTATGTTTTTGCCACCAAAGTGGATAACACATTTATCCACATTATACTGCATCTGCCATGCGTTTGCCCACTCACCTAACCTGTCCAAGTCACCCTGCAGCCTCTTGGCATCCTCCTCACAGTTCACACCGCCACCCAGCTTAGTGTCGTCTGCAAATTTGGAGATATTACATTCAATTCCTTCATTTAAATCATTGATGTATATTGTAAATAGCTGGGGTCCCAGCACTGAGCCCTGTGGCACCCCACTAGCCACTGCCTGCCATTCTGAGAAGGACCTGTTTATCCCTACTCTCTGCTTCATGTCTGCCAAACAGTTCTCTATGCACATCAATACATTGCCCCCAACAACATGCGCTTTAATTTTGCACACCAATCTCTTGTGTGGGACCTTGTCAAAAGCCTTTTGAAAGTCCAAATACACCACATCCACTGGTTCTCCCTTGTCCACTCTACTAGTTACATCCTCAAAACATTCTAGAAGATTTGTCAAGCATGATTTTCCTTTCATAAATTCATGCTGACTTGGACTGATCCTGTCCCTGCTTTCCAAATGTGCTGCTATTTCATCTTTAATAATTGATTCCAATACTTTCCCCATGACTGATGTCAGGCTAACCGGTCTATAATTCCGTTTTCTCTCGCTCCTTTTATAAAAAGTGATGTTACATTAGCTACCCTCCAGTCCATAGGAACTGATCCAGAATCGATAGACTGTTGGAAAATGATCACCAATGCATCCACTATTTCTAGGGCCACTTCCTTAAGTACTCTGGGATGCAGACTATAGGGCCCTGGTGATTTATTGGCCTTCAGTCCCATCAATTTTCTTAACAATTTCCTGACCAATAAGGATTTTCTTCAGTTCCTCCTTCTCGCTAGACCCTCGATCCCCTAATATTTCCAGAAGGTTATATGTGTCTTCCTTTGTGAAGACAGAACCAAAGTATTTGTTCAATTGGTCTGCCATTTCTTTGTTCCCCATTATAAATTCAACTGATTCTGACTGCAAGGGACCTACATTATTTGTCTTCACTAATCTTTTTCTCTTCACATATCTATAGAGGTTTTTGCAGTCAGTTTTTATGTTCCCTGCAAGCTTAGTGTCATACTCTATTTTTCCCCTCCTAATTAAACCCTTTGTCCTCCTCTGCTGAATTCTAAATTTCTCCCAGTCCCAATTTGCTGTTTTTTCTGGCCAATTTATATGCCTCTTCCTTGGATTTAACACTATCCTTAATTTCCCTTGTTAGCCACGGTTGAGCCACCTTCCCCATTTTGTTTTTACTCCAGACAGAGATGTACAATTGTTGAAGTTCATCCATGTGATCTTTAAATGTTTGCCATTGCCTATCCACCGTCAACCCTTTAAGTATCATTTTCCAGTCTATTCTAGCCAATTCACGTCTCATACCATCCAAGTTACCTTTCCTTAAGTTCAGGACCCTAGTCTCTGAATTAACTGTGTCACTCTCCATCTTAATAAAGAATTCTACCATATTATGGTCACTCTTCCCCAAGGGACCTCGCACAACAAGATTGCTAATTAGTCCTTTCTCATTACACATCACCCAGTCTAGGATGGCCAGCCCTCTAGTTGATTCCTCGACATATTGGTCTAGAAAACCATCCCCAATATACTCCCAAGAAATCCTCCTCCACCGTATTGCTACCAGTTTGGTTAGCCCAATCTATATGGAGATTAAAGTTGCCCATGATAACTGCTGTACCTTTATTGCACGCATCCCTAATTTCTTGTTTGATGCTGTCCCCAACCTCACTACTACTATTTGGTGGTCTGTACACAACTCCCACTAGCGTTTTCTGCCCTTTGGTATTCCGCAGCTCTACCCATACAGATGCCACATCATCCAAGCTAATGTCCTTCCTTACTATTACGTTAATTTCGTCTTTAACCAGCAACGCCACCCCACCTCCTTTTCCTTTCTGTCTATCCTTCCTAAATGTTGAAATACCCCTGGATGTTAAGTTCCCAGCCTTGGTCACCCTGGATTCATGTCTCCGTAATCCCAATTATATCATATTCGTTAATAGCTGCCTGCGCAGCTAATTCGTCCACCTTATTACGAATACTCCTCGCATTGAGGCACAGAGCCTTCAGGCTTGTCTTTTTAACACACTTTGTTCCTTTAGAATTTTGCTGTAATGTGGCCCTTTCTATTTTTGCCTTGGGTTTCTCCGCTCTCCACTTTTACTTCTTTCTATCTTTTGCTTCTGCCCCCATTTTACTTTCCTCTGTCTCCCTGCATAGGTTCCCATCCCCCTGCCATATTAGTTTAACCCCTCCCCAACAGCAAACACTCCCCCTTGGACATTGATTCTGGTTCTGGTCCTGCCTAGGTGCAGACCATCTGGTTGGTACTGGTCCCAGCTCCCCAGAACCGGTTCCAATGTCCCAGGAATTTTAATCTGTCCCTCCTGCACCACTCCTCAAGCCACATATTTATCTTTGCTATCCTGCCATTCCTACTCTGAACAGCACATGGCACTGGTAGCAATCCTTAGATTACTACCTTTGAGATAAACAGGCAGAGGCTTGAGTGGAGCATAAACGCCGGCATGGACTGCTTGGGCCGAATGGCTTGCTTTCTGCACCATATATCCTATGTAATAGAAACATAGAAAATAGGAGCAGTAGTAGGCCATTCGAGCCTGCACCACCATTCAATATGATCATGGCTGATCCTCTATCTCAACACCATATTCCCACTTTTTCCCCATACCCCTTGATGCCTTTTGTGTCTAGAAATCTAGCTCCTATCTCTTAAATATATTCAGTGACTTGGCCTCCACTGCCTTCTGTGGTAGAGAATTCCACAGGTTCATGAACCTCTGAATGAAAAAAATTCTCATCTCGGTCCTAAATTTCCTACCCTGTATCCTGAGACTGTGACTCCTTGTTCTAGACTTCCCAACCAGGGGAAACATCCTCCCTGCATCCAGTCTGTCCAACCCTGGCAGAATTTTATACATTCCAATGAGATCCCCTCATTCTTCTAAACTCTAGTGAATACTTATGTGCTACCAAAAATATAAATCAAATTCCATTGAGGTGAACAATTCATTTCCTGTCAGTTCATCCGATCTAAATGCATCATCATCATTTTATTCACACTTCCAGTGAACACATCTACTTGTGTTGAGGGTTCTAATAGTCCTGACAAGTCTCACCTGTAACTGTTGCAAACAATCACAGCTTGTAACTTATTTACAGATTCACACCAAACTTTACAGTGCACTGTTCCCGATCAAAAAGGGAATGCAATATTTGTTGAAATATAACCTATAGATGAGAGCAACAGGGTGTTTCAATTCAGGATCTTTTGCTGATGTATAACCTACCTGAGAGAGCAGCGGGGTGTTAAGTTTTCATGCAGGGACTATTTGACAGTCATAGTAATCCGGTGAGACATCCAGTTCCCCTCGGATGGACGCTGTGCCTCACGGAGAGTTAGTGTAGAATTGGCAGAAGGTTGGCAGCCATGTCAATACAGCAGCATATACCCAAGGACCTGGCTACAATGGTGAAATAAATTAATTAATTTTGCTTTACCGGGTGTGCATAGGAAGGAACTGCACTGATTGCTTCCACTCTGCAGGGTATGGCGATTGTCCACCTCCTCCTGATCTGTCACTTCCTTGGAATCGTCCCATGTTTGCCGATTAGGCAGCAGGGAGTTCCTTGCTGTACCATCTTTCTGCTTATCTTCATACTCTGAAAAGGTACTTCCCTTAGCAACTCCCATCTATTATAAAAGCTTGACGCTTGTTCCGGTCATCATACAGACATGGTAATAGCAGAAAGCCCTTTTACCAATTATCATTATTTATCTCCTTATACTTTTCACGCAGGAGAAAACTTCCCGAAACAAGAGATTGTTTTCACACCAGGACAGGCACCCAGAAACTCCAGATTCTCGCCATTACAAGGGAATGGAAGCTGGAGGCCTGCTCCCAGGTGAGTGGACAACGTGTCCATCTTGTTTTTCAAGGCTTACCCCTTCATTCACTGCCAGATTCACTACAACCAAGTTCGCTAATGAACATGCAAACTTTGTCTTGTCCTTTGCTGAAAATGATCAAAATTAATTATTGCAATTGAAGCAATATCCATACCCTTATGTCTCGTCTCTTCATCCCTAGGTCAGACAGGTGACTTTGGCTTGGGGTTCAGGGAGAATGATGAGGAAAGCCCTCCTTAAGATGCACCATCACTTAATCTTCCCCTTCTAAGCACCGGCCTGGGAATATGCACCCTGCAAAATTGAGCTTTTGACGGGAATACACTACGGGATCCATAAAGTTAAACGAGCAGGTGGTGGTGGCAAACGAGGAAAAGGAATGAGCTGACTGGCGGTACAACTCGCACTCCGTCTCTAAATAAGAGAAGGATGCTAACTTCAAGGGCCCATATTTAAAAAGGTGAATGTTTTTGACTAAGCGATTGCTGGAGGCATTGGACTGTCTTATAAGAACATAAGAATTAGGAACAGGAGTAGGCCATCTAGCCCCTCGAGCCTGCTCCGCCATTCAATAAGATCATGGCTTATCGTGGAGCTTTCACTGCACTTTGGCTAGCGCGAAGGATTCGACACCCACGTGTATGGAGTTCTAATCCATGGAATCAAAACTGCAGTCCACTATGGAGCATGGCGTCATGCCATGGTCATCGGCGACAGAGCCCTCATGAATGAACCTATGACACCAATAATAATTTCTCACAGATGCTTATACCAAAGCCATGTAGTCCCCAAGCTGTACTATCTCCTCTGTCTGAGACAGATTGTATCGAAAGATATTTCAGCTCCCTTTGAGTCTATGCTCCCACAGATCAGTACATGTGTAATTGGCAGTAGGATTGTTGAGAGCTTTGCTACTGGTTATTGTTTGTTATGATGTGCATGTTTTTTAATTTATAATATCTTTCATCTGAGAGAGATGAAAATTTTACTTCACGAAATTTTTTTTTGTGTTATGTTCCTAGTAGTTGGGAGATTAATTGTTATTCTTTTGTCTTTGAAATTTCCCAAACTGCTCTTCATTGGCAGAATTAATTAAATGGTTTTGAATGCCTCATTCTTGTAAAACTATCTGTAGCTGATTAGCAATATGTAACCTACACTGATCTAATTAGGAAAGAAAATCCACTCATTAAAATCATTCAACTAGCACCAGGAATATTGAGAAATAATGGCCTGGATTTTGCAGTGGTCATGACAGCGAAACTGTCAGCTTTCGCCATCATTACCCCTCTGAAACTGACCGCAACTTCAGGATTCAGTGCAAGTACCGATAAAGCAAAAATTCTGAAGTTGCAGTCAGTCATTCGCTGCTCCCATAGTCGGCAATCCATGATAGCAGTAAAACTGATGAAAACGTCCCCTTTTTTGTACTAATTGCGGAGTTAACCACCCCATAAAAAGTTAAGTTTTGTTGAAATAGGTCTATCTGGGGTTTTAATGGCATATTGACTGCTGAACAACTGTTCTGGCCCTGAAAAACTAATTTTATACTTGTGGAATGTCAAATGTCTCCATTATGATAAACATTGCTAGATTTTTTTTTTAAATCGAAATTTTAAAATTTATTTTTGATATTTCAGCTTCTACATTAACCCCATGTGTCTGTCCCAATCTTTATTTCGCTCTCTATAAAATGTTTAAAATGTGAGTGATGATCAGTGCTTTTTATTTCCTGGTTTTCTTCATTATCGGTCTTGTATGTTTGTGATTATATTCATAAATTTCATCCTACATTACATCACCATAGACAGTGCTTGAATAATTTGCATTGTCCATTTTACCATCCAGGAAAGGAGATACGCTGGTTTCTGGGTTGAATTCCAGGTGCTAGAAGTAAAAGGATATTTTCTTCTAATGGGCAGTATTTTAATTTACTTGATATGGCACTGAGCAGAGCTTTGTGTATACCCTGGATATTAAAATTGCTGATTGCAGAGAATTGAAGTTCAAGGGCTAGACTTTCAGAAAATTGTTTGTTCAGTTGATATCACGGCTTCATCGAGATGTGCTCCAATAGCTGTAGCTCATATATTGACAAGAATGTATCCAAGCATATGACACTCAAACGTGGCGATCATGGCTTGGGGATATGACACAAAATAGAAAATTAGAATCGGTCTTCTTGACTGCTAAATAATGCGGAAAGCTAACATTTATTATATGATGCCACTTTTCATGGCTTGAGGAGATACATTTTGTCAGGCTGGACAAGCCATATTTCAGATTAATGAGGAAAAAAAGCTGGGAACAAACAGCAGATTTGTAGTGTCTGAAAGATAAAGAAAGGTATGTTAACATTTTGCACGTATCCCTAATGTGTTTGCTGCCACTAGAAACACAGGAAGTAAAGGTATTTATGTTGCGGAGCTGAATAGTCATGGCTGATTGCAGGGAGAGTTAGCAGCTCTTACCCTGGTGTTGGATCTTAATATGCGTTTATTGGTACAGGTAGAGCGTCCGATATCGGGGAAATCTTGGGACCGAGGACTTTCTAGATTTTGGAACCTCTTTCTGACATGCAAAATGTCACATCTGTAAATAAACAGTTCAACATTGGACTGGGTTGTTTCTTTCTATAGTTGAGTCATTGCTTATTTTTCAATTAATATAATGTAGTTTAAATCCGGAAATGCCTGGGCTGAGGTGTGGGCTGGAGGGTGGTGGATAACAGTAAAATCACGAAACTATTTCAGACCGAGTTCAATCCTGGACATATGTAGATTATTATGCCTCTCTTGTAACAGGCAGACAACCGATGTCAACAGGACTGCACAAATAACTCGATTCACTGTTTCTGTAATTATACTCGTGTCACTACCTACAATAGTTACTACTGAGCAAAATGGGGGTCCAGGTGGCGGCCAAGCGGGTGAGAAGTCTGGGCAGCAGCCGACCACGGGAGTCGGCAGTGGAGGGGGGGGGGGCGCGGCGGCAGCGGGACAGGATTTCTGACAACCCCGCCACGGATCAGTCCGGATTCCAGAACATTCCGATTTTTGGACGCTCAACCTGTAATTCATTTAGTGCCACCTTACCCTGCCTCATGGAACACTGGAAACATTGTGATCCACTTGATAAAATGATCTTGAGGGCCAAATTGTAGATCTTCGAGAGCCAAAGCTTTCTGTAATATTCCAAAAAGACGAGTAAATTCTTGAAAAATCTGCTAATCGGGTGTTAGATGCTCTAATAATGACTCCATGAGACAATGGGCTCAAGTTTCCACATGATTTGCGCCTGATTTTTAGGAGCAACTGGTGGAGAACGGACTATCTTAGAAATCGCAATTCTCCACATTTTTTTTTCTGCAGTTCTAGTGAGGTAGAACAGTTCTACTTTGGAACAGAATTTTTTCTTCAAAAGGGGGCGTGTCCAGCCACTGACGCCTGATTTCAAAGTTTCCACAGTGAAAACGTACTCCAAACTAAGTTAGAATGGAGCAAGTGAAGATTTTTGTAGAACTGAAAAAACCTGTTCTACACATTAAAAAAATCAGGCGCAGGTTACAAATTAGGCGTCCAGAACAAGGTGGGGGGGAAGGGAAGTCATTAAATTCTACAATAAATCCTTATTTATACTTCTACAAATATTATACAAATAAATCCAACCTGAATAAACATTTATAAGCAAAGAAAAGATTAAATAAACCATCTTCCTACCTGTGTGAAGGCACGGAGAATGCTGCAGTCAGCCTGAGGCGCCCGTTCTTCTCGCGGGGGGGGGGGGAGGAGGCGCCCGTTCTTCCCGCGGGGGAAGGGGAGTAGGAGGCGCCCGTTCTTTCCCGCGGGGGGGTAGGAGGCGCCCGTTTTTTCCCGCGGGGGGTAGGAGGCGCCCGTTCTTTCCCGCGGGGGGGGAGGAGGTGCCCGTTCTTCCTGCGGGGGGGGAGGGGGAAGGGGAAGGAGACAGTGAGAAGGCTGCAAGTGCTGATGGCAATGTGCTTTTATTTAAAAAAATGTTCAAAGCTACAAAGAACTACAAAAATGGCCGAGTGCCAATGTTTTTTTCACACTGCGCGTGCACGAACGCTCCAACGCACACACGCAGCGTTGCCAGCAGGAAAAAAACTAATTTAAATAGTACCCGCCCCTTCCCACTTACAAAATCGGCGCGAGTGTAGGCTCCGCCCCCCTGGGCGCCGCGCCAGGCAGACAAGGAGCTGCAAAATGCTCCAGAATCGCGATTTTCTTTTTTAGGCGCCATTTTAGGCGTGAAAAACGGGCGCCCAGCTCAGAGGAGCGCCCGTTTTTTATCGTGTGGAAACTTGGGCCCAATGTGTTGTGCTTGAACTGTAGTGACCTTAGTCCATTTAATGTAACTCCAGAGTGAGGATCACACATGGTGGCCTGCCTTTTATACTAGGCCTGGCACACCTGTACAGGTAACCTACAAGTCTCCCACTGCAGTGCCCTCTGGTGGCACACCTTGTAATGGTACAAGCAGTAACCATGTAGGATACATGACCAGGTGCATCAAAGCAACGTTCCTTATTCCAGGGAGAAATCCCAGCAGAATCCACAGGATCGAATGTGGAAATGGTGCAAAGATGAATTATACATGGGCCACCAACAGTAGCCATGAACTAAGCCAAGAGCTTCTCAACAAATTGACCCAAAAATGTGTGTGTGTGTGTGTGTGTGTGGTAGGTATAAATGTTGAATAGAGAGAGATTGTGGAGCTGATTTTCATCTGCAGGTTCAGTTAAGAATTGGTGCAAATCTTGTTTGAAACTTCAAATGCAAATTTTCTGGTGTTCATTTGCATAATTATTCCCAACACCAGTAAGTTGGTGCAGACTCGGACTATCACAGGAAAATCAGATGTGAGTAAAATTGAAAAGGATGAGGACACTTTTAAAGGGGAGTGTCCTAACGAGGACCAAAATTCACAAAGCCTTAAATGACATCTCAACTCCTCAGTAGCCTTTGTCAAAGCTGAAGAGGCAGTGAATTAAGAAGGTGTTTCTGTTTTACACCACAGGTGTGTGGCTGACTTCAGACAGAGGGTTCTTCCTCCATTGTCTGTGTTCCATAAATCAACCACCTGACCTACAATAAACCAAAGGCATTATAAACTCATAGAAATGGGGGTCTCGTATGTACTGTTGATTTGCGACCATGGATTTAATTAAAGTAAATTTGGGGAACCAGTCCTACTGGTCTATGGATCTCCATATTAGCAGTGGAGCCAAGCAGCGCAGCAGTGATTAGCTCCTCAATGTGGAGTGCATGAAGGGGAAAGCTGTGCATGAGGTATCAGAAACAGGATAAAACACTCTAACATATAAAAGTGCTTACCGAGGAATGGATAGGTGCCCCTATTTAAAAAGGGAGGCAGACAAAAAGCAGGAAACTATAGACCATTTAGCCTAACATCTGTAGTTGGGAAAATGCTGGAGTCCATTATTAAAGAAGCAGTAGCAGGACATTTGGAAAAGCAAAATTCAGTCAGGCAGAGTCAGCATGGATTTATGAAGGAGAAGTCATGTTTGACAAACCTGCTGGAATTCTTTGAGGATGTAACGAATAGGGGTAACTGGATGAAGGGGTACCAGTGGCTGTGGTGTATTTGGACTTCTAGAATGTATTTGACAAGGTGCCACATAAAAGGTTACTGCACAAGATAAAAGCTCACAGGGTTGGGGATAATATATTAGCATGGCTAGAAGATTGCCTACCTAACCGACCGTCAGGATAAATGGTTCATTCTCTGGTTGGCAACCAGTAACTCGTGGGGTGCCGCAGGGATTAGTGCTGGGACCACAACTATTTACAATCTATATTAACGACTTGGAAGAAGGGACTGGGTGTAACGTAGCCAAGTTTGCTGACGATACAAAGATGGGAGGAAAAGCAATGTGTGAGGAGGACACACAAAATCTGCAAAAGGATATCGGCTAAGTGAGTGGGCAAAAATTTGGCAGATGGAGTATAATGTTGGAAAGTGTGAGATCATGCACTTTGGCAGAAACAATCAAAAAGCAAGTTATTATTTAAATGGAGAAAGATTGCAAAGTGCCGCAGTACAGCGGGACCTGGGGGTACTTGTGCATGAGCAGCGAGAGTCCGGGGGAGGCCGAGAAAAGGCCCAACGTCGAGGAGAGGCAGCAGTCCAAGCAGCTGGAGTCCGGGAGAGGCCGATAAAAGGCCCAATGTTGAGGAGAGGCAGCAGTCCAAGCAGCTGAAGTCTGGGGGAGGCCTATAAAAGGCCCAATGTTGAGGAGAGGCCAGCTGGTGCAGCTGCAGCAGGGAGAGAAAGCAAAAAAGAAGTAGAAAGAAATCGAAAGGTGACATCAAAGCCAAGGGGTTAAGTGATTGGCTGGTGATTGGTGAGTAGTTTTTCTTTTTCTTTTCTTTATCAGTAAGTAACCTTTTAGCATTGTTGCCAAATTAAGCTAATCTAAGAGTTAGGTCATGGCAGGACAGCTCGGACACGTATTATGCTCCTGTGCTATGTGGGAAGTCAGGGACGCTTCCGATGTCCCTGACGACTACGTGTGCGGGAAGTGCATCCGCCTGCAGCTCCTAACAGACCACATTGCGGCACTGGAGCTGCGGGTGGATTCACTCTGGAGCATCCACAATGCTGAGGTTGACGTGAATAGCACGTTTAGTGAGTTGGTCTTACCGCAGGTAAAGGGTACATGGCCAGATAGGGAATGGGTGACCAACAGCAAGAGCAGTGCAAGGAAGGTAGTGCAGGTGTCCCCTGCAGTCATCCCCCTGCAAAACACACACACCACATTGGGTAATGTTGGGGGGGATGACTCATCAGGGAAGGGCAGCAACAGGCACGTTCATGGCACCATGGATGGCTCTGCTGCACAGGAGGGCAGGAAAAAGAGTGGGAGAGCTAAAGTGATAGGGGATTCAATTGTAAGGGGAATAGATAGTCATTTCTGCGGCCGCAACCGAGACTCCAGGATGGTATGTTGCCTCCCTGGTGCAAGGGTCAAGGATGTCTCTGAGCGGATGCAGGGCATTCTGAAAAGGGAGGGTGAATAGCCATTTGTCGTAGTGCATATAGGTACCAATTAGAATCAGGGGAAGTCATAATGGGGAACAAGAAATGGCGGACCAATTGAACAAGTACTTTGGTTCGGTATTCACGAAGGAGGACACTAACAACCTTCTGGATAAAAGAGGGGTCAGAGGGTCTAGTAAGGAGGAGGAACTGAGGGAAATCCTTATTAGTCAGGAAATTGTGTTGGGGAAATTAATGGGATTGAAGGCCGATAAATCCCCAGGGCCTGATGGACTGCATCCCAGAGTACTTAAGGAGGTGGCCTTGGAAATAGCGGATGCATTAACAGTCATTTTCCAACATTCCATTGACTCTGGATCAGTTCCTATGGAGTGGAGGGTAGCCAATGTAACCCCACTTTTTAAAAAAGGAGGGAGAGAGAAAACAGGGAATTATAAGCCTGACATCGGTAGTGGGTAAGTTGATGGAATCAATTATTAAGGATGTCAAAGAAGCGCATTTGGAAAGAGGTGAGATGATAGGTCCAAGTCAGCATGGATTTGTGAAAGGGAAATCATGCTGGACAAATCTTCTAGAATTTTTTGAGGATGTTTCCAGTAGAGTGGACAAGGGAGAACCAGTTGATGTGGTATATTTGGACTTTCAGAAGGCTTTCAACAAGGTCCCACACAAGAGATTAATGTGCAAAGTTAAAGCACATGGGATTGGGGGTAGTGTGCTGACATGGATTGAGAACTGGTTGTCAGACAGGAAGCAAAGAGTAGGAGTAAATGGGCACTTTTCAGAATGGCAGGCAGTGACTAGTGGGGTACCGCAAGGTTCTGTGCTGGGGCCCCAGCTGTTTACACTGTACATTAATGATTTAGACAAGGGGATTAAATGTAGTATCTCCAAATTTGCGGATGACACTAAGTTAGGTGGCAGTGTGAGCTGTGAGGAGGATGCAATGAGGCTGCAGAGCGACTTGGATAGGTTAGGTGAGTGGGCAAATGCATGGCAGATGAAGTATAATGTGGATAAATGTGAGGTTATCCACTTTGGTGGTAAAAACAGAGAGACAGACTATTATCTGAATGGTGACAGATTAAGAAAAGGGGAGGTGCAACGAAACCTGGGTGTCATGGTACATCAGTCATTGAAGGTTGGCATGCAGGTACAGCAGGTGGTTAGGAAAGCAAATGGCATGTTGGCCTTCATAGCGAGGGGATTTGAGTACAGGGGCAGGGAGGTGTTGCTACAGTTGTACAGGGCATTGGTGAGGCCACACCTGGAGTATTGTGTACAGTTTTGGTCTCCTAACCTGAGGAAGGACATTCTTGCTATTGAGGGAGTGCAGCGAAGGTTCACCAGACTGATTCCCGGGATGGTGGGACTGACCCATCAAGAAAGACTGGATCAACTGGGCTTGTATTCACTGGAGTTCAGAAGAATGAGAGGGGACTTCATAGAAACGTTTAAAATTCTGATGGGTTTCGACAGGTTAGATGCAGGAAGAATGTTCCCAATGTTGGGGAAGTCCAGAACCAGGGGTCACAGTCTAAGGATAAGGGGTAAGCCATTTAGGACCGAGATGAGGAGGAATTTCTTCACCCAGAGAGTGGTGAACCTGTGGAATTCTCTACCACAGAAAGTTGTTGAGGCCAATTCACTAAATATATTCAAAAAAGAGTTAGATGTAGTCCTTACTACTAAGGGGATCAAGCGGTATGGTGAGAAAGCAGGAATGGGGTACTGAGGTTGCATGTTCAGCCATGAACTCATTGAATGGCAGTGCAGGCTAGAAGGGCCGAATGGCCTACTCCTGCACCTATTTTCTATGTTTTTATGATATATGTAAAAAACAGGATGAGGTCCTAAGAGACGAATTTAGGGAGCTAGGAGCTAAATTTAAAAAGTAGGACCTCAAAAATAGTAATCGCAGGATTGCTACCGGTGCCATGTGCTAGTCAGAGTAGGAATCGCAGGATAGCTCAGATGAATACGTGGCTTGAGGAGTGGTGCAGAAGGGAGGGATTCAAATTCCAGGGATATTGGGGGAGGTGGGACCAGTACAAACCGGAAGGTCTGCACCTGGGCAGGACCAGAACCAATGTCCTCGGGGGAGTGTTTGCTAATACTGTTTGGGGACGAGTTAAACTAATATGGCAGGAGGATGGGAACCAATGCAGGGAGACAGAAGGAAGTAGAATGGGGGCAGAAGTAAAAGATAGAAAGAAGAAAAGTAAAAGTGGAGGGCAGAGAAACCTAAAGCAAAAAGGGCCACATTACAGCAAAATTCTAAAGGGGCAAAGTGTTAGAAAGACAAGCTTGAAGGCTCTGTGCCTCAATGCGAGGAGTATTCGGAATAAGGTGGACGAATTAACTGCGCAGATAGCAGTTAACAGTTATGATGTAATTGGCATCACGGAGACATGGCTCCAGGGTGACCAAGGCTGGGAACTCAACATCCAGGGGTATTCAACATTTAGGAAGGATAGACAGAAAGGAAAAGGAGGCAGGGTGGCATTGCTGGTTAAAGAGGAAATTAATGCAATAGTAAGAAAGGACATTAGCTTGGATGATGTGGAATCGGTATGGGTGGAGCTACGGAATACCAAACGGCAGAAAACACTAATGGGAGTTGTGTACAGACCACCAAACAATAGTAGTGAGGTTGGGGACAGCATCAAAGAAGAAATTAGGGATGCGTGCAATAAAGGTACAGCAGTTATCATGAGTGACTTTAATCTACATATTGATTGGGCTAACCAAACTGAGGATGTCCTGGAGTGTATTAGGGATGGTTTTCTAGACCAATATGTCGAGGAACCAACTAGGGAGCTGGACATCCTAGACTGGGTGATGTGTAATGAGAAAGGACTAATTAGCAATCTTGTTATGTGAGGCTCCTTGGGGAAGAGTGACCATAACATGGTAGAATTCTTTATTAAGATGGAGTGACACAGTTAATTCAGAAACTAGGGTCTTGAACTTAAGGAAAAGGAACTTTGATGGTTTGAGGCATGGGTTTAATTAGGAGGGGGAAAATACAGTATGACAGTAAGCTTGCAGGGAACATAAAAACTGACTGCAAAAGCTTCTATAGATATGTGAAGAGAAAAAGATTAGTGAAGACAAACGTAGGTCCCTTGCAGTCAGATTCAGGTGAATTTATAATTGGGAACCAAGAAATGGCAGACCAATTGAACAAATACTTTAGTTCCGTCTTTACGAAGGAAGACACAAATAACCTTCCGGAAGTACAAGGGGACCGAGGGTCTAGTGAGAACAGGAACTGAAGGATATCCTTATTTGGTGGGTAATTGTGTTGGGGAAATTGATGGGATTGAAGGCCGATAAATCCCCGGGGCCTGATAGTCTGCATCCCAGAGTACTTAAGGAAGTGGCCCTAGAAATAGTGGATGCATTAGTGATCATTCTCCAACAGTCTATCGAATCTAGATCAGTTCCTATGGACTGGAGGGTAGGTAATGTAACATCACTTTTTAAAAAGGGTGGGAGAGAGAAAGCGGGTAATTATAGACCGGTTAGCCTGACATCAGTAGTGGGGAAAATGTTGGAATCAATTATTAAGGATGAAATAGCAGCACATTTGGAAAGCAGTGACAGGATCGGTCCAAGTCAGCATGGACTTATGAAAGGGAAATCATGCTTGACAAATCTTCTGGAATTTTTTCAGGATGTAACTAGTTGAGTGGACAAGGAAGAACCAGTGGATGTGGTGTATTTGGACTTTCAAAAGGCTTTTGACAAGGTTCCACACAAGAGATTGGTGTGCAAAATCAAAGCTCATGGTATTGGGGGTAATATACTGATGTGGATAGAGAACTGGTTGGCAGACAGGAAGCAGAGAGTCGGGATAAATGGGTCCTTTTCAGAATGGCAGGCAGTGACTAGTGGGGTGCCGCAGGGTTCAGTGCTGGGACCCCAGCTCTTTACAATATACGTCAATGATTTAGATGAAGGAATTGAGTGTAATATCTCCAAGTTTGCAGATGACACTAAACTGGGTGGTGGTGTGAGCTGTGAGGGGGATGCTAAGAGGCTGCAGGGTGACTTGGACAGGTTAGGTGAGTGGGCAAAAGCATGGCAGATGTAGTATAATTTGGATAAATGTGAGGTTATCCACTTTGGGGGCAAAAACGCGAAGACAGAATATTATCTGAGTGGCGGCAGATTTGGAAAAGGGGAGGTGCAACGAGACCTGGGTGTCATGGTTTATCAGTCATTGAAAGTTGGCTTACAGGTACAGCAGGCGATGAATAAGACAAATGGTATGTTGGCCTTCATAGCTAGGAGATTTGAGTATAGGAGCAGGGAGGTCTTACTGCAGTTGTACAGGGCCTTGGTGAGGCCTTACCTGGAATATTGTGTTCAGTTGTGGTCTCCTAATCTGAGGAAGGACATTTTTGCTATTGAGGGAGTGCAGCGACGGTTCACTGGACTGATTCCCGGGATGGCTGGACTGACATATGAGGAGAGACTGGATCTTTATACATTGGAGTTTAGAAGGATGAGAGGAGATCTCACAGAAACATATAAGATTCTGACGGGACGGGACAGGTTAGATGCGGGTAGAATGTTCCCAATGTTGGGGAAGTCCAGAACCAGGGGACACAGTCTTAGGATAAGGGGTAGGCCATTTAGGACTGAGATGAGGAGAAACTTCTTCACTCAGAGAGTTGTTAACCTGTGGAATTCCCTGCCGCAGAGAGTTTTTGATGCCAGTTCATTGGATATATTCAAGAGAGAGTTAGATATGGCCCTTACGACTAAGGGGATCAAGGGGTATGGAGAGAAAGCAGGAAAAGGGTACTGAGGGAATGATCAGCCATGATCTTATTGAATGGTGGTGCAGGCTCGAAGGGCTGAATGGCCTACTCCTGCACCTATTTTCTATGTTTCTATGAAACACAAAAGGATAGTATGCAGGTACAGCAAGTGATCAGGAAGGTCAATTGTATCTTGGCCTTTATTGCAAAGGGGATGGAGTATAAAAGCATGGAAGTCTTGCTACAGCTATATAAGGTATTGGTGAGGCCATACCTGGAATACTGTGTGCAGTTTTGATTTCCATATTTACGAAAGGATATACTTGCTTTGGAGGCAGTTCAGAGAAGGTTTACTAGGTTGATTCCGGGGATGGGGGAGTTGACTTGTGAGGAAAGGTTGAGTAGGTTTGGTCTCTACTCATTGGAATTCAGAAGAATGAGAGATGATCTTATCAAAACATATAAGATTATGAGGGGCTTGACAAGATGGATGGAGAGAGGATGTTTCCACTAATCGGGGAGACTAGAACTCGAGGGATTTAGAATAAGGGGCTGCCCATTTAAAACAGAGATGAGGAAAAATTTCTTCTGAGGGTCGTTGCCTCAGAGAGCTGTGGAAGCTGGGACATTAAATAAACTTAAGACAGAAATATACAGTTTCTTAAACGATAAAGGGTTATGGGGAGCGGGCGGGGAAGTGGAGCTGAGTCTATTATCATATCAGCCATGATCTTATTGAATGGCGGAGCAGACTCGAGAGGCCATATGGCCTACCCCGTTCCTATTTCTTATGTTCTTATGAAATATCCTCTCAATAAAAACAGTTAATGATGTGCTGATTAACTCTTTTTTTTAAAGGAAGAAAGATGAATGAATAGGATTGGTTGTTATAAAAATAATATAGATAGGGATGAAATACTCCTCGAAACTGGTTTCTGAGCTATTGGGATCTTGAAAATATGTAATAGAAACAACTGATTAGAAATACATAATTGGAGCAGTTAAGGTTGCAAATATATTCTGGAACTCTGTTCTGTTACCTTTTGGGGAGGGGAGAACAGGGGAAATTTTGCAAAACCTGCCATCTGTATATTAAGAAAATTAGGTAGAGTCCATGGCACTGAAGAGTTGCAAAATTCGTGGGAACCCTCTCTTTTCCCCCCCCCCCCCACCCCTGCAGTGTTTGGACTCATTGGAAAGGACATTTAATTTGGAACTATCTACCAGAAAGTTTGAGATCCTAAAGTGCACATGGAAGAAACTACGAACTTTAATCGAATTTGGGATTTTACAAGACAGAATGGATCTGTGCGCAGAGCTAAGAACTAAAGGAACTATCCTTCAAAGGAACCAGGTTTAAGTATTGAAACTGTCTGGGTATTGAAGCTAAAACAAATTGTCTGGGAGAATTGTGTACACTCGAAAACCCTTCTCCCTAGGAGACATTAACATAGCAACAATTAACCCAGAGATAGCTAACCATCATCCTGATCTAGAAAACCATTCCAGCACATGCATAATAACAACGACACATCCAGCCTGCATGAAAAGCCCAAGCACAGACAGACACTGCAAATATCAAAGCTAATATTTCCATCAAGAAACATTTAAAAGATCGACACATCCGAGACAGGTTAACTTTTAATGGGCCCGCCAAAATTAAACAAAGAATTTGGACTGATTTGGCACGAAGAGTAGAACAGCTCCAAAGGTATAACTGGGCCCTGCTTTAACAAAGGGTATGCCTTATGCATGCTTTGCTTCAGAAGACACTGCTAGGGACGCTTAGCAGAAGGTATGCACACAGCAGCCTAGCATCATAGAGCATCAAGAAGGGAGAAAGACCACCGCAGCAGTTTTAACTAGCTTCTCCAGCCTCGACGTCCCGTTATTGAAAAGGAAGGAAGAACATCACCATCGCAGCAGCAACCGACCACAGCCAACGTGGTACCACCAAAAACGCGATCGACCAACTTCGAAACAAAACTCCGCAAGGAAGAAACCGAAGAATCGAAAGCTTCCACTCTACAACCTGACCACCAGCAGTTGAAAACAGTACCAAGAGACTTTAAAACCTATTTCTAACGAATGAACGTGGGTACTTACCCCAAACATCCAAAATGCGCATCAGCGGACACCACCTAACTGAAGACTACGCAGTGAGAAGTCCTCTACGACGTTCAGGGTACGGCAAGCAGAACCTACAGAATCCAGCGAACCCCGAAATCGTGAACCACCGCTAACTGACCATAAAGGATTGGTGAACATAGTCCCTGTTTGCCCTGGCGTTTAACCTAGTCAGAGTTAGGCATTGGGAGGTGGGAGGTGTATTATTCTCTGTAACCCCTTTGAATGTGTGATATGGTGTTCTTTATTCAAGTGATTATAAGTTTGACATTGTATTTTCTTGTCTTTAATAAAATCGAAGTTCTTTTGCACCAAACCAGTTGTCTCTTGCACTTTATCCCCCCCCCCCCCCAAATAAATCCAGAGTCTAGAAGCCAGCGAGTGGGAGCGATTCGAACCGCTCAGAAGGTCAGAGGTGAACCTGACCCCACACATCACCCCCTACAACAGGGCAAACTTTGAGGTCTCTGGAAAGAGTAGGCTTTTTGGATGCAATGGCCTTTTCTAATAACAATGCCTGATCCATACATTCCTACTATCCTGGAGACATATTGTTTATTCTTGGCTTTCTACCTTCATAGGTTTCAGCCAATGTCTCCCGGAAAAGGTGAAAAGATTGAACAGGTTATTTTGGTCATGGAGAAGCAGCTCGATCATGAGATATGTTTGCAGCTAGGATCAAAGATTTGAAAAACTGGTGTCCAACAACTAGAACTCTTCTCTGTCTATGTGCATTACCCTTAAATCAAATAAATGTGCAATTACAAACAAAAAGCAGACTTTGCCGCATAACTATGACAACCATGGTTTGAATATTTAATGACACGAGGGCAGCACTACTTTTGGCAGATCAAGGGGACGCATTTATTTATTCAAATTTCCTTGGAAGGTAGTTCCCTTGGTAACCAGGTTCAGCAAAGAATCCTGGGAAAAGAATAATCATCTCTGCGCGCTCATTAGGGTTGGAGAATTCCTGAGTGCTGCTGCATTACAGTTGCCATGGTGATCAGCACAAGGGTCTGGTATTGTAAAAGTTGAGTGAGCTGATAGAATTCTGTGAAGAATTGGTTTGTGAATAGCAGAGGTGGCATTTGTGTCTTATGCTATCTGATCCAGCATTCAGGAAGGATAGAATAAAAGGAAAAGGAGGTGGGGTAGCATTGCTGGTTAAAGAGGAGATTAATGCAATAGTTAGGAAAGACATTAGCTTGGATGATGTGGAATCTATATGAGTAGAGCTGCAGAACACCAAAGGGCAAAAAACGTTAGTGGGAGTTGTGTACAGACCTCCAAACAGTAGTAGTGATGTTGGGGAGGGCATCAAACAGGAAATTAGGGGTGCATGCAATAAAGGTGTAGCAGTTATAATGGGTGACTTTAATATGCACATAGATTGGGCTAGCCAAACTGGAAGCAATACGGTGGAGGAGGATTTCCTGGAGTGCATAAGGGATGTTTTCTAGACCAATATGTTGAGGAACCAACTAGGGGGGAGGCCATCTTAGACTGGGTGTTGTGTAATGAGAGAGGATTAATTAGTAATCTCATTGTGCGAGGCCACTTGGGGAAGAGTGACCATAATATGGTGGAATTCTGCATTAGGATGGAGAATGAAACAGTAAATTCAGAGACCATGGTCCAGAACTTAAAGAAGGGTAACTTTGAAGGTATGAGGCGTGAATTGGCTAGGATAGATTGGCGAATGATACTTAGGGGGTTGACTGGATGGGCAATGGCAGACATTTAGAGACCGCATGGATGAATTACAACAATTGTACATTCCTGTCTGGCGTAAAAATAAAAAAGGGAAGGTGGCTCAACCGTGGCTATCTAGGGGAATCAGGGATAGTATTAAAGCCAAGGAAGTGGCATACAAATTGGCCAGAAATAGCAGCGAACCTGGGGACTGGGAGAAATTTAGAACTCAGCAGAGGACAAAGGGTTTGATTAGGGCAGGGAAAATGGAGTACGAGAAGAAGCTTGCAGGGAACATTAAGGCGGATTGCAAAAGTTTCTATAGGTATGTAAAGAGAAAAAGGTTAGTAAAGACAAACGTAGGTCCCCTGCAGTCAGAATCAGGGGAAGTCATAACTGGGAACAAAGAAATGGCAGACCAATTGAACAAGTACTTTGGTTCGGTATTCACTAAGGAGGATACAAACAACCTTCCGGATATAAAAGGGGTCAGAGGGTCTAGTAAGGAGGGGGAACTGAGGGAAATCTTTATTAGTCGGGAAATTGTGTTGGGGAAATTGATGGGATTGAAGGCCGATAAATCCCCAGGGCCTGATGGACTGCATCCCAGAGTACTTAAGGAGGTGGCCTTGGAAATAGCGGATGCATTGACAGTCATTTTCCAACATTCCATTGACTCTGGATCAGTTCCTATGGAGTGGAGGGTAGCCAATGTAACCCCACTTTTTAAAAAAGGAGGGAGAGAGAAAACAGGGAATTATAGACCGGTCAGCCTGACCTCAGTAGTGGGTAAAATGAGGGAATCAATTATTAAGGATGTCATAGCAGTGCATCTGGAAAATGGTGAGATGATAGGTCCAAGTCAGCATGGATTTGTGAAAGGGAAATCATGCTTGACAAATCTTCTGGAATTTTTTGAGGATGTTTCCAGTAAAGTGGACAAAGGAGAACCAGTTGATGTGGTATATTTGGACTTTCAGAAGGCTTTCGACAAGGTCCCACACAAGAGATTAATGTGCAAAGTTAAAGCACATGGGATTGGGGGTAGTGTGCTGTCGTGGATTGAGAACTGGTTGTCAGACAGGAAGCAAAGAGTAGGAGTAAATGGGTACTTTTCAGAATGGCAGGCAGTGACTAGTGGGGTGCCGCAAGGTTCTGTGCTGGGGCCCCAGCTGTTTACATTGTACATTAATGATTTAGACGAGGGGATTAAATGTAGTATCTCCAAATTTGCGGATGACACTAAGTTGGGTGGCAGTGTGAGCTGCGAGGAGGATGCTATTAGGCTGCAGAGTGACTTGGATAGGTTAGGTGAGTGGGCAAATGCATGGCAGATGAAGTATAATGTGGATAAATGTGAGGTTATCCACTTTGGTGGTAAAAACAGAGAGACAGACTATTATCTGAATGGTGACAGATTAGGAAAAGGGAAGGTGCAACGAGACCTGGGTGTCATGGTACATCAGTCATTGAAGGTTAGCATGCAGGTACAGCAGGCGGTTAAGAAAGCAAATGGCATGTTGGCCTTCATAGCGAGGGGATTTGAATACAGGGGCAGGGAGGTGTTGCTACAGTTGTACAGGGCCTTGGTGAGGCCACACCTGGAGTATTGTGTACAGTTTTGGTCTCCTAACTTGAGGAAGGACATTCTTGCTATTGAGGGAGTGCAGCGAAGATTCACCAGACTGATTCCCGGGATGGCGGGACTGACCTATCAAGAAAGACTGGATCAACTGGGCTTGTATTCACTGGAGTTCAGAAGAATGAGAGGGGACCTCATGGAAACGTTTAAAATTCTGACGGGTTTAGACAGGTTAGATGCAGGAAGAATGTTCCCAATGTTGGGGAAGTCCAGAACCAGGGGTCACAGTCTGAGGATAAGGGGTTAGCCATTTAGGACCGAGATGAGGAGAAACTTCTTCACCCAGAGAGTGGTGAACCTGTGGAATTCTCTACCACAGAAAGTAGTTGAGGCCAATTCACTAAATATATTCAAAAGGGAGTTAGATGAAGTCCTTACTACTCGGGGGATCAAGGGTTATGGCGAGAAAGCAGGAATGGGGTACTGAAGTTTCATGTTCAGCCATGAACTCATTGAATGGCGGTGCAGGCTAGAAGGGCTGAATGGCCTGCTCCTGCACCTATTTTCTATGTCTATGTTTCTATGTAACACAATGGAAAGTAGAGGAAGCTCCCTTTGTTGCCTCTATTTTAAGGTTTGGGGTCTGCTGCATTCAGAAAGGAGGAGCAGAGGTGGTCTTTGCATACTGTGCTAGACACAGCTCAGACACCAGTCTAGTAATGCCGTATCACTATGTTGCCATTTTATGGTGCCTGGATACAACAGGGATGACAATGTGAGGAATTCAATTCGTCAAACTCTTTAAAGGTGAATGCTCCTGTAGATGTTCCTGGCATTCAGAACTGCTATAGCAAGTGGGAGGATAATTAATATTGGAACAACCCCACTAATGGAATAAACTGACTCATTTTCAACTGCCTTGCAGACATCCATGTCTGGGGCTTTTCCCATCTCATCAAGGGATATGCAGATAGTGCAGTAAAGTGGAGTTGAGGTAGAAGATCAGCCATGATATTGAATGGCGGAGCAGGCTCGAGGGGCTGAACGGCCTACTCCTGCTGCTATTATGTTCTTATCCCTAAAGTGGGCTCACATTTACATACAGGCATTGGTCTGGGAGCCCACAGACACATTTGCAGTTTCACATGCCATTTTCTAATGAATCCTCAAACTACAGATGATTGAATTTGCTTTAGTTATTTTCCCTATTCCCTGATCTCCCCAGGCAGTACTTACTAAATAACTATAAATGCAAGCATTTATGGAAATTAAATGTCATATTCCTGCAAGAAATACTGTTTGTTTTTTGTGGGCCAAATTTACAAGTGCAGCACATGGTTTCAATTAAAGGTTTGAGTTTCTTCTCTGCGCTTGATTAGCCAGCCTGAAATTGTGTGGGATTTAGAGGTTGCTTCATTTGGATGCCCTCGTGAACTCCCCAGCCGTGCTGAGAAAGCTTTTCCCTTAAAGTTGTTCTCGGGGGTCAAGCAGGGCTGCGTCATCGCGCCAACCCTCTTCTCGATCTTCCTCGCTGCAATGCTCCACCTCACGCTCAACAAGCTCCCCGCTGGAGTGGAACTAAACTCCATCATCATCATCATAGGCAGTCCCTCGGGATTGAGGAAGACTCTTAGCATGAGTTCCTAGGTGGCTGTACAGTTCGATGCGAGAACCACAGTTTCTGTCACAGGTGGGACAGATAGTCGTTGAGGGAAAGGGTGGGCAGGGAGCCTGGTTTGCTGCACGCTCCTTCCGCTGACTGCGCTTGATTTCTGTATGCTCTCGGCGACGAGATTCGAGGAGCTCAGCGCCCTCCCGGATGCACTCCCCCCCACTCATGGCAGTCTATGGCCAAGGACTCCCAGGTGTCAGTGGGGATGTCACACTTTATCAGGGAGGCTTTCAGGGTGTCCTTGTAACGTTTCCTCTGCCCGCCTTTGACTCGTTTGCCGTGGACGAGTTCCGAGTAGAGCGCTTGTTTTGGGAGTCTCGTGTCTGGCATGCGAACTATGTGGCCTGCCCAGTGGAGCTGATGAAGTGTGGTCAGTGCTTCAATGCTGGGGATGTTGGCCTGGATGAGGACGCTAATGTTTGTGCGTCTGTCCTCCCAGGGGATTTGCAGGATCTTGCGGAGAAATCGCTGGTGGTATTTCTCCAGCGACTTGAGGTGAATATAGAAACTATAGAACCAGTGGGAACCTATTCAACCTTTATCGCCTTCAGGCTAGATCCAAGACCGTCCTATCCTCTCGTCGAATTACAGTACGCTGACGACGCTTGCGTCTGCGCACATTCAGAGGCTGAACTGCAAGTCATCGTCTCAGCAATGAGCAAGCAGTGAAGCTTATAGTGTCAAATTTTGTTTGATCACGCTCCTGTGAAGCATCTTGGGACATTTTACTACATTAAAGGTACTATATAAATGCAAGTTGTTATTGTTGCAAATACTTTCTGTCTATAAGGACCTCAGTGGTCTACAACCTATCAATTAGGTTGTAGACCAGCGTTTCCTCTAAGCTGGGTGGCCATGCAGCTGTTGCCAATCCCGCGCATGTGTGAAACTCTGGCCCACGCGGCCCCTTTAAGGGGCTACGCACCCCAAAAAATGAGTAGAACATTGCTTGAAACCGCTATATTTTCTAGAAACTCTTAACTCCAGGGTAAAACTCAATAACACAGTTGAATCTATCTCATACTAATTCAGGGACACTATTTTATTGGTATTTCCAGGGCTATGCTTCAATATCCAGTAGGCCGAAAAGTGCAGCCTCGCCGGGTGCGTACCATGTGCGCACGCACCCGAAGAGGCCTCGCAAATGCTAGTTCTCGGCGAGCGATGCGCATTCAGCGAGAACCAGCTTTTGTGATCGATCAATATTTCTTTTGACAGATCACACTCGTCCCCGCAGGAAGGACATCCGCGGGGCAGAAATTGGGCTATTTGCCCAACTCTTGCCCAGCGAATGTCCTTCAAACTCTTACTCCTGGTAAAAGCAGGCGTATAGCCTACTTTTACCAGTGTAAGAGTTTTAAAACATAGAAAAATTAAATTCAATCAATAATTTTTATATTAAAAACCCTGTCCATTAAGTTTATTTTTAACCTTATTAAAACACATTTTAAAAAATTCAAAAAAATAATTTTTTTCTAAAACATTTAATATAAATTTCAATTAATTTTAAATGTGAGTTTTTTTTTAATTGTGTTCTGGTGTTTTTAGGAGTATTCTCATTGATAGTAATGAGAGCTTGGAGCTCCCATTACTATTATCAATGAGAATACCAGATGTACATTGGTGGTCCAGGCCCACATGGTCTCAGGATACGAATATGTACCTGGAAGACATGTTCCCATACACTGGACTGCGAAACAAGGCCTCCGACCGCAATCCTACGTTCCTCCGGGACCACCAGGTATTTACGTAAAATTATTTCCGGTCGGAAGCGTTTGCCCGAAGGAAGCCTCTGACTGCAATTTTCTCCCGAATATTTTCTTCCCTCTTCCCCACCTCACCCCCTCCGTCAAACTCCTCCCTGATTGTTCTCCATAAACAATAGCGTATTGGGGCATACTGTTAGATGATGACCGATTCTATTTCCACATTACATCCTTGGAAACACTAAGGTGACATTCACTGAAAGACCAACCACCTTGTAGTGAATTTTAATTCTTTTAAATTAAATTACAGGGCTGTGTTGTAAGATGATTATTCAAGGGTAAGGGCACTGCAGGGTATTCCTTTAACAGACAATGTTAAATTCACTGGGGAAAATGCCTTCTCCTCCCTCCCAGATGCCTCTAGCAACTGTTTCTGGAATCCCATAACAATATGGTGCTTCCAGACTTTACAAGCAGATCTAAGCCAGCCCTCTTTCCAAACAACCTGAACAAGCCACCAAAGAGTGATATTGCCACAAGGAACGGTTAATATAACAGTCCATCATTTTCAATGCTGAATACATTCCTTCTGCTATCATTTGAAGCTACAGTGTTTCCAGCTGAATCTGATCTCATTGTAGTTTAAACAAAATTTAAGAATTCAAATAATGGAAGGTTATGGTAGCATAGTGTTATGTTACTGGGCTAGTAATCCAGAGGCCTGGACTAATAATTCAGAGACTTGAGCTCAAATCCCATCATGGCAGTTCGTGAATTTGAATTTAATTAAATAAAACTGGAATAAAAAGCTTGTATCAGTAATGGTGACAGATGCTTTCAGTATCAGATTGTTGGAAAAACCCTACTGATTCACTAATGTCCTTTATGGGAGAAAACCTGCTGTTCTTAGCCGGTTTGGCCTTTATATGATGCCAGACCCATAGCAATGTGGTAAACTCTGAACTGCCCTCTGAAATGGCCCTTTAGGCTAATCAGCTATATCAAACTACTGCACATCGGTTCAAGAAGATGGCCTACCATCACTTTAACATTGTATTTAAGGATGGGCAATAAAGGCTGGCTTTGCCATTGACACCCACATTTCGAAAATGAATTAAGCAGGAAATGTCTGCTTAAAGGTTAAACAATTTCCATTTTTTTTGCATGAAGATTGGAATGTTGAGGTCAGCCATGTTGAGATGTCTAAGATTTGCTTTAGTTTCCCTTGATATCGAAGTTGGCACAGTGTACTCGGTGAAGTTATGTCTGTTGTTCAAATCGACATTGACCTCGGCATTGGATTTTTACATGATGATGGCACACCCAGCCAAGTCAGACTTATGCCAAAATTGAGAAAGTTGTCCCACAGATTAGTTTTCGACAGCATCTCCCAAACCTGTGACCTCTACCACCTAAAAGGACAAGGGCAGCAGGCGTATGGGAGCACCACCACCTCACATTCTCCTCCAAGTCACACACCATCCTGACTTGGAAATACATTGCTGTACTGTCATGTATCTCACATTACTGTATATAACTCTATCTTACCATGCTATACGTGACTGTAACTGGATATGACCTGTAACAATAAGCTTACCTTACCACCAGGGGTGCACTTGCAGGAGACACTCCATACTTGTACCACTGAGGTATATAAAGGGAGGTCTCAGGCAAGTGTGGCATTCGAGAGCTGGAATTAAAGGTGCAAGTCCTGAGTGACCTTGACTTCAGCATGTGATCGTGTTAGTCAGTACATTAGAGTCAGGACTTAACAGTGGCGACGAGTTACGGGATCACAGAATCCACAGAATGGCTACCACCAGCTCAGATGAGAAATACAATGCTGGAGACAATTGGGATGACTTTATAGAAAGGCACCAGCAAAGCTTTGTGACCAAAGACTGGCTGGGTGACGATAAGGCAGACAAGAGAAGAGCCCATCTCTTGACCAGCTGTGGCTCGAAAACATACGCTTTAATGAAAGATCTGCTGGCACCCGAGAAACCAGCAAGTAAGTCATTTGAGGAGTTGAGCACACTGGTGAGAGACCACCTGAAGCCAGCGAGCAGCCGACACATGGCCAGACACAGGTTCTACAACTACAGACGCTGCGTGGGCCAAAGCATACCCGACTTCGTGGCGGAACTCTGGAGGCTGCCTAGTTCATGTGAGTTCCCCGATGAACTAAGGAGAGAAGTACTGAGAGACTTTTTTATTGAAGGAATAGGCCATGCAGGCATATTCCGAAAGCTTATAGAGACTAAGAACTTGACTCTAGAGGCAGCAGCACTGGTCGCACAGATGTTCTTGGCAGGCGAAGAAGAAACGTGGCTGATCTATACTTCGGGTACGACAACCAACGAGGCATCAGAACAAGGGATTCACATTGTGAAACAAACCGCTACCCCCACACACAGACAAAGGCAGGAGAGCAGGCTTTCAACAGCAGACAGTGGCGCCAGAAGCCATCAAAATCAAGGACCACATGAACGGCCGATCACACCTCATCAACCTACAATGCGAGCAATCAACAACAGATTGAGAAAAGCTCAAGGGAGATCAGCCAGACGCAGCTCATCCTTCGGAAACAATGGAAACGGTCTGTGTTGGAGATGTGGGGGAAGGCACTCAACCAGGGTGTGTCGATTTCAGCATACCGTTTGCAGAAACTGCCACTACACAGGGCACCTTGCTTGCATGTGCAGAAAAACAGCAGCTCGGCTGGTATACGAATTGAAGGGTCGGAAAGCGGACCAGAAGACGGTTGGAACAGTGCACAGGACGCCGAGGTACAGCGGGTTAACACGATCAATGTCCACTGTTCTTACACCAAGACGCCTCCAATTATGATGAGGGTTCTACTCAATGGGATACCCGTCAACATGGAACTGGACACGGGGGCCAGTCAATCCCTCATGAGTGTTCAACAATTTGAACAGCTGTGGCCGCACAAAAGCAACAGACCAAAACTCTCAAAGATCGACACCAAACTAAGGTCCTATACTCAAGAAATCGTCCCAGTCCTTGGCAGCGCCATGCTCTCAGTCACACACAAAGGGATGATGCACCGACTTTCCCTGTGGATTGTCCCCGGGGATCTCCCAGCCCTGTTGGGGAGAAACTGGCAAGCAGAACTTAATTGGAAATGGGATGATGTTCACGCCATGTCGTCAGAGGAACAGACCTCCTGCTCAACAGTTCTAAGCCATTTTGAACATCTCTTTCAGCCAGGTGTGGGCACCTTCAAAGGGGCTGAAGTTAGAATCTACATCACACACAATGCCAGACTGGTCCATCACAAGGCTACAGCTGTGCCTTATGTGATGAGGGAAAATATTGAAAACGAACTGGACCGGCTTCTGCGGGAAGGCATAATTTCTCCCGTGGAATTCAGCGACTGGGCAAGCCCCATCGTCCCCGTCATGAAGCCTGATGGATCCGTGCGAATCTGTGGGGATTACAAGTCTACCATAAACAGAGTCTCCCTACAGGGCCAATACCCGCTGCCCAGAGCGGAGGACCTATTTGCCACGTTGGCTGGAGGAAAACTTTTCTCGAAACTTGACCTCACATCTGTGTATATGACGCAAGAACTGACCACAGAGTTTAAGCTACTCACCGCCATCAACACACATCGAGGCCTTTTTGTGTACAATCGATGCCCATTCGGCATCAGGTCGGCAGCTGCTATATTCTAGCGCAACATGGAGAGTCTGCTCAAGTCCATCCCGGGGACGGTTGTGTTTCAAGATGACATACTCATCACGGGCAGGGACACCGACTCTCATCTCCGCAATCTTGACGAAGTACTAAGTCGATTGGATCGGGTAGGCCTAAGAGTTAAGAAATCCAAGTGTCTGTTTCTCGCGCCCGAGGTTGAATTTTTGGGCAGAAGGATTGCCGCTGATGGAATCCGCCCAACAGAATCCAAAACCGAAGCGATTCGCCTGGCACGCAGTCCCCGGAATGTCTCGGAACTGCGCGCCTTTCTCGGGCTACTCAATTACTTTGGGAACTTTATGCAGAACTTGAGCACGCTGCTGGAGCCTCTCCACGTGCTACTCAGAAGGTGGTGCGATTGGTTTTGGGGGGACACCCAAGAACGTGCCTTCGATAAGGCATGCGACCTTCTATGTTCCAAGAGTGTTTTAGCCTTTTTTGACCCAGGTAAAAAGTTACTCCTTACATGTGATGCGTCAGCATACGGGATCGGGTGCGTTTTACAGCCTGTCAATGATGTGGGTAAATTGCAGCCCGTTGCTTATGCCTCCTGGTCACTTTTGCGGGCGGAGCGCGGTAAGGTATGGTTGAGAAGGAGACGGTATGGTTGAGAAGGAGGCGCTTGCGGCGTGTATGCTGTCAAAAAGATGCACCAATACCTTTTCGGGGCCAAGTTTGCGTTAGAAACCGACCACAAACCCCTCGCGTCCCTACTATCCGAGTGCAAGGCAATCAACGCCAACGCCTCGGCGCGCATTCAGCGGTGTTCACTCATGCTTGCGGCTTACGACTACACGATAAGGCACAGACAACTGTGCCGACACGCTTAGCAGGCTACCCCTGGCGACCACAGAAGGGTCCGACGAACAGTACTGTGAGATGGTCATGGCAATCAATGCCTTTGAATCCACAGGTTCGCCCATGACGGCTTGCCAAATCAGAGTGTGGACGACCAGCGACCCCATGTTATCTCTCGTTAAAAGATACGTTTTAACCGGTGACTGGGCAGAGGCTCGCGATGCCTGCCCCGAGGAGGTCAAACCCTTCCATAGGCGCATGCATGAACTCTCACTACAGGCAGACTGCCTGATGTGGGGCAGCCGAGTGGTTATGCCCTTACGAGGAAGGGAGGCGTTTGTCCGGGAGCTCCATCGCGAGCACCCGGGGATCGTCCTTATGAAGGCCATAGCCAGATCTCATGTCTGGTGGCCTGGCATTGACGCGGATTTGGAGCTCAGCATCCGTCGGTGCACCATTTGTGCCCAACTCAGTAATGCTCCCTGGGAGGCCCCTCTAAGCCCCTGGCCTTGGTCCACCAAACCGTGGTCACGGGTGCATGTCGACTATGCGGGCCCATTCATGGGCAAAATGTTCCTCGTAGCCGTTGATGCATTTTCAAAATGGATCGAGTGCACCATTTTAAACTCGAGCACCACCTCTACCACTGTGGAGAGTCTTAGAACCATGTTTGCAACGCACAGCATTCCTGACATATTGGCCAGTGATAATGGTCTGTGCTTCACCAGCGCAGAATTTCACGATTTTATAGTTGACACGGTATAAATCATGTTAAGTTGGCACCTTTCAAGCCGGCCTCCAATGGCCAGGCGGAGCGAGCAGTGCAGATCATTAAACAAAGCATGCTCAGAATCCAAGGTCCCACACTGCAGAGCCGCCTGTTGCGACTGCTGCTGGCATACAGATCTCATCCGCATTCTTTCACTGGGGTTCCCCCCGCGCAACTATTGATGAAACGAACCTTAAAGACCAGGCTCTCGTTAATCCTCCCAGACATGCATGAAATTGTTGAGGCTAAGTGTCAAAAGCTAACTGAGTACCATGACCGAAATTTGAGGGGGAGGTGGAATGAGATCGGGGACAAAGTGTTTGTGCTAAACTATGGCCGGGGTCCCAAATGGCTTGCAGGGACAGTAACAGAAAAAGAGGGAAACAGGCTACTGGTTGTACAAATGGACAATGGCCAAACCTGCCGGAGGCATGCAGACCAAGTAAAAAGTACATTCACTGATAACACTGAAGAACCAGAGGCAGACCACAATGTGGAACTCACACCACACCTGGGCGACAGACACGTGGAACAACCTGAGGAAAGGGCAGTCTCAACACACAGCCCAGGCGAGATACCAGCAATCGCACCGAACGAAAAACAGGCACCAAGGCAAACAACTGAACCACAACTAAGACGCTCCACGCGAGAGCGCAGACCACCTGAGAGACTGAATCTATAAAGACAATAAGACCTTGGGGGAGGGTGATGTCATGTATCTCACATTACTGTATATAACTCTATCTTACCATGCTATACATTACTGTAACTGGATATGACCTGTAACAATAAGCATATCTTACCACCAGGGGTGCACTTGCAGGAGACACTCCATACCTGTCCCACTGAGGTATATAAAGGGAGGTTTCAGGCAAGTGCAGCACTGGAGAGCTGGAATTAAAGGTGCAGGTCCTGAGTGACCTTGACTTCAGCATGTGTCTCGTGTAAGTCAGTACATTAGAGTCAGGACTTAACACGTACCTTCATTGCTGAGTCAAAATCCTGGAATTCCCTACCCAACAGCACTGTGGGAGTTCCTTCACCACATAGACTGCAGTGGTTCAAGGGAAGCAGCTCACCACCACCTTCTCAAGGGCAATTAGGGATAGGCAATAAATTCTGGCCTTGCCAGTGAAGCACACATTCTGTGAATAAGATTATTTAAAAAAAATCTAGCACAACAACAACAACTTGCATTTATATAGCATCTTTAATGTAGTGAAACATCCCAAGGTGCTTCACAGGAGTATTATGAGATAAAAAAATTTATCTGATAATACCGAGCCACATATGAGAAATTAGGGTAGGTGACCAAAAGCTTGGTCAAAGAGGTAGGTTTTCAGGAGCGTCTTAAAGGAGGAAAGAGAGGCGGAGAGGTTTTGGCAGGGAATTCTAGCGCTTCGGGCCTTGACAACAGAAGACACGCCGATTATAATCGGAGATGCTCAAGAGGGCAGAATTAGAGGAGCGCAGGTATCTGGTGGGGTGAGGTTGTGAGGTTGGAGGAGATTACAGAGATAGGGAGAGGCGAGGCCATGGAGGGATTTGAAAACAAGGACGAGAATTTTGAAATCGAGGCGTTCCTTAAACAGAAGCCAATGTAGGTCAGTGAACACAGGAGTGAAGGGTTAGCGGGACTTGGTACGAGTTAAGACACGGGCAGCCAAGTTTTGGATTACCTCAAGTTTACGTAGGGTAGAACGTGGGAGGCCAGTCAGGAGTGCTGGTCTTCCTTAACCTTGTTGGTCCTACCTCCCTTTGAGCTCAGCCAGACTTCTATTTGGATAATAAGCCAATTCCTTGCTTCTACCTCACTGCCACATACTGTAGGGAAACAGGATCAGGCTGCAGGTGGACAGAACCATATAGTTGTAGTCTAATCATCTTGCCTAGATTGAAAATGCCAGCAGGGGCAGGGGCAAGACTGCTGTGCTCTCCTGAAATAAAAACACTTTTACATATTTTTTTATCCGAATCTTTATTCGGCAAATGGGTTGTAGAATTATAATCAATAATATACTAAAATCTTGCGTCTGCATGACTTCCTGTCTACAATGCTTTACTCCCTATTGTCACATTTTTGTCACACTTTCGTATCAACTTTTTCCATTATAATTCCCTGTGTCCATATTTATAATGGAAACTGCCTTGGTAAACTGTACTTCCATTCTTGTGCCAATGGTGTCTCTGTAACCTCAACTTTTCATCTCCCAGATCCTCAGGCTGCTGCAGAGGAACCTCCAATGCTTCATCCAACTCCCCTTTTCTGCTTCCCAAATTGCAATAACATTTGCTTTTAAAATCTCTAACCTGTTAAATATATTTTATAGGTTTCTCTCTTTGATGTCTCTTTGAGACTGAAGAGCCGTAGCTTATCAAGTCGTTTCTTACAGTCATCCCTCTATTTGTGGTTTTCTGCATTGCCTTCAGGGCCTGGATGGTCCATTTAGGAGATTAAAATCATCCATTAGTTCTTTCAGGCACCTTGATATCAAGAATAATAGAACTTCTTGGCTTTCCCCTATACCTGTTAATTTTAGCCATTAGTGCGTAACGGCATTGCCCATTGTAGTAGTCAGCCATACAAACCAGAACATCACGGATTAATAAACAATCTCTTAGTAAATGATCCTCTAAGAATGAGTGACCATATCATGGTTGAATTTCAAATTCAGTTGGAGGGTGAGAAAGTTGGATCTCAAACTAGTGTTATAAACTTAAATAAAGGAGACCATAAAGATGTGAAGGCTGAGTTGGCTAAAGTGGGCTGGGAAAATAGATTAAAGAGTGGGACGGTTGATGAGCAGTGGCAAACATTTAAGGAGATATTTCATAACTCTCAACAAAAATATATTCCAATGAGAGGAAAGACTGGAAGAGAAGGGATAACCATCCGTGGCTAACTAAGAATAAAGGATGGTATCAAATTGAAAACAAGGGCATACCAAGTGGCCAAGACTAGTGGGAGGCCAGAGGATTGGGAAACTTTTAAAAGCCAGTGAAGAACGACTAAAAAAAAAAATAAGAGTGGGAAGATAAATTATGAAAGTAAACCAGCATGAAATATGAAAACAGATAGTAAGAGTTTCTACAGGTACATAAAAAGGAAAAGAGTGGCTAAAGTAAGTGTTGGTCCCTTAGAGGATGAGAATGGGGAATTGGGAAATAGCAGAGACTTTGAACAAATATTTTGTATCGGTCTCCATGGTAGAAGAAACTAAAAACATCCCAATAGTGGATAATCAAGGGGCTATAGGGAGGGAGGAACTAAAAACAATCACTATCACTAAAGAAGTTGTGTGTATGTATAATATATGTATATACCCTGTACACTCAATGTACAGTTACATAAGACCACTGAATGTATCTTCACACTGTATACACTATGCCTGTACCACCAGAGGGTGCAACTGGTGGCAACCTAGGGGTCACCTGCACACTTCAGGTAACCAAGTATAAAAGGGAGCTCACCTTACTGTACCCTCATTCAGGAGCTGCAATAAATGGATTAAGGTCACAACAGTTCAAGTGCAATACCTTACCTCGTGGTGTCATTACTAGAGTGCTTACAGACATAATAGAAGTAGTACTCGATAAAATAATGGGACTAAAGGTGGAAAAGTCCCCTGGACCTGATGGCTTGCATCCTAGGGTCTTAACAGAAGTGGCTGCAGAGATAGTGGATGCATTGGTTGTAATCTACCAAAATTCCCTGGATTCTGGAGAGGTCCCACTGGATTGGAAAACTGCAAATATAATGCCCCTATTTAAAAAAAAAAGGAGGCAGAAAAAAAGCAGGAAACTATAGACCAGTTAGTCTAACATCTGTCATTGGTAAAATGCTGGAGTCCATTATTAAGGAAGCAGTAGCAGGACATTTGGAAAAGCATAATTCAGTCAAGCAGAGTCAGCATGGTTTTATGAAATGGAAATCATGTTTGACAAATTTGCTGGAATTCTTTAAGGATATAATGAACAGGGTGGATGAGGGGGAACAAGTGGATGTGGCGTATTTGGATTTCCTGAAGGCATTCGATAAGGTGCCAGATACAAGGTTACTGCACAAGATAAAAGTTTACTAGGTTGGGGGTAATATATTAGCATGGATAGAGGATTGGCTAACTAACAAAAAAAACAGAGAGTCAGGATAAATGGATCATTTTCCGGTTGGCAAACAGTAACTAGTGGGGTGCCGCAGGGATCGGTGCTGGGGCCTCAACTATTTACAATCTATATTAATGTCTTGGATGAGGGGACTGAGTGTAATGTAGGCAAGTTTGCTGATGATACAAAGATGGGTGGGAAAGCAAATTGTGAGGAGGACACAAAAAATCTGCAAAGGGATATAGACAGGTTAAGTGAGTGGGCAACAATTTGGCAGATGGAGTATGATGTGGGAAAATGTGAGATTGGCAGAAAAAATAGAAAAGCAAATTATAATTTAAATGGAGAAAAATTGAAAGGTGCTGCAGTACAGAGGGACTGGGGGTCCTTGTGCATGAAAACAAAAAGTTAGTATGCAGGTACAGCAAATAATCAGGAAGGCAAATGGAATGTTGGCCTTTATTGCAAGGGGTATAAAGTATAAAAGCAGAGAAGTCCTGCTACAACTGTACAGGGTATTGGCGAGGCCACACCTAGAGTACTGAGTTCAGTTTTGGTCTCCGTATTTAAGGAAGGATATGCTTGCATTGGAGGCAGTTCAGAGATGGTTTACTAAGTTGATTCCGGAGATGAGAGGGTTGATTTATGAAGATAGGTTGAGTAGGTTGTGCCTGTACTCATTGGAGGTCAGAAGGATGAGAGGTGATCTTATCGAAACATATAAGATAATGAGGGGTCTCGACAAGGTGGATGCAGAGAAGATATTTCCACTTATAGGGGAGACTAAAACTAGGGGACATAGTCTCAGAATAAGGGGCTGCCCATTTAAAACTGAGATGAGGAGGAATTTCTTCTCTCAGAGGGTTGTAAATCTATGGAATTCTCTGCCCCAGAGAGCTGTGGAGGCTGAGTCATTGAATATATTTAAATTGGAGATAGACAGACTTTTGAGCGATAAGGGAATAAAGAGTTATGGGGAGTGGGCAGGGAAGTGGAACTGAGTCCATGATCAGACCAGCCATGATCTTATTAGATGGCAGAGCAGGCTCGAGGGGTCAAATGTCCTACGCTGGCTCCTATTTCTTATGTTCTTATGGATTCAGTTCCCAGTTTATGCTGAGTTTGTACCACCTCAGCCTTTCCCGCTACTCCTTGGGCTTGTTTTCCTCTTCAAGCACCACACTCTTCCATCCCTCCCATTTGTCATTCAAAGTCCTTGTCATCCAACACCTTTTCAAGTTCCAAGTCACTATCCATCCTCGAAGACTTCAACCTCCACCTAATTCTCCATACATCCTCTCCTCTGATTTCTCTGCCCTTCTGTCATCACTCAACTTCACCCTTAACATCAGCTCCCAAACCCATGGCCATCCTCACAATCTCCACATCTCTCATGGCCTCACCAACTCTGAGGTTTCGGTCACCAATATGGCTATCTCTTAGCTATTTCTTATCTCATTCAATAGCCACACTTGCCTACCTCCAACCTCTCTTCTCACCTTCTGCCCCTGGAAATGGCTGCCCACACCTTTCATCAACTCGTTCTCTTACTCCCAGCTCCTCCTTCTCTGACTCTCTATCTCTCGATACCATTGCAGCTGCTGACCTATTTAACCGCTCCAGTGTTTCAGTTTTCAACACTATCATCCCATCAATTTCTCAATGGATTAAATTAACTGTCCTTGTTTCAATATTCAAACCCCTCCATGGCCTCACCCCACCATACCTCTGCAACCTCCCCCAGCCTTATCTCCTCTTCCGTGCTCTTTGATTCTCTGACTCTGGCCTTCGATACAGTTGGTGTCTCCCTTTGCTCCAGCATGGTTGGCTGAGCCTTCAGGCATAACGATGTGGGTACGACATAGCTCAACATTTATCCCTGGGAAAGGAAGGGAAAAAAGGGAAAAAGCAGAGCGAGTTTCTGCTCCTGGTCACAATCCAGTCACTTCTCCTGAAAGACGAGGATGAGATTCAGCTTGTGTGATACCCAGTGTGACAGAATAGCCTGCTGATGCACCCTCTCACGTCTCGACGATAACATATGGTCACTTTGGCAATGTACTCAAGGCTGTGGCTGGCAGTTGAACTATAGCTCAACATGGGTACATGCCATCAGGCAGGTCGGGGGTTGGAGGGGTGGTTGGGGGGGTGGATCATTGGAGGGGAGGTCGGGGGCTGCAGATCATAGAGAGGTGAAGGTTGTAGGGGGGGGGGGCGGTAGTTGGAAGGTTGGAGGGGAAATCGGAGGCCTCGTGGGGAGGGTCAGAAGTCTCGGGGTGAAATCAGAAGGGTGTGGGGTCCGATCGCGGGAATTCGATGAGGCAGAAACGCTGGATCCAGCAGGTAAGTGGAAAGGCAGTTGCCTTCTTAAATCCAGCAGTCCTTGCCTTCCTTTACCATGGAGCCTCATTTTAATATTTAAAGTGCCAACCTGTCTCCGTTCCGCCGCCATTAAAATTGGAAGTAGGCGGGTTGGGGTCGGGATTCAGAATTTTATCTTCTGGCCGATCTCAACCAACCCGTTGTTTGGGGTTAAAATTCCTCCCATAGTTGTAATAATGGCATGAGGCAGTTGATGAGTTGTGTTTGGAAACAGGATGGCTGTTAATTGTGAAGCAGTGAAAAATAGTAGGTTATTTGTGTTTTTGTGGTGCAGTAATACACAAAAACATTGGAATGTAGCAGGTCAGGAGTTTTTATTATGTCCATTAAGGTACATTGGGACAAATGGAATTGAGACCGAGTTTATGGTTGGGGAAGGGAGACCAGTTTAAAATGCAATTCTGTCTGGGTCTCCATGTATATGGGTCACATCATATGATATAAAGGGCTAGAAATTCATTTTGTGGTATTAGCGTTTTTTGTTTGGCATTTTTCGGCAATTATACCGCTAATCACACCGCTATTTTTTAAAGGCCTAAGTTTCGTTAGAAAATGCGTCCAATGGTAAAAATTGGCGTTGCGCGAGGATTCGTGGCGGAAACCACAGTCCTCACCAACTTTAGTCCGAGGCCGATTACCGCTGTGAGGCCTTCGGATGGGGGAAAACACAAAAAACATTGCAAAAAATGTTTTTAAATCACAAAATGTTCACAAGACACTTAACTGTTGAATCGCTGAAAAAGAATTAAAAAATAAAAACTTTAACTTACTTTTTTGCAGATCTTCATACCTACCGTTGTGCTTGGGGTTGCAAGGCAAGTTTTTCTTGGGCGTTTTTTTTCACCCAGAATGCGGGTGAGACAAAAGTAATAACGGTATTTCCAGCCTTTTCAGCGGTATTTAAAAACTGACGCCGCAAGACTTCAGCGAAACTAGCGGATCGCTATTTTTCACCAAAAACAGCACAATATCGCCGAAAAAACGGGTGGGGAATTTGTAGCCCTATAGAGTTTTTTTTGTAAATTCTGTGTTTGGAAACAATCGTTCAAAATAAGCCATCGATATTCAATTGGTTTAATATTAATTTTACAGCAAACAGCACTATTTGAAGAAATACTGCTTCTTTAAATCCCTTTTTAAAAAATTTAACTCGTGTTGCTTTTTTAGATTAAAAGTCTATTAATTAGGATGTATAAAATTAATCAGAATGCATACATTTTTGGTATTAAAAGTTCACATTTTTCTCGAGCAGTCTGAAGTTGAGTGGGGCTCCAGATTCTGTCCCTTCAACATATAGATTTCCCCTAAAGTTTTCACACCTAAATGTTCTTTTTTCCCTCCAAAACAAATGAAGGAATGTTGTGTATAGCTTAACTTCTGGTTTTCACAAGGCACGGTCATTCCTGAGTTAATTAGTTTCAGGATTTTTAAAGCTGCTAATCAGCTTTTGCCAGGTTGGGAAGTATGTCTGTGTCCAAATTGTCACTGCCATTTTCTCTCTTACATTTTCAGTTTCTTTCTCACAAGGTTCATCTTAAAAAATAAGCGCAGCATTCAAATGTGTTATTTAACAATTTGGCACCAATGGGCTGCCCACCAGAAGTCCATGTCTAAGAGTGGAGAATTTTGGACAATAACCAAGACATGAGGGATCCCTTTTGACCAAAAGATGTGGGCTCGAGTAACATTCCAATGGTTGGGGTGGGATGGGGGGATACAATTAAACTGAGGTGAACGACTTACTCCCTCCAGGAGATCCCGTTGCCTTCCCAGGGGATCCGAATATTAACCTCCTCTTTTGAGCAGCCGAACAGAACACCTGCCCCATTTTAGTCCAAGGCCTAAGTGGGGGGCGTGTGTGGGGGGGAAGCAGTGCCAGCTCTTCCATCAGGCCATGCCTGTCAGCACGGGGATCATGAACCAGAAGAGGCCCAGGCAGGTAAGTTTTTAATGTTTTTTTTAGCTTTCTTTGTGGGCCAGGTGGAGCAGGAGTTTCTCTTGAATTCCTTATTGGATTTATTGGTGACTGTCTAATATTTATGGCCCCAATTTTTGGACTGCCTACAAGTGGAAACATCTTCTCTACGTCCACACTATCATAGAATCATGGGGCTCAATTTTCCCTAATGCCGTTTTTTGGCGTACTGCCAGAATTTCGCCTGTTTTTCTTGGCCCCAACTACTCCAAAAAAAAAGTACCAAGTTTCCCTGTTCTATTTTTTGAATTTGGCGCCGCGCAGCCTGTCCTGTAGCTTCAGGGGGTGGAGCCTAGTGTCTGTGCCGTAAAAACGATGCTCCCCCTTCTGCGCATGCGCAAAAAAAAGGGACGTTTTTGACTGATTGCTATGGGTGCGCATGCTCAGTGCAGCGTCCAGTCTGCATTCGGCCATTTTTAAAGAGCCAGTTGTGTGTGAGAACGTTAATTCTCATTGGAAAAATCGGAGCTGTAATACAATATGTAACGCAGCTCCAGCACCAAGAATTTCTTACCGGATGAAGTGGAGGCATTAGATACTGTAATTGAGGGCAGATGGCACGAGCTAGACACCAGCAGAGGTCACACAAAAGTTTCACCAAAAGAAATGAAGAAACACTAGAACCAACTTGCAGAAGATTACTGTGCAATGGTGACCATCCCGAGGTCTGGAGGCCAGTGCAAAAAGAAGTGGCAGGATCTTGGTCAAGTAGTTAGTGTAAGTAATATTTTCATTTATTCAATGGAATTGCAATTGTAAATGTGACCAGCTGTATATGTCCCATCCAGCAGAAAGACACCCTCTCTAAAAAGTTATATTTTCATCTTTGCAGAGTAAGGTGGCACACAACAAACGGGAAGGAATTCGAACAGGAGAGGCCCAGCAAATTTGCACCCACTGACACCCTTGGAAGAGAGGGTTGCTGCTTTGATGGGTCCTGCTTGCAGAAAAGCAACCACCACTGCACAAGCTGGGCCCACACCCGAGGGAGAGGGTAAGTCCTGCAAATTCCACAGTCTGTCTTTACTAAATGTTAAGTACTGCGCGGGCTAACCATGCTTTGGTTCATCGGGATATCTCCGTCAGCTACGCTTCGGTTGATGCAATGTGCTATCATTCATCGTGGTCTATCAAATGAGCCTGCTGCCTGCGCTGTGTGAGCCTACTCATGCCACCCACCCTGCCCCCTCCTCTGCTGCTAACCATTTGTCTGTTCTGTTATATTTTGCAGAACTTGAGGCCAACCCTGACGATGCAGAAGATGATTCAGACATGGACGAGCCTGAAGGGGAGAACATCTTCCAATCCCATCTCCAAGACCGTGAGCGTGAGGGTGAAGGGGAGGGGGAGGTGACGGATGAAGACCCCACTGTTATACTCACTCTGGAGAAGGTGCAGGTGCCGCCCATTGAGGTGTCATCCCCTTTCCTGAGTGGTACGAGTATTGTTGGGACATTCCATGTTTTCCCACAGTCTGAGGCTGAGGATTCCAGTGGGGTGCAATGAGGCACACCCAGGGCCCCACCGTCTTAGGCTGCGTGTGCCAGTGGGATGCAACGAGGCATACCCAAGGGTGCCACTGTCCAAGGCTGCGGGCCCCAGTGGGATGCAGCAAGGCACACTCAGGGCCCCACCGTCCGAGGCTGTGGGTCCCAGTGGTGTGGTGCAGCGAGGCACACCCAGGGCGCCACTGTCCAAGGCTGCGGCTCTCAGTGGGATGCAGTGCGCCACACCCAGGGTGAGGAGAAGGAGGAGAGCTCGACAGCTCTCTCCTGAGGTGCAGGATCTAACAGATGTGGTTCAGATGATGGCAATGAGAGCGAAGAGCATTGACCTTACACGATCACTCCTGGACACCATCAGTGGGGTGGGTGATGAGGTGTCAGGACTGTCAGGAGAAGTAACAACACTCTCACGAGAAATGAGAACACTGTCCGGGAACATGAGGGAGGGGATGTCTCAGGCAGCGGATACAATGTCGCTGGACATGAGGGAAGGAATGTCGCAGGTAAATGATGTGCTGTCAGTGAACATGAGGGAGGGCATATCACAAGTAGCTGAGCCACTGTTGGCAAACATGAGGGAGGGAAGGTTGCAGGTAGTTGACACACTCAGGGCATATGAGGGAGGGAATGTCGGAGTTAGCTGCTGCCCAGACCCCGCGCCCATTGACAGAATCAACTTAGCAAGTAAAATCAAGGAAATCCCAAAGATATTCTATAAATATATTAAGAGCAAGAGGATAACTAAAGAAAGGATAGGGCCTATTAGAGACCATAAGGGTAATCTGTGTGTGGAGGCAGGAGATGTTGGTATGGTTTTTAATGAATACTTTGCGTCTGTTTTCAAAAAGGAAAAGGGCAATGCAGATACTGCTATCGAGGAGGAGTGTGAAATTCTGGATGAAATAAATATAGTGAGAGATGAGGTATTAAAGGGTTTAGCGGCTTTGAATGTGGATGTCCCTGGCCCGGATGAAATACATCCCAGGCTGTTGAGCGAAGAAAAAGAGGAAATAGCAGAGACCTTGAGCATAATTTTCCAATCCTCTTTGGATTCAGGCATGGTGTTGGCGGACTGCTAATGTGGTACCCTTGTTTAAGAAGGGAGAAAGTGATAGGCCGAGTAATTACAGGCCTGTCAGCCTAACCTCAGTGTTGGAAAAATTATTGGAAAAAATCCTGAAGTACAGGATAAATCTACATTTAGAAAGGCAAGGATTAATCAGGAACAGTCAGCATGGATTTGTTAAGGAAAGATCGTGTTTGACTAACCCAATTGAAATTTTCGAGGAGATAACCAGGAGGGTCGATGAGGGTAGTGCGTACGATGTAGTGTACATGGACTTTAGCAAAGCTTTTAATGTAGTACCACATGGCAGACTGGTTCCGAAGGTTAAAGCCCATGGAATCCAGAGTTAAAGTGGCAAGTTGGAGCCAAATTTGGCTTAGAGGTAGGAAGCAAAAGGTAATGGTTGATGGATGTTTTTGTGACTGGAAGGATGTTTTCAGTGGGGTTCTGCAGGGCTCAATACTGGGAGCCTTGCTTTTTGTGGTATATATTAATGATCTAGATTTGAATATAGGGAGTAAGATTAAGAAGTTTGGAGATGACACTAAAATAGGCTGTATGGTTGATATTGAAGAGGAAAGTCATGGACTACAGGAGATATCAATCTACTGGTCGGGTGGGCAGAACAGTGGCAAATGGAATTTAAATTTAGAGAAGTGTGAGGTAATGCACTTGGGGAGGGCTAATAGGGAAAGGGTATACACATTGAGCGGTGGCCACTTAATAGTGTAGATGAAAAAAGGATCTCAGAGTGCTTGTCCACAGATCCCTGAAAGTAGCAGGCCAGGTGAATAAGGTGGTTAGGAAGGCATACATAATGCTTGCCTTTATTGGCCGAGGCATAGAATATAAGAGCAGGGAGGTTATGCTTAAATTGTATAATACTCTGGTTAGGCCACAGCTGGAATACTGCGTGCAGTTCTGGTCACCGTATTATAGGAAGGACGTGAGGGGGCAGAGGAGATTTACAAGGATTCTGCCTGGAATGGGGAATCTTAGCTATGAGGGCAGATTGGAACGGCTGGGTTTGTTCTCCTTGGAACAGAGGTGGCTGAGAGGAGATCTCATTGAGGTGTATAACATTTTGAGGGGCCTGGCTATAGTGGATAGTAAGAATCTATTTCCCTTGGTGGAAAGGTTCAGCTATGAGGGGGCATAGATTTAAGGTGGTTGGCAGAAAGTTTCGAGGGGATTTGAGGGGAAGCATAAGGCTGTGGAGGCCAAGTCACTGAATATATTTAAGAGGGAGATAGATTTCTAGAAACAAAAGGCATCAAGGAGTATGGAGAAAAGGCGGGAATATGGTGTTGAGATAGAGGATCAGCCATGATCATATTGAATGGCAGTGCAGACGCGAAGGGCTGAATGGCCTACTACTGCTCCTATTTTCTATGTTTCTTTATGCAGAGAGTTGTGGGAGTCTGGAACTCACTACCTGGAAAGATGGTAGAGGTAGAAACCTTCACCACATTTAAAAGGTGCTTGGATGGGCATTTGAAGAGCCGTAACCTGCAGGGTTACGGACCTAGAGTTGGTAAGTGGGATTAGACTGGATAACCTCTTGTTGGCTGGCGCAGATATGATGGTAAGTACTTCAGGGAATCTAATAGGACCAAAGTGATCTCCTGGACTAGTTTCGATTGCCTGGATGGGTTGGAGAGGAATTTTCCCAGATTTGTTTTCCCCAATTGGCCTGGGTTTTAACTTTTTTTGGCCTCTCCCAGGAGTCACATGGCTCCGGGTGGGGTGGAGTGTAAAATGTTGCTATACGTGGGTATCGCAGTTGTGGAGGACGGACTGGTTGGGCCAGATGTTCTTTACCTGTCCGCCATTGGTCATAGGTTTCTATGTAACCTTCAGGGCTGCTGACCGAGGATTGTGTGGCTCTTTGTCGGCTGGTGTGGACACGATGGGCCGAAATGGCCTCCTTCTGTGCTGTAAATTTCTATGTTTCTAACTGCCACTCCCACTCCAATCCCCAGACCAGCCGGTAAAGAGGCCCAAGCCGGGCCCTCCACATTACTGCCTGCTCCCCAACCCCCCACCCCCCCAAAAATCAAGAAGTGCGCATTACCCGAGATGTTCAAAAGAATAAGCTTGGTACCAACCCAAGAAACGCTGCGCCACTGCCTACGGGCAAGAGTGGAGTCAACAAGACCAAGCGCAATGGGTGGTCTTAGAATAAGGTGGAGGAGAGATGGGTGCAGCCTTTCTTTGCTGCTGCTGTTGTTGTTACTGTTGTAACTGTTCTCAAATTAAAAGTTTTTTGAAAGTTATGTAAATTTACAAGTTTAAAAGTTTGTAAGTGATCTTGAAGTTTGTAAGTGATAGTTTGTAAGTGAACTTACCTGAAAACTTTAAAGTTTGATACAAGAATATTTTTATTAAAGTTAAGTACAAACAAATGTTACATTTTGAATAAAATATATTTTACAGTATAACTGAATCATTTAAGTTATTTGTTCCATTAGTAACACAACTTTTTGAAGTAAACAAGAATCATTTCCATCATTTGTTCTATTAGCACAACACAACATTACGGAACAGGTCCAAACAGTAAACATGGTCCATTTGGAATAGTTGCCGCTGAGCCTTCAGGCAGCAAAGCGTTCACGTGTGAGCTGCTGGCACAAGTCTCAAGCAATCGTGAAAGGGGCATGACGGCCCGCTCTCTGCTGTCGTGCTCCAGGTTCAGGTAGTTGCATGGCTTCCTCGTCCTCCTCCTCCTCGTCATCTGCATCTTCCCCCTCATCATCAGCCATATCACCTCAGGTGGGTCTTCTACTACCAGCTGCTGCTGCCTCATGTTGGCTAAGGCCACACAACAGTAAACTGACCAACAATCTCAGCGGAGTATTGCAAGTAGCCTCTGGAATGGTCCAGTCATTGGAAATGCTTTTTCAAGATGCAAATAGTCCTCTCTATTATGCTACGGGACATGTTGTATTCCTGGTCAGCTTCCGTCCGGGCGTCATGAGCCCAGTGGTTAAGTCGAACTCTTTATCTCCCAGCAACCAGCTCTGCCCTTCTGGCTGCTGCTGAAACATGGCAGATATAGCGCACTCGCATAGGATGAACGTGTCATGGGTGCTCCCAGGGTATCTCGCATCAACTGACATGATGCGATGCATGTCGTCATGCACGAGCTGCACATTAACGGAGTGGAAGCCTTTTCTGTTCCTGTACATCTCTGAATGCTCCAAAGGTGCTCGCAAGGCAATGTGGATACAATCAATGCAGCCCTGTACCTTTGGGAAGCCAGCAATCCTGGAAAAGCCCACAGCCCTTTCACGCATTGCCTGGGTGGTCATGGGGAACTTTATGTAGTCAATCCTCCGGACATAAAGTGTAGCAGTCACCTGTCGAATGCAGGTATGTGTTTCATGTTGAGAAATGGTGCACACATCCCCAGTTGTGGCCTGGAATGATCCAGATGAATAGAATGAAATTGCAACTGTAACCTTCAACCTACAAAGTGGTCCTCCTGACGCTTCTAGGTTGCAGACCTGCTTTTAGTAACTCACAGATCTCGGTTACAACTACTTTGCGGAAATGCAGCCTTCTCACACAGTCTGCATCACTCGGGTACAGGTATGAATGCCTGTATCGATATACCCGAGGTGGGTAAGGCCTCCTACCCATCATCCTACGTGCTCTGAGATTCCTCATGCGATGAAGTCGAATCATTTGTCTCCTCCGCAGCATCATCATGCAGAAAGCTTCCACGAGGTATGGCATTGTCAATATTGCCCCCATAATTAAATTGTACCTTTGCAAGAAGCTCAAAACAGCAGGACAGGTAGTTAAAGCTTCTCTGCTCTCTCCCTTCCCCAAGGTCGATGCCCTAGTATGGACAACACCCTGGTCTGCGCATGCGCAATAGGCTGGCTTAGAACGAGGAGCTAGGCATTCAAATGACGACATTTGGGGCAATGAAGTCTAATGCAATTCTCTAATTTTAGATTTTTTTCCAAAGTGCCACCCCTCCATTGACCGAACATCTCCTCACTGGGTTTGAGGGCCGGCCGGCAGAATCGCTCCCTCGACGGATATGGGCTCAGCAAACCCACCTGCACCCCGGCTTTATTCGATGCCAAACCCAGAGCCCCTGTGTCCAGGCGAGGGACTGATTCTGCCGGCCGACGTTCTGACCCTCGAGCCCGGTTTGGAGATGTTCAGTGGTGGCGTGACACTTTAAAATAAATCAAAACTGAGAGAATTCCATGGAACTTCCATTTTCTGCATTTTAAATGTGAAAAATTTAAGTTTGATGATGCATTTTTATATTGTTGGGTTTATCTTTACACCCTTTCACTATTCCTTAAATGTTCACTTACTGACAGTTGCAACACTTGACCTACCTCATTCCCCAGAACCAGATTTAGAATACCTCCTTCCTTGGGGGCCAGAAACATACTGATCAAGAAAGTTCTTCTGAACACACTTCAGAAATTCTTCCCCCTCTCTGCCCTTTACACTATTACTACCCCAGTCTATATTGGGATAGTTGAAGTCCCCCATTATCACTACTCTATAGTTCTTGCATCTCCCTGTAATTTTTCTGCAAATTTGCTCCTCCATATTTTTACCACTAGTTGTTGGCCTATAGAATACACTTAGTAGTGCAACGACACCTCTATTATTTCTCAACTCTAGCCATATAGATTCTGTCCTTGACTCCTCCAGGACATCCTCTCTCTCCAGCACTGTAGCATTCTCCTTAACCAATACTGACACACCACCTCTTATCTTTCTTTCTCTATCTTTCCTGAACACCTATACCCAGGAATATTTAATACCCAATCGTGACCTTTTTTAAGCCAGATCTCCGTTATTAACACGAGATCATATTCCCATGTGGCTATTTGCGCCTGCAGCTCACCAACATTGTTTACTATACTTTGTGCATTCACATACATACACTGTAAACCTATCTAAGATCATCCAATGTTCTCTCTTAGCCTGACCCCACCTTACTATTTCTTACTGTAGTGCTATCCATCTCTCCCATTCCTTTGTGCCCTTTGTTACTCCTTTCTAATGCCACATCCTGGTGCCCATCCCCCTGCGAACTTAGTTTAAACCCTCCCCAACAGCACTAGCAAATCTCCCCGCGAGCATATTGGTACCGGCTCTGTTGACGTGCAACTCCTCCGGCCTGTACAGGTCCCACCTCCCCCAGAACCGGTCCCAATGTCCCAGGAATCTAAAGTTCTCTGTCCTGCACCATCTCTCCAGCCACACATTCATCTGCTCTATTCTCCTATTTCTATACTCATTCATGTATGGCACTGGAAGTATCCGGAGATTACTACCTTTGAGGTCCTGCTTTTTAATTTCTTTCCTAGCTCCCTTAAATCTGCCTCCAGAACCTCCTTCCTCTTTCTATCTATGTTGTCGGACCATGACTTCTGGCTGTTCACCCTCCCTCCTCAGAATGTTCCGCAGCCGCTCGGTGACATCCTTAGCCCTGGCACCAGGGAGGCAACATATGATCCTGGAGTCATGTCTGTGGCTGCAGAAATGCCTATCTGTTCCCCTAACTATCGAATCCCCTACCATTATTGCTTTCCCTATCATCCTCCTCCCTCCCCGCCCTTTGTACAGCTGGAGCCACCTGTGATGCTGTGGACTTGGCTCTGGCTGTACTCCCCAGAGGAACTATCCCCATCACCGGTACTCAGAACAGAATACTGGTTGGAGAGCGTGATGCACTCAGCGGCCTCCTGCACTACCTGCCTGGTCCTCCTCTTCTGCCTGGCAGTCACCCATTCCCTCTTTGCCTGCACACACTTAAGCTGCGGAGTGACCGCCTCCTGAAGCGTGCTATCCACGTAGCATTCAGCCTCGTGGATGAACCGCAGCGACGCCAGCTGCTGCTCAAACTCCGAAACCCGGAGCTCGAGTTCCTCCAGCTGATAACACCTCCTGCACACGTGATTGGCCAGTATACGAGAGTGTCCTGGATTTCCCACATGGCACAGGATATGCAGTCCGCTGGACTGACCTGCCTTCCATGACTTTAATTATTCGACTATTAACTAACTTTACAGAAACTTAAGATTAAGGTGTATCTAATTCACGTTATTAATATAACATAATATTAACAGTTGCTAATTTAATATGGCATTAACAGTTACTAATCTCCAAGCTCCTACTTTATCACTAACCGGCTATTTAACCCAGGCCCCTAACTAAAAAAGAAACAGTGTGACCTTTACCAACCAATCAGTTACAGCAACAACTTGTATTGATATAGCACCTTTAACATAGTAAAACGTCCCAAGGTGCTCCACAGGAGTGTTATAAGAAAAAAAACACAAATTTGACACCGAGCCACATAAGAAAAAATGACTGCACATGACTAAAAGAGATAGGTTTTAAGGAGTGTCTTAAAGGAGGAAAGAGAAGCGGAGAGATTTAGGAAGGGAGTTACAGAGCTTGGGGCCCAGGCAACAGAAGGCACAGCCATCAATGATTGAGCAATTATAATCAGGGATGCTCAAGAGGGCAGAATTAAAGGAGCGCAGACATCTCGGCGGGTGGGGAGGGGGCTGTTGTGGGGCTGAAGGAGTTTACAGAGATAGGGAGAGGTGAGGCCATGAAGGGGTTTGTAAGCAAGGATAAGGATTTTGAAATCGAGGCGTTGCTTAACCAGGAGCCAGGAGTTATTGGAAGTTACCAGCTATCCTGTGACATCTCTCCTTGTGTTTTTTTAGAATTGTCTATCAGCTCCCTTTATGCTGCTGCCGCTGCTGGCCCTCCCACTCGTGTCTGTGCTGTGTCGAACCCCTTCATAATTTTAAAGACCTCGTCATCTCTCAACCTTCTCTTTTCTAGAGAAAAGTGTTACAGCTTGTTCAGTCTTTCCTGATAGTTACAACCTTTCAGTTCTGGTATCATCCTTGTAAATCTTTTTTGTACCTTCTCCAGTGCCTCTCTGTATCCTTTTTCTAAAATGGAGATCAGAACTGAGCACAGTATGTAAGTGTAACCTAACCAAGCTTCTATATAAGTCCACCATAACGTCTCTGTTTATTAATTATATTCCACTAGAAATGAAAACCAGTACTTTGTTTGCATTTTTTATGGCTTTGTTAACTTGCGTTGCTACTTTTAATTATTTGTATTCCTAGATCCTTTTACTCCTTTACTCCATTTAGACTCTTGCTTTCCAAAAAGTAGGTGGCCTCCTCATTCCTCTTTCTAGTATGCATCACCTCGCACTTGTATATATTGAAATTAATTTGCCAATTATACACCCATTCTGCAACTCTATTAACGTCTTGTATTTTATTGCAGCCTTCCTCGGTATTAATTATAACCCCCAATTTGATGCCATCCGCAAAATTTGATTTTATACTTCTGATTCCTGAAACCAAATCATGCTACTTACCTGATTGGCAGGGAACGATCCCATGGGTCCTGCCTGCGATCTTGCACTTCCGCCAGCTGGCCAGATAGCGCATCCGGCCAAGTTTGGGCGGGATTACAATGAAAGTAACAACAATACAACAACTTTTATTCATATAGCACCTTTAATCTAGTAAAATAATCCAAGGCGCTTCACAGGAGGGGTTGAGAGAAGTGGTAGTGAGGTAGAGCTGGGTGTCATCAGTGTACATGTGGATACTGATGCTGTGTTTTTGGATGATGTCGCCAAGGGGCAACATGTAGATGAGAAATAGGAGGGGGCCAAGGATAGATCCTTGGGGGACACCAGAGGTAACGATGTGGGGGTGGGAAGAGAAGCCGTTGCTGGTGATTCTTTGGCTACGATTAGATAGATAAGAATGGAGCCAGGCGAATACAGTCCCACCCAGCTTGACAACAGTGGAGAGGCGTTGGAGAAGGATAGAGTGGCCAACCATGTCAAAGGCTGCAGAAAAGTCGAGAAGGATGAGGAGGGATAGTTTGCCTTTGTCACAGTCACAATGGATGTCATTTGTGACTTTGATGAGAACCTTTTCAGTACTGTGGCAGTGGTAGAAACCTGATCGGAGGGATTCAAACATGGAGTTGTGGGAAAGATAGGCATGGATTTGGGAGGCAAGAACACATTCAAGGACTTTGGAGAGGAACGAGAGGTTGGAAATGGGGCAGTAATTTGCAAGGACAGAGGGGGTCAAAGGTTGTTTTTTGAGGAGGAGTGATGACGGCAGATTTGACGGAGAGGGGGAAAGTACCTGAGGCGAGAGAACCGTTAACAATGTCAGCTAACATGGGAGCCGGAAAAGGAAGTTGGGTGGTCAGCAGTTTGGTGGGAATAGGGTCGAGGGAGCAGGAAGTGGGTCTAATGGACAAGATGAGCTCGGAGAGGTCATGAGGGGAGATCGGAGAGAAACTGGAGAAAGATGTGAGGTCAGGGCTAGGCAAGGGAGGAACCTCAGAGGAAGTTTGGCCCAGTCCTCGGGTGTGCCGCCCACTTCGGGACCGGTGTGCACCATACCTCACCCCCCCCCGCCAACAAAGCAGTTGGAGGAAACTATATAGTGAAACAAATTAAGGTGAGTTAGAGAGAGGAAAACTGCACACTGAGTTAGAAATGCAAATTAAGAACATGAATGCTTGAAATCTGAAACAAAATCAGAAACTGCTGGAAATGCAAATCAGATCAGCCTCTGAAAGAGAAAACTTCATTCTAGGTAACTGCATTCAAACATCTGATCCAAAATATGTTTCCTTCAAATACTGACTGAATTGATGATTATTTATAGCATTTGCTACTTTTATTACTGAGTTTGAAAATGTTCATAGATTTTAAACCATCCAACATCGGAATCAATGCTGTGTGTAGTTTGTGAAGCTAAAATAATTATAAAAAGTCAAATTTATTGTTGAGGAAACTTGTATGAATAGTGCGAGTTCTAATCCAAACAGAAGCATAGCCGTATAAATAAAGTGAAGGAAAAATAATGTTCTATGAGTAAAATTTAATTACAAAAGTCAATAGACCAGCAGGATTCATTTCAGATTCATTAGCTGCATGTCGCAATGTCTGATGGGTTTGACGTTGCCTGGGATACGGTCATTCTGTCCATTTGGAAGCAACATTAGCAGACTGGAAGGATCTTGACCTTTATGTTCTATTGAGATGTTCAGTTACAAACAGAACTCTCTATGCATCAAGATGTCACTTCCAATGTATTCAGTAAAATAGCATTCCATGAGTTCCCAGGCGTATTATGAACTCTTCACAGTGTTACAGTTCAGGGTTTATGCCGAAATGAACAAACCAGTGCAGATTTGTTGGTTCAGTTTATTTTAAAGAATCCCAGGCTATTTATTGGTCTTGTGATATATTCCTTACAACATCACAAACACACAAACTGCAAGATGGCTTCATTAACACAGTAATTTGTCAATGACCCAGCCTCCACCGCTCTCTGGGGCAAAGAATTCCACAGATTTACCACCCTCTGAGAGAAGAAATTCCTCCTCATCTCAGTTTTAAATGGACGGCCCCTTATTTTGAGACTATGTCCCCTAGTTTTAGTTTCCCTATGAGTGGAAATATCCTCTCTGCGTCCACCTTGTCGCGCCCCCTCATTATCTTATATTTTTCGATAAGATGACCTCTCATTCTTCTGAACTCCAGTGAGTATAGGCCCAACCTAATCAATCTATCTTAATAAGTCAACCCCCTCATCTCCGGAATCAATCTAGTGAACCTTCTCTGAACAGCCTCCAATGCAAGTATATCCTTCCTTAAATACGGAGACCAAAACTGCACGCAGTACTCTAGATATGGTCCCACCAATACTCTGTACAGTTGTAGCAGGACTTCTCTGCTTTTATGCTTTATCCCCCTTGCAATAAAGGCCAATATTGTATTTTCCTTCCTGATTACTTGTTGCACCTGCATACTAACTTTTTGTGTTTCATGCACAAGGAACCTCAGGTCCTGCTGTACTGCAGCACTTTGCAATTTTTCTCCATTTAAATAATAATTTGCTTTTCTATTTTTTATGCCAAAGTGGATAACCTCACATTTTCCCACATTATACTCCATCTGCCAAATTTTTGCCCCCTCACTTAGCCTGTCTATATCCCTTTGCAGATGTTTTGTGTCCTCCTCACAATTTGCTTTCCCACCCATCTTTGTATCATCAGCAAATTTGGCTACATTACACTAAGTCCCTTCATCCAAGTCATTAATATAGATTGTAAATAATTGAGAACCCAACACCAATCCCTGCAGCACCTGTTTGCTAACCAGAGATTGACCCATTTAACACGACTCTTTGTTTTCTGTTAGTTAGCCAATCCTCTATCCATGCTAATACCCCCAACCCTTGAACTTTTATCTTGTGCAGTAAACTTTTACGTGGCACCTTATCGAATGCCTTCTGGAAATCCAAATACATCACATCCACTGGTTCCCTCTTATCCACCCTGCTCGTTACATCTTGAAAGAACTCCAGCAAATTTGTCAAATGTGATTTCCTTTCATAAAACTATGCAGACTTTGCTTGATTGAATTATGTTTTTCCAAATGTCCTGCTACTGCTTCCTTAATAATGAACTAAAATATTTTCCCAACGACAGACGTTAGGCTAACTGGTCTATAGTTTCCTGCTTTTTGTCTGCTTCCTTTTATAAATAGGGGGGTTAGATTTGTGGTTTTTCAAACCGCTAGGACTGCCCCAGAATCTAGGGAATTTTGGTAGATTACAACTAATATCTCTGCAGCCACTTCTTTTAAGACCCTAGGATGTAAGCCATCAGGGGACTTGTCTGCCTTTAGTCCCATTATTTTACCGAGTACTACTTCTTTAGTGATAGTGATTGTATTAAGTTCCTCACTCCCTACAGCCCCTTGATTATCCACTATTGAGATGTTTTTAGTGCCTTCTACTGTGAATACTGATACAAAATATTTGTTCAATGTCTCTGCCATTTCCTTGTTCTCTATTATTAATTCTCCAGTTTCATCCTCTAGAGGACCAACATTTACTTGAGCCACTTTTTTTTCCTTTTTATGTACCTGTAGAAACTCTTACTATCTGTTTTTCTATTTCGTGCTAGTTTACTTTCATAATCTATCTTCTCTCTCTCTCATTTTTTTAGTTGTTCTTTGCTGTATTTTAAAAGTTTCCCAATCCTCTGGCCTCCCACTAGTCTTGGCCACATTGTATGTCCTTGATTTCAATTTGACACCATCCCTTATTTCCTTAGTTAGCCACAGATGGTTATCCCTTCTCTTAGTCTTTCTTTCTCATTGGGATATATTTTTGTTGCGAGTTATGAATTATCTCCTCAAGTGTCTGCCACTGCTCATCAACCATCCCACACTTTAATCTATTTTCCCAGTCCACTTTAGCCAACTCTGCCATTATACCTTTGTAGTCTCCTTTATCTAAGCTTAGGACACTGGTTTGAGAACCAACTTTCTCACCCTCCAACTGAATTTGAAATTCAACCATGTTTTGGTCACTCATTTCTAGAGGATCCTTTACTAAGAGATCATTTATTAATTCTGTCTCATTACACAGCACAAGATCTAAGATAGCCTGCTCCCTGGTTGGTTCTGCAATTTACTGTTCAAGGAAACTATCCCGGATACATATGAACTCTTCCTCAAGGCTACGCTGGCCAATTTGCTTTATCCAATCTATATGAAGGTTAAAATCGCCCATGATTATTGCCGTTCCTTTTTTACAAGTATCCATTATTTATTGATTTATACTCTGTCCAACAGTGTATCTACTGTTTAGGGGGCCTATAAACTACGTTCATCAGTAACTTTTTCCACTTATTATTCCTCATCTCCACCCAAACTGATTCAACATCTTGATCTTCCGAGCCAATAACGCAGTGATCTCATCCTTTATTAACAGTGCTATCCCACCTCCTTTTCCTTTCTGTCTGTCCTTCAGAATTGTCAAATATCCCTGAATATTTAATTCCCATTCCTGGTCACTTTGCAACCACATCTCTGTAATGGCTATCAGATCATACCCATTTGTATCTATTTGTGCCGTCAACTCATCTATTTTGTTTTGAATGCTGCATGCATTCAGATAAAGAGATTTTAAATGTGTTTTTTTTAACCATTTTTTCCTGCTTTGACCCCACTTTCTGATTCACCTTTGTTTATACATTCTGTTCCTTCCTGGCATGCCCTGGTTTTCATTTCCCCCAGGGCTACCTGCTCTATTGCCTTCTCCTTATTTTTTGACTTTTAATATTTTTGCTCACCTGAATCCCCCCCCCCACTAATTAGTTTAAAGCCCTCTCTACAGCCCTAGTTGTTTGATTCACCAGGACCCTAGTCTCAGCACGGTCTAAGTGGAGCCCATCCGAATGGAACAGCTCCCTCTTACCCTGGTGCCAGTGTCCCATGAACCAAAACCCATTTCTCCCACACCAAATTTTGAGCCGCGTGTTTAACTCAGATTTTATTTACCCTATGCAAATTTGCTCATGGCTCAGGTAGTAATCCAGAGATTATTACATTTGTGGTTCTGCTTTTTAATTTGGCCCCAAGCTGCTCATAATCCCTCAGCAGAACCTCTCTTTGTCCTGTCTATGTCGTTGGTACCCACGTGGACCATGACAACTGGAGCTTCCCCCTCCCACTCCAAGTTACTTTCCAGCCTAGAGGAGATCTCCTTAACCCTGGCACCAAGTAGGCAACACAGCCTTCGAGACTCACGCTCTCGGGTGCAGAGAACAGTACCTATCCCCCTAATGATACTGTCCCCTACCAGTACAATGTTTCTTTTTACTCCCCCCACTTGAATGGCCCCCTCTACCACGGTGCTGTGATCAGTTTGCTCATCCTGCTTGCAATCCCTGCTCTTATCCACACAAGGGAGTAAGAGCCTCGCACCTGTTGGAGAAGCGCAAGAAGAGCAAGGGCTGAGGCTCCTCCATCCTGAGTCCCCATACCTTCCTCACTCGTAGTCACACCCTCCTGTCCCTGACCATGGATCGAATTTGAATTTGAAGTCCACTATGTGGAGCAATAGTCCACTGGATGGAATTATATTACACTTCTCCCTCCTTAATGAAGAAGTAATTATAACCACAATCATCATGTATAACTTGCATGGTTATACATAACAAAAGATATGGACTTATTTTGCCATATTTAGAAATCAAACTTAACCACTGGTTTTCTGTTTCGAAGAGGATACCTTTACTCTCGAACAGAACCTTCCCAAACTTGGTGTCGAATTTAGATTCATTCTAGGCTGATCCTGAGGAAAGTTGCCCTTGATTTACATTTGAACTCTCTACAACTTCAGATTGTTTGTCTGCCTGACTCGGGCTCTGACTTAAATTCTGACTTTCTCTTGGTTTTGATTCTAGTACATTTGATGCAGGATATGCTACTGGTACTGTACTTGTAATAAGACTATCTGATGAGTCAGAAATAATCGAATCATTTCAACTTCCAACTCCTTCCACATCTATAGGTAAAATATGATCAATGTGAACAAACCTAACCTGTCCATGATCAAACATCTTGACCAAATATGTGTGAGGACCATATATCTTCACCACTCTTCCTGGTAACCACTTTAACCATTTATGGTGATGGTTCTTCACTCTCACCTTCTGATTTAATTTCCCACTTCTCTCTTTTACTCTACCTCTATCATGATTCTCTTTCTGTCTTAATTGTTTCTTTTCTACGGACCGTGCCAAGTTTGGTTTTAACAACGAGAATCTGGTTCGAGGCTGTCATTTGAGAAACAACTCTGCTGGTGTTCTACTTTATGAGGAGTATTACGATACATAATTAGAAAATTAACTATTTTGTGCTCCAATGACAACTGTCATTTCTTTGGATTTGGTTCCAACATTATACTGAAATTAGTATGTCATCTAAATAACATACTACCCCTTGAATGCCTTGCAAAATCTGGTCCATCACCCCTTGGAATATGGCGGGGGTGGAAGACATTCAAAACAGTAGCCTATTAAATTGATACAGGCCTAGATGAGTATTTATAGTCGAGCATGACTTGGACTCCTCATCCAGCTCCAGTTGCATGTAGGCATTTGTAAGATCTAACTTTCAGAAGATCTGACCACCTGTCAGCATTGTGAACAAATTTTCTACATTTGGCAATGTATTGGGGAGATCACCTCCAGAACCTGGTTTACAGTTACTTTATAATCGTCACACAACCTTACCTTACCATCTGACTTAGGTACAACAAGAATGGGTGTAGCCCAATTACAGATAATATTCTCAGTCTCGAGTCTTTTGAGTTCTTGCTCAACTTTCTCCTTGAGTGCATATGGTATGAGACATGGCTTGCAGTAAACTGGTCTAGCATCCTTCTGTACCCTGACAATCGCCTTGAAGCCTTGGATTGGACTGCCTGTTTCACAGAACACCTTCGGATACTTCTTGATGACATCATCCTTCGATACAAATCTCGTTTCAACACACACAATCTCACTCTAATCCAGGTTCAGTGATCCCAACCAATTTCTTCCTTATCTCCTGCCACTACTAAGAGGGGCAAGCTCTAAAATTGATCCTTATATTTCACCGGTACGGTGATACGACCTATCACAGGAATTTTCTCTCCTGTGTAGCCTCACAGTTCTATCTTGGATTTCTCCAATGGGAAATCACGCAATTTGTCCAGATATAGCGATTCCGGTACAACGCTCACAGATGCACCAGTGTTGATTTCCATGGGTATCTTGGTTCCTGCAACACTTACTTGGATGATTCTTTTCGAATCGCTGTTAGATATCCTCGTGCTTCTGATGACATGTATCTCTTCATCCTGTTGTTTTCTTCCATGTTATGTACTCTCTGGGGATTTCTACTGCTAGCCTTGAAAATTGATTTACCCTTCAGTCGGCATGCCTTTGCAAGATGCCTAATTTTCCTGCAGAAGAAACTCTCCGCCTTCATATATGGACAACTTTGAGCAATGTGTTGTCCCAGGCACCGATAGCAGGACTTCAATGTATTGTTACCATTGCCAGTTGCAGAGTCCTTGGGGCCCAACTGCCTTTTACTTTTAACCTGCAGGCGATTCACCTCGGTTGTTTGATGACTGGAAATGGTACAAAATTCTCGAAAATATTGGTCGGCCATGTCTATTGACATAGCTGTCTGACAAGCTAAATCAAAAATCAAGTTAGGAGTTGTCAACAACTTTCTTCTGATCGCTTCATTTTTCATCCCACAAACAAAGTGGTCACGCAATGCTCAGTCCTGAAAGTTTCCGAAATGACAGTGAATAGATAGCTTCTTTAATGCTACAATGTATTCACTGATACTTTTGAGGATTAACTGATCTCATGTTCCAAAATGATAACTTTCAGCAATTTCCAGGGGCTCAGGACTGTAGTGATGTTCTAACCTGCTTAGAATCTCCATAAGTGACGTGTATCTTTGGCTTGTCGGGACAAGCAAATTTTTCAGGGTTTCATACACCTTGGGGCCTGCTTCAGTCAAGAAAATAGCCTGTTTTCTTTCCAACACCACCCTGTTACGGTTTTCATTATCGGGGACTTCGATGATACTATTTGTGGTGAAAAACATATCCACATGTGCTCCGAAAGTTTCACGGTCGCAATGGAATTCACCCAAGCACCCTGTTATTCCCATAGGCGCGGCCATCTGGACTCTGGCAGTTCAGCCAAGTGTGCTTGTAATTTACCTTGGATTTTTTTAGCTGCTCTACAAACAAAGGACTTCTCTAGTCTCTGTTGTTTGGCTGAAATCATCCACCAACAAAAATTTCAGCTAGGGAATCCAAAAATCCTATCCTTCATCGCCAATGTGATATTCCTTATAACATCACAAAAATGTTCACAGTGTTACAGGTCAGGGTTTATGTCGAAATGAACAAACCAGTGCAGATTTGTTGGTTCAGTTTATGTTAAAGCAATACCAGGCTATTGATCTTGTGATATATTCCTTACGACATCACAAACACACAGACTGCAAGATGGCTTCATTAACACAGTGTCTGGTGACCTGTCACCTGATGCCTTTATTGTGAAAACAGCAATGGCTGCATTACCACAGTAGCCCACTGGGTGGAGCAGTAGTCCACTAGGTGGAACTATATTACAGATCTCACAGCCAGATACCCCTCTCCTCCAATCCTGACACAAAAATAATGACCCAGCCCTTGCTGCAGTGGGGCATCTTGTGGCGTATGCCATTAGTTAGACTTTTTCCTGCACCCTTCAGCTCAAATATTTATTGCTGGAAGTGCAAGTTGATAACGGCACAGTGAGGGCAATGGGGCATCCTGGACCTTGGAGAACGGTGGGACCAACAATGTATCTCCTTAACCAATGAGATTAAAGGATTGAGAAAGAAACAGGAATGACAGAGAAGGAGAGTGAATTGGAATCAAATCAGGTACGGAAAGAAAGAGAGGAAAACTAATATTGCTTTAAGAGACTGAGAAAAAAGAGACAAAGGAAAAGTAAGAAAAAAATTAAACTTGACATTTTTAGAATCTCTAACAACAATTTACTACATGCAGGAATGAGCATTGGCATTGCATTAACAATTATCATGTCGTTAAAAAGGTACTTGCTCTGTTAACTTCTGCCCAGAACTTTTTACGACGAGTTTAGTGGGTAATTAATGTGCAAATCCAGCAAGTTCTTAAAAATAACGGGGCGGCTAAGGGCGAGCTGCAGGTTGTGCGAAGTAAATGGGCAGGGCGGCATAAATCACCCAGCAAGTTCTGATGATTCGCACCACACGGTATATCTCTTAATTCCCTGAATTTGCTGGCTCATTAATACGCCGTTATTTTGTCAGTCCGATAGTTTAAAGGTTTTGCAGCTAACCCTAATAAAATATCTTGGAGACAATAAAATCCATAATGCTTACTAGAAAGCTTTTCACTTCTGAAGAAAGTTCAATCATCTTTACATCCTCTGCCAAACATCCCCTTGGCTCTCAATAGTAACATCTGCTGCAGTGAGTCAACCCCACACCTACGCACACAAATATACACACCAAGTAAAACATACAGCAGAGAATGAGCAAAGTCTTTCTCTTAGCCCCATAAGATGTTAATTAGAAAGGAAGATGAGGCAAAATATAACTAATAAATTAAGGGACACAAGTTTCACTGAAGGAGTAGGCTAAGATTCCAATGGTGCTGTTTCCACATTGTCTTGGAAGTGTTGTCGCTCATGGAATTTCTACCAAGTATCTGTCTCCACACACACACCTGCATGCCTGTCATTATTTCAAGTTACTGTAGAGAATTAATATGTGCATTTAGTTAACTTTCTAGTACTTCCTCTGGTAGCCCAAGATATTCTCGTAGCTATTTTGAAGTAGTGTAACAAACCCATACTTACCACACACTGTCAGTGAAAGATAGGATTTAATCTAGGGCTGGATTTTCTGCTTTTAAGAATTTGGGGCATTAATGATGGCAGGGCGATCGTGATATCGCCTGGAAAAAGTTTGCTCCTCAGTCAGCAAAATTGGGCAGCTGGGCCCTGAGCATGGGGCAGAGCGCTAAGGGAGGCATTGCACACCTCTCTTAGGGCGCTCCTAGACCAGCTTAGCATGCAAAAATCCTGAGCTAAAGAGCCGGCCTAGAAGTGCTCTGAGAGGCCTGTGGGAGGAAAAAAACTGAAAAAAACCCACCAAAAATATTCCCAAAAATAACACATGCCTCCACAACATAAATCATTAAAAAAAAAACAATCACACTTACCTGAGGTCGACATTACTTACCTCTCTGCAGCCGCCACAGCTCAGACTTTCACAGGAGATCCCAGCAGAGCGCTCTACATAGCACTACGGGTCGGGCAGGAGGCAAAAATCGAGCCCGTATCGCAACCAGGGGGCGTTGCACACCGACTCGCCTCTTCCATGCGGTAATGCTCCGCGGCCCACCGAAATCAGCCCTGGAAACCGTGGCAGGGTGCTGGAAGCTGGCCGTCCACCCACAAGAACTTACTGCCACCATTGCCACCCCTCCAGGGTGAAAACAGAGGTGGCAACGAGCCAAAAATCCAGCCCATTGAATATTGTCTTTGCTTTCATCGGAATGAGCAGACTCCAAATGCCTTGTGGCATTTTTATAGTTAAGCCCACCTACCTGGACTTCTGTGCAACTCCAGCTATGTCTGAATTGAAAGATGCTTTAAAATATCAAGAAAACATCAGGCAGGACAGTTTGACTTCATATGGCCCTCCCTCAACACAAGCCACTATTCTGTAGATACTAAAATCCAACCAGTTCAAGGTCTGCTGAGAATAAGATGTAGGGATATAATAAATGAGATTGACATTGCATTTGACCTAGTTATACCTGAGCTGATAAAAGCGTTGATGGTGTTTTGTTCCACCTTCTATTTCCACTGGGGCAGAGAAGGCTGAGGAAATGTAATAGATTTTTTTTTAATTATGTGGGATTTTGATAGGGTGGATAAGGACAGACTAAGGTTGTCACTGAAAATAAGGAGAAAGTTTAGGAGAAATAGCTTTAGGCAGAAAGTTGTTAAATCATGGACTACTTTGCCGCAGGAAGCAGTTGTGACATACACCATCGCATTTTTTAAAGGCAAAGTAGATAAATATTTGATTTGAATTCGGGGAAGATACAGAATAATGGAGGGACAACAGAGCAGTGGGATTAGACTGCCTTCACAAAGAACCAGCTCTATGATGGGTCAACTGGCTTCCTTCAGTGCTGTAAACATCTGTGATTCTAACCCACATGCATGCATATAAGCATTTTGATTAAATTCATTAGGAGTGACATTACAATTTTATAAGAATAAAATCTTAATACTATTTTTATGTTATTTAGATTGTTTTATTAAACCTTTGAAACCCCAGGCAGTATTTTGTAACCAATAATAGTTCCACTTTCATTTATGTGGAGCCTTAACATGTTGGCTGCAAAGGATATACTGAAAGGAAAAGGAGGTGAGGTAGCGTTGCTGGTTAAAGAGGAAATTAACGCATTAGTAAGGAAGGACATTAGCTTGGATGATGTGGAATCTGTATGGGTGGAGCTGCGGCTACTGGGAGTTGTGTATAGACCACCAAACAATAGTAGTGAGGTTGGGGACACCATCAAACAAGAAATTAGGGATGTGTGCAATAAAGGTACAGCAGTTATCACAGGTAACTTTAATCTACATATAGATTGGGCTAACCAAACTGGTAGCAATACGGTGGAGGAGGATTTCCTGGAGTGTATTAGGGATGGTTTTCGAGACCAATATGTTGAGGAACCAACTAGAGGGCTGGCCATTCTAGACTGGGTGATGTGTAATGAGAAAGGACTAATTAGCACTCTTGTTGTGCGAGGCCCCTTGGGGAAGAGTGACCATAATATGGTAGAATTCTTTATTAAGATGGAGAGTGACACAGTTAATTCAGATACTAGGGTCTGAACTTAAGGAAAGGTAACTTCGATGGTATGAAACGTGAATTGGCTAGAATAGACTGGCAAATGATACTTAAAGGGTTGACGGTGGATAGGCAATGGCAAACATTTAAAGATCACATGGATGAACTTCAATAATTCTACATCCCTGTCTGGAGTAAAAATAAAACTGGGAAGGTGGCTCAACCGTGGCTAACAAGGGAAATTAAGGATAGTGTTAAATCCAAGGAAGAGGCATATAAATTGGTCAGAAAAAGCAGCAAACCTGAGGGCTAGGAGAAATTTAGAATTCAGCAGAGGAGGACAAAGGGTTTAAATAGGAGGGGGAAAATAGAGTATGAGAGGAAGCTTGCTGGGAACATAAAAACTGACTGCAAAAGCTTCTATAGATATGTGAAGAGAAAAAGATTAGTGAAGACAAACGTAGGTCTCTTGCAGTCAGATTCAGGTGAATTTATAATGGGGAACAAAGAAATGGCAGACCAGTTGAACAAATACTTTGGTTCTGTCTTCATGAAGGAAGACACAAATAACCTTCTGGAAATACTAGGGGACCGAGGGTCTAGTGAGAAGGAGAAACTGAAGGAAATCCTTATTGGTCAGGAAATTGTGTTAAGGAAATTGATGGGATGAGGCCGATAAATCTCCGGAGCCTGATAGTCTGCATCCCAGAGTACTTAAGGAAGTGGCCCTAGAAATAGTGGATGCATTGGTGATCATTTTCCAACAGTCTATCGACTCTGGATCAGTTCCTATGGACTGGAAGGTAGCTAATGTAATATTACTTTGTAAAAAAGGAGGGAGAGAAAACGGGTAATTATAGACCAGTTAGCCTGACCTCAGTGGTGGGGAAAATGTTGGAATCAATTATTAAAGATGAAATATCCAGGTCAGCATGGATTTATGAAAGGGAAATCATGCTTGACAAATCTTCTGGAATCTTCTGGAATGTTTTGAGGATGTAACTGGTAGAGTGGACAAGGGAGAACCAGTGAATGTGGTGTAGTTGGACTTTCAAAAGGCATTTGACAAGGTCCCACACAAGAGATTGCTGCGCAAAATTAAAGCACATGGTATTGGGGGTAATGTACTGATGTGGATAGAGAACTGGTTGGCAGACATGAAGCAGAGAGTCGGGATAAACGGGTCCTTTTCAGAATGGCAGGCAGTGACTAGTGGGGTGCCGCAGGGCTCGGTGCTGGGACCCCAGCTATTTACAATGTACATTAATGATTTAGATGAAGGAATTGAGTGTAATATCACCAAGTTTGCAGATGACACTAAGCTGGATGGCAGTGTGAGCTGTGAGGAGGACGCCAAGAGGCTGCAGGGTGACTTGGACAGGTTAGGTGAGTGGGAAAATGCATGGCAGATGCAGTATAATGTGGATAAATGTGAGGTTACCACTTTGGTGGCAAAAACACGAAGGCAGAATATTATCTGAATGGCGGCAGATTAGGAAAAGGGGCGGTGCAATGAGACCTGAGTGTCATGGTACATCAGTCATTGAAAGTTGGCATGCAGGTTCAGCAGGTGGTGAAGACGGCAAATGGTATGTTGGCCTTCATAGCTAGGGGATTTGAGTATAGGAGCAGGGAGGTCTTACTGCATTTGTACAGGGCCTTAGTGAGGCCTCACCTGGAATATTGTGTTCAGTTTTGGTCTCCTAATCTGAGGAAGGACGTTCTTGCTATTGAGGGAGTGCAGCGAAGGTTCACCAGACTGATTCCCGGGATGGCAGGACTGACATATGGAGAGAGACTGGATCGACTGGGCCTGTATTCACTGGAGTTTAGAAGGATGAGAGGGGATCGCATAGAAACCTATAAAATTCTGACATGACTGGACAGGTTCGATGCAGGAAGAATGTTCCCGATGTTGGGGAAGTCCAGAACCAGGGGACACAGTCTAAGATAAGGGGTAAGCCATTTAGGACTGAGATGTGGAGAAACTTCTTCACTCAGAGTTGTTAACCTGTGGAATTCCTGACCGCAGAGAGTTGTTGATGCCAGTTCATTGGATATATTCAAGAGAGAGTTAGATATGGCCCTTACGGCTAAAAGGATCAAGGGGTATGGAGAGAAAGCAGGAAAGGGATACTGAGGGAATGATCAGCCATGATCTTATTGAATGTGGTGCAGGCTCGAAGGGCCTAATGGCCTACTCCTGCACCTATTTTCTATGTTTCTATGACTCAAAGTACTTCTAACTATGACTGTTATATGGGCAAGATGGGCCACATATGTGCTGTATTCTTTGTATAAAGTATTGGAAATGTTTTGTGATTTTTACAGTCAACCATAATTGTGATTTGTAATGTCCAGCTTTGCAAATAGTGACACAACATAATTGAATATTGATGCTTGGAGTATTAAATTAATCACAACATGACAACAGTACTGACAAGCGGGACAAGTTCCTGAGAGTGGAAGGCATCTCAAATTATAGAAATTTAGTAGGGATAGCTGAGATTATTACCATGCTTCATTGCCTTTAGGAGTCAGAGGGATTTCCCAGGGTTTTACATAAATCTGCCTCAGGTTTTTTTGTGTTATTTTGCTTGGTCCAGGAGTTTACAGAGCTAGGGTTGGATGGTGAGAATGGTTGGTGCACTTGAGCTGGATGGAATGGGCTTGACGGGAAAAGTGGCCTTTACTTATAAATGTTTGTATGTTCCAATGGCCATTAGGACAGAAGAAGGAAATGGCTACAACCACTTAAAGAAATTACTCATCAAACATTGAATGACAATTAAGAAGGTAAATTGATCATTCCTACAGCAATAGAGATTGTTAATTGTGCTGCTACTAAAACTCAAGAGTAGAGTTTTCTGCAGGTGACTGTAGCAAACACTTTGGCCGTGATTTCGCCTACTGAGGCGGGTCTGGGGTGGCTGGGGTCTGTAGCGAGGTCCTGGCCCGCTGCCTGCTCCATCCCACTCTCTACAAGTAATTTTACCTTGATTGGGCTTGTTAAGACCGTCCAGCGAGGTTCCTCGCCAATTAAAAGGAAGCGGGTCTGATGATGTCATTTAATGACGCGTCATCAGTTGATTTCCTTCAAGGGACTATGCGCACATTGATTTTGACAGTTGTGCTGTCAGTGTTCTACAACATTGAGATGCTGCAAACACTGATTGGCACTGCACAGAGGTGCAGTATGGAGAGAGACATGGGAGAGCCTGGATGCAGCTGCACAGTGGTGCAAATCTTTTAATGATCAGCTGCGATAGGTACTACTGCCGCCTCTGAATCAGAAGGTTGTGGGTTCAAGTCCCACTTCAGGGACTGGAGCACATAAGTCTAGATTGACGCTCCAGTACAGTACTGAGGGAGTGCTGTACTGTCGGAGGTGCCATTTTTCGGGTGAAACGTTAAACCAAGGCCTCTTTTGCTCTCTCAGGTGGACATAAAAGATTCGAAGGCACTATATCAAAGAAGAGTAGAGGTGTTATCCCTGGTGTCCTGGCCAATATTTATCCCTCGATCAACATAACAGAACAAATTATCTGGTCATTATCACATTGCTGTTTGTGCAAATTGGCTGCCACATTTCCCACATTACAACACTTCAAAAAGTACTTAATTGGCTGTAAAGTGCTTTGAGACATCTAGTGATCGTGAAAGGCGCTATTTTAATGCAAGTCTTTCTTTTCTTTATCTCAGTAGATCATGAAAGGTTACTGCAAAGCCACACTTAACCTCATCCTGCTGTGTCTCTCATCATATCCCTATCACTGTGCCTTCTCTACCCTACTCCTGCACATCCTTACTCACACCAACTTACCTTGCACCTCCACCCATCCCCCTCTCTATCTACATTATCACTTCCCCATTCCACTAACCGCCCCTCACCCTCACCCTAATCCAATCATACCAATTAACAACACACAAGGGTCAGCATTTGGGTGTTATCGCCAATGTTCATGTTCATGTAAAGTATCTGTTAATGTGTTGTCAAACATTGAAATCTTTATTTTGAACAATTTCCGTTATTGGACAGATTTGTGTGCACCTTTTGAAAGTAGCTTAGTGAGTTGCAGTGGATGGTGAGACATAACTGTTCCCCCCACAATGTGATGAGTGTGAAAAGAATGGCTTGGGCATTGTAGGGATTATTTAAAGTGTTGGAGTGGGGTGGTGCTAACCTGGCTCATCATGTGGCAGCCAGGGTGTGCAACGTCAAGTGAAGTAAATGTGGCCATGGTGAGGTCATCCTTGGCCTCCTGAGCAGCAATGTGGTTGGATGCTGATGCCTTGTATCCTATGCAGCAACAGTTGATTGTGGAGAAGGTTGGTATTGTTGTTGGTGATGCTGGCGTTGGGGCTGATCGTGGTGGGATTCTGAGGACCAAGGTGAGATTTTTCCAAGGCTACCGAAGCTGATGGAATAAATGGCAGGTGAGGTTGAGATGACAGAAGTGATCTGTCAATGGTGAGAGAGGTTGTTCCAATAAGGTGACACTGGATAGAGAGTTTGCTCCTAACATTTGCTCTATCTTCCAAATGCAGTGAGCAACAGCTTCTAACCCTTGAAAATGAACACTTATGAAATGGGAGCTTTTAAAAACCATTTGCAGCTGTCAAGTTAAGAAATCATCCCATGCTGACACTCGACCTCCTTACCTGACGTGATCCCGGAGCAGCGGGGAAGCCGTTGGCGAGCTCTAAAAATCTAAAGGTGATCTTAAAATAATTTTTAAGTGCTTGATAACAAATTTTTAATAATCTAAATTGCCTCCTCCGCCAGCCGCTTGGTATTGGGTCTGTTCAGCATTGACAGACCCCACACTTGGAAGATTAGTGTGAAAGTGGGTTGACAGCGGGCTCCTGACCCGATGTCAATCATTTCATATTGGACAGCTAACCTGCCTCCGAACCGCAGTGCAGGTAAAATTCAAGCCTTTGTCATTGAAATGGCAAAATAAAATGGTAAAAGCATATATGTAAATTGAAGAGCTGTCGACATCTGTTGTCAAATGAAACAGAATTTCGGAGTTTACTCGCCTGCTGTATATTTTCTCTTACAAAGAACATAATGGATATTCAGGAGGGATTAAAAGGTCTCATTGAGGGTTCACTTGACACTATAATCTGTGAAAGCAATGCTCAAGCTGATGCTGGCAACCAGTATGCTCTAGGCAGTTGATGTTTGATGACATCCGGACTGAAACATTAACAATTATAATGTGATTACTGCAAGTGGTGGCACAACAGGCTGTTATTTGCGATGCAGTTGAAAAATCACCACTTTGCATTTCCCCGATACCAAGACAAACATAGGACAGCAACGTTTACAATCTTATCAATCAATGCTGGTTGGAAATGCATTGCAGAATGATTAGTCTGCTGCCTGTTTCTGGTTCACAGGATTTATAATACGTATTACGCTCCCCCTTACATGTTTTCTTAACAATGCTACAAAAGCAATTTTAGGAAAAAAGACACTGAGAAAATATCTGCCACTTGCAATAAAAAAGGTTCATGAATATTAGTGGAGAAAAGAGTATTAATGTGGCAAACAGATTACTTGCTTAACAGGAACTGACTGCAGAGCAGTTTTGAATTGATTTCATGGATATACAGAGGAAAATAATCTCATTCATCCCGTGAGGTTTCTGTGTGATGCATAAAGCTTTTTGTGATGATGTTTTATGTTAGAACAAAGAATCCAGCACACAGACGATTCGACGGTTTTAGGCTGATTTATTAATAGCAGATCAGATATCTCTCTCCTGACGGCTTGTCTCAAAGCTCAGGATAAAACAAAACTGGAAGTTAGAGAAGAGAGAAATCCCAGGAGGTAAATAAATTTGCGATCTATTGATTTAAGTGACTGACATCGCACCTATTTGACAAAACTGAAACATTCATTCCAGTGACGCGCAAGTAAAAGGAACATAAAAATTAGGAGCTTTACAGTAATGAGAACAAAATTTGTCCTGATTCACAGCAGCATGTTTGCTTATTGCCAGCCAGTCCTGAGTCATGCAATCACTTGCTTCTGAATTGATCCTACCATTCTTATTATGCATTTAATTGAACAGCATATTTTTATATTGAAGTACAGAACATTGCACTTCATGGTTTAATCAGCTCTCTGCCTCCTGTTCTTGCACAAATTACAACCCTTTGAACTGCCCTAGCTTGTTCCTCAAAGTTTCCAAACTACCTCCCTCCCTGTTTTTCTCCACTCTGCATGCAACTCAACATCTTGAGATAGACTTGTTGCATTGACTCCTATTTTCATTGATTCTTTCACGGAATCTTTCCCAGGATCTCAAAATTCCCACTCTGCAGCCCCAATTTTAACCCTGCCCACCCAGCGGGAACGTTAAGGGTGGGAGTTAAAATGGCGGTTGGGCGCTTTCTGCAGCATTCCTGATGCATTCACACCCACTGCCATTTTAACCCACAGGATTTCAACGGGGTTGAGGATGCTTGCGACAGGCAGGGCAATGATATTGTTAACATTTAAATGTTAGAGTCCAAAGATGTCATACGAACCCTCGACGCGATTTTCACCGCTGGTTGCCAAGTGCTGGAGCAGCTCGGCCAGAAGAGGCCCAGCCAAGTTATTAAAAAAATTTGTTTTACAGGTTTCCTTGTGAACCAGGAAGAACAGGAGTGTTTCCACAATGAAACATTGGGCCTCCGCTGCCCTGGGCCTCCCTTTCACTCCACCGACCATGATCGCCTCAGACTATACCTCCCCCGAACGCTTAGTTAATGCCAGAGACCATTCCCTCTGGTCCCCAGTGACAGCATCCTGCTGCTCAAAATCCCATTCTTGCCTGCTGGCCTCCACATCATTCCCGACGAGTTCAGGGGGAAATCAGCATTCTCACATTTAAATGAGGCCAGGGCTTCACTATCACCATCGTGGGAGCTTCCCTCCCACACGCTGCACTCCCACCCTGAGTTAAAATTCTGCCTTTTCTTCCTTTTATCTACAGGCTTATAAAACACAAGCTTGGCATCGACTAATCACTATTTCCTGATTCACATTGTGTTCTATTGTATGTTTTTCTAACCTAGTAATATTGTGCAATATGGGCCCAGATATTTCAGTTTGGGTTTTCAATTAAAAAAAACTGCACAAACACTGAAGTTAAAAAAAAAAATCAAACAGCAGTGAGGGCTTTAACATGGTACTAATTTTGACCCATTTACTGCAATCTTGACTTTAATCATGTGTTAATACCTGCTGCCTTAATTCTCTGACTATTAATTTTACATGTAACATTCATGTTTGTTATTATGAAGTGTAAATATTTTAGAATCAATAGCTTACATCCAATCATATATATATATATATATATATATATATATCTATGTACAAATACATTGCCTCATAGAGAGTAATTCAAAAAAATAGCCAATAGGACAATGAAGAAATCATAAGGTTACAGCACATAACAAAAATTTCTTCACTCAGAGAGTTGTGAGCATGTGGAATTCTCTACCACAGAAAGTTGTTGAGGCCAGTTCATTAGATATATTCAAAAGGGAGTTAGATGTGGCCCTTACGGGATTAAGGGGTATGGAAAGAAAGCAGAAATGGAGTACTGAAGTGCATGATCAGCCATGATCATAGTGAATGGTGGTGCAGGCTCGAAGGGCAGAATGGCCTACTCCTGCACCTATTTTCTATGTTTCTATGGGCCCAAATTTCCCCATGAGTTTCACCGTTTTTTTGGTGTAACTTGATTTTTCTGGTGTATCTTTTAAGTTGCAAATACGGCCATTTAATTTGCGCCACTGTAAGTGAGTTAGTTAGGTTTTTTGTTAGGTCAGTTTTTTTTTCAAAAGGGGGCGTTCCCAGCCACTTACACTATTTATGCCAATTTGGCCAGTAAAAAGTTGTACTAAACTAACTTAGGGCAGCATATGTGTCCACTTTTGTCCGCACAGAAAGACCTTACTTACAGTTAAGGAATCGGTGCAAATAACTACATTTAAAGCACCACCAAGCACCAAACAAAGCAAAAAAAGTAATAAGCAATTAATTAACAAATAAAATAGAAGCAACCCTGTACCTAAAGCACCAAGCCCAAAGTAATAAGCAATCAATAAATAAAAAATAAAAAAGTAGAAGGAACCCTGCACCTAAACAACATTTCAAGCACCACCAAGCACCAAACAAAGCACAAGCAGTAATAACCATTCAATAAAAACTAAAGAACTGAAGTAAATAATTAAATTAACAAAATTAACAAATAAAGAGCTCAAGTAAATCCTACCTTCGGCCTGGGATGGGGAGGGAGAACGTGGCCACCGCCCTACCGACTTTCAACCCTTTTCGGGCGGGAATTTTTTCCCTTTTTGACCATTTTCCCTTTTTGCCCACTGACATTTTCAAAGAGCTTCACACATAAATTATTTGTATTACAACCTAACTGCATGTTGCTGATTATTTATTGATATACAGGATAGGATGTAGGGTAAGCACACAGCTGTCACTGTATATATGCATCTTTAACATGACAAGACCACCACCCAACCAAACGAACGCAAAGCCAGCCCAGCATGGCAAGCCTCCCCACTCTCTCGCCCCGATCAAAACACAGTCATACCAACCTGTTTCTTGCAGCCTTCAGCGGCCAGCAGGTGCGGTGGGCCATTTGGCCTTGGATAGGGGCTGGACGCGTTCTGCAAACATCATCATCACAATCATGGGATGGAGCTACTGCGCATGCATGACTATTCTACTGCGCACATGCGCAGCTGCTGGCATTGTTTTTGGCTCAGGGCTGTAGCTCCGTCCCCCACGCCACGAGGAGCTACAGCCCTGGGACACACAGCAGAGCGGCCAGAATCATGAGTACGTTTTTTAGCGCCGTTTCCAGCGCACAAAGTCGCCGCATTTCAGGAAAGTGCGTCGGAAAAAGGGGTTGGGGAAATTTGGGCCCTATGTTTCTAAATTATCTGGTCATGATCACATTGCTGTTTTTGGGAGCTTGCTGTGTGCAAATTGGCTGTCGCGTTTCCTACATTACAACAGTGACTACACTTCAAAAAGTACTTCATTTTTTCAGAGTAACTAAATTTCTAATGTTCAAATAAGGTTTTAAACAAAATAAAAACATTAACAACTACATACTTCACAATTATATTATTAAATCTACATGAAATTGTCTTTTAATAACATGTTAACACCATGTTAATATTGAGTTACTACAGGTTGAACATCTGAAATCTGGAGTTCCGTAATTCGGAATGTTCCAGAATCCGGACACTGGGCCGATCTGTGGTGGGGTCGTCCGGAATCCGGACAATGTTCCGAAATCGGGACATTTTTAAAAATCGATTACTGCTGAGAGTTGGGCCGAGGGAAAGGGAAAAACACTCGCAAAAATTCCAAAAAATAAAAATTCACAAAACTCTTACCTACTAAATCGCTGAAAAAAAAATTTAAAATAACATTTAACCTACCTTTTTTGCAGGTCTTCAACGCAGGTTTTTCCCAGCCGCCGACCCCTGACCCAGAACCCCCGACCCCTGACCCGCAGCCGGTGCTACCGAACCCAGAATCGTCGACCCCCCACTCCGTCCCCAGGCTCCGTCACCGGACCTCCCGAATTCCGCCGCGCGCCCCCCACCTTCACTCCCCTTCCCTTACCTCGGCCCAGGCATTTCCGGATTCGGGACGTTGGAAAGACACTCCGAAATCTAGAAATACCCGAAATCCGGAATGACCACGGTCCCGAGGTTTCTAAATTTCGGACGCTCTACCTGTGCTGCTAATTAAAAATATACAAAATCAAAAACAAACATTGTTATTTTTGCCACACCATTTGCAAGTGAGATCCATCTTCCATCACAGCTGGATGTGAACTAATCACTGTTACTGCAACACTAAGCTTTTTGATTAGGTCCTTGCCCATCACATAGTCAAGTAGAAAAGCCTATTACAGCCTTAGAAGATTAACTTTTGCCTCCACAAAACTCTGCTCCTTTTCTGCTCCAATTCTATCTTCTAATCTGAAAGTAATTCAGAGATTGTAATAACAAATCTTGTCACTCCTATCATCTCCATCTGATAGTAAGCCACTGAGGTATGGAAAATGGTCCACATTGTCCAAGGCCGCGCTGTGGATTTTGATGACCGGGGGGCAGTGCTGTGAGGCGGGGTCAGGTTGGTGGAGGACCCTTGTCTTATGGATGTTTACTGTAAGGCCCATGCTTTTGTACAACTCGGTGAAGATGTTGACGATGGCTTGGAGTTCGGCCTCGGAATGTGTACAGATGCAAGCATCGGTTTCCGTACCTCGGGAGCCTATTATCAGCAAGGGCAGACATCAGTGACGAGGTCCAACACCGTCTCCAGTGTGCCAGCTCAGCCTTCGGTCGCCTGAGGAAGAGAGTGTTTGAAGACCAGGACCTGAAATCTGGCACCAAGCTTATGGTCTACAGAGCGGGAGTGATACTCACCCTCCTATATGGCTCAGAGGCGTGGACCAAATACAATAGACACCTCAAAGCACTGGAGAAGTACCACCAGCGCTGCCTCCACAAGATCCTGCAAATCCATTGGGAGGATAGATGCACTAACGTCAGTGTTCTCGCTCAGGCCAACATTCCCAGCATCGAAGCACTGACCACACGCGACCAACTCCGCTGGGCAGGCCACATCGTCTGCATGCCCAACACGAGACTCCCAAAGAAAGCGCTCTACTTGGAACTCCTACATGGCAAGCGAGCCTCAGATGGGCAGAGGAAACGTTTCAAGGACACCCTCAAAGCCTCCTTGATAAAATGCAACATCCCCACCGGCACCTGGGAGTCCCTGGCCCAAGACCACCCTAAATGGAGGAAGAGCATCCGGGAGGGCACTGAGCACCTCGAGTCTTGTCGCCGAGAGCATGCAGAAACCAAACGTAGACAGCGGAAGAAGCATGCGGCAAACCAGACTCCCCACCCACCCTTTCCTTCAACAACTGTCCTACCTGTGACAGAGACTGAAATTCCCGTATTAGACTGTACAGTCATCTGAGAATTCACTTTTAGAGTGAAACAAGTCTTCCTCAATTTCGAGGTCTGCCTATGATGATGATGATGGTCTCCATCTTGATTTTTTACAGTTCTCATAACTTTTGTCTGGTGTGAAAAGCTCATGACTCACACATACTGCAAGATCAAACTTTTGGAACACAATAAAAGCAATAATTTTTGTGATATACATAATTTAGAGCCAAGTTACAGGCTTACGCGCATTTTTATTTCAATCTAATTGCTCTCATGCAAGTCAGCCTGAATCAGGATAGAAAATCAACAGCTATTAGCTGAGGCACAAGGGAAAGGAAATAAGGGGAAAAAAGCAAGCAGAAGAGTTCATAGAAGGGCAAATATGTATAATTATAAATGATTACTGTTGATAGAAACCTGAGGAACAAAAGGTGCTCTTTGCAAGGTGGAAATGGAACTTAAAAAGGTCAAAAAAAACATAATTGAACAGGTCATTTATTTGCAAAGCTGAATTGTGTTTCTCGAATTCCAAAGCTAGAATTTGCTCCTTCAACAAAATCTAATTTTCTACCTTGCTCATATAATACAAGGGCCATTTTTTACAGGCAGTAAAATACTAATGGATATTTCCATCACCAGCATTTCTTTTTTCATTTACTTTGAAACCATTCTGAAGAATAATGAGATTACCAAACAGAATTGGGCGATGAAGGCTGAGAACATGGAATCGAAGCTGTCAGGTGTATGAACTTTGCTAGTGTTTGGAATGCTAACTACCAAAAATGAAATCCCCCACAGGTACAGGAGATGAGAGAGGGAAAATCTGAGAGCGAGAGTTGTCACCAAACTGCTCTTGCACATACCTTGAATACTAATAATGCTGATTATTCATACAGTTAGACTTAACTAAATCCCTGAATTAGTAATTTAATATAATGAGCTATACTTTACTTTCCTTTCTAGCCTGTCACTAATTCTCTGATTACAGTACTGTTACATTATCAACCTTAGATTCTAGAGAAAATATTTAACAGATTAAAAAAACCTCTGGGAACTGTCAATCATTACCAACTATGTAATAGTATATAGTTATGTAACAAGTCGCCTTTAGCTAAAGGACTAATTCAGGTATTGTGATCCTAGAGAGCATCTTTACTTGTGGGGGAGAAGCACATCCTTGTTATGTCGTGACTATTATTTAACACTAATAAAAATGGGTTGATGCCTCTGCTAAAACAGCAGACAAAGAAACTATTTTACAAGTGCTTTTAGGGTACATCTGCCATGTTGCCAACAGTTTTGTTTTCCTTTTCAAAATGGAACTCTCCATTTTTGTGTATAATTCTTTTTACATTTTAAATTCTGTGCTTGTTAGTTTGAGAGCTATCATTAGAACACAAGAACATAAGAATTAGGAACAGGCGTAGGCCACACGGCCCCTCGAGCCTACTCTGCCATTCAATAAGAAAATGGCTGATCTTTGACCTCAACTCCACTTTCCTGCCCGATCTCCATATTATTAGGATCATTAGTGCTCTCTTTTTGCTTTTGGCAGTTGAGGACATTTTCAACTCATCGATGGAACATAAAACTGGCGTTGCGTGTAGGGCTCTGGTTATGGAAACTGCCCAATTTTCTATTGAAATCAATATAAAATGGGAGCCTGACCTATGCCAGCTTTACTCTCTGGCAGTAGGCTGAAAATTATGCCAACCTTCGGTACAGCACAGGTCAGATGCAGAATAAAGCTAATTTTACTCGGCCCCAACAATGTGCCTTAACCTCAACCTCAAAAAAAAAAAGACCACATTGTGCAGCTGTGTCAATTTCTCCTGCTTCACACACCAGCTATTTTGTGATCCCTCTGAGTGACATTGCCAGTAGAGTGCTAATTGGTGTCGATTCATGGGTAGCCTTGTGTTATGTAGTACATCATCTGGAACTGTCCAAACTCATTTCTCTTCCAGCCACCAGAGAGAGGAGACTTTCATCTCACTCGTCACAGTTTGACCCCCAGCCTTTGTAGAAGCACAGTGTTCTAATGCCATGCCCTTCTCAGTCTGCAATTTAAAAAAAGTAATATCCATGATCTATTGTGTACAAGACGTTAAGTAAGTTTAAAGCTGTAAAACAATTGATTCTGCAGATATTCATAAATCACTCCAATTTCCTCTTGCAGACTATGGCATCATGAGATGTCTCCAATTGAATTATATCTTTGTAACTCATTGCTAGCTATCTTATTACCCTATAAGCAATGTAAATTTGCTGTATATTGAGTGTTTTATACTTCTGGACTTGTGACAATAAAATATGAACTAAGATCCACAAATCTATATTGTTGCTGTTATTCTCAAAATAAGTGTATACATATCTAGGGGCTGAAATTCATCTCCGCCTGAAATGGGGTGCACAAACCACTTTTTGGCGGTCATTAACGCCGGAATGGTTGCGGCGGCCATTAGAGCGAAATTCAGTACTTTAAAGAAAAAAATGGCGACCAGCAGTATTGATTGGTGGGAATCAGCAGTTTGCAGTGGTGTGGGTGCTGAGTGACATTTGGACCGCGAAATTCAGCTAATGTTGATTTAGTGCTAACGAGCCAGCTCTCCCTGGCCTTTAAAGGGCAGGGTTTGCAGCTAGGCCCTGAGCAGGGAAGCTGTTTGAGTGGAGGCCATGGCTAATGCACCAATAGCAAGGAGGGCAACCAGATTTCCTGACGCTGAACTGAAGACCCTCGTGGAGGGAAGGAGGTGCGTTCTGTATTCTGATGCCGACAGACCGACTCGCGAAGTTTTCACGAATGCCTGGAGAGAGATAGCCGAGGAGGTCTCTGATCTCCATTCATGATTGCACCCTGATCCAATGTCGCAAAAGGATGAACGACATCATCTGTCTGATGAAAGTGAGTACCTGTTCCACCAACTCCTGACCTTCCATTTGCGAGGCTCTCCTTCATCCTTCTCTTATTTCCATACAGTCGGACCCAGGGAGGTGGTAACTGATAAAATTAAAAGTTTTCAAACCAGTAAAAAAAAAAGCACCAGAAATCCTTCAGAGGCCCCCATCCACCTAAATCCCTGCAAAAGAAATAAAGAAAAGAAACGCACTAGCCTTTTTTTGCAGGTCTTCATACTTAGCGTTGAGGTAAGACCTGCCTCCGCGCAGCGGTCTTTTCCCCTGCTGGAGCGGAGGACCACACGGACCAAACTGGCAACGCAGCAGGCAGGAGGACTCTTGTGGGCGTTGCACGCCAGCAGATGCCAGCGGACGGTACCCAGCGGTCTCTCCCCACCGGCGTGAGGACCTGATGAAACTCGCTCAGAGGGGAGAGCGCCCAAAAACCATCAAGACCGCCGAGAAAACACGGCAGCAACCGAACAAACTTGGGCCCATAGTCACTGAAGCATCATTTGATTGTTGAGGTCTGTATATATAATGTGTGTGCATTCTCGCAATGGAGGCTCCCTTTCATGTCACAGTTACAGCTGCATGTCAGGGACAGACACTTATGCACTCATTTATGATGCGTCATGACACTGCTACACAGCAAGCATTCTTTGTCTTGCAGGGCAAGATTGCTCACAACCGAATGGAGCAAAGGAGGACTGGTGGGTGAGGCTGACATACAGCTGCTCACTCCACTGGAAGAAAGGGTCCAGGCGCTAGTGCGCACTCATGCTGCCTTCCCTGTGGCCTCTGGTAGTGCCGATCCCGCAGTGGGCAGCATGGGTAAGTGAAGGCCCTCCTTGAGTGCTATCTCTCTGCCTACTGTGCATTTTCTTATGAAAGTGTGCAAGTTGCAGCCTGCATGTGCCAATTCCCTACTCCCCCTCATGGCAGCCCTTGTTCCATTTATGCTTGCAGATGAGAGGCCGAGTGGGAGCCAAGGCCAGGGACATAGCGCTGATGTGAGTGGAACGGGAAGCCAGGATGGCAACCTGAGGGCAGTGGTAGCCGAGGCCAGGGAGAGGCCGATGAGGACATTGGGAGCCAAAGCCTGGAGGAGAGCCAAGAGGATACTGACAGCCATGGCCATGCCGAGCGTGAGCCTGGACGAGACCTTGGAGGCCAGTGCATATGTTGGCGCCTTGTCGGATAAGATTGAGAAAGAGGGGGACGCTGCTGGCAGCACCATGTAACTGCTTCCTACAGTCACACGTGCCAGCTCAGATACAGGGAGTATGCGGTCCGAACAGGTAGAGATAACAGAGGGGTCTGCACTGGATATTGCACCGGGGCCTAGCGGGCTGTAGCATGGTAAGGGGCAAAAGGAACCTCGGGTGTCATCTCTCCGGAGGGGGGAGAGGAGGGGGGAGGGGGGGCGAGTGCGCATGCGCATGCGCATGTGAGTTCTGCTGGAGGATTCAGACGAGCCCATCGATGTTGGGGCTTATGAAAGAAGGATGCAGGCCATGCATTCCCAGATGTTGGGGGCAATGGCAAGGATGCCGGAGAGGCTGTCGCAAGTGGTCAGGAGTGTGGAGGAGTTCGCCTCCCACTCTGCTCACACTATGGAGTTCATCATTGCCAGTGTGCAGACAATGGTGGACTCCCAGATTGACCATGCAGATCCAGCTGTGATGCGGTGACTGACTGGGGATGTGGCAGCTGCCATTACAGCACAGGCCCAAGTGAATGAGAGTATCGGTGCTGCTATGGATAGCAAGCCGTGGCCCTGGAAGCTCAGAATGCTCTGAGGTACTCTGGGCAACAGGCCACGGAGTGTCTTATTGCTGTCATGTCTGGTGGCTTTGAGGCTGTGGCTGCTCTCATGCAGTCTCAGCTGGATGCCACGCGAGACTTCAGTGTTGCCATCGCGGCTGGGTCCACCACGGTCCACAGGGGACCTTCCGGTGCGGCGCCAGAGCGCCGACCTGTGCTCCGTCAGATTGGTGGCGATGGTGATGTGCTGCCCCTGGGGAGTGGTGCAGCCTCCTCGGACCAGGACGATGATGTTGTGCTGCCTCAGGATCACAGCATTCCTGACCCCAGGCCTGTCACTCCACCATTGTCTCGAAGCATGTACTTGCCCGAGCCAAAGACAACTGAACCCTCCGAGGAGGGTGCTGACCAGTCTCCAGCCAGCCCTTGAAAGGCCAGAGCTGGTCGAGGGCGTCCTAGAAGGACATCTGTAGCTTCTACACAGGAAACACAGCATCCTTCCCAGACCCATGAAATAGCCACAGGGGAGACACTGCAGCGTAGTAGCAGAATTCATTTGCGTAAGATGTGTTATAAGCAGACGCACAAGGGTGAGAAATTATTATGTGTATGTTTTTTGCACCTTTCTTTATTCTGTAATAAATCTTTATCTTGTGTTCCCATATCTGTGTAGGTGTATCATTTCACTGTGGGCAATGTTGTGTGAAAGGATTAATTGGGATGGCTATGCAAATGCAAAGATGAAGGGTGAAGTGGGCATTAACGCATCGGAAACAAGCAGCAATTAGACGGTTCTGCACTTCCCTTGCAGGGTTGGGATGGCAATGACGCCTCCAGGGTGACTGGCAACATGCATCCTGGTCCTCCTCCTCCTACTCCTGCGCCTCTTCCTGAGGTGCTACTGCTGGCTCGTCCTCCAACGGCTGGCCCCTCATGATTGCCAGGTTGTGAAGCATGCAGTAGACGACTACGAATAGGGAGACCCGCTCAGGCGAGTACTGCAACACTCCACCAGAGCAGTCCAGGCAACGGATCCTCTGCTTAAGGATCACGATGCAGTGCTCAATTAGGCACTTGATGGCTGAATGAAAGTTGTTGTAAGCCTGCTGCGCAGCAGTGCTGGGGTTGCGAAGGGGAATCAGCAGCCAAGTGCACAGGGGATACCCCTTGTCACCAAGCAGCCACAATCTTGGTTTGGGCCCGAGAACACGGCGGGCACACCAGTGTGTGGCACAGGATGAAGGCATCATGGCTGCTGCCAGGATACCGGGCATCAACTACCATGATCCTGTGCTGGTGGTCACACCAGCTGCACGTTGAGGGAGTGGAATCCCTTTCGGTTAATGAACATCTCCAGATTGGTTTGTGGCGCCTTCAATGCAACGTGTGCAGTTTATGTCGCCCTGCACCCTGGGAATCCAGCAATCTGCACAAACCTGGTCTGCCGCTCCATCTGATTCTCCCTGCTCATCGGGAAAGAAATGTATTCGTGCCTTCACTTGTAGAGAGCATCTGTCACTTGACGGATGGAGCGATGGGCGGAGAACTGAGAAATGTTGGAAAGAGCCAGTGGCATAGAAATTTAGTGCTATGGCCACTCTGGTTTCCACGCTCAGAGCTGTCTGAGGCTGCAGATCTGGCCACAGGAGATTGCATAGCTCCCTGACGATGTCCTTCCTGAATCTCAGCCTGCAGAGACATTGGACACCCATCAGCTCCATGAACACACACTGCTGCCTGCAGACTCTTGCACAATAGGGTCTTCTTACCCCAACTCTATGCTCGGTTCCTCCTATGGCAGCTGGCTCATTGCCTTCTCTCTCATCCTCTTCATGCTCCTCGGCCTCTGTAGGCTGCTGGCAACTATCTGCCTCGTGTGCATCCTGCCTTCTTTCTATCTCATCCACTATCTGGTACGGGGGTTCAGCGTACCTGACCCTCCTCCTCAGGCCAGGTCCTTCCTGGGCAACCTCTCTGCCTTGAGGTCTGTTGCCATTTCCAAGCCCTTCTCTATCTTGGCCATCCATGCCTGCTGCCTCCCTTGCCCGCTGCCTCTCGAGCCGTTGCTGACGGCGCGCTTTCTCCTGTGTGCCTCCCTGTTGTGCTCAATTTTCAGGAGGCGTTCCGCTTCCAGCATTGAGCTCATTGCCTCTGTAAGCTCAACCGTCACAATGAGGCCTCTGTGGAGTACAGATTGAGGCCCCCAGGTCAGTAACCTTAAATGCTGCTATGAAAAGGGTGAGTGAGAAAGTTTTTAGAAGTCCGAGAAATTTTTCTGAAAAAAATGGAGATGCACGCAACACTCCTTTGAAGTCCACTGGCGGTCCTGAGCAGGCACAGTGCGTGGGCACAGAGCACCAGCACAGTGCGCCGCCGACACAGTACATCGACATGATGAGCCGACACAGTGCACCCACACAGTGCACTGACACAGTGAGCCGACACAGTGCACCCACACAGTAAGCAGACACAGTGCACCGACACAATGAGCCGACACAGTGCACCCACACAGTGAGCCAACACAGTGAGCCTGTCATGTATCTCACACTACTGTATGTAACTGTATCTTACCATGCTATACATGACTGTAACTAGATATGACCTGTAACCACAAGCATACTTTACCACCAGATGTGCACTTGCAGGAGACACTGCATACCTGTTCCACACAGGTATATAAAGGCAGGTCTCAGGCAAGTGTGGCACTCGAGAGCTGTGAAATAAAGGTGCAGGTCCAGAGTGGCCTTGACTTCAGCATGTGCCTCGTGTAAGTCTGTACTGCAGGGTCAGGACTTTACAGTGGCGACGAGTTACGGGATCACGGGATCACAGAATCCACAGAATGGCTACCAACGGCTCAGATGAGAAATACAATGCTGGAGACAACTGGGAGGACTTTATAGAAAGGCTCCAGCAAAGCTTTGTAACCAAAGACTGGTTGGGCGATGATAAGGCAGACAAGAGAAGAGCCCATCTCGACCAGCTGTGGCTCGAAAACATACGCCTTAATGAAGGACCTGCTGGCACCCGAGAAACCAGCAAGCAAGTCGTTTGAGGAGTTGAGCACACTGGTGAGAGACCACCTGAAGCCCGCGAGCAGCCTACACATGGCCAGACACAGGTTCTACAACTACAGACGCTGTGTGGGCCAGAGCATACCGCCACAAAGTCGGGAACTTCGGAGGCTGACTAGTTTATATGAGTTCTCCGATGAACTAAGGAGAGAAGTACTGAGAGACTTTTTTATTGAAGGAATAGGCCATGCAGGCATATTCCGAAAGCTCATAGAGACCAAGAACTTGACCCTAGAGGCAGCAGCACTGGTCGCATAGACATTCTTGGTAGGAGAAGAAGAAACGAGGATGATCTATACTGCGGGTACGACAACTAACGAAACATCGGAACAAAGGGTTCACAGCGTGAAACAAGCCGCTACCCCCACACACAGAAAAAGGCAGGAGAGCAGGCTTTCAACAGCAGGCAGTGGCGCCAGAAGCCATCAAGGGCCACATGAACGGCCGTTCACACCTCATCAACCCACAATGCGAGCAATCAACTACAGACTGAGAGAAGCTCAAGAGAGATCAGCCAGACGCAGCTCATCCTTCGGAAACAATGGAAGCGGTCTGTGCTGGAGATGTGGGGGAAGGCACTCAACAAGGGGGTGTCGATTTCAGCATGCTGTTTGCAGAAACTGCAACTTTCCAGGGCATCTGGCTCGCATGTGCAAAAAAACAGCAGTTCGGCTGGTATACGAATCGGAAGGGTCAGAAAGCGGACCAGAAGATGGTGGGGACCGTGCCCGGGACACCGAGGTACAGCGGGTCAACACGATCAATGTCCACTGTTCTTACAACAAGATGCCTCCAATAATGATGAGGGTCCTACTCAACGGGTTACCCGTCAACATGGAACTGGACACAGGAGCTAGTCAATCTCTCATGAGCGTCCAACAATTTGAACAGTTGTGGCTGCACAAAAGCAACAGACCAAAACTCACAAGGATCGACACCAAACTAATGACCTATACCAAAGAAATTGTCCCAGTCCTTGGCAGCGCCATGCTCTCAGTCACACACAAAGGGATGGTGAACCAACTTCCCCTGTGGATTGTCCCCGGAGATCTCCCACCACTGTTGGGGAGAAGCTGGCTGGCAAAACTAAATTGGAAATGGGATGATGTTCGCGCCATGTTGTCAGAGGAACGGACCTCCTGCTCAACAGTTCTAAGTCATTTTGAACATCTCTTTCAGCCAGGTGTGGGCACCTTCAAAGGGGCTAAAGTTAAAATCTACATCAGACAGGATGCCAGACCGGCCCATCACAAGGCTAGAACTGTGCCTTATGTGATGAGGGAAAAGATTGAACACGAACTGGACCGGCTTCTGCGGGAAGGCATTATCTCACCCGTGGAATTTAGCGACTGGGCAAGTCCTATCGTTCCCGTCATGAAGCCTGATGGATCCGTCCGAATCTGTGGGGATTACAAGTCTACCATAAACAGAGTCTCCCTACAGGACCAATACCCGCTACCCAGAGTGGAGGACCTATTTGCCACATTGGCTGGAGGAAAACTTTTCTCAAAACTAGATCTCACATCTGTGTATATGACGCAAGAACTGACCGAAGAGTCTAAGCTACTCACCACCATCAACACACATCGAGGCCTTTTTATGTACAATCGATGCCCATTCGGCATCAGGTCGGCAGCTGCTATATTCCAGCGCAACATGGAGAGTCTGCTCAAGTCCATCCGGGGACGGTTGTGTTTCAAGATGACATATTCATCATGGGCAGGGACACCGACTCCCATCTCCGCAACTTGGAGGAAGTATTAAGTCAATTGGATCGGGTAGGCCTAAGAGTTAAGAAATCCAAGTGTCTGTTTCTCGCGCCCGAGGTTGAGTTTTTGGGCAGAAGGATTGCCGCTGATGGAATCCTCCCAACAGAATCCAAAACCGAAGCAATTCGTCTGGCACCCAGGCCCCGGAATGTCTCGGAACTGTGCGCCTTTCTTGGGCTACTCAATTACTTTGGGAACTTTATGCAGAACTTGAGCGTGCTGCTGGAGCCTCTCCACGTGCTACTCAGAAAGGGGTGCGATTGGTTTTGGGGGGACGCCCAAGAACGCGCCTTCAATAAGGCACACAGCCTTCTATGTTCCAACAGTGTTTTAGCCTTTTTTGACCCAGGTAATAAGCTAGTTCTTACATGTGATGCGTCAGCATACGGGGTCGGGTGCGTTTTACAGCATGTCAATGATGCGGGTAAATTACAACCCATTGCTTATGCCTCCAGGTCACTTTCGCGGGCGGAGCGCGGGTACTGTATGGTTGAGAAGGAGGTGCTCACGTGCGTGTATGGTGTCAAAAAGATGCACCAATACCTTTTCGGGGCCAAGTTCACATTAGAAACCAACCACAAACCCCTCGCGACCTTGCTATCCGAATGCAAGGCAATAGACACCAACGCCTCGGCGCAGATTCAGCGGTGGGCACTCATGCTGGCATCTTACGAGTACACAATAAGGCACAGACCAGGCACAGATAACTGTGCCGACACTCTTAGCAGGCTACCCCTGGCGACCACGGAAGGGTCCGACGAACAGGACTGTGAGATGGTCATGGCAATCAATGCCTTTGAATCCACAGGTTCGCCCATGACGGCTCGCCAAATCAGAGCCTGGATGACCAGCGACCCCATGTTATCCTTAGTCAAAAGATGTGTTTTAACTGGTGACTGGGCAGAGGCTCGCGATGCCTGCCCCGAGGAGATCAAACCTTTCCATAGGCGCATGCATGAACTATCACTACAGGCAGACTGCCTGATGTGGAGCAGCCGAGTAGTTATGCCCTTGCGAGACAGAGAGGCGTTTGTCCGGGAGCTCCACCGCGAGCACCCGGGGATCATTCTCATGAAGGCCATAGCCAGATCCCACATTTTGGTGGATTGGCATTGACGCGGATTTGGAGCTCTGCATCCGGCAGTGCACCATTTGTGCCCAACTCAGTAATGCCCCCAGGGAGGCCCCCCTTAAGCCCCTTGCCCTGGCCCACCATAGTCGCGGGTACATGTAGACTATGCGGGCCCATTCATGGGCAAAATGTTCCTCGTAGTCGTTGATGCATTTTCAAAGTGGATCGAGTGCACCATTTTGAACTCGAGCACCACCTCCACCACTGTGGAGAGCCTTAGAACCATGTTTGCAACGCACGGAATTCCTGACATATTGGTCAGTGATAATGGTCCGTGCTTCACCAGCGCAGAATTTCAAGATTTTATAGTTGACCACAGCATAAATCACGTTAAGACGGCACCGTTCAAGCCGGCCTCCAATGGCCAAACGGAGCGAGCAGTGCAAATCGTTAAACAAGGCATGCTAAAAATCCAAGGTCCCACGCTGCAGAGCCGCCTGTCGCGACTGCTGCTGGCATACAGATCTCATCCGCATTCGTTGACTGGGGTTCCCTCCGCGCAACTATTGATGAAATGGACCTTAAAGACTAGGCTCTCGTTAATCCTCCCAAACATGCATGAAATTGTTGAGGCAAAGCGCCGGAAGCTAACTGACTACCATGACCGAAATTCGAGGGGGAGGTGGAATGAGATAGGAGACAAAGTATTTGTGCTCAACAATGGCAGGGGTCCCAAATGACTTGCAGGGACAGTAACAGGCAAGGAAGGAAACAGGCTATTGGTTGTACAAATGGACAATGGCCAAACCTGCCGGAGGCATGTAGACCAAGTAAAAAGTAGATTCACCAACAACACTGCAGAACCAGAGGCAGACTACAATGTGGAACTCACACCACACCTGGTGGACAGACAGAGGGAACAACCTGAGGAAAGGGCAGTCTCAACAGACAGCCTAGGCAAGATACCAGCAATCATACTGAACGAAACAGACAGCCGAGGCGAGATACCAGCAATCACACCGAAAGAAAAACAGGCACCAAGGCAAACAACTGAACCACAACTAAGACGCTCCACGCGAGAGCGTAGACCACCTGAGAGACTGAATCTATAAAGACAATCAGACCTTGGGGGAGGGTGATGTCATGTATCTCACACTACTGTATATAACTGTTTCTTGCCATGCTATACATGACTGTAACTAGATATGACCTGTAACCACAAGCATACTTTACCGCCAGGGGTGCACTTGCAGGAGACACTGCATACCTGTTCCATACAGGTATATAAAGGCAGGTCTCAGGCAAGTGTGGCACTCGAGAGCTGTGAAATAAAGGTGCAGGTCCAGAGTGACCTTGACTTCAGCATGTGCCTCGTGTAAGTCTGTACTGCAGGGTCAGGACTTTACAGAGGCGACACAGTGAGCCATCACAGCGAGCCGACACAGTTCACTGACACAGTGCACCGACACAGTGAGCCGACACAATGCACCGAGCCGACACAGTGAGCTGACACAATGCACCGAGCCGTCACAGTGAGCCGACACAGTGCACCGAGCCGTCACAGTGCACCGACACAGTGAACCGACACAATGCACCGAGCCGTCACATTGAACCGACACAGTGCACCGACACAGTGAGCCGACACAGTTAGCTGACACAGTGCGCCGATACAGTGCACCGAGCCGACACAGTGAGCCGGCACAGTGCACTGACACAAAACGTTGTCAAGGGCACCCACAGGTGGCCGGTCGCCTTGTAAAATGAATTTAGCTTCGAGGGGCGAAGAGGCTGCGGAGCACGCTCTGATGACGTCTTTACCGACGCATCTACGGCAGCAGTGTGGGGAGCAGGGCGGATCTCAACACCTCTGCAGAAACCCCCAAGGAGAATTTTGCAAGCAGCGGCCATTCGACAGCAAATCGGCAGCCACTGGACTCCGCCGTGTGGCCACTGCTCTCCAGTGGTAAGTGGCCTTCTCGGTTGGCTGAATTTCAGCCCCCTAGTCTCAACGTGCCCTCTAATGTGACATTAAACGAATATGTTTGTGAGTCTTAACATTTTATCTGTGTAGATAGGCTATTAAAATTGTTATCAGTTCCAGTTAGACATGCACACAAACACATTAGTAGCTTGGGCTGTTGCAATTATGGGTTCTTTCATATTTTCAGAAATATATATTTTTAATTTTCCATTTATCCTGGAAGTGTGAGGAATAAGTGTTCTGTTAAATTGACCAATATTTAATTTCTGTTCTCTATGTTTTACACAGAAATGTATGAATCCTCTAATTTTAAACTCCTTCATTATAAATGTTCTTGGTGGGTATACATTATGGGTTGTGGCCCGTCAACTGGCTTGTCAGCAAAAACTAATAAGAAAAATTGTACATAGCATGATCTAATAGAGATTTTTATTTCTGAATTAGCAAAGTGACTATATAGACATTCTAATCCAAGTTTCTGGACACTCAAACAGCCAAATCTAGGTGTGTGCTAATGAAGGCAGCGCAGTGCAACATGCACAGCAACAAGCTAGAAGAAGTGAACATGGAGTAGGCAGAAGGCTCTCCTCAGAAAGTCCCTATAGTCTGATGTTGCAGACACTTACTTTAATTGTTGCACAAAGACTAGCTTAGATCTACACAAGTCAGGCAAGAAATTTGGTATCAATCATTTTGAGGCGATAATCCCGGCTGGTCGGTAAGTGTAGCGTCTTGTGAAAGTTAATGCCGCCTACCACGAAATTGGGCTTCAGCGCCCCAAGAGGGAAATGGATCGGTAAATCAGTCGTTGCATAATCCTCTTAGGGCGGTGAAGTCGAAAATCATTGCGATAAATTCCCAGAGCGAATGTGGATGAGGCGATGGTCGTCAGGCATTCCGGTGCCAGCCGCTTTTTAAAGGCGAGGTAAGATGACTCTGCGCAGGCGCAGTGTTACCATCGCAGTCTGATCCAAGCGGGAACATAGCTGAGACAGCAGGTTGCCAGCATGTCCACCGGTTTTCCAACATGGCCCCGGAGGTTGTGGAGAGGCGAACAGATGTTCTGCAGCCTGAGAGTGGCAGGAGACCACCGCCTGGAGTTTTCAGGAGGGAGGAGGCACCGCACGAGTCGGCAAGGAGCACAGTGCCCAGAACTGCCACAATGTCGCAAGAAGTTGCACGACCTCACTCAGGTCTACTAATACTATAATGTGAATCTCACTGTCTCATACAATGTACAGTTTGTGCAGTACCTCCTCATTCAGTATGTGTATCAGCCCATATTCTTTGTTATGTCTGTAATGTACCAATGAATGACTCCACGAGGCAATGTGTTGTACTCAAACTGTAGTGACCTTGGTCCTTTATTCGTAACTCCAGAGTGAGGCAGCTGCATGATGGCTCCCCTTTTATACAGCCCCTGCCACCAGGGCAGGAAACCCCGGTCTCTACCAGTTGCACCCTCTAGTGGTGCCAGCATGAATATACACAGTGTAAACCTTATTGATAATACATCAGGTAAACAAGTCTCCATCTTATGCAACTATACAGTGACTACACAGAGTATATCTATATCTGCATATATAACACTCTTCATTGCCGAAGAGAGCTGCAAAGTTCCACCTCAGTACAGCAGCCATACCCTGGGCCATCCATGCACAGCTCTCCTTTTTGGTCCCTACTCAGCCCCACCCCTCTTCTTTCTACCTTTTCACTCTTTATATGCATTTTCAAACTTTAACCTTGCCCTTAACCTTAACTGGTAGCCACCAAATCCCACCGTTCACACAGTCACTCTGCGCAGCTACTGAGACTCAAATGGACATCTGCACACTTCCATACAGTAGCAGCTATTCAACTCTGAAAGGCACATGTGGCAGACGATTAGCTGCACACTTGCACCTTCTGTTTTTTATTGCAGGCGAAACTCGCTCACAACAGGCGACAACAAATGAGGACCAGAGGAGGGGAGTCTGACCTCCACACTCTCACGGAGGTAGAAGAGTAAGTGGCCACCATCATGGGCGCACAAGTGGGTGCGATAGCGGTGGGGGAAGCCGAGCCCCCTGGGTACGGTGACGGTGACGGTATGTTCATCCCCTTTCCATTTTGTATGGGACCATTTACCCCTGAAACCACATGCCTTTCCCACATTACATATAAATGTCCCATGCCACCTTCCCTTCCTGCCCCCTCCCCTGCTGCTATCCACACTTCTGTCGCTTTGTGCTTACAGATAATGAGCCAGAAGTACAACAGCCTGTCCATGAGCCATCCATCTCCAACGAAGAGAGAGACAAGGAGGGACGACAGTTCTGCGCCAGTCCGGCAGATCCATCTGCTGCAGACAGTGGGGGCACCACCTCGGTGAACAAGCCGTTTTCCTGGGATTTGATGAGCGTGAGGTTCATGGATCCAGTGGCCTGCAGCAATGCCAAGCACGAAGGGAAACTCGGGGGTCATCTCCCCAGAGGGTGAGTTGGTGCCTGAGTCCTGCTGAGCATGACTCAGATGTGGACCTGGATTTGGTGGCTATGGCGCCAGAGTCTCGGGATGGGGATGCAAGTATATGGGTGCATTGGCAAGGGTCCCGCAGAGCATGGATGCAGTTGCTGTGAGGTAGGGGAGACCGCCTCGAGCATTGCCTGTGCCTCTGACCATCCCATCAAGCCCATCCTTGGCAAGTACCAAAGGATATTGGAGTTGACGATTGACTATGGGGACCCAAAGGTGATGTTGCATGTCATGGCTGACGTGGCAGCAACTATTACAGCACAGGCCGAAGCAACGCAAGGCCTTCGTGATGTGATGCAGTCACTGGTTGGTGGCATCAACTCTCCGTCTGCTCTCATGCAGACTCAGATTGATACCATGCAAGCACTGTCTGCTGCCATTCGCTCTGGATTCCCTACAGTCCAACGGGGAGCTAATGGTGCCGAAGAAGGCGAGCAGTCTGTGCCCCAGGGAAGTGGCAGTGTGTGGATGGAAATGGAAGGTGCTGTCCTCTCTCATGGTGACAGCGTTCTGGCTCCCACCACTGTCACTCCATCTTTGCACCTACCGTAGTCTGAACCCCACCCATCCCAGACTGTTGCCACCTATGCTGAAGTGGTGCAGTCTGCAGCTCAGGGCATCCTGCTAGGTCATTCAATGTCTCTGACTCATAGACACAGCAGCCTTCAAGCAGCCTTGCTGCAGACACTGCGGCCACAGTAAGGAGGAGCACTAGGCGTGGGAGGGGGGAAATGGGAAAGAGATGGAAATATTTGAGTAAGTCCCAATAAGAACTTTTCCGACCATGGTCAGGTGTCCACATCTTGTAAGTATAATTGTACATATTTTGTTGCTGATGTTTGACACCTCTTATTTGTGGAAGGTCTTGACATGGGAGCTTGCCTTGCAATTAAGACGGGAAGGGCCTTTGTATACATATTCATGAAGTTGCTTGTGTGTTATGCTGTTTAATGGGGCATTTGTGACATTCTTTATTAGTTGCTGGTGAAGGGTTGTTGGTGTGCTGCTTGGGGGCACTCTTGTTACAGATAATAAAATGTTGATTTGACCGTTTACATTGCCCTGATGTGTATTAATTAAGAATTTCACAGAACTGTGCCATTAGCCTAGCACATAGCGATGTGACGATGAGGCCCAGTCGTCATCTGGTTGTTGATTCATCGGAATCGATGTAGGATGAGGCACTGACGTGCAGCCTTTGCAGTCCATGGCTGCTGATCTTCCTCCTTGTCTGCCTCGCCATGCTGTGCATCGTCATGCTCCCCTTCCTCTTCCTCCGCCTGAGATGGAGCTGCAATCCCCCGTGGCAATGCCTGGGCCCTCATGATGGCCAGGTTCAGCATGCTACAGCCCACAATGAAGAGTGATAGTTGATGAGCGCAGTACTGAAGGCTGCCTCCAGAGCGGTCAAGACATCAGAAACACTGCTTTAGCACCCCAATAGTCTGCTCTATGAGGTTCTGGGTTGCCACATGGCTCTTGTTGTACCGATGCTCAGCACAGGTGTTGGGGCAGCGGAGGGGTGTCATGAGCCAGGTGGCTAGAGCATAGCCTTTGTCACCGAGCAGCCAGCCCGGACCTTCATGTGGTGGCTGGAAGAATCATGGCACAGTGCTCTCCTGCAGGATGAAAGCATTGTGTGCCCTGCCAGGATAGCGGGCATTCACAGCGAGGACGCGTTGCCAAGATAGCGGGCATTCACAGCGAGGATGGGCTGCGTGTGGTCGCACACCAACTATACATTGAGAGAGTTGTAGCCCTTGCGGTACGAAACATCTCCACATTCTGATGTGGTGCGCGCAATGCCACGTGGGCGCCCTGAACCATCGGAAAGTCCGCTATCCTGGCAAACTCACACAACCGTTCATCCTGTTTCTCCCTCATCATGGGAAACTTTATGTAGTCCATTCTCCTGCGGTAGAGAACGTCTGTGACCTTGTGGATGCAGCAAATTGAGACATGCTGCAGATGTCCCCTGCTGTAGCCTGGAAGGAGCTGGAGGCATAGAAACTGACTGCCACAGTGACCTTTACTGGTCCCGATATCAGCCTCTAGGTCTGGCTGCAGGAGCTGGCCTAGCTCAGTGACAACCTCCTTGCAGAACTACAGCCTTCTAACGCAATGCTCCTCAGACATGACTAGGTATGAGAAGTGCTCCCGAGGTGACTAGCATCGTGGAGGTAAGGCCTCCAGTCCCGACGTCTATGGGGTCTGCTCATTCGTGGCCCCACATTCCCAAGCTCCCTTCTCTGTAGCCACTGCCTATCAATTGTTTGGAGGAAGCGAAGGTGGCCTGTTAGCACTGCACTCAATTAAATGCACACCTAAAATTGTTACTTAACTGTAACTTTGAAGACAATCTGCCGCAGCAATCCGAAAGATACACGTACTGTGCTATGTGGAAACTTAGCAATCACTGTGATCTCTGGACAACTCGGTTACTCATCCCTTTAAATACCCTCCTGGCATCGCCCAAAGAAGCTGGGACCACCTGCTTTCTCTGGCGTGTTCAGCCATGAGGCGCACAAACCGAAGTTCGCATCCAGGGCGCTTGCGGGGCGTTGCATGCGTACTGACGTCATGATCTGGCTGGCGTTGGAGAGTGAGGCGATAACTGTTTGCACCGCTGGTAAAAGTGAACTGAATTTCACGGGCGCCGCTAAAATCTCCGCGGCTGGGCGTTAGGCCATGAACGACGCTTTACCGCCACTCCGGGGCACTAACAGGAGGCGATATCCAACCGAATTTTGCATCCTTAGTCCTGTTTTGTGCTCACATGGCAGTGCCAAAGAAGTGCTTTGTTTATTTTAAATTATAGTATGTGTTATATACATGTTCCTTCAGAAGATGATCAAAAGATTTTGTTTGCACAAGTGCCTTTAGGGTTCTTTTAAGTTTTTAAATGAAATTTTAAGGTTTTTAAAGTCATTGGGCTGGATTTTTGGTTCGTTTGCGCCTCTGTTTGCACCCCAGAGGAGTGGTAAATGGTGTTTCTAGGTTAACGCCGGGTGTCCAGCTTTTACCGCCTGGCCGGCAAATTGGGCACATGGTTTGCTGCGGCGCAAAAATTTACTGCCTCGCCCTCTAATTTCATTGAAATCGGGACGTCAATCGTCATGCAACGCTCCGCTAGCATTCCGGATGCAAAATTCGGCCCTAGCCTCATTTAACGCCCACCCCAGGAAACGGCAGAAAAACCAGGTGTTCCCAGGGTGCAGCAGGCAGTATTGACAGGTCATATTAACTGCAACAGTTGCGCACATTACACTGCGTGAAGCTTCAACTTGCAAAGCACTTTTATTTGCCATTACAGTGCCCTTATAGGGCCCAAGTTTCGGGTGGAGTTGCTCCTAGTTTCTTGGAGCAACTAGTTTAGGTTGGAGTATGTTAGAAATTGCAATTCTCGGATATTAGTTTGCTCCAGTTCTAGTGAGTTAGTTTAGGTTGGCTTTAGGTAAGGTACTTTTTTTTCCAAAAGTGTCCAGCCACTCAGGCCTGTTTTGCAAGTTTTGGCAGTGAAAACTTACTACAAACTAACTTAGGATGGAGTAAGTGTCCACTTTTGTAAGTTCTGAAAAACCTTACCTAGAGTTAAGTTTAGTGCAGGCACAGCCAGAGACGGCGGGTGGGAAGCATTAAACACAAAGGACACATCAACATCACAACAGCGGGGGGTAAACATAGAAACATAGAAAATAGGTGCAGGAGTAGGCCATTCGGCCCTTCTAGCCTGCACCGCCATTCAATGAGTTCATGGCTGAACATTCAACTTCAGTACCCCATTCCTGCTTTCTCGCCATACCCCTTGATCCCCCTAGTAGTAAGGACCTCATCTAACTCCTTTTTGAATATATTTAGTGAATTGGCCTCAACAACTTTCTGTGGTAGAGAATTCCACAGGTTCACCACTCTCTGGGTGAAGAAGTTCCTCCGCATCTCGGTCCTAAATGGCTTACCCCTTATCCTTAGACTGTGACCTCTGGTTCTGGACTTCCCCAACATTGGGAACATTCTTCCTGCATCTAACCTGTCTAACCCCGTCAGAATTTTAAATGTTTCTATGAGGTCCCCTCTCATTCTTCTGAACTCCAGTGAATACAAGCCCAGTTGATCCAGTCTTTCATGATAGGTCAGTCCCGCCATCCCGGGAATCAGTCTGGTGAACCTTCGCTGCACTCCCTCAATAGCAAGAATGTCCTTCCTCAGGTTAGGAGACCAAAACTGTACACAATACTCCAGGTGTGGCCTCACCAATGCCCTGTACAACTGTAGCAACACCTCCCTGCCCCTGTACTCAAATCCCCTTGCTATGAAGGCCAACATGCCATTTGCTTTCTTAACCGCCTGCTGCACCTGCATGCCAACCTTCAATGACTGATGTACCATGACACCCAGGTCTCTTTGCACCTCCCCTTTTCCTAATCTGTCACCATTCAGATAATAGTCTGTCTCTCTGTTTTTACCACCAAAGTGGATAACCTCACATTTATCCACATTATACTTCATCTACCATGCATTTGCCCACTCACCTAACCTATCCAAGTCGCTCTGCAGCCTCACAGCATCCTCCTCGCAGCTCACACTGCCACCCAACTTAGTGTCATCCGCAAATTTGGAGATACTACATTTAATCCCCTTGTCTAAATCATTAATGTCCAGTGTAAACAGCTGGGGCCCCAGCACAGAACCTTGCGGTACCCCACTAGTCACTGCCTGCCATTCTGAAAAGTCCCCATTTACTCCTACTCTTTGCTTCCTGTCTGACAACCAGTTCTCAATCCATGTCAGTACACTACCCCCAATCCCATGTGCTCTAACTTTGCACATCAATCTCTTGTGTGGGACCTTGTCGAACGCCTTCTGAAAGTCCAAATATACCACATCAACTGGTTCTCCCTTATCCACTCTACTGGAAACATCCTCAAAAAATTCCAGAAGATTTGTCAAGCATGATTTCCCTTTCACAAATCCATGCTGACTTGGACCTATCATGTCACCTCTTTCCAAATGCACTGCTATGACATCCTTAATAATTGATTCCATCATTTTACCCACTACCGATGTCAGGCTGACCGGTCTATAATTCCCTGTTTTCTCTCTCCCTCCTTTTTTAAAAAGTGGGGTTACATTGGCTACCCTCCACTCCATAGGAACTGATCCAGAGTCAATGGAATGTTGGAAAATGACTGTCAACGCATCCACTATTTCCAAGGCCACCTCCTTAAGTACTCTGGGATGCAGTCCATCAGGCCCTGGGGATTTATCGGCCTTCAATCCCATCAATTTCCCCAACACAATTTCCCGGCTAATAAGGATTTCCCTCAGTTCCTCCTCCTTACTAGACTTCCTTAAGGGAAGTTAGAGGATTTTCCATAAACACCTTCACAACAACATTAAAGAAGCAAAGTACATTTAAAGCACTAAGCACTAAACAAAGCACAAAAGGTAATAAGCAATTAATTAATAAAAAATAGAAGGAACCCCCCCCCGGTACCCACGCTCCCCCCCCCCCTCCCCCCGTACCCACGCTCCTCCCCCCCCCCGGTACCTACGCCCCCCCCCCACCCACCCACGCTGGCCCCCCCCCCCCCGGTCCCTCCACACCCCGGTACCCACGCTTTCCCCCCACCCCCCCGGCTCCCCCGAGCCATTGCGCAGGTGTGCATGCTCCAGTGCACCTGCGCAACGCTGCCAGTTCTGAGAAGAAGGCATGATCCCTAGCCCCGCCCCCCTGCAGGCAGTCTCCTCCCCAGGAAGACTGCGCTGCGCCGCGCCACTCCACGCCACGGTCCAGGAGGACTGGAGAATTGCTGCAGAATATTCCGGCGCACCTTCGAGCCCAGGCAGGTCACGTAAGTTTCGGAGGTGTGCCATTTTCACCAGATGCCGAAACTTGGGCCCATAAGGTGAGTGAGGAAATTTAATGGGGGCATTACTTGTTTGCCAGTGTATCATGCACCAGGCTATTGCCAGGCAGTGTCAAGCTAGAAGAAGGGTTCTTGGCCATGTCAGCCCATGGATGAGAAGAGGCCGAAGACGTCTGGGGAAGAGGGCTTACCCCTCACGGGTTTACAGGCACCAACGCTCATACCTCCAGCTCTCTGAGGAGCAGTATGTGAAAAGGCTGCACTTCCGAAAGGAAGTTCTGACAAAGATATGCCATCTTGAACAGGCAGATCAATGCCTGGACCGCTCTGGTGGCAGCCTTCAATACTTCCCTCAACAGGTATCTGAATTCATTGTGGTGTGCTGCATGTTGCACAACTTGGCCATCATGAGGTGCCAGGCATTGCCAGTGGGGAATGCATGCCCACCTCAGGCGGAGAAGGAGGACAATGAAGAGGAACCTGTCGAGGCCCCCCATTGGATAGCCACACCATCCACAGGGGAGGCAGGGTGGAGATGCTGCCGGACCAAGAGTCGCACGTTGCCAGCTCATAATGGACCAGCTCCTAAATGGAGGAAACTTAAGGATGGAGCTAATACTGGACACGCTATGTGCCCCCATAAAGGCACGTTTCCAGTGAACATTGGAATGTGCACAAGACACCAATAGCAAATGATGAATCATAGATTTTACTGCAACAATGTCAAAAAATCCCCCCCCCACCAAAATAAAAAAATACAACGTACAACCTTATGTTGCAGGGCACTAAACAACAATGAAGTTCCTTAAATCAACAAAACTTTGTTAATGCCGTGATTTTCGGCTCGGGCAAAAAAACTTTCTGTGTAACACCTGATTTTGCACCCCCGATCATGAAATCTCAGTCTTGGCTGAATTTTGCAGATGAGGGCACAAATATTTTCCAGCCGGTATCAAGACCACCCCACCGCCATTACCACCCCGAAATCTCAAAAGCCGAAAATCCAGCCCATTTATTTTATGTTACAGTTGGCCCAGAGTGCCTCGAACCGGGTTGATCCTTCCCTCTTCCAGACCAGCGTGAATGAATGTCACTGTCCCAAGTCCTGGCTGTAAAAGAGGGTGAGATTGTTGATTATGCATTATATAAACACTTATTGTGGATAGAATGCTCAGCCTGACCCAGGATATATTGGAGTTGATGCTTTATTCTGGCTTGCAGGCTGATCTGGTAATGGCCAAGCCTGGATATTTTATTCACAGCTTGGCATTCAGTTTGTTGTGTTTTACTTGAATTAACTTTATTCTAAAAATGTATTTTTGTTTCGTTTTTATTCCCCCGCTGCATCACATCCTTTCCAAGCTCAGCTGCTCTAGGTGTCCACCAGTACTGTACTGCAGCCAGGTGACAAAAGGTCCATTTTTCCTTCCTCCCCGTGGGGAAACATTCAGCTCCGTTTGCACCCATGGCAACACAGCCAAGATCAGGAACTCGTCTTCTGGGAAATGACAAGGTCAAACCCATAATTATAAACTCATATCCTTTCTTTTCTTGCTTCAAATATATATATAGTAACCATGAGGTGTAAAATTCTAGTAATAATAATGGTATATGGATTTCAATGGCAAGTATAAATGACTTAGTAAAGGAATATCTATTACAGATTATCCATTAGGTTTAGGTACAGAGTAAAAGAAAAGCCCATAGGGATAATACTGGATATTTATCACATCGTATCCATTACGTTTAGGAGTAAGTTACATTGTGGATGTCTAATATACATTAGTGAATAGATTGAAACACAGGCTAAAATGCAATAGGGATAATTGATAGGTATTTGTTGGCCATCATTTCCTAATTTTACAATAAAATCTCACATTGCATTTTTCTTCAAAAATAGCTTTTGTGCTTTCTCTTTCTCTGTCTGTGTGTCTCTCTCTCTGTTGCTTGTTTTCTCTCATATATCCCGACTCCAACAACATGCTCTGAAGGAGAGTGATAGGTGAAACTATCCTGACATCTATATAGCTGTTGTCACAAATCCTGTTTGCCCACCACATATTTTAAAATAAAGGTCAACTCCTTTGCTTTTCTCATTAAACCAAATAACATTGCGTGCACTAGGGATTTAAACTGTAATCCTGAAGGCTTAATAACCCTCTGATTTTCTTCATTTTATAGACCTGGAGGTAATTTAAAGAAACTACTTTTTGCTGTGTCACAAATAGGTCAACCCTTCGCTTCCTGAGCAGAATGAATGTTCTGCTCCAAAGAGGAACATATTCTTTTTCAGCATATCTGAAATAACTTCATTTTTAAAGACATTCCTCTTCCCACAAGCTCATAGGTTTTCAATTATTCTTAATCTCTGTGTAAATCTCCCCTCCACCCTGCCCCCTCTCACCCCTGGCTTGCTCCTCTGATAGTAAAGCATGTAGGTGAACTGCTTCCGGCCCATGTTGGGACCTTACAAGAACATAAGAATTAGGAGCAGGAGTAGGCCATGTGGCCCCTCGGGCCTGCTCCGCCATTCAGTAAGATCATGGCTGATCTTCGGCCTCAACTTTCCCACCCGATCCTATATCCCTTGATTCCCCTAGAGTCCAAAAATCTATCTATCTCAGTGTTGAATAGACTCAACAACTCAGCTTCCACAGGCCTTTGGGGGAGAGAATTCTAAAGAAATTCTTCCTCATCTCAGTCTTAACTGGCTGACCCCTTATCCTGAAACTATGCCCCCTGTTTCTAGACTCTCCAGCCAGGCTGACTCGAGCTCAAGGTTCCTCAGCGAAAGCCTAGCTAAGATCGGCAATTCACCTTAAATGAATTTTCTGTTGCTTATTCTTTTCCACTTCTTTAACCCCAAAATCGTTCGTCCTGCTTATTTTCCACATCTGTATTGCACATCTAATATGCACTCAACCCACAACCAAATGTTATTGGTGTAAAGTAAAACAGTAGCCTGGGTTCACATGTGAAGGCAGCCTTTGATCTGACGATACCAGTGTGACAATGGAAAGTCTCTGCTCTGCCATTCGATTGACATCGACCATGCATGATTGGATTTGAAAAGGCCAGACTGCAGAAGCATGTGACAATTATATATGCCCATGCTCATTTCTATCTTTAAAAAAAAAATAGATGGCACTTTTAAAGTGGACTAGAAAGAGCCTGGAAATAATTTGGCATATTTTGATTTCCTTTTGTCGTGAACAGAAGTTGTGAAAGGAAATTAACTGTTTTTCAGTTTAAAGTGTGTCATTGTGCTGAGGATAATATTCAGCAAACTGAATCCTCACACAAATGTACACAAACTAACCAGCTACTGGGGAAAGGTAATTAAATTCAGTACACAGTGATGCACTCAATATTTATCCAGCCACATCTACTGCACAAACATGTGCGCTCAAAATATTGTTATCCGTATGTATCATTTTACAAAAGAATGTAAATGAATGCATTAGTGTAAGTGATGGTAAGAGGCAGCAATATTTCATCCCTTTTATCAGATAAAAATCATTTTAATTGCATCTCCTGAGTCAACCATGACATTTTAAACAGTATTCAACCCTGCAACAAGACACCACGTGATATGTCCTTACTATACAGTATAAATGCACACGAGGTCCATACTTGAGAGAAGGTCACTCTGTGACCAGTTCCCTTTATTACCAAGACCTCAAGTGATGAAAGTGGGTGGAGCTTCCCCTTTTATACCTGAAAGTCCAGGTTAGGAGTGTCTCCCACAAGTTCACCCCCTTGTGGTCAATGTTCTCAAGCTGTACAACTTAGATCAGCTTATATATGGGTTACAATGATAGTTGAATACATGACACCACGCACCTTAGAGGACGTTAAACACAGAAAAATTGCCTCTTAGCAGGGTCAATAGACATACACAGAAATTAAAAGACCGTAGTGAATTTATGCAATTAACAATTTAAAAAAAAAAACATCAACCATAAGTGTTCCATAATGCTACCCTTTTGGTTGTCTACACACAGAACTCAGTGATCATGGTGCAGAATTGTTACTGCCCATCTAGTTTTAAATCAACAAGTCCAGTTCTTAGCAAGAGCATTCAGAAATTTCTAAACTCTAAACTGGATCCCAAAAGTCTGTTTTTTTTTCTAAACAGAAATACTTTTTCTATTTATTTGCGTAACTTGCAATGCAAAGACATCCATTATTACTTTTGAACATCAACAAACCAAAATTTGTGACTTAAGCCACAATCCCGTGCCCTTTCAGATCTTTTAGGTGCTTGGACAGTAAGAGTACCTTTTTCTTTGTCTTGGTGGTTTTCATACTTTGGTAAAATTTTATTAAAGAGCGCTTTTGTAGATGATTAATGATATTAAAATTTTACAGATGCAGATATTTGCCAAATTTAAAATATAAGTGTAAACACTGGTCTATGTTAATTTTGTGTTGTGCTTTTTTTGTACTACAGGTACAATGTCCCGAACCCGGCTATCCGAAAACCGGAATTGTCTGAAAACCGGACATTTTTGAGGCGACCAAGATAGTGACATCGGGCGGCGAGGGACGAGGAATCTGGTAAAAACTGGTAAAAAATGCAGCACCGGGGGAATCAGCGAGCGGCGGGAATCGGTGGGCAGTGAGGATTGGTGGATCGGCGGGCGGTGAGAAGCAGAGGATCGGCGGGTGGCGAGGAGCGCCAACAGCAAGGTTCGAAATCTGGCAAAATCCAAAAATCAGCACGGTCTCGGTCCCGAGGATGCCAGATTTCAGATATTGTACCTATATCGGTTTGTCCGTGCTGTGCACCTTCACTATTCCAGAGGAGAGCTGAAATCTGTTCCAAGGCCTCTGCCAATGCTGGACTATAGTTGCATGCCAATTGACTGTATGAGAGTATCTGAGCAACAGGCGCAATGATTTCCCTTTTCTTCCTATGGGGAAGCATTGGGATTCTGTTTGGCATCTCTTTATAATAGAACAGATTAGATTACTGCGTGAAGAATTGCTGGTGTCAACTCCTGCCCTACAACTCTGATGATTCAGGGATTTTTAATGATGACAATGCAGGGGAAAGAAACATAAGCATTTGCAAAAAAAAAGCCTTCCAGATTTTACTTGCATTCGCTCCAGCTATGTACTGACAGGCTATGAGCTTACCCTCCACAATACCCGTGATAAAGCATTGTATTTCAGCTCCGTTTCCAGGATAGACTGTGACTAGAATCTGTCTACTGAATCCATTTACTCCAGGTCAGCTCACTTCTGCTGTACGACACCCAACTGTTGTTATATTGTACTCGGGTAGCTTTAAACTAAACACAGCTTTGCACAGTTAGTAAAGTACTATAAAATAACATTTGGTTATTGTTGCCTATAATGCAAAATATTTAATTTTAAAGATACCCCTAAGTATGGGATATGTGACTTACACAACAACAACAAAGTGCATTTATATAACGCCTTTAATGTAGCAAAACGTCCCATGGCGCATAACGACTGCTATCAATAAAAACATTTTTGCCACTGAGCCAGAGAAGGAGATGACCAAAAAGTTTGGATAGAGAGGTAGGTTTTAAGGAGCATCTTCAACGAGGAGAGGTAGAGAGGTGGAGAGGTTTAGGGAGGGAATTACAGAGCTTAGGGTCAAGGATGGAGCGATTAAAATCAGGGACGCGCAAGAGGCCAGAATTGGAGGTGGGCAGAGATCTCAAAGGCTTGTGGAGCTGGAGGAGGTGACAGAGTTAGGGAGTGGCGAGGCCATGGTCAGATTTGAAAACAAGGATGAGGATTTTAAAAGTGTTGTTGGACTGGGAACCAGTGTAGGTCAGCAAGCACGGGGTTGATGGGTGAACGAGACTTGGTATGAGTTAAGATACGGGCAGCAGAGTTTTGGATGAGCACAAGTCTATGTAGGGTGGAAGATGGGAGGCTGGCCAGGAGAGTGTTGAAATAGTCAAGTCCAGAGGTAACAAAGGCACAGATGAGGGTTTCAGCAGCAGATGAGCTGAGGCAGGGTTGGAGTCAGGCGATATTGTGGAGGTGGAGAGAGGCGACCTTGGTGATGGAGCGGATATGTCGTTGGAAGCTCATCTCAGGGTCAGACACAACACCAAGGTTGCAAACAGTCTGGCTCAGCTTCAGACATTTGCCATTGATGGAAACAGTGGTCAGGGAATGGAATTTGGGGTGGGAATCAAAGGCAATGGCTTCTGTCTTCCCAATATTTAGTTGTAGGAAATTTCTGCTCATCCAATATTGGATGTCGGACAAGTTGTGTGACAAATCAGAATAAGTGGAGGGATCAAAAGAGATGGTGGTGAGATAGAGCTGAGTGTGTCAGCATACATGTGGAACCTGATGTTGTTGTGTTTTAGGATGATATTGTCGAGGGGCAGCATGTAGATGAGAAATAGAAGGGGCCAGGGATAGATTATTGGGGGACTAAAGAGGTAATGATGCGGGAGTGGGAAGAGGAGCCATTGCTGGTGGTTCTCTGGCTATGATTCGACAGATAAGAATGGAACCAGGCAAGGGCAGTTCTACCGAGCTGGAAGACGGAGGAGAGATGTTGGAGAAGGATGGTGCGGTCAACTGTATCGAAGGCTGCAGATAGTTTACCGTGGTCACAGTCACAAAGAATATCATTAGTGACTTTGATAAAGGCCATTTCAGTACTGTGGCGGGGACGGAAACCTGACTCGAGAGATTCAAACATGGAATTGCACGAAAGGTAGTCACGGATTTGGGAGGCGACAACATGTTCAAGGACTTTTGGAGAGGAAATGGAGATTGGAGATGGGGTGGTAGTTTGGAAGAATAGTGGAGTCAAGGATGAGTTTTTGAGGAGAGTGGTGATGACGGCAGATTTGAAGGGGAGGGAGACAGTACCTGAAGAGAGGAAACCATTAATAATATCAGTTAACATGGGACCGAGGAAGGGAAGTTCGCTGGCCAACAGTTTGGTTGGAATAGGGCTGAGGGAGCAAGGGGTGGGTCTCATGGACAAGGTGAGCTCGGAGAGAGCAAGGCAGGAGATGAGATACAATCTACAGAAAGATATGAGTTCAGGGCTCGGGCAACAGGGAACATTAGGGGAAGTTTGGTCCGGTGAGCTCGGGGAAGGGAGGGAAGCAGCAAATGATCTCGATCTTTGTGATCAAAAAGTCCATGAACTCCTCACATTTGTTGCTGGAGTTGAGGGTGGAGGAGACACGGGAGGGTGGTTTAAGAAGACAGTTAGTAGTAGAGAAAAGAAGCCAGGGGTTATCTATGCATTCCAGGATGATCTTTGAATAGTGATCAGTTTTAGCAATGGAGTGCAGGATCCGATAGTGCTTTACGTGGCCCAGCCAAATCTGGCGATGGATGGTGACACCAGTTGTCCACCGTAGACTTTCAAATCTGCATCCCTTGGATTTCCTTGAGTCGGGGGGGCGGGGGGAGGTTATGTTTATTTTCTGGATGGATGAGGCAGAGTGAGTTGATTAGAATTCCTCTGCCATGTCCTCCTTGTGAATAAAACCCTGTGTGACTTTCTATTTGACCATGGACTATGGATTGCTGATCTGAAGCCCCCAGAGTCTAGAAGCAGTTAGTGTACGGGCTGAACTCTGCATTCTTGAGGTAAGCAGCTTTTTTTTTAAAAAAATTTTATTTCTGTGTATCTTAAAATTAGAATGGATTATTTTTTTTTAAGTGAATCCTATTTCAATTCTGGGTAGGTCTCTCTGAGTGGTGTGCCTGTATCAGGCTTTACACTGTATCCCGAATGCCACTAACTCATAAGAACATAAGAAATAGGAGTAGGCCATTTGGCCCCTTGAGCCTGCGCCACCATTCAATAAGATCATGGCTGATCTGATCTTGGCCTCAACTCCACTTTCCTACCTGCTCCCCATAACCCTTGACTCCCCTGTAGTTCAAAATCTAACTTCTAGAGTTGCTAATGGAGCATCCGAGAGCCCGGCTGCCTTGCTGTGTCAGCAACAGGAGTTGGGACATGCCCAATTAATGCAGGATATAATGTGTGTGTCTCTCAGTCTGGTATGAGGGAGAGGTAATAGTGTCTGTCAGTGAACATATGTTCTGTGTCTTCCCCAGCTCTGTCTGCATGTGTGTGTGTGTGTGTGTGTGTGTGTGTTTCTGTTTGTCTGTGTGTGTCTGTGTCTAGAGTGAGTTGATCATTTTCACCCGCCATCGAACTATCCTAATTTGTTGATCAGAGCTACGAGTGATAAAGCAAGCAGTTCACGTCAACAAACTTGCCCTACTGCCAATCATAGAGATGATTGTGTTCTGCTGCCAGTGGGAACAGGCTGATATAATAACCAGATGTGGGCTATTTCTTCAAGACATTTGTCAGAAGAACTGCAAAGATTGGTTGTTTTGTGCAAGTGATGTAGGGCCACTTGGGGACTTAAGGCATTCAGTCAAGCTCATGGTTCGTCAAAACAGCAACATGTTGGGTTTCGAATACTGTTCCCAAGTGACACAAAGATGCAGCACTGAGCCAAAAGAAATGAAGATTCTTTTTCATATTTAAAAAAAATGCTACACATTTGGTTGTTGCCTGTAATACAATATATACATTTTAAAGATAGTCTAACAAATGAAGAGTGTGTAAAGCCATATATCAGTAATAGTAATCAGCTGACCTGTTTAAACTGGCTTATCATGGTAAAAGTTAAGAATATAAATGCAACCTTCCCTCCCTGACCAGCTGAGCTGAGAATGATGGCTGTATCCAGTGAGATTGCATCATCTGTATTCCTGGTAAAACAAGAGTGCTGGGAGGTTTCACTTGTTTAAATAATATCAGTTAGTTGAGTATTCAGATGGGATAATCTACCAGTGGGCCCAAGCCTTGGTGGAAAGATTAGTGTTATTGCTCGGGATTGTTAGACATTTGGCCTAGAAATTTGGCTGCGCCCTGTTTGGGGGCAGTAACACTCGTGAGACTTTGAGCCAGGCGCAGAAGTCTCGCCTCTTGTGATAAATTGGGGTTACCGCCCCCGAAAGGAAGTGGAGCGCTAAATCAAGCTTCCTCCCTGGGACGGGAGCAGGGCGTACGGCTCTGGAGCACTACGCACTGGGCCGCGTAGCGCTGCTGCATACGAAGGGCTTATCTTTGAATTAAAGGGAAAGGCCCAAGCTGCATACTCTGCATATTGGGAACCCACCGACCTGAACCACCATGGAATGGGGGTACCACGCAATCAGCCCAGCACTCAAGCAGAGTGCCGGGCTGAGCGATGGCGTCACAGACCCCGTGCCCTAATCGGCACCAGTGAGAAACAAAACCGGAGATTTTTTTTCAAGAGCAGCCGGCCACCTCCCCTTTAAATTTTGCCCCACAAGCAGCCAGCCGCCCGGCACGTGTCCCCTGAAACTGTCGCTGTCATCGCTCGGCGCAGCTTCGGGGGCGATACCCAATTTAGGGTCTGGAGCACTAACTGGGTGGTGTGCATGGCACTGATGTCACGATCTCTGGGTGCATAAAATTGGGGCACAACGCCATAGTGCCGCCGCTAAACTACTGCCAAATGTAGCAGGAGTTGTTCGTGGTGCCGCGTCCGGTCGCAAAGTTGTTTGCTCCCACGAGCGCCCCCGGGACGCAAATCGCTCCAATTTCTCCCCCAAAGTCCCAAATCCATTTACTTTGTGGCGTTGCCTCTGAACGCACGATTGGGGGTAGCCCTTAAAAGTAAACAAGGCAACATCAATCCTGCTGGTAGCACTGAGATTCCCCTTGAAAGGGGTTTCCCACAGTACCAAATATATAATGCTCATGCCAGTGATATCTGTGAAATTTGACTTTGAGCATTGACCATGTAAAATAAAATTCTCTTTCCACCCTCCCACAACTTCTCCGCACATGCACAATTAATGCAGTCACCATTATGAAAAAGCCATCAATGTGATTGCACTAATTTTGCATCTGTGAATTTCACTTCTGTGCAATTATCATTGTTGTCAAATCCACTCTAGCGAATAAGTGGAGCTTATTCAGCCATAAGGAGACTGGTTCTATTGCAGAACTGCTTCCAGTGGAAATGTCAGTTGAAAAGACAGCATTAAAACAATTGTAAAGATCCAGCTTGCCTGCATAAGACCTTAAAGGAAAATTAAGGAATCACCAGACAGTTGAAACCATTGCAAAGTGGAAGGGCTAAAAATTCAGTTTTTTAACACCACCCGTTACTGGCATAATATGGTGCAAAAATGGTGGCTGCTGCTCTTCCGCCAACTGGTGGTGGGTCCCGCGGCATTCGACATTTTGCAAGGGCCAGCAGCGCTGCCAATAAAAGCGCTGGCCTTGGAAATGTATATGAGGAGAGGGTGACATCAGTCAGTGTGCAATGCCGACTTAGCATCACCTCAGCAAACTTTGACCTTAGTGCTGAGTTCAACGTGGATCCTGTGCTCGCCTTGAAAACCCAGCGTTCAGCAGACTGACAGAGGCACTGTCAGCATCTCTTAAAGGGACACGCACATCTTTCAGGTAAGTTTGTATTTAAGCTTTTGAACTGGATTTAAAATTTTTTATTGAAGTAGTGGGCTTGCTGCAATACATGCTAAACGTTTTTCAAGTGTGCAGGGAGTGCTGCTGGATGCTTGCAAGGCTAAGATGATAAAGGAAGGCCTCTGAGAAGACAGAAAGTTCTGCAAATACTCAGCAGGTCAGGCAACATCCATGGAGAGAGAAACAGAGTTCACATCTTGGGTCGAGATGCTGCCTGTCCTGCTGAATATTTCCAGCATTTTATGCTTTTATTTCAGATTTGCAGCAGCCGCTCGCAGAGGGAAGAGGAAGATGCAGAAGAGGAGAAAGCAGAAGGAAGGATACAACGCAGTTTAGCGCTGGGCTGATAATCATTAATCCTTCCAGCGCCAGTATTTTCGGCGGCCATTAACCCACGGCCACAGTGGCACTGGCAGCTTTCATGTCGTACTCGAATTTTTGGCCAAAGACTTTTAGGATTATTGACTAACTAAAAACAGTTTAAGTACTAGTTTAAATACGAGTAAATGATTTATGTCACACATGTATAATATATGCTCTAGGACTGTTAATGCACTTACTAAAGATAGACCTGAATGCAAGGCCCCACTTTATACAGTGCCCTGGATCATAGAAACATAGAAACATAGAAAATAGGTGCAGGAGTAGGCCATTCGGCCCTTCTAGCCTGCACCGCCATTCAATGAGTTCATGGCTGAACATTCAACTTCAGTACCCCATTCCTGCTTTCTCGCCATACCCCTTGATCCCCCTAGTAGTAAGGACCTCATCTAACTCCTTTTTGAATATATTTAGTGAATTGGCCTCAACAACTTTCTGTGGTAGAGAATTCCACAGGTTCACCACTCTCTGGGTGAAGAAGTTCCTCCGCATCTCGGTCCTAAATGGCTTACCCCTTATCCTTAGACTGTGACCTCTGGTTCTGGACTTCCCCAACATTGGGAACATTCTTCCTGCATCTAACCTGTCTAACCCCGTCAGAATTTTAAATGTTTCTATGAGGTCCCCTCTCATTCTTCTGAACTCCAGTGAATACAAGCCCAGTTGATCCAGTCTTTCTTGATTGGTCAGTCCCGCCATCCCGGGAATCAGTCTGGTGAACCTTCGCTGCACTCCCTCAATAGCAAGAATGTCCTTCCTCGGGTTAGGAGACCAAAACTGTACACAATACTCCAGGTGTGGCCTCACCAATGCCCTGTACAACTGTAGCAACATCTCCCTGCCCCTGTACTCAAATCCCCTTGCTATGAAGGCCAACATGCCATTTGCTTTCTTAACCGCCTGCTGCACCTGCATGCCAACCTTCAATGACTGATGTACCATGACACCCAGGTCTCTTTGCACCTCCCCTTTTCCTAATCTGTCACCATTCAGATAATAGTCTGTCTCTCTGTTTTTACCACCAAAGTGGATAACCTCACATTTATCCACATTATACTTCATCTGCCATGCATTTGCCCACTCACCTAACCTATCCAAGTCGCTCTGCAGCCTCACAGCATCCTCCTCGCAGCTCACACTGCCACCCAACTTAGTGTCATCCGCAAATTTGGAGATACTACATTTAATCTCCTCATCTAAATCATTAATGTACAGTGTAAACAGCTGGGGCCCCAGCACAGAACCTTGCGGTACCCCACTAGTCACTGCCTGCCATTCTGAAAAGTACCCATTTACTCCTACTCTTTGCTTCCTGTCTGACAACCAGTTCTCAATCCATGTCAGTACACTACCCCCAATCCCATGTGCTCTAACTTTGCACATCAATCTCTTGTGTGGGACCTTGTCGAACGCCTTCTGAAAGTCCAAATATACCACATCAACTGGTTCTCCCTTATCCACTCTACTGGAAACATCCTCAGAAAATTCCAGAAGATTTGTCAAGCATGATTTCCCTTTCACAAATCCATGCTGACTTGGACCTATCATGTCACCTCTTTCCAAATGCACTGCTATGACATCCTTAATAATTGATTCCATCATTTTACCCACTACCGATGTCAGGCTGACCGGTCTATAATTCCCTGTTTTCTCTCTCCCTCCTTTTTTAAAAAGTGAGGTTACATTGGCTACCCTCCACTCCATAGGAACTGATCCAGAGTCAATGGAATGTTGGAAAATGACTGTCACTGCATCCACTATTTCCAAGGCCACCTCCTTAAGTACTCTGGGATGCAGTCCATCAGGCCCTGGGGATTTATCGGCCTTCAATCCCATCAATTTCCCCAACACATGTATAGGTTATTGCTAGTTTGTGTTAATGAATGTGCAATTAGGAATTTTTAAAATTCCTATCTATTCCAAGCCAATTTTATTGAGCTTAAATCTCTTCATGTGTTCATTTGTGCGAGAATGTGCTCCAGTAATGTGAACAGCAAATTCATCCTTGTGTTTAGACAACCTTTTTAAAGGGATTTAGATTCCTTTACCTTACACTTACTCTTTCTACCGTCAGCGTAGAAAACAAGGTAACAAAGCTGCTTGTTATGCCAAGTGGAAACACTTGAAGCGTTTAAAACGAGACTAGATTTACATTTATTGTATTTCTCTCCTTTCCTCCTCCTCATTTTTATATCATGCTTCCTCTGGGAGCCTTCAGGTTCCTGCAGTACACATTATACAGGAACTTTTGCAGACTGACTGCAAATCACTGTTCTCCTGAATTTAAGATATTTCCTTCAAAAGACCAGACTTTATGAGCAATCTCACATCAAGTATAAGAACATTCCTTCCCAAATTCTGTATAGCACCTTGAGAAGTTCAAAACAGCTTTCTTTTTCAATTCGCTTGAAGTCTATTAAATCCTTTTCAGAATTTTTCATTGAAAAACTGAAGGCGGCTGTCACACATTTCACAAGGTAATAGGTATCCATCTGATGAAACCTAAATCTATTTTGATAGCAATATGTTAAACTGCCCTGGAAGAATAGGAAGCATCCATTAGAAAATAAAACAAAACATAGTGTAACTTTTAAATGCAAAATAACACTCATCCATATCTTTCTCCGGGAATCATTCTAATTAAAAAAAGGTGTTTACTGGAGTATCCAAGGTTGCTGAATGCACCAGACTTAAAACTAGAGTGACAACCTGGGACTGTTAATGGCTCATAACACATACCATGCTTTAATATGGCAAGTGAGAGGCTTATTTTGACGCACAATTGCTGATACTGCTGTTCACTTGTTCATTTTTCTCCATAATTGCCTCCTCAAGACAACCTAATGTTCTAATCTTGAAGGCTTGTTTACAATAGGTTTCAAAACATCCCGCCTCATTACCGACTAACAAATGCAGCGCAATACAAGAGATAAAATATAAAGAACAAGGAAAAAAATTGGTACAGTCTGTGACATTTCTAGTGGTTTATGAAAATAGAAACAGGAGTAGGCCATTCAAGTCATCAAGCCTTTTCCACCATTCTATTCGATCTTGGCTAATCTGTACCTCACCTCCATTTATCTGCCTTTGCTCCACATCCCTAACACAAATCTATTGAACATTTCAATTGAGCCAGAATCCACAGTCTTTTGGGAGAAAGTTCCAGATTTTCACTATCATGTGAAAAAAATGCTTTCTGATTTCACTCCTTAATGGCCAAGCTCGAATCTTAAGATTGTGCCTCCTGGTTCTGGATTGCCCTACTGGAGGCAATAGTTTCTCTTTATTTACCCTATCAAATTCTTTTACCATTTTAAAACACCTCGATTAGATCGCCCCTCAACCTTCTAAACTCAAGGGGAAAATAAACAAGCCTATGCAATCTGTCCTCATAATTTAACCTTTTCAGGCCTGGTAACGTTCTGGCAAATATGCCCTGTGAGACCTGAGGGGCGGTTCGCAAAACTGGACGCTGTACTCCAGATGGGATCTGGCCAAGACTCTGTACAACTGCAGCATAACTTATTCCCCTTTGTATTCCAATCCTCTTAAGATAAAGGCCAGCAAACCTTTTTGGCTACCATTGGTTCCTGTACCTGGACACCCAAATCGCTTTCCACTCCACAGTTCCTAGTATTTCGCTATTAAGAAATTCTCTGATGACCTCACACTTCCCCACTTTGACATCCATCTGCCACAGTTTTACTCACTTATGTCTATCTATGCTCATTTGTAAACTTATTATACCTCCTAACTTAGTGTCATCTGTAAACTTGGATATACAGCTCTATGTTCATTCAAGTCATTGATGTAATGGTGAAAAGCTAAGGCCCCAGTACAGATCTGTGGGAACAACCACTTGTCAAATACAACAACAACGACGTACATTTATATAGCACCTTATATAACAAAATGTCCCAAGGCGCTTCACAGGAGCATTATCAAACAAAACTTGACACTGACCCACATAAGGAGCTATTCAGACAGGTGACCAAAAACTTGGTCAAAGAGGTAGCTTTTAAAGAGCTTCTTAAAAAAGGAGAGAGAGAGCTAGACAGGCGAAGAGGTTTAGGGAGAGAATTTCAGAGCTCAGGGCTTTGGCAGCTGAAGGCACGGTCGTCAATGGTGGAGTGATTAAAATTGGGGATGCACAAGAGGCCAGAATTGGAGGAGTGCAGCGATCTCGGAGGGTTATAGGACTGGAGGAGGTTACAGAGATAGGAGGGGCGAGGCCATGGAGTGATTTGAAAACGAGGATGCGAATTTAAAAATTGAAGACCGGAAGGCCAATGTAGGTCAGCAAGAACAGGGATAATGCATGAACAAAACTTGGTGCAAGTTAGGATACGGGCAGCAGAGTTTTGGATGAGCTCAAGTTTATGGAGAATGGAAAACATACCACCAATCAGACAATATTCCCTTTAACCCCTAGTCTCTGTCTCCTACCTCCCAAACAATTACCAACCCATGATAACATATTTATCTCCCAAATACGTGCAATTTCATTTTTGTGAATAACCTCTTGTATGGAACCTTATCAAATACCTTCTGGACATCCATATGGACAATATATAAATGGTTGAGATTGGATGCTGGCCGTTGGAATGACTTGCTTTTAAACCCTGTCAAATACTACACTGTAAACATACAGAATAATATGAAACCATGGCTTAGTTCCTGATTTTTGTATCTTATTGAATAATAGCACTGAACGGTAACAACACTTAGAACATTTAAACCATTCAGTCTCTCACCATAATGATTTGAATATTAATAAAAAAATATTAATTTTAATAGTCAGCAATGCAAAAAGATGGGTGATCACTATTTCCATAACATGTAAGTCATTAGAAAGGGCTATCATTGTGTAATTAGTATGCAAGAGAGCGATGAGGTACACTTATCAAGCAACAATTTAATAAGTAACTAACATTTACAGGCAGCCAAGACTCCATTAATCAAACAAAAATAAGAGACCCATGACATAATATATAAATCGCTCACTCTAGATTAGTTTAGCAAAATAAACAAAACATGTTCAGATGTTGCCGAGGTAACTGAAGCATACTGTTGTTGATTTCCAGTCTGTTATCACTTCGAGCAGCAGGTTTTGTTTTCATTGGCTTAGACAAAGATCAGGAGGTCAATAATTCATAAAGATCAAATAATTAAATGATTATCTATCATAGTATCATTGTATGATCCACCACAGAAAGAGATCATTTGGCCCATCGTACTTGTGACCGCTCCTTGGGAGAGCTAGCCAATTAGTCCCACTACCCCACTCTTTCCACACAGCCCTGGAAAAAAAATCCCTTCAAGTATTTATCCAATTCCCTTTTAAAAGTTATTATTGAATCTGCTTCCATCACTCCTTCATACAAACATTTGAACAATGACAGACAGGTAAAGACCATCTGGTCCATCGAGCCTATCCCACACAATTGCGATACCTTGTGTATCACAACATATGCACTCCACCCCACCTGGAACTATGTGATGTTATTTTTGACTTGCTTAGTACTGTTTTAGTGCTGTAGCAGGGAAGAAACCTGATGAAGCCATTCAAAACATTGGCCCCGAAATTCTGGCCTCCCCGGGTCCGTACGGAGTTCCTACAGACCCGGGAACGCATCGCAATGCGCATGCGCTGGAAACCGGCATTGCCGATCTGTCAAGTTTCTGGCTTCACAGATGGCCGCATCTCGGGAGCGAGGACACTTCTAATAGAAATTTCCGATATTTACGATTACAAATGTCCTCAAAAATCTTGCGCCTGAAAAAGCAGGCGCATAGCCTACCTTTACAGGCACAAGTGTTTTAAAAGACACAAAAACATATAAAAATAAAGTTATTAAGACATAGTTTATCATTAAAAACCCTCCCCACAATGGTAAGTTTATTTTAAAAAAAAATTTTTTTTAAATCGGGAATTTTTTTTAAAGACATTAATAACTTTAATTTAAATGAATGTCGTGTAATTATTTTCTATTTTTTAATTAGTGTTTTGGGTGTTTGGGGCTATGTTTTGGGTGTTTTGGGCTCTATCATAATCATAGTAATAGGAGTTTAGGACCCTGCGGAACTCCTATTACTTTGATACTTTACCTGATTGGCTGCCCAGAGCCATGTGACTCCAGCTCGAGGCCTGCGCACGCGTCGATGTGCACGCACTACGAATCGCAGTCGAAGGAGGCCTCAGCATCGGAAAATCGAACGTGGGCAGTAGCTTAAGGTAGGTGCATATTTTTTCTCTAAAATGCCCACGGGAAGGCCAAAACGGAATTTCAGGGCCATTAAGTTGTGAGAAAAATGGGCACAGAGTTAAGAGGTGACAACATATTCAAGAACTTTGGAGAGAAAAGGAAGTTGGAGATGAGGCGGTAGTTTGCAAGGACAGCGGAGTCACGGGTGGGTTTGTTGAAGAGGGGGGAGAAGATGGCAGTTTGGACAAAGAGGAGAACTGTTCCTGAGGGGAGGGAACTACTTACAATGTCAGCTAGCAAGCAGGTCAGGAAGAGAAGTTGGGTGGTCAACAGTTTAATGGGAATGGGGTCAAGGGAGTAGGAGGTGAGCTTCATGGACAAAATGAATTCGGAGAGGGCAGGAGGGGAAATGTGGGAGAAAATAGAGAGAGATGCAGATTCAGGGTTTGGCAGGAGACAGCCTGGAGGAAGGATTGACTTGTTGGGCAACTGGAAGGGGGTGTAGCAGAGGCAGCTGAATGGATGGTCTCAATCTTAGTGACAAAGACATCCATGGGCACTTGCATTTGTTATTAGAGGTGAGGGTGGAGGGGGCAGGGGCTGATGGAGATAATTTGGTAGTGGAGAAAATAGTCTGGAGGTTATCTTTGGAAATGAGAAATAACAGGAGCCCAGCACAAATCCAATTGTATTGTGCATTTCCCACTGCTAGTAGCTTGAAATATGATAATCATGCCAGATAAGCTTTGATGTCAAACAAAAACATGTAAATTTAAATGTTTCATCTGTTTTTCCTTGTTTATTAGCCTCCTAGTTACCATGTTTGTTCCTAATTAACCTATGTCTTCCAGATTATGTTGTTTTTGTGTAAGGTTGTAAACAAGACTTGATGTGGCAGCTGTGGCTCAGTGGGAATCACTTGTGCCTCTGCGCCAGAAGGTTATGGGTTCAAGTCCCACTCCAGGGACTTGAGCACAAAAAATCTAGGCTGACACACAAGTGCATTGCACTGTTGGAGGTGCTGTCTTTTGGATGAAATGTTAAACCGAGGCCCCGTCTGCTCTTCAAGTAGGTATAAAAGATCCCATGGCAGTATTTTGAAGAAGAGCAGGGGAGTTATCCCCAGTGTGCTGGCTAATATTTATCCCTTAATCAACATAAGAAAAACAGTTTATCTGGTCATTATCACATTGCTGTTTGTGGGAGCTTACTTATGCGCAAATTGGCTGCTGTGTTTCCTACATGACAATAGTGACTACACTCCAAACATACTTCAATGGCTATAAAGTGCTTTGAGACATCCGGTGGTTGTGAAAGGTGCTATATAAATCCAAGTCTTTCTTCCTATGTTAAACGAGGTGCTCTGCAATTGTCAATGTTCATCAGGTAGTGATTGATGGTTCTGAGAAATGGTCCTGAAGATTTTAAGAATTAATTTGATTGCTCTTTCCTTTAGAAACTGAGTGCTGTGTGGTACGTGAAAGAAAGTATTACAATTTAAAAATTTAATTCTCAGGACGTGGGCGTCGCTGGCAAGACCATTATTTATCGCATATCCCTAGTTGCCCTTGAGAAGCTCATGGTAAGCCGCCTTTTACTTGAACAGCTGCCATTTGTGTGGGGACGCTGCTCCCACAATGCTGTTGGGTAGTGTGTTCCAGGATTTTCACCCAGTGACGATGAAGGAACGGCAATATATGTCCATGTCAGCATGGTGTGTGACTTGGGGAACTTGGAGGTGATGGTGTCCCCATTCACCCGCTGATCTTGTCTTTCTAGGTAGTGGCATTCGCGAGTTTGGGAGATGCTGCTGAAGAAGCCTTTGTGAGTTGCTGCAGTGCATCTTTTAGACAGTACAAACTGCAGCTACAGTATATGGGTGGTGGGGAGAGAGGATGGTTAAGCTAATGGATAGGGTGCCGATCAAGCGGACTTCTTTGCTCTGGATGGTTTCGAGCTTCTTGAGTGTTGTTGCAGCTGCACTCATCCAGGCAAATGGAGAGTATTCTATCACACGCCTGATTTGTGCCTTGTAGATAGTAGAGAAGCTTTGGGGAGTCAGCAGGTGAGCAACTCACCATGGAACCTGCTCTAGCAGCCATGACATTTATGTGGCTAGTCCAGATCAATTTATGGTCAAGGTGACCTTCAGGATGTTGATGGTGGGCAATGGTAATGCCATTGAATGTTAAAGGAAGGTAGTAATGCTCTCGCCTGTTGGAGATGGTCATTGCCTGACACTTGTGTGGCGCAAATGCTATTCTTTACAATTATATCAATAGTAATAAAATGACAAAAATTAAATGTAGCTCATTCTGTTGATTTTTGTTGTTCTCTGGTTGAAAGTAAAGACAATGCAGATAACATTAATAAACCTACAAATAATGCATTAAAACATAATTACATAGGATTACATAGGATATATGGCACAGAAACAGGCCATTCGGCCCAACCAGTCCATGCCGGCGTTTATGCTCCACTCGAGCCTTCTCTCGTCTTTCCTCATCTAACTCTATCCACATAACCCTCTATTCCCTTCTCCCTCATATGCTTGTCTAGCTCCCATTAAATACATCTATACTATTCGCTTCAACCACTTCCTGTGGTAGAGGTAGGCAGCAGGTGTACAGTTTGATACATTGATTTTATTTGTGTGAAATTGGGTAGTAACAAATTTAATATGAGCTAATTTTGTTTGCTTTTTAATCGGTTATCTGTGCAAGGGCAGCCTCATTTCACTGGAAGAATAGAAACATTTGCAGATAAATTCTGGAAGCAAATTGAGAAGTAAAACTCCTCTAGAGAGAGTTGACTTTGATGCCTGTTAAAAGGATTTCCTTTGAGTTACCTTTCTGGAAGTCGAGTGTTTTAGTATTGGAGCCATTTGGGCCATTGGGTATATTTATTATCAATTACATTAAACTCTGTCCGCTAAAGTGGAATGTACAGTAGAGGACATTCTTAACAAACAAGTATGATTGCTGGTCAATTTTACAAAAGCATATAACAAAGAGATTACTTGGAAGTAGAATTTTGGTGATAATTATGCTGACTGCCGCCAGGAAATTTGTTTATTTTTGGGCTGTCAACAAAATCAAATAGTCAGTGAGTGAGTGAGTGATATTCAATTGTTTAATATCATACGTAGAAAGACAATTGTCCAGTAATGTGGATGAGTCAATGAGCAGTTTCTTTATTCATGAGCAAAAAATATCAACAGTTTGACCGGAAAGAGAGTAAGTTTGTAACTTTTGAACAAAAAATGACAATTCATTACAGAAAATAGGTTTGTATCATTTTGTTTATTTTTCAGTAAAATGTTCAGTTATTTTCAATTGCTTATGAGTCTCTTTACTGCACAACAGCAGGTCTGGTGTGAAACAATGAAAAGTAATGAATGATTTGAGGCTAGAGGAAACTGAATGTTTAATGATGTTTGTTATACATGTGAACTTGTATTTACTCTATACAGCCACCTGAGGGCTCATCCCCTGGAGTTCCAAGGGATCCCATAATCCCTTGGGAGCACAGGTATTTAAGGAGGCCTCACAGGTTGGAGAGGCACTCTGGAGACCTGCAATAAAAGACTACGGTCACACTTTACTTTGAGCTCACAGTGTTCAGTCTGACTCTTTCTCCATACATAACAACTGGCAAAGAGATACAGATAGCGAACCCAAAGATGCAGAGAACAGTGGGCATCCTGGGAAATTCTCGGAGGGAGATGATTGGAAAATTCTTTTGGAGCAACTCGACCAATACTTTATAGCCAACGAGCTACATGGGGAAGAGAATGCTGCCAAACAAGGGGCGATCCTCCTCACTGTCTGTGGGGCACCAACGTATGCCCTCATGAAGAATCTGCTCACTCCAGCGAAACCCACGGAGAAATCATACGACAATTTGTGTGGTCCGAGAGCATTTGAACCCGAAGGAAAGTGTTCTGATGACGAGGTACCGGTTCTACACCTACAAAAGGTCTGAAGGCCAGGAAGTGGCGAGTTATGTCGCCAAATTAAGATGCCTTGCAGGACATTGCGAATTTGAAGGACATTTGGAGCACATGCTCAGATACTTTTTCATACTTGGCATTGGCCACGAAACCATACCATGCAAACTTTTGACTGTAGAGACCCCAACCTTGAGTAAGGCCTAGGCGTTCATTGCCACCAGTGACAATACGAAGTAAATCTCTCAGCACACGAATGCTGCTACAAGTACTGTGAACAAAGTGATGATTTCGAATCGTAATGTACAGGGCAGGTCACACATACCTGCAGCTGCACATCCGCAGATGTCTCAGAGTCCACCATCAAGAGTGATGAATGCAAGGCCATTAGCACTTTGTTGGCACTGCGGGGGTGATCATCATTTCCATTCATACCGATTCAAAGGGTACATTTGCAAGGGCTGTGGAACAATGGACCACCTCCGAGTGTAGAGGCGAGCTGCAAATGCTGCTAAACCTGCAAACCACCATGTTGCAGAGGAGGATAGATCCATGGAGGATCACGACGAACCAGAGTCTCAGACCGAGGAGGCAGAGGTCCATGGGGTGCACACATTCACCATGAATTGTCCCCCGATAATGCTGAATGTTGAACTAAATGGACTCCCGGTGTCAATGGAGCTGGAAACGGACGCGAGCCAGTCCATCATGGACAAAAAGATTTTCGAAAGATTGTGGTGCAACAAGGCCTCAAGGCCAGTCTTAACTCCAGTTCGCATGAAACTTACACAAAAGAACTGATTCCTGTAATCGGCAGTGCTACCGTAAAGGTCTCCTATGATGGAGCGGTGCACAAGCTACCACTCTGGGTGATACCGGGCGATGGTCCCACGCTGCTCGGCAGGAGCTGGCTGGGAACGATACGCTGGAACTGGGACAATGTCCGAGCGCTATTGCCCACTGACGACACTTCGTGTGCCCAGGTCTTAAACAAATTTCCTTCGCTGTTTGAACCAGGCATCGGGAAATTCCAAGGAGCAAAAGTGCAGATCCACCTAATTCCGGGGGCGCAAACCATCCATCACAAGGCGAGAGCAGTACCGTACATGATGAGAGAAAGGGTAGAGATCGAGCTAGACTGGCTGCAAAGACAGGGCATCATTTCACCAATTGAGTTCAATGAGTGGGCCAGTCCTATCGTCCCAGTCCTCAAGGGAGACGGCACCATCAGAATCTATGGTGATTACAAAGTAACTAACAATCGTTTCTCCCTGCATAACCAATACCCACCACCAAAAGCCGACGACCTCTTTGCAACGCTGGCAGGAGGAAAGACGTTCACGAAGCTGGATCTGACTTCAGCCTATATGACACAGGAGCTGGAGGAACCATCGAAGGCCCTCACCTGCATCAACATGCACAAAGGTCTTTTTGTTTATAACTGATGCCCGTTTGGAATCTGATCAGCAGCAGCGATATTCCAGAGAAACATGGAAAGCTTACTGAAGTCGGTCCCGCACACCGTGGTCTTCCAGGATGACATCTTGGTCACAGGTCGGAACATAAGCGAGCATCTGCAACACCTGGAGGAGGTTCTTAGTTGACTCAACCACATGGGGCTCAGATTAAAATGCTCGAAGTTTGTTTTCCTAGTGCCTGAAGTGGAGTTCTTGGGAAGGAGGATTGCGGCGGACGGCATCAGGTCCACCAACACGAAGACGGAGGCAATCGAGAACGCACTGAAGCCACAGAACGTGATGGAGCTGCTGTCATTTCTGGGACTCCTGAACTACTTTGGTAACTTCTTACCGGGTCTTAGCACACTGTTAGAACCACTGCATGTTTCATTACGAAAGGAGATGAATGGGTTTGGGGCAAAAGCCAAGAAAATGCCTTTGTAGAAGCGAGAAAATTGTTATGCTCAAACAGATTGCTTGTGTTGTATGATCCATGTAAGCGTTTGGTGCTAGCATGTGATGCGTCGTCATATGGTGTCGGGTGTGTATTGCAACAAGCTAATGATTCTGGGAAACTGCAACCGGTTGCTTATGCATCCAGGAGTCTGTCTAAGACTGAGAGAGCCTACAGCATGATTGAGAAAGAAGCGTTAGCGTGTGTCTATGGGGTAAAGAAAATGCATCAATACCTGTTTGGGCTAAAATTCGAATTGGAAACTGACCATAAGCCACTTATATCCCTGTTTTCCGAGAGTAAAGGGATAAACACCAACACATCGGCCCGTATCCAGAGATGGGCACTCATGTTGTCCGCATACAACTACGCCATCCGCCACAGGCCAGGCACAGAAAACTGTGCCAATGCTCTCAGTAGGCTGTCATTGCCCACCATGGGGGTGGAAATGGTGCAGCCCATAGATCTAGCCATGGTTATGGAAGCATTTGAAAGGGAGCAATCACCCGTCACTGCCCGGCAGATCAAAACCTGGACAAGCCAGGACCCCTTATTATCTCTAGTCAAAAACCGTGTGCTTCACTGGAGCTGGTCCAGTGTCCCAGTGGAAATGCAGGAAGAGATTAAGCCGTTCCAGCGGCGCAAAGATGAAATGTCTATACATGCAGACGCCTTCTGTGGGGTAATCGAGTAGTGGTCCCCAAGAAGGGGAGAGACACCTTCATCAATGACCTCCACAATACACACCCAGGCATCGTAATGATGAAAGCGATAGCCAGATCCCACGTGTGGTGAACTGGTATCGATGCGGACTTAGAGTCTTGAGTTCACAGATGTAATACGTATTCTCAGTTATGCAATGTACCTAGGGAGGCGCCACTAAGTTAATGGTCTTGGCCCTCCAAACCATGGTCCAGGGTACACGTTGACTATGCAGGCCCGTTTTGGGTAAAATGTTCCTTGTGGTTGTAGACACATATTCCAAGTGGATTGAATGTGAGATAATGTCAGTTAGCATGTCTGCTGCCATTACTGAAAGCCTGCGGGCCATGTTTGCCACTCACGGCTTACCCGATGTCCTGGTGAGCGATAACGGGCCATGTTTTACCAGTGCGCAGTTCAAAGAATTCATGACCTGTAACGGGATCAAACATATCACATCTGTCCCCTTTAAACCAGCGTCCAATGGTCAGGCAGAGAGAGCAGTGCAAACCAACAAGCAAGGCTTGAAGAGGATAACTGAAGGCTCGCTGCAGACTCACCTATCCAGAGTCCTGCTTAGTTACCGCACGAGACCCCACTCGCTCACTGGAATCCCAGCTGCTGAATTGCTCATGAAAAGAGCACTTAAGACAAGGCTCTCGTTAGTTCACCGTGATCTACATGAACAGGTAGAGAGAGCAGGCGGCTTCAACAAAGTATATACCATGATAGCACAAATGTGTCACGCGAGATTGAAATCAATGATCCTGTATTTGTATTGAATTATGGACAAGGTCCCAAGTGGCTTCCCGGCACTGTCCACTGTCGTGGCCAAAGAGGGGAGCAGGGTGTTTCGGGTCAAACTTTTAAATGGACTCAGTCACCGGAAACACTTGGACCAAATCAAACTCAGATATCCTGAGCAACTCATCTTGGACCCTACCATTTTTAATCCCCCAACATACACGCCAGTGGCAACCGGCACCACATTTGACCACAAAGCAGAACCCAGTAGCCCAGCAGGACCCAACACACCAGACAGCCCAGAAAGGCCAGCTGCACAGCAGCCCAGCGAGGGCCCAACAAATGATTCAACAAAACCAGCTTTCACATCGACACGATCAACCAGGGCAAGAAGGGCCTCAGATCGACTCACATTGTCAATTGTCATACTATTGACTTTGCGGGGGGGGGGGGGGGGGAAGAGTGTTGATATATATGTGAACTTGTATTTACTCTGTACAGCCACCAGAGTGCTTATCCCCTGGAGTCATAAGGGATCCCATAATCCCTTGAGAGCACAGGTATTTAAGGAGGCCTCACAGGTTGGAGAGGCACCCTGGAGACCTGCAATAAAAGACTACGGTCACACTTTACTTTAAGCTCACAGTGTTCAGTCTGACTCTTTCCCCATACATAACAGTGTTGAGGTAGGGGGAGCGACATTGGCTCTTAGCGAGTCAGAATTATTATCTTTCCCAAAAATCAGTTTATTTTCCAGATAGCTGCAATTTCAAAGCCCTGCTTCTGAAGGTCAGCTGCATAACATGGCAATGTCTTGGTCTCTAAGTGGAGCCCTATCTCCAGAATGTAACTCATGTTGAAAACACTTTCAAAGTTTAAAATGATTGGGTGCAAAGCAGAATTCCTTACCCAATCTCAACATTTCCCAGAAGGAGTCCCAACTATGGCCAGCAGAGCCGAGAAATAGCTGGCTATCCAAGCGCTTGAATATATTTAAACTGACAGCTCGCACTGCGGGGACCTGTAAAGCATTGATGTTATTGTTGATGCTACTTTGATAGGAAACATTGCTCCATATGCTGTCATTTATAAAGCTTTTTCCTACCTTCTCTGGAGATGAGAAGGAGTTCTGCTGTGGAACAGTACAACATAAACATGGACTAAGCATCTTTTTTAATAGCATTTTTAATATATGGATCATATTTCAAGATCAATTTAGAATGTATAATGATATAATAATCCTAAATACATTAAAGAAAGACCTGCTATTATATAATCTTTGGTGTTTCCCAATCTTACCTTGTTGTTTTATATTTTGAATTATATCCCTGTGTTGGAAAACACTTGCTGTAGAACTGCGAGACAAAATTCTTACAGGGCTTGACAGGGTAGATGCAGGGCGGACGTTTCCCCTGGCTGGGAAGTCTAGAAACAGGGGTCACAGTCTCAGAATAAGGGGTCGCCCATTTAATCCTAAGATGAGGAGAAATTTCTTCACTAGCGGGTGGTGAATCTTTGGAATTCTCTATTCCAGAAGGCTGTGGAGGCTCAGTCGTTGAGTATATTCAAGACAGAGATCGATAGATTTTTGGATATTAAGGGAATCAAAGGATATGGCGACAGTGCAGGAAAGTGGAGTGGAGGTAGAAGATCAGCCATGATATTGAATGGCGGAGCAGGCTCGAGGGGCCGAATGGCCTACTCCTGCTCCTATTTTTATGTTCTTGTGTTCTTATGAGACAATGGGGTACAAATTGCCCCCTGCCCGAAATGTGATGCTCCCACCCTGTTTCGATGGTTTTTACCGCAGCTGCAGTTCAGATCGACTCTTTTGCAAAATTGCGCTCTTTGTTTTTTTTTGTTTTGATCCGGAAGTCGGTCATAATGGGGGCAGTCACTAAACCTGAGGGGCAAAAACGCGGAGATTTAAAAACTTTGGGCCACTGGGTGACAAAAAAAAATGGAAGCAGCGGCTGTAGGCTCTCCCCTTTTAAGGGAAGCCGTACCTTCCTTGTAGAAGGCTACACCCTCACTGGACCACTGAGTGAAAGCTTGTTTTGGCACCGCCGGGCGGGCCAAAGATTTTCGGAGGGGAATGTCGTTGTCGGGGGTTTAGATCAGTGGTGCGCACGGTGATGACGCACTTAACTCGGATTGGCAGCAGCAGAGTGGTAAGGGGGGGATCGGGGCACCGCCGGGAAAACTCGGGAGGGCAATGTGGCTAGCAGCGGCCATTCCACCAAAAGTCGGCAGCCACTCCACTCCACAGCATGGTCGTCGATTTGTGGTGGGAACAGGTCTTAAGAAATGGGGCAATTTTGGCCCCAATATCTCATCATTTCCAGCACAAAGGAAGAAGCTGGGAGAAGGGACCCTCACACAGAGGTCAGTACCTCTGACCAATTTAGAAAGTTGGTAAATAAAAAGATTATTTATAGAAACATTTTTGAGTTTGGTGGATGTTTCAATTGTGCAGAGGCTTAGCTCAGGGTTGCTCAGGGCTGGGAACTCAACATCCAGGGGTATTCAACATTCAGGAAGGATAGAATAAAAGGAAAAGGAGGTGGGGTAGCATTGCTGGTTAAAGAGGAGATTAATGCAATAGTTAGGAAAGACATTAGCTTGGATGATGTGGAATCTATATGGGTAGAGCTGCAGAACACTAAAGGGCAAAAATCGTTAGTGGGAGTTGTGTACAGACCTCCAAACAGTAGTAGTGATGTTGGGGAGGGCATCAAACAGGAAATTAGGAGTGCATGCAATAAAGGTGCAGCAGTTATAATGGGTGACTTTAATATGCACATAGATTGGGCTAGCCAAACTGGAAGCAATACGGTGGAGAAGGATTTCCTGGAGTGCATAAGGGATGGTTTTCTAGACCAATATGTCGAGGAACCAACTAGGGGGGAGGCCATCTTAGACTGGGTGTTGTGTAATGAGAGAGGATTAATTAGCAATCTCATTGTGCAAGGCCCCTTGGGGAAGAGTGACCATAATATGGTGGAATTCTGCATTAGGATGGAGAATGAAACAGTAAATTCAGAGACCATGGTCCAGAACTTAAAGAAGGGTAACTTTGAAGGTATGAGGCACGAATTGGCTAAGATAGATTGGCTAATGATACTTAAGGGGTTGACTGTGGATGGGCAATGGCAGACATTTAGAGACCGCATGGATGAATTACAACAATTGTACATTCCTGTCTGGCGTAAAAATAAAAAAGGGAAGGTGGCTCAACCGTGGCTATCTAGGGAAATCAGGGATAGTATTAAAGCCAAGGAAATGGCATACAAATTGGCCAGAAATAGCAGCGAACCTGGGGACTGGGAGAAATTTAGAACTCAGCAGAGGAGGACAAAGGGTTTGATTAGGGCAGGGAAAATGGAGTACGAGAAGAAGCTTGCAGGAAACATTAAGGCGGATTGCAAAAGTTTCTATAGGTATGTAAAGAGAAAAAGGTTAGTAAAGACAAACGTAGGTCCCCTGCAGTCAGAATCAGGGGAAGTCATAACGGGGAACAAAGAAATGGCAGACCAATTGAACAAGTACTTTGGTTCAGTATTCACTAAGGAGGACACAAACAACCTTCCGGATATAAAAGTGGTCAGAGGGTCTATTAAGGAGGAGGAACTGAGGGAAATCTTTATTAGTCGGGAAATTGTGTTGGGGAAATTGACGGGATTGAAGGCCGATAAATCCCCAGGGCCTGATGGACTGCATCCCAGAGTACTTAAGGAGGTGGCCTTGGAAATAGCGGATGCATTGACAGTCATTTTCCAACATTCCATTGACTCTGGATCAGTTCCTATCGAGTGGAGGGTAGCCAATGTAACCCCACTTTTTAAAAAAGGAGGGAGAGAGAAAACAGGGAATTATAGACCGGTCAGCCTGACCTCAGTAGTGGGTAAAATGATGGAATCAATTATTAAGGATGTCATAGCAGCGCATTTGGAAAATGGTGACATGATAGGTCCAAGTCAGCATGGATTTGTGAAAGGGAGATCATGCTTGACAAATCTTCTGGAATTTTTTGAGGATGTTTCCAATAAAGTGGACAAAGGAGTACCAGTTGATGTGGTATATTTGGACTTTCAGAAGGCTTTCGACAAGGTCCCACACAGGAGATTAATGTGCAAAGTTAAAGCACATGGGATTGGGGGTAGTGTGCTGACGTGGATTGAGAACTGGTTGTCAGACAGGAAGCAAAGAGTAGGAGTAAATGGGTACTTTTCGGAATGGCAGGCAGTGACTCGTGGGGTACCGCAGGGTTCTGTGCTGGGGCCCCAGCTGTTTACATTGTACATTAATGATTTAGACGAGGGGATTAAATGTAGTATCTCCAAATTTGCGGATGACACTAAGTTGGGTGGCAGTGTGAGCTGCGAGGAGGATGCTATGAGGCTGCAGAGTGACTTGGATAGGTTAGGTGAGTGGGCAAATGCGTGGCAGATGAAGTATAATGTGGATAAATGTGAGGTTATCCACTTTGGTGGTAAAAACAGAGAGACAGACTATTATCTGAATGGTGACAGATTAGGAAAAGGGAAGGTGCAACGAGACCTGGGTGTCATGGTACATCAGTCATTGAAGGTTGGCATGCAGGTACAGCAGGCGGTTAAGAAAGCAAATGGCATGTTGGCCTTCATAGCGAGGGGATTTGAGTACAGGGGCAGGGAGGTGTTGCTACCGTTGTACAGGGCCTTGGTGAGGCCACACCTGGAGTATTGTGTACAGTTTTGGTCTCCTAACTTGAGGAAGGACATTCTTGCTATTGAGGGAGTGCAGCGAAGATTCACCAGACTGATTCCCGGGATGGTGGGACTGACCTATCAAGAAAGACTGGATCAACTGGGCTTGTATTCACTGGAGTTCAGAAGAGTGAGAGGAGACCTCATAGAAACGTTTAAAATTCTGACGGGTTTGGACAGGTTGGATGCAGGAAGAATGTTCCCAATGTTGGGGAAGTCCAGAACCAGGGGTCACAGTCTAAGGATAAGGGGTAAGCCATTTAGGACCGAGATAAGGAGAAACTTCTTCACCCAGAGAGTGGTGAACCTGTGGAATTCTCTACCACAGAAAGTAGTTGAGGCCAATTCACTAAATATATTCAAAAGGGAGTTAGATGAAGTCCTTACTACTCGGGGGATCAAGGGGTATGGCGAGAAAGCAGGAAGTGGGTACTGAAGTTTCATGTTCAGCCATGAACTCGTTGAATGGCGGTGCAGGCTAGAAGGGCTGAATGGCCTGCTCCTGCACCTATTTTCTATGTTTCTATGTTTCTATGTTGCATCTCTTCCCTCTGAAAGCATGACGTCACAGAAGCATTTTCAATAGTAGTCTAAATATTAGTGACAGCCAGAGCAGCCAGCTGCATAAACCTAAATCTTCTCACCAGTGAAGCTACTAGCTCAAGAGAAGTTGGGTTCACATTAATAAATAGTAAGATTGGGTTCAAAGCACACTGATGTCACAGCACATGTTAGTTTCTGAGGTGCTATGCCAACTCCAATGGTTATACTGAGTACTCAGCTTTACTCCAGCATCAGACTACCGACTGAAGGTGTCCTTGCAAGAGATCAAGTTGCTGAACTGATGTATGATTCAGCTTTTATAATAGGACTTATAATGCTGAATTTGCATTGCTCTCAATGTAAACCTGATTCACTGCATTACCTTTACCAAAGTGATAGTGAGGGCTAAATGTGTGCGGACAAAAATCCCCGTAAACACAAAAATCAAATACATTGACAAATAAGCACTATTGTCTGGGTAAACCCTTTTATAGTTATTGTAACTGGAAGATCCATGAGTAACTGGATATCGGTGAGGTGGTCATCTGTAGAGTTGTTTAATATCTCTGGCAGAGGACTTAATATTACACAGACCAATTGTTCTGTCAAAACTGTTCAATACAGAATCTGCCAAATACTCTTTACAAGATTTAGTCGACACGCTAAGTGACAAGACTCATTGTCATTGTTACACAGAAACTACTGCAGGCTACATATAGTAAGTGTAATCTAGCTTTTATTTGGTGAGTGACTTTGCATCCCTTGAATGGTTGTTATAAATTGTTGATTCATGTAACGGGGCCCAAGTATACTCCATTATTTATAATTTAAAATGCACCATCACCTTCTTTTGGTTTGACTCCCAATGCCAAGATTATTTTTGTATTGGCAATTTGCATCTTCTCATTCTTTTCCCATACTGAAACACTTCCAGAATGTAGGCCAATAGTTTCTTCACCACATATTTTATTAACTTGGGTATTGACAACAGAATGGGCTGGTGTGCTTCTAATGTTGTTTTGCTGTTCGTGTGTGTGTATATGTATTTGTTCAGATTTCTTCTGCCCTGTTGAAGTTTGTGGGTTCAAGTCCCATTCCTGAAGCTAGAGCACAAAATTCTAGGCTGATACTTCAGTGCAGTGCTGAGGGAGTGTTGCACTTTTGGATGAGACGTGGCCCTGAGGCCCCATCTGCTCTCTCAGGTGGACGTAAAAGATCCCGTGGCACTATTTCGAAGATGGGCAGAGGAGTTATCCCCGGTGTCCTGGCCAATATTTATCCCTTAATCAACATAACAAAAACATAATTTCTAGTCATTATCACATTGTTGTTCGTGGGAGCTTGCTGTGTGCAATTGGCTGCCATGTTTCCTACATTACAACAGTGACTACACTCCAAAAGTACTTCATTAGCTGCAAAGTGTTTTGGGACTACCTGAAGTCATGAAAGGCGCTGTATAAATGCAAGTCTTTTCCTATCTTTTTTTTGTCGAGACTATATTGACGATAGCATGGGGATGTCCATTCATTCCTTATCCACTCTCCTGGTAGAAGGAATTTGCATTGAGACAATTTTAAGGAAGAAAAATATAAATAAAAACAAGGAACCAATGGAACAGGCTGTAACCTAATGTGTATAAAAGAGTAAATAGGTGAACTATATCACAAAGGAAAGAATTATGTGAGTGATCTCTGTGGCTGAAGTTCAAATCATCTTAGATAGAGAGGTGTGCTTCTTTTTCTCCAAGGACCTGATTACACAGCCAGTTGAAACATTAATGTTATCATTCGGATCCCGTCAAAACTGGGCCCAGCAAAGGAGATAAAAGTCTGTGTCTTGAGTGAAAATTGAAAACTTTCAGTTAAGTGATTTGAGAATGCAGACCAAATTTTCTGGGTCGTAAATACAGCCTGAATCCAAAGATTTTATTATTAAAATTTAAATAGCGTTTGTTGAGTATAATACAATAGTACTTTTGTTCAATTAGGGGAAAAACAAGGTAGCAGTCTTCACATCAACTAAAATGCGAGTCACTGACTGATCCTATGCATGTGAATCACATGACTGACTGAAGTGTCTGACAAAGCTCTGTGAGGTTGTTGGAGGGCTCCGTTATTGACAGGACATTATAGTGTTTTTGTAGTGCTGTCGAATAGGACTTATAAAAGACCTTTGAGAGACTTGCAAAAGTGTGTTTAAACAGGAGGGTGAATGAAAGAGTTGGCTGGTATAAACTATCTGTTATTCAGCAAGCTATATATAGGGGATTTCAAGTATTAAAGGATTAACGATGTCTAATTTTCAGACTCACACGAAAACCCAACAAAATACAAGCTGTTTGTTACTGAGACCAATCAAAAAGATATAAATAATAGCCAAGATATTTCAGAACCTGTAAAGACAATTCTACCAATGATCAAGAACAGATACAATTAATTTAAATTTTTGGTATATAATGCACACCATAGAAGTCTCTCAAAGGTCTTTTACAAGTCCTATTCGACAGCACTACAAAAACACGTGCTAGTCAGAGTAGAAATCGCAGAATAGCGCAGATGAATACGTGGCTTGAGCAATGGTGCAGCAGGGAGGGATTCAAATTCCTGGGGCATTGGAACCGGTTCTGGGGGAGGTGGGACCAGTACAAACCGGATGGTCTGCACCTGGGCAGGACCGGAACCAATGCCCGAGGGGGAGTGTTTGCTAGTGCTGTTGGGGACGAGTTAAACTAATATGGCAGGGGGATGGGAACCAACACAGGGAGACAGAGGGAAACAAAATGGAGACAGAAGCAAAAGACAGAAAGGAGATGAGTAAAAGTGGAGGGCAGAGAAACCCAAGACAAAAAATAAAAAGGGCCACTGTACAGCAAAATTCTAAAGGATCAAAGTGTAATAAAAAGGCAAGCATGAAAGCTCGGTGCCTCAATGCGAGGAGTATTCAGAACCCAGGAGAGTGCTCTGAGCTAGTTAGAGTGGGTGAGAGCTCAGATGAACAGGACCCCAAGAAAGAATGCAAAAGGCAGGAGGCAACAGAGCAGAGTAGCACTGGGATAAGTGTAAACCACAAGGTGATAGGAAGGGACAATATGTATGAATATAAAGGGGCTGCAGGAGGGGTCAAAACTAAAAATCATGGTTTAAAAACTAGTATTAAAACACTTTACCTAAACGCACGCAGCATTCAAAATAAAGTAAATGAGTTGACGGCACAAATCATTACAAATGGGTATGATTTGGTGGCCATTACAGAAACGTAATGCAGGGTGGCCAAGACTGGGAATTAAACATACAGGGGTATCTGACAATTTGGAAAGATAGACAAGAAGGGAAAGGAGGTGGGGTATCTCTGTTAATAAAGGATGATATCAGGGCAGTTGTGAGAGATGATATTGGCTCTAATGAACAAAATGTTGAATCATTGTGGGTGGAGATTAGAGATAGTAAGGGGAAAAAGTCACTGGTGGGCGTAGTTTATAAGCCCCCAAATAATAACCTCACGGTGGGGTGGACCATAATCAAGGGAATAATGGAGGCATGTGAAAAAGAAATGGCAGTAATCATGGGGATTTTAACCTACATATCGATTGGTCAAATCAAATCGCACGGGGTAGCCTTGAGGAGGAATTCATAGAATGCATACGGGATTGTTTCTCAGAACATCATGTAACAGAACCTACAAGGGAGCAAGCTATCTTAGATCTGGTCCTGTGTAATGAGACAGGAATAATATATGATTTCCTAGTAAAAGACCCTCTCAGAATGAGTGATCACAGTATGGTTGAATTTGTAATACAGATTGAGGGTGAGGAAGTAGTGTCTCAAACGAGTGTCCTATGCTAAAACAAAGGGGACTACAGTGGGATGAGGGCAGAGTTGGCTAAAGTAGACTGGGAACACAGACTAAACGGTGGCACAATTGAGGAACAGTGGAGGACTTTTAAGGAGCTCTTTCATAGTGCTCAACAAAAATATATTCCAGTGAAAAAGAAGGGCGGTAAGAGAAGGGATAACCAGCCGTGGATAACCAAGGAAATAAAGGAGAGTATCAAATTAAAAACCAATGCGTATAAGGTGGCCAAGGTTAGTGGGAAACTAGAAGATTGGGAAAATTTTAAACGACAGCAAAAAATGACTAAGAAAGGAAAGATAGATTACGAAAGTAAACTTGCGCAAAACATAAAACAGATAGTAAAAGCTTTTACCGATATATAAAACGGAAAAGAGTGACTAAAGTAAATGTTTGTCCCTTAGAAGATGAGAAAGGGGATTTAATAATGGGAAAGGTGGAAATGGCTGAGACCTTAAACAATTATTTTGCTTCGGTCTTCACAGTGGAAGACACAAAAACCATGCCAAAAATTGCTGGTCAAGGGAATGTGGGAAGGGAGGACCTTGAGATAATCACGATCACTCGGGGGGTAGTGCTGGACAGGCTAATGGGACTCAAGGTAGACAAGTCCCCTGGTCCTGATGAAATGCATCCCAGGGTATTAAAAGAGATGGCGGAAGTTATAGCAGATGCATTCGTTATAATCTACCAAAATTCTCTGGACTCTGGGGAGGTACCAGAGGATTGGAAAGCAGCTAATATAACGCCTCTGTTTAAAAAAGGGGGTAGACAAAAGGCAGGTAACTATAGGCCGGTTAGTTTAATATCTGTAGTGGGGAAAATGCTTGAAGCTATCATTAAGGAAGAAATAGTGGGACATCTAGATAGGAATAGTGCAATCAAGCAGACGCAACATGGATTCATGAAGGGGAAATCATGTTTAACTAATTTACTGGAATTCTTTGAGGATATAACGAGCATGGTGGATAGAGGTGTACCGATGGAAGTGGTGTATTTAGATTTCCAAAAGGCATTCGATAAGGTGCCACACAAAAGGTTACTGCAGAAGATAAAGGTACGCGGAGTCAGAGGAAATGTGTTAGTATGGATCGAGAATTGGCTGGCTAACAGAAAGCAGAGAGTCATGATAAATGGGTCCTTTTCGGGTTGGAAATCGGTGGTAAGTGGTGTGCCACAGGGATCGGTGCTGGGACCATAACTGTTTACAATATGCATAGATGACCTGGAAGAGGGGACAAAGTGTAGTGCAACAAAATTTGCAGATGACACAAAGATTAGTGGGAAAGCGGGTTGTGTAGAGGACACAGAGAGGCTGCAAAGAGATTTAGATAGGTTAAGCGAATGGGCTAAGGTTTGGTAGATGGAATACAATGTCGGAAAATGTGAGGTCACCCACCTTGGAAAAAAAAAACAGTAAAAGGGAATATTATTTGAATGGGGAGAAATTACAACATGCTGCGGTGCAGAGGGACCTGGGGGTCCTTGTGCATGAATCCCAAAAAGTTAGTTTGCAGATGCAGCAGGTAATCAGGAAGGCGAATGGAATGTTGGCCTTCATTGCAAGAGGGATGGAGTACAAAAGCAGGGAGATCCTGCTGCAACTGTACAGGGTATTGGTGAGGCCGCACCTGGAGTACTGCATGCAGTTTTGGTCACCTTACTTAAGGAAGGATATACTAGCTTTGGAGGGGGTACAGAGACGATTCACTAGGCTGATTCTGGAGATGAGGGGGTTACCTTATGATGATAGATTGAGTAGACTGGGTTTTACTTGTTGGAGTTCAGAAGGATGAGGGGTGATCTTATAGAAACATTTAAAATAATGAAAGGGGTAGACAAGATAGAGGCAGAGAGGTTGTTTCCACTGGTCGGGGAGACTAGAACTAGGGGGCACAGCCTCAAAATACGGGGGAGCTAATTTAAAACCGAGTTGAGAAGGAATTTCTTCTCCCAGAGGGTTGTGAATCTGTGGAATTCTCTGCCCAAGGAAGTAGTTGAGGCTAGCTCATTGAATGTATTCAAATCACAGATAAATAGATTTTTAACCAATAAGGGAATTAAGGGTTATGGGGAGCGGGCGGGTAAGTGGAGCTGAGTCCACGGCCAGATCAGCCATGATCTTGTTGAATGGCAGAGCAGGCTCGAGGGGCTAGATGGCCTACTCCTGTTCCTAATTCTTATGTTCTTATGTTCTTATACTACATTGGAAAATTGGCCTAAAACATGGATGTGCAGGGATTAGATTTTCCACCCAATGGTTATGAATGGGAAGACTACCTAGTCAAATGTAAAAAATGTTTTATAGTCTTACACACTGTAGGTAACATGCAGTTTCTAAGTACTTTTGTCACAACAAAGTATTGGCTCAGAAATTGCGATCGGAGGCTTCCCGTGGGCAGATGCCTCAGACCTGAAAAATTTCTATCAAAATACCTGGTGGTTCCGGAGGCGCCTGCGATTGCGGTGGGGAGGCCTTCTCTTCCCACACTGTGGAGCGCGCTCCCGTCCTCCAGGTTCCCACGCAGAAGATGCAGTCATGTGTGACTGCACAACCAATCAGGTACAGTATTCCACAGCTTTCTCATTAATAGCAATGAGAACTCCATATCTACGAGTTCTCATTGCTATTAATGAGAAAAAAAACAAACACGCTAAACACCATAATAAATAAAAAACACACCTCACATAATTAAAATTAATTGAAATTAAAGTTAATAAATGCCTTAGAAAAAATATATATTTTTCCAATTTTTTTTAAAGTTTTGTAATTATGGTTAAAAATAAATTTACCTTCGTGAGCAGGGTTTTTAACAATAAAATGTGTTTTTATAATTTAATTTAATTATATTTTTGTATGTTTTAAAACTCTAACGCCTGTAAAAGTAGGCTATGCACCTGCTTTTATCAGGTGCAAGAGTTTTGAGCACATTTGCTGGGCAAGATATGGGTCAATCCCGCAATCTTGCCCTTGCAAATGTTCTCGCTCCCGAGATATGGAAGATCTGTCAAGCTCCAGCTTGACAGATCGGAAAAGCCGGTTTTCAGTGCATGCGCATTGTGCGTTGAAAAACGGCTTTTGCGATGCCTTCCTGGGTCCGTACACACTCCGTACGGACCCGGGGAAACCGGGATTTCCAGGCCATTATATTTTTTGGGGGGAAAAACTGAATTTTTCTGATATCAATGTTGAGGAAAGCAAAATACTGCCACTATCTTGGCATGAAGTATCGGCATCAGATAGGTACAATGCAGATCACATGTAGGCTAAAGATCTCTATATTATTACCAATATACACTTTAAGCTAAGCTCTGAAAAGCATTCCATAGTGGACCATTGTCAGGTTTCCATTTGTTATTTAGGGTATCAACTTTTCTTGGTGTATCTCTGAGTGAGTTTCCCAATGCTAATTTGTGGGTTGAGACTGATCAATTCATGTCATGTAGAATACAACTGACAGAAAGTAGACTTTCAGTTGGACTGTCTTTAAATTTTAGGTCCCATCCATTCTCCAACATAAGAACAGACACAATCTGCATTATTTCAGCTCTGTAGATCCCTATTCGGATCCAACCCAAACATAATGGAATTAAAATTAAAACAGAAAATGCTGGAAATCTCAGCGGGTCAGGCACCATCTGTGGAGAGAAACAGAGTTAACGTTTCAGGTCGATGACCCTTTGTCAGAATTAAAGTTTATTTTTCCTACCAGCAGTGGAGCGTATCACATAAATAGCATATGGGAGACCTCAATTAATTTCCAATGTTCTGTCCACAATTTATGACTGCTCCATATTCAACAAAGTTAGCACTAATTTGGTGGAAGTAGTTAGAAGTGTGTGTGTGTGATTTGGAAATCACTGTGTTATAATAGGAATGTTCTTCTACAACAAAAGTGCAGGGAACAGCATCTCTGTTGTAGAAGAACATTTCTGTTATAACACTGTGATGTACATGGCCGCCTTTGACCTCACAAAGGCCTTTGACACTGTCAACCATGAGGGATTATGGAACGTCCTCCTCCATTTCATCTGCCCCCAAAAGTTTGTCACCATCCTCCGCCTGTTCCACGATGACATACAAGCTGTGATCCTGACTAATGGATCCACTACAGACCTAATTCATGTCCGGACCGGGGTCAAGCAGGACTTCATCATTGCACCAAAGCTTTTCTCGATCTTCCTTATGGCAATGCTCCATCTCACTCTCGACAAGCACCCAACTGGAGTGGAATTAAACTATAGAACCAATGGGAACCTGTTCAACCTTCGCTGCCTCCAGGCTAGATCCAAGGTCATCCCATCCTCTGTCATCGAACTATAGTATGCAGACGACGCTTGTGTCTGCACACACTCGGAGGCCAAACTCCAAGCCATCGTCAGCACCTTCACCAAGGCATACAAAAGCATGGGCCTTATGCTGAACATCCTTAAGACAAAGGTCCTCCAACAACCTGACTCAGCCGGTCATCAAAATCCACGGTGCGGTCTTGGACAACGTGGACCATTTTCCATACCACGGGAGCCTACTATCAGCAAGGGAAGACATCAATGACGAGGTCCAACACAGCCTTCAGTGTGCCAGTATGGCCTTCGGTCACCTGAGGAAGAGCGTGTTTGAAGACCAGGACCCCAAATCTGGCACCAAGCTTATGGTCTACAGGGCAGTAGTGATACCCGTCCTCCTATATGGCTCAGAGATATGGACTACATACAGCAGACATCTCAAAGTGCTGGAGAAGAGTCACCAATGTTGCCTCTGCAAGATCCTGCAAATCCACTGGGAGAATAGATGTACCAACGTCAGTGTTCTCGCTCAGGCCAACATCCCCAGCATCGAAGCACTGACCACACTTGACCAGTTCCGTTGGGTGGGCCACATTGTCTGCATGCCTGACGCAAGACTCCTAAAGCAAGCATAAGAACATAAGAAATAGGAACAGGAGTAGGCCATACGGCTCCTCGAGCCTGCTCCGCCATTTAATACAATCATGGCTGATCATGGACTCAGCTCCACTTCCCTGCCCACTCTCCATAACCCCTTATTCCCTTACCGTTTAAGAAACTGTCTACTTCTGTCTTAAATTTATTCAATGTCCCAGCTTCCACAGCTCTCTGAGGCAGCGAATTCCACAGATCCAGAACCCTCTGAGAGAAGAAATTTCTCCTCATCTCAGTTTTAAATGGGCGGCCCCTTATTCTAAGATTATGCCGTCTAGTTCTAGTCTCCCCTATCAGTGGAAACATCCTCTTTGCATCCACCTTGTCAAACCCCCTCATAATCTTATACGTTTCGATAAGCTCACCTCTCATTCTTCTGAATTCCAATGAGCAGAGGCCCAACCTACTCAACCTTTCCTCATAAATCAACCCCTTCATCTCTGGAATCAACCTTGTGAACCTTCTCTGAACTGCCTCCAAAGTAAGTATATCCTTTCGTAAATAGGGAAACCAAAACTACACACAGTATTCCAGGTGTGGCCTCACCAATACCCTGTACAACTGTAGCAAGACTTCCTTGCTTTTATACTCCATCCCCTTTGCAATAAAGGCCAAGATTCCAATGGCCTTCCTGATCACTTGCTGTACCTGCATACTAACCTTTTGTGTTTCATGCACAAGTACCCCCAGGTCCCGCTGTACTGCAGCACTTTGCAATCTTTCTCATTTAAATAATAACTTGCTCTTTGATTTTTTTCTGCCAGTGCATGACCTCACACTTTCCAACATTATACTCCATCTGCCAAATTTTTGCCCATCACTTAACCTGTCTATGTCCTTTTGCAGATTTTTTGTGTTCTCACACATTGCTTTTCCTCCCATCTTTGTATCGTTGGCAAACTTGGCTACGTTACACTCAGTCCCTTCCTGCAAGTCATTAATATAGATTGTAAATAGTTGGGGTCCCAGCACTGATCCCTGCGGCACCCCACTAGTTACTGATTGCCAACCCGAGAATGAACCATTTATCCCTACTCTCTGTTTTCTGTTCATTAGCCAATCCTCTATCCACGCTAATATATTACCTCCAACCCTATGAACTTTTATCTTGTACAGTAACCTTTTATGTGGCACCTTGTCAAATGCCTTCCAGCGCTCTACTCGGAACTCCTACATGGCAAGCGAGCCCCAGGTGGGCAGAGGAAATGTTTCAAGGACTCTCTCAAAGCCTCCTTGATAAAGTGCAACATCCCCACTGGCACCTGGGAATCCCTGGTCCAGGACCACCCAAAATGGAGGAAGAGCATGCTCGAATCTTGTCGCCGAGAGCATGCAGAAACCAAGCGCAGACAGCGGAAGGAGCGTGCGGCAAACCAGACTCCTCACTCACCCTTTCTTTCAACCACTGTCTGCCCCACCTGTGACAGAGACTGTAATTCCTGCATTGGACTGTACAGCCACCTGACAACTCACTTTTAGAGTGGAAGCAAGTCTTCTTCAATTTCGAGGGACTGCCTATGATGTTCTTCTAAGACTGGAAGTTGAGGCAAAGTAATTGCACCAGTCCATTACTTAGCTTAACCTGACCTTCAGCTATCAGTAGTAGTACCCTCACCTATGAGTCACTCCACAGACTTGAACACATAATCTAGCCCGAGACTCCAGTGCAATACTGCAGGAGTGCTGGACTGTCGGAGGTGCCGTCTTTCAGATGCGATGTTAAACCGAGGCCCTATCGGATGGACATAATGGATCCCATGACACTATTCACAGAAGAGCAGGGGAGTTCTTCCAGTGTCCTAGCCACATTTATCCTTCAACCAACAGCATTAAAAAAAAATTGGTAATTTATTTAATTGCTGTTTGTAGGACCTTATTGTGCGCGAATAAACTGAGTGCTGAGTTTGCTTACATTACAACAGTGACTACACCTCGAAAGTACTTCATTAGCTGTGAAGCACTTTGGGACATCCTAAGGTCATGAAAGGCATGACAGAAATGCAAGTTCTTCCTCTGTTACCAACCAGGTAGAAAATGTTTGTTATCCAGCACTATAATCCTTTATCTTGTTGAGTATCATTAGGTAAAACAGGATTCTAAATTCAGCACAATAACTTGCACTTTCATGAATTGCACTTTAGGGGGTGGACTTTGAGTTTTGGCCGGCTGACTGGTGGAGTGTCGGCGGTGAAGAAGTGGCCGCAATTTTGAGGCCCCAGTCTCAGTTACACTGGACTGGCAAACTGTGAGGCACCAAACGGCCATTCCTGTGCAGTTCGCCCGGTTAAGGCTGGACAATAACGGGCCATCCTGGCCAACGGTAAGGTAAGTTCAGGAGATGAGGGGCTGCGATCACAGGGAGGGGGTATCCTGCTGTGGCTATGGCCCAGATTATGATTCTAGGTCCAGGAAATTAACTCCTGCTCCTCCTGACCTGTTCTGCTCTATTGCCTGCGAATCTGATTAAAACATGCACACCGCACTCTCCTTAAATGGCAATCGGGGTCCTATGTATACTGTAGGACCCCATATTTGCATTTTCAAAAGGGCGTACTTCCTGAAACAGGCAGGCGCTTCAGCTGCCCAATTGTAAGCCCCTTTCAAAATGATGGTGAGTGGGCTGATCATTGGGATGAATGGAGCAGGAAGACCATTTTTAGACCAGTAGTGCCCCATCAATGCTACTTGTGAGAATCGGCCCTTAAAAGTTTTATAGTTCAACACAAAAGCCAGGAAACAGCAGCTGTAACACATAGGCACCAGATACATCCATAGTTATTTCTGACTTGATTTATCATTCAAACTGCGGGAGTGCAGGACTCTTGACTGCCAGTAAAAAGGCCATGCATTTCTAAGCTCAATGAAAAGTGAAAGGTACCTTTTCCCATGATAACCTCCCTTCATGCCTTGAGATTCCGGGCAGACTTGTATTCCAAAGTGACTCATAGGCTATGGAATCCAATAAAAGTGCCAGCTTTAACTTTGTCCTCTTTCTAATTGCTGATTATATTAATAGTTATAATTAAAATGAATACTTCAAAAGCCTATGTGGAATAACATCAACAGCAATTAACTACTCTTGGAGGAAGATAAAGGGAATCCTGGAACTGGCTTTATTTCAGATTGACTCTCTTTATGGAACCTTCAACATCTCTGATCAATTGAACAGAAAGGAAGAGAAATGAATTCATTCCATGCAGGCACTCTATTCATGTGGGATCATAAACTTGAGATTGAAGGATAGGAAATCACAATTTCATACGTGAGACTTAGGGTGAATTTAAAAGGAGAAAATGCTGGAAATACTCTGTGGAGACAGAAACAGGCAGCGTTTCAGGTCGATGACCTTTCTGAATTCTCTTCCAGGAATGCCCACCTTGAAGAAGTTCTGCTCTTCTCCAATTCTGACAAAAAGTCATCGACCTGAAATGTTAACTCTATTTCTCTCCCCACAGATGCTGCCTGACCTGCTGAGTATTTCCAGCATTTTCTGTTTTTATTTCAAATTTCCAGCATCCACAGTATTTTCCTTTTGTAGTAGTCAATATAAAAGTGTTGCTTGGCCTCATCTATACTTCTGATTCTGTTTGATCTATTTCTGGTTTTGTAAGCCAGTTAATACTAAAACTCTGGAGGAGAAATTCGGGGACGCCCCGTTTGGGGCGCTAACTTTTGAAAGTTGAAAAAAATTTGCGCTAGGCACTAGTGATTTTCAGCTTTTAAAAAATTTGGTGTTTACGCTCCAGGGAGGAAGTGGAATGCTAAATCCTTCCGAGAGTGCTAGAGGACGCAGATGGGATGGTAGTTGCGTAGCGCTGCAGGCTCCTTCTCTTCCTTAAAGGGAAGGGCCATCGCTGCAGGCTCTGCATTGGAACCAGTGAGCTGATCCCTGACTGTAGCCGCGATCCACGTGAGTGCCGGGCTGATCGATCGCGGCCCAGGAGTATTGAAAATTGAAAAACACCATTCGGCAAACTCACCTTTAACTTTCACTCCCAAAGCGCCTGATCTCCCGAACAACACTTCCTGCTGCTGTCGCGGTTTTGGCTGGCGATGCTGTAGGGGGCGGAACCGAAGTTCGGGTCCGGGGCGATGCGCACAGCAATGACGTCACAATCTCCGGGCGAAGGAGATCAGGGCGCAATGTCTTACTGCAAAGCTGTCGTTGAAGTTAGTGGGAGTCGCTCATTTTGCTGTGCCCGGTGAGTAAGTCGATAGCGTTCCCCCCGCCGCCCCCCCAACCCCGGAGGCGATAACAGGAGGCGCTAAGGAGGCCAATTTCTCGGCCTCTGTCTCCTAAAGTCTCTCCACCCCACAAATCTTACCTGGCCAAGAAAGCAGGAGGCTGGAAAGCAAATACTCGGCCTCTAATAATCCTGCATAATTAAGAGTTGTTGGGATGTGCACAAAAGTATGCTAGATGCTGGGAAATCAGTGTGTGGAAAATTGCGAGTGTGAAACTATCTCCTTCTACAGTCCATGGGAGAACCAATGAGTTGCCCCAACCATTGGTAGACTAAATATTGATGAAAAAATTGAATGTGATTACAAGTAAGAAATGTTAAATTGCAACTTGTTTTACAACAAGTCTTACCTGGCCAAGAAAGCAGGAGGCTGGAAAGCAAATACTCGGCCTCTAATAATCCTGCATAATTACAACAACAACTTGCATTTATAAAGCACATCTAATGCAGTAAAACATCCCAAGGCACTTCACAGGAGCATTATCAAACTAAATTTGACATATATAAGGAGATATTAGGCTACATGGTCAAAAGATTAGTCAGAGAGGTAGATTTTAAGGAGTGTCTTAAAGGAGGAAAGAGAGGTGGAGAGGTTGAGGGAGGGAATTCCAGAGCTTAGGTCCTAGGCAGCTGAAGGCATGGCCACCGATGGTGGAGCAATTAAAAGCAGGGATGCAGAAGAGGCTAGAATTGCAGGAGCAGAGATATAGAAACATAGAAATTTACAGCACAGAAGGAGGCCATTTCGGACCATTGTGTCCGCGCCGGCCGACAAAGAGCTGCACGGTCCTTGGTCAGCAAAGGTTACATATAAACCTATGAACAATGACGGAAAGGCAAAGAGCAACCAGTCCGCCTCACACAACTGCGACACCCCTTGTACTAAAAACATCTACACTCCACCCCAACCAGAGCTTGTGATCGCCTGGGAGAGGCAAAAACCAGATAAAAACCCGGCCAATTTAGGGAGAAAAAATCTGTGAAATTCCTCTCTGACCCATCCAGGCGATCGACACTAGTCCAGGAGATCACCCTAGTCGTATTCTATTCCCTGCAGTACTTAGCATTATATCTGCGCCATCCAACAAAAGGTCATTCAGTCTAATCCCAATTACCAGCTCTAGTCCATAACCCTGCAGGTTACGGCACTTTAAGTGCCCATCCAACCATCTCTTAAAAGTGGTGAGGGTTTCTGCATCCACCACTCTTCCAGACAGCGAGTTCCAGATCCCCACAACCCTCTGCGTAAAAAAGCCCGCCCCCCCAAATCCCCTCTAAACCTTCCACCAACCACCTTAAAACTGTGCCCCCTCATAATAGACCCCTCCACCAATGGAAATAGACCCTTACTATCCACTATGTCCAAGCACCTCAATATTTTGTACACCTCGATGAGGTCTCCTCTCGACCTCCTCTGTTCCATTGAGAACAAACCCAGCCTATCCAATCTGTCCTCATAACTAAGATTCTCCATTCCAGGCAGCATCCTAGTAAACCTTCTTTGCACCCTCTCTAGTACAATCACGTCCTTCCTATAATATGGCGGCCAGAACTGCATGCAGTACTCCAGCTGTGGCCTAACCAAAGTATTATACAATTTAAGCATAACCTCCCTGCTTTTATATTCTATGCCTCGGCCAATAAAGGCAAGCATTCCGTATGCCTTCTTAACCACCTTATCCACCTGGCCGCCTACTTTCAGGGATCTGTGGACAAGCACTCCAAGGTCCCTTTGTTCATCTACACTATTAAGTGGCCTACCACTTAATGTGTATACCCTTTCCTTATTAGCGCTCCCAAATTGCATCACCTCACACTTCTCTGAATTAAATTCCATTTGCCACTGCTCTGCCCACCTGACCAGTAGATTGATATCCTCCTGCAGCCCATGACTTTCCTCTTCATTATCACAGCCAGTTTTAGTGTGGTCTGCAAACTTCTTAATTATACTCCCGATATTCAAATCTAAATCGTTGATATATACCACAAAAAGCAAGGGATCTAGTACTGAGACCTGCCAACCCCACTGGAAACATCCTTCCAGTCACAAAAACATGCATCAGTCATTACCCTTTGCTTCCTACCCCCAAGCCAATTTTGGATCCAACTTGCCGCTTTGCCCTGGATCCCATGGGCTTTAACCTTCGTGACCAGTCTACCATGTGCGACCTTATCAAAAGCTTTGCTAAAGTCCATATATACTACATCGTATGCACTACCCTCATCGACCCTCTTAGTTACCTCCTCAAAAAATTCAATCAGCTTAGTCAAACACGATTTTCCCTTAACAAATCCGTGCTGACTGCCCTTAATTAATCCTTGCCTTTCCAAATGCAGATTTATCTTTGTCTTTCAGGATTTTTTCCAATAATCCTAATGAGGTTAGGCTGACAGGCCTGTAATTACTCGGCCTATCCCTTTCTCCCTTCTTAAACAAGGGTACTACATTAGCAGTCCTCCAATCCTCCGGCACCATGCCCAGATCCAAAGAGGACTGGAAAATGATGGTCAAGGCCTCTCCTATTTCCTCCTTTACTTTGCTCAACAGCCTGGGATGCATTTCATCCAGGCTTGGGGACTTATCTACTTTCAAAGCTCCTAAACCCCTTAATACTTCCCCTCTCACTATATTTATTTCATCCAGAATATCACACTTCTCCTCGATAGCAGTATCTCCATTATGCCTTTCCTTTGTGAAAACAGATGCAAATTATTAAGAAGCCTACCAACATCCGCTTCCACACAAAGATTACCCTCATAGTCTCTAATAGGCCCTTCCATTTCTTTAGTTACCCTCTTACGCTTAATATATTTATAGAACATCTTAGGGTTTTCCTTAATTTTACTGGCCAAGAATTTCTCGTGCTCTCTCTTAGCATTCCTAATATCCTTTTTAATTTTGCCTCTTAACTTTCTATATTCCTCTAAAGATTCTAAAGTATTTAGCCGTTGGTATATGACATAAGCGTCCCTTTTTTTTTTCTTAATCCCCCCCTGTAAGTCCCTAGACATCCAGGGGGCTCTAGAATTATTTTTCCCAGCCTTTTTCTTTGGCACATGTTTGGCCTGAGCCTTCCGGATCTCCTCCTTGAATGCCTCCCACTGTTCCGACACCGATTTACCCACAAGTAGCTGTTTCCAGTCCACTATGGCCAAATCACTCCTTAACTTAGTAAAATTAGCTTTTCCCCAATTCAGAACTTTTATTCCAGGCCTATTCTTGTCCTTATCCATAACCAACTTGAATCTGACTGAATTATGGTCACTGGTGCCCAAGTGCTCCCTCACTAATACCCCTTCAACCTGCCCAGCTTCATTCTCCATATCTTGGAGAGTTGTAGGGCTGGAGGAGATTACAAAAATAGGGCAGGGTGAGGCCATGGAGGGATTTGAAAACAAAGATGAGAATTATAGAATATTTTGCACTTTCAGCCTTGAGCCAAGTCACCAGCGAATGCTCAAACTGCTAGTTGGGCATTCAAACTAATGCCTATGTTAAGAGAGATGAAATACCTCAAGGTCTGTAAATTGGAGTGGCATGCAACCCTGGTAAAGCAATGGTATTTGACCATCCTTTGTGTTTTGTATTGTCCAGGTACATTAAATGTATGGTTACAATGGGGCGCCACAGAGGGCGCTGTGGTGGGAGACCTGGAAGTACCTGCAAGACAGAATATAAAAGGCTGCCCACTGCACCTGAGAGGCACTCTGGAGTTACACAATAAAGGACTAAGGCCACAGCAGTTACTACTGTTGGAATCTGTGGAGTCAGTGATTTGAGTGCTACATACATCACATTGGCAACGAGGACACGGATGAGCTTCATGCAACCATGGCTACTCTGGGCTCGCTAAAGGATTTTACAATGGGTAATGATTGGGAGGCCTTTACTGAAAAGCTCGAGTACTACTTTATAGCAAACGACCTGACGGAGGACACGAACGCACTGAGAGAGAAGCGTAATGCGATATTGCTGTCCAGTTGTGGCGATGAGGTTTACTGTCTTGTCAGGGATTTGCTGGCACCCGTGAGCACCAAGGACAAGTCATATGAGGAGCTGATTCAACTCATTCGTGACCAATGAAGGAAAGCAGCCTCACGGCCAGGCACAAATTCTACCACCACTGCAGACCTGAGTGCCAGGATGTCATCAAATATGCTGCGGACATCAGGAAACTCGCGGCGCCATGTGATTTTGGCACACACCTTGACGAGGCGTTGCGAGACATTTTTGTTATGGGGATTGGCCATGAGGGTCTCCTTCACAAGCTGCTATCCACTGAACCTACAGTCACCCTGAAGCAAGCCATCACTATCAGCCGGGCATTTATGACCTCGACTTGCAGCACCAAGCAGATGATCCCCCACACGTCTCGAACCCGGCAGGCACTGTCCACAGGATAGCGCCCGTCACGGACAAAACTGCAGAACGTGGCTCTGCCCAGGGCAGAGAGCAAGGACCTTGGGGTCCTGCAACTCAGAATCCGCTGAGGGGGGCTAATCGAGTAGCACCATGCTGGCGCTGCGGAGGAAGCCATGGGGCTCACCGGTGCAGGTTTGCGGAATATACGTGCAATACCTGCCACACGAAAGGCCACCTTCAGCATATGTGCAAAAGAAACCTGACTCACCGTGTGGCTGAGGAGATGGTAGATGATCTACCATCCAGCGACGAGCAGGCAGAAGAAAATGAGGCATTTGGACTGTATACTTGTACCGACGATTCAGCCCCAGTGGTTTTGGAAGTCAAGATTAACGGAGTCCCAGTGAATATGGAAGTGGACACTGGATCAGGTCAGTCGCTGATGAGTCAGGAAACTTTTGATAAACTGTGGATCAACCAAGCTGCACGACCCATGCTGGTCCCGGTCACGGCAAAGTTGCACACCTACACCAAGGAACTGATACCTGTTCTTGGCAGAGCGAATGTGCAGGTATCTCATCAGGGCGAGACGCACGGTTTACCTTTGTGGATCATTGCAGGCGATGGGCCGACGCTACTCGGCAGGAGATGGATGGGGAAGGTCCATGGGAGCTGGGAAGACTTCATTCCTCCACAGACCACTGTTTCCCGTGTTCCCAAAGAGCAGCGCCGACCGAGCTGGAGGAGAAAGAAGGGCTTCGACAGGCTGCTCCAGCAGGCACCGTCGGCCCGCAGGCAGAGGCCAGCTCTGGAGGATGCGGCTGTGCGGGGGCCGGTGTGTTGTGGCTCCCGCGTGCGGTCGAAGTGTGGTGGGTCCCGAGAGAGAGTCGAGAGCGAACTGGTAGGCAGCAGCAGGCTAGAGTTCAGCAGGGAAACCAACCTCGCTAAAGGGTCCGGAGAAGGAAAGCTGTTCACCGGTGGTCTAAATCTCGACACAGACGAGCAGGCCCTGGAAGAAGTACTCTCCAGGTACGGGCAGATCTCCAAGGTGCGAGTGATCAAGGACACCCAAGCATCCCGCGGTTTCGGCTTCAGCACAATTGTTCTTCTCAAACTCAAGCCACTCACATCCTCAATTGTTCAGTAATTGCAGGAAGCTCCTCCTCAACAAAATGAGCATTTAACCTACGCCTTTTCTGTACCATTTCTTCAGGCACGCTACGTCTCTTTTGGCTTGGAACCTCCTTTTCTGTAATCTGCTGCAACTGTTGGCGGAGTTGTTTCTAGGTAAAGGGGCACAGCGAGCTCAAGATGGTGGCGAGCCTCGTGGCAGCAGAAGTCTGCAGAGAAAGGCAAGCAGAGCAACTAAAATGGCAGCGCCCAGTGGAAGCCTCATGGAAACAAGATGGCATCTTAAAAGGGAAAGGTACCTGGGAGTCTTAAAAGGGCCTTACACCATTGGCGGTCCCCACAACGAGACTTTTGTAAGGCAAGAGCGATCTAAATGAGTAATGTGATTTGTATGATGACGTGATTTAAGACAGGAGTTAATATTTTGATGCTGAAATGATTACTGTGTTTAAAATGATGGGTGATTTACAAAAAGAGTTAATACCACGAGGTACAAGTAAAAGCGTTAATGGATCTGTGACTAACATGACTAATGCGATTGCCGATTTAATGTGATTCATGCAATGATTCAGCGGCGGCAGATGAGCCGCAAAGGCGACTACTTTCTGAGAACAGAGGCAACGCACTAGTTGCAATACCCTGTCTCAACGCAGCCCATTAACTCGGGGAAAAAGGGGCTGTATGCCGCCACCGTACCTCACCCAGTGGAGCTGGGATTAACTAACTATTCAGTGTACCTGCAACCTTTTGTTGTAATTCTTCAATGCATCTATATGTACCACACAAATGCACTGTCTATGTATACCTGCTTTCTGTTGGAGGTTATGCTCGTGTACTTCATCACCCATGTAAGGACTGCATACCACATGCTTTCACCGGATCGCAAGCATAATTTCTACATGGGGGTGAAGAGGGAAGTGGATGGTCATGGACTCACACTCACAAATCAACAAGGCCGAGGTTACCAGCAATGGCTTTTGGAACTGGGGTGGGGGGAGTGAGATGTTATGTATTGTCCAGGTACATTAAATGTATAGTTAAAATAGGGCGCCACAGAGGGCGCTGTGGTGGGAGACCTGGAAGTACCTGCAAGACAGAGTATAAAAGACTGCCCACCACACCTGAGAGGCACTCTGGAGTTACACAATAAAAGACTAAGGTCACAGCAGTTACTGCAACACCAGACTGTGTGGAGTCAGTGATTTGAGTGCTACATACATCACACTTTGGTTTTGAATCGTCTTTTCTAGTTTTCATTTTGTATTGATTTAAACTCGTTGTATAACAGACCAGACGGAGAGTTATTTATAAGCTTTGAAATTACATTGAGTAATGTTATCATGCTTAATGCATTCATAGCTGATTCCCCTCTCTCCTGTGTTAAAAGTAATATTTATTCTTTTAAGATAAGCTAGTCAATGCCTTTGTTAAAGAAACAGCAAAGTTTGATATGAGCATGTTAAATGTCAAGATAACATCACAGGTAGTACAGTAATTTCGAGACTATAATGCTTATGTCATTTACTTTACTGAGCATTTAAATCTAAAAGTCCTTGTAAGTCTTCCTATCATGGTATTTCAGTGTAACTGAAGAGTTTGAGATAAGTGCAGCCATTTTGCTGTAATCATAATCGGCCAAGTTGATCTATTTCTTGCACACTATTTATCTGTATATATCTTATCAAAGCTGTGCACATTTGCTGCCTGCTATTTGACTTCCTGTTGTCACATTTTTGTGGCTTTTTGAGCCATCCTTTTTCCATCATATATGTATATATCTACATGCGAGGGAGAACTGGTTATTGTGTGAGTGAGAGTGTGAGTGTGTCATAGAGTCATAGAATGGTTACAGTACAGAAGGAGGCCACACGGCCCATCAAGCCCATGCTAGCTCTCTGCAAGAGCACCTCAGCTAGTCCCACTCCCCGGCCCTTTCCCTGTAGCCCTGCAAATTTTTTTCTTTCAGGTACTAATCCAACTCCCTTTTCAAAGCCATGACTGAGTCTGCCACCACCACACTTTCAGGCAATGCATTTCCAGATCCTAACTACTCGCTGAGTATAAAGGTTTTTTCTTATGCCACCTTTGATTCTTTTGCCAATCATCTTAAATCTGTGTCCTCTGGTTCTCAACACTTCTGCCAATTTGAACAGTTTCTCTTTATCTACTCTGTCTAGACTTCTCATGATTTTGAACATCTCTATCAAATCTCCTCTGAATGTTCTAATGAGAACAACCCAAGCTTCTCCAGTCTATCCACAAAACTGAAGTCCCTCATCCTGAGAATCATTCTTGTAAATCTTTACTGCACCTCTCTCATGCCTTCACATCCTTGCTAAAGTGCAGTGCCCAGAAATGGACAAAACACTCCGGTGTTATATACAGGTTCATCATAATTTACATGCTTTTTTACTCTATGGGGCCGAACTTGGTCAACACGCGAGGGAGAACTGGTTAGTGTGTGAGTGAGAGGAGGTTTTGTGTGTCATGGAATCATAGAATGGTTACAGTACAGAAGGAGGCCACTCAGCCCATCAAGCCTGTTCGGCTCTCTGCAAGAGCAACTAAGCTAGTCCCACTCCCCTGCCCTTTCCCCGTAGCCCTGCCCAAGGCCCGCCCAAGTGCCGCACAGATGGCCTCCGAGGTACCGGATGGTACTTTGGACGGGGTTTTCATCGCCGAGGTCCCTCGAAGGTCAGCGGGCGGCAAATCAACGGCGTACTCCGCCAATCTGGGTGGCAGCAGGCGAGAGGTCTCATTCTTGGTGGCAGAGGCGCTTGCCGCCCAAGTGCCACTGAGGACGGAGTCGGGCCCACGGAGGGTCGAAGAGATAAAAATAAAAATCATCACCAACAAAAAAAACATCCGACGACCTTCAGGGGACCCCATCCAGGTAAGTACCTGTAAAGAAATAAATTTAAAAATATTCCACTTACCTTTTTTTACAGGATCTTGACACCATTCAGGACAGAGCAGCCTCCACGCAACCGTCCACCACCGTCCTGCCACCGACTCCAGCCAACTCCCTCCTGCACCAATCTGGCATCTTGGCAGGCGGGAGTCTACTTAGGCGCATCGGCCATCCGCTGACATCGGCAGGCGCTTCCCGACGGCTCTCCCCTCCCGCCCACTCCAGGCCATGTCGAAAGTGGCACTAGGCGGTTCAAGCAGAGGAAGGTCGGCGGCAGTCGGTGGTAAGTTCAGCAATTTTGGCCCCTATTAATAAAGCACAGAATCCAGTAAGCTTTTTTAACTGCTTTCTCAACCTGCCCTGCCACCTTCAATGATTTGTGCACATATACCCCTAGATCTCACTGTTCATGCACCCCCTTTAGGATTGTACCCTTGAGTTTATATTTCCTCTCCTCATTCTTTCTACCAAAATGTATCACTTCACACTTTTCTGTGTTAAATTTGATCTGCCATGTGTCCGAGTAGGGATTTAGTTTGTGTGAGAGAGGATTGTATGAGGGAGATGGGGTTGAGTATGGCTATGAGAGAAGGGGAGGCAGGGACTATATGTGAAGCCAGTCTTCAGCCAATTCGATTCACTCCCCGTGATATCAGTAAGCGGCTGAGTGCACAGGATACAACAAAGGCTATGGGCCCTGACAATATCCTGACTGTCGTGCTGAAGAGTTGTCCTCCAGAACTAGCCATACCTCAAGCCAACTGTTCCAATACAGCTACAATACTCCATCTACCCGACAATGTGGAAAAATGCCCAAAACTGTCCTGTCCATAAAAAGCAGGACAAATCCTGTCTAGCCAATTGCCGCCCCATCAATCTAATCTCAATCATCAGCAAAGTGATGGAATGTATCGCTGACAGTGCTTTTAAGCGGCACTTACTCACAATAACCTGCTCACCAATGCCCAGTTTGGGTTCCGCCAGGATCACTTGGCTCCAGACCTCATTACAGCCTTGGTCCAAACATGGACAAAAGAGTTGAATTCCAGAGGTGAGGTGAGAGTGATTGCCCTTGATATCAAAGCAGCATTTGACCAAGTGTGGCATCAAGAAGCCATAGTAAAATTAAAGTCAATGGGAATCAGGGGGAAAACTCTCCACTAGCTGGAGTCATACATAGCACAAAGGAAGATGGTTAGGGTTGTTGGAGGTCAATCATCCCAGTCTCAGGACATCACTGCAGGAGTTCCTCAGGGCAGTGTCCTAGGCCCAACCATCTTCAGCTGCTTCATCAATGACTTTCCAGACATCATAAGGTCAGAAATGGGGATGTTCGCTGATGATTGCACAGTGTTCAGTTCCATTCACAATTCCTCAGAAAATGAAGCAGTCTGTGCCCGCATGCAGCAAGACCTGGACGACATTCAGGCTTGGGCTGATAAGTGGCAAGTAACATTTGCGCCACACAAGTGCCAGGCAATGACGATCTCCAAAAAGCGAGAGTCTAACCACCTCTCCTTAATATTCAATGATATTACCATTGCCGAATCTCCCACCATCAACATCCTGGGGGTCACCATTGACCAGAAACTTAACTGGACCAACCACATAAATACTATGGCAACAAGAGCAGGTCAGAGGCTGGGTATTCTACAGTGAGTGCCTCACCTCCTGACTTCCCAAAACCTTTGCACCATCTACAAGGCACAAGTCAGGAGTGTGATGGAATATTTTCCACTTACCTGGATGAGTGCAGCTCCAACAACGCTCAAGAAGCTCAACACTATCCAGGACAAAGCAACCCACTTGATTGGCACCCCATCCACCAGCTTCAGCGTTAATTCCCTTCACCACCGTGGCTGCAGTGTGTACCATCTATAAGATGCAGCAACTCGCTACGGCTTCTTCGGTAGCATTTCCCAAACTCGCGACCTCTACCATCTAGCAGGACAAGGGAAGCAGGTGCATTGGAGCACCATCACCTGCAAGTTCCCCTCCAAGTTATGCACCATCCTGACTTGGAAATATATTGCTGTTCCTTCGTCATCACTGAGTCAAAATCCTGGAAATCCCCCCCTCGCAGCACTATGGGAGTACCTTCACCACAAGGACTGCAGCGGTTCAAGAATGCAGTTCACCACCACCTTCTCAAGGGCAGTTAGGTATGAGCAATAAATGCTGGCCTTGCCTGTGACACCCACATCCCACGAACAAATGCGATAAAAGATGAAGGAGGAGATGGGGCTGGGTTGAGAGAATGGGTAGAGCAAGAGAGAGGTGGTCAAATGAGAAAGAGGGTGTTGAGTATGTGAGAGAAAGCACAAGGGACTGATTATGAATGAGAGGAAGGGGATTGAGTATGTGAGTGAGAGAGGTAATTGGAGTATGAGTGAGTGGGAGGTGTGTGGGGTGGGGTTGAGTGCAATAGATGGGGTTAAATTTTGGAGGGGAGGTTGTGCAAGATAGACTTGACTGAGTGGGAGAGGGTGAAATGTCTGACTGAGTGAGAGAGGGAATTGTGAGTAAGGGAGAGGGGCTTGAGTATATGTGTGATACGTAGAGAGAATCAGTATGTGTGAAGTTTGAGAGAAAAGAGGGAATGGGTTAATTGTGAGAGAGGTTGTAGAGAAGAGGCTAGAGAGATAGGCCCCAAGTTTCCACATGCTACAAAACGGGCACCCCTCCGAGCTGGGCGCCCGTTTTTCGCGCCAAAAACGGCGCCTGAAAAAAAACGCGCGATTCTGGAGCGCCCTGCAGCTCCATGTCTGCTTGGCGCGGCGCCCAGGGGGGCAGAGCCTACCACTCGCGCCGATTTTGTAAGTGGGAGGGGGCAGGTACCATTTAAATTAGTTTTTTTCGTGCCGGCAACCCTGCGCGTGTGCGTTGGAGCATTCGCGCACGCGCAGTGTGAAGGAAACATTGGCACTCGGCCATTTTTGTAGTTCTTTGTAGCTGTTTAATTTTTGAACATTTTTTAATAAAAGCACATTGCCCTTCTATGATCAGCACTGAGGCTTCTTGCCTCCCCCCCCCCCCCCCCCCCTGCCGTCGGGAATGGCTGCCTCAACTTCTGAGGCTTCCTACAGCCTTCTCACTGCCTCCTTCCCCCCCTGCCTGCCGTCGGGAACGGCTGTCTCCTCCCTCCCTCCCGTTCGCGGGAACGACGCCACACCGCTGAGCTGACTGAAGCACTTTCACACAGGTAGGAAGATGGTTTATTTAATCTTTTCTTTGCTTATAAATGTTTATTCAGGTTGGATTTATTTGTATAATATTTGTATAAGTATAAATAAGGATTTATTGTAGAATTTAATGACTTCCCTTCCCCCCCCCCTCCCCCCCCCCACCTCGTTCTGGACGCCTAATTTGTAACCTGCGCCTGATTTTTTAATGTGTAGACAAGGTTTTTTCAGTTCTACAAAAATCTTCAATTGCTTCATTCTAAGTTAGTTTGGAGTACATTTTCACTGTGGAAACTTTGAAATCAGGCGTCAGTGGCCGGACACGCCCCCTTTTGAAGAAAAAATTCTGTTCCAAAGTGAAACTGTTCTAACTGACTAGAACTGCAGAAATAAAAATGTGGAGAATTGCGATTTCTAAGATAGTCCGTTCTTCACCAGTTGCTCCTAAAAATCAGGCGCAATTCATGTGGAAACTTGGGCCCATAGTGAGGGGGGGTTTTAGTGTGAGAGATGAATGAATGTGGGAGAGAGGTTTGAGTGAGTGTGAGATAGGAAGAGGGGGCTGAATGAGTGGGAGAGGCAGTATTTGAGATTGAGTATTAATACATGAGAGGGAGGGGCATTGATGAGAGAGGGCGAAGTGGGTGTTTGAGTGTGTGAGGGGTGGGGAATGAGTATGAGATAGAGAGAGAAAGGTTGAATATGAATGAGAGGAAAAGAGAGAGGGTGTTGATTATGAAAGCGAGGGGTTGAATATGAGCAAGAGAGAGAGAGGGTAGTGGGGGAGTATGTGTTAGAGGGGAGTTGTAAGGGAGATATGTTGGGAGTTGGCAGCGAAGTTGGGTGAGTAAGACTCATGGATTGAACATGATTGAGAGAGAAGGGGGTTGAGTGAATAAGACAGGGATTGAGTATGAGAGAGGGGCTTGAGAAAGAGAGACAAAGGGTTGAGTATATGACAAAGAGAAAGGTTGTGCAATGAATGATAGCGAATAATATATATGTATAAGAGGTGAGGGAGAATGGGGTAGAAAGAGAGAAACAGGTGGTTGAGAGAGGCAGAGAGAGGGGGGAAGGGGTTGAAGAAGAGAGTGGAGAGGGTGTTGGGGAGGGGTGTAGATATAGAAGACGGGGTTGAGAGAGGGAGTTGCGAGAGAGATAGGTTTGCAAGTGACAGATAGGATTGAGAAAGAAAGCGAGGTGGCCTTAACAGAGAGATATCTTCAGAGAGCGGAAGAGAGAGAAGTTGGCTTGGGAGAAAGAGAGAAGCAGGCTGAGAGGACAGGAGCTGAATGAGAGAGAAAGGGTGGGATGTCAGGGAAAGGGGTGAGGAGTTGAGTGATAGATGGTTGAACAGGATGGTGTAGTTACAGCATTGCATATTTACATAGGAAGCTTCCATTGTAAAAGTGGACCGAGGAATTTATAATCGAAATATAAACAATGAGGAGAGAGCGTATGACTTTATAATTGGACTGTTTTATATCTACATACTGTGGTCCAAATGCCTCTCTCTCTAACCGTATTTCATCTGAAGACTACACCAGGGGAGGGTCATTTTAATTTTCGGTGATGTCAAGAAAAATCAGGCGGGGTGTATAATGGGCAGCCCATCCGATATCTCCCATTTTACATCATTTCCAAAAGAATGTCCCCCTTGGTCTTGACTCACCAGTAGTATGTATTATTGCAATACTCACCTGTTTTATTTGGAAAAGTTTCAGGTGTAGGCCATTATATTCAAAAATGGTGTTATGTCAAGGACAGATCCAAGTCTGTGGTGCATTTGAATTTTGTACATGTAGTTATTTGGCTGCTCCGTTCCAATCTCCAATTAGTAAAATGCCTCCTCTAACATACAATACTGCTCGGGTTCCTCTCCTCTTGTATCCACCACTATTCCCTTCTAATCTACAAATAAGTAACGTAAACGGATGATTTTGTTTTGCCTATGCTGGGGAATAGTAATATGCATTTCCTTCTGAGCAGTAGGTACAATACCACTCGCATTAAGCGCCAGCTGAACTCTGAATACAATGGCTAGAATTGCTCCTGGTTAGATATGTTGATGGACTCTAATTCAATTCATTAGATCATAAGATGGATACACATGAGGAAAGCTCATCCATCCAGATATAACCTACAGTTTCTCAGTCTGTGGTTTAAAGGATTCCAATGTTTTTGTCCCTGCTCAACTCCTTGGCAGGCCATTCAAATCAGGAAACGCTTTTTCACACAAAAGGTGGTGGAAGCCTGGAACTCGTTCCCCCAAAAGGTTGTACGCGCTGGGGCAATTGAAATTGTCAAGACTGAGATAAATCTTTATTGGGTAAGGGTATCCAGGATATGGAACAAAGGCAGGTAAATGGAGTTGAGGTACTACTTGCATTTATATCGAGCATTATCATGGAAATGTTTTTAATGCTTTATGTAATTAATTACTTTTGGAATGTAGATAAAGTAAGGGCCTGAGAAGATGTTCCCGCCAATCTCAGATTGACAACTTAATACTGTCTTGAGCAGCTAAATTTATTAATCCTCTCATCCACAAGATCTAATCTGGGGAAATCTCAGTATAAATCCTTGAGATTGCAATTGGTTTGTGCCAGGACGTGATATCTATGAGGCTGAAATAAAGGCACTAATGACTTTCAGACTTACAGATCAGAAATCAGATAGCTTGAATCTTTATTATAGCTTAAAAAAAATCATTCCAGTGCTCCTAACTTTTTTTTTGTCTTGTTCATGTAGGTTTATGGAATTTTTGCAATTGGCACCATTTAATAGTCCATCCTTATTCCTTACTCCAGCAATCGCTCCAACAACATCACCCTGTTAATGTGCACAACAGCTGTTTGTGACCTGGTTGAACTAAGATTAGTAATGTGTCTCTCTGGGCACCTGTATTAATTCTCACAAGGTGATTTCCATGAGAGGAGGGATGCCTGAAATGTACATTCTCAACACACATTCAGTTTCATAGCACCTCTCCCTACCATTCTCTGGGCTGATTTTATAATGTAGCTGTGGCTTAGTGGGTAGCACTCTCACTCTCAGTCAGAAGGTTGTGTGTTCAAGTCCCACTCTAGAGACTTGAGCACATAATTCATGCTGACACTCCAGGGAATACTGTACAGTTGGGCATATTGCCTCTTGAATCAGACGATAGCCCGAGATCCCAACTGCCCACTCAGGTGGATGTAACAGATATTGTGACACTATTCGAAGAAGAACAGGGGAGTTCTATCCAATGACTTGGCCAATATTTATTCCGCAACCAACATCATTAAAGCAGATTATCTGGTCATTATTTCAAAAATTGTTGTTTATGGGACCTTGCTGTGCACAAATTTGCTGCTGTGTTTCCTACAGCAGCGACTACATTTCAAAAAGTGCTTCATTGGCAGTAAAGTGCTTTGGAATGTCCTGAGATCATGAAAGGTGCTATATAAAATGCAAGTTTTTTCTTTATTTTTCTTTGATCTGCTCAGAAGTATAAACTGTCTCAGCTTAAATTACTCCCATGTGTCAAGATCATCATCAAAGCATTACAACACACTCATTGCAGAGCTAAGTGGTTCTAAGAGCCATTGTAAGCTGTATGAACTCGTCTTCAGAAACAAGCAACCATGAATTCAGATTCTAGCATCATCCCATTTTTCACAAAATTGGTTGAAATCCATCAATATTTTTTGTTACAAAGTTCAGAGATAGAATAATGGATTTCAATCTAATGCTATTCCTTTAGGACTCATCAGCACTTGTTATAAAGCAACAAGTGACATATTGATATAAAATTCAACTTCAACAGGGTTACAAAATGGGCTGTAGCAGATTCACGACCCGATATACACCCCCTCGATTTCCCTTTCTATTGATGCCGCTCTATTCAACCAGTTTTGCTCTCCCGCCAAAGTTGAATTTTACTCCCATTGGCTCTATTTCGATGAAGTTAGCAATGTTGGTTAATCTATTGACTCGGACTTGGTAACATCCATTGTTGATTGATTTCGCATTTTCAAACTGTTAATTAATCTTGGTGTTTTATAGCTGAAGCCCATTTGGTGAGTTCTCCTAAACCAAGATTCATCACCCAGGAGCACAAATTACCACAGGAGCCAATGTTATGAATGCTTGGGGAAAAGATACATAGATATCTTCCAAAGTTGTTTACTTTCGCTCAAGGTGAGGCTATTGAAGAAGAGGTCGATTATAAATGGGTTGTTCTTCAGAATGCGTGATTGTTGAGGAAGTACAAGCTCTGTGCGCGTATTTAAAACCACGCAAGGAATGGTATCAACTGGCCTCTGACTGTTGGTGATATCTTTGATAATTGAAAATTGCTGATGGGCAAGTCACCTCATTCAAATCATTAAAATATGAATTTTGGTTTTATTTTTAACCTTAAAATCTGAATATATTTGGAAGGACTTTGCAGCAGCTACTTTACTGCTACGTATGTACATCTTTACACCTTTACCAGTTTCCTACATTACAACAGTGACTACACTCCAAAGGTACTTCATTGGTTGTAAAGTGCTTTGGGACAAAGGCACTATATAAATCCAAGTCTTTCTTGTTCTGCTAACAATGGCCCTTGGCACATTTTAAACTGCACTTCTGGCATCATATTGTCATTCAAAAGTTCACTGCACTTTCAGTGTTGCAATTGTTATCCATTTCAAACAAGTTCTGCTATCAACCTGTGCCATTAGTCTTCAATTCAGTACTTGGCAGACCTTGTATAACCTTAAACATGAGACTGGTAAGTAAAGTTAAAAGCCTGTTTTATATCTCTGGATGATTTAGAGGAGTGAAGTTCATTCTGTTATCATTAGGAAACTTTCAATAGACAGGAATATCTAATATACATGGAGCATTTCTGTCAATTAATTTAGCATGCATTTTAGTTTTTTGTAGTTGAATGAACAAATAATCTGGCCCATGACATTATAATCGTCCATTTCAGCAATTAAATACCAAGCCAGAAAAATTTGGGGACAGACTAAATGCTGGAGGATTTCCCATTCCCTAACACCTTTGTGTACAATAGAATCTGAATATATGCCAGGACCATAGGAACAGGAATAGGCCATTTAACTCCTCGAGCTTATTCGACCATTCAATTAAATCACAACTCCATTTACCTGCCTTTATTCCATGTCCCTTAACACCCTTGCCTAACAAAAATTTATTGATGTCATCAAATCATGAATATTTTTCATTCCCGCTGTCATACTTCAGTGATATTGTCCTATCAATTGCTTTGGGGTCGATATTAAACACCCCTCTCACGATGGACGGGAATAACTCTAAAATCGTGAGTCATGACCCCAACCTGGCACATACGCATGTGCCTGCCACCATTTTTACGGTGTGACATGCCTGTGGCGTGCCTTGGAGAGGCTTGAAACTTCATTACAATATGTAAACTAGGCTCCCACAATACAGCTGGGAGCCTGATTTAATGGGTGCTGGCCGGGATTCCCAGGGCTTGGGAAAGCCGGCAGCGGAACGGAGATGGGAGCAGTTGGCTGCAGAAGGTAAGTGCTTTCCTTGGGTGCCAGGAGGAGTAGGACTGCTTCCCGGGGCCACTCAAGCAAACCTTCTCTTGAGGGCGCGATCTGCCCGACCCACCCTCCCCCAACTCCCAATCTTTCCCACCCTCCAGATTTCTGGGCTCCAACCAGACCCTCCAACCCAGATCTTTCCCATTTGCCAGAGACCGCCCCCAAAGATCCCCGGTTGCAGCCTTCGATCACTGGCTTTCCCACCCAGCAGCCGGCCGGCCTGTTAAATTTGCCGTGTGGGAGATGGAATAAAAAAATGATAATGAAGTCCTGCCATTACGTTCAGCAAGAACTCCATATCCCCTGGATTTACGGGTCCCCCCCACCCACCGTGCCCCCATCCCCGCTCCCCGTAAATATCGGGGCCTTTGTTTTACATTTACAGAATCTGCACAGCGGAAGGAATGAGCAAAGGACCTTCATCCCATGCAGCTCACTCCACCTTTCAGATCCATACCCAAGACACACTCACCCAAGTTTCACTTTCCCCTTTTCCAAGACCTTCTCCCTCTATTCCTCACTGAATCAGCAATCTGTCCATATAGATGCATAATGTGAATCCACACTTACTTAACTTAGATCGGCTTTTGTGTCTGTCCCAGTGTGGAGCAAGAAATATATATAAGAATCTTGTTTAAAACTTTTTCTGAGTTCCCCATCGGGAAATCATGCACAATCACACTCATCGTTTCCCGATTTGCACTCCCATTGGCTAAGGACCCCCAACAGCAGCATTAGCTTAGAAAATCATTCTTTTTAAAAGTAAGCTTGAGGCCAAATGGCTGTTCAATCAGTTACCTGCTGTTTCTATATTGGATCTGAGCTTTGATGTTTATGTTGAACGTGAGCTTGCATAAAATGTACAGGACACAATTTAACAACATGGAGATTCCTTTTTATCAGACAGTACATGTCAATTAATAACTACAAAAGCCGGATAAAAATCTAGTTAGGAGCAGCAGTGATATGTACAGACACTTGATGATATATCCTGTGGATTATGATAGTTTCAATGCTGCTGGGAACATGAAAATGATAGTTGTGACAAACAACGGGCTAGGTTTAATTAATGGAGATGTTAAACGTAAACAGAAATTGAGGAGAAATTTTATAGAACTTTCCCCCAGGAGATCAAACAATTGGGTCAAGTCTGTGATAGGGGAAATTGCACATGGCTCATAGAATGAGGGTGCTTGGTAGGCCAAATCGCCCTTTCTTGCAATATGCTCCCTTAAGTTCTTCTTCTGTCTTGCATCTTCTACAAAAGTAATTACAAATAAGCGTATTGTTGTATGGTGTGGTAATGATCCCGATAAACCAGGAATATTTAAGGTTTTCTGCCTCAAAATTGCTGAGCTAATTATAATCTCACCTGGGGCAGTGGATGCCCAGCACTTCTTGATTAGCTTGAGAATCGTTAGTCTACAGTCCCATTCCTAATTGATATCTAGTACAACCTGCTGGAAAGTGTCCATGTGAAGGAGATGTTGGGTGAGAATGGCAAATGTTTGGCTTTGGTGCTCACTGACTTTGCTCACAAAAGAGTGATGGCCACTTCAATATGGACCTTTGGGACTGTTTGGCCATTATTTGACCATTTTTCCACAGAAAAGATTTACGTTGGTTTTTAAAGCATGTTGTATTCAGAGGATTTATGTTATGTGTAGGCTGGGGCAATCGGTTGTTATGATGCTGATGAGCAAGCTGTAATGTTGTTTCCACATAGACTGTAAATAAGAAATTCCATAGCCTAGCTTGGCAATTGAACCTCACACCTTTTGTATTGGAAAGTCTTTGATCCTTTTGTTTGATGATGAACAGAGATTACAAAACAGAACAGAGACTGGGATATAGGGTGGCATAGAATATTTAGAAACTGGATGCTGCCCAGGCAATCAAGTTTTCAAAGAGAAAGTTGCAAGAGCTTTCACTAAGAGGTCAGACGTGCTGGAGGAACAATGAGAAGATATCGGGGCTGAAATTCAGAGTCCGGAAAAGGGCCATTACCGCGGGTTTGCGGCGGCCATGAGACGGAATCGATTGGCCGCCGCGACCCATATTCAGCGCGGGAGTTTTGGGGGCGGTGTCCACTTCCGACTGTGGTATGGGTCCTGCGGCCGTGATGACGTCATTAAAGTGCGCACCGCTGCCGCGTGGCCACGCCACTGACTTTCAGTATAAAAAATCCAGCTTTTTTTGTGACAGTGCCCCCGCCAGCTTTTTTGGTGCACTTTGCTGGGCTGCTCGAAACTGCCAAAGGAGGAGAAGGGACGTTTGGTGTGATCGGGTATTTTGTGTGCAAACTTTGTCGGATTTTTCTGTGGGTATTTGGAAAACCTGCAGCGGACTTCTCAGAACGTTTTGAGAGTTGACAACACTTTCACTCTCATTGAATTGTCGTGGCCTGTGGGCCTCATTTTCTGCTACACACGGGCCTGTGTGTGAGGGTCGCGGCTGCAGACAGAATGGACTCAGTGTTGGCCTTCTGCACATTGTGAGAGGCAGGGCGGCACGTAGGAGAAGGCGGTGCCGTCAGCAACGTGTGCAGAGGCAGTGGACAAGGGAGGCAGCAGCCAGGCTTCCCAACAGGGAGAAGGGCCTGCAGAAGTCCGCAGACCTCCACGTATAGAGGATGGCCAGGAGGAAGATGGCGTGAGGAGGAGGGTTGGATATGCTGACCCCTCATACCATATACTGGGCCAGGAGCCTTGCCAGCAACAGCCTGCAGAGGCTGAGGAACATCAGCAGGAACAGGGAGAAGGCTATCAGCCAGCTGCCATCAGAGGGGCCCAGCACAGAGCTGGGGGAAGGAGGCCCTACTGTCAAAGGGTGTACCGACGACAGTTTTCCTTCCTGGAGCTCAGTGATGAGCAATGTTTGCAAAGGCTGCAATTTAGAAATGGCACGGAACCTTTCTGTTTTACAGGTACACCAGCGCCATATTTGGCGCCAAACATTCTGGCACTGGTAGTGGACGGCGGCGCCCCAACACTGGGGAATCTTTGGACTGAGCTTTGGCGCCAATAAATTCACTGGGTGCCGAAAAAATGGCGCCCAGTGATGGGCAAAATTGGGGCCAAAGTGAGGGAGCTGTGCAACATCCTGGGGCCAGATCTGCAGCCTCACACATGGCTGAGTACAGCTCTCACCATTGAGACCAAGGTCACCATAACTCTGAACTTTTACGCGACGGACTCATTGCAGACATATCCAACATTTCCCAATTCTCCGCCCATCGCTCCATCCGGCAGGTCACCAATGCTCTAATAAGAGAAAAGGCCAATATATCTCCTTCCCGACGAGCAGGGAGAAGCAGGTGGTAAGGCAGGCAGGATTTGTCAGGATTGCAGGGTTCCCCAGGGTGCAGGGTGCCATTGGCACATTGGCCTGAGGGCCCCACTGAACTATCCCAAACTCTTCATCAATAGAAAGGGATTCCACTCACTGAATGTGCAGCTTGGTGTGGGACCACCAGTGCAGGGTCCTGGCAGTCGATGCCAGGTACCCAGGCAGCAGCCACGATTCGTTCATCCTGCGCCAGAGCAGTGTGCCCGCTGTCTTCACCGGGCCAAACCACGACTGTATGGCTACTTGGGGACAAGGAATATCCCTGCCCACTTGGCTGCTCACTTCACTTCGGAACCCCAGGACTGCGGCCGAGCATGCATACAACGACGCTCATTGTGGCACCAGGTACATCACCGAGCACTGCATCGGGATCCTCAAACAGAGGTTCTGAACAACTTTGATGGCGCTTTGCAGTACTCTCCTGATTGGATTTCCATATTTGTGGTGGTCTGCTGCATGCTGCACAATCTGGCTCTCGTGAGGGGCCAGCCGCTGGAAGTTGAGCGGGGAGGAGAAGGTGGAGGAGGAAGAGGAGAGAATTGATCCCCCCCACCCCTGTCGTCGCCCACCCAGGAGACGTCGTCGCATCCCAACCCTGCAAGGGAGGTGTAGAGACATCTGATTGCTGCTCGATTCAAATAATTTCATCCCCACATGACCTTTCCACTTCTATTTTCCATGGCCATCCCAATGAGTGCCTTTATACATAAATGGCCACTCTCAAATGAGGCACCTGCCCAGATATAGGTGCAAAAAATAGATTTATCATGTAATCCAAATCAGTGCAAAAGGCCAACAGAACAAATAACAGTCCAAAAAACTTACACATTATTTCTCAACCTTGTGCATTTCTTTATAACCCCTCTTACGCATGCCTAATCGACTACTATGCCTAAGTATCTCCCCTTTGGCTGCCTCATGGGTCAGGGAAGGCTGCTGTGTTTCCTGTGTGGAAGCTGCAGATGTCCTTCTAGGATGCCCTCGAGCAACTTTGGGCCTGGAAGGGCTGGCTCAGTCTGGCGTGGCTCGGGCACGGCTATGTGTGGAGGCACTGACGGAGTGACAGGTCTGGAGCCAGGAATGCTGCGATCCTGGGGGAGCGCATCATCCGTATCCTGGATTGAGGAGCTTGAGTCACTCAACGGGGGCGGCACATTACCAGCACCACCAATCTGAGGAAGGTCAGGTCGGTGCTGTGACGCAAGACCAGAAGGTCCCGTGGTGGACCCAGCCGCGAAGGCAACACTGAGGTGTCGGTGGCATCGAGCTGAGACTGCATGAGAGCAGCCAGAGTCTCAAAGCCAGCAGAAATGGCAGCAGTTAGATGCTCCGTGGCCTGCTGCCCAGAGTGCATAAGAGTATTCTGCGCTTCCAGGGCCGTGGCCATCCTCTCCCTACCAGCACCCGTGTGCTCATTCCCTCGTGCCTGTGCTGCAATGGCAGCTACCATATCACCTACAGGTTGGGACACCACAGCTGAATCCACACAGACAATCTGGGAGTCCACCATTGCCTGCACACTGGCAATGATGGAGCGCGCAGAGCTGTTGACTATGCAGGAGGTGGACTCCTCCATGCTCCTCACCACTTCTGACAGGCTCTCTGGCACCCTTGCCAGTGCCCCCAACATCTGGGAATGCATGGCCTTCACCCTTCTCTCATAAGCCGCTATATCGATGGGCTCGTCTGAGTCCCCCTCAGCAGAACTCCGGTGCGGACCCGCCCCCCCGGAGAGATGGCACCTGAGGTTGCCTAGCCCTGTCACCATGCTGCAGCCCGCTAGGCCCCAGTCCAACACCCAGTGCAGACCTCTGCACTATCTGAACTAGATCGGATCGCATACTCCCAGTATCTGAGCGGGCACGTGTGGGTGGAAGCAGTGACGCGTTGGTGCCAGCAGTGTCCTCCTCTTCCTCTTCCTCATCCCTGAGGTCCCCAAAAGATGGAGTGTGCTCCTGGATGTCAGCAAGGCTGGAGCCCTCAATATCCTCCATGCTGTCAATAGGCATATCAGAACTTATGTCCTCAAGGGTGTCATCGAAGTCTGGCACTGGTCTGACAGGTGGTGCCTCTCTCTGTCCTGTGCTGCCACTGGACTCTGGGGTTGTCTCCAGGCCTGGCACTGGTCTCACAGGTGCTGGCTCTCTCTGTCCTGTGCTGCCACTCAACAATGAAATGCTACTTCAGTGACTATACAGTGAGGAAATAGGAGAGGGTGAAGGAGAGGCTCGCAGATGGAAGGTAAACAGTTGGTTTAACAGGTGCTCACTTTCATCAGATGGATGATGTCGTTCAGCCATTTTCTGCACTACATGGCGATGCGGTTATGAATGGAGACCCAGAGACCTCCGCAGCAATCTCCCTCCATGCATTTGTAAACACCGCGCGAGTGGGTCTCCCCGCGTCTGGGTAAAGGACTCGCGTCCTTCCCTCCACAGCCAGCATCAGGGTGTCCAGCTCGGCGTCCAAAAGTCTACTTGCCCTTTTTGGTCCAGCAGCACCAGCCATCTTTCCTCACAACTCCTTTCCTCCTCAGGACCTCGCTGCAAACCCTGCTGGCTCGTTAGCTGCACATGATCAGAAAGCTGAATTTCCCCGTGGTTACTCCGCTACAATCAACCCACCCCCACCACTGCAAACTCACGATTCCCGCCACTCATTACTGCTGGACACCATTCTTTTAAAAAAACACTGAAAATCGATCAACTGGCCGCCACAAAAATAGCGGCGGTAATCGCGCAAAAAAGACGGTAGGTGCGCCAGGTTTGGGGCGGCCCTGAATCTCGGCACCATCTTATTTAGTTCAAATAAGATGCCCACTGATGTGTGGAATCATGGTGCTATTCTTATTTTGCATCATTAAACAAAGATAAGTTGGCTGTTTGGGTTAAGTGAGTCCAATAGTAACTATTGTTCTTACTTTTCAACTTGCTGAGAAATAAAGCAACTTATCAATTTGTATCAGGCTTTGGCACAGCACATTTTTGTTTGGCCTACGGAGAGATTGAAGAAACATATAAGGGCATGCTATTGTTAGGTACCTACTGTACTAGCAGATATAGGGCAGTGTGAATCAACTCCCATAAAATTAAAACACTCAGACCGCTTACGGGAGTGACTGACACCGCTGACCCCCAGAAGGTGTCTACTACAGACTCAAATTTATAACAGTCCTTTCTGAAGAGCAAAAGGGAAAATCAGAGGAGATAGGAGAGATAAAGTAAAATACGTTTATGTTTTTTTCTTAAAACATATTCAAAGCCCCATCTTTCTTTCCTACCCTTCCCTCCTGGATTAATCAGAAACTTGCTTAGTTTTACTTATTACTTTTTCTTTGTGCCCACAGTTAAATAATTCTTTAATTGGGAAACTTTAGTGCAATATCTCCATACTTCTTTACTGCCCATCAACCACAGTGCTGGGATATGGTTTAATATTCTACTTTTTAAACCCAGTGATGCTTATTCTCAGATTGGGTAACAGATGCACTGCTGAGCCCCTTCTGCATTACTCTGAGACAGTGTTGACCCCCCCCCCCCCCCCCCCCCCCCAACCTTAGCGTGTCAGCTCAACTCAGTTGGTCGTACTCTCACCTCTGAGTCAGAGCATTGTGGGTTCAAGTCCCATTCTAGGGACTATCGTAAAGAAGAATTGTTTGAATATTGATTGCTGCAAAGAAAAGTTTAAAAATGGGTATAGCATCTAGTGTTCCTCTGAAGAAGATGATGGCTATAAAATGGTCCTCTAGCCAGCAGGTTCCTGCAGCTTCACTACCAGCTTCACTTGCTCCCCCTCACTCATGCTCTGTACTTCACCCAGTGCTCCTTCTGCAAGTATGCTACCTCTGTCCCCTGGGGTTGATGGACCTGCACTGGTGCTTGCATGTTGAGAGGTTGTCTATCATTGTTCATATGTTCGTATGTATGAATATTCCAACATCAACATTCCATCACCCTGTTACATTAACAGGCTATCCAATTTAGATCTGTTCTGCAGGATCTAATTGGATTGTCAATTGCCCTTTGGCTAGTTGTGCATTCAGTTCTTAAAATTAAATCTTCAGTAAGACAACACTGTGCATTCCTCGGTGCATTGACTAATTATGGTGAAGAAGATTTTTAAGATTCTGATCCTCTCAAACTGGAATTGTTTCCTTTAAGGAATCTTCCATCACTTTCACTGCTCGCGATGTGGTCTCCTCTACTCTGGGGAGACCAAATGCAGATTGGTGACTGCTTTGCAGAACAACTTTGTTCAGTCCGTAAATGTGACCCTCGAGCTTCCAGTCACCTGTCACTTTAATTCTCCGCTCCACTCCCACTCTGATCTCTCCATTCTCGGCCTCTTACATTGTTCCAATGAAGCTCAATGCAAGCTCAAGGAACAGCACCTCACCTTTTGTTTAGGCACTTTATAGCCTTCTGGACTCAAAACCGAGTTCAACAATTTCAAACCATAACCTCTGCCCCCATTTTGTCTGTTTTTTTTTTCTCTTTCCCACAGCAACTGTTGATGATTCTGCCATCTCCATTTACACCCTATCTAGACTCATCTTTTGTTTCTTTACTTGTCCCATTACCATCTCCTTTTGCCTTGCACCATCATCCCTTTTGTCCCTAATATTCTTCTACCTTCCATCGTATCACAGACCTTCCCTTTTGTTCGTTCCTCCCCTTTTCCCCTTTTCCCTACCCCTACACTTGCTTAAAAACCTGTTCTCGAACTTTGTCCAGTTCCGACGAAAGATCATCTGTTTCTCTCTCCACAGATGCTGCCTGACCTGTTGAGTATTTCCAACATTTTCTGTTTTGATTTCAGCTTCCAGCATCCGCAGCATTTTGCTTTTACTTCCATAACTTTTGTCTTTTTCACAAAGTTGCTTACACTCACATTACATATATACTACTTTTTGAGAAGTCATAGTATATGGATAATTAGCAGTCTTTTGATGTAAATTGCAATTAACTAAAGAGACAATATCTGCTCATTTGTACAATTTCTGTTTCCAAAAATAGGATTTATGGATAGCCCCTAACTTGGTACTCGCTGATTTTATTAAAAATATTTTCAAAATATGGGCATCTGAATTTGCATTTTCTACATAGGTCTTTTGTTGAATATTTTGCAGTCGGATTAAAAAAGGAGAGAACCATAGAATTAATGCTGTTCTTGAAATAAATTAAAATAAATAATAATTCTGTTACTTGAGCATTGAAGTGCTTCAGCATCTTTTGAAGTTTGAAGATGTGACTCGGTGTTTGAAACCCGGATTCCCTGCGCACTCATCAAACATTTTCCATGAATAGGTGGAAGAAATAGTTCAGAGGCTGAGTTAAAATAGCCTGCTAACAAACATTCAAAATAACACTTGACATATATTGACATTATTTTCATTACAGAAATATTTCCAAAAGAACTTAATTGGAATTTGTTCCCATTTTTATATAAAGCTGTGTACAAATTCATTCGAGTTGAATGACATGAACTGAGTGATTTTATGGACAGGTTTTGCTCAGTTTCTTAATTTAGTCTTTATTAAATTTATAATACTGTAAAGGTGTGTATGTGAGCGAGAGAGGGTTCAATCCAGAGTGTTGAGAATTGCAGTCTAATGATACAGGTAGATGAAAGAATTTACAGCCAAGAAACTGTCTTTGAATGTTATTGTTGTACGAAGGAGATTATTGCCTTTGGTGCTGAAGGTATTACAGTTTACAAATTTGTTTTTTTTTGGAGTCTGATACACAGTAAAAGAGAACGATTTGTTCTATGTTGAACTGTTGTAATGGTTGCAAATACTGCTGTCGGCTGTAACTTATTTCACTGCTCTAAGTGCTATTGTATACGCACATTTAGTAATTTATGACGGAAAAATGTCTGCTAGATTTTAAACTGTAATGATTAACTGCATTTGGCCAGAATAAGCACAAATAGTGACCCATAAATTAGGTGTCCCGTTTAATTAAAAAAATTATACCTTATTTCAAAAATGTTATTTAGAGACTCCTGAAATTAAATACAAGGTGGTCAGGCAGCATGAAATTGTAACTGTCCTTTGTTCATGTATATAGCATTATGGAGACAACAGAGTCATGACCCTCTGTGAATATTATTCCTACACTCCTAGCTTCTTTCAGTTTTGATTTGTGTGAATTGACGGTGCCAAAAGCACAAGGTTAGGCAGGTAGCCAACATCGTATACACAGAATGTTAACACAGCATAAGTCAAGGAAGAATAAAGACTAAGGGCCCGAAATTGGTGAGGGCCCCTGCCCACCCAAAGGACTGCCGATGGCCGCCGAGGTACCTGACAGTTCTTTGGGCGGGATATTCATCAACAAGGTCCCTCGAAGGGCGGCGGGCAGCAAATGAGGGACTTACGCCGCCAATCTGGGCGGCAGCTGGCAGGAACTCCCAATCTCGATGGCAAAGGCGCTTGCCGCCCAAGTGCCGCCGAGGATGGAGACGAGCCCACGGAGGGTTGAAGACCTGCAAAGAATAATCATCAGAAAAAAAAACCATCGGAAGACCTTCAGAGGACCTGATTTAGGTAAGTCACTGTGGGAAAAGAAATGTTCACTAATCTTTTTTTCAGATCTTCAGACTTACCGTCGGGGACTGACCAGCCTCCAGCTAGCGGTCCACCCCGGTTCTGGCGCCTACTCCCGCCTACTCCTGGCCGCATGAATATGGGAGCTCGGCAGGTGGGAGCTCAGTTGCACCACTTGGCCGTCAGTGGGCACTTACCGGCGGCTATCCTGTCCCGCCCACTCCGCCCACCTCAAAAGTGGCACTGGACAGATCTTCCAGGGGAATGTCAGCGCCAGTGGCCGTCAGTCGGCAGCAATGGCTGGTCGGTTCATCCATTTCGGGCCCTTAAGGTCACAAACGGGTAAAGGAACAAAGCTGTGAAGAAATGTGAACACTGAGGGGAAATACCCAGCACAGGGAGAGAGACCGAGAGCGTCAAATGAAAACCAACAGAACTGCAGTATTATAAAGGAACACAACATGGAAAAGGTTCACAAGGAAGACAGTCAGGAAGAAACAGAATTACCTCATGAGTGAGAAATAGATGATCAGACTGGTAGGAAGAGGAGCTAACGGAAATAACTCACTTTCAACTTTTCACGATGGTGCCTATTGTATTTTAAATTCTTCAACTTGGATGCAAAAATGAAACTTCAGTATTGAAAAGCAGATCAGTTTATTCAAAAAACTTTCTTTAGTTCTGTCAAATGTATTTTGATATAATGGTGTGTTGCTATGGTCATCTGTGGAATTCGCTGCCTCAGAGAGCTGTGGAAGCTGGGACATTGAATAAATTTAAGACAGAAATAGACAGTTTCTAAAACGATAAGGGGATAAAGGGTTATGGGGAGCGGGCAGGGAAGTGAAGCTGAGTCCATGAGCAGCCGTGATATTGAATGGTGGAGCAGACTCGAGGGGCCATATGGCCTACTCCTGTTCCTATTTCTTATGTTCTTATATTCTTATATTCCTAATTTTTCTGGCTGGATAAACGTTAATATTAAATTATGTACTGAAATTAGCCCAACCTTCGATAGCCCTTAGCTGCTACACTTGGCATTTTGCACCATTATACTATATGTCCATGGTTCATTGTAAAGAATCTTGTCATCTGTGTGTTTGTTTAAAAAAGACTTGCATTTATATAGCGCCTTTCATGACCACTGGATGTCCCAAAGTGAAGTACTTTTGAAGTGCAGACACTGTGATCATGTAAGAAATGCGGCAGCCAATTTTCACACAGCAAGCTCCCACAAACAGCAATGTGATAATGACCAGATAACTGTTTTAGATGTTGATTGAGGGATAAATATTTGCGAGGACACGGGATAACTCCCCTGTTTTTCTTTGAGATAGTGCCATAAGATCTTTTATGTCCATCTGAGAGAGCAGACGGTTTAACATCTCATCCTAAAGACGGCATCTGCAAAAGTACAGTGCTCCCTCAGTACTGCACTGGAATGTCAGCCTAGATTTTGGAATCTGGAGTGGGACTTAAACCCATAACCTTCTGACTCTTGTGACTTAAAAGTGACTCATTTGTAATGGGATTGGCTTTTAAAACACCTTTTTATGTAAAAAGAGCTAGCTGTTGGAGTCCTCTCTCTTACCTCTCCTGCTGCTGCTGTCCGGGCATCTGTTGCACTTACTTGCACCGATTTCCTTAACTCACCAGAAGCTTTTTCTACAGAGGCCACATACGCTGGCCTTAGCAGAACTGGAGTAACTCTCAGCTGGCCACATTTGCCTAACTGGCCAGAATTGGCACGGGTGGCAGGTTATGCTTTGGCTGAAATAAAAACTTACCTAAAAAAAAAATCATAATTAACTGAGTTGTGCTGGTGCAAATTGATCGGGGAAACTTGAGTTTTTTTAACTTAGTCCAAAAAAAGCATCCTACGCCAAAAAAACAGCGCAAATCACTGGGGAAAATTGAGCCCATAGTACCCAACTATCTTTATTGGCAACCCATTCAGATTTGAATATAAGTAAATTTCTCAACAATAACTTTTAAATAGTTATGTGTTGTATTGTGAAATTAGTACTGACTAGTGAAAAAATAGACAGATTTGAAGAGCTGATACAAATCAACACTTAAGGCAGGGGTTGTTAAGTTTGAAGATAAATTTGCTTTTTCTAATTGCACTAACTTTGCTACTGACCATATTTTATATCAGCATGTTCAAGCTAAGTGTTCACTGATTGAAAAGTATGTTTATTTCATTTTTCAGAAATTATTCAGTTATGGGTCATGCCCTGCAAGGTGCCTTGAACCGTGTAGCATACCACTGATTGGATGCCTGCCTGCAACTACAGGTATTTGGATTGGACAGTAGCCGATCTAATGGTCTTAATGAATGAACAATGAAAGTTGTCATTAAAAGTCTGCAGCCCAAACCACCTTTACCATTTTACAACCACATGGCATCACAGCTTGTAGCCCGATGCGATGTCAAGGCGACTTACCATTTCTTTCTATTTCTGATGTGATTCGTTCTCTTTTTGTTGTGTCAAGGTGAAGAACCATGTTGAGGGCAAACCGCCTTTTCCTATATTTTTAATATTAAAAATAAGTAGAAAAAACAACATATTAATATTAGCTCAAAACTTCACTGATAATCTGTTGGGATGTTCAATATGGATCATGCTACAAATTAAGGAAAATAGTAATGTTCCTTTGCTTTCTAACTAAAGTTTGTCTGTTATTGAAGTACAATGGAAAATGTGGAAATATGAAGAAATGCTTGCAATTCAAATGGAAAATGTAAACAGAACTTTCTAAATGTTTACATTTCCTACATGGATCAAGAGCATTTAAAAAAGAGTTTGCAAATCATGGAACTCATAAGTGAATTGCAACAGGTGGCAATGGTTAATTAATGTTACAGGTACACTCCCCTGCATTCTGATGAAGGGTCCCACCCAGAACATTAGCCCACCTTTTTCTTTCAGATGCTGACTGACCTGTTCCACATTTCCAAGATGTTCTGTTTCTATTCCAATGGAAAATACAAGTTTGTTTACATAGAAAAATGAAACAAGTCACATCCATATTTCATTATTGGTTCTGTTACACCTGCTGGGTGCACAATGTTTTAAACATGTTTTGATTTCCACTCTTTATTTATGCTGCACTGTGCTGATGTATGGTAAAATAGAAATGAACAGTGCGGTGAATTGTTTAAAGGCTGATTAATTCTGCAGTTAGGAAAGTTGAATGTACAATAGCTCAGGTGAAGTATGATTACAAAGTTCATTTTCTATTTAAAAAGTGTAAGTACTGGGAGGTAAATATTCATACAAATGAATTATTCTGTGGAATATGCTAATGCACTGATGGCATGTAGCTCTGATTTAATAGGGTGTCAAAAAGCAGAGCAACTCTGAAGTATTGCAATATATTTTTATCAAATTCTGAAAACGGTATTCAATCATCAAAAGTGAAATATACAAATACTTTATTGTGTCTGTCTTCAAGGAAGAAGACGCAAAAGACTTGCCGGAAATAGTGGAGAATCAAATGTCTAGCGAGAATGAGGAACTGAAACAAATTAGAATTAGTAAAAAAACTGGTACTGTAGAAAGTAATGTAGAAAGCCGATAAATCCCCTGGACCTGATGGCCTACATCCTTGGGTTTTGAAATAGGTGGCTATAGAAATAGTGGGTGCATTGGGTGTCATTTTCCAAAATTCCATAGATTTTAGAATGGCTCCTGCAGATTGGCAGGGAGCAAATTAACCTCATTATTTAAGAAAAGAGGGAGAGAGAAAATGGGGAACTACAGACCAGTTAGCCTGACATCAGTAGTAGGGAATATGCTAGAATCTATTATTAAGGACGTGGTAACAGGACACTGAGAAAATAATAAGATTGGGCAGAGTCAACATAGATATATGAAAGGGAAATCATGCTTGATGAATCTGTTAGAATTTTTTAAGGTTGTAACTAGCAGAATGGATAAGGGGAACCAGTGGATGTGGTCTATGTGGATTTTCAGAAGCCATCTGATAAGGTGCCATATAAGAGGTTATTAAACAAAATTAGGGCTCATGGGATTGGGGGTAATATACTAGCATGGATTGAGGATTGGTTAATAGACAGAAAACAGAGAGTACATAAGAACATAAGAAATAGGAGTAGGAGTAGGCCATTTGGTCCCTTGAGCCTGCTCCGCTATTCAATAAGATCATGGCTGATCTGATCATGGGCTCAGCTCCACATCCCTGCCCGCTCCCCATAGCCCTTTACTCTCTTATCGCTCAAAAATCTGTTTCTTTCCGCCTTAAATATATTCAATGACCCAGCCTCCACAGCCCCCTTTGGCAGAGAATTCCATAGATTTACAACCCTCTGAGAGAAGAAATTCCTCCTCAACTCAGTTTTAAATGGGCGGCCCCTTATTCTAAAACTATGCCCCCTAGTTCTAGATTCCCTCATGAGTGGAAACATCCTCTCTGCATCTACTTTGTCGAGCCCCCTCATTATCTTATATGTCTCAATCAGATTACCTCTCATTCTTCTGAACTCCAACGAGTACAGGCCCAAGCTCCTCAACCTATCTTCATTTAAGCCCTTCAACTCCGGAATCAATCGAGTGAACCTTCTCTGAACTGCCTCCAATGCAAGTATATCCCTCCTTAAATAAGGAGACCAAAACTGTATGCAGTACTCTCCTTAAATAAGGAGACCAAAACTGTATGCAGTACTCTCCTTAAATAAGGAGACCAAAACTTAACGCAGTACTCTAGGTGTGGTCTCACCAGTACCCTGTACAGTTGTAGCAGGACTTCTCTGCTTTTATACTCCATCCCCTTTGCAATAAGGCTGTTATGTATGCAGTAAAGATTCAAACTGAGTATTGTTTAACTAAGCAAGGTAGAACCTTGATCTGCTTTATTTAGGCCCAAAGTGTCTGACTCACGAAATGACTGGCCTTTTATACCAGAGCAGCACCATGTGCATGCTGCTCAGTGGCCTTCAACAATGACACCATCTGGTGGCTACAAACAGCATGTACATACATGACAATACCCTCCTCTGAGATCTTATCACAGTCTTTCACAGGTCGAGATGGTCCGGTGCTTTACACTCCTGAATTGACCATCTCAGTTCGATTCCGGCCTTGGGTGAATGTGCGGAGTCTGTTGTGGGTGGTGGCTGGACTTGTTGGGGGTGGTAGTGGCCATGTCAGGAATTGCAAGTCCATTTTTATTGAACAAGTCTGTGATGGAAATTCCGGGTTCACTGATGACCCTTGAGTCCACTGAAGGCTGCTGGTAGGTTGGTTGGTCATCAACGGTTTCTTCGTCCGACTGCTCTGGCTCGTCTGTGTGCCTCAGCTTTGTTTGATCCATGTGTTCCCTGCAAGTTTGCCCATTCTTGAGCTTAATAATAAATACTCTGTTGCTCTCCTTGGCCATGATCGTACCATTGATTCATTTGGGACCCTGACCATAATTCAACAAATATACAGGATCATTTACAGAAATCTCGCGTGATACATTTGTGCGATCGTGGTACCCTTGTTGACTCTGTCTTCTGTATTCAACATGATTACTTAAATCCGGGTGTACAAGAGATAACTTGGTCTTAAGACCATGAGTTCAGCAGACGAAACCCCTGTGAGTGTGTGGGGTCTTGTCCTGTAACTCAGCAGTATGCAAGACAAGCAGGTCTGCAGTGACCCTTGGGTTACTCTCCTCATGCTTTGCTTGATAATTTGTACTGCACGTTCTGCTTGCCCGTTGGATGCATGTTTATGCCGTTAAGTTTTTGAAACTCCTGACTAGTGAAGCACGACCCATTGTCGCTCACCACTATGTCAGGCAGACCATGTGTCGTGAACATGATATTGAGATTCTCTATGGTTGCCGTGGATGTATTGGATGACATGATTATGCATTCTATCCACTTCGAATAAGCATCCACCACCACTAAAAACATCTTGCCCAGGAAGGGACCTGCAAAATCTACATGGATCCTGGATCAAGGTTTGGATGGCCATGACCACAGACTCAGCAGCAATTCCACTGGTGCTTTGCTGAGCTGCATGCAGTGTTGCACTGATGCATGCATGCTTCCAGCTCAGAATGAATTCCTGGCCATCATACGTGGGACCTGGCGATGACCATCATCATCACTATACCAGGATGTGTGTTGTGTAACTCACGCACAAACTTCTCTCTCCCTTTCGTAAGCATTACAACTCGATTGCCCCACAATATGCAATCTGCTTGAATAGACAGTTCGTCCTTGCGACGAATGTACGGTTTGGCCTCCTCGCACATTTGCTTAGGTATGGCAGACCAATTCCCTTTGAGGATGCAACCCTTTACCACCAGGTCCTGGCTGGTCCAGGTCTTAACTTGTTGAGCCCTGACAGGAATACCTTCACTCTCAAAAGCATCCATGATTAACATTAAATCTGCCGGTTGTGGCGTTTCCACCTCTGGTGTGAGCAACGGCAACCGGCTCAAAGCATCGGCACAATTCTCTGTGCCAGGTCTGTGGTGAATGACATAATCATAGGCAGATAATGTCAGCGCCCACCTTTGGATGCTGAATGAAGCGTTGGTAATGATAACTTTGCTCTCGGAAAACAACAAAATGAACGACTTGTGATCGGTCTCTAATTCGAATCTCAGACCGAAAAGGTATTGATGCATCTTTTTAACACTGTACACACATGCTAAAGCTTCTTTTTCTGCCATATTGTAGGCTCTTTCTGCTTTAGACAAACTTTTGGATGCATGCGCAACAGATTGAAGTTTCCCTGACTCATTGGCTTGTTGTAACATGCAACCAATTCCATATCACGATGTGCCACAGGCCAAAACTAAATGTTTACATGGATCATACTGTACCAGCAGCTTGTTCGAGCAAAGCAGATTGGTGGCTTTCTCGAAAGCTTTGTCTTGCAATGCACCCCACACCCAGTTGTTGTCTTTTCTCAATAGCATGTGCAGTGGTTCAAGTAAAATGCTCAATTTAGGTAGGAAGTTATCAAATTGGTTGAGTAGACCCAGGAACGAACGCAGCTCCGTCATGTTCTGTAGCTTGGGTGCATTCTTGCTGGCTTTGGTTTTCACGTCATTCGGTCTGATGCCATCAGCGGCGATTTTCCTCCCGAGGAATTCGACCTCCGGTGCCAGGAAGAATCACTTTTAGCATTTAAGTCTAAGTCCCACTCTGTCCAAATGTAGTAGAACCTCTTCCAGGTTGTTCAGATGTTACTTGGAGTCACGACTGGTGATCAGGATGCCATCTTGGAACACGACAGCTCTAGGAACGGATCACTAGACTTTCCATATTCCTCTGGAATATTGCTGCAGCCGAGCAAATTCCAAACAGGCACCTGTGGTAAATAAACATTCCTTTGTGCGTGTTAATGCACGTAAGTCCCATCGACGTCTCGCCCAACTCCTGCATCATATAGGCCGACGTCAAGTCCAGTTTTGTGAATCAGTTGCATTTACAGGTTCGGTTCTTCACCAACATTTGCTTTAAACTCCTGTCTGTCGTCATACGTGATTGAGCGATCTGGATGGCCCTTTTTAAATCAAACTCCTCCTCGTGGTTGATACCGATAACAAAGAAGTCCCACAGCATGTCTGCCAACATCACCCCGAACTTGCACGGTGCCGCGAGGCGTCTCAGGTCGGCAACAAATTCCGTCGTGTTCTGGCCCTTCAATCGAATGTGTGTATAAAACCTGTATCTTGAGATGATGATGCCATCATCTGGCTTGAGGTGCTCCCGTACCAATGTACACAACTCCTCGTATGTTTTCTCTGTTGGATCACTAGGCATGAGTAGATTCGTTATCAGACCGTAGATCTTTGAACCGCACACAATGATGAACACGGCCCGGCGCCGATCTGCACCATCGACCCCCTTCATTTTGTTGGCCACGAAGTATTGGTTCAAATGGCTCACAAAGTCTGCCCAATCTTCTCTCTCCACGAATCGCTCTAAAAATCCAATCGTGCTCATTTTGCAAACAAAGGTTCTTGTATTCTCGTCGCCAAATGTTATGTATGCAATAAAGGTTCAAACTGAGTACTGTTTAACTAAGCAAGGTACAACCTTGCTCTGCTTTATTTAGGCCCAAAGTGTCTGACTCGCCAATGGCTGGCTGTTTATACCAGAGCAGCATCATGTGTGTACTGCTCAGTGGCCTCCAACAATGACAGCATTTAGTGGCTGCAAACAGCATGTACATACATGACAAAGGCCAACATTCCATTTGCCTTCCTGATTACTTGCCGTATCTGCACAGTAACATTTTGTGTTTCATGTACAAGGATCCCCAGGTCACTCTGTACTGCAGCAATTTGTAATCTGTCTCCATTTAAATAATAATTTGCTTTTTTATTTTTTCTGCCAAAGTGTATTATTTCACACTTTCCCACATTATACTCCATCTGACAAATTTTCACCTGGAATGTCTATATTCCTTTGCAGATTTTTTGTGTCCTCCTCACAAATGGAGGAATAAATGGGTCATTTTCAGGTTGGCAGGCTGTAACTAGTGGGGCTCGATGCTTGGGCCTCAGCTATTCACAATCTGTATCAATGATTTGGATGAGGGGATTAAAGGTAATATATTCAAGTTTGCTAATGATACAAAGCTAGGTGGGAATGTAGGTTGTGAGGAGGATGCAAAGAAGCTTCAAGGGGATATAGACAGACTAAGTGAGTGGGCAAGAACATGGCAAATGGAATATACTGTGGAGAAATGTGAAGTTATCCACTTTGATAGGAAAATTAGAAAAGCAGAGTACTTTTTAAATGGTGAGAGATTGGGAAATGTTGGTATTCAGAGGGACCTGGGTGTTCTTATACACAAATCACTGAAAGTTAACATGCAGATAAAGCAAGCAATTAAGAAAGCAAATGGTATGTTGGCCTTTATTACAAGAGAATTTGAGTATAAGAGTAAAGTCGTCTTACTGCAATGATATAGGGCCCTGGTGAGACCATAACTGAAATATTGTGTGTAGTTTTGGTCTCCTTACCTAAGGAAGGATATACTTGCCATAGATGGATTGCAATGAAGGTTCACAAGACTGAATCCTGGGATGGGGGGGCGGGGGTGGGAATTGTCCTATGAGGAGAGAAGGAGTAGACTAGACCTATATTCTCTCGAGCTTAGAAGAATGAGAGGCGATCTCATTGAAACATACAAAATTCTTACAAGGCTTGACCAGGTAGATGCAGGGAGGATGTTTCCACTGGCTGGGGAGTCTAGAACCAGTGGTCACAGTCTCAGAATAAGGTTGGCCATTTAAGACTGAGATGAGGAGAAACTTCTTCACTCAGAGGGTGGTGTATCTTTGGAATTCTCTACCCCAATGGGCTGTGGAAGCTCAGCTATTAAGCATATTCAGGACAGAGATTGATTGATTTTTGGATATTAAGGGAATCAAGAGATATGGGGATAATGTAGGCAAGTGGATTTGAGGTAGATCAGCCATGATCTCATTGAATGGCGGAGCAGGCTCGAGGGGCTAAATGGATATTCCTACTCCTATTCTTGTGTTCTTAATATACCCTTAAAAAGGCAGATTCAACCCCTTTGTTTAATAGTAGTGGTAGTGAACATTATAGAGAATGCAGCTGCCGTTAGTTAGACTTGCCCTTGCACGCTGAGGTTTTAAAAATGTTTGCGTGACAAGTTGCTGAATGTGGAAGCTGATAATGTCGCAGTGAGGGAGCCTGGGCATCTGTGATCTGAGTGAACAGGGCAAGCAATGGTGCAGCTCCTTACCCAATCAGATTGAAGGATTGAGAAATAAACACAGGAACAACGGAGCAGGAAAGGTAAATTAGAGTGGGTGAATTTAATGTCAAATCACAGAGGACATTGTTTATACCTTCATATAGTGAAGAGCAATAGGAGGCTGGAGCGATTGAGCTCCAGATGCACTGCTGCAGTCCACAACATTCCCTTTCTAAGAGGGTGGCTTTGTTTGACTGATTAAGGATAAAATTGCATTAAACATAATAGATTAGGATATCAATCAATGCTGATAATAGAACAGGATAACTATTAAAGTTGATATTCGAGGGTCATCCATCATCATTTATCTTGGGATATTACTGCTTTCATTTTATTTGGTGCAAAAATTGTATCTGACATCTAAACAACTCGTGTGCTTTAAGCAAACCAAGATATCCAGGCTTGCAGATACCTCTTTGTGCTCACAGGTGGCAGAGTGGAGATCAGGTTTTCTGTAACTATTCTGAATTATCTGCTTGTTTGGAAGATATCCCATAGCATTGCACATGGGGAGTCAAAACCAACTGTATTTTTCAGGTCAAGCCGGGTTAGAGAATGGGAGGGAGGATTGCAACCAGGCATGGTAGGGTGAGAAACCAGATGGGTGCAAAGTGGGAGAAGGAGAGGAGGTGATGAGAGAAGGGGGACAAGGAGAATGAAAGAGAAAGGAGGACTATGGGAAGGAGAATGGGGGAGGTGGATGGGGAGGAGAGAGGGAAGGAGAGATGAGGAAGATGGAGCTGGGAGGTGAAACAGGAGATGAAAGGAAGGAGGAGGATGGCTGAGCATGTTGAGCGGAGGTAGAAGAGGAAAGTGGGAATGGAGAGGAGGAGCATGAGGCTGGGGAGGTAAATGGAAAGAGGACAGGGGGACAGGAAGAGATGGGGTTGGGCGGTGAAGGATATGGGGAAAGCAGTGATAGATGAAGAGATGGCGAGGTGTATGGGGAAAGGAAGAAAGGTGAAGCAGATGAGGAGAGGGGGGGGAGAAGGATTGACAGAAATGGGGAACCCAGAGAGAGAAAAAGGAAAGGGTGAATCAGGAAGGGGAGAGAGAAGAAAACGGGGAGGGGGAGGAAGGATAGGGAGATGGCGCTGCGAGGGTGGGGGGTGTGTAGGAGAGGTGACTGCAAGTGTAATGAGGAGGGAATGGAGATGGGAAAGAGGGAATGGAATGGAAGAGATGGGGTATGGGGAGTGAGAAAGACAGGGTGAGAGGAGAGACAGGGGGTAGAAGAGGGGGAAGAGCAAGGTTCTTCACTTGTGCCAGACTCAGGTTTGCTTTTTCGTGGGTGGGAATGAAGGCCCGGATTTGCTCTCAGTTGAGGGAATGCAGTCTCGGTTGTTAGGCTCACAGAGTGGGGGGGATTCACTGTCAGTAGGGGCAGTGGAAAGACAGAGGTTTGATGCTCTGTTCAACCTTTCCCCAAGCCCAGATTTTCCTCTCGGGAGGTGAGAAGACTCACTCTCAATGAGAAGGGGTTGGTGGAGAGGGACTCACTTGCATGGGCTAGCAGGAGCAGATTCACGCCAATGTTCAAGCTGCATTCCAGGGGTGAATGGTTCCTTCCCCAGCCCCACCCTCCTAGGCCGAGCTCCATGCACAGTAGTACCATCGAGGGAAACCGCTAAGATAAGACACGCTGCCTGCTATTAAACATGCTGTGTGATCCATTGCTACGGTGGAAACCACTGGTCCGATATTCATAAAGATTTTTTTTTATGGAGTTGTTTGACACCCACCCCCATGGCCCCCCCCCCCTCCCCCCACCGACACGGAACATGCTGGCCCACATTCAGCTGCTTTAGTGGGCGGCGTGCACTCGAAATGCTGTGACCGCAAGGGAAATCCTGACACTCTTTCGGCTGGGGGGAGGATAAGGACAAAAATTAGAGGTGCCACCAAGTTTGGTCGGAAAGCCTTGCCAGCAAATATTGGCGGATCATATGGAACTAGCAGTGAGGCGAGAAGTCCTTCACATGCTTCTGTCTCCAAACATGGGGGAGCTCGGTCACGCAACGTTAGGGGAGCCCCACTTTAGTTAATGAGTCGCAAATGTGACCATCACTGTGCCACCTACAGGTACAATACTTTGCAATGTTGTGCCCACTCACCAATTTTAATATATTATAGATAAGTGCTTCTCGCATAAGTATTTGCTGGAGGAGGTAAATAAAAGTATGGCTCACAAGATATGTTACAACCTCTTCCCAAGCTAATAAGCATTTTAAAAGTAATTTGCAAAATAACTAGAAAGTGCATGTGGGTGTTGGGTGAGAACAGGATCAGGCTTGGTTGCAAAGCGCTCCACAATCGAATACTCTGTTGACATTCACTGTATAGCAAGTCATCCTCGACTCCGGGGGATTGCCTAAGAAGAAAGTTCAGACATTAAGAATGAGAATATGGGTGAGGTAATGGAGGGCTGGATCTGTACACCAGCAAAAGTTGGTGCCTTCAAGAGAAGAAACAACTGGGAATAAGAAATTTGCTCAGAAAAGCTATCTTTGAAAAATTAATGATTTTCAATGCAGTCATTAATATGTGATGCATGTAAAACTATATATATTTCTTTTTGTCAGCCAATTGTTTGACATACATGACAACCCATCACCATAGTTAAGTCTCCAACCAAGCTCCTGAGAAACCTATACTGCAGGGTTTCTGTTTTTCAAATACAGAGTGCTTCCTCTTTTCCTCGGACACAGTCAACATATCTAAATACAGCAAGCTTATCACAGGTTGACAAAGCCAAGATTTAGAAATCCCCAAATCTACACAAGGATACTGCTGGAGTTTAACCAGCTAAAACTGTGCAGCTTAACAATACAATGCTAGTTCAGCTAGGATCATACTACCCATTGGGGCATTGGCTTGGAGGCTTATCTTGGAGAAAAATCCTACTAACAGGTACGCTTCTCCAGGTTTCATTGACCAGCCATCCTGGCTCACTAATTACCCACAGTGCGCTGTTGTACTGTGATCCTGCCTGACTCAAGTATCTGGCCCATATGTGACTCCAGACCCACAGCAATGTGGTTGATTCTTAACTGTCCTCTGAAATGGTTGAGCAAGCCCCTCAATTGTCAAAAAGACAGTTTGCCACCACCACTTTCTCGAGGGCAATTAGAGATGAGCAACAAATGCTGGCCTTGCCAGCGACGCCCACATCCTGTGAATGTTTGTTTTTTAAAGTCTGCCGCAGTGGGTTGACTTATGTCTGACCTTCCATCACCAGGCATATCATCTTGCAATCACCTTGACCTCAAACACACTGCACTTACCTCCCTCCATTCCCCAAGCTGGATAGCTCATACATAATACTGGCTCCCTGGAATATTTAAAAATAAAGTATAGACAGAAAAATCATTCTCATCTCCCTCCAGAAAGATAACTAATTGTAACTTTTTTAAATGTTAAAAGGTGAATCTAGCTCTATAATCAGTTAAGTATAAGAAGAAATTCACAAGTTAAATATTTTGTGGTAACCACAGTTTATAAGCTTCTTACTATGGGTTGGAGCAATGTGTTAATGAAGGGAATAATTCTAATATTACAAGATTATATTGTTGCACAACATTCTAATTCGGCAAAGAATAAATCTACAGATTGTAATTTAGATTGGAACTCCACAAACAGAAGAGCTTTTTATCTCTGTAATTTACAGCTTTCTAATAAAATTGTGGGAGAATGCACCTTTAAAATGTGCAATTTCTGAGTGCGTGATTTCATTAGTTGGTTGTTAACTAGAGAATGAAACTGACATTCTCGAAATTTTCACTGAGAAATGTTACCTCCTGAGAAGTGTTAGTGTTTCAGTTAAGTAAAGTATAGAAGGTACACATATGTTCCAAGCTCTTCCAAAAGTAAGAACCACAGGACTGCTTTTCACTTTCTCATCTCTTCACTTCCTGACCACTTTGACTCCTTTCTGAGGTATGGTTCCACAGACACCATTGATTGTCCTGTACCTTCCCCCACTATCCCATCCCCCCCAGTGGTCATCATTGATGTGTTGACCATGACCATCAATGATGGGTGCATTAGATCAAGCACAATCCTGTCCTCCTAGATGTCCATTTGCATCAGAGGTCATTTCCTACATTACAACAGTGACTACATTTCAAATGTACTAGATTGGCTGTAAAGCAGATTGGAACATCGTGAGATCAAGAAAGGCACTATATAAATGCAAGTCTTTCATTATAATAATTAGAAATGGAAGCCCAAGCCTTATTTTTCCTTCTTGCCCGAACCCACTACATTAAACATCAAAGATTAAGGCACTATTAACATGATAATAGATGAGAAGGTTAATCATCATTTATCTTGGGCTAGGTATGGCTTTAATTGCATTTTCCACAGAAATATTTCAGCAAAACTAATTTTGCATTAAAGTGTTGGCAGTTTCAGGTTGTGCAAAATATCTGTTGCTGTAATATTTTCTATTTACAGTAAGTGAAACGAGTTTGGGTAATCGGTCTCAACCATGTTTCTGTTTTCTTCAAATCTACAGTGCAACATTTTTTTTGTCCTGCTTCGAAGTCTTACTCACATAGGTGGAAATGAGAATATTGCATGAATGCAGCAGGGAATAAAAACAACCATTTATGATGTTGAATATTGGCAAGCTGTTTGAATTGGAGTGGTAACAGAGGCAATCTTAATCCTGTCATTAACTAATATTCACACCAGCACTTTTTCACATTGGATAATTGGCTAGCTTTCAAGAGTGGAAATCCTGTCTCATTTATTTTAATACATTCCTTTCTGGAGCTCTCTTTCTTTTCCTCTCTCTCTCTTTCTTTCTCTGCCTTTTGCCACCATTGCTCCGAATCCAGTTGTATTATCATACATGCCACACAGGTGACAGGCAATGACCATTTCCAACATGAGAGAGCATAACCACCTTCCCTTGACATTCAGTTGCATTACCATTGCCTCATCCCCCACCATAAACATCCTAGGCATCACCATTGACCAGAGACTGAACTGGACCAGCCATATAAATGTTGAGGCTACTTGAGCAGGTCAGTGGCTGGGTATTCCACAGTGAGTGGTTCACCTCCTGACTCTCAAGTCTCCCTACCACCTACAAGGCACAAGTCAGGAGTGTGGTGGAGTACTCTCCACTTGCCTGGATGGGTGCAGCTCCAAGAAATTCAGTGCCATCCAGGATAAAGCAGACCACTTGATCGGCACCCCATCCACTGGCTTTAACATTCACTCCCTCCACCACCAGCATAATGTGTCTGCAGTGTGTAATATCTACAGGATGCACTGCAGCAACTCGCCAAGGCTTCTTCAGCACCACCTCCCAAACCACAGACCTCCACCACCTGGAAGGGCATGGGAACACCATCACCGCTAAGTTCCCCTCCAAGTCACACACCATTCCTAACTTGGACATATATTACCATTCCTTCCTTGTCTCTGGGTCAAAATCCTTGAACTCCCTGCCTAACAGCACTGTGGGAGCACCTTTACCATACGAACTGCAGCAGTTCAAGAAGAAGGTCCAACACCTCCTCCTCAAGGGCAACTGGGGATGGGCAATAAATGCCGCCCTGTCCAGCCCACATCCCGAGAATTATTTGTTTAAAAGTCTGATCTGGGCTGATTGAACCTGCTACTATGCACATCTGTATGATTCAGCATCTCAACAGGCAATGAATTTCCCTACAAACCATGGGGGAGATTATATTTATTTAATTGTCTGACCTTTCTTGCAAATCCCCCTACATTCACGACGTCTCTATCGATACATGTCTCAGTAATCCATTTCTCAGTCTGAAGATATAATTATAAAGCCGAAATCTGGTAAGTTTACAATTGTTATTATGACACGTCTAAAAAAAAGTATTAATTAATTGCTACCCCGTTAATGTCAAAGTTTAGGTGTACAGTATTTGGAGTCTATGTATTTTGCGATATTCACAGTGACTTAGGGCATCTTCGTGCTGGCCAATGAAATCAGCACCATATGCTTTAACTGGATATGTCCTGTAGGACAACTCTAGTGCACTCGTCCATGCCGCAACTCCTGATGAATCAGCATGATCCAGCAGTAGGGTTCAAGAGCATCTCTCCTCCGTTCATTGACAACGTGGACATCCTGTTGAAAGACTCAGTTCGCAGGAGCACACCAATACAAGGCAAGAGACGGGGGAGCAGCTGGCGGGTAAGTCTCTCCCTCGCCCTATCAAACGGGCACAAAAAGTGGCAGCTGACACACAGAAAACAGTTGTTTTTATCGGCGGCTGTGCACGAAAAGCATAAAGGTAAATTTGTGTTCGTAAAGCGAAGTTGCTCCTCGGCGTTTATGTGCGAGTGTGTACTGGTCACCCCCCTGAGTCGAATGGGCGCGCTCCGTTCCAACCAGCCCAGCTGTGAATTGCTACATTTTTTGCAGTGTGCTACTGAACTGTGTCGCTTTCACTCGTCCTCACATTGGGACATGTTTTATGAAAGAGACCCAAAGCACGGGCAAGACTGCGTTTGATCTTTACAAGGTAAAGTGCAGTACTTGGATTGAATACCCTTGTGAAGTAATCTCCTATAAGATGGTTTTAGTTTCCTGTGCATTAACATTCTGCACTTAAAATTCGAATTTCGGTTGTACCGTTTGGTTAATGTCGCGATCTTTCTGACCAGTAACGAGGTGTTTAGAATGGGCTACATCGCGTTAATTTACTCGCGATGACCTTGGCTGCCAATTAGTATTTTTGGTGTAGTTCCTGAATAAATAGTTTCATCATTGTGCTTGCGTTACACAACCCTGATTCACCGTAACTACTTTTTAGTGAAAGTGAATGTGGTTTAAGTAGATCTGCATATACTTTTAAGTGATGTGGGCTGAAGTAATATTGCACGTTATATGAATTGATATTGCTTAAGCGATCAGAGCCCTTTCGCTGCAGGGATACATTTACTCCATTGGCGGTTTCTGTTTGGAGAAAAAACATTTTGGTTGTTTTAACATTAAACAAATACAACATTTTAATTTCAGGACGATTTGCCCCCCCCTCCCCCCCCAGAACAACTTAGTTTTCCGCACGATCTCCAACTTCTGATCTGGTAAGTCTAAATTAAATTGCACTGAAATGAATTGTTGTCTTTCTGTGGTTATTTACATGGCTGGGGATTTACACGGATAAATCTCAGTGCACAGCCCGTTAATCAGACAGCGTTAATCCCTAGCCTGGAGCTGGAGATCTTGACCCGCTGCTGCCCCCCCCCACCCCGGTCCAGTTTTGCGCTGAATTAGTACCTTGCATTCGAAAAGAGTGATTTTATTTTGTGTTCAATGCAGCTACAAGGAAGGGCTATTTACATACTTTGGAAAAAAAATCAACTGGATGTTCCTAACCATGATTAAAATCGGTCTTTGCTGAGTGACCGAGCACTCAGAACTTGCCATTTTCGAGATATTTTGTTGGTTCTTTGAATTTGGCTGGTACAATATATACATTTTTGAAATAATATTTCTGTTCAATCGTGATGACATTAATACTTCTGGTATTCCACTCGCCTGCTGCAAGAATGAATGACCTCTGTATACATTAAGGCTGTATTTATGCTGTCAGATTTAAATTGATGCAAAATGGTCTTGGGTGCATATCCACGCAGTTTAGCAGTCTACCAAGGGTACTGAAGTCTTGAGGCGTGAGCCCCTGTCCAGGAGTCTGTCTGACACTGGCTTGAGTTCCCAAATGTGTGCAGTATCCATTCCGCCGACTGGGACTTTTTCAATCCTCGGCAATTTCCAGATGAAACAAAACGTGCTCTGCTGTACCAACTCTGTGTTACAATCTACTTATCAAAAATCCATCAGCAATCAATTTGAATTTCCAAGCAACAAACTATCCCTGGTGTAGATATGTTCATTCACATATTCTCCAATTAGGAGCAATGTGAAATCTGGGTCGCTGATTTCTTGGTACAGATTAATATTTCAGTCAGATATTCTGATCCAAAATGCCACCTGATTTGGTGGTTTGATTGTGCCAAGTTAAATTGTTACCAGGAACAGCATGCCAGCCTGCCTTTAAACTCTTTCTGTGGTGCTGCTTGTTGTTGCCAAGCTTCCAGTTATACTCTACTGTGTGTCATTTTGGTATTTCTTTCTCATTTTAATGCATTGCAAGAAAATACAACAAGAAGTTGCATTTATATAGAGCATTTAACCTAGAAAAATGACCCAAGGCACTTCACGGGCATAACCAATGTACCCCCAAAGATTTGCAGCAATTCCATCCAGGAAAAATCAAATCAGTTATGCTGCACTTTCAGGGTCAGGTTTTCACTAAAATGAAGCAGTAATTTTATAAAATGTCAGATATTTTTGCTTCTCATCAGTGCAAAGTGACTTTCTGATTTCAAGCAGACTGCCTAGGGGGTACCAAAATAAGGTGCATCTTCAGAAGCAAGGGAAAAAGTTGGTAGGCTTGTTGATCAGTTTTATTCATTTCCCAAAGACCTGGATACTGAGCAGTGAATTTAAAAGCTGTAATCTAATCAATCTCTGACTGCAGCCTTGCATCCTTTTATTCAATTTCTAAGAAGCTATACCATTTTTGGAAGGAAGAAGTTTGATCATGAGGACTGTATGTACCATGTTTTTGATGGATTGACAATATTTTTAAATTGCTTAGTGACATAAAACACAAATACATTTTTTAATAATGTTTATCATCAGGATTCATTGCATTTCATATTGAGAATTATTAATACCCAGGAGCAATTCCAACACAGCAATCAATGAGGGGTTCACATGACAACAAATCCTGAGTGCACAGTTCAAGTGGTTTATAACCACAGCCTTGCAATCACTCTCGCATCTGTTTGTTTTTAATAACAAGTACTGTACAGTTTTATTGCATTTTGGGTCCGTTTGTTTGGGTGATGAATGAATGCCATGGAGGAAATCAGCAAACGGTGCACTTCATGCAGTTGATGTATGGGTTTAACCACATGAAGCACTACTGATTTCAATGTGATCACTGCACCTTTCTGAAGTGACAATCTTCAGTTAATTGCTGAGAAATAATACGCAATAAACTGCACTACGACTCTTTTGATTGGAGAAAAATAAACATTAATTCAAGTGCCCCCTGATCTGGGGGACACTCCAAACACTTTCAAACAAGTGCCCTTTTTTTTTGTGTGGGTTTTTTTTGTTTTTTTGTGGGGGTTTTTTTGGGCACTAAAACCATAAATTTACACGTGCCCCCTATAAAAGGGGAGGGCGACACTAAAACCAGCAATTAAAACAAATTAAACTTTAAAACATATAAAATCAAATTAAAATTTGGTTGCCGGGGGTAACAATGCACTCCAGTCCCTCAGGCGCCCACCTCTCGCGGAAGGCCACGAGCGTACCGGTGGAATAAACTGCACTACGACTCTTTTTGAGGGAGACAAAATAAACATTAAATCAAGTGCCCCCTGATCTGGGGGATACTCCAAACATTTTTCGAGGCCCTTTTTTGTGTGTTTTTTTGGGGGGGTTTTTGTATTTTTTTTGTGGATTTTTTTGGGCATTAAATCAAATTTTTTTCAAGTGCCCCCTATAAAAGGGGAGGGGAACACTAAAACCGGCATTTAAAATAAATTAGACTTTAAAACATATAAAATCAAATTAAAATTTAATTGCCGGGGGTAACGATGCACTCCAGTCCCTCCGGCGCCCACCTCTCGCGGAAGGCCGCGAGCGTACCGGTGGAATAAACTGCACTACGTATCCAAAAGCAAAGAGTCACCTGTAGAAAATAACATTCTGTAACGAAACATGAGTGCCGCATTTAACTTTCTATTGAACACCAGACATCTAGGTTACCCACACACCAAATCCTGGCCTAAATTCAGTGGTTTTGATGCTATTCATTTGCGCAGGAGACCTGCAGCACTTATTAATAATTGGTCCTTTCTTGCTCCTGAAGGATTGATGTTGCATCTTAGATAGTTTATGTATTTATTTATATATTGTGGTGAATGATAGTTTCATTAGTGGAAATGATAGTTTCAGCCCAGTAGAATGATCATTCATAGGCAATTAAAAATGCATCTGTCTGAATTATCAGCTGACACTGTCAGCCATGCGGAACATTTTGTAATGAATATAAAGACTGGACTAAGATTTAGGGATCATTCACTCCCATAACATAAATGCAAGGAGGTCTATTTCCCCACCCCCTGCAGATCGGGTGTGTGCATCAGATCTATAATTTTCCTTCCCCCTGCCCCATTTTCTGGCATATATTCTGAATTTGTCCACAGTCACACTTAGCCAAATTTGACCCCTGTGGTTTGCCTGAGCATTTTGACCGAGCGTTTAGTGTTCTGGAAATAAAAGGAGCACATTGGTTCCTGTATTCATCCATAGTTGATACTTATCTCAGCTATTGCAAACTGTGAGTGCAGATCAGATTAGGGTTTCACTTGTACAGACTGGATTTTTAATTTAAAATGGGCAAATCTAGCCATATCTCCATCGGACCTGAAATGGCTTTGAAAATAATCTTCCATCAAAAATTTTAGTGGATTAAAAGACTTGTCAGCAGATAAGGGGTCTGACCATTCCTTCCTTTAAATCTGCAAAGCACGTTCCAAATGTGTATGCCTGTCGTATGTACGAGTGATGAATATTAATCTGCTGCTCCTCAGTGGCATTGCATTAGCTTTTAAATGAGAAATTCTCATATAGCCTTTGCATGTACAAAAGTAAACTAAAATATCTCATCAGTGAGAATCCATACAAGGATTTTGACACTCATCTGAACATTGTCCACACTTGTCACTTGTGAGAAATCAATTTTATTCTGTGGAACTGTTGCTTCATTTCAGAGTCTGCTTCATTAATATTTTCACATATGTAGAATTGGGAAAATGAATCCTGTATAAGAACATAAGATCATAAGAATTAGGAACAGGAGTAGGCCATCTAGCCCCTCGAGCCTGCTCCGCCATTCAATAAGATCATGGCTGATCTGGTCGTGGACTCGGCTCCACTTACCCGCCCTCTCCCCGTAACCCTTAATTCCCTAATTGCTTAAAAATCTATCTATCTTTGACTTGAAAACATTCAATGAGCCAGCCTCAACTGCTTCCTTGGGCAGAGAATTCCACAGATTCACAACCCTCTGGGAGAAGAAATTCTTTCTCAACTCGGTTTTAAATTGGCTCCTCTGTATTTTGAGGCTGTGCCTCCTAATTCTAGTCTCCCCCACCAATGGAAACAACCTCTCTGCCTCTATCTTGTCTATCCCTTTCATGATTTTAAATGTTTCTATAAGATCACCCCTCATCCTTCTGAACTCCAAGGAGTAAAGACCCAGTCTACTCAATCTATCATCATAAGTTAACCCCTTCATTTCTCGAATCAGCCTAGTGAATCGTCTCTGTACCCCTTCCAAAGCTAGTATATCCTTCCTTAAGTAAGGTGACCAAAACTGCACGCAATACTCCAGGTGCGGCCTTGCCAATACCTTATACAGTTGCAGCAACACCTCCCTGCTTTTGTACTCCATCCCTTTCGCAATGAAGGCCAACATTCCATTTGCCTTCCTGATTACCTGCTGCACCTGCAAACTAACCTTTTGGGATTCATGCACAAGGACCCCCAGGTCCCTCTGCACCACAGCATGTTGTAATTTCTCCCCATTCAAATAATATTCCCTTTTACTGTTTTTTTTCCCAAGGTGGATGACCTCACACTTTCCGACATTGTATTCTATCTGCCAAACCTTAGCCCATTCGCTTAACCTATCCAAATCTCCTTGCAGCCTCTCTGAGTCCTCTACACAACCCGCTTTCCCACTAATCTTAGTGTCATCTGCAAATTTTGTTGCACTACACTCTGTCCCCTCCTCTAGGTCATCTATGTATATTGTAAACAGTTGTGGTCCCAGCACTGATCCCTGTGGCACACCACTAACCACTGATTTCCAACCGGAAAAGGACCCATTTATCCCGACTCTCTGCTTTCTGTTCGCCAGCCAATTCTCTATCCATGCTAATACATTTTCTCTGACTCCGCGTACCTTTATCTTCTGCAGTAACCTTTTGTGTGGCACCTTATCGAATGCCTTTTGGAAATCTAAATACACCACATCCATCGATACACCTCTATCTACCATGCTCGTTATATCCTCAAAGAATTCCAGTAAGTTAGTTAAACATGATTTCCCTTTCATGAATCCATGCTGCGTCTGCTTGATTGCACTATTCCTATCCAGATGTCCCGCTATTTCTTCCTTAATGATAGTTTCAAGCATTTTCCCCACTACAGATGTTAAACTAACCGGCCTATAGTTACCTGCCTTTTGCCTGCCCCCTTTTTTAAACAGAGGCGTTACATTAGCTGCTCTCCAATCCGCTGGTACCTCCCCAGAGTCCAGAGAATTTTGGTAGATTATAACAAATGCATCTGCTATAACTTCCGCCATCTCTTTTAATACCCTGGGATGCATTTCATCAGGACCAGGGGACTTGTCTACCTTCAATCCCATTAGTCTGTCCAGCACTACCTCCCTAGTGATAGTGATCATCTCAAGGTCCTCCCTTCCCACATTCCTATGACCAGCAATTTTTGGCATGGTTTTTGTGTCTTCCACTGTGAAGACGGAAGCAAAATAATTGTTTAAGGTCTCAGCCATTTCCACATTTCCCATTATTAAATCCCCCTTTTCATCTTCTAAGGGACCATCATTTACTTTAGTCACTCTTTTCCGTTTTATATATCTGTAAAAGCTTTTACTATCTGTTTTTATGTTTTGTGCAAGTTTACCTTCGTAATCTATCTTCCCTTTCTTTATTGCTTTTTTTAGTCATTCTTTGCTGTTGCTTAAAATCTTCCCAATCCTCTAGTTTCCCACTGACCTTGGCCACCTTATACGCATTGGTCTTTGATTTGATACTTTCCTTTATTTCCTTGGTTATCCACGGCTGGTTATCTCTTCTCTTGCCGCCCTTCTTTTTCACTGGAATATATTTTTGTTGCGCATTATGAAAGAGCTCCTTAAAAGTCCTCCACTGTTCCTCAATTGTGCCACCGTTTAGTCTGTGTTTCCAGTCTACTTTAGCCAACTCTGTTCTCATCCCACTGTAGTCCCCTTTGTTTAAGCATAGTACTCCGTTTCTGACACAACTTCCTCATCCTCAATCTGTATTACAAATTCAACCATATTGTGATCACTCATTCCGAGAGGATCTTTTACGAGGAGATCATTTATTTTTCCTGTCTCGTTACACAGGACCAGATCCAAAATGGCTTGCTCCCTTGTAGGCTCTGTTACATACTGTTCTAAGAAACAATCCCGTATGCATTCTATGAATTCCTATGTAAGTTTGGTAGTGACAGTTTATACTCTAAGGATATGAGCTAGGAATTCCATGGAATAATCAATGAGCCAATGTTTGTGTTAGATTGCCCTGCTAACTAGGAGACAAGAGTATTACAGACTATAAAAAGTGGTGGAGACCCATTAAGGGGATAGGGAATAAAAGGTGACCGGGAAAGATGAAGGGAGAGGAAACCCAATGTGCAGACAAATGAAAAAGCAGTCCAGCGCTTAATCCACTGGCAGCTGAATTGGAGGTGGTGCTGCATGAAGTGGGTTGTGAGGAGGGTTGCCCTCTGTGACACTCCTCAGCACCATCCCCATCGGTCAGCATTGCAGCCTGGAAAGAGGCCAAGGCATGCTCGAGGCCATGGCTGATAGACTCCATCCCTCTTGTACATAATGTGCATTTCTAACGATCCTATGGGCAGGTTTCCACTTGAATCAGATGTGTATCTCATTATGATATGCAAATAACATTGCAGTGCTGTCATAACACTTCCCACAGCTCTATCCAGCCTTTATGTTGGTACAATGTTACTTCCAAGTCACGCTTATTTAAGGTGGACTGCCAGGGTTACTAGTTGCTGAACTACATTTGGAAATAAGTTTGATTCAACGGTTTTAAAGCCATTTTTGCATTGTTTTTATTTTATTTCCTTGAGCTGGCAATTAGGTTCTTGTGAGCTTTTGTGCCAACTGGTATCAACATTTTTTGGCCTCGGCACCATTACTGGCAGCAATGGGTTTCCTCTATTTGATAACTTTGGAAACATGAGGACAGATGCCAGGCAGGTGCTCTGTGCTTAGTCACATCCTCACATCTGCAGTCAGAGGTGATCATACTTTGCTTTGACAGATTAGTGCAATCAGAGACTCCAACTCTGCAGGTAGACAGTGATAGTGGGCCTACAAGCACGGATCTGAAGGCCCGATTAACTATTTTGCTGGACAGTTCTTTAATCATTACACGTGGTGCTACGTGAAAGGGCGTGCGGCAGGTTGATTCGCGCTCCAGTAAAGCCTGACTGGCACACCTGTGCCAGGATGCCAGCAGCCATATTTGGGGATACTGTAGCACCTATCTGGCAAGGATTGCGGTGAACCACTTTCATTGTGTCCATGACATCAAGGGCACACTTTCAGAGTTATTACACTTGGTATAACTGGTAAAATGCAGTGACTGTACCTATCGGCCATGGCTTTGAGCATGCCTCGGCCTCTTTCCAGGTTGCAATGCTGACCTATGGGGATGATGTTGAGGAGTGTCACAGAGGGCAACCCTCCTCACAGCCCACTTCATGCAGCACTACCTTCCTTTCCCTTCATCTTTCCCGGTCTCTTTTATTCCCTATCCCCTTCAACCTTCTGCACCGTTACCTCTGGAGTCCCCTAAGGAATTATCCTTGCCCCCCCCTCCTATTCCTCATCTACATGCTGCTCGGCGATATCATCCGGAAACACAACATCGTGTCCACATGTATGCTGATGACACCCAGCTCTGCCTCACCAACACCTCTCTCAACCGCGCTCCCCCCTACAACTGTCCCTGATTTGTTATGCTGCTTGGCCGACATTCAGTCCTGGGTGAGCAAAAATTTCGTACAAATAATATTGGGGAGACCAAAGCCATTGTCTTCGGTCCCCACCATGAACTCCGTTCTCTAGCCATCAACTCCATCTCTCTCACTGGTCACTGTCTCGGGCTGAACCAGACCATTCACCACTTCGACGTCCTATTTAACCCTGAGCTGAGCTTCCAACTCTGCATCCGCTCCATCACCAAAACTGTTTACTTCCACCTCCATAACATCGCCCGTCTCCACCCCTGCCTCAGCTCTTCTGCTGCTGAAACCCTTATCCATGTTGTTGTTGCTTCTAGACTTGGCTATTCCAATGCTCTCCTGGCTGGCCTCCCCTCTTCCATCTTCCATAAACTTGAACTCATCCAAAACGCTGCCCGCATACTAATTCGCACCAACTCCCATTAACCATCAAACCTGTGCTTGCTGACCTGCACATGCTCCCGGTTTGGCAAAGTCTCAATTTAAAAATTCTCATCTTGTTTTCAAATCCCTCTACGGCCTCCCTCCTCAATATCATTGCAACCTCCAGCCCGACAACCCTCTGAAATCTCTGCGTTCCTCCAATCCACAATTTTAATCACCGTACCATTGGTGGCTGTGCCTTCAGCTGCCTAGGTCCCAAGCTCTGGAATTCTCTTCTTAAACTTCTCTGTCTCTCTACTTCTCGTTCCTCTTTTACGACACTCCTTAAAACCTACCTATTTTTCCTAATATCTCCTACGTGGCTTAATGTCAAATTTTGTTTGATAACTCTCCCGTGAAGCCCTTGGGATATTTTACTATGTTAAAGGTGCTATATAAATGCAAATTGTCATTGTTATCAGTAAGATTTTGCCTATTTGTAGTGTAAAAGTAAGTGGTGCTGGATTTCTGTTTTGTGATATTTACCTCCGGGCATATCTATTTAGGATTTTCCCTTGTCGTCGTAATCATCATCATAGGTGGTCCCTCGAACGAGGATGACTTGCTTCCACAAGTTCACAGGTGTTTCGATGAAGGACCCGATGTTCCAGTCCTGAATTCCAATTGAGGGGATGGAAGATGCCTGTGCGTGCATTATTTTAATGTGTAGTGACCGTTGCACACCAGCCACGACACAGGCTTGACAGAGCTAGGTCTTGGTCCAGTGGCAAGGATTAACCAAGACGACTGGAGACCTGCTCTGCTGCATGTACCCAGCGTGCACACATATTGCAGTGTGGGCTGGTCTGTTCTGCCCCTGGGCCCTTGGCTCTTCTGGGCCCCGTGCTCTTATCTGTCGCACCTCCGCCATGATCTCTCGCCGCTCATCCGCGCCGATCTTCCCACTCCTCTGTTCTGCCCCGTCGATGTTTCCGCCCACACTCCAAAACGGCCCCCTCACCAATACCCTGTAAAGCCCATAGTAAGGCCTCCCTGCCTCCATACTCCATCCCCTTTGCAATAAAGGCCAAGATTCCATTGGCCTTCCTGATCACTTGCTGTACCTGCATACGATCCTTTTGTGTTTCATGCACAAGTACCCCCAAAGAGCAAGTTATTATTTAAATGGAGAAAGATTGCAAAGTGCTGCAGTACAGTGGGACCTTTCCCTTGTAGGGTTAAAGGAAAAGGCTTCCTGGACTGGCATTGGCAGTGGAATCATTAATGTTCTGATTTTAGCACCACATATCTGCCAATTAAAGTGCATATTGAGAAATGTGTTTTCTCGTTTCAAACATAGTACTTGTGCTATCCCACTAGGCCTTTCATGTTCAATGTGACTGGACTGAACTGCACGTTGTGCCCACCTGCAGCCTGACCCTATTTGCATAGGCAGTGTGTGGGTACTGAGACTCATTAGCATGTCTATCACTCCAGTTGATCTGGTGAGAGGCAGCACCAGCTGGGTTAGAGCAGTACGAGAGCAAATTTAACATTGGTATTAATAATGATCTTTCTTAAAGTGTTGTTTGGCAGGATGCAGATTAAAATATAACATAATTTAAAAAAAAATGAAAATACCGCTTGAGTAATAAAAATGCTAAATGTTCTTTTTATTTAAAAAAATGGCCTGAAGTTCATTTTTTAAAATTTGTTCCTGGAATGTGGACGTTGCTGGCGAGGCCAGCATTTATTGTCCATCCCTAATTACCCTTGAGAAGGCGGTGGTGAGCCGCCGTCTTGAACCGCTGCAGTCTGAGTGGTGAAGATACTCCCACAGTGCTTTTAGGGAGGGAGCTCCAGGATTTTGACCCAGCGACGATGAAGGAACAGCGATATATTTCCAAGTCAGGATGGTGTGTGACTTGGAGGGGAACTTGCCGGTGAAGGTGTTCCCATGCGCCTGCTGCCCTTGTCCTTCTAGGTGGGAGAGGTTGTGGATTTGGGAGGTGCTGTCGAAGAAGCCTTGGTGAATTGCTGCAGTTGCATCTTGTAGATGGTAGATACTGCGTCCACAACGTACCGGTGGTGGAGGGAGTGAATAATTGTTTAAGGTGGTGGATTGGGTGCCAAATAAGCGGCTGCTTTGACCTGGTTGGTGTTGAGCTTCTTCAGTGTTGTTGGAGCTGTGCTCATCCAGGCAAGTGGAGAATATTCCATTGTACTCCTGACTTGTGCCTTGTAGATGGTGGAGAGGGCTCTGGGGAGTTAGGAATTCTAAGCTAGTTTAAGTAGCAACAAAAACAATTTGTATTTAGATAGCATGTTTAATGTCGTGAAATGTCCCAAAGCACTTCACAGGAGTATTATGAGACAAAAATTTTGACACCGAGCCACATACGGAGAAATTAGGGCAGGTGACCAAAAGCTTGTACGTTTTAAGGAGCGTCTTGAAGGAGGAAAGAGAGGTAGATAGGCGAAGAGGGAAGACAGGGAATTCCAGAGCTTAGGGCCTAGGCAACAGAAGGCACGGTCACCAATGATTGAACGATTAGAATCAGGGATGCTCAAGAGGCAGAATTAGAGGAGCGCAGACATCTTGGCGGGGAGGAGGGGGGGTGGTTGGGGCTGGAGGAGATTAGTGATGAGGAGGGGTGAGGCCATGGAGGGATTTGAAAACTAGGATGAGAATTTTGAAATCGAGGTATAGCTTAACCAGAAACTAATGTAGGCCAGCGAGCACAGGGGTGATGGGTGAGCAGGACTTGGTGTGAGTTAGGACACGGGCAGCTGAGTTTTGGATAATCTCTAGTTTACATAGGGTAGAATGTGGGAGGACAGCCAGGAGTGCATTGGAATAGTCAAATCTAGAGGTAACAAAGGCGTGGCTGAGGGCTTCAGCAGCGGATGAGCTGAGGCAAGGGCGGACATAGGTGATGTTACGGAGGTGGAAATAGACGGTTTTGGTTATGCTGCGGATATGTGGTCGAAAGCTCATTTCAGGGTCAAATATGACACCAAGGTTGCGAACTGTCTGGTTCAGACTCACAGAAGTTGGAGAGAGGGATGGAGTCAGTGGCTAGGGAATGGAGTTTGTGGCGGGGACCGAAAACACTGACTTCGGTCTTCCCAATATTTAATTGGAGAAAATTTCTGCTTATCCAGAACTGGATGTGGGACAAGCAGTCTGACAATTTAGAGACCAAAGCGAGGTCGAGAGAAGTGGTAGTGAGGTAGAGCTGGGTGTCAACAGTGTATATGTGGAAACTGATGCTGTGTTTTCGGATGATGTCGCCAAGAGGCAACATGTAGATGAGAAATAGGAGTGGGCCAAGGGTAGATCCTTGGGGGACACCAGAGGGAATGATGTGGGAAGAGAAGCCGTTGCAGGTGATTCTCTGGCTACGGTTAGATAGGTAAGAATGGAACCAGACGAGTGCAGTCCCACCCAGCTGGACGGCGGTGGAGAGGCATTGGAGATGGATAGAGTGGCCAACCATGTCAAAGGCTGCAGACAAGTCAAAAAGGACAAGGAGGGATAGTTTGCCTTTGTCACCGTCACAAAGGATGTCATTTTTGACTTTGAGAGCCGTTTTGGTACTGTGGCAGGAGCGGAAACCGATTGGAGGGATTCAAACATGGAATTACGGGAAAGATGGTCATGGATTTGGGAAGCGATAACACATTCATGGACTTTGGAGAGGAAAAGGAGATGTAGAGATAGGGAGGTAGTTTTCAACGACAGGGGGATCAAGGGTTGTTTTTTTTGAGGAGGGGTGATGATGTCAGATTTAAGGGAGAAGGGAACAGTAGCTGAGGAGAGAGAACCGCTAACAATGTCAGCTCACATGGGAGCCAGAAAAGCAAGTTGGGTGGTCAGCAGTTTGGTGGGAATAGGGTCAAGGGAAGTGGGTCTCGTGGACAGGATGAGCTCGGAAAGGTCCGGCGGGGAGATCGGAGAGAAACTGGAGAAAGATGTGGGGGCTGAAATTCACGCCCACCAGAAAGCTGGCGCTCATTCCGTTTTTAGAAAGTTTTTACCGCCTGGTCCGAATAGGCGGGCTGTCGATTGATTTTCATCTGTTTGCCGTTTTTTTCCAGACCGGACAGGAAGCTGGTCATAATGGGGGCAAAAGTGCAGCAGTTAGTGCTGGTGAGGGACGGAAGTGGAGGCAGGACGGATTCTCCGCCGCCGTCACTCACGTCATAGTGCGTCTGCGTCAGCATGTATCTTGCCTGCTTTAAAGGGGAGATATTCAGCGAATATTTAGGATCAGCCACTGGGCCACTAGGGAGGGTTTCGGCCGGCCCAGCAGCCTGGCACCCAAGAGGGAGGTGCCAGGCTGCCTGTTGGCAGGCCGTCCGAACCCGGGGGTACAATAGTCCGGCTGAAATGGAAGCTGGCCGGCAAAAAATATAAAATGGCGGCCGTGGCAGTGGGCCCTTGCCTTTAATGGCTGCCGCACAGCCAGGGCTCACAGTCAGAATAGAAGGTGCACCGACAGAGAAAGCTGTCAGGGACACCGCTTGGTGGGGAATCGATCTTTCGGGCTGAATATGGATGGAGGTAGGGGGTTCCGGCAGTGTGCGCACTGATGATGCACTTATGGCCGCTCGGCAGTGGCAGGGCGGAAGTGGGGACCGTCAGAAAAAAATCCCTGCCTAATTTAGCTTGCGGCGGCCATTCGACCAGAAATCGGCGGCCATTGGATTCTGCCGCATGGCCGCCACAAAACGGTGGTAACAGGCCTTATCCAGACCCTGAATTTCAGCCCTGTGAGGTCAGGGCTTGGACAGGGGGGTCCTCTTTAGAGGAAGTTTATCCCGGTGGGCTAGGAGAAGGAAGGAGAGACAGAGGTGGCCGAACGGATGGTCTCAATCTTCGAGACAAAGAGGTCCACTTGGGTCACTTAAATCCATGTCTCAATATTCTCTCTACTTTTTCTCTCTATGCTCGGGGCAATGATTCATGCTGGGGTTCAGTTCTATTACTGCTGGCAGTCCTTCAGAGCATCACCCAATTGCCGATTCTTCAGCTGTGAGCCTCGTCAATGTGTTGTAGGCTATTCAAGCCGGGTGCAGTGGCGTGCGCCTGTGATCCCACTGCTGGGAGGCTGAGGCTGCAGGATTGCTCGAGGGCAGGAGTTCTGGGCTGCTGTCGCCTGTGCCGATCGGGTGTCCACACTAAGACCGGTATCCACATGGTGGTCCTCGGTTAACCTAGGATCACCAGGTCTGGTGAAGAGGAGTGAACCGGCCCAGGTTGGAAACGGAGCAGGTCAAAGCCCCCGTGCTGGTCAGTCGTTGGGTCGCACCTGTGAATAGATGCTGCAGTGCAGCCTGGCCAATACAGTGAGACGCATCCTTTGGGCACTCTACGCGGGAGTCCTCCCACTATTTATCGGGGACTTGGCCTGGAGGGTGGTGCACGGAGCAGTCCCGTGCAATAAATTTTTAAGTCGGTTCACGGGCTCCCAGGCCGCCTGCAATTTCTGCGGTCTGGAGGAGTCCGTGTTCCATGTTTTTATGGAGTGTGCGAGGTTGCAGTCCCTGTTCCAATATTTAAAGGGGCTGCTCCTGAAATTCTGGTTGCACTTCAGTCCCACACTCCTGATCTTTGGGCACCCTGTGCGGAGGGGAGCGGGTAGGTCCGAGGGCCTCCTCGTAGGACTGCTCCTGGGCACAGCCAAGGGTGCCATCAGCCGGTCCAGGCAGCGGGCGGTCGAGGGGGTCGTTCAGCCTGACTGCCTGCCTCTCATCCGGGCCAGGGCGTCCTCGGAGATGGAGCACGCGGTACGCTCGCGGCCTTCCGTGAGAGGTGGGTGCCGGAGGGACTGGAGTGCATCATCACCCCCGGCAACCAAATTTTAATTTGATTTTATGTTTTAAAGTTTAATTTGTTTTAATTGCCGGGGTTTTTCGTGTCCCCTTCCCCTTTTATAGGGAACACTTGGAGAAAAAAAAACTGATTTTATGCCAAAAGAAAAACACCAAAAAAAAAACAAAAAAAAAGAAAAGGGCCAGATCGGGGGGCACTTGATCTTAATGTTTGTTTTGTTTACTCAAAAAGAGTTGTAGGCTATTCAGTTATCGAGGCAGTGCGACAGAGCCTGACTTGTTCCTCACTTCATGTTCACATCTGCAATTTACAGCATGAATCATTGGATCGTGATGGTGCCCTGGCTGATTTCTGCCCCCTCTCCCTTTCCATTTCTAACCTGGGAATAGTGAGACCAATTGCAGTGTCCTTAATCCTGCAGTGCGATATCTGACTCAGCGCAGACCAGAAATTAAACTCGGGACCTTCCTGCTCTGTATGATTTCAGTATCACATCATACGGTGCATTTACCCTTTGAACTATCAGAGGAGTCCATGCCCCAATTGCCAGAAGAGCAGACAAGTTGGGAAGACTGTGGCTGGGATTTTCTACTTCTGCGTTCCCCAGACCACAGTTTCCATCTTTTAAAATGACTGGGTTGAAGTGGCAGAAGTGGAAAATCCCAATTCATATCTGCCCTCATTTAGAGGCTGTTCAACCCAACAGTTGCGTATGTTACTAACTTCCTCGACCTGAGCAGTTGCGTGTATTGTGGAAAGAGCCTTGTAATGAGGACGGTGATAACCATTAATAATTTGGCCATAAATATAGGATAATACATAGAGGCCAAAGTGTGTTCTAAAATAGTCATGCATGGAAGAGTTGTTGATGTGATGAACTGAAGAATGATCTGTCCTCAAAACGCTCAGCAGTCTACATCAGATATACAGATGAGGATCATGAAGGAGGTAATTTTATGTTTTTGTTTTCTTTTTGGCATTTGCCAAAATTAATAAAAGGAACACTTGTTCTTGTATAGCACCTTTCACAACCTCAGGACGTCCCAAAGCGTTTTAAAGCCAATGAAGTACTTTTGAAGTGTAGTCACTGTTGTAATGTAGGAAACGTGACAGCCAATTTGTGCACAGCAAGCTCCCCCAAACAGCGATGTGATAATGACCAGATAATCTGTTTAGTGATGTTGCTTGAGGGATAAATATTGGCCAGGACACTGAATAACTCCCCTGCTATTCTTTGAAATAGTGCCATGGGATCTTTTACGTCCACCTGAGAGAGCAGACGGGGCCTCGGTTTAACGTCTCATCCACATCTGGAGCTGCTACAGTTGGCCTCGAATGACCCTGGCGAGGGAGAGCAAATAGTGATTCAGGGTTATTGCTACTGATCACTGCCCACTGACTCGTGCTGGAATGTTTGAGCATGTCAAAGTTGAGTGACGATAGGAACAGGTTCAGCCGTGATGCCTCCCACGCTCAAATAGCCTGCTGTTACATGCGAAGAACGGGTAGTTTTGGCAAGGTTTTAGAGTGGTGCCAGTGCTTGTGGAATGGTCGCCCAGCAGAGTCAGCGTCGGCGTCAGCAGAAAAGGAGGGAAAAATATTTCCAGAAAAAAATCTATAATTTGCATGAAAATGTCTTGCTCCACTGAATATTTTTGTACATCTTTTAAATTTTCATGAGTTTCAATTGAACGACTAATTTGATACACTTAACAGAAATTTCCTTTTTATTTTAACTAAATACCTTTCACAAATGGAATATCTGATGGAGTGCTAATTGGGACAATGCATGGCCTCGTGTACTATTTAAGGATAGATGATGGCTATTTTTGCAGGAGTCCTGATGAGTGTGTATAATGAATCTGTAATTATCCCTAAAATAGCTGACCCTCATCATGGGAGGTAAACTTGAGCTGGTAAATGAGGTGGTTCTGTGTTTTTATAGAGTAAAACTTCAAGCTGTTCAAACAGAATACATCTGGGATATGCTTCACTGAAGAGTGGTATTTAATGCCTAATTCACTCTGACAACACATACTAATCCAACATTATATTTTCAGTTGGCATTATGTGGCTATTTTAAAGAATGTGCCAAACAATGTGGTAGAAATTTCTGTTGCCCATAATAGAAACCAACACTGCGTTCCTGTGACGTTTCTCTTTCTGTTGTTTTAAAGGATGTTAATCGACCTTCCACAGCCATGCAACTAAGTGAAAACTATAGGGCCCACTTAAATTGTCTTGCCTTACAACCTGTGTCCCAACCTTCAAAAGCCTCCTCAAAACCAGCTCTTTGGTCACCTCCCCTAATTCATTTTACTGATGATAATTGGTATCTACTATTAACTCTTTTAGAGTCTACCTGCAAAACATAAACATTAAACTGTGCCACCCGACCTGGGTGACACACCAGACATTTACAAGGCCCTTTTTTTTCCTCTTTTTTGGTTTTTTTTTGTGTTTTTTTTTGGGGTATCTACTATTATATGTAGCTCCTTGTTAAGCACCTGTGGATGTTTAATTCATTTAAAGGTGCTTTACAGGTGCAGGTTGTTAACTGATTTCACTTGGGTGGAAATAAGGGTGTTTCATTTGGCCTCAACAGTCGTTGGGTGGAGAGGAGAAATCACTAAGGTTTCCAACTCCTAACTAGTTCCAAATAATTCCTGCTGGAAAGTGTATTTGTATGAACATTAGATGAGGGTAAGATTGGGCAATGGCCTTGAATAGTCTGTCAGCCAGCATTCATTGTCTAGGCTCGAATGTGAAGAATGGCCACTTAGATATTGGAGGGTGCCTGATGCCCATGGAATTATACTCCAGCATTACTCTCAGCCATCAGAAGAGAAGGGGAGAAAATTGAAGTAGAGTGGGAGGAATGATGACTCTTACCACAGCGACTGTGATGCCTTTATTGTATTAACTGCAATGGGCGCATTTTTTTTTTTTTATTCGTTCACGGGATGTACGCATCACTGGCAAGACCAGCATTTATTGCCCATCCCTAATTGCCCTTGAGAAGATGGTGGTGAGCTGCCGCCTTGAACTGCTGCACTGATGATACTCCCACAGTGCTGTTATGGAGAAAGTTCCAGGATTTTGACCCAGCAATGATGAAAGAACGGTGATATGCTTCCAAATCAGGATGGTGTGTGACTTTGAAGGGAACGTGGAGGTGGTGGTGTTCTCATGTGCTTGCTGCCCTTGTCCTAGGTGGTAGAGGTTGCGGGTTTGAGGGGTGCTGTCGAAGAAGCCTTGGCGAGTTGCTGCAGTGCATCTTGTACACGGTACACACTGCAGCCACGGTACGCTGGTGTGGAGGGAGTGGATGTTTAAGGTGGTGGATGGAGTGCCAATCAAGTGGGCTGCTTTGTCCTGGATGGTGTCAAGCTTATTGTGGGAGCTGCACTCATCCAGGCAAGTGGCGAGTATTCCATCACACACCTGATTTGTGCCTTGTAGAAGATAGAAAGGCTTTGGGGAGTCAGGAGGTGAGACACTCGCTGCAGAATACCCAGCCTCTGACCTGCTCTTGCATTGCCACAGTTGTCCACTAGGTGGAGCAGTAGTACACTAGGTGGTCTATATATTACAGTACTGCATATGGGGAAAAATGTGTTGACACTTGGATGTTGCTGATGTTGCTTTTACACAGTACACAAACTTCCATGACACATCTGTTTAAATGCTCACAAATGTTAGTCTAGAGCTGGTTATTGGTCCCAGATTCAGAACAAATCATCACGCAGGTGCAGAAAATAGGTTTGTGTTTTTAAATTAATAAGCGAGAAACAACAATGTAAAATGAATAAGAATAATAAATATAAAAATGGATAAATGTTGAAGAAATAGAATCGAGGCAAAAAGCAGAGCAGGAATAAAATTTTTGAAACATTATTATAGAATTGTTAAAATCCGATATAGGTATCATTAATATTGTAATAGTAGAGCTGTTCCTGGCACCGCAATAACATTACTACGTAATAGATGTTTGAATCCCATCGTGCATGAGCTGAAATATTTAACAAAATGGCTGGCTCAATGATTATTGAATTCCCTTGAGTATATTAAAAGTTGATATTTAATCCTGGATTTCTTTTAAACGAGAAGAAATATCAAGGTAAATGGATAGTGTAGTGGTTACGTTACTTGACTAGTAATTCAGAGGCCTGGGCAAATAATCCAGGCAGTGAATTCAAATCCCTCCATGGAAGATTGAGAATTTGAATGTATTTATTTTTTTAAATCTGGAAATAAAAAGCTGGTATCAATAACCGTGACCAGGAAGCTGTTGGATTGTTGTTAAAAACCCAACTGATTCACTAATGTTCTTCTTTAGGGAACAAAATCTACCATCCTCACCCAGTCTGGCCTAAATCTGACTCTAGTCCAACACAAACTCTTAACTGCCCTCTGAAAGCGGCCTAGCAAGAAACTCGGTTGTATCAATCCGCGACACAGCGGTTCAAGAAGACGCCCACCATCACCTTATCAGTATATTTAGGCATTGGCAATAAATGCCGGTCTTGCCAGTGACAGCCACGTTCTGAGAATTTGTTTTTTGCAGGAAGGATTGGTACATTGAGGTCAGTCATGTTGAAATGCAAGATTTGCTTTAGTCTCTCTCGATATTAAAGCATGTCAAAGCTGGCACAGTGCACTCAGTGAAGTTATGTCTGTTGTCCAACTCAGCTTGGCACGGCTAGTCCTAGTATTATCTGTATTCTAATTCTAGTTGGTGCTTCAATAAAGCATTGCAACTAATATTAGTTCTGGAACATTGATGAGTCTGCTTAAAACTGGAAACCACTCCTGAATAATTAACAGAGAATATCTTCTAACTCTCGGAAGATTGATCGTAATGCTCTATAATTAGCTATTGCCTCTCATTTAAAAGCTGCTTGTGAGATTTTCAAATTAATCCTCTGGAATCCTGTATGATATTAAATTCCTGGAAGAACTGACCTTTTGACCCAAAGATTTTATTATGAGATTCCACAAAGGTTTTCCTGGCTCTGAAGGATTTTGTGCATTAATCAGATGTTGGGTCTTTTATGATCAGGTGTAAAGGTAAAATTGGAAATGTTAAAAAATGAAGTAAAACAACAAACTAGGTCAATGAAATACATACCAAAAATTGGTTTGACTGCTTAATACAGGAGTTCTCGTTATTTTACAGGGAATTAGCTGATTTATTTTTTGACCAGATCACAAGGCAAATGTTTACATTCCTGCATGATGCAACTAGTATTTAATAATGTAGAGTAGCGGTAAAATGGATAGGAACAATCCTGTCCATTTCATTTGGAAACTCTATGCAAAGTTTGACCTTTCAGTTGAGTTATTCCCCTGGCTTTGGTCTCCGAGAATTTTATGCACATTGTCATACGTTATGTAATAATTACACGATTCTAGGAGCAGGATGGTTTTGATTTAAAAAAAAATAATCTTTCACCATATTTTGAGCCAAAAGTACATGCAGGTGGGCATTCAAGCTGAAGTCCGAGGCATGCTACATGGTAATTGTGGCGATGTGTGTGTTCTACCACTTGATACATGCTGCCCCCACAGGATTTTTTTTAACGTATAAAATGATTTGCAAGACCTTGCAGTTACATAGCATTAAATGTCCATGGGCTCTTCATTGAGGCATGAGGAAATAGGCACTGGGTTAGGAAGGAAAAGATTAACAGCCGAAGGCTCTGCCACAGAAAGGGAAGGATATTGCAACAAGGGCCAAAGTCAGAGGAATGGAGTATTTGAGTGGGGTGGAGTGGTGGTGGTGGTGGAAGGGCTGATATAGGGATTAAAGAGATTTGAGCGATAGGGTGGGCAAAGACATGTTAAAGACAAATAAGAGGATTTTCAATTTAGTGCACTGGGGGTTGGAAGTTATGGTAGATTGTGATGATGGGTGAGCAGGACTTGGTACGGCACAGGATACGTGTGGCAGAGTTTTCACAAGTTAGAGTTCATGAAGGAAGGGAGGCCAACGAGGAGAGCATTGGAGCAGTCAAGTCTGGAGGTAACACAAGTATGTATGAGAGTTGCAGTGCTCTATCCCTGTATCAGCACCACTCTACCCCACTCAATTATTCTATTCCGATGACTCTGGCCCATGTTGCAATATCCTTCCCTTTCTCCCACTGTTGGTGGCAGAGCCTTCTGCTGTTTGGGTCCTACTCTTTGAAATTCCCTGCTGGTGTGGAGGTGGAAGTGTGCAATATTTGAGGTGGAGTTGAGCAGTATTTGTGGTGGAGTGAGGATATGAGGCCTGAAACTAAGCTCTGGGTCGAGCCTCGGACAGTGACTGGGGAGGGGATGGAATCAGTGGGAAGGGAGTAGATTTGTAGCAGGGTCAAAGGTGATGCTTCAGTCTTCCTGATCAGCTAAAGGGAGTTGTGACTCATCCAAGGCTGGAGGACTACTGTTAATTTTTGGCACACACTGGGCAGTTAGGGGTGGAGGGAGCCAACTGCCTGCCCACTGTATTCAGTGAGGCCCAAGCCATTTTGAGGCCCAGGCCTCCCTTGCACACAGCCAGTGAGCCATACCACTGCAATTTGGACATCGAAAGTGGGCTCCTCTGCCCATCTCATAACTCTACCCAAGATGGCAGCAGCAGGAGTGCCAGCATAAATGGGGTGGTAAGTGACCTGACTCCATTTTCAGGCCACTATTGCCCCATTTATGCCAGTCAGAGGCAGTTGGGTCCTGGACATTGCATAGAGGCAGCCAAGGAGTCACAGAAGTTGGTGGAGAAGTATAACTGGGTGTCAACATCAGACATGTGGAAACCGACCTCATGCCTGCAGATGGTGTCACCAAGAGGCAGTATGTAAATGAATAAGAGAGATGATGGGAGGAAGATGATGTGGTCAATCATGTCCAATGCTGCAGAAAGGTTGAGGAGGGCTAAAATACTGTGGTAAGTCACGGAAGATGGTGCTCCTTTGGTAAAGGACATTTTGGTGCACTGAGAAGGGTGAAAGCTAAACTGAACAGATCTGAATAGGGAATTATGGAAGAGATGGCACAAGGCTAGGAAAAGATAACTTATTCAAGGACCTCTGAGAGGAAGGAATAGTGATTGGCAAGGACAGGAGTGTCATGTCATACAGTGTGAAATTGTTTGGGGCCAAAATTGCCCCCCCGACTAAGAGCAGGCGCACTTACCGATATTTTAGATTTTTCTACGCCCCATGGATTGGGGTGCAGCTTGCGCACATATTTGACTCTTTGTTGTCTATTTCTGGTCAGAGTGGTGCTGAGGGGCGGAAGTGCCCTTCGGTCGGGTCAGCTGTCCCGAGTCGTCACCGTCACGCTGCCACGTCACAATGTTCCTCCCTTTTCAGTTAAAGGGGAGAGCCACTGCGAGCTCTGCAAGGAGTTAAGTTAGGTCCTCTCGGGAGGTTTTCGGCTGGACCAGTGGCCTAGCGCCCAAGAGGGCTATCTGCCTGTTGGCGGCCTGGCCGAACCTGTGGCCACCATTGTGTGGCCGACCTCGCTGTCAGCCCGACAATTAAAATAAAATGGAGGCGCCGACAGCATGCCGCACAGCCGCAGACAGCTTTCCACGCAGGAAAGCGGTCGGTGGCACCGACCGGTGGTGGAGCTGCTCCCGTGGGGCAATTTCCCATGGGGTTCGGAAAGGGGGTCGCCGCCGGGCGGTGTGGGGTTGGCACGTGCCTGACGGGGCGGCAGAACGGGCGGTGCAGAATCCCAGCCTGGGGGCAACTTCGGTCAGGTCGGCCCATCCGCCTGCCCCCAGTCGGTGAGGCCTATCCGCTCCATTCCCGCCTCGAAGGAGGGTGACAATTTCAGCCTTTTGTGTTTTATGCAGTAGAACACAGCACTGTGGCTAGATCCGACTTGTGCTGCAAGAACCTATTAAAAATGTGCTACATTTGTGTTGGAAATTGTGTTGGGGAAATTGATGGGATTGAAGGCCGATAAATCCCCAGGGCCTGATAGCCTGCATCCCAGAGTACTTAAGGAGGTGGCCTTGGAAATAGCGGATGCATTGACAGTCATTTTCCAACATTCCATAGACTCTGGATCAGTTCCTATGGAGTGGAGGGTAGCCAATGTAACCCCACTTTTTAAACTAGGAGGGAGAGAGAAAACGGAATTATAGACCAATCAGCCTGACATCGGTAGTGGGTAAAATGATGGAATCAATTATTAAGGATATCATAGCAGCGCATTTGGAAAGAGATGACATGATAGGTCCAAGGGGCAGGGAGGTGTTGCTACAGTTGTACAGGGCCTTGGTGAGGCCACACCTGGAGTATTGTGTACAGTTTTGGTCTCCTAACTTGAGGAAGGACATTCTTGCTATTGAGGGAGTGAAGCGAAGATTCACCAGACTGATTCCCGGGATGGTGGGACTGACCTATCAAGAAAGACTGGATCAACTGGGCTTGTATTCACTGGAGTTCAGAAGAATGAGAGGGGACCTCATAGAAACGTTTAAAATTCTGACGGGTTTAGACAGGTTAGATGCAGGAAGAATGTTCCCAATGTTGGGGAAGTCCAGAACCAGGGGTCACAGTCTAAGGATAAGGGGTAAGCCATTTAGGACCGAGATGAGGAGAAACTTCTTCACCCAGAGAGTGGTGAATCTGTGGAATTCTCTACCACAGAAAGTAGTTGAAGCCAATTCACTAAATATATTCAAAAGGGAGTTAGATGAAGTCCTTACTACTCAGGGGATCAAGGGGTATGGCGAGAAAGCAGGAAGGGGGTACTGAAGTTTCATGTTCAGCCATGAACTCATTGAATGGCGGTGCAGGCTAGAAGGGCTGAATGGCCTGCTCCTGCACCTATTTTCTATGTTTCTATGTTAAGTCAGCATGGATTTGTGAAAGAGAAATCATGCTTGACAAATCTTCTGGAATTTTTTGAGGATGTTTCCAGTAGAGTGGACAAGGGAGAACCAGTTGATGTGGTGTATTTGGACTTTCAGAAGGCTTTCGACAAGGTCCCACACAAGAGATTAATGTGCAAAGTTAAAGCACATGGGATTGGGGGTAGTGTGCTGACCTGGATTGAGAACTGGTTGTCAGACAGGAAGCAAAGAGTAGGAATAAATGGGTACTTTTCAGAATGGCAGGCAGTGACTCGTGGGGTACCGCAAGGTTCTGTGCTGGGGCCCCAGCTGTTTACGTTGTACATTAATGATTTAGACGAGGGGATTAAATGTAGTATCTCCAAATTTGCGGATGACACTAAGTTGGGTGGCAGTGTGAGCTGCAAAGAGGATGCTATGAGGCTGCAGAGTGACTTGGACAGGTTAGGTGAGTGGGCAAATGCATGGCAGATGAAGTATAATGTGGATAAATGTGAGGTTATCCACTTTGGTGGTTAAAAACAGAGAGACAGACTATTATCTGAATGGTGACAGATAGGAAAAGGGAAGGTGCAACGAGACCTGGGTGTCATGGTACATCAGTCATTGAAGGTTGGCATGCAGGTACAGCAGGCGGTTAAGAAAGCAAATGGCATGTTGGCCTTCATAGCGAGGGGATTTGAGTACAGGGGCAGAGGGAGGTGTTGCTACAGTTGTACAGGGCCTTGGTGAGGCCACACCTGGAGTATTGTGTACAGTTTTGGTCTCCTCACATGAGGAAGGACATTCTTGCTATTGAGGGAGTGCAGCGAAGGTTCACCAGACTGATTCCCGGGATGGTGGAACTGACCTATCAAGAAAGACTGGATCAACTGGGCTTGTATTCACTGGAGTTCAGAAGAATGAGAGGGAACCTCATAGAAACGTTTAAAATTCTGATGGGTTTAGACAGGTTAGATGCAGGAAGAATGTTCCCAATGTTGGGGAAGTCCAGAACCAGGGGTCACAGTCTAAGGATAAGGGGTAAGCCATTTAGGATCGAGATGAGGAGAAACTTCTTCACCCAGAGAGTGGTGAACCTGTGGAATTCTCTACCACAGAAAGTTGTTGAGGCCAATTCACTAAATATATTCAAAAAGGAGTTAGATAAAGTCCTTACCACTAGGGGGATCAAGGGGTATGGCGAGAAAGCAGGAATGGGGTACTGAAGTTGCATGTTCAGCCATGAACTCATTGAATGGCAGTGCAGGCTCGAAGGGCCGAATGGCCTACTCCTGCATCTATTTTCTATGTTTACTCACTCGAGATGTAATTTTGGTGCAATAAATGCTGAAAAGAAGAATGATTTATTTCAACAACACATAGAATATTTGATCTCTGATTAATTTGAATATTCTACCGTTCTGCAGTGTAGGTCACTGAAAACTATTCGGTCGGTGCGCATTAAAAATATCCACAGTTGAAATGCTTCGATGCATCTGTCTATGTTCACATGCACACCAATATTCCCCCGAAGGTATGCAGGCGCGTGCATTCATCAATCCAGAGATCCGTGCGGCCGCTCACAAGCTGTTGCGGCTGGAAGAGGTACCGTGCACGGAAAGAAAAATTGGAGGGAACCTTGATGCATTTAAGACTAATTAACACTGTATCTCAGCTACGTGCACGCAATGAGGGGAAGTTTTGGATAGAGAAAGATGATAGACTAAACTTTTAGTCACCTCTTTGTTTCCCTCCCCACACCTATTTGAAGTTATTGGGAGAAAAATTCTGTGTGGCAAGTTCACATCAAAGTTTCAATTCTGACTATGGCAACAATAAAACCCAAAACTTCTCTTGATTTTTAAGTTTAGTTTCCTCCATTACTGGCATAACATTTGAGCAGATTTCAAGCAGTGGCTCACCGCCACCTTCTCGGGAGCAATTAGGGATGGGCAATAAATGCTGGCCTTGCCAGCGATGCCCACATTCCAGGAATGAATAATAATTTTTTTTTAATTCCAAAAGTTGGCACTAAGATAAAAATAAGCTGGCACTGGCCCAGCTTTTGTTGTTGACATCTTTACTCAACAGATGTGTCCTCCGTTGATTGGGAGGGGAAGATTTATAGCGGATGTTTATTATGACCCAGTGCAATCCCATGTTCAGCTAGCCTCCAGCCATGGAGCGAGATTGGGAGATTGATGCTTCTTCGATCCCCAGATGAATTGTCCACTTCTGCTTCCATTCCAAGACACTCTCGTAGATGCACTGACTGGAGTATCCGAACATTGAACACTTGAGCACAAGGAAGTGGTTTTAGAATCTTAATTTCATTACTGTCTTGCCAGATACCAATTTTATGTTTACATTGAATATCAGATCCTGCTTCTACTTTCATCAAATGTTTCATTTAATATTTTTTAAATGTCTTATCATAAAACTGCAGACATCCCCCTCTACCTCTGGTGATAACCACAGTTCATAATTTGCATAAAACCAAAACATGTTGGGAAGACTACCAGACCATAAAGAGTAAGTAGTTGCTAAATTACTGACATAATACTTTCAATAATAAAGTGTGAGAACAGTGTTCACATGGGAGATTTTCAATGAATAGGCAGATAGCAGACAAATTGGAAACTGACTAAATTACATATATATTTTTAAAGTAGCTGTTTTATTTTTAACTGTCCCCAAAGTCAGAATTCTCTGCAACATGGGTATTTGGCTATCAGCTTGCTAGGTAGATGAGATATTAAGATTGCCTTTGGTCTAATTAAATGCACACGTGTCCCACATGGACACTTGCCATGCAACTTCCACTTCACGCAGTCTGTTGCTAAATCCCGAAGGTTGTGTGGGGACCCCAAACAAGTGACTGAGTTCAAAGGTTGAATTGCTTTTGGGTGGTCTATTATTGTGTTCTGTCTGAGCCTGCCAATAACCAATGCAATTTTTCTCTCTGCATTTTATTGGTGACTGTTGGACTTAGCTTGTGTGTCAGTTGGTGGCACCCTTGACGCTGAGTCAGAAGGTTGTGGGTTCAAATCTAGGCTGACACTCCAGTGCAGTACTGAGGGAGTGCTGCACTGTCGGAGGTGCCGGCTTTCAGATGAGACATTAGATCGACACCCCATCTGCCCTCTCAGGTGGACGTAAAAGATACCATGGTACTATTTCGAAGAAGAGCAGAGAAGTTCTCCCCAGTGTGCTGGCCAATATTTATCCCTCAACCAACATCATTAAACAAACAAATTAGCTGGTCATTATCACATTGCTTGCTGTGCACAAATTGGCTGCCACGTTTCCTACGTTACAACAGTGGCTGCACTTCAAAAAGTACTTAATTCACTGTAAAGCACTTTGGGATATCCAGTGGTCATGAAAGGCGCTATATGAATGCAAATCTTTCTTCTTTGGTTGAATGATAAATCCTATATTAAAAGAATGCTTTTTTTATTATTTAAATGTGTTAAGGTTTTGCCTTTATCCAAAGGACTCGATTGCTTAGAGAATGTTATCCAGCTGTGATTTATGCTATCCTCCCGACCGTGACAATGTGGGAGAAAGTCTAAAGTAGCTCGAGGCATTTCTGAGCTCCTCCAACCATTCCGGATTTTCAGTGTGAATATTTTGGGTAAGTAGGGTATAAGAGGAGTGTGGTGTTGGTTGTTTTTTGGCAGAGAGTGTTCTGTAAGTGTTCCTATGAAGTCACAATAGGCAAGCCTGATCTGTACTCGCATGCACCTTGCTAAAATTACTGACTGGAAGAATGCCATCACTTAACGCAGTACTTTATTCTTTTGGAATATTCTTAGAAACGCAAACTGTAATCACGCCTCGATTTTAAAATTCTCATCCTCATATTCAAATTCCTCCATGGCCTTGCCCCCCCTCTCCTCCCCCCCCCCCCCCCCCTATCTGTGTGACCTTCTCCAGCACTACAAACCTCCGAGATATCTGCGCTCCTCCAATTCTGGGCTCTTGAGCATCCCCATTTTCCTTCACCCCACCATTGGCAGCCATGTGCTAGTTGCCAAGGCCCCAAGCTCTGGAATTCCCTCCCTAAACCTCTCCTCTTTAAGTCGCTCCTTTAAAACCTACCTCTCGCCAAGCTTTGAGTCACCTGTCCGAACATGTGGCTCGGTCAAATTTTGTTTGATGCTCCTGTGAAACGCCTTGGGATGTTTTACTACATTAATGGCACTATATCTATGCAAGTTGTTGTTGAACATCACTAGGCGTATCAGTACGACGAGAGCTAGCATAGCTGGTTTCTCCAGGCTTTGTTAAGCCTGCACACTAAACTCTGACCAGATCACCACAGCAGATACCTTACTGGGTCAAAAGACCATCAGCTAAGCAATACACACCACATAGTTTGCATGCCAGACATGAGATTCCCAAAGCAAGTGCTCTACTCAGAATTCCTTCACGGCAAACGAGCCAAAGGTGGGCAGTGGAAACGCTACAGGGACACCCTCAAAGCCTCCCTAATAAAGTGCAACTCCCTGACACCTGGGAGTCCCTGGCCAAAGACCACCCTAAGTGGAAGAAGTGCATCCGGAAGGGCACTGAGCACCTCGAGTCTCATCACCGAGAGCATGCAGAAATCAAGCGCAGGCAGCGGAAAGAGTGTGCAACAAACCAGTCCCACCTACCCCTTCCCTCAACGACTATCCCACCTGTGTCAGGGACTGTGGTTCTCGTATTGGACTGTTCAGCCACCTAAGGACTCATGTTAAGAGTGGAAGCAAATCTTCCTAGACTCCGAGGGACTGCCTATGATGGTGACGATGACACACTAAGAGTTCATGGTCATGATTGTCAATGTGGTGAGGTGGAAGAGGAAAGCAGGAGAGTTGATTGAACTTGTCCAGCGGTGCAAGCAGTGAGTAGCATTGGTGCAATATTGGAGGTGGTCACTTGGCAACCCTTGGAAGAGGAATGGTGTTCCACACATGGGAACCAGGGCAGGACTGCAGTAAATCAGTTTGCGCACAGCTGTGTAAATCCACGGCCTGAATGGTGCTGAAGTTCAAATACTGTAGCAAGCACATGTGTAGTCGTAGGTTCAAACATCACTCCAGGACCTGGACACATAATCTAGACCAACTATGCCGTACTGAGGGAATGGTACATTGTATTTTGAATGTGAGCTGTTTAAATGAAGACCTGTCTGTCTGCTCAGGTGATGTAAAAGATCCCATGGGCCTGTTAAAGAAGAGCAGGGGAATTCTTCTGGTGTCCTGGCCAACTTTTTCCTTCAACCAACATCACCCAAAACTGATTAACTGGTCATTTATCTCATTGCTGTTTGTATGATGCTGATGAGTGCAAATTAGTTGCCATGTTTGCCTTTATAACTTGTTTCTACAAAAGTAATTTATTTCCTGAGGACACTACATAAATGCAAGTTTTTCTTTTCATTGTGGCTGCCATTTGTTCCTATTGTGTTGTACATTGATAAGTTGGCAGGGAAGCTGGGAATGAACAAGCAACAGGTAGGTGGAAAAGTTACCACTGAATAATCAGCAAACGGCTACCAGTAAATGGCTAGCCTGACCTGTGTGAGACCACCGCAGGTCGGGCCTATAAATAGAGCTGGAGCGTCGAGCCCTGGAACATCGTGGCGGAGGTGCGGCAAATGAGGGTACGGGGCCCAGGGGCAGCACGGACCTGCCCACACTGATATGTGTGTGCACTAGGTCTGTGCAGCAGAGCAGGTCTCCAGTTGTCCTGGTTAATCCTTGCCACTGGATAAAGGCCTAGCTCTGTCGAGCCCGTGTGGTGGCTGATATGCAATGGTCACCGCACATTAAAAAAAATCCATGCACCGCCATCTTCCACCCCCTCAACTGGAGTTCAGGACTGGAACATCGAGTCCTTCATTGAAACATCTGTGAACTCTCGTGGAAGCAAATCATCATAGGCAGTCCCTCGAACGAAGATGATGTTAGTCTGCTTTTAAGCAATGTAATATTACCAAGCTTGTGCAAAGTATGGGAATTCCTCCAGTCGTTCATGCTATATCCTTATTTCCATACCATTTATGGTCTTTCAATTTACACTGCTCTGTCCCATAATTAGATGGATTTATCAAATGGTTTAATTTTACATGGTGATGAAATACTTTTGTGCCATAAATTTCCAGTTTAAAGCACGTCTACTCCTGATCATTAGAATGTACCTTGAGATATATTTTAAAACTATGTGCATGTAGTCTAGGAATGGTCCAGTCATTATCCTCATGGATATGTTTACCCAAAATGGCCCAGATCATCTAACCATTCTCGGTTGTCTTGCTTCATTTCGACCAGCTGTTTATCATCAGTTCTAATCTCCTCCTAGTTCACAAGCCTGCCTTCATCTTTCCCTTGGATTACTTTCCTTTCTGTAAACTTTTGGTTGTGCTTCTCCCCTTTGTTTTGATAGCTGTGAAATCCCCTCGTGCTATATAACCTTGAAAATCACAGTCGAGAGCAGCTGACTGTCAATTCACCTCAGCTATACGGAATCCACCGAGACCTGCCCAGCATGAAATAATGAAATATTAGCTCCAATGCAGTACCCTACAATCCAGAAGAACTATTGGGGCCGAAATTGCCCCTTTCTTTAAGAGTCTCGAAAGAGGTGGCCATGGGTCAGTAAGGACTCATCACCTTGTCGGCGCGGAGTCACCGACATTTATGCAATTGCCCTCCATTTGGTTTTTCACTGCGCCGTCGGTGTTGTCGCCCCGTAGGGCACGCGCCAGCAGCAACCCCTTTCTGCACCGCGTGGGACATTGCCTCGCGGGAGCCCGGTACCCCAGACCGGTTACTGCGTGTGGCTGGGCGGCACGTCTACCCTGAAAAGGGAGGGCGCTCTGCCACGGCCGCCATTTTATTTGAATTGGGTTTGGCCGGGTTTGGCCGGGCCTCCGACAGGCAGCCGGGCACCCCTGCTGGCCCAGCCGAAACCCTTCCTGGTGGCCCAGTGACCCACACCAAACTAACTGCAGAGTGCGCAGCGACCCTCCCCTTTAACTGAAGGAGAGGAACGTTGTAATGTGACGCACGCAGCGATCCTCCCCTTTAACTGAAAGAGAGGGACGTTGTAATGTGACGCGCTAACGACTCGGAGCTACATCTGCTCTGCTCCAAGGACACTTCTGCCCTAGCCAGAAAAAAAAATCAAAGTGCGAAATATTGTTCGACTCTCCACCTCATGGATTGGGGCGAAAAAAAAACCCTCAAAAACAGTGGGTGCGCCACTTTTTAGTTGGGGGTGGGGGGAGCAGTTTCGGCCCCAATTTATGTATTTACCTGCCACTGTTGACCGAGGCTCGGGCTGACAGTTTCTCTACTGCCAAATAGCTATAATATTCTTGGGGGGAGGGTGAACAGCCAGAGGGCGTGGTCCATACCAGTACCAACAACATAGGTAGAAATAGGGATGAGGTCCTGTTGACAGATTTTAGGGGGCAAGGAATGAGATTGAAAAGCAGAACCTCCAAGGTAGTAATCTCCGGATTACTTCCAGTGCCATGCGCAAGTGAGTATAGAAATAGGAGGATAGAGTAGATGAATGCAGGAGGGAGGGCTTCAGACTTCTGAGGCATTGGGACTGGTTCTGGGGGAGGTAGGACCTGTACAGGCTGGAGGGGTTGCATCTCAACGGAGCCGGAACCAATATCCTCGCAGGGAGGTTTGCTCGTGCTGTTGGGGAGTGTTTAAACTAATTTGGCAGGAGGATGGGCACCAGGATGTAATATTAGAATGGGGAAATAAAGTGCTCAAAGGATTGGGAGAGGCACGGAGCACTAAAGTAAGAAATGGTAAGATATTATATGGGGTCAAACTAAGAGTACAAGATGGTCGAAGATGGGTTTACAGTGTATGTATGTGAATGCACGAAGCGTAATAAACAAGGTAAGTAAGCTGCAGGCACAAAAAGCCACATGGGAATATAATGTTGTGGCAATAACTGAGACCTGGCTCAAAAAATGGCAGGATTGGATATTAAATATTCCTGGTTATAAGGTGTTCAGGAATAATGGGAAACGAAAGATAGGAGGTGGTGTGGCAGTATTGGTTAATGAGACTCTTACCATGCTGGAGAGGAAGGATGTCATGGAAGGGTCAAGGACAGAATCTATATGGCTAGAGTTAAGAAATAATAAAGGTGCTGTTATACTACTAGGTGTATTGTACAGAGCACCAAATAGTGGGAAAGATATGGAGGAGCAAATTTGCAGAGAAATTGCAGAGAGGTGCAAGAACTATAGAGTAGTGATAATGAGAGACTTCAACTATCTTAATATAGACTTGGATCATAATATAAAGGGCAGAGAATGGGAAGAATTTCTGAAGTGTGTTCAGGAGAACTTTCTTGATCAGTATGTTTCCGGGCTGATGAGGGAGGAGGCATTGCTGGATCTGGTTCTGGTGAATGAGATAGGTCAGTGGAGCAAGTGTCAGTCGGTGAACTTTTAGGGAAGAGTGATCATAGTATCATAAAATTTAGATTAGCTATGGAAAAGGACAGGGAGCAATATAGAGTGAAAATGTTTAACTGGGGGAAGGCCAATTTCAGTCTGATGAGAAAGGACCTGGCCCGTGTAAACTGGAATCAAAGATTGGCAGGCAAAACTGTAATGGAAAATGGGCTGCCTTTAAAGAGGAATCAGAGAGACAGACTATTATCTGAATGGTGACAGATTAGGAAAAGAGGAGGTACAACGAGACCTGGGTGTCATGGTACATCAGTCATTGAAGGTTGGCATGCAGGTACAGCAGGCAGTTAAGAAAGCAAATGGCATGTTGGCCTTCATAGCGAGGGGATTTGAGTACAGGGGCAGGGAGGTGTTACTACAGTTGTACAGGGCCTTGGTGAGGCCTGGAGTATTGTGTACAGTTTTGGTCTCCTAACTTGAGGAAGGACATTCTTGCCATTGAGGGAGTGCAGCGATGGTTCACCAGACTGATTCCCAGGATGGCGGGACTGACATATCAAGAAAGACTGGATTAACTAGGCTTGTATTCACTGGAGTTCAGAAGAATGAGAGGGGATCTCATATAGAAACGTTTAAAATTCTGATGGGTTTAGACAGGTTGGATGCAAGAAGAATGTTCCCAATGTTGGGGAAGTCCAGAACCAGGGGTCACAGTCTAAGGATAAGGGGAAAGCCATTTAGGACCGAGATGAGGAGAACTTCTTCACCCAGAGAGTGGTGAACCTGTGGAATTCTCTACTACAGGAAGTTGTTGAGGCCAATTCACTAAATATATTCAAAAAGGAGTTAGATGTAGTCCTTACTACTAGGGGCATCAAGGGGTATGGCGAGAAAGCAGGAATGGGGTACTGAAGTTGCATGTTCAGCCATGAGCTCATTGAATGGCGGTCCAGGCTCGAAGGGACGAATGGCCTATCCCTGCACCTATTTTCTATGTTTCTCTGTACACTAGGGGGAAAGGCAGGGCAACTAATGTCAGGGCTCCCTGGATGACAAAAAAGATCGAGAATATGATGAAGCAGAAAAAGAGCACATATAACAGATGTCAGATGCAAATACATCTGAGAATCAGGCTACATCTAGAAAGGTCAGAGGAGAAGTGGAAAAGAAGATGAGAGGGGGAAAGAGAGGATATGAGAATAGAATGGCAGCCAACATAAATGGTAATCCAAACGACTTCTATAGGCATATAAATAGTAAACAGGTAGTAAGAGGAGGGGTAGGGATGATTAGGGACCAAAATGGAAACCTATCCATGGATGCAGAGGATATGGCTGAGGTACTAAATGAGTACTTTGCATCTGTCTTTACAAAGGAAGAAGATGCTGCCATAGACACAGTGAAGGGGAAGATCATGGAGACACTTGATAGGATAAAAATAGATAAAGAAGAGGTTTTAGAAAGGCTGGCTGTAGATAAATCACCAGGAGCGGATGGGATGCATCCTAGGATGCTGAGGGAATTGAGGGCAGAAATCATAAAGGTACTGGCCATAATATTCCAATCCTCTTATAGATATGGGGGTGGCGCCAGAGTACTGGAGAAATGCAAATGTTACGCCATTGTTCAAAAAAGGGTGTAAAGATAAACCCAGCAACTACAGACCAGTCAGTTTAACCTCTAGTGGGGAAACTTTCAGAAACTGTAATCAGGGACAAAATTAACAGTCACTTAAGGTGTGGATTAAATAAGGAATGCTAGCACAGATTTGTTAAAGGCAAATTGTGTTTAACCAACTTGATCGAGTTTTTTGATGAGGTAAGAGAGGGTTGATGAGGGTAATGCGGTTAACATAGTGTACATGGATTTCCAAAAGGCGTTCGGCAAAGTGCCACATAATAGATTTGCCAGCACATTTGAAGCTCATTGAATTCCGTACCCGTGCTTCCACTGTCCTTTTTATTCCAAGTGATCGGAAACAGAGTTGAGAGTTGTTTTTTGGACTGGAGGAAGTGGTGTTCCCCAGGGGTCGGTTCTAGGACCACTGCTTTTCTTGATACATATTAATGACTTGGACGTGGATGTACAGGGCACAATTTCAAAATTTGCAGATGACATAAAACTTGGAAGTATAGTGAACAGTGAGGAAGAGAGTGATGGACTTCAGGAAGACAGAGGCAGGCTGGTGAAATGTGCAGACACATGGCAAATGAAATTTAACGCAGTAAAGTGTGAAGTGATTCATTTTGGTAGAAAGAATTAGGAGAGGACATATAAATGAAATGGTGCAATCCTGAAGGTGGTTCATGAACAGAGAGTCATGGGGGTATGTGTGTACAAATCGTTGAAGGTGGTAGGGCAGGCTGAGAAAGCTGTTAAAAAGGCTTACAGGATCCTGGGCTTCATAAATAGAGGTGTAGAGTACAAAAGTGTGGAAATAATGATGAACCTGTATAAAACACTGGTTCGGCCCCAATTGGACTATTGTGTCCAATTTTGGGCACCACGCTTTAGGAAGGATGTGAAGGCCTTCGAGAAGGTGCAGAAACGATTTTTGAGAATGATTCCAGGAATGAGGGACTTCAGTTACATTGATAGACTGGGGAAGCTGGGGTTGTTCTCCTTAGAGCAGAGAAGATTGAGAGGAGATTTGACACAGGTGTTCAAAATTATGAGGGGTCTGGAAAGAGTAAATGGAGAGAAACTATTCCCATTGGCAGAAGGGTCACAGATTTAAGGTGATTGGCAAAAGAACCAAAGGCGATGTAAGAAAAAAACCTTTTTACGCAGCGAGTGGTTAAGATCTGGAATGCACTGCCTGAAAGGATGGTGGAGGCAGACTCAATCTTATCAATCAAAAGGGAAGTAGATAAGTATCTGAAGGAAAAAAAATTGCAGGGCTATGGGGAAAGGACAGGGGAGTGGGAATGGCCGTCTTCCATGCTGTAACTATTTTATGATTCTATGATATGATCAGGTTGTAAGATCGTCTCACTGGGTGCTTTGACTTTTGGAACTTGCCGCATTTAGTTGTCTATGAACAGAATTTACAAACTACCGTAGTTGCCTTGTTATATTTTGACCTTGATGCTGACATGCTGGTGTTGCGAAGTTGAGGTGATATTCCATTCAGCTTTTTGCAGTGAGCTGCATATTGATTGGCGTTGAATGAGCATCTGCAGTGAGGGTGTGCACTGTGCTCGGCTATTGTCTGAAAAGCCTTCCTGCCTGTGGTCAACTTACTTTATTACAAAGCTTTGCTGATGCAAAGCAAGCCTTTGTTACAAGCAATTATCACCAGACTCTCAAAATCAAGTAGAAGCTTTTATATTCTCAGTAATTAAATATCATGAAAAGATTAATAGTTTGTTTCCAGTAGAATGTAATGTGTGTCTATCACAAAACTTGAATACATATTTATAGGTAATTGAATTATCTCCATGGTACTGGGGAGGGAGTGAGAGCAAGCTACTGTTTGGAATGTCCTTCATACCCATCAATCCTATCCCTTTAATATCTTGATATATATTTCTGAATCTCGCACCAAGTTACTATTTTTGAGACCGTATTGAACAAACTGAAAATAGGTCTGCAAATTGCTACAATAGCTTGTCCTATTTGCTTATCAATAACCAAATTTCTCCTCCCCACCACGTCAGCAACAACTCTTCCAAGTGCGCACAAATACACCAGTACTGAGGTTAGTAGACCAATCCTTCCTCTGTCTCTGTGCCTGGATCTCTGTCGATTGCTCTATTGCTCTCTCGGTGTCCCCCCTTTATCCTGATTGCAATCTCGTCACCAGATGCAGCCCTAAGCGTAATTTGCAGTTTTACTTGCATGTCTGCCTTTGCTCAGTGCCTCGAAATCAGAAGGTCTTTGGTTTGAGTCCCACTCCAGTGACTTGAAGACATAATCCAGGCTAAAGCTGCAGTGCAATGCTGTGGGAGTGGTGCACTGTCTGAGGTGTCGTCTTTCAGATGAGACATAAAACCAACTGCCCTCTAGGGTGGGTGTTTTTTTAAATTTCAATATATACATTATTCATGTAAAAATTTGCACAATACATTGGAAAGCAGTTCAGTACTTTTGGATGCGGTCAGCAATTCCATACAACACATTTGGATCCTGACGGCAGTTCCGTTCAATACATTTGCTTGCTTTACATTTCGAGGTACAATTCAGTACAATCCAGGATACATTGTAATACAGTCATCAAATTACATTACATGTGGCATTATACGGTACACTGAATGGGTGAGGGTACAGTTACATTTCTTTGCAACATACATTACTAAACAGAACTTGCATTATACATGGCACTACATAGGTGTTTTCAGACCATGGTGCTCTATGTATACAAAAGGTTTACAAGTACAGCCCGAGGGGAGTTGTGGGTGTAAACGATCCCATGGCATTATTCGAAGAAGACAAAGGAGTTCTCCCCGTGTCCTAGCCAATATTTATCCCTCAGCTAGCATCAAAAAACAGATTATCAGGTCATTACTCATTGCTGATTGTGAGATCTTGCTGTGTACAAATTGGCTGCCATATTTTCCTACATTGCAACAGTGACTACATGTCAAAAGCTAGTGAAAGGCACTATATAAATGCAAGTTCTTTCTTTCAGCATGCAGCACAGTACACTCCATTCCAATATCTGGTTGGTTTTGTGTAACATATATTGGGGCAGAATTTCGGTCGGTTTTATGGCGTACTCTCCATCATACTGCCTTTGAAATGGACTGCAAGATCAGGAGCTCCTCGTGGGCTAAATCCTGAACTTGCAAGCTATCAAGTTCCAACTTGACAGATCTTCCAGTCTGACTGTATTATCCGTGGGCGTAGAGTTGGGCTAATTGCCCATCAACTGCCCAGCAATTATACATGAAAACTTTATGGTTGGTGCCAACAGGTGCAGGAACTGATTGGCACAGCGTAAGGGAACACCTGTCGTGATAAAACAATCTTCATCTGATGCTTTTTTATTTAAATTACTTTACACTGAGCCTGCCTGAGGGATTGGCAAACCCACACAAGTTCAGTTGAGTATTATCCGAATGTACATCTCTGCTTGAATAAAGTAGTTGAGCTACTTGCAGTGTGGTGTGATTGCTTCTGGTCTATTGATAATTTTCCCCCAAATTCATTTTTAATTCTAAGAATGTAACTCCAGACTGGAGTGAGTGAGACTTTGGGTGAATGAGAAATCTTGTTTCCTGATTCGACTACTGGCCCACATGATCCCAGGTATGCTTATGCGCAGATGCGCCCCAAGGGTCCGTGGGCCATTACGCTGCCCTCTGCTCCGCAGCAACCTCTCGGAGATCGTTCCTAGCCGGTAAGTGCACATTCCATTCGTAGGTCGGCAGTGAACTTTGTAGCTACGCCACCGACCGCAATTACAGGGCCTTTGTGATTATTTTGTTTTTTTAGTTTTGGATGGTGTGCTTAAAGTATGCTGTCGCGACTTTCAAATTAAAACTGAGCAATAAGAATTGTCATCGATATTGACAGCCAGCTCGCTAAATAACTGCAAAGACTCTGTCCTTGCTACGAGTGCAGCATTAATCCACACTTAAGCTGCATGTTATGAGTTGAACGGCTGTTGATTGAGTGAGAAGAGGTTTTCAACAGACAATTCTTTCAAGAAGAACGATAGACTCTGTCTGATATAAATCGTGGATTCCAGTAAGGAATCATGATTATTAAATTTTTTTCTCTTCCGACTTTGAAAAGTACATTATTTGATCGCTGATTTTATATTTATTTGCTCCTCAGGGTGACACCCTGTATTGATATAAAGTACTGTCCAGTCAGGTTCAACATACATTAATTGCAGAGCACAACTTCTTCAACCTTCCATGAACAAAGTGGTTTAACCCCACCACGGAAGTGCGCCATCTTCTGTACCAGTGTGGATTCTTCTACGTCCCACACTGGCTAACTTTATGTCCTATTTGAGTGGGATTCCCAATTTATGTTAAACTGTGTTCAATTTTATGCAGTATTTCTGTGTCCACGATATAGTGGTTCAAAGTGCCCCTTTTCAATTAGGGTGCTTTGACCAGTTTCTTTCCATCAAAGTTGAAGAGAAAAGGTGGCAGCACCGTGTGTAACCAACCAGTCAGCAGTTGTCACAAAGTTGTGGGGTCAAGTCCCACTCCAGGGACTTGACCCCATAAATCTAGGCTGACACTTCAGTTCAGTGCTGAGGAAGTGCTGCACTGTCAGAGGTGCCGTCTTTCAGATCAGACGTTAAGCCAAGGCCCTCTCTGCTCTCTCAGGCGGACATAAAAGATCCCATGGCATAGAAACATAGAAAATAGGTGCAGGAGTAGGCCATTCGGCCCTTCTAGCCTGCACCACCATTCAATGAGTTCATGGTTGAACATGCAACTTCAGTACCCCATTCCTGCTTTCTCTCCATACTCCTTGATCCCTTTAGTCGTAAGGGCCATATCTAACTCCCTCTTGAATATATCCAATGAACTGGCATCAACAACTCTGTGGTAGAGAATTCCACAGATTAACAACTCTGAGTGAAGAAGTTTCTCCTCATCTTAGTCCTAAATGGCTTACCCCTTATCCTTAGACTGTGTACCTTGATTCTGGACTTCCCCAACATCGGGAACATTCTTCCTGCATCAAACCTGTCCAGTCCCATCAGAATTTTATATGTTTCTATGAGATCCCCTCTCATCCTTCTAAACTCCAGTGGATCCAGTCTCTCCTCATACGTCAGTCCTGCCATCCCGGGATTCAGTCTGGTGAACCTTCGCTGTACTCCCTCAATAGCAAGAATGTCCTTCCTCAGATTAGGAGACCAAAACTGAACACAATGTTCCAGGTGAGGCCTCACCAAGGCCTTGTACAACTGCAGTAAAACCTCCCTGCTCCTATACTCAAATCCCCTAGCTATGAAGGCCAACATACCATTTGCCTTCTTCACTGCCTACTGTACCTACATGCCAACTTTCAATGACTGATGTACCATGACAACCAGGTCTCGTTGCACCTCCCCTTTTACTAATCTGCCGTCATTCACAAAATATTCTGCCTTCGTGTTTTTGCCCCCAAAGTGGATAACCTCACATTTATCCACATTATACTGCATCTGCCATGCATTTGCCCACTCACCTAACCTGTCCAAGTCACCCTGCAGCCTCTTAGCATCCTCCTCACAGCTCACACCACCACCCAGCTTAGTGTCATCTGCAAACTTGGAGATATTACACTCAATTCCTTCATCTAAATCATTGATGTATATTGTAAATAGCTGGGGTCCCAGCACTGAGCCCTCCGGCACGCCATTAGTCACTGCCTGCCATTCTGAAAAGGACCAGTTTATCCCGACTCTCTGCTTCCTGTCTGCCAACCAATTCTCTATCCACGTCAGTACATTACCCCCAATGCCATGTGCTTTAATTTTGCACACCAATCTCTTGTGTGGGACCTTGTCAAAAGCCTTTTGAAAGTCCAAATACACCACATCCACTAGTTCTCCTTTGTCCACTCAACTAGTTACATCCTCAAAAAATTCTAGAAGATTTGTCAAGCATGATTTCCCTTTCATAAATCCATGCTGATTTGGACCGATCCTGTCACTGCTTTCCAAATGCGCTGCTATTTCATCTTTAATAATTGATTCCAACATTTTCCCCACTACTGAGGTCAGGCTAACTGGTCTATAATTACCCATTTTCTCTCTCCCTCCCTTTTTTTTTTTAAAAGTGGTGTTACATTAGCTACCTTCCAGTCCATAGGAACTGATCCAGAGTCGATAGACTGTTGGAAAATAATCACCAATGCATCCACTATTTCTAGGGCCACTTCCTTAAGTACTCTGGGATGCAGACTATCAGGCCCTGGGGATTTATCAGCCTTCAATCCCATCAATTTCCCCAACACAATTTCCCATCTAATAACGGTATCCTTTAGTTCCTCCTTCTCTCTAGACCCTCGATCCCCTAGTATTTCTGGAAGGTTAATTGTGTCTTCCTTCGTGAAGACAGAACCAAAGTATTTGTTCAACTGGTCCGTCATTTCTTTGTTCCCCATTATAAATTCACTTGAATCCGACTTCAAGGGACCTACGTTTGTCTTTACTAATCTTTTTCTCTTTGCATATCTATAGAAGCTTTTGCAGTCAGTTTTTATGTTCCCATCAAGTTTCCCCTCATACTTTCTTTTTCCCCCCTCCTAATTAAACCCTTTGTCCTCCTCTGCTGAATTCTAAATGTCTCCCAGCCCTCAGGTTTGCTGCTTTTTCTGGCCAATTTATATGCCTCTTCCTTGGACTTAACAGTATCCGTAATTTCCCTTGTTAGCCACAGTTGAGCCACCTTTTCCGTTTTATTTTTACTCCAGACAGGGATGTACAATTGTTGAAGTTCATCCATGTGATCTTTAAAGGTTTGCCATTGCCTATCCAGTCAACCCTTTAAGTATCATTCGCCAGTCTATTCTAGCACTTTCACGTTTCATACCATCGAAGTTACCTTTCCTTAAGTTCAGGACCCTAGTCTCTGAATTAACTGTGTCACTCTCCATCTTAATAAACATAGAAACATAGAAACATAGAAAATAGGTGCAGGAGTAGGCCATTCGGCCCTTCTAGCCTGCACCGCCATTCAATGAGTTCATGGCTGAACATTCAACTTCAGTACCCCATTCCTGCTTTCTCGCCATACCCCTTGATCCCCCTAGCAGTAAGGACCTCATCTAACTCCTTTTTGAATATATTTAGTGAATTGGCCTCAACAACTTTCTGTGGTAGAGAATTCCACAGGTTCACCACTCTCTGGGTGAAGAAGTTCCTCCGCATCTCGGTCCTAAATGGCTTACCCCTTATCCTTAGACTGTGACCCCTGGTTCTGGACTTCCCCAACATTGGGAACATTCTTCCTGCATCTAACCTGTCTAACCCCGTCAGAATTTTATATGTTTCTATGAGGTCCCCTCTCATTCTTCTGAACTCCAGTGAATACAAGCCTAGTTGATCCAGTCTTTCTTGATAGGTCAGTCCCGCCATCCCGGGAATCAGTCTGGTGAACCTTCGCTGCACTCCCTCAATAGCAAGAATGTCCTTCCTCAGGTTAGGAGACCAAAACTGTACACAATACTCCAGGTGTGGCCTCACCAATGCCCTGTACAACTGTAGCAACACCTCCCTGCCCCTGTACTCAAATCCCCTTGCTATGAAGGCCAACATGCCATTTGCTTTCTTAACCGCCTGCTGCACCTGCATGCCAACCTTCAATGACTGATGTACCATGACACCCAGGTCTCTTTGCACCTCCCCTTTTCCTAATCTGTCACCATTCAGATAATAGTCTGTCTCTCTGTTTTTACCACCAAAGTGGATAACCTCACATTTATCCACATTATACTTCATCTGCCATGCATTTGCCCACTCACCTAACCTATCCAAGTCGCTCTGCAGCCTCACAGCATCCTCCTCGCAGCTCACACTGCCACCCAACTTAGTGTCATCCGCAAATTTGGAGATACTACATTTAATCCCCTCATCTAAATCATTAATGTACAGTGTAAACAGCTGGGGCCCCAGCACAGAACCTTGCGGTACCCCACTAGTCACTGCCTGCCATTCTGAAAAGTACCCATTTACTCCTACTCTTTGCTTCCTGTCTGACAACCAGTTCTCAATCCATGTCAGTACACTACCCCCAATCCCATGTGCTCTAACTTTGCACATCAATCTCTTGTGTGGGACCTTGTCGAACGCCTTCTGAAAGTCCAAATATACCACATCAACTGGTTCTCCCTTATCCACTCTACTGGAAACATCCTCAAAAAATTCCAGAAGATTTGTCAAGCATGATTTCCCTTTCACAAATCCATGCTGACTTGGACCTATCATGTCACCTCTTTCCAAATGCACTGCTATGACATCCTTAATAATTGATTCCATCATTTTACCCACTACCGATGTCAGGCTGACCGGTCTATAATTCCCTGTTTTCTCTCTCCCTCCTTTTTTAAAAAGTGGGGTTACATTGGCTACCCTCCACTCCATAGGAACTGATCCAGAGTCAATGTAATGTTGGAAAATGACTGTCAACGCATCCACTATTTCCAAGGCCACCTCCTTAAGTACTCTGGGATGCAGTCCATCAGGCCCTGGGGATTTATCGGCCTTCAATCCCATCAATTTCCCCAACACAATTTCCCGGCTAATAAGGATTTCCCTCAGTTCCTCCTCCTTACTAGACCCCCCGACCCCTTTTATAACCGGAAGGTTGTTCGTGTCCTCCTTCGTGAATACCGAACCAAAGTACTTGTTCAATTGGTCCGCCATTTCTTTGTTCCCCGTTATGACTTCCCCTGATTCTGACTGCAGGGGACCTACATTTGTCTTTACTAACCTTTTTCTCTTTACATATCTATAGAAACTTTTGCAATCCGTCTTAATGTTCCCTGCAAGCTTCTTCTCATACTCCATTTTCTCTGCCCTAATCAAACCCTTTGTCCTCCTCTGCTGAGTTCTAAATTTCTCCCAGTCCCCAGGTTCGCTGCTATTTCTGGCCAATTTGTATGCCACTTCCTTGGCTTTAATACTATCCCTAATTTCCCTTGATAGCCACGGTTGAGCCACCTTCCCTTTTTTATTTCTATGCCAGACCATTCTACCATATTATGGTCACTCTTCCCCAAGGGGCCTCGCACAACAAGATTGTTAATTAGTCCTTTCACATTACACATCACCCAGTCTAGGATAGCCAGACCTCTAGTTGGTTCCTCGACATACTGTTCTAGAAAACCATCCCTAATACAGTCCAGGAAATCCTCCTCCACCGTATTGCTACCAGTTTGGTTAGCCCAATCTATATGTAGATTCAAGTCGCCCATGATAACTGCTGTACCTTTATTGCACGCATCCCTAATTTCTTGTTTGATGCTGTCCCCAACCTCACTACTACTGTTTGGTGGCCTGTACACAACTCCCACTGACGTTTTCTGCCCTTTGGTATTCTGCAGCTCCACCCATACAGATACCACATCATCCAAGCTAATGGCCTTCCTTACTATTGTGTTAATTTCCTCTTTAAACAGCAATGCTACCCCACCTCCTTTTCCTTTCTGTCTATCCTTCCGGAATGTTGACTACCTCTGGATGTTGAGTTCCCAGCCTTGGTCATCCTGGGGCCATGTCTCTGTGATGCCAGTTATATCTTATTCGTTAATTGCTGCCTGCGCAGGTAATTTGTCCACCTTATTACGAATCCTCCTCACATTGAAGCACAGAGCCTTCAGGCTTGTCTTTTAACACACTTTACCCCTTTAGAATTTTGCTGTAATGTGGCCCTTTTTGATTTTTGCCTTGTGTTTCTCTGCCCTCCACTTTTACTTTTCTTCTACCTTTTGCTTCTGCCCCCATTCTACTTCCCTCTGTCTCCCTGCATATGTTCCCATCCCCCTGCCATATTAGTTTAACCCCTCCCCAAAAGCACTAGCAAACACTCCCCCTAGGACATTGGTTCCTGTCCTGCCCAGGTGCAGACCGGTTCCAATGTCCCAGGAATTTGAATCCCTCCCTTCTGCACCACTCCTCAAGCCACGTATTCATCTTGGCTATCCCTGCCATTCCTACTCTGACTAGCATGTGGCAGGATAGCCAAGATTAGCAGTCCTGAGATTACTGCCTTTTGACATCCTACTTTTTAAAATTTAACTCCTAGCTCCCTAAATTCAGTTTGTAAGACTTCATCCCGTTTTTTACCTATATCGTTGGTACCTATATGCACCACGACAACTGGCTGTTCACCCTCCCCCTCCAAAATATCCTGCAGCTACTCTGAGACATCCTTGACCCTTGCACCAGGGAGGCAACATGCAATCCTGGAGTCTTGGTTGTGACCGCAGAAATGCCTATCAGTTCCCCATTATTTCGAAGAAAAGCAGGGGTGTTATCCCTGGAGTCCTGGCCAATATTTATCCCTTAAATCCCATGGCACTATTTTGAAGAAGAGCAAGGGAGTTATATTCGGTGTACTTCCAATATTTATCCCTCAATCAACATAACAAAAAAACAAATTATCTGGTCATTATCACGTTGTTGTTTGTGGGAGCTTGCTGTGAGCAAATTAGCTGCTGTGTTTCCCACATTACAATCGTGACTACACTCCAAAAGTACTTTATTGGCTTTAAAGCTCTTTGAAATATCCGATGGTCGTGAAAGGCGCTATATAAACGTAAGTCTTTCTTTTTTCTTTCTTTTTTATTTTATAACATGGATTTTTCTTTCCTCAAGGGAAACCTAGATTCTTTACAGTGATCAGCCATACCTGATTCATCCGAAGATTTGTATTTTATTCAGATCATAGAATCATAGAAATTTACAGCATGGAAGGAGGCCATTTCAGCCCATCGTGTCCCTGTCAGCCAACAAGAGGCTATCCAGCCTAATCTCACTTTCTAGCTCTAAGTCTGTAGCCCTGCAGGTTACAGCACTTCAAGTGCATATTCAAGTACTTTTTAAATGTGATGAAGGTTTCTGCCTTTACCACCCTTTCAGGCAGCGAGTTCCAAAAGCCCCATAAACCCTCTAGAGGAAGAAATTTCCCCTCAAATCCCCTACCAATTACTTTAAATTTATGCCCCCAGTTGTGGACATCTGTGCTAAGGGAAATAGACTCTTTCTATCCACTATATCTAGGCCCCTCATAATTTTATACACCTCAATGAGGTCTTCCCTCAGCCTCCTCTGTTCCAAGGAAAACATAGAAACATAGGGCCCAAGTTTCCACAAGAAAAAAAACGGGCACCCCTCCGAGCTGGGCGCCCGTTTTTCATGCCTAAAACGGCGCCTAAAAAAATCCTCGGTATTCTCCACCGACTTACAGGTCCTGTGGCACTCGGCGCAGCCGGCACGAGCTGTGGGGGGGGCGGAGCCAGGTCCCTGTGCTGAAAACAGTGCCGGGACCTCTGCACATGCGCGCTACAGTCGGCACGCAAGTGCAGTAGCTCCAGGCGCCGAACTATGTGGGAGGGGCCCGAAGCACGCAGCCCCTAGCCCTGGCCCAATGGCCTCACTGGGGCTGCGTAAATGAGGCTCCTCCCATGGCCAGCTCCTGCTCCCCGCCCGACCAGACCCGACTCGACACCCGCAACTCCCCCCCCCCCCCCCCCCAGCGACACCCGAGACCCGCTCCCCCCCCCCACCCCCGACCCGACACCCGCTCTCCCCCCCACCCCCCGCCCCGACCCGAGACCCGAGACCCGCTCCCCGCCCGGACCCGAGGCCCGCTCCCCCCACCCCCCCCGACCCGCTCCCCGCCCCGAGGCCCGCTCCCCCCCCCCCAGACCCGACACCCGCTCCCCCCTGCCCCGACCCGACACCCGCTCCCTTCCCCCCCGCCCCGACCCGACACCCGCTCCCCCCCCCGCTCCTGTTCCCAGACCCCCCCCCCCTCTCTTCCCTCCCTCTCTCCCTTCCCTCTCCCTCTCCCTCCCTCTCTCCCTCTCTCCCCGCTCTCCCTCCCGTCTCTCTCTCCCTCCCTCTCTTGCTCAGCAGCACGAATAGCTGCAGAATTCTCCCTGGCTGAAGCACTTTCACACAGGTAGGAAGATGGTTTATTTAATCTTTTCTTGGCTTATAAATGTTTATTCAGGTTGGATTTATTTGTATAATATTTGTAGAAGTATAAATAAGGATTTATTGTCGAATTTAATGAGTTCCCTTCCCCCCCACCTCGTTCTGGACGCCTAATTTGTAACCTGCGCCTGATTTTTTAATGTGTAGAACAGGTTTTTTCAGTTCTACAAAAATCTTCACTGGCGTCATTCTACTTTAGTTTAGAGTACATTTTCACTGTGGAAACTTTCAAATCAGGCGTCAGTGGCCGGACACGCCCCCTTTTGAAGAAAAAATTCTGTTCTAAACTAGAACTGTTCTACCTAACTAGACTGCAGAAAAAAAAATGTGGAGAATTGCGATTTCTAAAATAGTCCGTTCTCCACCAGTTGCTCCTAAAAATCAGGCGCGAATCATGTGGAAACTTGGGCCCAAAGAAACATAGAAAATAGGTGCAGGAGCAGGCCATTCAGCCCTTCTAGCCTGCACCGCCATTCAATGAGTTCATGGCTGAACATGAAACTTCAGTACCCACTTCCTGCTTTCTCGCCATACCCCTTGATCCCCTGAGTAGTAAGGACTTCATCTAACTCCCTTTTGAATATATTTAGTGAATTGGCCTCAACAACTTTCTGTGGTAGAGAATTCCACAGGTTCACCACTCTCTGGGTGAAGAAGTTTCTCCTCATCTCGGTCCTAAATGGCTTACCCCTTATCCTTAGACTGTGACCCCTGGTTCTGGACTTCCCCAACATTGGGAACATTCTTCCTGCATCTAACCTGTCTAAACCCGTCAGAATTTTAAACATTTCTATGAGGTCCCCTCTCATTCTTCTGAACTTCAGTGAATACAAGCCCAGTTGATCCACTCTTTCTTGATAGGTCAGTCCCACCATCCCGGGAATCAGTCTGGTGAATCTTCGCTGCACTCCCTCAATAGCAAGAATGTCCTTCCTCAAGTTAGGAGACCAAAACTGTACACAATACTCCAGGTGTGGCCTCACCAAGGCCCTGTACAACTGTAGCAACACCTCCCTGCCCCTGTACTCAAATCCCCTCGCTATGAAGGCCAACATGCCATTTGCTTTATTAACCGCCTGCTGTACCTGCATGCCAACCTTCAACAAACCCAGCCTATCCAATCTGTCCTCATAGCTAGGATTCTCCACTCCCAGCAACATCATCATAAATCTCCTCTGTACCCTCTCCAGTGCAATCACATCCTTCCTTTAATGCGGTGACCAGAACTGCACGCAGTACTCCAGCTGTGGCCTAACTAGTGTTTTATACCGTTCAAGCATAACCTCCACCCTGCTCTTGTATTCTGTGCCTCGGCTAATAAAGGCAAGCATTCCTAGATAGAGTTGGGTTATATGGTTTTTGATTATATTTTAAAATACCTTTTTTTAAACCCCCTGACAATTTTTGATGGCAGAACAAAATATTCCTTCCCCAGTTGTAGCACTCCATTGCACACTGCATTGTGTTGGGTAGACAGTCCTATTTGCATGGTGACAGCCCTTTTTTAAACATTCCGATGGTTTATTGTTGTATCTCTCGTGTACATGAACCTTTAGCTTGAGTGATTGGGTTGAGTTATCTTCATATCAGTGGATCACTCAGTGTCACCATAATTGGCTCCATTTCTGTGGAAAAAAGTAATTATTGTTCTGGATTTCTTCCTTAAAACCCTGAGGCAATTTCTCTTGTGGCTGACAATGAAGTTAATTCTACTTATTGGCCTGGAACTTCCTTTCTGGGCCCGAACCCGGCAGTTAGACCCGAAAATGCGTCCATTCCCAACTCCATTCTGCCATTGTGAAGCTGTGCTTAAATTTCTTGTGGCTCGTGTTAGAATACAGCTGAACATAAAATGGATGTAAACAATCGAGGCCCAAGGAAAGCAATGAACTCGCACAAAATGTTTCTCTTCTTTAAGAATGAATATTATTGTTTCAATTCATTTAGCCATCATTCATGCATCTTTGGGACAGCGCATTTAAAAATCTGCAATTATGGAAGCTTTTCAATTTTTAATGTGACTTGTACTTATGCAATAAAAATCCATTCAAAGAAACAGGATATGTAGAGCAGGCCTCAATGATAGATACATTTCTTTAAAGCCCCCCAAAATGTAAATAAAACACCAGAAAAAAAACTCTCCCACAGCGCCTCAAAGTTTGGTCAAACGCTGCCCGTGTCCTAACTCACACCAAGCCCCGCTCACACATCACCCCTGTGCTCGCTGGCCTACATTGGCTCCCAGTTGAGCAATACCTTGATTTAAAAATTCTCATCCTTGTTTTCAAATCCATCCAAAAACCTTGCCCTTCCCTATGTCTAACCTCGTCTAGCCCTACAACCTTCCGAGAACTCTGCGCTTCTCCAAATTTGGCCTCTTATGCATCCCCGATTTTAATCACTCCACCATTGGCTGTCGTGCCTTCAGCTGCTGAGGCCCGAAACTCTGGAATTCCCTCCCTAAACCTCTCTACCTCTCTTTCCTCCTATAAGGCGCTGTTTAAAACCTACCTATTTGACCAAGCTTTCGGTGATCTGGTCTAATATCCCCTTATGTGGCTTGGTGTCACATTTTTTTTGATGACGCTCCTGTGAAGTGCCTTCGGATGTTTTATTACCTAAATACAAGTTATTGTGCATGCGCAATTTTAGGAAACTCGTACATCAGGTTCTATAACTTGGCATGTGGCCATTATTACAGGTGGAGATGTGTTCAGGCGGAGAGATCGATAGTCCACAAAAGATAAAGGAGTCTTGGACATATTGAACTTGCGTGAATAACTCACTTATGCTTCAAATTCTGCCAACTTTTCGGCAGCTTATTTTATTTGCGCCCAGATTGCACGCGTCTCTGTCCTCAAATATGTACAAAATTCCAGGCCAATTTTCTGTTTTTCTTCAGTTCCATGTTCTTAATAGATATCCATTCCTTTAGTATCTGACCGTCTCCCTTTTGTATTGTTATTTCCTATCTACCTGTTCTGGCACCATTTTAAACATGAATTTTCCATCCACACCTGTGTTGTATTAACATTGCCTTGCAATTGTAGTTGTCCACATCTAGCTGTGAATGGGCAATATAAAATCTCTACAATAAGTGCTCACAGCTTTCTCTAAGTGGGTAATATAATCAAAATCTCATCATTCATTCTCACAACTATCTCTAAATCTCCACAATCAATACAAAAGCAGTCTGTGATTTTCTCTTAGTCTTTCTTACTAAGAATTAGATTGAACAAAAAGCCAAGAACTTCAAATGCTGGAGGCCTAAAAGAAAAATAGAAAATGCTAGACACATTCAGCAGGTCAGTCCGCATCTGTGGAGATAACAGATGAGCTTAAGAGCCCAAAAATTCCATTACATTTTCAGTATATTTTCAGTGTATAATCAGGGCAAGTAATTCTTTTTTAGCAGCAAAAAGGGGCCTAAGCTGTTTATGTGGCAAAATTGATTTCTCCCCCTGCCGACTTCCAGCGCACTTTTTGGACTTTCCCACAATCCGCTCACCCAGTCCTGAGTGAGCTCATTGACATATATTACAATAAAGGCCAGAAACGCCGGAGCTCTGAGCTTGCTTCATTTACACTTGCAGTGCACTTGGCCGAAAGTTAGACTGAGAATTGCGTCTTTTTCCAGGGACGGGAGGAAGTGAGAAGTTTGTGAACCTGAAGGGTGAGAAAAGTTTCAGTAGTATTTTCTGCAGCTGGGGGTGACTTTTTGCAGCGATTTTGATTGTTTCTGGTTCTCTGCCTGCACAGTCACGCAACTCGCCACGTGAAATTTGGGGGCCAACATTCCAGGTTCTAAGCTCTTCTTCAGAACTTGTCTGTGTTCTCCACAGTTGCTGACGGACCACCCGACTTTCTCCAGCATTTTCCGATTTTGGTTCACATGAGATTGGAGCCAAGTTAGTTTCATTCCATTTTTAGCATCTCACCTGAAAAATGCCGAAAGTAGGAGTTCCCTGTAATGAGAACAAAATCATTCAGAAGTTGCCAGGCAAGGAGTTGGTGTAATCTTCTCATTTGCGTTTTCAATTTTGTAAATCATTTATTGTTTATAACCCTCTTTCACAATGACGGAATTAATCTTAAAACTGCTAATGGGCTGCCCAAGATTAACCTTTTTAATGTAGTTAATTACACTCGATATTTTTTGAGGTCTGGCGAGAGCTAATTTATGTTCATTAAGGTGATGGGTGACCGTATTGGCAGCAGAATACTTTCCCTTCACTCCACCCATTGATAGCATCAATGTTCGTTTGTTTTTCATGATTGAACAACAATTTGGTATCTCGGTTCATTCATCTAAATTGAAGACAAGCTATTGGGTTGAAAATTTCAACTTTTGGACATCCAAACCAAGCTCCCCTTGGTTTAATATGACCCAGGCGCAACAAGTGCTGCTAATGGACTGCCCTTTTGGTGTTGGACATTGTCATCATTAGATAGTGGGTTACTAAAAATAACAATTCCTGGCTCCTGCTGTCTCTTGGTCTTGTTAGTTGGAGTCTCTGGCCCAGGCTGCTGGAGAAGTCCCTGTGGCCTACTCAGCCAGAGATGAAGTGAGTCTATGATTGATGGAGAGATACTGCAGGCAGGCAATTGTCTGAACTGACAATCCCTTCTGCGACAATTGGATTTTACAAAAGAAAAACCCAAAGACTTACATTTATATTGTGCCTTTCACGACCACCGGAAGTCTCAAAGCACTTTATAGCCAATTAAGTACTTTTTAAAGTGTAGTAACTGTTGTAATGTGGGAACCGTGGCAGCCAATTTACGCACAGCAAGCTCCCACAAACAGCCATGTGATAGTGACCAGATAATTGTTTTTTGTTATGTTGATTGAGAGATGATTATTGGCCAGGACACCGGGGATAACTCCCCTTCTCTTCTTCAAAATAGTGCCATGGGATCTTTTACATCCACCTGAGCGAGCAGACAGGGCCTTGGTTTAATGTCTCATCCAAAAGACAGTACCTCTGACAGGGCAACACTCACTCAGCACTGCATTGGAGTGTCACCCTAGATTATGTGCTCAAGTCTCTGGAGTGGGACTTGAACCCACAACATTCTGAGGCGACTGTGCTACCCACTGAACCACGGTTGAGGGTGACAGCTAGTTGCTTCTTGGGGGTAGGGGATGTGTCATCAAATCCATGGGGCTGAATTTTCCTGTGGATTCTTCTGATCCGCCAAAGTTACGCTGGTGGAGATTCAGCCACACCTCAGCCTTCTGCTCCAATTCCCTGCTAACTGCTCTTGCTTTGTGCAAGAGCTATAGTGGTGCCACTGATTCCCGAAGCACAGATGCAGCTGCAAGTCGAATGTAAATTAGCCAAGATTCTCTGAGCCCAGCGGCATGGAAGACCTGCTTGAAGAGCTTTCATATTGATCTTTTAATTCAGGTCCCAAGAGCCTTAATTCAGCGTCTGTGAATCCAGTTTCTGTAGACTGGCAGCACACTTGTAGAACAGTCCAGGAATCGGAATTAAATGCAGACTAATGTAAAAATGGCTTAAACTAAGACACCATTTCTCTGCCTCCCCCTGAACTGTTGCTTCCTCACAGAAAACAAGAACTTGCCTTGGCTGTTTCAATATTGTATTAGACAAAGAACATTTGACGTTTCTACTCATTCATTCCTTGTTAAAATTTATTTCCCGAATTATATTTTCTGCTCTGAATTTTTCCCCTCTTTTCCTAAAAGACCTGGATCTAGAAATTCGGCTGCGAAGTGCCCATTTTTTTTCATGTGCTAACCGGCTTATATAGAAACAGAAATTTACAGCGAAGGAGGAGGCCCATCGTGTCCGCACCGGCTGACAAAGAGCCACACGGCCTTCGGTCAGCAGCCCTGAAGGTTACATATAAACTTATGTACAATGTACAACGGCCAACAGTAAAAGAGCACCCAGCCCCACACAACTGCGACACCCCATGCATCGCAACATTTTACATTCCACCCTACACGAAGCCAGGTGATCTCCTGGGAGAGGCAAAAAAAGCAGATAAAAATCCAGGCCAATTGGGGAAAAAAATCTGGAAAAATTCCTCTCCGACCCATCCAAGCGATTGAAATTACTCCAGGAGATCACCCTGTCCGTATTAGATTCCCTGAAGTAATTACCATTGTATCTGCACCAGCCAACAAGAGGTTATCCAGTCTAATCCCACTTATTAGCTCTAGGTCCGTAACCCTGCAGATTACGGCACTTCACGTGTCCATCCAAGCACTTTTTAATTGTGGTGAGGGTTTCTGCCTCTACCACCTTTTCAGGCAGCGAGTTCCAGATCCCCACAACTCTCTGCGTGAAGAAGCTTCCCCTCAAATCCCCTCTAAACCTTCCACCAACCACCTTAAACCTTTGGCCCCTCCACCAAGGGAAATAGGCCCTTGCTATCCACTATATCCAGGCCCCTCAAAATTTTATACACCTCAATGAGGTCTCCCCTCAGCCTCCTCTGTTCCAAGGAGAACAAACCCATTCTATCCAATCTGTCCTCATCGCTAAAATTCTCCAATCCAGGCAGCCTCCTCATAAATCTCCTCTGCACCCTCTCTAATGCAATCACATCCTTCCTATAATACGGCAACCAGAACTGTACGCAGTATTCCAGCTGTGGCCTAACCAGAGTATTATACAATTTAAGCATAACCTCCCCGCTCTTGTATTCTGTGCCTCGGCCAATAAAGGCAAGCATTCCCTAAGCCGCTTTATCCACCTGGCCTGCTACTTTCAGGGATCTGTGGACAAGCACTCCAAGGTCCCTTTGTTCATCTACACTTCTAAGTGGCCCACCCTTTAATGTGTATACCCTATCTGTATTAGCCTTTCCCAAGTACATTATCTCACACTTCTCCGAATTAAATTCCATTTACCACTGTTCTGCCCACCTGACCAGTCGATTGATATCTTCCTGTAGTCCATGACTTTCCTCTTCCTTTTCAACCACACACCCAATTTTAGTGTCATTTGCAAACTTCTTAATCATACCCCCTATATTCAAATCGAGATCATTGATGTATACCACAAAAAGTAGGGACCCAGTACTGAGCCCTGCTGAACCACACTGGAAACATCCTTCCAGTCACCAAAACATTCATCAACCATTACCCTTTGCTTCCTACCTCTAAGCCAATTTTGGATGCCACTTTGCCCTTGATACCATGAGCTTTTACCTTCGTGACCAGTCTACCATGTAGGACCTTATCAAAAGCTTTGCTAAAGTCCATATACACTTCATCGTATACACTACCTTCATCGACCCTCCTGGTTATCTCCTCTCAAAATTTAATCCGGTTAGTCAGACACGATATGGCATGCTCATATTTATGACTAGAACTGCATCGCTCGCCATATTGGATAAGGTAGATGCACTGGTAGAAGAAGTGCATGCCAGGAACATTTAAAGGCCAGAATAATGTATTAAAATTAGGGTCCTGCACATCTTGCAGGACCTGTTTTCGATTCACGAATGCCCCAACGCTGCACTCACTATGTGCTGAACTTGCACAGCACAACATGGTGTGAACTGTCAGAAGTCCCCCACACTCGCCTGAATGTGGAGCCGGGAGGAGCAGGTCCACCTCCCGGTTACTGATCATCGCACCCAGCTACCGATGGTCCCACTCACCTCCTTGCCCCCCCCCTCCCAGTTACCGATGATTCCATGCGGCCCCTTGCCCTCCCCCCCCCCCCCCCCCCCCCCTCAGCCACCGATGGTTTCACTCGCCCCCGCGCTCCACACACCCCCAGCCACCGATGGTCTCGCGCCAGCCCTCCCGCCCCGCCCCCAACCACCGATGGTCCCACATACCCCCCCCTCGCCCCCATCCACTGATGGTCCCACCCCTGACCCTACGTCCCATCGCCCACCCGTCCTCACTTTCCTGAGGGCCACTGCAACGCAGCTCCTGCACAAATCTACTGCAGCAGGTAATATCTGGAACATATCCAGATCAACTCCGACCCTAAATGCCCCATTGTGGCTGGTACAAGCTGGAGGCATAGATAGCCTTCTGGTAGATAAGGAGTTGCTTTTAGCTTTTCCCCGAGATGTAGTAAGAGAGGCAGCTGTTGAATAAATGCCATGGATGTCTACCATGGAGACAGCGAGTCGCTGGAATGCTGAGCTAATGGAAGTTAAAGTAAACCAAGGGTAAAGGTCATGGAAGGTATATCGTGTCTTGGTCTAGAGTTGACGGTGTAGTAACTGGACCACTGCAATGCCAAGTGGGGGAAAATCAATGGTTGGCCACCCTGCTCCTGAACTCAGCCATTAATGTGAGATTTCCTGCAGCTTTCGAATCATCACGGAATGTACTCGCTTGTGAGCATAATTTCCTCCATTAAATCTATAATCAAAAGACTGCATCTAGAACTCTCATTTCTGGCACAGAGACAACAACACCAAGCTTGCCTCTCTGTCACATTTGTAACAGGGCCATTAAGGACGGCATGATTGCAGCCCAAGCATTTGTCCTCTCGACTGCAGACAGCAGGCCAGATCGAGGAATAAAAATGCAAAGATAGGAGTGAAGCTACTTGACCTTTACGATCTATATCTTGTACGTCTCTTTCCTTTGCCAGTTTTCTGCCCTCATCTCTTGAACGTGCAAACTCCTTGCTTCACTGCAGTTTCACAGATGTCAGGTGGCCTTTGAAGTATTACCCAAGTGGCAATTATTCATGCATGAACCTCGATGGTGAGAACTAAGGATAGGCAACCTTTACTCATAGCTGTGTCCCCTGAGACGTTGCTGCCTTGAAAAGCTAAGACTGAGGAGTGATTTGAGAGGCTTGGAGAATATGGGTTCAGAGAGGTTTTCCTGCCGTGTACAGAACTTAAAGGGGTCATGTTTTCAAATTAAGATGAGAAAAGAAATAAAAATTTCAAGCATCATGTTTTCAGTAAAAGGGTGATGAACACGAGGAACAGGATACCAGCAAAGTTAGTGGAACAAGACACTAGGATGAGATTCAAAAAGGAACTGGACAAGCTCTTGCAAGATAAAATGATTGTTAATTGTTATGTTCATAATAAAGTAATGTAACTGAGTACTGTAGACATGAGTAAGTGAAACCTTGGCTCCTTTATTCAAACTCCAGGGTGTTACAGCATGGGAAGCCTGCTTATATACAGTGCTCCCAAGGGTTGCTGAGATCCCTTGGGACTCCCAACAGGTATGCCCACTGTATGATACAGGTTACATAGGGTTGCATACATAACATCAATGGCCTAGATTTTGTGGTCAGCAGCGAACGAACAGTGCTCATTGATCACAGACTTTTAGTGGGCTCTTGAGCCACAACTTGCTGTCAGCTGGAGTCCGATACCATGCCGCACCCTCTACAGGAGATCTGGGACCAGTGTGAACAGGATAAGCAATGGTGGGGTCGAAATTCAGGTGCACCACAAAGCTGGTGCACCTATGAGTTTAGGAGTGGTACTTACTGCTGGAATTCCTGGTACGGCATTTTTTCAAAGTCCTACAGGAAATGGATCATAACGGGGGCAGGCCTTAGATTCAAAGCCAGGCTGACTGACTGAAAATGGGTGGGTCCGGGTCTCCGTCACTGTCAATCAGCAGTGGAGTCATGGTGGCGTCACAGCGTGTGTGCGTCACCATGCTCTCTCCCCTCCGTTAAAGGGAAGAGATTCTATCATTTTTTAACTTTGGCTTCTGGCGCACCAGGGAGGGTTTTGGCCGGGCCAGCAGGTCAGCAGCTAGATCAGCAAGTCGGCCAGCATAATTTTTTCCATTGCAGCCTTGGCAGTGGGCCCTCCCCTTTAAGGGCGGCTGCACTGCTGAGCCACACAGTGCGGAGATGGTGCATCGACCGAGAAACCTGTTGGGAGCACCGCACAGTGGGGGATCGACCAGTTGAGCTGAAAATCGCTGGTAAGTAATTTTTAATTGCTCAACATTGGCGGTGCAACTACTTGGGCGGGATGGGGTCCAGGCCGAAAAATGAATTTAGGCCGGGTCAGCCTGTTGTCCCCAAAGCGGCACCATTGAATTTTTAGGAATGGCGGCTGCAAACTGACATTAACGGGTCTCTTCGAGACCCTGAGTTTCGGCCCCAGTGTGTCTCCTCAACCAGATTGAAGAATCCTTACTGAGGCACGCAAAGTCTAAACCAGGAAGTATAAGTTTAAAATAATTAATTCAGTGTAACATCATGTACAGAAAGCAAAATAAAGAGAGGAAAAGAAAGATGGGGTTAAGAGAGAGAGATAAAAGAAACAAAGAAATGTTTATTTAATTACATTTTTTTTTTAAATCTCCTAGAATAATTAAAATCTGATGGAATGAGACTGCATACCTGTAAAAGTACATTTTCAGTGCCACAGAATTAGTTTGGTAGCAGTTAAGACTTAACACGCTGTTAAAAATTCACTTACACTCGAATGGACAAACCCTAACATTTTCTGCCGTGGTTAGTGGGTAAGTACCGCAACTTCATGCCTGAAGGATATATTGGCCTTGGAGGGAGTGCAACGTAGGTTTACTAGATTGATACCTGTACTCTAAGGGTTAAATTATGAGGAGAGATTACACAAATTAGGGTTGTATTCCTGAGAATTTAGAAGGTTAAGGGGTGATTTGATTGACGTGTTGCAAGATATTAAGGGAACAGATAGGGTAGATAGAGAGAAACTATTTCTGCTGGTTGGAGACTACGGAGCATAGTCAAACAATTAGAGCCAGACCTTCAGGAGTGAAATTAGGAAACACTTCTACAGACAAAGGGTGGTAAAAGTTTGGAACTCTCTTCCGCAAACGGCAATTGATGCCAGATCAATTGTTAATTTGAAATCTGAGATGATATATTTTTCTTAACCAAAGACATTAAGGGATATAGGGCAAAGGTGGGTAGATGGAGTTGGGTTGCAGATCAGCCATGATCTCATTGAATGGCGGAACAGGCTCGAGGGGCCATATGGCCTACTCCTGTTCCTATGTCAGCCGTGGCTCAGTGGGTTCAAGACTTGAGCACTAAAATCTAGGCTGACACTCCAGTGCAGTGCCAAGGGAGTGCTGCACTGTTGGAGGCTCTGTCTTTCGGATGAGACGTTAAACCAAGTCAGGTGGATGTAAAAGTTCCCATGGCACTATTTCGAAGAGCAGGGGAGTTATCCCTGGTGTCCTGCAATATTTATCCCTCCATCAACAGAACAAAAACAGATTATCTGATCATCATTACATTGCACCCTATGGGAGCTATCAGTGCGCAAATTGTCTGCTGCCGTTCCTACATTACAACGGTTACTACACTTCCGCGAAATCCGGGCCATTGTTTTAAAAAATACATCAGGGTAATCTTGTGGAAAGATGGATGGGTAAGCTAGATGGACCAATGGTTTACTCCTGCCTGAAAATTGTGTCTGCATTAATGGGCCATAAAGTGCGGCCTCTCCGGGTGCGTACGATGTGCGCACGTGCCTGAAGAGGACTCGCAGGATCCGGGTTTAGGCGCGCGAAGCGCATGCGCCTAAACCCGGCACTTGCAATCTGTCAATTTGCCCAACTCTTGCCCAGCATATGCCCTTCAAATTCTTACGCCTGGTAGAAGAGCAAGAATTTAATTGAAGTCCTTTCACACAAGCTTCTTCAAATTCTGCTTGCATCAGAGCTGAGTGTAAATCTCTGTGTAAAGGTCTATTCCAAGAAGGGAATTAATTGGCACTCCTTTACAGTTAGGATTTCTGTAAACACATTATCAAATTACTTTACATCCATAGTGGGCCAGGACAAGTGATCCTGGGAAAATTCAATTCAGATTCCAGTGTGGACCCTGCTTATACTAATTGCATCATAAGCCAATTGAAACTTTACTGAAGCTCTTGCAAAGACAGAGCAAGGGTCTTTGGGAACAGATGAAGCAGAAGATCATCATAGGCAGTCCCTTGAATCGAGGATGATTTGCTTCCACATTAAAAAGTTCACAGGTGTTTCAATGAAGGACCTAATATTCCAGATCCCGAACTACATCGTGAAGGGTGGAAGATGCCTGTGCTTGGATTTTTTTAACGTGTGGTGGCCGTTGCACACCAGCCACCACACGAGCTTGACAGAGCTAGGTCTTGGTCCAGTGGCAAGGGTTAACCAAGACTAACTGGAGACCAGCTCTGCTGCATGGGCCTAGTGCGCCCACATATCACAGTGTGGGCTGGTCCATGCTGTTCCTGGGCCCTTGCCTCTTCTGGGCCCCGAACTCACGCCTCTCCTGGACCCCGATCACGTCCCTCTACAATCTCTCGCCGCTCCTTTGCCCCGACCTCGCCGCTCCTGCTGTACCTGCCCACGCTCCAATCACCGACCTGGATCTTGGTGACGTCCCTCTTCACTGCCGTTGCTCTCCTGCTCCAGCACATGCTGCTCCCTGGAGTGATATGCCGCCTCGCTGCTCCTTCTGCTCCCTGACCTGCTCAGATATTGCTCGCAGGCAGGGGGCCGCTCAGCCTTCTGCGCCATACATTGTAGAAGCAGAAGATACAGACACTTTGAAAGCCTGTCTTTATGGTTCTGAAGCTGATGGATGATCAAAAGAACTGCTGTCATGAATTGAGCAGGTGAAAGCAGACATGAAATGGCCTCCAGTACTTCACAAATACCACAGACAGGCATTAAAGTAGCAGGAAATGAAAATTATGACCTCAGATGAACAGCACATCTGGGACATCTGAAGAAAAGTTGACATTTTCCAATTTGTTCCATGGCAACCAGGCTCCAGTTTATTTTTAAAACAGTAATATAGTTTAATTCAGCCTGTTCTGGTATCTTAATAGCTCTACCGAGCTTCAAAAGGAAAATTGACTTGCATTAAAAAATGCATAACATCAGTAAAATTAACACTTTAAAAAAAAAAAGTATAATATTTAACTGTGTGGGTCACAATATGGACTTCCAGAAGGTACTTGAATCGTAGAGGGTGTGCAAATGTGCCAAAAGTTTTAAATATCTATGTAGTTATGTACTGGATGCTGTTAGACTACAGCTTGAAGCAAGCAATAACTCTAATTCCCCAGCGAGCATCAACACCACACCAGTAAATATGGCTAAAGGTCAGAGCTTCAGAATCCAAATCCTTTAATAAATGTGTGACCTGCAAACAGAAACAAAGACAGACTCTAGAATTCTTATAGCACAACCAAGGAACAATCAAATAAAACAGCACTAACGAGAAGTTACTTATCCCTTACTGTACATAAGAACATAAGAACACAAGCATTAGGAACAGGAGTAGGCCATCTAGCCCCTCGAGCCTGCTCTGCCATTCAACAAGATCATGGCTGATCTGGCCGTGGACTCAGCTCCACTTACCCGCCCGCTCCCCGTCACCCTTAATTCCCTTATTGGTTAAAAATCTATCTATCTGTGATTTGAATACATTCAATGAGCTAGCCTCAACTGCTTCCTTGGGCAGAGAATTCCACAGATTCACAACCCTCTGGGAGAAGAAATTCCTTCTCAACTCGGTTTTAAATTGGCTCCCCCGTATTTTGAGGCTGTGCCCCCTAGTTCTAGTCTCCCCGACCAGTGGAAACAACCTCTCTGCCTCTATCTTGTCTATCCCTTTCATGATTTTAAATGTTTCTATAAGATCACCCCTCATCCTTCTGAACTCCAAGGAGTAAAGACCCAGTCTACTCAATCTATCATCATAAGGTAACCCTCTCATCTCCGAAATCAGCCTAGTGAATCGTCTCTGTACGCCCTCCAAAGCTAGTATATTCTTCCTTAAGTAAGGTGACCAAAACTGCATGCAGTATTCCAGGTGCGGCCTCACCAATACCCTATACAGTTGCAGCAGGACCTCTCTGCTTCTGTACTCCATCCCTCTCGCAATGAAGGCCAACATTCCATTCGCCTTCCTGATTACCTGCTGCACCTGCAAACTAACTTTTGGGGATTCATGCACAAGGACCCCCAGGTCCCTCTGCACCACAGCATGTTGTAATTTCTCCCCATTCAAATAATATTCCCTTTTACTGTTTTTTTCCCCAAGGTGGGTGACCTCACATTTTCCGACATTGTATTCCATTTGCCAAACCTTAGCCCATTCGCTTAACCTATCTAAATCTCTTTGCAGCCTCTCTGTGTCCTCTACACAACCCGCTTTCCCACTAATCTTTGTGTCATCTGCAAATTTTGTTACACTACACTCTGTCCCCTCTTCCAGGTCATCTATGTATATTGTAAACAATTGTGGTCCCAGCACTGATCCCTGTGGCACACCACTAACCACCAATTTCCAACCCGAAAAGGACCCATTTATCCCGACTCTGCTTTCTGTTAGCCAGCCAATTCTCTATCCATGCTAATACATTTCCTCTGACTCTGCGTACCTTTATCTTCTGCAGTAACCTTTTGTGTGGCACCTTATCGAATGCCTTTTGGAAATCTAAATACACCACATTCATCGGTACACCTCTATCCACCATGCTCGTTATATCCTCAAAGAATTCCAGTAAATTAGTTAAACGTGATTTCCCCTTCATGAATCCATGCTGCGTCTGCTTGATTGCATTATTCCTATCTAGATGTCCTGCTATTTCTTCCTTCATGATAGCTTCAAGCATTTCCCCCACTACAAATGTTAATCGAACCGGCCGATAGTTACCTGCCTTTTGTCTGCCCCATTTTTTAAACAGAGGCGTAACATTAGCTGCTTTCCAATCCGCTGATACCTCACCAGAATCCAGAGATTTTTGGTAATTTATAACTAATGCATCTGCTATAACTTCCGCCATCTCTTTTAATACCCTGAGATGCATTTCATCAGGACCAGGGGACTTGTCTACCTTGAGTCCCATTAGCCTGTCCAGCACTACCTCCCTAGTGATAGTGATTGTCTCAAGGTCCTCCCTTCCTACATTCCCGAGACCAGCAATTTTTGGCATGGTTTTTGTGTCTTCCACTGTGAAGACCGAAGCAAAATAATTGTTTCAGGTCTCAGCCATTTTCACATTTCCCATTATTAAATCCCCATTCTTATCTTCTAAGGGACCAACATTTACTTTAGTCACTCTTTTCTGTTTTATATATCGGTAAAAGTTTTTACTATCTGTTTTTATGTTTTGCGCAAGTTTACTTTCGTAATCTATCTTTCCTTTCTTTATTGCTTTCTTAGTCATTCTTTGCTGTCGTTTAAAATTTTCCCAATCTTCTAGTTTCCCACTCACCTTGGCCACCTTATATGCATTGGTTTTTAATCTAATACTCTCCTTTATTTCCTTGGTTATCCACGGCTGGTTATCCCTTCTCTTACCGCCCTTTTTCACTGGAATATATTTTTGTTGAGCACTATGAAAGAGCTCCTTAAAAGTCCTCCATTGTTCCTCAATTGTGCCACCGTTTAGTCTATGTTCCCAGTCTACTTTAGCCAACTCTGCCCTCATCCCACTGTCGTCCCCTTTGTTTAAGCATAGTACGCTCGTTTGAGACACTACTTCCTCACCCTCAATCTGTATTACAAATTCAACCATACTGTGATCACTCATTCCGAGAGGATCTTTTACTCGGAGATCGTTTATTATTCCTGTCTCATTACACAGGACCAGATCTAAGATAGCTTGCTCCCTTGTAGGTTCTGTAACATACTATTCTAAGAAACAATCCCGTATGCATTCTGTAAAGTCCTGTCCCCTCAGTACAGATTCACACGAGGCATGTAGTGAAGTCAAGGTCACTCTGGACCTGCATCTTTATTTCACAGCTCTAGAATGCTGCACTTGCCTGAGACTTGTCCTTCTATACCTGTCTCTTGCAAGTGCACCCCTGGTGGTCAGGTATGCTGGTGGTTACAGGTCATATCTTATTACAGTCATGTATAGCATGTTAGGATACAATTATATATAATAATGTAAGATACATGACATCACCCTCCCCCAAGGTCTTATTGTCTTTCTAGGTTCAGTCTCTCAGGTGGTCTATGCTCTCACGTGGAGCGTCTGAGTTGTGGTTCAGTTGTTTGCCTTGGTGTCTGTTTTTCTTTGGGTGTGGTTGCTGGTATCTCGCCTGGGCTGTCTGTTTCAATTGGTGTGATTATTGTTGACTCGCCTGGGCTGTCTGTTTGGATTGCCCTTTCCTCAGGTTGTTCCCTCTGTCTGTCCACCAGGTGTGGTGTGAGTTCCACATTGTAGTCTGCCTCTGGTTCCACATTATAGTCTGCCTCTGGTTCCACAGTGTTGTTGGTAAATCTGATTTTGACTTGGTCTACATGCCTCCAGCAGGTTTTGCCATTGTCCATTTGTACTACCAGTAGCCTGTTTCCTTCCTTGCCCGTTACTGTCCCTGCAAGCCATTTGGGACCCCTGCCATAGTTTAGTACAAACACTTTGTCCCCTATGTCATTCCATCTCCCCCTCGAATTTCTGTCCTGGTACTCAGTCAGCTTACGGCGCTTTGCCTCAACGATTTCGTGCATGTCTGGGAGGATTAATGAGAGCCTTGTTTTTAAAGTCCTTTTCATCAACAGTTGCGCGGGGGGGGATCCCAGTCAATGAGTGCGGACGAGATCTGTATGCCAGCAACAGTCGCGACATGCAACCCTGCAGCGTGGGACCTCCTTCGATTTTAAGCATGCCTTGTTTAATGATTTGCACTGCTCTCTCCGCCTGGCCGTTGGAGGCCAGCTTGAACGGTGCCGTCTTGACGTGATTTATGCCGTGGTCAATTATCAAGTCTTGGAATTCTGCGCTGGTGAAGCACGGACCATTGTCACTGACTAATATGTCAGGGATTACGTGTGTTGCAAACATGGTTGCGAGGCTCTCCACAGTGGTGGAGGTTGTGCTCGAGTTTAAAATGGTGCATTCGATCCACTTTGAAAATGCATCTACAACTACGAGGAACATTTTGCCCATGAATGGGCCCGCACAGTCTATGTGCACCCGCAACCACGGTTTGGTAGGCCAGGGCCAGGGACTCAGGGGAGCCTCCCTGGGGGCATTGCTGAGTTGGGCACAAATGGTGCACCTTCGGACGCAGAGCTCCAAGTCCGCGTCAATACCAGGCCACCAGACGTGGGATCTGGCTATGGCCTTCATGAGAACGATCCCCGGGTGCTCGTGGTGGAGCTCCCGGACAAATGCCTCTCTGCCTCGCAGAGGCATGACTACTCGGCTGCCCCACATCAGGCAGTCTGCTTGTAGTGATAGCTCATACATGCGCCTGTGAAAGGGTTTTAATTCCTCGGGGCAGGCATCGCGAGCCTCTGCCCAGTCACCGGTTAGGACACATCTTTTTACGAAGGATATCGTAGGGTCGCTGGCCGTCCAGGCTTTGATTTGGCGAGCCGTCGTGGGCGAACCTGTGGACTCAAAGGCATTGATTGCCATGACTATCTCACAGTCCTGTTCGTCAGACCCTTCCGTGGTCGCCAGGGGTAGCCTGCTGAGCGCGTCGGCACAGTTGTCTGTGTCTGGTTTGTGCCTTATGGTATAGTCGTTGGACGCCAGCATGAGTGCCCACCGTTGAATTTGCGCCGAGGCGTTGGCGTTTATTGCCTTGTTCTCGGATAGGAGGGGCTTGTGGTCGGTTTCTAACGCGAACTTGGCCCCGAAAAGGTATTGGTGCATCTTTTTGACACCGTACACGCACGCGAGCGCCTCCTTCTATACCATTCCGTACCCGCGCTCCACCCGCGAAAGTGACCTGGAGGCATAAGCTATGGGTTGTAATTTGCCCGCGCTATTGACATGTTGTAAAACGCACCCGACCCCATACACTGACGGATTGCATGTGAGAACTAGCGTTTTACCTGGATCAAAGAAAGTCAAAACACTGTTGGAACACAGAAGGTTGCGTGCCTTATTGAAGGCGCGTTCCTGGGCGTCCCCCCAAAACCAATCACACCCCTTTCTGAGTAGCACGTGGAGAGGCTCCAGCAGCATGCTTAAGTTCTGCATAAAGTTCCCAAAGTAATTGAGTAGCCCGAGAAAGGCGCGCAGTTCTGAGACATTCCGGGGCCTGGGTGCCAGGTGAATTGCTTCTGTTTTGGACTCTGTTGGGCGGATTCCATCAGCGGCAATCCTTCTGCCCAAAAATTCAACCTCGGGTGCGAGAAACAGGCACTTGGATTTCTAGACTCGTAGGCCTACCCGATCCAACCGCTTTAGTACTTCCTCCAAATTACGGAGATGGGAGTCGCTGTCCCTGCCCGTGATAAGTATGTCGTCTTGAAATACAACCGTCCCCGGGATGGACTTGAGCAGACTCTCCGTGTTGCGCTGGAATATGGCAGCTGCCGACCTGATGCCGAATGGGCATCGATTGTACATGAAAAGGCCTCGATGTGTGTTGATGGTGGTGAGTAGCTTGGATTCCTCGGTCAATTCTTGCGTCATATACGCAGATGTGAGGTCTAATTTTGAGAAAAGTTTACCTCCAGCCAATGTGGCAAATAAGTCCTCCGCTCTGGGCAGCGGGTACTGGTCCTGTTGGGAGACTTTGTTTATGGTAGATTTGTAGTCCCCACAGATTTTCACGGATCCATCAGGCTTCATGACTGGGACGATGGGACTTGCCCAGTCGCTAAATTCCACAGGTGATATAATGCCTTCCCGTAGAAGCCTGTCTAGTTCGTGTTTAATCTTTTCCCTCATCACATAAGGTACAGCTCTGGCCTTGTGATGGACCGGTCTAGTATCCTGTGAGATGTAGATTTTGACTTTGACCTCTTTGAAAGTGCCCACACCTAGCTGAAAGAGATGTTCAAATCGTTTTATAACTGTTGAGCAGGAGGTCCGTTCCTCTAATGACATGGCATGGACATCATTCCATTTCCAGTTTAGATTTGCCAGCCAGCTTCTCCCCAGCAGTGCTGGGGAGTCTCCGGGGACAATCCACAGGAGAAGTTCACTGTCCCTTTGTGTGTGACAGAGAGCATGACGCTGCCGAGGACTGGTACGATTTCTTTGGTATAGGGCCTTAGTTTGGTGTCGACCCTTGTGAGTTTTGGTCTGTCTCTTTTATGCAGGCACAGTTGTTCAAATTGTTGAGCGCCCATGAGAGATTGACTCGCTCCCGTATCCAGCTCCATGTTGACAGATATCCCGTTGAGTAGGACCCTCATCATTATAGGATGCGTCCTGTTGTAGGAGCAGCGGCCATTGATCGTGTTGACCCGCTGTACATCGGTGTCCCGGGTACTGTCCCCACCATCTTCTGGTCCGCTTTCCGATCCATCCGATTCATATACCAGCCGAGCTGCCATTTCTTTGCGCATGCGGGCCAAATGCCCTATATATTCACAATTTCTGCAAACAGCCTGCTGATATCGACATCCCCTTGATGAGTGCCCACCCCCACACCTCCAGCACAGACCTGTTCCATTGTTCAAAGTGTTCCCAACGAATGAGCTGCGTCTGGCTGATCTCTCTTGAGCTTCTCTCAGTCTGTAGTTGATTGCTCACATTGTGGGTTGATGAGGTGTGAAAGGCCGTTCCTGTGGCCCTTGATGGCTTCTGCCTGTTCTCCTGGTTTTGTCTGTGTGTGGGGGTAGCAGCTTGTTTAATGCTGTGAACTGCTTGTTCCGATATTTCGTTAGTTGTCGTATCTGCATTGTAAATCAACCTCGTTTCTTCTTCCCCTACCAAGAATGTCTGTGCAACCAGTGCTGCTGCCTCTAAGGTCAGGTTCTTGGTCTCTATGAGCTTTCGGAATATGCCTGCATGGCCTATTCCTTCAATGAAAATGTCTCTCAGTACTTCTCTCCTCAGTTCATCGGAGAACTCACATAAACTAGCCAACCTCCGAAGTTCCGCCACGAAGTCGGGTATGCTCTGGCCCACACAGTGTCTGTAGTTGTAGAACCTGTGTCTGGCCATGTGTAGGTTGTTCGCTGGCTTCAGGTGGTCTCTTACCAGTGTGCTCAATTCTTCAAACGACTTGCTTGCTGGTTTCTCGGGTGCCAACAGATCCTTCATTAAAGCGTATGTTTTCGAGCCACAGCTGGTCAAGAGATCGGCTCTTCTCTTGTCTGCCTTATCGTCGCCTAACCAGTCTTTGGTTGCAAAGCTTTACTGGAGCCTTTCTATAAAGTCCTCCCAATTGTCTCCTGCATTGTACTTTTCATCCGATCCGTTCACCATTCTGTGGATTCTGTAATCCCATAACTTGTCGCCACTGTAAAGTCCTGTCCCCTCAGTACATATTCACACGAGGCATGTAGTGAAGTCAAGGTCACTCTGGACCTGCACCTTTATTTCATAGTTCTGGAATGCTGCACTTGCCTGAGACCTCTCCTTATATACCTGTCTCTTGCAAGTGCACCCCTGGTGGTAAGGTATGCTGGTGGTTACAGGTCATATCTTATTACAGTCATGTATAGCATGTTAGGATACAGTTACATATAATAATGTAAGATACATGATGCATTCTATGAATTCCTCCTCAAGGCTACCCCGTGCGATTTGATTTGACCAATCGATATGTAGGTTAAAATCCCCCATGATTACTGCCGTTTCTTTTTTCACATGCCTCCATTATTCCCTTGATTATTGCCGGTCCCACCATGAAGTTATTATTTGGAGGCCTATAAACTACGCCCACCAGTGACTTTTTCCCCTTACTATCTCTAATCTCCACCCACAATGATTCAACATTTTGTTCATTCGAGCCAATGTCGTCTCTCGCAACTGCCCTGATATCATCCTTTATTAACAGAGCTACCCCACCTCCTTTCCTTTCTTGTCTTTCTTTCCGAATTGTCAGATACCCCTAAATGTTTAATTCCCAGTCTTGGCCCCCCTGCAACCACATTTCTGTAATGGCCACCAAATCATATCCATTTGCAATGATTTATGCCGTCAACTCATTTACTTTATTTCGAATGCTGCGTGCGTTTAGGTAGAGTGTTTTAATACTCGTTTTTAAACCATGATTTTTAGTTTTGACCCCTCCATCAGCCCCTTTATATTCATACATATGGTCCCTTCCTATCACCTTGTGGTTTACACTTACCCCAGTGCTACTCTGCTCTGTTGCCTCCTGCCTTTTGCATTCTTTCTTGGGGTCCTGTTCATCTGAGCTCTCACCCACTCTAACTAGCTCAGAGCCCTTTCCTGAGTTCCGAATACTCCTTGCATTGAGGCACCGAGCTTTCATGCTTGCCTTTTTATTACACTTTGACCCTTTAGAATTTTGCTGTACAGTGGCCCTCAAAGATCAAAAATCAAATATAATAATTCCAGAACAATTGGTTAAGAAGAGATTACTTGCATAACTGTGGTACTGGAGGGGTCACATAAACCGAGGTCTAATTTATAACTAACAATAAGTTAAAGATTTTCACACCAAAATGGAGAGTGGCTCCATGTAGCTTGTTGGCTTCAGTGTCTCTCTGCCTCTGTCTCTAATCGGAAAATGCCACCCAGCGGCAGGAAATGGGAAGACATGATACAGTGTCTCCAAGCTGTCAAGAAGCATCTTAGTCCATCACAAGTTCCAACACATTACTTTTGTTGTACCAATACATTACCATTAAGTATGTTTTTGATGTCTGTCACAAAATGTGAAATTTGTGCTGTTTCTATTTAAATGAATATCTCTCGGAAACCAGACGGGTCGACAGTTAAAATTGACTTGCCTGCCAATGTCCCGTCGTCTTCAATTTTAACCTACTCTTCTGAGCATGTGGCAAGGTCACCCACCTTTTTTTAATATGCAGATCGGGGATGTCATCTGGCCTCACCCGTGATTTAAGAACATAAGAATATAAGAAATAGGAGCAGGGGTAGGCCTTGCGGCCCGTCGAGCCTGCTCCGCCATTCAATAAGATCATGGCTGATCATCAACTTCAACTTCACTTTCCTGTCTGATCTCCGTATCCCTTCATTCCCCTAGACTCCCAAAATCTATCTATCTCAGCCTTGAATATATTCAGAGACTCAGCATCCACAGTCCTCTGGGGTAGAGAATTCCAAACATTCACAACCCTCTGAGTGAAGAAATTTCTTCTCCTCTCGGTCTTAAATGGCCTACCCCTTATCCTGAGACTGTGCCCCCTAATTCTAGACACTCCAGCCCTGGGGAAACAGCCTCCAGCCTGAGCAGGAAGCCGCAACAGCTTAGCTGGCAGGTAAAGTCGAGTGAGGAGACAATCAAAAGACCATTCACCGCAAGGTTTTTTCTTCTTCTTGTGAGACCCGGAGTGCTCCTCCAGACCACACAAGGGAAGGTTAGGCCTTAACCCTGCCCAGAACTCCTCGCTCTTTCCCTAACCCAGGATCACCCCCACCCCTCCTCCGCTCCCCCCGGAACCCTGGTCCCCACACTTTAGATGAGTACAGGTGGGGGTGACCAAGGCTCGGCCAGATTTCTGCCATTTTGCAGCCGTTCCCCACATGGAATGGCTGGGGAGTGAACTGGCGACACATCAATGAGGCCCAGCAGTTAAAACCATCGTGGCCTCATTCTGCCGCAAGTTTTGGGACACCAGTTGAGCAAGTTCAGTTAAAAGCCTGGTATAAATAATAGAGTTCTGCAGGCTGTAATGGGAAATGGCTCTGACAATTGACCCCAGCCATTCAATTCAGAACTTGAAATTGTTTGTGAATTTCATTATTGTGTGGCATTAGGGTCAAATGTAGTCTTGTTCAGATTAGATGTTAATACTAACTAGTCTGTGGGAAATTGGCTGATATTCTGTTATTAAGGGAACAAGAAAGTTTCTGTTATCATTCACCATGCCGGCAAGAAGAACTGTGTATTCTAAAATATTGGCTTTCATTCCAGGAGACTGACCTACCTGCTGAAGGAGAGCTGGTGACAGCTGTAATGAACTGTTATAAATCCCAGTTGTCTTGTACTCTAGTATTTGGCTATTCCTCTGTATTTTATAACTGTGTCTGATTTTGCAAAAAAATTTGACTGGCTATTTTTAGCCTGGTACAGTAACAATCTATGTTGTAAGGAATGGACCAATACAAAACCACATTATATATTTATCGAATTGATGTTATTAAAATTTGATGTTTCTTTGCACCCTCTTTTCACCGAATTCAAGTGAATGTGAGTGCAAGCGAGACTATACTTAAGTGGAATAATAATTACTCCACAAGTCCATGCACTCTGCTCGGGCAGAGAGTAAAAGACACCAATGCAGATTTATATTTTTTATTTGTTCTCAGGATGTGGATGCTGTTGGCATTTATTGCCCATCCCTAGGTGTCCTGAGAAGGTGGTGGTGAGCCATCTTGTGAATCACGTCATTCCCTATGATGATGCTGTCATGGCAACAGGTAGGGAATTCCAGGATACTGGTCCAGCAATGATGAAGAAACTTTGATATAAGAGCAAGTCAGGTTGGTTTGTGACTTGAAGGGAAACTTGGAAGTTAATGATGTTCCCACAGCATTGTTACTCATAACCTTCTCGGAGGTTGAGGTCTCAGGAGAGTGAGGTGCTGTCAAAGTAACCTTCGTGAGTTGCTGTAGTGCACCCTGCAATTCATATATACCAGAACCACAGTGTATCAGTGTGTGAAGGGGTAGATATTTATTGAGTCCAGTGGCACAGCGTCTGATCAAGTGACCTGCTCTGTCCTGGAGTGTGTTATGTTGTTGCAATTGCCCTCATCCAGGTGAGTGGTGAGTGTTCCATTTCCTGACTTGAACCTTGTAAATTATAGATAGGATTTGAGGAGCCCGGAGGTAAACCAGTCTCTGTGTACGCTAGCAGAGTACCTAACCTGTGCCCTGGTTTTATAGCCAAGGTGTTGCTATGGATGGTCTCGTTGAGTTTCTAGTCAAGATGTTGATAGTGGGGAACCCACCAATGCTGGTGCTGTTTAAGGTCAGGGGGAGATGGTTGGGCTATCACTTGTTCAAGGTGCTCATTACATGGCACTTGTGTGGTGTTATTGCTAGCTGCCACCTCTCAGCCCAAGCCTGGCTATTGTCCGGATCCTGTTATGGATAGGCTGCTCCATTATCGAGGAAGTTGTGACTGGAGCTGAACGCTTTGGAGTTATCAGTGAATAGCCTCACTCCTGATCCGATGAAGGGAAAGTTATTAATAAAGCAGCTGAAAATGGTTGGGCCAAGAATATGTGCCAGAGGATTCTGGTCTGCTTAGAAAAACTGTTGTCAGGCCATTGAACAAAAGAGGGTGCAAAGAAACATCAGTTCCATAAATATATTGGGCCCAAGTTTCCACATGATTTGCGCCTGATTTTTAGGAGCAACTGGTGGAGAACGGACTATCTTAGAATTCGCAATTCTCCAGGTAGAACAGTTCTACTTTGGAACAGAATTTTTTCTTCAAAAGGGGGCATGTCTGGCCACTGACGCCTGATTTCAAAGTTTCCACAGTGAAAACGTACTCCAAACTAAAGTAGAATGGAGCAAGTGAAGATTTTTGTAGAACTGAAAAAACCTGTTCTACACATTAAAAAATCAGGCGCAGGTTACAAATTAAGCGTCCAGAACGAGGTGGGGGGGGGGGGGGAGAGGGGAGAGGGGGGGGGAAGGGAACTCATTAAATTCTACAATCAATCCTTATTTATACTTATACAAATATTATACAAATAAATCCAACCTGAATAAACATTTATAAGCAAAGAAAAGATTAAATAAACCATCTTCCTACCTGTGTGAAAGTGCTTCAGCCAGGGAGAATGGTGCAGCAAGCCTCACAAAAACGAGGTAGCCGACCGAACGCGGGCGGGGGGGAGGAGGGAGCCGACTGAACTCGGGCTGGGGGGGGGGGGGGGGGAGGAGGAGCCGACCGAACACGGGCCGGCGGGGTGAGAGGAGGGAGCCGACCGAACACGGGCCGGGGGGGGGGGGGGGGGGAGGAGGGAGCCGACCGAACTCGGGCTGGGGGGGGGGGGGAGGAGGAGCCGACCGAACACGGGCCGGGGGGGTGAGAGGAGGGAGCCGACCGAACACGGGCCGGGGGGGTGGGTGGGGGAGGAGGGAGCCGACCGAACACGGGCCGGGGGGGGGGTGGGGGAGGAGGGAGCCGACCGAACACGGGCCGGGGGGGGGGGGTGGGGGAGGAGGGAGCCGACCGAACACGGGCCGGGGGGGGGGGGTGGGGGAGGAGGGAGCCGACCGAACGCGGGAGGGAAGGGAAGGGAGCCGACCGAACGCGGGAGGGAAGGGAAGGGAGCTGACCGAACGCAGGGGGGGGGGAGGGAGGGAGCCGACCGAACGCAGGGGGGGGAGGGAGGGAGCCGAACGAACGCAGGGGGGGGGGAGGGAGGGAGCCGACCGAACGCAGGGGGGGGGGAGGGAGGGAGCCGACCGAACGCGGGCGGGAGGGAGGGAGCCGACCGAACGCGGAGGGAGCCGACCGAACGCGGGGGGGGGGGGCGGAGGGAATGGAGCCGTTCCAGACGGCTGGCGGGAAAGAGAGAAGGCTGTAGGAAGCCTCAGAAATTGTGGAGCCATTTCCTGACTTTGAGGCTTCCTGCACCCTTCTCACTGCTTAAAAAAAGCCTCTGTGCTGATGGCAATGTACCTTTATTAAAAAATGTTCAAAAACTAAATAGCTACAAAGAACTACAAAAATGGCCGAGTGCCAATGTTTTTTTCACACTGAGCATGCGCGAACGCTCCAACGCGCACGTGCAGCGTTGCCGGCAGGAAAAAAACTAATTTAAATAGTACCCGCCCCCTCCCACTTACAAAATCGGCGCGAGTGTAGACTCCGCCCCCCTGGGCGCCGCGCCAAGCAGACAAGGAGCTGCAAAGCGCTCCAGAATCGCTCGATTTTTTTCCGGCGCCGTTTTAGGCACGAAAAACGGGCGCCCAGCTCGGAGGGGCGCCCGTTTTTTATCATGTGGAAACTTGGGCCCATTATGTGGTTTTGTATTGGTCCATTCCTTACAACCTGCCAAAGACTTCATTGAAAGTAATGCAGATTGGTTCCTTGTTGAATTCTCTTAATTGGTTCCTGTATATTTTCTATAACATGGGAAAGCTTTAAATAAATATTTCATGTGGCTGCAGGGCTTTAGTACATTACTTGCAGTCTAACAGTTACTAAATGCAGTCACTGATGTGTAAATCTGATAGTGATGGCAGCAACCAAAATGTATATGTGCTATCTTGCCATATTAAGGATAGGTTGATTGATTTAAATGGTGAGGCCAAATGGCAAATCAGTTCCATTTTCAGCTGCAATTCATTTGGCAAAGCAGTAATATGTCATTAAATCTAAATGTTTGCAGTTTGATCTTTCAGCACACAAGTATTGAAGACCAAGTGCTGTGTTGAGATCTTGTGGGGTTAGAGGGTGTTGCGAGGGTGGGAGGATAATTGTAACGAGACAGAGGTGAGGAGGAAAGGGGAGAGAGGGGAGAGAGGAGATGGAGGAGGAGGAGGAGGAGAAGAAAAGGAGCAGCAACAGCAGGAGAGGGGGGGGGAAAAGAGAGGGGAAGTAGGGCAAGAGAGGAGGAGCAGAGACAGGGGAACAGCAGGAAGAGATGGGGTGCAGGGAAGGAGGAAAGGGGAATGGAGGAAAGAGGGATAGAGTGGAGAGGGAAGGTGAGAAATTGAGGGGGTGGAAGGGAGGGAGGATGGGATTAGAGGAGAGGGGAGGGAGGGTGATGGAGAGGAGGAGGAGGCGGAAGGGAAAAGGAGAATGGTGGATGGGAGAGGAGAGAGAAGATCGGCAGTGGTGACACAGGAAATGGAAAGGTGAAGGTGGTTATAGGAAAGTGGGGATGAGGCGGAGGGGAAGGAGAGAAGGGAACTGGGAGAGGGGTGGGAGTGAATGGAAGAGCAGATGGGGAGGGGATGGAGAGAAGAGAAAGGTGGGAGAGTGGCGAGGAGGGGTGTGAGATAGAGGATCAGGGTAAAGGTTGGGAGAGAGGATGCGCTCCAGCAGATTTGCAAACCCTGACTTTTCCAAAAGGTTTATTGTCACACATTTTTCACTTTCTGCTGGTGTACTACTTTTTTGTCCTCTTGCTATATCTCATAGTAGGCCACCTTTCACATTTTGTTCGCGGTTTAGCAGGCATATACTCTGACACCTCTGTCAGAGTAAAGCTGGCACGTAGCATAACCTCACAGCACCATCTACAGGTGCAATTCCAATAGACTAGTGGCTCAAATCAGTGATTTTCATATATAATATTTTCCTCAGTTTATCTGAAAGTTCCACTCTTCCACACGCATTAATTTATGCTAGTTCCACATTTTACACTGTATACTTATGGCTTCAGAGAGGGGTCTGTGCCACTAATGTACATAATGGCAGTTTTTAAATCAAAGTAAAAAATAATTATTCAGAAAGTTGATTTATCTTTTTTTAATCCCTCTCTGTTGATTTTTGAATTATTTTGGGTAGTTGAACACTACCATCAGTAAGTCTTGTAGTGAGATTTTCAACTGCAGCCCAACACGAGTGCCTGTGGCACCCACCCAAGGCCAGTCAGAAGGCCCAAACCAGTTTCAGGTTCGGGCCTCATTTGAATATTGCCAGTGAGCTGTAGGTGCCAAATGTGCACTTCACTGCAGCTCGCTGGTTTAGTACAGCAGAAAAAACAGCTGGCTTTTTTTTACACATTTTGGCAGGTCGGGCCTGTTGTCAAGGTGGAGCGGATCCCGGGCCGAGAAGCTCGGGAGCAAGAATGTGCCAGCAATGGGCCGGAAGATTTTTGTCGGGCCAAGACGAGCGAGCATGCATGTTCCTCCTAGTCCTGAATGACCTCCAGCGGTCCCTTTTAAGGTACATCTGGGACTAGCACTGCGCGTGATCTGCCCCTTTGTACATTAAAGTATTACCAGCAAAGGACCCCAATTTGGGTGGGAGTGCTGAGCACCCATTTAAAGCCAAATGGACCTGCATTGTGCCCAACAGGTTTTCCTCTACCCATCGCCCAAGCGAGAAACGGGCCACTGCCCGTTGAAAATGCCCCCTATAATCTCCATGTCTCGAGTACGCTATTTAGTTTAAGCAGCTTCATTCCTTGAACAGATAACTATTGATAGCAGTCTTATTGTAGAATCTAGATGTCCATTTAAAGGGCATTCTTCTTTTCTGTTAAAACTAATCATTTTTCTGAGTCATTTTAATTTTGAAAAGGGGTAGTGGTGCTGAAACTAATCTTTAACCTCTTTTTTTCATTGTTCCAAATACCAGTCTATACATTCTGCCCCCATTGCCTGTAGCTTAATTTTTGGAGGAACCATCAACAGTATTATACTCTTTTCAAGCTGTACTCGGTTAACAATGGAGGTTATCTTTCAGTAAGCAAATAATGATTACACATAATGGTAGATTAGCAATGGCAATGCTTGAGGCTATATCTGCCAGTGCGCTCTACATTAAAGTTAACATCACAGACATAAGTGATGTGCAGAAGGGGGCGGGGAAAAGAAATGTACAGGGAAAACCTTTATTACTTTGTCCTTCACAAAATCATTACTTGAAAACTGAAAGCACTATAATTTTCCCAGGCTATGCAATAATTATTATAACTGAAGTTCAAATGCTCAGATTCATTCATTCAAGGCCAATGAAGAGAATTCCTGAGGCTGTTCTAATGGATTTGAAGCTGTGTCGGCTCGGCACTAAATTGATGCCATTCCACTTGAGCGATTCTTATCGAATCGGCCCATCTCTGTTCGGCTTATCAGCTAATAGCTGTGAGCGTGGTTCCTTCCTCATCCTCCAGAAGATGCAGCACGTTGTCCAACTTTCACTCCTCTGAGACACCCATCATTGTAATGGATGGCTTCCTTCCTGCATTCTCACCACATCTCAGAATTTTCAACATGCCTTGAATACCTGATGACGCATAAACCTTTCAGTTGCTTGTCAGCCAGATGCCATTCACTTTGTGTTTAAGGAACAGTGTTGTCATTATTGTTGGTTGCCGGAGGACAAAGCAGATGGCAGCTTTGCTATTTATTATATGCCCCTCCCTATCCATTTGGTCCCCACTGTTCCCTTCTGCTGCTATGGTTCCTTCTTCACTTGCAAATGAGGAATCATCTCGATCGTAAATTTCTCTTTCGCTGTTGTGGATCCTGATTGACAATTCGCTATCAAGGAGCATCATTCTCTAGCAGGGGCCTGGCTCGGTTAGTTTTTTTTCCTTCATGAGAGCCATTCTAACCGCATCCATTGTTTCATCTGGTGAAAACTAGTGAAACTAAGCCCATGACTGCAAGCAAGTTCAGATGCCAGAAAAGGGCAAAAGAATAACTGTAGGTCCATTATTATACTGCTTGATAATTGCAGCCATGCATTCTGAGTGTGGAGGCTGGTGTTGAACGATACAACCTTTATTGTGACCATTTACTTCTAACCCAATATTACTAGATAATCATCAACAATGACAACAGCAACTTGCATTTATATAGCACTTTAACATAGTTAAGCTTCACAGGAGCATTATCGGACAAAAGTTGACAGTCACATAAGGGGATATTTTGACAGTGGTAGGTTTTCAGGAGGAAAGAGAAGTAGAGAGGCGGAGAGTTTTGGGAAGGGAATTCCAGTGCTTGGGGGCCTAGGCAGCTGAAGGCATGACCGCCAATGGTGATGCAAAGGAAATTGGGAATGGACAAGAGGCCAGAATTGGAGGAATGCAGAGATCGTGTAGGATTGTAGGGCCGGAGGAGGTTTCAGAGATGGGGAGGGGTGAAGCCATGGAGATATTTGAACACTGATGAGAATCTTAAATTTGAGGCATTGCCGGACCGGGAGCCAATGTAGGTCAGTGAGCAAGGATGTTGAGAGAACAGGACTTGGTGCGAGTTAGGATATGGGCATCAAGTCCAATGCACCAATGCACAATTCTCCAACTTAGCCCATTTCAGGTTTTTAAAATTCCCTGAACATAATCATTCATCAAGTTTCAAGATTTACATCATCCTTATTTTTAAAACTATTAAATATGTATTTTGTAGCAGCATAGCATGTCTTTCAGCTTCAAATTAATTTATTTTTGTTTTTTTATCCGTACTATCAGTCACTGACTCTCACAGCTATCTTGACTACACTTCTTTCCACCCCGCTTCCTGTAAGGACTCTATTCCATTAATGCTATTTTTCCGTCTCAGTTGCATCTTTTCTGGTGGTGTCATCTTCCATACCAATGCTTCCGATAGGTCTTCCTTTTTCCTCAAGCGACAATTCCCCATCTCTGTGGTTGACAAGGCCCTCAACTGTGTCCATCCCATTTCTCACCCTTCTGTTCTCGCCCCTTCCACTCCAGAACTATCCACACCTCTAGCCAAGCTGTTCCAGTGCAGCACAAGGACTGCAGAAGTTCAAGAAGGCAGCTCACCACCACCGTCTCAAAGGCAATTGGGAATGGGCAATAAATGCTGGCCTTGCCAGTAACGCCCACATCCCAGGAGAATTAAAAAAAAAACACTAGCGTCTATCCGACAATGTAGGAAATTGTCCAGGTGTATCCTGGAAACAAAAAGCAGGACAAATGCATTCCGGCCAATTCTCACTCATTAGCAAAATGATGGAAGGCGTTGTCAACTGTGCTATCAAGTGGCATTTGCTCATTAATAACCTGCTCACCAATGCTCAGTTTGGATTCCGCCAGGACCAATTGGCCCCAGACCTCATTACAGCCTTAGTCCAAACATGGACAAAAGCGTTGAATTCCAGAGGAGGTGTGATATCAAGGCAATATTTGACCAAGCATGGCATCAAGGTGCTCTAGTAAAACTGGAGTCAATGGGAATCGGGGGTGGGGGGGGGGCAAACTTACCTCTGGCTAGAGTCATACCTAGCACAAAGGAAGATGGTTGTGGCTGTTGGAGGTCAATCATCTCAGCCCCAGGACATTACTGCAGGAGTTCCTCAGGGCAATGTCCTAGGCTCAACCATCTTCAGCTGGTTCATCAAGGACTGTCCCTCCATCATAAGGTCAGAAGTGGGGATGTTCGCTGATGATTGCAGTGTGTTCAGTTCCATTCACAACTCTTCAGATAATGAAGCAGTCCTTGCCCACATACAGCATGAACTGGACAACATTCAGGCTTGGGCTGATAAGTGACAAGTAGCATTCGCGCTACAAAAGTGCCAGGCAGTGACCATCTCGAACAAGGGAGAGAGAGAGTCTAACCATATCCCCTTGACATTCAATGGCATTACAATCATTGAATCCCCCATCATCAACATCCTGGGGGTCACCATTGACCAAAAACTTAACTGGATCAGCCACATAAATACTGTGGTTATAAGAGCAAGTCAGAAGCTAGGTATTCTGTGGCAAGTCTCTCACCTCCTGACTCCCCAAAGCCTTTCCATCATCTACAAGGCACAAGTCAGCTGTGTGATGGAATACTCTCCACTTGCCTGGATGAATGCAGCTCCAACAATACTCGAGAAGCTCGACACCATCCAGGATAAAGCACCCCACCAAGCACCTTCCACATTCACTCCCTCCACCACTGCGCACCGTGGCTGCCGTGTGCACCATGTATAAGCTGCACTGCAGCAGCTCGCCAAGGCTTCTTCGACAACACTTCCCAATCCCGCGACCTCTACCACCTGGAAGGACAAAGGCAGCAGATGCATGGGAACACCACCACTTCCAAGTTCCCCTCCAAGTCTCACACCATCCTGACTTGGAAATATATAGCCATTCCTTCATCGTCGCTGCGTCAAATTCCTGGACTCCCTCGCTGACAGCACTGAGGGAGTACCATCACCACACGGACTGCAGCGGTTCAAGGCGGCGGCTCACCACCACCTTCTCAAGTCAATTGGGGATGGGCAGTAAATGCTGGCCTTGCCAGTAAAGCCTATATCCCATAAATAAATATTTTTTTTAAAAGTTCCTTCCCAGAACCATGATAGGAATCCCCCTTGTCCTCACCTTCCACCCCACCAGCCTTCACACTCAACGAATCATTCTCTGCCATTTCTGCAACCTCCTGTGTGATGCCACTGCCAAATACATCTCCCTTCATTCTGCATTCTGAAGGGACCATTACCTCAGCGAAACATTAGTTCACTCTTCAATCAATCTCAACACCTTCTCCCCTTCCCACTGCACCTTCCTGTGCAAGTACAGGAGATACATAAAAAGAAAGAGTGGCTAAAGTAAACGTTGGTCCCCTAGAGACGAGGGAATTAATAATGGGCAACAGAGAAATGGCAGAGATGTTGAACAAATATTTTGCATCGGTCTTCACAGTAGAAGACACTAAAAACATCCCAATCGTGGATAATCAAGGGGCACAAGGGAGGGAGGAATGTAATATAATCACAATACAAAACAGTCCAGTGGACCTGATGGCCTGCATCCTCTGGTCTTAAAAGAAGTGGATGCAGAGATAGTGGATGCATTGGTTGTAATCTTCTAAAATTCCCTGGATTCAGGGAGGTCCCAGCGGATTGGAAAACCACAAATGTAACATCCCTATTTAAAAAAGGAGGCAGACAAAAAGCAGGGAACTATAGACCAGTTAGCCTAACATCTGTCATTGGGAAAATGTTGGAGTCCATTATTAAGGAAGCAGTAGCAGGACATTTAGAAAAGCATAATTCAATCAAGCAGATTCAGCATGGTTTTATGAAAAGGAAATCATGTTTGACAAATTTGCTGCAGTTCTTTTGAGGATGTAACGAGCAGGGTGGATAAGGGGAAACCAGTGGATGTGGTGTATTTGGATTTCCAGAAGGCATTCGATAAGGTGCCACATAAAAGGTTAATTCACAAGATAAGAGCTCACTGGGTTGGGGGTAAGATATTAGCATGGATGGAGGATTGGCTAACTAACAGAAAATAGAGAGTCGAGATAAATGGGTCATTTTCCGGTTGGCAATCAGTAACTTGTGCGGTGCCGCAGTGATCCTCAACGATTTACAATCTATATTAATGACTTGGATGAAGGGACCGAGTGTAATGTAGCCAAGTTTGCTGATGATACAAAGATGGTGGGAAAGCAAATTGTGAGGAGGACATACAAAATCTGCAAAGGGATATAGACAGGCTAATTGAGTGGACAAAAATTTGGCAGATGGAGTATAATGTGGGAAAATGTGAGGTTATCCGCTTTGGCAGAAAAAATAGAAAAGCAAATTATAATTTAAATGGAGAAAAATTGCAAAGTTCTGCAGTACAGAGGGACCTGGGGGGTCCTTGTGCATGAAACATAAATAGTTAGTATGCAGGTACAGCAAGTAATCAGGAAGGCAAATGGAATGTTGGCCTTTATTGCAAGGGGGATGGAGTATAAAAGCAGAGAAGTCTTGCTACAACTGTACAGGGTATTGGTGAGGCCACACCTAGAGTACTGCGTACAGTTTTGGTCTCCATATTTAAGGAAGGATATACTTGCATTGGAGGCTGTTCAGAGAAGGTTCACCAGGTTGATTCTGGAGATGAGGGGATTGACTTATGAAGATAGGTTGGGCCTATACTCATTGGAATTCAGAAGAATGAGAGGTGATCTTATCGAAACGTATAAGATAATGAGGGGATCGACAAGGTGGATGCAGACAGGATATTTCCACTCGTAGGGGAAACTAAAACTGGGGGACATAGTCTCAGAATAAGGGGTCGCCCATTTAAAACTGAGATGAGGAGGAATTTTTTCTGAGAGTTGTAAATCTATGGAATTCTCTGTCCCAGAGAACTGTGGAGGCTGGGTCATTGAATATATTTAAGGCGGAGATAGACAAATTTTTGAGGGATAAGTGAATAAAGGATTATGGTGAGTGGGCAGGAAAATGGAGCTGAGTCCATGATCAGATCAGCCACGATCTTATTAATTGGTGGAGCAGGCTCGAGGTGCCAGGTGACCTATTCCTGCTCCTATTTCTTATGTTTTTATGTTCTAACACCTGCCCTTTTACCTCCTCCCTTTCCACCATCAAGGGCCCCAAACATCCTTCCAAATGAAACAGCGATTTACTTGTACTCTTTTCAATTTAGTATATTGTATTTGCTGTTGACTGCAGTCTCTGCATTGGGGAGATCAAACGCAGACTGGGTGATTGTTTTGCGGAACACCTCCATTCAGTCTACAAGCATGAGTCCAAGCATATGTTCGTCTGTTATTTACTTTTCCGCTTCACTCCCACTCTGAACTCTCTGTCCGCGGCCACCTACACTGTTCCAGTGAAGCTCAAAGGAGCAGCCCCTTATCTTTTGATTAGACACTTTACAACCTACCAGACTCAATGAGCTCAGCAATTTCAGATTATAACCACTGCTCCAATTTTTTCAGACAACTGTTGTTGCTGATGATTCTGCTATTCCCATTTATACCATCTCTAGACCTTTGTTTTTTTACTTGCCCATTATCATCTCCTTTTGCTTTGTACCATCATCCTTTTTGTCATTTAATCCCTCCTGCCTTCCACCCCATCACAGACCTTCCCATTTGTTCTTCCCCCCCCCCCCCCCCCCCCTTTTCCCTGCTCCTGCACTTGCTTAAAACCAGTTACATCTCTAAATTTTTCCAGTTCTGATGACAGGGCATCGACCTGAAATGTTAACTCTGTTTCTCTGTCTTTACGGATGCTGCCTAACCTGCTGAGTATTTCCAACATTTTCAGCTTTCATTCCTGAAGGTTCTTGATGGCTAGAGCCCCAAGAATTCTAAATTTGGCTCTGCAAACTTGTGCTGTGAACTTGCGACCACAGAGAACTGGATTGAGATGGGCTACTGTTGATCTGACCCATAATAACTGCTGATGAAAGGTCTTAGTCTCGGCTAGATTCAAGCCTGGGTTTCTGAAATGCAAAGACAGTTTTCTGACACACTGCATTGTTTAGTCTCCAATTGGATTAAGAAACTTTCAGTTCCCTGTGCTGTCGTGTTTGCAATCAAGCTCCAGAGGTGAAAAGGGTGTTGGACTTACATGAGGTGTAGAAAAAAAATAACTGCGGAAGATTATGTAGTTGGCCACTAAATTGTGATCACACTCTCTGAGCAGTTTGGCGCCACGATCAGGATGAATTGTTCTTTCCTGATCCGGAGAACCTAGCAATAATCCCTGGTTGCCTGCAGGGGCCATATGGCCTACTCCTGCTCCAATGTCTCATGTTATTAGTATTATACAGTGATTCAAATTGTTTGTATGAAGCTAATCTAACTTGGATGTCATTTTCACTTCTATCATAATACTTCCAGCTTCAGTGAGACTCTCGGCCACAATTTCAGATTATCTTGTATTCAGTATAGCTGAAGATGGCAATTTTGGGCTGGAGGGCACAGATGATAAATTCTTAATTTGATTTTCTGCATTTTACCTGTAATTATTGGCTTTGAACAGAAGAATGTTGCTAACGCAAAGAAACATAAAGCAACAAGCAAGATTATTTTGATATGAATTTCATTCTTTTGTAAAGTGATCCTTTTTATACATTTATCTCACAAATCATGAGGCCTTGATTCTTGAGACCATTTTGTGTAAGCTTTTGTGAGTCTTCTGCTGTCATTGGGGCTGAATCCAAAATATAACGGCAACGGAGCAGAACTGTGGAAGCATCTGATTTATACCTATTCAAGTCAGTTGATTCCAGTGTTCTGCCAATCCACTGCAACCAATGACAGAAAGTCCCTGTGCTTAGTGTGTGATTGTTCTGTCACTCCATTGTCCTAGTTCGAGTATCGTGGCAGGTGTCATTTGCTGAGATGACATACTGCAAAGATAGATATTCCCTAGACATGTCATGCAAGCTTTTTTGTGCTTTATTTCAGTGTCTCGTGGAACTGTGTTCCATGCACAGATATGTGTTTGAAGTGGAGGGGAAGGAATGAGGGATGGGAGTCCAACCCGGGTGCCAAAGCAGGTTGAAGTTTCTTACAGCCTAATAGGGACTGTTCTTGCTCAAGTATTGGTCTTGTTGCTGGTGTTTTCACGCAGGTCGGGGCCTCCACGCTGCTCCTGAGGCCGCTCACCGCTCCGTGGCCATAAAAGTATATCCTTTCATAAATATGGAAACGAAAACTGCACGCAGTATTCCAGGTGTGGTCTCACCAATACCCTGTATAACTGTAGCAAGACTGCCCTGCTTTTATACTCCATCCCCTTTGCAATAAAGGACAAGATTCCAGCCCTCGAACGTCCCCTGCCGTTCAGAAATCTGTCCAGTCGCGCGCATGTGTGTGTGTGTGCGCGAGCGACAGCCTGGGAGGGTTGCTGGATAAACGAACTTCTGCCCCGGAGAAGGGGCGATGGAACATTGAGTGCCCAGCGTGCGCGGATTACGTTTCCAACCGCTGTGTTCGTTTGTACATTTTCCTTTTTTAAACGTCCTTCTCCGTTTTATTTCGCATCGTCTTTGTAAACACTATTTTATCTCTTGAAACGTGCAATTTGAAGCCTGGATTTCCCAGGCGAGGAATCACAGACTTGCCATGGTTGGTTAAAAGGCTGGTCAGACGGCCCCCCCAGCCTCGTATTAATTAAAGGCAGTGGAACATCGTGAGCCAACCCGACCCGTGTGAGAACACCACCGCAGGTCGGGGCTATAAATAGAGCTGGAGCGCGCGCCAGGTCCTGGAACCTCGTGGGCGAAGGTGCGGCAAATGAGGGTACAGGGGCCCAGAAGAGCCGAGGGCCCAGGGGCAGCACGGGCCAGCCCACACTGTGATATGTGTGCGCACTAGGTCCGTACAGCAGAGCTGGTCTCCAGTCCCTGGTTCAACCCTTGCCACTGGACCAAGGCCTAGCTCTGTCAAGCCCGTGTGGTGGCTGGTGTGCAACGGTCACCACACGTTAAAAAAATCCACGCACAGGCATCGTCCTTACTTAAGGAAGGATATACTAGCTTTGGAGGGGGTACAGAGACGATTCACTCGGCTGATTCCAGAAATGAGGGGGTTACCTTATGATGATAGATTGAGTAGACTTGGTCTTTACTCCTTGGAGTTCAGAAGGATGAGGGGTGATCTTATAGAAACATTTTAAATCATGAAAGGGATAGACAAGATAGAGGCAGAGAGGTTGTTTCCATTGGTAGGGGAGACTAGAACTAGGGGGCACAGACTCAAAATACAGAGGAGCCAATTTAAAACCAAGTTGAGAAAGAATTTCTTCTCCCAGAGGGTTGTGAATCTGTGGAATTCTCTGCCCAAGGAAGCAGTTGAGGCTAGCTCATTGAATGTTTTCAAGTCAAAGATAGATAGATTTTTAACCAATAAGGGAATTAAGGGTTACGGGGAGAGGGCGGGTAAGTGGAGCTGAGTCCACGACCAGATCAGCCATGATCTTCTTGAATGGTGGAGCAGGCTCGAGGGGCTGGATGGCCTACTCCTGTTCCTAATTCTTATGTTCTTATGTCCACACTCCCTCAATTGGAGTTCAGGACTGGAACATCGGGTCCTTCATTGAAACATGTGTGAACTCTTGTGGAAGCAAATCATCCTCGTCCGAGGAACCGCCTGTTGTGAAAAATGTGATGGAGCAGCATGGAGGCATACTACGGGGAGCAGTGCGAGCTGGTGCAGGAGGGCGACGGCAGCGAAGAGTGACGTCATCAAGGTCTAGGTCGGTGATTGGAGCGTGGGCAGATACAGCAGGAGCGGTGAAGGAGCGGCGAGAGAATGTAGAGCGATGTGATCGGGACCCGGAAGAGGCGTGAGTTCAAGGCCAGAAGAGGCGAGGGCCCAGGGGTAGCACGGGCCAGCCCACACTGCGATATGTGTGCGCACTAGGCCCATGCAGCAGAGCTGGTCACCAGTCTTCTTGGTTAATTCTTGTCACTGGACCAAAACCTAACTCTGTCAAGCCCATGTGGTGGCTGGTGTGCAATTGCAACCACACGTTGAAAAAAATCCACGCACTGGCATCTTCCACCCTTCAACATGTAGTTCGGGATCTGGAGTATTGGGTCCTTCATTGAAACACCTGTGAACTCATCCCTTTTTGGCGTGGAAGCAAGTCATTCTCGTTTCGAGGGACCGCCTATGATGATGATTGATCTTGTAAATTTAAAACTTCAGGGAAGGAAGTTTAATGCCATGAATGAATGTAAAGTCTACAATATCCCAATGCACGCACACTCATATTGAAATTGACTCGATCCTACATCAAGTAGTGTTAAATAGTTTTTCTACTTCTTTCTTCAATCAGTACAGAAACAAACATCCAGTTTAAAGTGGTTTGTTGAGGACCGTGAAGTTTATTAACCACAACATCGGTGTTTTATCGTGTGCATGTTAGAAAAAGGTTATGGGGGTAATTTTAACCCCCCCAGGGTGGGCGGTTGGTTAAAAATAAAAAAACTGGGGAACCCGACTCCAACCAGCCCACTTTGGTTTTAAAGAAGACGGGTCAGAGGCTGGGTGACCAACCCGCTCTCAGGATGCTGATGGCCGGTAAAATCTTTTAAGGAGACAGCGCGACTCCATTTTATCTCGAGTTTTCTTTATAAGACCTGCAGGCCAGGATTACCGGGCCTCAGCAATTCTGGCAGATTAAAGTCGGTGTGAAGTGCTGGATCCATGAGGTAAGTGCCTTTTATTGCACTGCTTGTGGGCCAAGAGGAGCAGAAGTGCTTACTTTTGCTCCTCTTACTTTTAAACACTCGCAATCCTCTCGGCCACTGCCTCCCGCTCTATCCCCGGCTCCAAGCTATTATCTGGCCCATAATAGTCTCTAAGTTTCGAGCTCAGGACAAAGCAAAGTGTTCAAATAGACACAGGAGCATTGCATTAGTATTGAGCTGCTGTCAAGAATGTTGATAGCCTTATGTTCATTTAATTTTCAGTTCAGATCTCTTTAAATGTTACTGGCAGTCTTGAGTTGGTTTATGGAAGAGCCTTATATGAAACTTGAGTAAAATACACACAATTAATTCTTACTGCATATAGAGCCATTCAATTTAACAAAATCTTACAGATCCGCCAATAAAATCTCTTCCATTGCACTAAAATTGAGAAATTCCTTTGAAATGTTTCGTAACAGAATGGTCTCCATAAGTGCACCTCAGTGTCTCCCTGCCACCCACCCCCCACCCCCCACCCCCCCCCCCCCCCCCCCCCCGCCCGCCTTTTGTTGCTCTGTAAATATTTACCTACTGATTTAATTTATTTTATTTTTTCTGGTCATTAAGATGTGAAAGGAATAGCAAGCAGCCGAGCCCCACCAAAGTTGAAGAAATGTGACTCAGCGGTTTTTGATTTATCACACCCACTGGTATCTTCGGTGGTTCCGCAACCCCCCCCCGCCATCCCCCCACCCCCCACGCCATGGCCATGTCCGCTGTCTCCCTCCCCCCGCCATGTCTGACGTTCTGTTTCCCCCCCCCCCCCCCCACGCCATCTCCAACATGTCAAATTATAGACCGTTTGGTCCCAAGGGCCTGTATTTCCAGGGATTAAAAAAGAAAAGGCAGCAACCGCTGCCACCAAGTTGACGTCGTTGTGCACGCGCTGTTTGTGGTTTTTTGGTTGCTCGCTAACTGAAAAGAAATTAATGTCGCCATCACAAAGAAAACCCTTCCGAAGAGAAAGGAGGGGAGGGGGTGGGGAAACGAGATCGCTACTGCCGAACAGAGCAGCACCAGCAAAAGAAAATCTGTATCAGCAAAACACAGTAAACATCCATTTTTATTAATTTTCTTCTCCTTTCCCTTCACACGGAGCTCGTGCTCCAAACAAATAAATCTCCGCAACCCCTCCCCGCGAAAATATCATGCTTTAATACCAACCCGTGCTGCTATTATACATTATTAAACCAACCCATAGCTCCACAGCTTCCATAGATTTTATATATTCACACTCGAGCCACTACAGAGTTATGTGCAGAATGCTTCTGCGGAGTTTCCGCTTGTTGGCAGCAGTCACTCCGAAAAGAAAAATGCTGGGTCTACATAACGGGTCACACACGAGGTCAACCAGCAGCTCAAAAGAGAAACAGCAATTGTGGGGAAAACAAAATGAGGGATCATAAATATAAGATAGTCACTAATAAATCCAATTGAGGAGAAATGTCTTTATCCAGAGAATGGTGAGAATGTAGAACTTTATACCACGTAGAGTGGTCGGAACGAATAGCAAAGATGCATTTAAAGGGAAGCTAAATAAGCACATGAGGCTGAAAGGAATGGAAGGATATGCTGATGGGGTGAGATGAAGTAGGGTGGGAGGAGGCTTGCGTGGAGCATAAACTCCAGCACAGACCAGTTGGGCTGAATGGCCTGTTTCTGTGCAGTTAATTCTATGTAACAGGTTAACAGGTTAGGTTGAGACCCTTTGAGAGAACTGATGAAGAAAAGCAGGTCTACCCCTTCATTGTACTGCAAACAACAGAGGTAAAGAGCGATAGCACAGAAATCCTAACTACTATTTCAAAGTAATAGGTTTAATAGTCCGTGGGGGGGAAAAAGCTGAATGCTGGATGGACTATGAAGGCATCTCGGTCAGGTGGCAGGAAGGCATGAGAAAGACAAAGGGGTGAATAAAACAGCTCTGAGATGGGACAGAACACAGTGAAATGTGAATAGGAGAAACTGTCAAGAGAAATGAAGGAGTGAGGTCTGAAGCCGCTGAATTCTGTGTTCAGACTACAAGGCCTGGTTCAGAGGAAGCAGATATTCTGAGCCATGTAGGACAGCATGGTCAGTGTGAGAATGAGAGCAAACTAAAGTAGTGAACCACAGAAAGGCTGGGATCGTGCTTGCGGATAGAATGACACAATGGACACCTGATCCACATTTGGTCTCCCCAAAACGGAATAGGCTGCACACACCGACCTTTTTTTAAAATGTAGGCAACAAATTGAGTTTACTTATTTCAAGGAGGTACGCACAGTGGGCTGGATTTTCATCTTTGCCGTTTTCGGGCAAAAATGAGAGCGGGGCGGGAAATTTCCCGCTCGATTAATGTTTGTGCTGTGTGGGGTAATTTTTGTCATTACACCAGGAGCGCAGGGCAAAGGGAGGCGTTGTACGACTTTCACGGCACAAAAACAGGAACCTCGCCAAATAATGTGCGGGGCCGGGAGCGCTCCGAGAGAGGCCTTGGGGAGCGGGTGGGGAAATTCACAAAATCACTCAAAAAAAAAAAAAACATTGCCCACACTCTTACCAGACAAATCACTACAAGAAAATAAAAGAATTCAAACTGGAACTTACCTTTTTTGCCGTTTATCCACCTCACCGCCACCGGCAGGGCTGGACCGCTGTGTTTTCCCTGGCGGTCATCGCGGAGCACGTTTCGGGGCGTACGGGTCGAGTGCGAGTCAAAGCTCGTGCCGGTGTCACAATGAGAGCTATTGCACACCCGGCACAGCTCTCCCCCGACCAGAGGGTCACGCCCCGGCGCAAAAGACCTTACCGCCCCATTTATCGCCGCGGAGGGTCACAACCTGGAGCGCAAACAATCAAATTCCAGCCGAAAGAGTGCTTTTTGGCTCCAGTTGGACGAAGAAAATGGACAGGTATTGCATCTGGTAAGCTGTATTGGGAAATGCCTGTGAAAGAGGAGTCTGTAGTACAAGTAATAGAAGCAACAGCAACCTCCACCAATTAGAAAGCAGAGGTGAAGATGTGCTTGGCCTAGGAATTGTATTGTAAATGTAGAAGGATGATCTGGTGGTTCAGGAGGCTAGCACTCAAGGGAGTGAACTGGGTCTGCCGCGACTCATTTCTTAGCGAGAGTTAACCTCGATGACTCTAAGTCCCAAAGGTTAAATATTACTCCAAACCATTGCTTCAATTAGCATTTGCCCTTTGCATCCACTCACATGCACACACTTTTTGAGTCCGACCTTGAATATTTGACTCCCTTTTGAGGTGTGTCAGATCTGAAAGGGTTGAACCAGAAAACAAGTCTGTTTTTGCAACCCTGTGGCACCAGTCTGATGCTTTGTGAAAGAATCCTCTGCTGCACTTAATCATCCTCCAAGTCTTACAAGCTTTGTGCCATCCTTATTTTTCAAACGATTAAATATGTATTTTGCAACAGCATGTCTTTCAGCTTCAAGCTGCTTTCTTTTCGGTTGTTTTATCCCTGACTTTTGAAAATGTTTGTACTTTTCTACTACAATAAAGAAAGGGTTTGTATTTTTGTGGCATCTCTTTGTGTCCTCAGGACATCCCAAAACCCTTCACAGCCGAGGAATTACATGTAAAGTGTAGTCATGGTTATGTAGGCAAACCCATTTGCACGCAGCAACATCCTACAAATCATCATCGTCATCATAGGCAGTCCCTCGGAATCAAGGAAGACTTGCTTCCACTCCTGAAGTGAGTTCTTTGATGGCTGAACAGTCCAATACGAGAGTCACAGACTCTGTCACGGGTGGGACGGATAGTCGTTGAGGGAAAGGGTGGGGAGTCTGGTTTGCCGCACGCTCTTTCCACTGCCTGCGCTTGATTTCTGTATGCTCTCGGCGATAAGACTGGAGGTGCTCAGCGCTCTCTCGGATGCACTTCCTCCACTTAGGGCGGTCTTTGACCAGGGACTCCCAGGTGTCAGTGGGGATGTCACACTTTATCAGGGAGGCTTTGAGGGTGTCCTTGTAATGTTTCCGCTGCCCACCATTGGCTCGTTTGCCGTGAAGGAGCTCCAAGTAGAGCACTTGCTTTGCGAATTTCGTATCTGGCATGCAAACTATGTGGCCTGCCCAGCGGAGCTGATCGAGTGTGGTCAGTGCTTCAATGCTGGGGTTGTTAGCCTGGACGAGGACGCTGATGTTGGTGCATTTGTCCTCCCAGGGGATTTGTAGGATCTTGCGGAGACATCGTTGATGGTATTTCTCCAGCGACTTGAGGTGTCTACAGTACATGGTCCATGTCTCTGAGCCATACAGGAGGGCGGGCAGTACTACAGCCCTGTAGACCATGAGCTTGGTGGCAGTTTTGAGGGCCTGGTCTTCAAACAGCAATGCGATAAATGACTAGTTAATCTGTTTTTGGTGGTAGTGATTGAGGGAATCCGTGGTATCAAGGATACTGGAACTGCACTCTCCTCTTCAATTAGCGCCATGGAATCGATGCGCTCATTGAACGGGCAGACAGGGCCTCAGTTTAAAGTCTCTTCTGAAAGACAGCACCTCTAACAATGCAGCATTCCCTTGCTGTGCTGGAATGTCAGCCTAGATTACACACCTAAATCCTGGAGTGTGGCTTGAACCCAGGACCTTCTGACTTGAGGCAAGGGTGGTGCTAGCACTGAACCAAACTGACACTTAAACTGCAAAGAACATGGGCCTCTGTGTTCTGTACACATCTTTGCGAAAATACCCTGCTCCCAAATAACTAGCTTTGTATTTTTTATAAGATATACATGGATAGTGCGACAAGAGTTCCCCAGGTCAGAGGTATTCAATAACATTCAAATCCTTTTCCAGTTTGAAGTGGGTGTGGTTAATTTCTCTAGGCCAGAGATTAAAGGAAATGCAGTCCAATCCAACTACATATACGGAGTGACTCCTGCCACAAACCAGAAGCAAGCAATTTTTTCCCCTGTTGGAAATAATTTTATTATAAAGAAATGCTGATAAAATTAAAAACGCGCATCATTTTCCTATTAGCAATTTGATTTACAGTTGGAGGTGCCGTCTTTCAGATGAGATGTTAAACCGAGGTCTCGTCCGCTCTCTCAGGTGGAAGTATAAGATCCCATGACACTATTTCAAAGAAGAGCAGGAGAATTATCCCCGGTGTCCTGGCCAATATTTATCCTCAATCAACATAACAAAAACAGATTATTTGGTCATTATCACATTGCTGTTTGTGGGAGCTTGATTGTGAGCAAATTGACTGTCGTGTTTCCTACATTACAACAGTGACTACACTCCAAAAGTACTTCATTGGCTGTAAAGTGCTTTGAGCCATCCGGTGGTTGTGAAAGGCGCTATATAAATCCAAGTCTTTTTTATTTAACGCGCGATTAAAAAATAAGTGATCGGGCAAATGATTTTTCTCTCTGACTCCCCTGGTTTCTGAGTTTCAAAAGGAGCACCTTGAAATGGTTTCACTTCCATTGAGTGATCAGCCTGGGTCGGATGTTGACAGCGGCTTCAGACTCAGTTACAATGAGCTGCTGGTTAATTTCAGGTTGACATTGAACGCTGCGCGACGGAGCCTAGCAACCGGGAGCACGCATCATCAGGGCGCATCATGGCAACGGGCAATTTATAAAATGGAGTGGGAAAATATCCATCATGTATTCTTCTAGAAGATAAACACTTCTCTAAATCCGCTTCTTTAGTCCTCATTTTGGGAAGTCCGGCGGCAACAAACAAAACAAACACTGGAACTGCGCATACGCAACTACCTCCGGTCCGTTGGCAGCAATCGCGACCTTGCATATATAACACTCATGGCCTTTTTAAAAATAATGTTTTTTTTTTAATCCAATCCCGATCCAGGCAAATATGCCATTGTGTCTATCCTGGGCTCCTTTTCATGAAACACCTAGATATCTACGAAACTATTACCACAATTGATTTACTGGCAAAACTTCCACGAACATTCACTGAAGAGTTTATAAATTTGAAAAAGACAAGTTTTCTGCTCTCAGAATCCTGTGTGACCATAGAAAAATAGAAACATAGGAAATAGGTGCAGGAGTAGGCCATTCGGCCTTTCGAGCCTGCACCACCATTCAATAAGATCATGGCTGATCATTCACCTCAGTACCCCTTTCCCGCTTTCTCTCCATACCCCTTGATCCCTTTAGCCGTAAGGGCCATATCTAACTCCCTCTTGAATATATCCAATGAACTGGCATCAACAACTCTCTGTGGTAGGGAATTCAAATAATGGTAGGTTAACAACTCTCTGAGTGAAGAAATTTCTCCTCATCTCAATCCTAAATAGCTTGCCTCTTATCCTTAGATTATGTCCCCTAGTTCTGGACTTCCCCAACATTGGGAACATTCTTCCTGCATCTAACCTATCCAGTCCTGTCAGAATTTTATATGTTTCTATGAGATCCTCTCTCATCCTTCTAAATTCCAGTGAATATAGGCCCAGTGGATCCAGTCTCTCCTCATACGTCAGTCCTGCCATCCTGGGAATCAGTCTGGTGAAACTTCGCTGTACTCCCTCAATAGCAAGAACGTCCTTCCTCAGATTAGGAGACCAAAACTGAACACAATATTCCAGGTGAGGCCTCACTAAGGTCCTGTACAACTGCAGTAAGACCTCCCTGCTCCTATACTCAAATCCCCTAGCTATGAAGGCCAACATACCATTTGCCTTCTTGACCACCTGCTGTACCTGCATGCCAACTTTCAATGACTGATGTACCATGACACTCAGGTCTCGTTGCACCTCCCCTTTTCCTAATCTGCCGCCATTCAGATAATATTCTGCCATCGTGTTTTTGCCACCAAAGTGGATAACCTCGCATTTATCCACATTATACTGCATCTGCCATGCGTTTGCCCACTCACCTAACCTGTCCAAGTCACCCTGCAGCCTTTTAGCGTCCTCCTCACAGCTCACACTGCCATCCAGCTTAGTGTCATCTACAAACTTGGAGATATTACACTCAATTCCCTCATCCAAATATTAATGTATATTGTAAATAGCTGGGGTCCCAGCACTGAGCCCTGCTGCACCCCACTAGTCACTGCCTGCCATTCTGAAAACGACCCGTTTATCTCGACTCTCTGCTTCCTGTCTGCCAACCAATTCTCTATCCACGTCAGTACACTACCCCCAGTACCATGTGCTTTAATTTTGCACACCAATCTCTTGTGTGGGACCTTGTCAAAAACCTTTTGAAAGTTCAAATACACCACATCCACTGGTTCTCCCTTGTCCACTCTACCAGTTACATCCTCAAAAAATTTTAGAAGATTTGACAAGCATGATTTTCCTTTCATAAATCCATGCTGACTTGGACCGATCCCGTCACTGCTTTCTAAATGTGCTGCTATTTCATCTTTAATAATTGATTCCAAGATTTTTCCCACTACCGATGTCAGGCTAACCAGTCTATAATTACCCGTTTTCTCTCTCCCTCCTTTCTTAAAAAATGGTGTTACATTAGCTACCCTCCAATCCATAGGAACTGACCCAGAGTTGATAGACTGTTGGAAAATGACCACCAATGCATCCACTATTTCTAGGGCTACTTCCTTAAGTACTCTGGGAGCAGACCATCAGGCCCCGGAGATTTATCGGCCTTCAATCCCATCAATTTCCCTAACACAATTTCCAGCCTAATAAGGATTTCTTTCAGTTCCTCCTTCTCACTAGACCCTCGGTCCCCTAGTATTTCCGGAAGGTTATTTGTGTCTTCCTTCGTGAAGTATTTGTTTATCTGGTCCGCCATTTCTTTGTTCCCTGTTATAAATTCACCTGAATCTGACTGCAAGGGACCTACGTTTGTTTTCATTAATCTTTTTCTCTTTACTAGCATTAATAAATCCAGTTGTGAGAGTTCCATGCAGGCTCTTACCCACCCAGCCAGTAGGATCTGATAGGGTTCCAGTGCAGTTATTTCTTACACTGCTGTTGCTTCCACAGAATGTTGCAGGCTATTTGAATTAGAGAGCAACCATTTCATAACCTTTGGAACAGGATTCAATTTCCAGTTCCTACAGGATCAGTCCTTTTGAACTGTGGCATAGATGTGTAAATGAATGTAAGTTTACTTGGTTTCTGTCTCAAAAAATAAGAAAAGGAATATTTGACGACAGGTTTAATGAATTAGGCTTAGCGAAGTATAGAGAATCACAGAACAGCTCAATTCAGATTCTCAGTATAAATCTAATTGAAATGAAAATCTGCAGTGGTTATTTATTATTCTGGTACAGCCGTGCAGCTAAAGTCCTCCATGAGATGTGCTGTAAATGTCACTGAAGCATGTACAGTCAATTCACCTTATGTGAATGTTTTTTTCAGATGAATCGTTGCACAATACAAAATTATAACTATCTTCTGCATAAATTGGATTCAATCCCTCTCACATAAATTGTGCTGTCTACTCAAATTACACAGATTCATTTGACTGTATTTGCTGCCCAAATTACATCCTTTCATATTGCATCCTTTTCATATCCATCTGAAAAGGCTGCTGTAATAATTATCTTTAGGATTTCTAAGATTTTTTAATAACTGATTTTAGAGTTTGGTTCTGATAAATACATACTTAAATCCCTATTATTTTGATCAAAGTACAGTGAATAACATTACAAGGCATTGCTAAGTTCAAAGATAATACAGAACTCCCATTTCATGTACAACCCTTCAGTTATGTGAATCCTTATAAGGACCATGGGCTGGATTTTTGGCTCCATTGTGCCTCTGGTAGCGCCCCGGAGGGGCAGTAAAGGGTGTTGTAAGGCATAACGGCGTTTACTGCCCGGTCGGCAAATTTGGCTCGATTTCAATTAGATCATGACATCAATCGTCGTGCAACGCTCCACTGGCGCCCCGGCTGCAAAATTGGACCCTAACACCACATTATACGCCCGCCCCAAAAGACGCCTGAAAAACCAGGCGGTCCCACTGTCTAGTAGGCAGTGTATTTAAATTGAGGGAGGAGGATCATACATCGCAGGTCACATTGACTGCAATGGTTGCACACAGCCCACTGCGTTTTGACTTGAAAACAGCAGTTTTATCTGGCATTGCAGTGTCCTTACAACTTCAGTGAGAGAATTTAATGGGGGCATTACTAGTTTGCTCCATTCTACTGCCAGGCGGAGTCCAGATAGAAGAAGGGCTCTTGGCCATGTTGGCCCATGGATGAGGAGAAGCTGAAAACGTCTGTGAAGGAGGGCTTAACCTCCACGGGTTTACAGGCATACCTCCAGCTCGCTGAGGAGCAGTGTGTGAGAAGGCTGTGCATCCGAAAGGAAGTGCTGACAGAGATATGCCATCTCCTACAGGCAGACCTACAACCTTAGAGTGTCAACAGGACTGCGCTGCCCGTCGCAGTGAAGGTGTCTTCCCTCCTGCTGCACCATCTCTCCAGCTGTGATGGAAGTGGGCCAGTGTATCTATGCAAAGGAAATCAGCGCGCCCTAAAGTTTCACCTGCGCCTGGGAAGATTGGGACGCGTCTGTGCATGCATGAAATGTAGATCTTTCTTAGCGTCGCGATTTTCGGCTGGGGCTGTAAAACTCCCTGGTGAAACGCCTGATTTTACGCCCCCGATCATGGAACCGCACTTTCTGACAAATTTTGCGAACAGGGGCGCAAACATTTTCCTGGCGTCATTGCTGCTCTGAAATCACAAAAGCCAAAAATCCAGCCCCACATATAATGCCCTATACTAGCTCCCCCAAATTTTGGCTCACTTTTCAAAAACCCAGCAGGCATCTAGAATTTCCAATTTTTTTGTGTCAGTTCTGTATTATATATGTTTTTGTTTATTCTCAGTATTTCATATTTGTGGTTCAGTTGCAGAATGGATACATCCTTGTATCCAATGTTTTCTGTATTTATCATGATTTTCATAACTAAGGGTGAATCTTCCCCTCCATCCAGAATTCTGATTTCAAAAGGAAAATCCTGATGAAAGCAACTGCCCCATTTGTTTGTGAATGAGACCCTGATTTGTAATGTATTCAATCAACCATTTTGTCAACATAATTAGGTTGACCGTAGACACCTCAATGAATCCTCGCTGCACAAGCCCATATCCCACCTCCTTCATCTGTCTGCCTGTTGATAGTCTTCTATTCAGGTTTTCTCACGCATAGTTCTTAACTTGAGTTTTGTCCTCCAAATGGTCTTCTCCTATCTGAGATTTAACATTCTCAAATTTAAGTATGCCCCCTAGTTTTGAACCCTTTGTCAGTGTGTAAAAAAAATGGAACCAAACTGATTAATTCCTTTTATAACTTTGAAAACTATAGAATAGACTGTGTTTTTGTAGTGGCTTCTTAAGAGAAAAGGAAGTACACAGGCTACTCATGTAGGTGGTAAAGTATTTTCCATCAACTAGATGCCCCAAAAAATCTACCATTGCTTATCATTGAACATTACTGTTTGGAGAAAATACCAGCATGTTTGAACTAGATTGCTCAATAGTTCGTCTCATTCCATGTGTTTTCTGTATCCTCTTTGTGCGATCGGAGAGAGGAATTGAAGCTAATCACAAACGTTCACAGTGCCTTTAATCTGCCACTTTATATTTCACATGACCCCAAGCTCTGCCCTTCACAGTCAAAAATGACTGATTGTTGACACTTGGAACAACCGGTGAGTCAATAACGACCTGTTATTTTATGTATTATGTAAAATAGTACATGGTGTTGTCTATTTTCATATTGGTCAAACATTCAGCAAGCTTTACTACAACAACAACAACATAATCATACGGCAACTTTGCATAATGAAACACTGCAATATGTTTCACGTGAAGGATCAGGAACCCGAGAAGATTTGGGCGAAAAGTTAGGGGAGATGACCAAAAGCATGGTCAAAGAGTCAAGTTTTGAGGAAGAAAAGGGGGACCAATAGAAGAAGAGTAGGCAGAGCAAGACCAAGAAGATACCAGCTGGGAAGGAGGCAGGGTTCAGGCCTACAGTGGTAGCCAACATGTACATGCAGCTGGACACACCGGTAGCTTTGAGCTACATGTACAAACTGTACTTGGGGGATTCCCTGTCCTGTCTCCCAAAGTTAATGACAACTGGATGACATTGTTTTTATTTTTTAAATAAATAAAATCCCAGGATCCTGTTGTGGCTTGGACCACTCCCTGGTGGCTGCAATGCAAATATTCCTCTGGAAGACAATAATGAAAGAGTTTGAACTCCAGAATTGAATTCATTATGAGACAGACTAAACAATAGTATTATTACTATTCATCTCCCTTAAATTCCACTCTTGCCTCAAGAATGAAGTAACACAAGATGCACACGAGGTTGCCTTCACCATTCTAGGCTGGTTGCTGGAGAATTCTGAGAAGCTCTTGACTAGCAACACACATGGTGACTGGTTGCAAACCAGAGTAACCAGCAAATCCACTCTGCTGTCAATTTGCTCAGCCAACTTACACATTCTGATATAATCATGTACTGGCACTGCAACCAGCTTTGGGGAGCGAGCAGGGAAGCGGAGCTGAGCCCAAGATCAGATCAGCCATGATCTTATTAAGTGGCAGAGCAGGCTCGAGGGGCCAAATAGCCTACTCCTACTCCTGCTCCTATTTCTTATGTTCTTAAAATAACTTTGCGAATCAATAACCGCTAGCTTTGAGCCATTCAATCTTCTGCTGGCTTCAGGGGAAGAGCCCCTGTTTCCTACAACAATTGTGTCCTTTTGTACTTTTCAGGGCCTTAGGATGATGTCTGCTGAAGATCCTGGCATTAAGGCGACATCTTCCTTTTTCTTCAGGCTGTGTTGTGATCTTTGAATTTTGGTTCTCAGATGTTGGAAGTTTCTATTCCCTTCCCTTTGTCTAAATATTGGGATGGATCTTCCTCATTCTCTGACATGATGACATCTGTGTGCCACAGCACAGTTGGTGGTTGTCAAAAGATCTTTCATATAGTTGGGAATATCTTTGTGCACCAGCTGAAGAGATTTTTCTTAAAAGCAGTAGACGTTGACATCTCTTTGCTTTCAACTGAGATTAATGCATTCTCTCCCCCTCCTGGCTACGTGCTGTCATGTGCAATTAATTCGGGCAATCTCAACCTATTTCTTTATGCACATGGTTACACATCACAAATGTGTCCTCAATTTGGTACTCCTGTTCAGAGAGACCATAAGGGTGTGGGAACTGGAGAATATTGATACTGATGCAGTAGGGGTTATCATCATCATCATAGGTGGTCCCTCGAACGTGGATGACTTGCTTCCACATGAGTTCACAGATGTTTCAATGAAGGACCCGATGTTCCAGTCCTGAACTCCAATTGAGGGGGTGGAAGATGCCGGTGCGTGGATTTTTTTAACATGTGGTGACCGTTGCACACCAGCCACCACACGGGCTTGACAGAGCTAGGCCTTTAGCCAGTGGAAAGGGTTAACGAGGACAACTGGACAGAGCTAGGCCTTTATCCAGTGGCAAGGGTTAACCAGGACGACTGGAAGAGACGACTTTCTCCATGCATTATGTGTAACAATTTTGTCCCACAGAGCTCGAGGAGGAAATCATCCCCCTCCCCACCATTGTTGGGAGAATCTGTCCCCCCTCCCCACCATTGTTGGGAGAATCTGTCCCCCCTCCCCACCATTGTTGGAAGAATCTGGAAGGAATTTGACTCTGTAACTGACTGCGCTGTGCCTGTCCGGGGAATGTCTGATGCTGAAGCTGCATGACACAAGTGGGGGAAAAAAAGTTGTATTCCCAGCACTGTGATGCCTCGCCTTGATTAGCAAAACAAAAATATAAATTGAGGAAGACCTATTTCTAGCAAAAGCCTGTTAAGTTTTATAGTTGGCATATCGAGAAGAATACACCATGTACAAGTCCTCTGGCTTATATTTTGCAGTTGCTGTTTTATTAAAAATATCCATTACATGCTTCTGGTGCAGGTACATAATCATGTTTGCAGTTCATTTCTGTAGAGGTAATCGGGTTACGGTTTGCTGCATGTTCAATATTTTGTACCCTCTTGAGTACGAGTGTGTGCTCTTTGTACCAGTACTTTATCTCCTTGATTTTGTTTCCTTTTAAGTTGATTCATTCTTTCTCTAATGCAAAGTACTATTCCTCGTTTGTATTAATACTGTCCAGGCTTTACTCTCGGAGATGATTTTCCTCCATCAGACGTGAAAATGTAATTGGTGTCTGTGCTTTTGGTTTTGCTCCTTTGGGAATTTCGAGCCACTTGAACTGTGTCAGCTAAGATCAAGTCTAGTTGGTTATGTTAGTGGACCAGTAATCCAGAGGCCTGAACCAATAGGCTAGAGAATGTGAGTTCATATCTCACTATGACAGTTTGAGAATTTGAATTCACTTTAAAAACATTTGGAAATAATAAGCCATAAAAGCCAGGCTTCCAGTGAAGCCTGGATCCTCGATTGATTTTTTTAAAAAAGCTAACATCAAAACATTGTGGCTTTGTCTCCATGTCAGAGAGTTTGAACTCTTGCTCCAAAGTGACATTCCAATGCATTACTGAGGAGTGCAGCTTTGTTGAAGTTATGTATGATGAAGAAGTAATTATAACAAAATAATCATTAAGGAGGGAGAAGTGTAATATATATAGCTCCACCCAGTGGACTACTGTGGCATTGCAGCCATTGCTGTTTACAACAATAAAGAGGGAACAAGTCTCGTGACTGGCTTCCTGAAGTTATCAGCCATCTAAAGCCTGTGTGTGTTTGCGATGTCGTACTGAAAACATAACCGTGCTGTCCTTTGGATGAGATATTAAACTGAGATCTTATCTGTGTGGTTCAGGGGGACATCGAAGATTTCACAGCATATTGTCTGTGTCCCTCATATTCCTTCTGCAGCCAAAGAAAAGAGACTAACTTGTCATTCATATCTGCTGTTTGTGGGACATTACTAGGGCACAATGTCTATCACACATGTCTAACAGTCACTGCTCTTCAAAAATAAAACAATAATTACTAGTGTGCACTTTGATCAGTTTTGTTGTGATGAGCCACTATATAAATGCAAACATTATCTTTCTGGCCATTATTGTGGAATTTTATATTCTCGGAATAAGCTGCTACAAGGGTATGTCTCTGGGTTTGTGGTAGAAGCTGATGTGATCTGAGAAAAATGAATGTCGAACATTTGGGGCTGAAAATTCTGGGATCCTTGCTCTGCTGCCAGAAATGTAGTGGGGTGGAATTTCCGCCCACCAATCTGCCCTTGAGTTGATCCTCTTCCCAAATCGTGGGGATGGGGTGATTTAAATAGTTGGACAGCACCACAGAGGCACCCGCCCTGACTGCCTGATGGGAAATCAGAGCGACAGGTTGTGACACTCATGGGGGAAACCAAAGAGATAATGTTAAGATTATAGGGGGGCGAAATTCCCCTGTTGTGTGCCTTCCGTTAGAAGTGCTTTTGCTCAGGTGGGGTGGGGTGGGAGGGGCGCTACCAGGGGTTAGCGGGGGTTCAAATCCAGTAGCGCTGGGCCACGCTGGTAGCGCCCCGGACCTCCAGCGATGACATCATCGCCGTGCGCGCTGACCCCTTTAGCCCCGTGGCAGAAATTGGACAGAACCCTGTGAGGCTCCACTGTGGGCGGTGCCCGTGCCAGCCTTGAGGGTTGCGAACTGGGCAGCAGTTAAAGGGGAGGTACGTTGTGCCGCGCACCGCCATATTTTTTTTTTACCCACTGACCGGTCTGATGCTTTTGCGGGGTCCAGGCTGCAATTGCGTAACCTGGCGCTCCGTTTCGGTGCCTTGCTGCGGCCACAGCACATCACATCCCTGTGACCCAGTGGAGGCCACCAAAGGGCCTGAGGAGCTCGCAGCGTACCTCCCCTTTAATGGAAGGGGAAGGGCGTTGAAATGCGTCAGCACTACGCGGAAAGGCCGCATAGCGCTCCACGATACGCCCGCGTAGCGCCCCCTGATCCTGCTCCAACATTGCGCTCCACTTCCTGTGAAGGGCGTTAACACCAATTTTGCTTCTGTGATGGGACTTCTGCGATGGCCGAGGAATGTCCGGCCTCGGAAAGGTTACCAATCCCAAATAGCCATTTTCGGCCCCTAGATGTTTCCAGGGAACTCATAGCCTTCATTGTAAGTTAATTGAGCCCCTCTGGGATAAACTACCTTCCCCCCCCCCCCCCCCCATAAGATTCAGTATGGAATTCATGTCTGCTCTCCCCTGTGCATAAGGAACAGAGGGTTTTTGGTATTGTATTTATGCAATATTTACATGAACATATTCATCAGGCTGATTGATTTATTGTTTGAAATGTCAACCGTATCTTAGTTCTGCAACAAATAAGATTGGAGTTTTGCCCTCGGGAGATGGAGTTTCAGGATGCTGTGTGGCTTTCTGAATATTCATAGTTCTCACTGTTATTGAACTAATTGCAGGTCTTGATGTATTGAAACATTAGTACATCTAAGCTCTGGAATTCCCTCACTAAACTTCTCTACCTCTCTTTCCTCCTTTTAAGACGCTCCTTAAAACCTACCTCTTTTGACCAAGCTTTTGGTCACCTGCCCTGTCTGACGAAAGGTCATAGACCTGAAACGTGAACGCTGTTTCTCTCTCCACAAATGCTGACTGACCCGCTGAGTGTTTCCAGCATTTTCTGTTTTTATTTCAGATTTCCAGCATCTGCAGTATTTTGGTTTTGTGTCCTGATATCTCCTTGTGTGGCTCTGTGTAAAATTTTGTTTGCTAACATTCCTGTGAAGCGGCATGGGCTATTTTTGCTACATTGAAGGCGCTATATAAATGCATGTTACTGTAGTAAGGAGGGGTTAATGGGTAGACTCCTGAGGCAGCCCAGGAACACCATGACATGTCTCCAAAGGCAGTCTACTTAAGAAGGGCAAGTGGAAAGTTCAAATCCTTCCCTCCTGATTGCAGTTTGGACCACAGGCGATATGGAGTGAAATCCTGGCAGCTGCAGGTTCCACCTGAAATTCCTGTCCTTCCCTGTGGATGATGTTGCTTGCTTTGCATATTCCCAGCCCCAGAAATCTTAGCCCATTGTTATAACGAGGACAAATCATGGCATGAATGAATAATGGTATTATGTAGAAATAATTTACTTCCAGGAGTTCTTGGTTATGATCAGGCTGAGGGAACCAGAAACAGAATAAATAAAATGCATAGCTTTCACGAAAAATGCTCTGTCATTTACACTCTTTAAATACATGTAAATTGCATGATTTATTTCATTCTGGAATCCATAATTGTATCAATACATTACATTTTGGCTGATTTACAAGTAATTTATCAGGCATCATCTGGAAATCCTTTTGCAAGTGTGATATATTCACAGAGCACAAGCACACAGCTTCCTACATGGCAGGCAGCTCTCTCGGAAGCCTCCGGAATCTGCCTGGTTCTGTTTATTATTAACTCTGCAGTTGCAGTACACAATACGTCCACATCCACAGTGTGGAGCTACAAATATTACAAGCTTACAAACATTACACTTCTCCCTCCTTAATGAAGAAGTTATTATAACAAACATCATACATAGCTTTCATGTTTATACATAACACAGGATATAAACTTTTTTTTTTCATATTTACAAATTTAACTTTACCACTTGTTTTCTGTTTTGAAGAGGATACCTTTGCTCTCGAACAGAACCTTCCAAACATGGTGTTGAATCTAAACTCATTCGAGGCTCATCCTGAGGAAAGTTTTACTCCACGGAATTTCCTTAATTTTCATTTGAATTCACTCTAACTTCAGGCTCTTTGTTTTCCTGATTCGGACTCAGACTTTCATTCTGATTCTCTCCTGGATTTGTTTCCAGTACATTGGGTTTAGGATTTGCTACTGGTGTATCAAAACTATCTGATGAGTCAGAAATAATTGAATCATTCCCACCTTCAACTCCTTCCATGTCTGTAGGTAAAATATGATCAATATGAGCAAACCTAACCTGTCCATTATCAAACATCTTTACCAAATATGTGCAGGGACCACATATCTTCACCACTCTTCCTGGTAACCACTTTAACCATTTATGGTGATGGTTCTTCACTCTCACCTTCTGGTTTAATTTCACACTTCTCTCTTTTACTCTACCTCTATCATGATTCTCTTTCTGTCTTAATTGTGTCTCTTCTACGGACTGTGCCAAATTTGGCTTCAACAACAAGAATCTGTTTCGTGGCTGTCGTTTGAGAAACAACTCTGCTGGTGTTCTACCAGTAGTTGTATGAGAAGTATTTTGATATGTAATCAAAAAATTAGCCAATTTGTGATCCAATGACAACTGTCATTTCCTTAGATTTGTTTTATGAGGGCACGTTTTACAATTTGTACAGTGTGCTCTGCTGCACCATTCAAAGCAGGATGGTATGGTGGAACCTTGGTATGTTTCACACCATTTTTGCTCGTGAATTGTGCAAATTCTTCTGAACGAAATTGTGGTTCATTATCTGAAACAATTTCTTCAGGGAGGCCAAATGAAGAAAATAATTTTCGTAAAATGTCCAATGTTTTACTTGTTATTTTCCACATTGGAAATACCTCAACCCACTTCGAATGGCTATCAATCACAATGAACAATTGTTGTCCTTCTAACTCAGCAAAATCAATATGTAGCCTTTTCCATACCTTGGGAGGCCATTTCCATGGCTGTAATGGTACTGGTGGTGGTTGCTTGCTTACCGATTGACATGTCGTACACTGACTCACGATGTACTCAATAACTTTATCAAGACCTGGCCACCATAAATAACTGCGTGCAAAACTCTTGGTCAAGCACATTCCCAGGTGCTGGCCATGGAGGTCTCCTAATAATTTGAACCTGAATTTATTTGGTATAACCACTCTTGCACCCCAAATGATACAATCTTTATCGACTGATAATTCATTCCTATGAATGAAGAATGGATGTGTATCTTTGTCTGTTACCTGGTTTGGCCATCCATTTGCAATATAATCATACACCTTTGACATCACTGGGTCACATAAGAACATAAGAACATAAGAATTAGGAACAGGAGTAGGCCATCTAGCCCCTCGAGCCTGCTCCGCCATTCAATAAGATCATGGCTGATCTGGTTGTGGACTCAGCTCCACTTACCCGCCCTCTCCCCGTAACCCTTAATTCCCTAATTGCTTAAAAATCTATCTATTTTTGACTTGAAAACATTCAATGATCCAGCCTCAACTGCTTCCCTGGGCAGAGAATTCCACAGATTCACAACCCTCTGGGAGAAGAAATTCTTTCTCAACTTGGTTTTAAATCGGCTCCTCAGTTTTTTGAGGCTGTGCCCCCGAGTTCTAGTCTCCCCCACCAATGGAAACAACCTCTCTGCCTCTATCTTGTCTATCCCTTTCATGATTTTAAATGTTTCTATAAGATCACCCCTCATCCTTCTGAACTCCAAGGAGTAAAGACCCAGTCTACTCAATCTATCATCATAAGGTAACCCCCTCATTTCTCGAATCAGCCTAGTGAATCGTCTCTGTACCCCTTCCAAAGCTAGTATATCCTTCCTTAAGTAAGGTGACCAAAACTGCACACAGTACTCCAGGTGCGGCCTTACCAATACCTTATACAGTTGCAGCAACACCTTCCTGCTTTTGTACTCCATCCCTTTCGCAATGAAGGCCAACATTCCATTTGCCTTCCTGATTACCTGCTGCACCTGCAAACTAACCTTTTGGGATTCATGCACAAGGACCCCCAGGTCCCTCTGCACCACAGCATGTTGTAATTTCTCCCCATTCAAATAATATTCCCTTTTACTGTTTTTTTTCCCAAGGTGGATGACCTCACACTTTCCGACATTGTATTCCATCTGCCAAACCTTAGCCCATTCGCTTAACCTATCCAAATCTCCTTGTAGCCTCTCTGAGTCCTCTACACAACCCGCTTTCCCACTAATCTTAGTGTCATCTGCAAATTTTGTTGCACTACACTCTGTCCCCTCTTCTAGGTCATCTATGTATATTGTAAACAGTTGTGGTCCCAGCACTGATCCCTGTGGCACACCACTAACCACTGATTTCCAACCGGAAAAGGACCCATTTATCCCGACTCTGCTTTCTGTTCGCCAGCCAATTCTCTATCCATGCTAATATATTTCCTCTGACTCCGCGTACCTTTATCTTCTGCAGTAACCTTTTGTGTGGCACCTTATCGAATGCCTTTTGGAAATCTAAATACACCACATCCATCGGTACACCTCTATCCACCATGCTTGTTATATCCTCAAAGAATTCCAGTAAGTTAGTTAAACATGATTTCCCTTTCATGAATCCATGCTGCGTCTGCTTGATTGCACTATTCCTATCCAGATGTCCCGCTATTTCTTCCTTAATGATAGTTTCAAGCATTTTCCCCACTACAGATGTTAAACTAACCGGCCTATAGTTACCTGCCTTTTGCCTGCCCCCTTTTTTAAACAGAGGCGTTACATTAGCTGCTCTCCAATCCGCTGGTACCTCCCCAGAGTCCAGAGAATTTTGGTAGATTATAACAAATGCTTCTGCTATAACTTCCGCCATCTTTTTTAATACCCTGGGATGCATTTCATCAGGACCAGGGGACTTGTCTACCTTCAATCCCATTAGTCTGTCCAGCACTACCTCCCTAGTGATAGTGATCATCTCAAGGTCCTCCCTTCCCACATTCCTATGACCAGCAATTTTTGGCATGGTTTTTGTGTCTTCCACTGTGAAGACGGAAACAAAATAATTGTTTAAGGTCTCAGCCATTTCCACATTTCCCATTATTAAATCCCCCTTTTCATCTTCTAAGGGACCAACATTTACTTTAGTTACTCTTTTCTGTTTTATATATCTGTAAAAGCTTTTACTATCTGTTTTTATGTTTTGCGCAAGTTTACCTTCGTAATCTATCTTCCCTTTCTTTATTGCTTTTTTAGTCATTCTTTGCTGTTGCTTAAAATCTTCCCAATCCTCTAGTTTCCCACTGACCTTGGCCACCTTATACGCATTGGTCTTTGATTTGATACTTTCCTTTATTTCCTTGGTTATCCACGGCTGGTTATCTCTTCTCTTGCCGCCCTTCTTTTTCACTGGAATATATTTTTGTTGCGCATTATGAAAGAGCTCCTTAAAAGTACTCCACTGTTCCTCAATTGTGCCACCGTTTAGTCCTTGTTTCCAGTCTACTTTAGCCAACTCTGCCCTCATCCCACTGTAGTCCCCTTTGTTTAAGCATAGGTTACTCTACCAATCTCTTCAGCTGTGACTGACAGTTCATCAATGTATGAAAAATAAAACACTTCTTCCCTATCACGTGTAACTTGTGATGGGGAAGGCAATCTGGACATTGCATCAGCATTACTGTGATCAGCTGATCGTCTGTATTCAATATCATACGTATATGCTGACAAAATCAAAGCCCATCTCTGCATTCGGGCTGCAGCTAATGTTGGAACTGGGGACTTTGGATGGAGGACTGCTGTTAGGGGCTTATGGTCCGTAACGATGATAAATTTACGACCATACAAGTATTTGTGAAACTTCTTGACCCCAAAAATTAATGCCAAAGCTTTCCTTTCAATTTGCGCATAATTACTCTCACTGACACTGAGAGTGCGTGAAGCAAAAGCAATTGGTCTCTCCTCCCCACTACGTGATACATGAGAGATCACTGCCCCAACTCCATACGGAGAGGCATCATATGCTAGCTTAATCTCCTTAGATATGTCATAGTGAACTAACATGGTGCTCTCTACCAATTTGCTTTTACACTCCTTGAATGCTGTATCGCATTCTTTTGACCACTTCCAATAGACCTGTTTTTTCAAAAGTTCATTCAGTGGATGTAATACTGTAGCCAAATTTGGTAGGAACTTCCCATAATAGTTCAAAAGACCCAAGAATGAACGAAGTTCAGTGACATTCCTGGGAGTGGGTACATTTCTGATTGCATCCAATTTTTCCATGGTTGGATGTAAACCATCTTTGTCTACTCTGTACCCTAAGTACTCCATTGAGTTTTTAAATAACTCACACTTACGAGCAGACACTCTTACTCTGTGCTTCTCTAGCCGTTTGAGGACTTCATTCAATATGTTATTATGAATTTGCCTATTTGGTGCTGAAATTAGTATGTCATCCAAATAACATACTACCCCTTCAATACCTTGCAAAATCTGGTTCATCACCCCTTGGAATATAGCAGGGGCGGAAGACACTACAAATGGTAGCCTATTAAATTGATATAGGCCTAGATGAGTATTTATAGTCAAACATGACTTGGACTCCTCATCTAGTTCAAGCTGTAAGTGGCATTCGTAAGATCCAGTTTTGAGAAGATCTGACCACCTGTCAGTGTTTTGAACAAATCTTCTATATTCGGCAATGTATTGGGGACATTACCCTCTAGAACCTGGTTTACGGTTACTTTATAATCACCACACAATCTTACTTTACCATCGGACTTGGGTACAACAACAATGGTGGTAGCCCAATTACATCGATCTATCTTACAAATAATGTTCTCAGTCTCTAGTCTTTTGAGTTCTTGCTCAACTTTCTCCTTGAGTGCATATGGTACGGAACGTGGCTTGTAGTAAACCGATCTAGCTTCCTTCTGTACCCTGACACTCATCTTGAAGCCTTGGATCGGACTGCCCATTTCGCAGAACACCTTAGGATACTTCTTGATAACCTCATCCGTTGATGAAAATCTCGCTTCCACACAGAAAATCTTACTCCAATCCAGCTTCTGTGAGCTCAACCAATTTCTTCCTAGTAAGGCAGACTTGTCTCCTTTCACTACTATTAGAGGCAAGTTCTGAAATTGCTTTATATTTCACCGGTACGGTAATACGACTTACCACAGGAATTTTCTCTCCCGAGTAGCCTCGCAGCTCTATCTTGGATTTCTCCAGTTGGAAATCATGCAATTTGTTGAGGTACAGCGACTCCGGTACTACACTCACGGATGCACCCGTGTCAATTTCCATTGGTATCTTCAATCCCGCAACATCTATGTGGATTTTGATGCTTTCCGAATCGCTATCCGTTCACCTCGTGTTCCTGATGACGTGTAACTCTAACATCTCCTCGTCCTGTTGTTATTCTTCCATGCTATGTAGTCTCTTGGGATTTCTACTCATAGCTTTGAACGCTGGACTCATAGCTTTGGAAGCTGGTTTACCCTTCAGTCGGCATGCCTTCGCATGATGCCCAGTCTTTCTGCATATGGACAGCTTTGAGCAATATGTTGTCCCAGGCACCTATAGCACGACTTCGACACTCTGTTAGAATTTCCAGTTTCTGAGACTTTGGGCCCCCACCATCTTTTACCTTGAACCTGCAGGTGATTTACCTCGGTTGACTGACGACCGTAATTATTATTTAATTCTCGGGCATACCCATCGACCTCGCTGTCTGACAAGCAATCTCAAAATTCAAGTCATCCGTCACCAATAACTTCCTTCTGATCGCATCATTTTTCACCCCACAAACAAAACGATCCCGTAATGCTCTGTTTTGAACGTTTCCAAAATTACAGTGCATTGATAGCTTTTTTTAATGCTTCGATGTAATCACTGATACTTTCATCGGCCTTTTGATTCTGAATCCCAAAACGATAGCTTTCAGCAATTTCTAACGGTTTGGGGTTATAGTGCTGCTCCAGCTTCGTTAAAATCTCTTTAAGCGTTGTGTCCTTTGATTCGTCAGGCACAAGCAGATTTACAAGGGTTTCGTATAATGCTGGACCCGCCTCCGATAAGAAGATCGCTTTCTTACGTTTCAACACAGCCTGGTTCTGGACTGCATTGTCTGGAACTTCAATTATGTTATTTGCAGTGAAATACATTTCTAGCCGATCCACATACGCTTTAAAACGTTCCCGGTCGTGTCTATATTCCCCCAAATGTCTGATTACACCTGCCATTTTAATCTCTAGCTGTTCACACCGTGTGCTGTATTTTCCCTCGGATTTTGTAGCTTTTTTCCAAAGACAGAAACTTCCAAAGTCTCTCTGTTGACTGACTGAATCCTTCCCAAACAAAATTTAAGCTTTAAATCATCCAAAAAATTCCATCTCATTGCCAAATGTGATATATTCACAGAGCACAAACACACACAGCTTCCTACAGGCAGGCAGCTCTCTCTGAAACCTCCGTAATCTGCCTGGTTCTGTATATTATTAACTCTGCAGTTGCAGTACACAATACGTCCACATCCACAGTGTGGCGCTACAAACATTACAAGCTTACAGACATTACAGCAAGGATACTAAAAATAACTGCAGATCCCACCAGAATAACCAAATGTCAGTAGCTTTATTATACACATGGGCATGTATCCCTCTGACAAGCGTACCTATATTTAAGAGAACAGACATGATGCATTAGTGCAGAACCAACTTTTACAATGGATTTAATGGTACACTAAATTCCAAGGAGAATGTTACATGTGCCTACGCACATACTTTCAGTTCCAACTATTTTATTTAAAGCTCCATTGTTGACATTTGTTTTCGACCACATAGGTAGAGGCTGACTTGTTTTTCTCTATTTAAAAAAAGATCATCTTAATGACCTCTGCCGTGGATGTGGCCCAAGTTTTTCGGAGCAGGGTTAAGTTCCGGTCGTTTGCATTTTTGCTCTCACTCCAGTTACGAATGTGCGATTGGCTGTTTTTTTTTTAAAAAGAGCAAACATGTGACCTGTTACTGAGAGGAGATGGTTTTGTTCTGCAAATATAAGGGTGCTTGCTCCAAGCACGCCATCAGGTTTAATGAAATCTAAATAGCATCTAATTGCCTTGTATAATTGATATTAATATGACCTATTGAATCATTAATGTCAATGTTTGAGTCAAAACATTATTCTCCTGTAATTGAAAAGAAAAAAATCTGCAACTGCTAGAAATCTAAAATAAAAATAGAAACTGGTGGTCAAATCAGGGTCTCCATCTGAAATCTTCACCAATCATTTCTCTTTTCAGATGCCAACAGTTCTGCCGTATATTACTGAGGTTGAATGATCAGCCATGGTCTTATTGAATGGCGGTGCAGGCTCGAAGGGCCGAATGGCCTGCTCCTGCACCTAATTTCTACGTTTCTATGTTAAAGCCATTTATTTTTTTGAAGAATGATTTTCCACTAGATTTCATGAGAATATTAAGTGATGCATAATTTCTTTATATGCGCATATACTATATGTAATTGTGACTAATGTTAGACTGAACAGGATTGTTCCACTGTGATGTGTCCCCTATTTCGAGGCATTTTGTATTATGCAATTTTTTTTTGTCAAAGCATGTTGCCGCAACTTTTTATTTCAATTTCATGCATGGAAAAAAATAATAGAATTCAACCCGAGCTGTTTAAATGTTTGGTTTAAAATTGGCCACCAATCTCAATAATTTTGTTTATTCTTTGAGGTCAGAAGAGAGAGGATTGTTGCAGCATGATGGAGCAATTTCAGATAACATTTTTATTTATGTATTACTGTGTTAATTCTTACCTCGTGAAAGGCTTTGCAAAACTTTGTCTAAATTATTAAAAGAAGTGTTAGAGTAAGTTCTTATCATTAGTATGATTTTGATTTGTAGATTGTACAGTTCATATTGATTTTGTGTCACACTGAGCTATAGATTGAGTTATTTTCACTGAAAATAGATATTTTCACTGGGGTAGTTTCATGCAGACTACTTGTAGACAGGAACTCTTGTCCAAAACAAAAGCTGCTGCTTTGTGTTGAAAGGTTTTCTGCCACCTGCTGTAGCTGCCTCACCACCATAAGTTTAGATCTGTTATTTATTTTACAAGTGAGTAATTGTTAAGATATTCTTGTCCAAGCTGAGGGGAGTGCTGCAAGAGAGGGAGCTGAAATATTCTGTGTGCTACTCAGAGTTCAAGTCTTGTGAGCACAGTCTAAAAACAAGGAGCTTATTTGATAGTGATCTGAAATTAGGAACTCTGTTTTCCACCAGATCCAGGAATCTGCAGCAGTACAACCACAATTCATCACATCGGATTACCTAGCAATTATCCATGTGCATGAATATCAGTTGCTCTTGAATATGCATAGGCAATGTAAGTAACCAAAATTAAACATTCTGTGAGATGTATACCTCAGTTCTTCTAGCCTCAAAGCTCTTCATCTCTATCAGAACTTTTCTTCTCTCTTGAGTCGATTCCACACTCGCAGTCGGAAGTGGCAATAGTAGGGAGCACCTCATAGGAAATTGCAGTGATTTTCTATCCATTATGCATCCTCAATTTCCTGTGAAGCATCTGTCCCCTGTAACAACAACAACTTGTATTTATATAGCACCTTTAATGTAGTAAAACATCCCAAGGCACTTCACAAGAGTATTATCAGACAAAAAAATGGACACCAAGCCAAATAAGGAGAAATTTGGGCATTCGATGAAAGTCAGAGGTAGGTTTTAAGGAGTGTCTTAAAGGGGGAAAGAGAGGCGGAGAGGTTTAGGGAGGGAATTCCGGAGATTAGGATCTAGGCAACAGAAGGCACGGCCACCAATTGTTGAGCAATTATAATCATGGGTACTCAAGAGGGCAGAATTAGAGGAACGCAGATATCTCTGGGGGGTTGTGGGGCTGGAGGAGATTACAGAAATAGGGAGGGGTGAGCCCATGGAGGGATTTGAAAACAATTTTGAAATTGAGGCGTTGCTTAACCAGGAGCCAATATTGGTCAGCAAACACAGGGGTGATGGGTGAATGGGACTTGGTGTGATTTAGGACACAGGCAGCCGAGTTTTGGATGCCCTCAAATTTACGTCGGGTAGAATGTAGGAGGCCAGCCCAGGAGTGCTTCGGAATACTCAAGTCTAGAGGTAACAAAGGCATGAATGTGAGTTTCAGTAGCGGATGAGCTGAGGCAAGGGCAGAGACGGGCGATGTTAGAGGTGGAAGTAGGCAGTCTTAGTTATGCTGTGGATTTGTGGTCAGAAGTTCATTTCAGGGTCAGATATGATACCAAGGTTGCGAACAGTGTGGTTCAACCTCAGACAGCTATTGGCCTCTGTACTTGTCCTTTATAGGCATCCGTGCTGTACCGATGGTGGCTGTGTTTGGTTCAAGCATTACCCATCCCAACTGAAGGTTCAGCTGTCGATGAATAAATTATTGCTATAACATGTTCAAACACCGTGAAGAAGGGAACAGCATCCTAATCATTATCCCAGTAACCATTAATTGAAGTATGTTCTCACAGATTCATCTCTCAGCTTCTTCTCATTATAGTAGGTGGTATATTGCATGTCTGTCATTAGCAAGAGCTGTGAAAATATTGCAGAATTATTGCGCTGACATATATTTGATTTGCTTAGGACATAGAAGATATGTGGTGATGAGCCAACAGACGTCTGATTATCTCACGGTCACTTAAATCCGCAGCACGAGAAGTTCCAAATTCTCCCATGAATGAGTTAGTAAGATCTGCAGTGTACTCTTTGGCAATTATGTCAATACAAAATTGCAAATAATTCAGAAATCTAATTTGGGTCATCAGTCTGTGCCACACAGAACGGGTGCTTTGGGAATAGTCTCCAAACTGAATATCATTCTCCATGGTTGCTGAGAGTGTTTTTGTAACCCTATGTGACTCAGTAAAGACAACAGGGGAAATTTTCTATTTGTTTATTTAATAATGGATACCACTAGTAGAAATCAGTCATTCACTGCAGTTATTTTTCAGTGCAAGTAGTGAAGGATCAGGTTAAAGATTTGATATTCCTCACCTGCAGTGTTCAGGCATGATTTAATTCCTGAATCAAGGAATCCCACTGATGTATGAGAGAAGTAGACACTTTCAGCACGAATTTGCAGACTGAATGAGATTCTAAGAATAAATATGATTTCCTGCATCACAGCCTGTCGTGACCTGCTCTGTCCTGCTGAGGAACAAAAATATTGATTTTAAAGAGGAAAAACATTTGAATATAGATTTTATTTAATTGGCTTGTGTTTTCTTTAAAAGCAGTTTTTCTGTATCTTATCATCATACCAGTTCTTACACTGGAAAATCAGGGGTAGGTGCCATTTATTACCAACACATCCTGATTATGTTTTTAATTGAAAAACCAAAGAGAAGTGCCAAGGCCTTCAATGCAGGATACTGCCAAGGTTAAAAAGAGTAAACGTGATGATGAGCTAAATCAGTAACTAAAGTAAGACAATGCCAAGGTTGGGTTTTAATAGGTGAAACATTGTAAGAGAAAGAAAAGACTGTGAAAGATAAGGAGTTCCTCAGTTTTGAAACCTCGAGAAAGAATTGGAGAGGGAGACTGCATGATCAATCTTGATTTCAACACATTGGGGATGAAGACTGGAAGAAGAGCATATAGGATGCTGTATTTGCAGATTAGAAAGAATGAGAGAAAGGTTTGCAACTGTGTTGACCATTATAGTATTGGTGAAATCTAGAAAGATTGCAACCGAGAGAGAGAAGTTGGAGGGAAGAAGTGAGAGGGATTACCTATCAACTAACATAACTTTTCTTGTCTACAGGCTGTAGTAGTATTCGAGTCTTGGACAGGCTTGAGTGTTACATAGAATTACAGGTTGTTGAGTGCAATTCAATGCTTGGGGTGAAGAAGGAAACCAAGCTTTTTGGAGGCAGCTTTAGGAATAGTTATGACTAAATCATGCTTGGAAAATGGCCAGTATCAATATTATTAACAAAAACTCCTGCGAAGTGAAAGCATTTGCAAATTATACCTTGTTATGGACTTCATGAATACTGGAACCGTTTAGCCATTTTTTGTATGCAAATGTTTCTTTCATATAATAGGTGGTGCACAAAATTAATATTATAATTTTTCCCCGAGGGAGAGAGGAGTTATTCTGCTCAGTAATAGAAAATCAGCTTTGATGTGCGAACATGCGTTTCTTAAAACATGGTTATCATTTTAGACACACATTATATAGGGCCCAAGTTTCCACACGCGCCTAGAATGGCGCAGTCCCGACCTGGACGCCCGTTTTTTGCGCCACAAAGTGCGTCTAAAAAAATCCTCGGTATTCTCCACCTACTTGCAGGTCCTCTGGCCCTCGGCGCAGCCAGCACGAGCTGTGAGGGGGCGGAGCCAGGTCCCTGCGCTGAAAACAGTGCTGGGACCTCTGCACATGCGCGCTACAGTCGGCACGCAAGTGCAGTAGCTCCAGGCGCCGAACTGTGTGGGAGGGGCCCGAAGCACGCAGCCCCTAGCCCTGGCTGAATGGCCTCACTGGGGCTGCGTGAATAAGGCTCCTCCCACGGCCAGCTCCTGCTCCGCCCCCCCACCAGACCCGACACCTGCTCCCCCCCCGCCCCCCCCTGCCTCCGGACCAGACCCGACACCCGTGCCCCCCCCCCCCGACTGACCCGCGCTCCTGTTCCCGCTCCCCGCCCCCCCGACTGGACCCAACCCGACCCTACCCGCGCTCCTGTTCCCGCTCCCCGACTCCCCGACTGGACTCGACCCGACCCGCGCTCCCGCCCCCCCGACCCCCCCCCCCCCCCCACTGGACCCGACCCGACTCCCACTCCCGGACTGGATCCGACCTGACCTCCCCCCCTCCCTCCCTCTCTCTCTCTCCCTCCCCCCCTCCCTCTCTCTCTTCCCCCCCCCTCTCTCTCTCTCCGCCCCCGACCCGAACCGAACCTCCCCTCCCCGACCCGACCCAACCCAACGCCACCTACTTGGAAATCTGGTGCTGGGGACGGGCCCTGCCCGAAGTCTCGGGCTGGCCCGTTCAGCCTTCGGTCCCGAAAGGCCTGCCTGAAGCACTTTCACACAGGTAGGAAGATGGTTTATTTAATCTTTTCTTTGCTTATAAATGTTTATTCAGGTTGGATTTATTTGTATAATATTTGTATAAGTATAAATAAGGATTTATTATAGAATTTAATGACTTCCCTTTCCCCCCCCCCCCCCCCCCCCACCTCGTTCTGGACGCCTAATTTGTAACCTGCGCCTGATTTTTTAATGTGTAGAACAGGTTTTTTCAGTTCTACAAAAATCTTCACTTGCTCCATTCTACTTTAGTTTGGAGTACATTTTCACTGTGGAAACTTTGAAATCAGGCGTCAGTGGCCGGACACGCCCCCTTTTGAAGAAAAAAATTCTGTTCCAAAGTAGAACTGTTCTACCTGACTAGAACCGCAGAAAAAAAAATGTGGAGAATTGCGAATTCTAAGATAGTCCATTCTCCACCAGTTGCTCCTAAAAATCAGGCGCAAATCATGTGGAAACTTGGGCCCATAGTGTGTACAATCCTCAGCAATTTTAATTTTTGTCTAATTTTCTCATGATTTTATTGAGCATAATTGGAAAAGGAGCCAATGAATAACTCTGTAGAGCAATAATTATATAAAAGACTTAAAAGAAACATGATGCAATGGTTCAGCTAGCTCAAATCATGATGGTAAAGACTATATTTTCACCTTGAACACTTGGTTACCAATCTCTCATTATAGCATGGTTTGCGATTTTTCAACTTCCAAGTTTAAAAACTAGTAATCATACATATTGAGCTGTGAATGGACACTTCACCATCCAGCAATCACTGAATCCCCCTGGCTTTTGTAACAAAAATAGAGGAACTAGACAATTATGACTGCATTTTTATTGGAGGACCCATGAAAGATGCACAACTCCACAAAAATCCTCCAGCTCTACTCCAAATGTCCCCTTCCCACTGCTTCCAACTCCTACCTGATGCTACTCCTAATTTCTCTCCAGGGATCCAACTCTGCTGCAAACTATGGGCAGGAATTCCTCATCTTGCAACCCACTCATAGCTTACAAAAGGTTATTGTACATTGTAGATAAGGTCAAATGCAGATTTTGTTTGCAGTGAACACATCGAAATTGCCTAAACATAGCAGCCTGGATTTTCCAACTGTAACCAGCTGGGTTTTTGGCAGATGTTGGTTTGACAGGACCAGAAAACTGGGCAGATGTGATCTGCTGTATACCTGCCTCCCCACACTTTCCGGACAGCAGGCTCATTGCCCAATAGCATACCATGTGTTCACCCATGCAAACAAAGTCAAACTGAGAGAAACACTCTGTTTCCCATCATTTGCCTTGAATGAATGCTGGAAGCCAGGGTCGCCTGCTAGTTGCCATTGTCCAGCAATCAAAGGTCAGCTAAAGGATGAAAAGAATGGTGCTGGCGGTGAGACCTTGCGCTATGGTTCTTCAATCATTGCCATCACAGGCCCAAAAAGAAATGAGGTAATTTTGAAAGATTTTTGCAAACTTTTTTTCCCCAATAGCCTGAGGCTACTGACCAATGTTCCCTGTGAGCTGGGCTTTGTTTACTGCACGGTCCATTTAAATTTCTGCGCATGCGCGGTACTTACAATGGAAAAGCCTGACTGTGAGCGGCCTGCCTGGGACCTTTCCCATTGCAGCTAAGAGGGACCATTGCTACTGAAACTCTCACACTGTGGTAAGCCACCGTGGCCTAATGCTGCCAATTTCTGCCCTGATTCTGATGGGACTCCCCACAGGGGTCAGAAAATCAGCTGGGGCCAGAAGAACATGTCCATGGCATACAGAATTTTGCACCATGCTGAATGTCCTATGGCAGTAAAGAGAACAGATTTCCAATCTGTCACACTCGCTTCATAGGGATTTCTTTTACAGAATAAATCTGCTTTAGTGATGTGCTGCAATTTCGCAAACTTGACCCAGCTATATTTTTCCTTGTTTCTGTTGCCCCATCTAGCATAGTCCACAATATTAAGGCTTCTGAGTCACCTGACTGGTATGGAATATATGTTCTTGATTATTCCTTTTTAAAAAAAAATAATTCTTGTGGTGTGGGCAAGGCTAGTATTTATCGCTCATCACTAAGTTGCCCTTAGAGGATGGCAGTGGGCTGCATTCTATTGTCTTTATATCCTGTATTAAAATCTGCTCTTTTAGACTAAATTACCTCTTGAGATTTGAATCTCTGGGTTTCATTCTGGTCAGCACAATAATCCATTTACAATATTATATTCAATACAGAGATTTAGAACAAGCCTATCGAAGTGGATAAAGCTTTTATATTGCAGACCTCAAAATAAATGCAATTTATGCTGAACGTTAAGCATTCTTGGCTGGTTTCTTGATTTTTATAGATTCTGATGAATTTAAAATGAGTTGATATGGCCACACCAATAAACATCTTTGTCATCATCATAGGCAGTCCCTCGGAATCGGAAGACTTGCTTCCACTCCTGAAGTGAGTTCTTTGGTGGCTGAACAGTCCAATACAAGAGCCACAGTCTCTGTTCAGGTGGGACAGATAGTCATTGGGGGAAGGGGTGGGTGGGACTGGTTTGCCGCACGCTCTTTTCGCTGCCTGCACTTGATTTCTGCAAGCTTTCGGCGTTGAGACTCGAGGTGCTCAGCGCCCTCTCGGATGCACTTCCTCCACTTAGGGCTGTCTTGGGCCAGGGACTCCCAGATGTCAGTGGGGATGTTGCACTTTATCAGGGAGGCTTTGAGGGTGTCTTGTAGCGTTTCCGCTGCCCACCTTTGGCTCGTTTGCCATGAAGGAGCTCCGAGTAGAGCATTTGCTTTGGGAGTCTCGTGTCTGGCACATCTTTGTACGATACAAATAGTAAGCTGGTTTCTGATCTTGATGTAGGAAGGAAATAATTCCACAATTTGTTAAGCTATTAATAAACATCATCATGAACAGTAAGTATCCCAAAATTGAATCCTTGGAGGATGCCACTGATTATAGTGGGCCAATTAGAGCAAGATAGATTGCTACATGTTAACAGATCATTTCAATGGTACTTTCTGCTGACCGGCCCCTGTTTGGCAATAGAACTTTAGTCGGGATAATTGGCCAGTTTGTTATTATCTAGCCAATTAAAAATCTTGTTTGCAGCTTTATATTGGATACCCATGGTTCACGCACTTTCACCCTCATTCTCCTATGAAGAAGTTTGCTAAATCCTTTCCAAAAGAGACATAAAGGGAGGGGAAAACACCACTGTATCCTCATTTACCTACTTCATTATTTCCACAAAGAATCCAATAGATTTGTTTGATATGACCTGCCACTCATACCCATCAAGAGTATATTGGCTTTACTCTCTTTGGAAGGTCTTGAATTGTTTCATTCCCTAATAAATCCCAGAATTGTTCCATTATAAGCGTCAGGCAGGCAGGTATATATTTCCCAGTACATGCTGCTGACTTTAAATCAAAATCACATCAGCTACCTTTCAGTTCTCTGTTAGCACTCATGTGCAGAACATCCCAGCCACTGCTTCCTGCAGCCTCATTAATCCTGCTTCTCTCGGCTACGGGCCTGCTGATTTATGAATATGTAAAAAAGCAGAAGGGAGCATCTGAGAGAAAATTAAAGAATGAATATTAAAAATGTCTGCGGTTTTAATTGCAATAAGTTTGACCTGCAGTAAATAAATAATTTTATTCCAGTGGCTAAAATAGCAAAACTTTAAATCCAATTTTAAAATTTAAATCAAGTTCTAATGAAAGGTCATCAATTTGAAATGTTAACTCTTTCTCTCTCCACAGATGCTGCCTGACCTGCTTAGTGTTTCCAGCATTTTCTGTTTTTATTTCAGATTTCCAGCATCCGTAGTATTTTGCTTTTGCCAAAATATCGGAGTTGAGTGGCTCTTGGAGAATGCAGTTTGAGCAGCTCAGCCTTCCCATAATAACCCAGCATAGCAATATCACGCTTTTCAATCTGTAAATAATGTGATGTGAGTTTTCATATGTTAGAACCTGATGCATGGTAGAATGGTAGGATGCAGGATTGTACCTTGCCTATCTTATGGTGGGGGCGCATGAATACAGGTTAAGTAATACCCATGGTGAGAAAGAGAAAAACAAATACTGCTCACTCCACTCTGTCCAGGCCCCTCATCATTTTATACACCTCAATCAGGTCTTCCCTCAGCATCCTCTGTTCCAAAGAAAACAGACCCAGCATTTTCAATATTTCCTCATAGACAACATTCTTGTAAATTTCCTCTGCACCCTCTCCAGTACAATCACATTGTTCCTGTAATGTGGTGACCAGAACTGCACACAGACTCCAGCTGCGACCTAACCAGTGTTTTAAACAGTTCAAGCATAACCTCCTTGCTCTTGTATTCCATGCCTCGACTAATAAAGGCAAGCATTCCATATGCCTTCTTAACCACCTTATCTACTTGGCCTGCTACCTTCAGGGATCTGTGGACCTGTACTCCAAGGTCCCTTTGTTCCTCTACACTTTTCAGTGTCTTATCATTTAATGTGTACTGCCTTGCCTTGTTAGACCTCCCCAAATGCATTACCTCACATTTATCCGGATTGAATTGCATTTTCCTGGCAAATAAATTGAGCAACATGATCGCTGACCTCTGCTGCTCTGAAGCTGTGGATTAGGAAGTGACTGAAAGCACAGTTAAACAAATTGTACACTTAAAATATGTTAATGTGTGCTCCAGCGCAAGTTTCAATTAGCAATCGGCAAATTTAGGAAGCAAGAGTGATCAACGCATGAAATTACTTCCAGACAGGACAGTTGAAGGAAAAATCCTGGAATTATTTATGAAGCAGTTGAATGTTGTGATGAGGGACCACAATGCAGATTCATTGCGGTTGATGGGTCAAATGCCCTTTCTCCTCTGAATCCATCAAGTGTGATATTGTGATCTCTAATATTTTACTTATGGTGTTAAAGTGTATTACTTTAGTTTCAAGAAATGTGAAGTCATCTAAACTCCTTAAAGGGGAACTCAATCCAACGTAAAATCTATCAAATTTATGTTGTTTGTTCCTATTTACCTCCTAACACTTTTTAGCAATTTATGAAGAAATCTAGCTTGAAATAAATGGGAATGCCATGGCTTCTCTTTCCTGAAGAGCTTTTGGAGGAGGATAATCTTGTTAAATCATGGCAAAGGATTTTATTGAGCAAACTGCTGAGATTTATCAGGTATTAAGTGCGTTGGAGTTGTCCTTTAAAATGACCCCACTGTCTCTCACCACATCAGTCAGCAGAAATCCCATTGATTTTATTATTCTGATGGCAGCTAACCTGTTACAAAGGGAGCCTGCAGCATAAAACTGCGACAGGCTGATGAGCTTTGGTGACTACAAATTGTGATTGACAGCTGAGGTTTTGTGACTGATCAGTTCTCTATGTATTCGCTTCACCACAGAATACAACTGAAAGCCCCCAGCCTGAATTTTCTGATCAGTATTATTTTAACAATTGATTGCACAAAAAAGAAGCCCTTTAAATTTTAAATGGCCATCCGCAATCTTCTTAGCAACCAGGGTTGCTGAGGCATTAATGACGGAAAATGCACGAGATGACTTACTTTTGTCATTAACATTTAATATTGGCAGGCGTAGTCAGGGCCACTGTCAATTCCAGTGGGAAATCCTGGAACATAGGAACAGGAGTAGGCCATTCAGCCTCTTGAACCTGTTTTGCCATTCTGTTAGTTCATGGCTCATCTGTAGCTCAATTCCATTATAAACACCTTTGATCCATATCTCTTGGTACCTTACATAGAAACATAGAAAATAGGTGCAGGAGTAGGTCATTCAGCCCTTCGGGCCTGCACCACCATTCAATAAGAACATGGCTGATCATTCACCTCAGTACCCCTTTCCTGTTTTCTCTCCATACCCCTTGATCCCTTTAGCCATAAGGGCCACATCTAACTCCCTTTTGAATATATCTAACGAACTGGCCTCAACAACTTTCTGTGGTAGAGAATTCCACAGATTCACAATTTTCTGAGTGAAGAAGTATCTCCTCATCTCGGTCCTAAATGGCTTACGCCTTACCCTTCGACTGTGTCCCCTGGTTCTGGACTTCCCCAATATTGGGAACATTCTTCCTGCATCTAACCTGTCCAATCCTGTCAGAATTTTATATGTTTCTATGAGATCCCCTTTCATTCTAATAAATTACCTAATAAAAAATCTATCAATCGCGGTCTTGAAAATGTCAATTGACCCAGCATTCACAACCTTCTGGGGGGAGAGTTTGATTTCCACTAATCTTTGTGGGAAAAGTGCTTCCTGATTTCACTCTGAATGGCCTAACTCCAGTTTTAAGCTATGTCCTCTTGTTCTAGAATCCTGGCCAGAGAAAATGGGTTCTGTATGTACTCTCTTGAAACCCTTTATCATTTTAAAACATCTCTATTAGATTGCCACTCAGCCTTCTAAACTTGAGTGAATATAAACTAGGTTTATGCAACCTGTCCTCATAATTTAATCCTTTAAGCCCCGGTATCATTTTGGTGACTCTGTGCTGTACCCTCATCAAAGCCTTCCTGAGGTGTGGCGTCCAAAATTGAAAGCAATACTCCAAATGAAGTTCAATCAAAGCTGTGCACGACTGAAACATAATATCCTCACTTTTGTATTCCAGCCCCCTTGAGATAAACACCAAAATCCCATTAGCTTTTTTTACTACTTTTTGTACCTCTGCCATTGCTTTTAGTGATTTATGTACCTGGACGCCAAATTCCAGTTGCACCTCCACAATTCCTAGTCTGTCACCATTAAAAAGATATTTGGATTTGTCTTTCTTGAATCCAAAATGGATGGCCTCACATTTCCCCACGTTGAACTCTTATCTGCCACAATTTTGCTCACACTTGATCTGTCCATGTCCTTTTGTATGTTTCTGTTTAGATATTGTAAAAGGGGAATGAGTTCATTATATTCTTAATCAATTTTAAATGTTATAAAGGAAATATCTGTATATTGAATAAGTACCTCTTGGTTTCCACTCACTGCCTAGCATTACATTGCAGAACTTCTCGTTGCAGGCAGCCTGAAGCAGATATTTGTGTAGTGCTCCTATTCTTTAATATTCTGAATGAGGAGAGCTGCCCCAGTTCACTGTTCTCATCCATGAATTCATTACTCCTGGAATTCACAATAATCAGAGAAAAGGGAGTTTTCGATCCAGCAGTTCTGAAGTGTAAAACAGGACTGTACAATTGTTCCTTTTGTAAACTGAGTATTATGGGACCATTCAACAGACTTGCCATTTAAGGGACAGGCCAAGCTGAATCTAGCGACTCTGAATTGGTCTGATCTGGCCAATTCAGATTGCTTTAGGTTTTAAAAATTGATTTATTGCTATTCCCACTATCTTAAAAGTGGGGATTTTCCTTTTAAGTTGTTTTTATGTTAGACTGATAAAGGGGCTTATGCGATTGCTGCCGGATATGCAGGATTTGTGTGCAGATATGCATCACCAATGTAAACTTAGTGGATCAATGTGACAGCCTGATGAAAAGACCTATTTTCAATCAGGTTTCCGAGCAGCCATTTTGGTGCATTTGGCAAGTTTATAGTGGGGTTGTTGCCAGGTGCACAAGACCTGCTAGTACAAGTATCCCTCGAAGACCAATGGAAAAGCAGCTTTAATGAATTACAAATCACAGTGGAGTGAGTGGTACAATTGGTCCTTCACCAGCCTGCCCTCGCCACTCAGCACTGCCCCCCAGTCATCAAGATCCACGGCGCAGCCCTGGACAATGTGGACCATTTCCCATACCTTGGGAGCCTCTTCACGACGAGCTTCAACACTGTCTCCAGTGCGTCAGTGCAGCCTTCGGCCGCCTGAGGAAAAGAGTGTTTGAAGACCAGGCCCTTAAATCTGCCTAGCATTACATTGCAGAACTTCTCGTTGCAGGCAGCCTGAAGCAGATATTTGTGTAGTGCTCCTATTCTTTAATATTCTGAATGAGGAGAGCTGCCCCAGTTCACTGTTCTCATCCATGAATTCATTACTCCTGGAATTCACAATAATCAGAGAAAAGGGAGTTTTCGATCCAGCAGTTCTGAAGTGTTGTAGTAATACCCACCCTCCTGTATGGCTCAGAGACATGGATCATGTACAATAAACACCTCAAGTCACTGGAGAAATACCATCAACGATGTCTCCGCAAGATTCTACAAATCCCTCGGAGGACAGACGCACCAACATTGGCGTCCTCGACCAGGCCAACATCCCCAGCATTTGAAGCACTGACCACACTTGATCAGCTCCGCTGTGCAGGCCACATTGTTTGCATGCCAGACACGAGACTCCCAAAGCAAGCTCTCTACTTGGAACTCCTTCACGGCAAACGAGCCAAAGGTGGGCAGAGGAAACGGTACAAGGACACCCTCAAAGTCTCCCTGATAAAGTGCAACACCCCCACTGACATCTGGGAGTCCCTGGCCAAAGTCCGCCCTAAAGTGGAGGAAGTGCATCCGGGAGGGCGCTGAGCACCTCGAGTCTCATCGCCGAGAGCATGCAGAAACCAAGCGCAGGCAGCAGAAAGAGTGTGTGGCAAACCTGTCCCACCCACCCTTTCCCTCGATGACTATCTGTCCCACCTGTGACATGGACTGTGGTTCTCGCATTGGCCTGTTCAGCCATTTAAGAACTCATTTTTAGAGTGGAAGCAAGTCTTCCTCGATTCTGAGGGACTGCCTATGATGAGGATGACAATTGGTTCAAAAGTTGCTTTTTCATCTCTTAATTATGGGTTTGAATCTTACCAATTTTGATGGGGCCAAACTCCTTTTGGCCAGATCAGACCAATTCAGAGTCGCTAGATTCAGCTTGGCCTGTCACTTAAATGACAAATCTGCTGAATGGACTCATAATGTCCTAATTGAAGTTAATTGCCAATGGGTATAAGGCTTCCATATAAAATCATCATAGAATGGTTACAGCACGGAAGAAGGCCATTTGGCCCGTTGAGCCCGTGCCAACTCTCAGCTAGTCCCACTCCCCTACCCTATCCCCATATAAACCTGCAATATAGAAATGCATATTTCAGCACAAACATAAATGTTTCAGAAACCATAACAATGGATCAATGGGAAATACTGCTTGTCTATTGGGCTTGGAGTTATGGCATGTTGATTTGGTTCTAAAAATACTCATTCAATATTATTCTTCTGTTTCCGTTCAGAAACAGGCTACAAATATTACCCATCCTGGCCAGTGGTGTGATGTAATGACATTGTTTACTTTTACGGCAGTTGTGACTTAATTATTCATGAGTTGTCAGGCTCGAGTGTGGGGACATTTATCATATTTCTGATTTTAAATGATGTATGCTTCAGGTACAAATAACCATCAGCTAGTCGCATAGGTCCCTAATGGGAGGTTAGATAGTGTCACTGAAATACTGGCTTGCTTAGCTCATAGGAGAAAGATAGGATTTGCTAATATTTGTCGATGCCTTCCAGTAAAAGTAAAGCAGTAAATAATGGTTAGTGACTAATATTGGTGCACCCACTGAGGTCTATGAAATATGTCCATCTGGGCGCAAGTTAATTGTCACTAAACTCTTACTGTTACTGTTATTTTAAAAATGGGGTTTGAAGTCTCAATACAGCAAGCAATTAGGAAGGCAAATGGCATGGTGGCTTTATAGCAAGGAGTTTAGAGTACAAGAGTAAGGAAGTCTTACGACAGTCGTACAGATGTTTGATGAGACCACACCTGGATTACTGTGCACAGCTTTGGTCTCCTTACCTAAGAAAGGACGTACATGCCTCCGAGGCTGTGCAACAAAGGTTCACCAGATTGACCCCTGGCATACATGGGTTGTTCTGAGGTGAGATTGAGTAGAATGGGCCTATACTCACTGAAGTTTAGAAGAATAAGAGGTGATCTCATTGAAACATATAAGATCCTGAGGGGGATTGACAGGGTAGATGCTGAGAGATTGGTTCGCCTGGCTGGAGAGTCTAGAACTGGGGGAGCATAGTGTCAGGATAAGGGGTCAGCCATTTAAGACTGAGGTGAGGAGTAATTTCTTCACTCAGATGGTTGTGAATCTTTGGAATTTTCTCCCCCAATGGGCTGTGGATGCTGAGTCATTGAGTCTATTCAAGGCGGAGATAGATTTTTAGAATCTAGGGGAATCAAGGGATATGGGGATCAGGCGGGAAAGTGGAGTTGAGGTCAAAGATCAGCCATGATTTTATTGAACAGGCTCGAAGTGCCATATGGCCTACTCCTGCTTCTAAGTCTTATGTTCTTATGTTTAAAATATTAGTTATCTGTTCACAAACAACTCAATATATGATCTGTAAACAGTGATTAAATATGACCTCAATCTTTTTTGATTACTATGTCTTGAGTGTTAAGCTTATTTTTCTTAATTAGCTGTAAGCCAGGTTTAAGATGGATTCCATTTTCTTATCCTTAAACCTAAAACAGAATTAGTCATCAGCAGACTGGCTGACCAATACTTTAAGGAGCCAAAATTGCCCTCTGTCTGAAACGGGTGGCACCTACCACTTTTCAAGTGTTCCCTCCCCCCCCACCCCCCCCCCCCCCCCCCACCCCATCCAATGCAGGGGGGAGGACAATCTGCCGAAATGCAAGTCTTTGTATTTTGTTTCCGGTCTGAGCGGTGTTAGTGTTGGGAGAGGGGCGGAATGGTGGGCGGGTCGGAGCAGCTGCCGGGAGAGGGGCAGAAGTGGGGCGGGTCGGAGTGGCCGACATTTCAAGTCCCCATGCCCACGCTGATGACATCATCGCGCTGACGCGTCACAATGTCTCTCCCCTTCAGTTAAAGGGGAGGGCCGCTGCGAATTCTGCAGCCACTTTAGTGGCAAACAGGGAAGATTTCGGCCAGGCCAGCAGCCTGGCACCCAAGAGAGGGTGCCAGGCTGCCTGTTGGCGGCCCGGCCAAACCCGCAGGCGTAACGGTAGGCCCGACCTGGCAGTCGGCCAACGAAAAAAAATAAAATGGAGTTGCCGGCAGCGCGGCCTCCCCTTTAAGAGCGGCCATGCCGCCCAGCCACAAAAAGAGTGCAGACAGAAAAAGCTGTCAGTGGCACCGATCAGTGGTGGCGTCGCTCCCGTGTGGCAATTCCACGCCAGGCAATTTCATAAAGGGGGTCGCTGCCGGTCAAAGGGGTCGGCGCATGCACGACATGGTGGGAAAATGGCAGGGCAGTCCTTTACACCACTCCAAAACTAAAGGAGGGCAATATACAAAATGGCGGCGACTCGACGGCCAGTCCACACCGACCTGTGGCCGCCGCTTTCAGGCGACCCTAGCTCTTATAGAATTTCAGCCTCTTTCTTTGGATCTGTATGTGAAATAGCTTATGTGCTTCAAATTGATGTGAATGACTCATTAGACAGGCTCCAGGCTCTGCAGCTTAATTCATCAATAGCTGTTGTGTCCCACAGTCTGCAGTTACAAATCTATTAAGCTAGCTCGGATTTCAGACACTGGACTTTAAATTTTCCAATTAGGATTGTCCAATTCATGGGTGATCCTAATCAGAGGAGCAGGTCAAGCTCTATTTTGCCAAAATTAACCCACTTTAGGTCACGTACAATTTCCCATTGGTGGAGAATGTCAGCATTGAAAATGCCTGCCTTCAAACAGACACGCGTTGTTTTGAAATATTAATTTGAGCCATTTCCTGATAATCAGACATGCAATGCATTCTTTTGTAATCATACCCGTGCGAAATGGCCATACCAGGTTGCTTGCTAATAAGTATATGGAACATCATAAAAAGGCCACAGTAATGTTAATTTTCAATCCTTTCTTTATCGTTTTATTTTCTGCTCGCACTTGGGTTCTCATGCGCCTTTGTGACAGTTGTTGGTTGATTTTTTTCCCCAACACCATTATTGGCCCAAATGGGAAACTCCCGACCGGACATTTTTGGAAGAGGGGAAGAAGAACAATTTAAGAATTCTCAACCAGTCAAGCTGCACAGAGGGTGTTCTGTGCCCACCAGTACTTGCACACCTACTTCTGCAGGAAGCTATGACCATACCTCACTTTGACAGATGATTAGTACATGCAGAAGCTATAATTCCCAAAGGATGCTGGAATGGGACACCGAGATATGTGAATGCCTGAGTAACCCTCCAGTTGGATGGTCCTTCAGAAGCATCCCAGTCCCAGTCTGTCACACTTCCAGTGGTACTGCATGCCAAAAGGCCTGCCTGGGTAATCCCCATTCAGCAGATGTCACCAGCCATATCTGCAGGCACTGTGGTACCCGTCTGATAAGAACCATGAGGAACTATCTTAAGGGTCAGAGTCAGCAGAGAACTGATGACAGCAGGGCTTAGAGGGTTTAATTATGAGGACAGGTTGTGTAAACTTGGCTTGTATTCACTTGAGTTTAGAAGATTGAGGGGTGATTTGATCAAGGCGTTTAAAATATTAAACGGATTCGATAAGGTAGATATAAAGAAACTATTTCCTCTGGCGGGGGAATCGAGAACAAGTTGACATGATGTTAAATTTAGAGTCGGGCCATTTAGGAATAAAATCACAACGGGAAATCTGGAATTCTTTCCCGAAATGACTGTGAATACTATTGGAGCTTTCCAGACTGATAGATTTTTCTTGGGTAAGGGTATCAAAGGATATGGAGCTAAGGTGGGTAGATGGACTTGAGGTACAAATCAACCATGATCTAATTGAATGGCAGAGCAGGCTCAAGAGGCTGAATATCCTGCTCCTGTTCCGATGTTCATCGAGGCAGAGTTGTGCCGTAAACTACAAGGACACTTGCAACTACTTTGCAGCATAGGGCTGATACAACTATTTTGTTGAAAGTGCTTCCTCGCCGTCGGGGAATTGAACCCCGGTCTCCCACGTGACAGGCGGGGATATTAACAAGGAACTGCCAATGATTGTAATTGTCAGCTGCTTTCTCCAGTCTGCCTTGACCTCCTTGTGGCCATGATGCGATGTTGATTTACGGGGATGCTACCATTGAGTGGTGGGCAACCCTCCTTGCAAGCATCTCGTGCAGCGCTATATTCACTTCAGCATTCATGAAACAAAGGGTCAGGTTCTTGGCTACGCGGCCACCTGTCTGCATACACTGTGGATTTTCTTTCACTTCACTTTGCCTGTCACTTCTTACTCCTTTCCCTCATCAGTCTTGGCAAAGGGCACTAATGGGTTCAGATGTGTTTTAAGCCTTTCCAAAGGTTCTGAGCATTTTTGTCACCTTATTCTGATACTTGGCTTTAATGGATGCCCTCCCCATAAATTTCACTTAGCTGCAATTTTCTGTTCTCGGTGCTAATGTACTATCTGAATCCATCCAATTGTGTACCTAGAACTATTTTAATCAGCTAACCTTGGAAAATTCTATGCAAACCTCTTTCTGTCTAAAATCCCCATTTTTAACCATTTGAATCTGAACACCCATATCAGAAAGTCTAAAGTACTTGCATTTACTTATCGAAGTAAACTATCCCTCATCGTCCTTCTCAGCCTGTCTGCAGTCTTTAACACGGTTGACCACTCTATCCTCCTCCAACGCCTCTCCACCGTCATCCAGCTGGGTGGGACTGCACTCATCTGGTTCCATTCTTATCTGTCTAATCGTAGCCAGAGAATCACCTGCAATGGCTTCTCTTCCTGCTCCTGCATCGTTACCTCTGGTGTTCCCCAAGGATCTATCATTAACCCCCTCCTATTTCTCACCTACATGCTGCCCCTTGGCGACATAATCTGAAAACACATCTCTAAATTGTCAGACTGCTTGTCCGACATCCAGTATTGGATGAGCAGAAATTTTCTCTAGTTAAATATTGGGAAGACTAAAGCCATTGTTTTTGGTCCCCACCACATCTCCATTCCATAGCCATTGACTCTATCCCATTCCCTAAAATTTGTCTGAGGCTGAACCACATTGTTCACAACCTTGGTGGCATATTTGACCCTGAAATGAACTTTCAACCACACATCCACGGCATAACTGAGACTGGCTATTTTCCCCTTTGTAACATCGCCTGACTTCGCCCCTGCCTCAGCTCATCCACTGCTGAAACCCTTTGTTATCTCTAAACTTGATTATTCCAACCACCCCTAGCTGGCCTCTCGCATTCTATCCTAAGTAAACTTGAGGCCATCCACAACTCGGCTGCCTGTGTTCTAACTCTCATTAAGTCCCATTCACCCATCTCCTGTGCACGCTGACCTACATTGGCTCCTAGTTAAGCAACGCCTATATTTCAAAATTCGCATCCTTGCTTTCAAATCCCTCCATGGCCTCGCCTCTCCCTATCTCTGTAATCTACTCCAGCCCCACAATCCCCCGAGATGTCTGCGCTCTTCTAATTCTGCCCTCTTGAGCATCCCTGATTATAATTGCTCAACCGTTTGTAGCTGTGCCTTCTGTTGTCTAGGTTCTAAGCTCTGGAATTCCCTCCCTAAACCTCTCTACCTTTCTTTCCTCCTTCAAAACGCTCCTTAAAACCTACCTCTTTGACCAAGCTTTCAGTCATCTGCCCTAATTTTTTGTCTTATAATACTCTTTTGACGTGCCCTGGGACGTTTTACTATGTTAAAGGTGCTATATAAATATGTTATTGTTAATTATCATTTAGTTGGATATCCCTTGTAATATTTTATCTTCAATTTTATAAAGTATTAACAATGTGTACATTCGTCACATCAAAATAGTATTGTTATACTCACAATTAAATGACATCAAGGAAATTTGGCTTTAAGATGAAAGTTTTTGCTGCTGGGAAGACTTTTCAAGAGGGATCGACTGAGAGCTGTAGAAAATTTGAAGCAGAACTCTTGCAGAAAGCTGGCACGGGCTTGACGGGCAGAATGGCCTCCTGTGTTGTAACCATTCTCTGATTCTATAAACTCTATTTATATGCAGGAGGATACTTGGAATAAATCTCTCCTTAAACCCAAAATGTATTAATTGCTTCCCAGAGCTGTTGGTTAAGCAAGGAGAAGTTGTTCTTTTCTTCTAGAGGAACAAAGCTGGAAAGAGCAACTGGCTCTTTGGGCTGAATTTTACCCAAAGCTGTTTTTTGGCATACTTGAAGAGTACGCCTAGTTTTCTGGGGGGTCCAAGTACGCCAAAAAAAAATGTTTCAAATTTCCCCATTTGATTTCTTCACTTTAGCACAGTCTAGTTTGTCCTTTAGTTTTGGGGGTGGAGCCTTGATCTGCGCCAAAAAGATCAGGTTACCACGGTAACAAGGGACACAATGCAGGCTGAGGCTGGAAAGTGAAATATACAACCAGCTCGCAACCTGCACGAGCACCTTAAAATACATTGCAGCACCTTCCCAAGCACAAATGCATTGTAGCAACTTACCTCCATTAAATTATTAAAGTCCCCCCACCCGATGCCGGTGCCGATCCCCGCTCCTATCCCAAGCCGAGGAGCCTCCTTCCTCCCGGTCCCGCACCTAGCCCTGGCCGAGTGGCCTCCCGGTCCGCTCCACCGCACCTATCCCAGGCCAAATGGCCTCCTCCCTCCCAGTCCCCACACCTAACTATACCCGAAAGGCTTCCCCCCCCCTCCCCCTCTCTCTTACCTCTCCTGCTGCTGCTGCAATTATCTGCGCCGATTTCCTTAACTTTCCAGAAGGTTTTTCTACAGAGGCCACATATGCTGGCCTAAGCAGAACTGGAGTAGCTCTCAGTTGGCCTAACTGGCCAAAATTGGCGCGGGTGGCAAGTTATGCCCCTTTTGGTTGAAAAAAAACTTACCTAAAAAAATTGTAACTAACTGAGTTACGCTGGTGCAAGTTGATTGGGGCAGTTTGGGTTTTTTAACTTAGGCCAAAAAAAATGGCACAAATCACTGGGGAAAATTATAACTGTGCAATTACTTTGTGCTCTGAGGCTTCTTACCCGAATCCGAAACTGATTTGCTTAATTTGTTAAGAAAGTACATCATAACTTTAACCGTTACAATTCTGGCTTGGCATGTGATGATTGCCATGTTCAAATTTACAGGAGATATAGAGGGAATTCTATGTAAATGCACGTGTCATGTGACTGCAAAACGGGATAATTGTTAATCCTGGACTATACCATTTAAGGTGTGCTTACCTGAATTACAAGGTATACCGTTTATTCATTGGGTGGGTGCCTGGTAAAAGCATTAAAAGGGAAACCATGTTTAAAAGCCGAAACTCAGAAAGTTTGGTTGGTGAATCAGGAGAAAAGTTTGAAAATTGAGAACATATCCTCAGCATCTGTTAATTCTGGACTAACTGTTATATTATTGAACAGAAGACTGTGTTGTTTGTGCAGAGTAAAACACATTACTCTAGAAAACTATTAAGAGACAGGACCTCTCTGAGTGTGTAATAAAAATCAATGTAATGATGCAGTGCTTTATCAATCACAGCAACATTTTTATATTTTTCAAAATGCCTCAGGAGCTATATTAGGGATTGGGGAGAGGAATATTCTTGCTTTGAACAAAACAGTGAGGGTGGGCGGTAGCTGCTTGAAGTTGCCTGACTGGCGGGTAAGTGAAGCTAACTATACTGTGTTGCTGTTTGACAATGCGGCTGAGAAAACTGGACCCGACTAGTTCCAGCTAGTTTTGTGTTCTGACTCATGCTGGCTGCAAAAGCGATGTATTTTGACACAAAGGTTACTATTCAATCTGGCTTTAGAGTATTGTAATTGATGGGCATCAGAATTCTGCAGCATGTCGTCGAAATGTCAGTAACTATTAGGAGACCATTTACGAGCTAGTCCATTTATTGTGTAGGTTAAGGCATGTAATGTTGTAACGGAACAAATAGCTCGAGAATGTTTGAGCTTATTTGCAGACTCTGAGCACTGGCGCTAGCATGAGTTTCTCTCCAAGTCCAAGACAGTAGCAATGTAATTGGACATGGGGTAGGAACACTTTTGGTCCAAAGCGTAACTCTCTTTTTCCCCCCTCCCCACTTACCAAATTCTAATCGATTGGAGGACACAACAGTAATGCAAACAACAGCACTTTTTTGAAATAAGGCAGGCAGGTTACTTACTTACTGCAGAGCAATAGCCACTTGTCATGCCGATGGTAATGCTATTCCACCACAGACACAGGCCCAGAAATGTGGGCGCGTCCATTTTTGGGGCGCAGGGTGCATTCCCTGTGCCTGAACGGTGAAGCCTGTTTCTCCCCAGATATTGGCCTCTGGCCTCATTACAATGGAGCCGGGGAATGTGGGATTTAGGGTCCCAGAATTGTGGGGTCAGGCTAGAAATCAGGGTGGGGTGGGGGTGCTGGAAGATCGGCCAGTTGCGAATCGGGGGAATGCGGGAATGTGGGGCGGCCAGGGAACACTGGGTTGGTAATCGAGAGGGAGTCGGACGTCCGGGCCAGGAGCTGCGGCGATTGAGGGCAGCTATGGTGACTTGGGAGGGGTATAGCCAGGGGGAGAGAAAAACAGCATTGAAGGGAGGCAGGGGGTGGAGTGGCGCTGATTGATTCCTTTTAATGTGTGGCCAGGAGGAGCACTCCTGCTTCTCCCGGCTTTTCATTCAGGTAAATTACTTACCTCGCAAGCAAACCCCAGCCCTGGATTCCCCAAGTGCAGTTAGCAAACCAATCTTGGACAGAAGGTCTCAAACAGGTATTGCACCCTTATTTGCATATGCTTCAGGCGTGGGTAAAGGGCTCTTTGTTTTTTGCACTTGCCCAATCTGGCGGCCCTCCATATTGGGACCATATTAAAGCGAGTAGCAATTTGCTGATTGTCAAATCAGAAAGAAAGACTTGCATTTATATAGTGCCATTCACGACCACTGGACGTCTCAAAGTGCTTTATAAGGTACTTTATAATGTAGGAATCGCGGCAGCCAATTTGCGCACAGCAAGCTCCCACAAACAGCAATGTGATAATGATCAGATAATCTATTTTTGTTATGTTGATTGAGGGATAAATATTGTCCAGGACACTGGGGATAATTCTCCTGCTCTTTTTCGAAATACTGCCATGGAATGTTTTATGTCCACCTGAGAGCAGACGGGGCCTCGGTTTAACATCCGAAAGATGCACAGTTGAAATTATAACATTTTGGTTGGATTACTTATATATGGCCAAACAAAATAAAATGAGTTATGCCTTATGCTCATGATATAAGGTTTCACTAATAGAAAGGTAAAATTTGATTGCAACAATACACAATCACATTGAAGTGGTTATGGCTGATGCAACATTACATTGCAAACTATGAAATTATTGACCTGCAGGTACATGCTGCATATTATGTCAGCATCCTATTTATATACCTTTACATGTAGCTTAGAATTTTAATCATCCATATTGCCTCTGGTCTCATGCAGTTGGTGGAGCTGCTTTACTCAACTCTTGGCTGATGTGAAATAACAATATTTATTTTAAAATCCCAACCCCGTTCAATTACAGTCCAGTCATCTTAATTCAAAATGGTTTATCTTGAATGATCTATTACTTTCAAATTGAAATCATGCAGAAAATGCCTCCCGTTGAAAAGTAATTAATTTTTTTTTAAATAAAACCTATTGAATTGATCTTTCTCTCCAAACAGCTCCTGATCAGTGCTGCTTCATTCAAGTTCAGTCGGCCACAGCAGCTATCCTTCTTGTGCCATTTTGTGAATATAACAATTAGAACCAGGAGTAGGCCACACGGCCCCTCAAGCTTGTTCCGCCATTCAATAAGATCGTGGCTGACCTTTGACCTCCGCTCCACTTTCCCACCTGATCTCCATATCGCTCGATTCCCTTAGTATCCAAAAACCTATCTATCTCAGCCTTGAATATACTCAACGACTCAGCATCCACAGTCCTTTGGGGTAGAGAATTTCAAAGATTCCAAACCTTCTGAGTGAAGAAATTACTCCTCATCTCAGTCTTAAATGGCCAACCCCTTATCCTGAAACAATGCCCTGTAGTTCTAGACTCCCCAGTCAGGGGAAACAACTTCTCAGCAACTACCCCATCAATCCCCCTCAGAATCTTATATGTTTCAACGTGAAATGACCAAACTTTGAATTGTGCAGTTTGTACAGTGCTTATGTTTTAATCACGTGCATTTCCACAGTTACTTTGGTGTTTTGTGGGAATGTTTTAAGGTTCCAGTAGTGTTTGGTGCTGCTGTTTATTTAAAATTGCTTGAAATTACTGGTTGTGAATTTTTAATTTTGAGCAAAAATTGAGCCAATTAACTGGAGTAGGCTGGATAGCATCCTGCCTCCCTCTCTCAGAAGCCTATTTATGAAGAGAGGATATCATAACTCTAATTAATGGACCAGACAGAAGAGCTACTCATGCCTCCTGCTAGCTTTTACAAAGTTTCATCACCATAGTTACCAACAAAAGGGGGAGTCATTCCCAGTGCAAACATAGTGATTTAGCCTAACCAAGGAGGCGTCCCTCTTGAAAAAACAAAATTAGTTCATCGTCCTTCTAATGACCCACTTTTATCTTTAATTACCAGCTGTCCACTCGGGTACAACTGTGGCCATTATCTGGGTTATCTGGAAACTAGCCATTATCCTACTGGTAAGAAATAACCCTTACTCCACCAAAGGCCCTGCAGAAATCAATTGGTAGGGTTAAGTTGAATGCTAGTAAAAGCCGTAACATTTTGAAACAATTTATCCTACCATCTTAATATTTACATTCCATTTAATTCATAATAACAATAGTGGAAAGATTCAGCCATGATGGAAGCGGTTTGCATATGTTTCAGGGTGATGCATCTCTTCCCTCAAAGCTGATGTGTATACTGAGTTCAATTTTCTCTCCGGGAAAGAGCTTGCGTGACTTGACGCCTTTGTTAAAATATTAATACTGCTAAGGTCGATCCGAAAATGGGAATTTCTACTGTAATCTGTGATGTAACAGCTCCAGCACTGCCAATGCAGAGTCTCATTTGAAGGGAATAAGAACTTTAGAAATAGGAGTAGGAGTAGGCCATTGTGCCCTCGAGTCTGCTCTGCCATTTAATAAGATCATGGCTGATCTGATTCTGGCTCAGCTCGATTTCCCTGCCCGCTCCCATAACCCTTCACTCCTTTGTCGTTCAAAAATCTGTCTATCTCCACCTTAAATATATTCAATGACCCAGCCGCCACAGCTCTCTGGGGCAGAGAATTCCACAGATTTACGACCCTCAGAGAAGAAATTTCTCCTCATCTCAGTTCTTAATGGGCGACCCCTTATTCTTAAACTATGCCCCCTAGTTCTAGAGAATTGGGTCAGAGAATTGGGGCTGGAGTGTTGTAACCTTGTAACCTTTGAATGTGGCTCCCCATTGGAATCAGAGGATCAGCAAGTTACCCTGAATTGCAATGTCCCTTCTGACCTCTCACCATAAAACAGGGAATGTCCCGCATTTTGTTTCACTGCAAGTGGAATCTGACATCACATCAACAAACCATCCAGCGTGCCACACTGTATAATAGAGCCCTTTTTTAAAGAAAATAGCTGGCTTTATGTTTAAAAACAGAAAGAGGCCGTCTACAAGACTTTAAGGAACTATTCCAATATTCGGGCTCATATGATGTTCAAGGCCACTAGTTTACAGTTTTCACAGAAAAATGGAGTCGCGAAATTCAGTCCCTAAAACACCAGTCAAAAATCCTATAATCCTGTGCAATAAAAAACTGAATTGAACATCTTCAATTGAACTGAAGCAATGGCTCTAACTGTAAGTAGATGGCATCAAGGAATACAATGCCTGAAATGGCAGTAAAGATCCCATGCTTGTTCACTCACTTATTCGGTGGCTCTGATGATGACATACTATTTGAGCTTTGCTGTTGTGACTCTTGATGGAGAATGACTTGCTTTTAACATTGTAAACATGGATGAGACTTCTGATCTGGATTTTGAGCAAAGTCTTTTTGAACGCAATCTCGCTAATAAGGCGTCATTTTCTCTCCTCTATTTATGGTGTTATTGCATAGAGCAACAAGGTGAATCTTCCCCCGATGTGAGTTGAACCCTATATGGGATTTGCCCTCTTTGTAATTGTTTTATAAAGTACACAGGTGCTTCAAGCAAAGTGAGAATCTAAACTGGTGCATATACCCAGGGCCCTATTATTCAGTCATTTGTTAGGCTTCGATAGAAATGAAAGGGGACATCATCCCAGTTCAATGGTTAATGCCTCCTAGATTAAAAAAAAATGATATTTAAAACTTTGAAGCCAAAGACATCAAGTAAAATTTTAATAAATCTATTTCAGCGTGACTGCAAGAGTCATTACATTTTGAATCTATTACAAATGTACTTGGACGATCAAATCTTGGCTCTCGTATTCCCCTTTTCTGTGCTTCTGCCCTGCACCTCCCCCTACCCATCCCCACCGTCTCAGTTCCCCTGGTCCTCACATCCGCATCCGCCATTTCTGCCAACTACAATATGATCCCACCACACTTATTTTCCCCTCCACTTCCCTCCCTGCTTTCTGAAGGGACCACTCTGTTTGTGACACCCCAGTTCACTCTTCCAGCACCCCCTACTTCCTACTGCCCTTCCCCTGGCATGTTCCCATGCAAATGCAGGAGCTGCAACATCTGCCCATTCACCTTCTCTCACACAGTTGTCCTGCCTTCTGTGTGAGACAACAATTACTTCCTCTAACTTACATACTGTGTTCACTGCTAAGGTCTTCTCTACACTGAGGAGCCCAAATGCAGATTAGGTGATTGCTTTGCTGAACACCTACGTTCTGTCTTCAAGTGCAACCCTGAGCTACCTGTTGCTTGTCACACCCCACCTCTCCCATTCCCACCCTGACCCCGCTCTCATTGGCCTCGTACACTGTTCCAATGAAGCTCAATGCAAGCTTCAATAACAATATCTCATCTTGCTCCTAGGCACCCTGCAACTCTTTACTAATGTCAGACTTTTAAAATTTTACACTTGACCCCTAAGTTTTCCACAATTTTCATCTCATTTTCTTGTATTTCCCAAGGCCTCCCACTTCCTTAGTTATTTACAAACCATTAGTCTCTTTAATATCATGATGCTTCTGTCCATTAATTGACTGAGTGTTCCATCGTTCCATTCACTTCCTCTCTGGATTAGTCTGTAATATATATATATATATATATTTATATATATATATATATATATATATGTGTTGATATAATATATGTTATATGTATTGATATAATATATGTTTTATATATATATATAGATATAATATGTTATATATATATATATATTTATATGATATATATATATATATTTATATGATATATATATATATATGATATATATATATATATTTATATGATATATATATATATATATATATATTTATATAATATGTTATATATATATATATATATATATATATATATAGATATTTATATAATATGTTATATATATATATATATATATATAGATATTTATATAATATGTTATATATATATATATATATATAGATATTTATATAATATGTTTTATATATATATATATAAAAATGTGTATATTCCCTTTTTTCTGACTGTATTGATATGCCTGTCCACCTCTTATTTTTCCATTTTGAGGAAGGGACACTAACATTAACACACTGTACATTAACTTGCCTGTTCTCTCTGCAGATGCTGAATAGCCTGCGGTGTATTTCCACAGTTTCCGTTTTTGTATCAACCTCGTGTATTCTGCAGGGATCATAGCCATGATAGAATACAAAGCAAAATATTCTGTCCATAAATCATTCTACCCTACCTCACACTGATTTGAAACATTTATTTCAAGAGATGTGCTTCAAGGTCGCCTTGACTGAACAATGTGACAAGATTTCATTAAAGAATGAACTTGCATATTTACTGCACTTTTCACAACCTTGGGATGCCCCAATGCGCTTTACAGTCAATGAAGTACGTTTAAAACATTGGGCTCAATTTTCCCGGGTCATTTGCGCGTTTTTTTGGCACGCGCCATTTTTTCTGGCGTAATTATTTAATTCAACGTTTCCCCCGGAATCTACGGCGGCGTAACTGCTTTAGTTACAATTTTTCTCGGTTAGGTTTTTGTGATATCATAGGGGGTGTTCCCTCATGTCCGCGCCAGTTTTCAGCATTTTTTCGCAGTTTGCCCAAAAATTTCGGAAGGCTTCTGCACTGAGCCCGGGGAGGGAGGTGCCGATCAGAAGGTTGCTGCACTAGGCACAAGACTACAATGAGTTGGGGTGGGTGGGGGAGAGAGAATTCCATCCATACAGACCTTGGGGAGAGAGAACAAAGAACCTGTCTTGCCTGCTGTGTTAATAATGGAACAAATAATGAAACTGATTCAGATTTCATGTAAAATATATTTTATTCAAAAGTTTAACAAACATTTCTTTGTACTTAACTTAACTTTAATAAAATTGCTCTTGTATCAAGCTTTAAAGTTTTCATTTACGATCATTTAAAAACTTTAAGATCACTTACTAACTTTTAAACTTGTAAATTTACATAACTTACAAAAATCTTTTAATTTGAGAACAACAGTAACAATAATAATAACTGTTATGTCTCAAATAAAGCAATGTGACTGAGTACTGTAGATTGAGTAAGTGTGACCTTAGTCTCTTTATTCTGTCTCCAGAGTGCTGGCACAGCATGGGAGGCCTGTTTATTTGCAGTGCTCCCAAGGGATGCTGGGATCCCTTGGGACGCCAACAGATGCACCCGCTGGTGGCGGTAGAATGCTGGTTGCAAGATGTTGCATACATAATAATAACAACAACAGTAGCAAAGAAAGGCTGCACCCATCTCTCCTCCACCTTATTCTGAAACCGTCCGCCGTGCTTGTTCTTGGTGACTCCACCACCCCTGCCCACAGGCAGTGGCGTAGTGTTTCTTGGTTTGGTACCAAGCTTTTTCTTTCTAAGATCTTGGGTAGTGCGCACCTGTTGAGGGGGAGGAGGGGGCGGCAGGCAGCAATGTGGAGGGCCCAGGCGGTAATGTGGAGGGCCCGGCTTGGGGCTCTTCAGAGTCTGGTGTGGGGACTGGTGTGGGAGTGGCAGTTGATTCTGGGTCTGGGCGTATTCCCTTATTGCAGCAGCTACCTCCAACAGTCCCTCATGCACCCTGACAGTGTCTCAGCGGCCTGCAACATTCCCTCCCTCATTTTCAGTGATGGTGTTTGCACCATCTCTGACATTCGCTCCCTGATGTTCAGTGACAGCGCATCAGCTACCTGTGACATTCCCTCCTTCATGGTCACTGACATCGTTCCCATTTCTCGTGAGGTTGCTGTTACTTCTCCCGACAGTCCCGCTACCTCATCACCCACCCCACTGATGGTGTCCAGGAGTAAAGTCAATGCTCTCCTCACTCATCGCCATCATCTGAACCACATCTGTTAGATCCGGCACCTCAGGTCGGGCTCTCCTTCCCCTCCTCCCCACGGGTGTGGCTCGCGCCCCATCACTGGCATCAGCAGCTTCGGACATTAGGAAACCATGGCATGTCCCACCAACACTCAAACCATTAGTCATAGAAGGGGCTAGCACCTCGATGGGCGGCGCCTGCACCTCCACCAAAGTCAGTAAAACAGTGGGGGCTTCATCCATCTCTAACCCCTCCCCCTCCCCCTCACCTCAATGCTCTTGGTCTGGAAGGTGGGATTGAAAGATGATCTCTTCAGGCTCGTCCTCGTCTGAATCTTCTGCATCGTCTGGGTTGGCTTCAAGTTCTGCAGAATATAACAGAGCACAGACAAATGGTTAGCAGCAGAGGAGGGGGGCAGGGTGGCATGAGTAGGCTCACACAGTGCAGGCAGCCGGCTGATTTGAAGAACCACGATGAATGATAGCACATTGCATCAACCGAAGCGTTGCTGACAGAGACATCCCGATGAACTGAAGCATGGCTAGCCGGCGCAGTACTTAACATTTATCAAAGGCAGACACTGGAATTTGCAGAACTTACCCTTTCCCTTGAGTGTGGGTCCAGCTTGTGCAATGGAAGTTGCTTTTCTCCAGGCAGGACCCATAAAAAGCAGCGACCCTCTCTTCCAAATCTGCCAGAGGTTGCAGATTTGCCGGGCCGCCTCCTAGTCGAGTTCTTTCCCTTTTATTTTGTGTCACCTCCCTCTGCAAAGATGAAAATGCAACTTTTTAGAGAGGGTGTCTTTCTGCTGGGTGGGTCATATACAGCTGGTCACATTTACAATTCCATTGAATAAATGAAAATATTACTTGCACTAAGTACTTGACCAAGGTCCTGCCACTTCTTTTTACACTGGTCTCCAGATCTTGTGGTGGTCACCATTGCGCAATAATCTTCTGCAACTTAGTTCCACCGTTTCTTCATTTCTTTGGGTGGAACTTTTATGTGACCTCTGCTGGTGTCCAGCTCCTGCCATCTGCCCTCAATCACAGTAACTAGTGTCCCCACTTCATCCTGTAAGAAATTCTTGGTCCTTGCACCACGTTGCATCTTGTATTGCTGCCGCTCCGATTTTTCCAATGCTCTCACACAGCACTCCTTTTCACACACACAACTGGCTCTTTAAAAATGGCCGATTGCCGAAATGGAGCTGTACTGTGCATGCGCATCCATTGAAATAACGTCAAAAACGTCACCTTTTTTGTCGCTCATGCACAGAAGGTACGGCATCGTTTTTTTCGGCGCAGACAGCAGGCTCCACCCCCTGAGGTGACTGGACACGCTGCGCGGCGCAAATTGAATTATACATCGGGGAAACTTTGACAAAATATTTCTGGCCTAGAAAAATGGGCGTAATTCTGGCAATATGCCAGAAAACGGGCTTGTGCAAAATTGAGCCCATAGTCACTGCTGGAACATCAGCAAATGCAGCAGCCAAATTTTGCACAGCAAGGTTCCACCAACAGCAATGAGATAAAGGACCAGATCATCTGTTTTGGTTGTGGGATAAATGTTAGATGGAACTCCTTTCAGCTGTCTGCTCTCTCAAGGGGATATATTATGGATCCCATCACACTATTTTGAAGAAGAGCAGGGGAGTTATCCCCAGTGTCCTGGCTAATATCTATCCCTCAATAAACACAACAAAACAGTTTATCTGGTCATTATCACATTGCTGTTCTGTTTGTGGGAGCTTGTTGTGAGCAAATTGGCTGCCGCGTTTCCCACATTACAACAGTGACTACACTCCAAAAGTAATTTGTTGGCTGTAAAGCACTTTGAGACGTCTGGTCATCTTTCTTTCCCCTTTTCCTTTTTCTTTTTCTTTTCCGTTCTTTTTCTTTCTTTCTGATCGATGCGGTGTTTTACCAGTGCTCAGGCAGCCATCTTCTGCAACGGGTAAAAATGACTCTCCGGCACAAGGTCAAAGGTCAGCAGCTGACAATGTCATATCACTGCATGGAAATTCAGTCCAGGGTTTCAAAATGGAGCTTGGCTGACGCACCAGATCCACCTTTTTAGACTCACTTTCTAATCAGCTTTTTGAACATGCTTTCCTGTTGGGATCCTGCCAGCTCTGCCGATTGTGTCTTACAATAGTGCTCGTTTTTGGCTGCTGTCCGCAACCTTGCTCCATTCTGGTTTCTATAGGGACCCAACTGCTAATGAGTCTCCTTCCTCTGATTCAGAGGTGAATCCTGGCTCCCTTGCTTAAATCCAGTTATCCTCACCTCCTCTCCCGTGGGCTCTGACTCAATAACAACAACTTGCATCTATATAGTGCCTTTAAAGTAGTAAAGTGTCCCAAGGCGCTTCACAGCAGTGTTATCAAACAGAATTTGACACCAAACTACATAAGGGGCTATTAGGGCAGATGGTCAAAAGCTTCGACAAAGAGCGCCTTAAAGGAGGAAAGAGAGGTAGAGAGGCAGAGAGGCGGAGAGGTTTAGGGAGGGAATTCTAGAGCTTAGGGCCTCGGCAGCTGAAGGCACGGCCACCAATGGTGGAGCGATTAAAATCAGGGATGCCCAAGAGGACATTATTGAAAGAGTGTAGAGGTTGCAGGGTTGGAGGAGACTGCAGAGATAGGGAAGGGCGAGGCCATGGAGGGATTTGAAAGCACAGATGAAAATTTTAAAATCGAGGTCAGCGAGCACATGGGTGAAGTATCGGGAATGGTCGCATAGTGGCTATGTTATTGGACTAGTAATCCAGAGCCCTGGACTAATGATCCAGATACGTGAGTTCAAATCCCATCATGGCAGCTGGGAAATTTAAATTCAGTGAATTAAATAAATCTGGAATTTAAAAACTTGTGTCAGTAAGTGGTGACCATAAAACTATCATTGTCATAAAAGCCCATCTGGTTCACTACTGTCACCTTCGGAGAAGGAAATCTATCATCCCTACCCAGTCTGTCCTATTTGTGACTCCAGACCCACAGCAGTGTGGTTGGCTCTTAACTGCCCACTGGAATGGCCGAGTTCGCCACTTGGCTGCATCAATCCACTACAAGTAATAGCGGTTCAAGAAGGCGGTTCACCACCACCTTCTCAAGGGCAATTAGAGATGGCCAATAAATGCTGGCCTTGCCAGAGACGCCCACATTTCATGAATGAATATATTTTTTTTTAAGTGTAATGGGACTTGGGATACTGGCAGCAGAGTTGGGGGTTCCATGGTCACCAACATCCCTTGCCCCCAGCAACCCCCCTGCCCCTATATGTGCAGGATATGTTTGGGAAGCTGGAAAAGTGAACATTTAACTCAAGGCCTCTTGTGCATTCCCAATTTTCATCGCTCCACCATTGGTGGCCGCGCCTTCAGCTGTCAAGGCCCTAAGCTCTGGAATTCCCTCCCTAACTCTCTCTACCTTCCTCCTCCTTTAATATGCTCCTTAATATCTCTTCGTCTAAACTCTTGGTTAGCTGCCCTGATATCTCCTTGTGCGGCTTGCAATGTTCCCTCAAAGTTTTTTTTTCGTGCACGGTCTCTTTAAGTTGCCTATTCAATTTTCCGTGCATGCGCGGTTTCTCCCATTGTAAAGCTGGTTTACTGAGAGTAATTATTGCACCTCTGCTATTGTCTCAACTGAGATCGGCTAACTTGGCAGAGACCAAAGTATCAAACCTGGGACTTTCCTGGACCGTGTGTCTCAACTAGTCATTGGCTAAACCTTACTACGCCATTGGAAAGTCATTGAGCTCATTGAATTCCCCTGCTCTTCAGGGCAGACAGAGCTCTCCGTTCTCCCTCAGCACTGCACTGTGACAGCCTAGATATTTTTGTGCTCAAGTCCCTGGAGTGGGATTTGAACCCACAACATTCTGACTCAAAGTACGGCACCTCCACCAGTGCTCCATTCTCCCTCACTACTGCACTGGAGCCTCAGCCGAGATGACATGCTCAGCTCTCTGGAGTGGGACTCTGAACTGATGACCTTCTGACTCAGAGGCAAGAGTGGCACCCACTGAGCCAGGGCTGACACTAAGTTCTGTTGGGCATCTAATTCCCTTGGGGTGCGTGGCGGCAGTAAGGTGAATGTGATTATTGTCCAAGCCTTTTCCGTTATTTGTGAGAATGGCAGGGATTTCAAACTACAATTGGTCAGTTACTCACAATAGGCAATTTTCTCCTCGATATGGTTCGAGCCCTTCAGAGAACTGAAGCACATCTTCTCCTTGAGCTGCTAGACTGCCTTAAACCAGTGGGACAAGATTAAAACTATTGGGGAAATATACGTGACAGTGATGGATCTGCAATCAACTTGGCTGTCAAAGTATGTTGCAACATCTGCAACTTTTATTCCAGAGCTCCGATTCATGGAGCAGATCATTCATCTACATATCCCGGCTGTCAATCCTACTTTGACAAACAAATCGAGGAAGATTTCAAATGGGTTTCCATCATGCTTATGTCTGGTGCAGCATTTTGCAAAGGGCACTAGTGTTGGTTTTATCAACATGGAGTACAGGATCCAGCACATGTCTGTCAAACTGCAATAACTCCGAATGTTGAAGATAGTATGGTAGTGTGGTGCTTATGTTACTGGACTAGTAATCCAGTAGGCCTAGAACAATCATCCAATAGGAGTTCAAATCACAGTGCCGATAGGGCTTTCATCTTCCTTGAATTGCCCTCCGCATCAAAATTGACCCCAAGATGTTCGAGATGCCTTTGGTTAAGATCTGCAGTTTACATTTGGCTTCATATTAATTGAGAAGCACAGTCCTTTTATTGAATGCATGCTATCGTGGGAGTTTCATTTGTGCCAGTACTTGTTGCACTTTTGCAACCATAAATAACCCAGAAGGAGAGAGGGCACTGAAGAGCAGAAAGACACCGATTTAGTTCCCCACACTGTGTTGAGCTCCCTGATTTTGGGGAGGGAGGGAGGGTTGTAAAGAAGAAAGGGGGGACAGTCGTCACCAGGTTTGTGTCAACCTACTGGTTAGTTGGCTCAATAGTCTATGGTTGATTGTGTCAATAGTCTACTGGCTGGTTCGGTTAATAGTCTATGAGTGGTTGGCTCAATAGTCTATGGTTGGTTGGCTCAATAGTCTACTGGCTGGTTTGGTTAATAGTCTATGGTTTGTGGTCTTTCTTCCCTTCTTTCCTTCTTTCTTTTCTTCCTTCTTTTACTTCTTTCTTTCCTTCTTATCTATCGATACGGTGTTTTACCAGTGCTCAGGCAGCCATCTTCTGCAACGGGTAAAAATGACTCTCGGGCACAGGGTCAGAGGTCAGCAGCTCCTAATGTTTGGTTGCTTGGCTCAATAGCCTATTGTTGCTTGGCTCAATAGCCTATTGTTGCTTGGCTCAATTCTATTGTTGCTTGGCTCAATAGCCTATTGTTGCTTGGCTCAATAGCCTATTGTTGCTTGGCTCAATAGCCTATTGTTGCTTGGCTCAATAGCCTATTGTTGCTTGGCTCAATAGCCTATTGTTGCTTGGCTCAATAGTCTATTGTTGCTTGGCTCAATTCTATTGTTGCTTGGCTCAATAGCCTATTGTTGCTTGGCTCAATAGCCTGTGGTATTTCCTTTTCCTTCTTTCCTTCTTTCTTATCTATCGTTGTGGTGTTCTATCAGTGCTCACGCAGCCATCTTCTGCGACAGGTAAAAATGACTCTCGGGCACAGGGTCAGAGGTCAGCAGCTGTTGATATTTGGTTGGTTGTGTCAATAATCTATGGGTTGGCTCAACAGTCTTATGGTTGGTTGGCTCAATAATCTATGGTTGTTTGGTTCAATAGTCACATTTATTTCACATATCATGTGCTTTTATTCAGAACTGTTGAGTTTTTTGAGGCTGTTAGTCAGCTTTGAATATTTATCTGGGTTGATGCGTTCGCTTCACTGGTTTCCGTCCTCCGTTAGTGAGACACAATTTAAGCCCCAACAATGCTGCAGTTCTAGAATGACTTTAATTTCATGAAATTCATTTTCTATAATTTAAAAATATATCCTCTTTTGGCCTTTTGTGGTAAAACATATGTTCTAATTTTAACTGGCATTAGAAGCTGGTGTAATTTAAATCCGTGGAATCAAAATAATAACATTTTCAACAAAAATGAGTTTTAACAGCAAGTGTTATTTTCTTTAAATCCTGTCCAATTATTTCAGACGGCTGCTGTGGTTGTGTATTTGGATAAGGCCCGTGTAGTCGGATAGTGACCCTTCTGCCTGAGACACCAGTTGAAGTTTACAACATGTCTTAAACTAACAGCCTCTGGATTACTCCAGAGTATAATAAGTGCCCCATTTGCTTCTACAACTGTACTGTTTAAACAGCAGTCAGGCTTGTCTGGTACAGTTTTTTAAAAAACAACTTCAGGAAACTACCCTCTTGATTAAAGTGTTTGTGTTGGGGGACTGGGCAGTGACACCTGTGCTTTACCACTGATTTTCTTTGTGTCTTTACATCTGTTGCTGAAGTATTTTTCAGGATGGGAAATTTACTCCATGGTTTTTGTGCCAATTTAATTTGATGAATAAAATTATAAAATACTTATCGAAATATGTATAATTTTAGCAACTCGCCATCTGTATGAATAAAGGCGCATTATACCTTTACACATTTGCATCAAACCTCACCATAGCGCTACTTGCCCATGAAACTAACCAAAATGATGCATGGTTCTTCTCCCTCCCCAGACAAAAAAGATTTGCCCAATACTGTTTCTTAATGGTGCTTCGTTAATCGTACAGGAAAATAGGGCTCTTATCCTGAAATGAGATGCTTTTCCAAAAAATTCAAACATGACTGATTCACTGTTGGAAAATATACTTATATAAACATGGTAATGGCACTTCTAAATGCTATGCATTGATGAATTTAAATTGCTACTTCGTGGTATAATGCCATTAAGCACTAATGGCACAAAAAGCCCACGACAATTTTTATAAAATTACACCCTCGGATTCAAGTGAGTTGCAGTGGGACTTCACAAAGTACATATTTAATAGAAATGATGATGATATCAGTAAACAAAGGATAACATGATTGAGTATTTGTTGCAATGAATTTTGAAATTTTGGATGACTGTTGTGCACGGCAACTCTGGTGAGATTATTGAATCAGGGTGTAACTTAATGAAATAGTTATGAAATTCCGTGCAGATTTTAACTCTTCAGGTGCATGGGAAAGTTGTTCTCCTGCGTGGAGTGTGTAAGGAAGGTCAGCTCCGGGAAGTAAACTTCAGTTGTAACTGAAATATTTATCTGTTAAAGGAGCATTCAAATTACAGTAGTCTACCGAACATCATTCTTGGAACCAGACGTTCCACCTTCTTTGGTATGAAGGCACAAAGCCCAGGCTGATCTCTCTCCTTGTGACTGTGAGGTAATTGGGCAGTCAACACAGCATTGCGATCAACAGAATGCAAACCTGTTGAGATACAAGTCAAATCTTACCTTCTAATCACCACTGAACAAGGACATAAACCAATTGATCCACTTCCTATTATAATGGCAACTCATTAATCCATACTTTAATCTGTTATAAGAATAGGTAGCAGGTTCATTGGTTTAGTCTGGATCATATATGTGTATAAATACATACAAAAGAAAATAGCAGGTAGATCTGTGTATACACTGTAGTTATTTTGGTCTATGAACTACGTACCAAAGTATGGCAAGAGGGAACCAATAATAGGAAATCACAAATGTCATTCGTACACAAGCACTGATTCAACCCCAACAACATGCATTCAACTGGAAAGAATCTGCAGTTTTGTCAAATGAATTAAAATGAAGGTTTCAAAGATTCGACTCCACAGCAGAATCTCATTATTTGTCACAATGGAGAAGACTGGCCAGCTCTCTCTCCAGCAGATAATGGAAATTGGCAGATAATCAAAAGCGCTCTGCCTGTAGTCAAATCAAAATCAAATTGCCTTGTTATTCCATTGAGTAGTGCCGAGGTGATGCTCAATCTCCAGGCACTATGCAGAGGAACAGGAGGCGAAGACCTTCTTATGTCAAGTCTCCGTCCACTTTATGCTGCCATGGAATTTCAGTGCGGGGCACTGATGTGGACGCCTACAACAGGCACAGGACAAGGGCAGGCGTGGAAATGAGTCAGGAGGATGAATTCTTGGCTGCCTTGCTTCAGTTTCCTCTCTGTCTGAAGCAAGGGGTGCCCACGATGGGGTTGCCAAAATAAGTTTATAAGCCTTGTGCTTGGACACTGTGACGTCGTTGTGTCTGACAATATCGAGCAGTAAGGCGAGGGAGGCCCGAGATGGTAACTAGAACCTAGTGGAACCGTCTTCTGCAGTCTCTCCTGCATTCTTTGGGCCTGGACGCCTTCTGGATGCTGCTCTCCAAATATTTAACGTTTCCAGACACAAGGCCTGTGTGGGAAGTGCAACCACACCATGCAGATGACCTTATTCACCAAACTTGGGCACTCTGAGGCCTGCATAGGCACAACATACTTTGAACAGGTTTTGCCCATCCAGCACCTGGTGAGAGAAGGAATATTGGGGCTGATGAGGTGTAGCTTCTTTTGATCTGTTTAGGATACCTAATCAAATACCCAGCATTTGCCTTTAGACCCACATTTATTCTTTTTCAAAAAATAAGATATTTTCAGAAAAACATGTTGACAGCCAAGTCCTGTTATGCCCGACCCAAAGTCCTTGCTCCTTCTGGTCTCCCGGCCCGAAGTGAAATGTCAGAGCTGCATGGATGGTTCTATTGGGTACTAGATGTCCAGATAATGGGCATAATTTGCTATGGCAGGGCATCTGCCATTATTTAAACTTGTTCCTGAATGTTTAGGTGTTTAAAAATGTTGCCTGGCAAGTTGCTGAAAGTGCGAGGGAAATGTTGCAGTAAGGGCATCTGGGAACTGAGCGAACAGGACAAGCAACCGTGTAACTCCTTAACCAATCAGATTGAAGGATTATGAAATAAACAGCGCAAGGACTAAGAAGGAAGTGTAAATCAAACTGGGTGAATTCAATGTCAAATCAGGTAGAGAAAGAGAAATAAAGAGCGTGAAAGAAAGAGTGGATAAAGAGAGAGAATAGAAATAGAAAGGAAAAGTTGTTTTAGAAATGTAGAAAGTTAAAACTTTACACTTTTTTTAAATCTGAAGGAATGAGACTCCATGCCTGTAATAGTTAATTTTCAGTGCGAGGTTGATTAGCAGTAATTAACACATCACATTATTAAACGGATACTTAAACTTTAAATGACAAGACTTCACTTTCTGTGACACGTTTAGTTCGTATCTACCATGCAAATAAAACAACTTCACGCCGTTCGATGCATTTCAATGGTGAGCTAGAAAGCAAGATTCAGTTTTAGCGAAGCTAATGGATATCCTCGTTTAACCTTGCATCTGTGCTTCATCTGAAGTTGCTGTACCATTTGCACATAAATAATGGCAAGCGCGATTATCCTCACCGTTATTTTTTTGACAGCAAATTCTGGGCCCATAGCTATTTATCCTGTTGGTTGAAGAACACAGCGTCTGGAAAATCCATTTAAAACGCTCATGAAAATTCTTAGATAATCAAGAGAGAAGATAATCAAGGTTCCACTCTTTATATTAAAATATGTCTTTAAAAATGTAGATGTGATCCCGGGTTTCCCAGTATTGGTGATTCAGCCATGAGCAATTCCGGTTCAAGCATCGCAATCCTTGCCGGCTGAATAAATAGCAGCTCGCAGGCACCAGTTATAACAAATATTTCAATGGAAATGTCCACTTAACGGCAGCAGACTATTGCAACCCTGTAGCATTGAATTGATAGTTGTTTAAATTTGTTTCCTTTTGCCCTTTTTAACTAGGTGTGATCACTCAAGCCAGGATGGGTAAACAGAATAGTAAACTGCGTCCTGAGGTCCTTCAGGATCTTCGAGAGAACACAGAATTCACTGACCACGAGCTCCAGGAATGGTACAAAGGTTTCCTGAAAGACTGCCCAACTGGAAATCTGACTGTTGACGAATTTAAGAAAATATATGCAAATTTCTTCCCTTACGGCGATGCCTCCAAATTTGCTGAGCACGTATTCCGTACCTTTGACACCAATGCTGATGGAACGATTGATTTTCGAGAATTTATTATTGCGCTGAGTGTCACATCCCGTGGCAAGCTGGAGCAGAAGTTGAAGTGGGCATTCAGCATGTACGACCTGGATGGGAACGGGTACATCAGTCGGGATGAAATGCTAGAAATTGTACAGGTATGGTTCCAATTGCTCCAATTCTGTAGAGGTTAATTCAGGGGTACAGGTGTTTGAACTGTGAGCTTTCATCACAGATAACCTATTGGAAAAATGAGGCGAGGTTCTGTTCAGCTTTTTCCTTTCAATATTTTGGAAGTGTTTTGGTGTGAGCCCTTGCACAATGTTGGGGCAGATTTCGCTGTCAGTGGCATACCTACACAGTACGCCGCTGGCATCCGAATAGAATACAAACTTACCTGATGGGGACCCTCCTTCGCGAACTTGCTGTTTGAAGTTGCGTACTTGAGGGCAGCGTAATGGCCCATGGATCCCAGGGACACAGCGAGTGCAGAAGCATACCTGAGATCACATGGGCCTGGTGCTCCAATCAGTACACCGATGGGAAAGTGTCTACCTCCAATATTGCATTTCACCCAACATTATATTATTACAGAATTATCTGCAAAGGTAACGTGAATAAATATCTGATACAAGCATAAATATAACCGAGCCCAAACAACGATCTGAACAAAAACACAGAAATAGTGATTAGTGTTCTGTGCTGAAATTCTAATAATCTGCGTTGATGGTATAGTAATATGACCGTATTCATAGCCTGGATCTGAAAAATCTGTACATTAATCATTGGAGGTGTTTTCGGCAGTTTTAGAATTTATTACATCCCATTCAGAGCTAATAGAATGAATAAGTGTCGCTATCTAATCCCCTTACGCTGATGCAAACGGGTCCTATGCAGCAACTCTGCGCCAGCAATTGGGATTTCTGATTTCCAAGATGAGCTGGTGATCTGTCAAGGCGAAACCTGACAGATCACAAGTTCGGGATTTAACACGTGTGCAAGCGCATGTAGAAATCCTGAACTTGCGGGCCATTTCAAAGGTAGTAAGGCAGCATACTCTGACCCACCGCAAATTCTGGCCAGTTATTTCAGTTTTCATGGTTCCTTAATGAAAAAGGAGACTTCTAATTGTCAGTCTTTTCACTTATTGAACATAGATCTGTAATCAATATTTTAGTTTGTAAATTGTAATTTGCACAAGAATTTTTTTCTGCTCCTGCATTTTTGAGGTTTTAAAACAGTTTTTAATCTTCATATTTAAACTGGATTCTGTTCTTTGGATAGCAATGTTCCAGTGCCATTCTCTCACTTTTCCATCCCGAGTGGGCTTGCAGTCTTCGTAAGTACACTGGGCTCTGTTTTCTTTCTTATATTTCAAAATTGCCTTGTCACAAATGAATCATGAAGTGCTCAATGAACTGGATATCCTACAGCCCCCTTTGACGTTATGTTGAGACTATGGCTTCAAGTCTACACACATAATCCAATAGTAATGTATTTTCAAAAAATGGGTTAATTGAGTCCTCACCAATGCAAAGGATATCAGTCCACTTTTGTCACCCATAGTCAACATCGAGCACTCCTAAGTTAGGTATATAGTACGACAGCTGCCAAACAAAGCTCCAGTTACTCTTCCTCAACAAAGTACTTTCGCCCCAACTGCAGAGGAACAATTCCACAGCATCAGCGTGAACTTTTTCCCTTTCTACATGAACATAAGAATTAGGAGCAGAAGTAGGCCATATGGCCCCTCAGGCCTGTTCCACTATTCGATAAGATCATGGCTTCTCTTCAACCTTAACTCTACTTTCCCACCTGATCTCCATAGCCCTCGATTGCCCCTAATCCAAAAATCTATCTATCTCAGCCTTGAATATACTCAATGATTCAGCATCCACAGTCCTTTGGGGCAGAGAATTCCAAAGATTCACAAACTTCTGAGTGAATTACTCCTCATTTCAGTCTTAAATGGCCGACCCCTTATCCTGAGACAATGCCCCCTAGTTCTAGACTCTCCAGCCAGGGGAAACAGTCTCTCAACATCTACCCTGTCAATTCCTCTCAGAATCTTATATGTTTCAATGAGATCACCTCGAGAGAGTATAGGCCCAATCTACTCAATCTCTCCTCATAGAACAACCCTTTCATCCCTGGGATCAATCTAGTGAACTTCCATTGCACAGCCTCCAAGGCAAGTATGTCCTTCCTCAAATTAGGAGACCAAAACTGTGCACAGTACTCTGGGTCTGGTCTCACCAAAGCCCTGTACAATTGTAGCACAGTTGAACCTCTCTAGTCCGGCACCCTCAGGACCTGACCGGTGCCAGAACAAAGAATTTCCCGAACCACGAGAGGTCTCGCTTACCGGTACTGGTGGGCAGTGCCCAGGCTTCTGTGTCTGTGTGAGTGGGTGCTGCCACTCTGTGGGCAGCTCCCTCAGCATCCGCCATGCACTCACTGACTGACAGCCGCTCCCAGTCGATCGCTGAACACACTGATGCCAGCCATTGCAGCCGAGAAAAACTTTTTTAAAAAAACCCGCTATTCCCTCAGGCCCAATTAATGCCGAACCATGGATGTTTCTAGATGAGAGTATCCCGGACTGGAGAGGTACAACCTGTAATACTTCCTTACTCTTGTACGCTAACCCTTTTGCATTAAACATAAGAACATAAGAATTAGGAACAGGAGTAGGCCATCTAGCCCCTCGAGCCTGCTCCGCCACTCAACAAGATCATGGCTGATCTGGCCCTGGACTCAGCTCCACTTACCCGCCCGCTCCCCATAACCCTTAATTCCCTTATTGGTTAAAAATCTATCTATCTGTTATTTGAATACATTCAATGAGCTAGCCTCAATTGCTTCCCTGGGCAGAGAATTCCACAGATTCACAACCCTCTGGGAGAAGAAATTCCTTCTCGACTCGGTTTTAAATTGGCTCCTCGGTATTTTGAGCCTGTGCCCCCAAGTTCTAGTCTCCCCGACCAGTGGAAACAACCTCTCTGCCTCAATCTTGTCTATCCCTTTCATTATTTTAAATGTTTCTATAAGATCACCCCTCATCCTTCTGAACTCCAACGAGTAAAGACCCTGTCTACTCAATCTATCATCATAAGGTAACCCCCTCATCTCCGGAATCAGCCAAGTAAATCGTCTCTGTACCCCCTCCAAAGCGAGTATATCCTTCCTTAAGTAAGGTGACCAAAACTGCACGCAGTACTCCAGGTGCAGCTCACCAATACCCTGTACAGTTGTAGCAGGACCTCCCTGCTTTTGTATTCCATCCCTCTCACAATGAAGGCCAACATTCCATTCGCCTTCCTGATTACCTGCTGCACCTGCAAACTAACTTTTTGGGATTCATGCACAAGGAGCCCCAGGTCCCTCTGCACTGCAGCATGTTGTAATTTCTCCCCATTCAAATAATATTCCCTTTTACTGTTTTTTTTTCCAAGGTGGAAGATCTCACATTTTCCGACGTTGTATTCCATCTGCCAAACCTTAGCCCATTCGCTTAACCTATCTAAATCTCTTTGCAGCCTCTCTGTGTCCTCTACACAACCCGCTTTCCCACTAATCTTTGTGTCATCTGCAAATTTTATTACACTACACTCTGTCCCCTCTTCCAGGTCATCTATGTATATTGTAAACAGTTGTGGTCCCAGTACCGATCCCTGTGGCACACCACTAACCACCGATTTCCAACCCGAAAAGGACCCATTTATCCCCACTCTCTGCTTTCTGTTAGCCAGCCAATTCTCGATCCATGCTAATACATTTCCTCTGACTCTGCGTACCTTTATCTTCTGCAGTAACCTTTTGTCTGGCACCTTATCGAATGCCTTTTGGAAATCTAAATACACCACATCCATCGGTACACCTCTATCCACCATGCTCGTTATATCCTCAAAGAATTCCAGTAAATTAGTTAAACATGATTTCTCCTTCATGAATCCATGTTGCGTCTGCTTGATTGCACTATTCCTATCAGCCTGACATCGGTAGTGGGTAAAATGATGGAATCAATTATTAAGGATGTCATAGCAGTGCATTTGGAAAGAGGTGACATGATAGGTCCAAGTCAGCATGGATTTGTGAAAGGGAAATCATGCTTGACAAATCTGGAATTTTTTGAGGATGTTTCCAGTAGAGTGGACAAGGGAGAACCAGTTGATGTGGTATATTTGGACTTTCAGAAGGCGTTCGACAAGGTCCCACACAAGAGATTGATGTGCAAAGTTAGAGCACATGGGATTGGGGGTAGTGTGCTGACATGGATTGAGAACTGGTTGTCAGACAGGAAGCAAAGAGTAGGAGTAAATTACTTTTCAGAATGGCAGGCAGTGACTAGTGGGATACCGCAAGGTTCTGTGCTGGGGCCCCAGCTGTTTACACTACATTAATGATTTAGATGAGGGGATTAAATGTAGTATCTCCAAATTTGCGGATGACACTAAGTTGGGTGGCAGTGTGAGCTGCGAGGATGCTATGAGGCTGCAGAGCGACTTGGATAGGTTAGGTGAGTGGGCAAATGCATGGCAGATGAAGTATAATGTGGATAAATGTGAAGTTATCCACTTTGGTGGTAAAAACAGAGAGACAGACTATTATCTGAATGGCGACAGATTAGGAAAAGGGGAGGTGCAAAGAGACCTGGGTGTCATGGTACATCAGTCATTGAAGGTTGGCATGCAGGTGCAGCAGGTGGTTAAGAAAGCAAATGGCATGTTGGCCTTCATAGCAAGGGGATTTGAGTACAGGGGCAGGGAGGTGTTGCTACAGTTGTACAGGGCATTGGTGAGGCCACACCTGGAGTATTGTGTACAGTTTTGGTCTCCTAACCTGAGGAAGGACATTCTTGCTATTGAGGGAGTGCAGCGAAGGTTCACCAGACTGATTCCCGGGATAGCGGGACTGACCTATCAAGAAAGACTGGATCAACTGGGCTTGTATTCACTGGAGTTCAGAAGAATGAGAGGAGACCTCATAGAAACATTTAAAATTCTGACGGGGTTAGACAGGTTAGATGCAGGAAGAATGTTCCCAATGTTGGGGAAGTCCAGAACCAGAGGTCACAGTCTAAGGATAAGGGGTAAGCCATTTAGGACCGAGATGCGGAGGAACTTCTTCACCCAGAGAGTGGTGAACCTGTGGAATTCTCTACCACAGAAAGTTGTTGAGGCCAATTCATTAAATATATTCAAAAAGGAGTTAGATGAGGTCCTTACTACTAGGGGGATCAAGGGGTATGGCGAGAAAGCAGGAATGGGGTACTGAAGTTGAATGTTCAGCCATGAACTCATTGAATGGCGGTGCAGGCTAGAAGGGCCGAATGGCCTACTCCTGCACCTATTTTCTATGTTTCTATGTCCCGCTATTTCTTTCTTAATGATAGCTTCAAGCATTTTCCCCACTACAGATGTTAAACTAACCGGCCTATAGTTACCTGCCTTTTGTCTGTCCCCTTTTATAAACAGAGGCGTTACATTAGCTGCTTTCCAATCCGATGGTACCTCCCCAGAGTCCAGAGAATTTTGGTAGATTATAACGAATGCATCTGCTATAACTTCCGCCATCTCTTTTAATACTCTGGGATGCATTTCATCAGGACCAGGGGACTTGTCTACCTTGAGATCCATTAACCTGTCCAGCACTACCCCCCTAGTGATAGTGATTGTCTCAAGGTCCTCCCTTCCCACATTCCCGTGACCAGCAATTTTTGGCATGGATTTTGTGTCTTCCACTGTGAAGATCGAAGCAAAATAATTGTTTAAGGTCTCAGCCATTTCCACATTTCCCATTATTAAATCCCACTTCTCATTTTCTAAGGGACCAACATTTACTTTAGGCCAACATACCATTTTCCTTCCTAGTTGCTTGCTATACCTGCATGGTAACTTTGAGTTTCCTGTACGGAGACACTGAAATCTCTCCGAACACCAACATTTAATAGTTCCTCACCATTTAAAAAAAAATTCTATTTTTCTATTCTTCCTACCAAATTGAATAACCTCACACCTTCCCACATTATACTCCATCTGCCACCTTATTGCCCACTCACTTAACCTGTCTATATCCCTTTGCAGGCTCTTTATGTCCTCCTTACAGCTTACTTTCCCACCAAGCTTTGTATTGTCAGCAAATTTGGGTACATTGCACTTGGTCCCTTCATCTAAGTCATTTAATATAGATTGTAAGCAGCTGAGAACCCACTATATAGCCTGCCAATTGGAAAATGGCCTATTTATCCCTACTCTCTGTTTTCTGTCCATTAACCAATCCTCTTTCCATGCTCATATAGTATTCAAAACCATGAGCCCTTGTTGACGTTGCCTTGACTGTAATAACCCTGCCCCCACTAGGGCCGTACTCCCATTGCACACTGCTCCTTCACCCCGGCAGCCCTGATGCCGACAGCCAGCTGCGATGTAACCTAACCGTCTGATTGGCAGGCCTGTCCAGCCACTAACATGCGTCAGGAGGGTCCCGCCTTTCTCGCACAGATTGGTTGGCGGACCCCTCAACCTTCTCGCGGAGCCCCGGTTGAGAACCCCTGCTCTATAGTGTGAGGAAGAAATGTGTCGTGACAGAAGCAATTACTAGCAGGTGAATGGCCCTTCCAAAAGTTTGGAAACAACAAATTGTATCGCATAACGTGTGTGAAATTCCGGCCTCCCCAGGGTCCGTACGGAGTGTGTACGGACCCGGGGAGGCATTGCAAAAGCCGGTTTTCGCGCAATGCGCATGCGCCGAAAACCAGCTTTTCCGATCTGTCAAGTTCGGGCTTGACAGATCCAACACTTCTCAGCAGCAAGGACATTCGCAAGATTGCGCAATTTGCCCATCTCTTGCCCAGCGAATGTCCTTAAAACTCTTGCACCTGGTAAAAGCAGGCACATAGCCTACTTTTACCAGCATAAAAATTTTAAAACATATAAAAATAAATTTTAAAAACACATTTTTATGTTAAAACCCTGCCGACTAAGGTAAGTTTATTTTAAACCCTAATTACAAAACCTTTTTTAAAAAGTCAGAAAAATATGTTTTTCTCGAACACATTTATTAACTTTAATTTAAATTAATTTTTGTGAGGTGTGTTTTTTATTTTTTTATGTTGTGTTTCGTGTGTTTGGTTATTTTTTCTCATTAATAGCAATGAGAACTCATAGATACGGAATTCTCATTGCTATTAATGAGAATACTGTACCCGATTGGTTGTGCCACACGTGACTACACCTTCTGCGTCCGAATGTGGAGGATGGGAGCGCGCTCTGAAGCATGGGAAGAGAAGGCCTCCCCACCGGAATCGCAGACCCCTCCAGGATCACCAGGTAAATTCGGAAAACATTCTTGGGCTGGAGGCATTTATCCGAAAGAAGCCTCCGACCAGAATTTCAGGCCTAATACTTGGGCACACAGCATACAGGGATACTACGTGACTGACCAGATGTGTGATGATAAAAATATTCAAGTGAACTTGACTGCATGATTTATGAGCTTGTGGGTCACTGGTGCCTCATGCATGCAGATATTTATAAATCATTTGGTTGCTTAGGACATATTTTTTGACATTTATAATACCTTTTTAAATTAAATGAATTATAATGAGTAAACTGAGTTGTTATAACTCATAAATATCTATTGAAAGTTCTTTCTAATATCACTGTCACTGTGACTCCATTTCACATTCATTGAACAAATCACTGAAGTAATACCATTACTTCCACTGGTATTTATCCATCTCTATAAAGTCTGGTGAATAAATTGCACCTTAATGTATTTTTTAATTCCCCTAAATACTGGTAAACAACTTGTGCACAGCATTTAATGGTAAGTGTATAAAATATGGAGGTTTCTCTTTACTGAGGTGTAGAAACAGCATTGAGTATGCATTAAGAGAAGCTGAATTTGCAGAAACCTCACAGGGCCAAGTGAGTTATTCAATGCCTCCTACAGACCACTTCCAATGACCCCAGCCCTGCCAACCTGCTCATGAAATAATTGTCACATGCCACTGCTCTGCAGTGAGTTTTTTGTTTATATCCTAAAAATACAACATTTGGCCAGGAATGTTATTGATTATTAATTTATTTTAAATATTTTAAGTGATGATCTAGAAATGACTTGCATCACAATAACACTTTTTAAAAACTGTTGCATCTGCGGGTAGCCTCTAGAGGGCGATACACGAGTTTCCTGTGTCTACTCATCTGCGTTCCCATTGGCGCAGGCATTGGTGTTGAACTGGACTAAATAGCTGAACAACTTTGCAGCCTTTGCTGCTCAATCTGCACTCTAGTGGCAGACGGGGGGGTCAAACAGGTAAGAGAGCAACAATGCTTGGGTCTTGCACTTCACTCTCTGATAACTTCACTGCATGTATTAACAATATTTGTATTACACCTGTACAGAATTATGATCACTCAAGCACTATCTGTGCCCTGAAGGCAGCAGGGCATGGCATCAAAGCAGAGCAGAAAATGGCATAACTTCATTCGTTCAGACCTCCAAGCGCTCCTGGGAGACATTGACACCAGGTGTGGGTGCTACCAAGACACTCAGAATTAACGTGCCACCTGGAGGGAGGTGGCACTGGCAGTGATTGTCATCCCCCTCACCCCCAGGATTGTAGAACAGTGCACTCAAAGTTCCATGCCCTCAACAGGGTGGGAGGTTAATCCACTTCACACCTCTTCCTTTTCTTCTTTGCCTTCCTTGAGCACCAACATATTCTTCAACCTCTTAAAGCAGCACTTTCTCAACTAACCCTTCGGTGCTCTCTGGGTAAGGGGAGGTGGGAGGGGTGTTTAAATGCAGCATCTTCACTATGGCTACCCAGCTTCTCTCACAGCAATTGCATATATGTACAACCCTAACCCTCTTTCCTCCACTTCAACAGTCTCATACCTCCACAACTATTACTGCAGCTTTCCCCTGCCACTTGTCACACACTCCCCAACTGCTTGCGATATCTTCATTTGCTCTATCTTCTTGCAGTACAAACTGACACATTCTGCCAGCTAGCCAAAGCCAGGTCACTGGAGGGGTCTCGCCATCTTTAAAACCCTCAGCCCAGGCTGCTGACTGAGCATCTACACCGTCATCCCAGATCCTTGTCAAGCAGGACCCAGACACCAATCTTCATACCTGCCTCTGTCGCCTTACTCCCAAGGTGGCGATACTCGTCCATTCTTGGCTTCCACCCACCTTTCCTGCAGATGCACCCAGCAACGGGCCACACGGGAGCAGGAAATCTGCCAATGGTCCAAACCTGTGAGAAACAGTCTGAAGCAAGTGCAGGTGTTGGTAGGCAGAAAGGCACAAGAAAGTACTGCTTTAAAAAGTGCAAGACCCAAGCATTGTTGCTCTCTTACCTCTTTGACCCCCCCATCTGCCGCTAAAGAGTGCAAAACTAAAAGATCTCCAGACTCTTCTGTTTTAGGAACTCCTCCCGTCCACTTTGAACTGCTGATCCGCACAGCTGCTGTGCCTCACTGACCTGTGTCTAACTTAGTGGTTCCCAAACTTTTTGGGTTGAAGGACCCCTTTTCAAATAGATTAGTAATCACTGACCCCCATCTAAATTATAACACTATATAATGCTCATAGGGGGAGAAATTTGCGTTGGTTGCGCCTCCCGTTAGCACCTCCGCTTATGTGCTTCCTCCCCAGTGGTGAAGTAGTGGCCCCTGCGACCTGATGCAGAGTCGGCAGCGTGCTCTCCCCTTTAACGGAAGAGGAGGGCCCTGTGCTCCCACCAGCGCTAGGCGGCGCTCCGCGTATCGCTGCAAAATTCCCGCGGTTAGTGTCCCAGCCCCGCCCCCGAGAGGAAGTGGAGCGCGCAACATTGCGCTCTGCATCCTGTCGGGGGCGGTAACCCCAATTTTGCTGCCTTGGCGGAACTTCCGTGGCTGGCACAGGAAGTCCCGCCTTGCAGTGGTTACCAGCCCCAGACGAGATGCAACCGAATTTCGCTCCCATAATATCAAAGTGCTCCATGTAAAGAGTCTTTTAATAATGCTTTTAAGAAAACAGGTATTTACTAACATATCAGTGAGATGGGTGGCCAGCTTTTCGCACCAATTCTGGGTACTCCGTAGCAACAGATGGCCACTATTAGCCACTTAATGCTGGACAATTTTTAAAGCCGACAGCAGGCTGGCCAAGGTGAGTGAGGGCACGAGCACCCAAGCACATGCTGGCTCACCGCCGCACTGTCCCACTGGCATGCTCTGTAACCGCTGTATTGCAGGGTTGTGCGTGTTTGCGTGAACACATTCAGGCATGTGTTTGAAGGGTTCCGCAGGTGCTCGGATCAGCTGGCATAGGGAGGATGGCACAGGGTTGCGGCACCAGGGAGAGGAATCGGCTCGGCTGGCAGGGCGTGCTGGTTGCAAAGTGAACGGGAGCCGTGGGCCTCGGTGAGGAGGCAAGCCCAGCCATTGAGAATAATTCACAAGAACTCAATGTCAGTTTTATAAAGAGAAGCAGGCTTGAAATTACCTCCTGTTTGAGAAATACCCCAGTGCCGCAGCACTGCAAATCCAGGAAACGTGGCAGTGATTCGTCACATTGACACATCCACCAAACGATGACCTTATGTGCACAATATCTAGATGTAACATGCCCAAGGCAAGAATGGACCCCTTTTACCACTGATATGATATTGGAAGGAATATGGGTCCATTCCACAGTTCCTGACCGCTCTAAAATCGGCAGAAACTAAAATACTGACAAATCAAATAATTCATACCAAAAGCTATTAATTTTGTTTTAGATCAGGCAGTAGAATGTGCAGCAATAGAATATTTGATTTCTTATCAGTAATTTAAAACCGTTCCAAAACAATAAAAGTCAAAGGGCTAGATTTCCCACTTTTTTTGCCTGCTTAACGCCCACTTAACGTCCATTTTACCGCTGAAATGACGTATAACGCCCAGATATCGCCCATTTAGCCACAAAATGGAAACTGACGGGCGTTTTTCAGAAACTTATCGGCGAGCGTTACTTTCCCCATGTGTGTAACACCGGGAAAAAAATAATACCGCCCGCCCACATTCTTTGGGCGAAATCATCAGAATGGGCGAAATCAACGCCCATACTATCGCCCAGCGTTAGTTTCCGCACTGAATTAAGGCCGAGATTCAATAATACCGCTCGCCCACTTTTTTTTGTCGTAAAGATCATATTTGCCGAAACTAATGGCCATGAGATCGCCTAGTGTCACTTTCACCATCTCACACACATATCTCCCACAATATCGCTCGCCCAAAAAACCATCCGGAAAAAGTGGAACCAACTAATCACAGCGTTATGGATGCCATGTTCTTTAAAAGGCTGCTCTGCTTCAACCTCTGAGGAGTTCGGATGTACTCTGGAGGTGATGTGAACATCTATACAAACATCTTGACCACACTGACCAATTGGAATTTAATTGGTTTCTTCATCGGGACATTCATTGTTTGTGACCAATCGGTGGAAAACAGAGAGCTATTGCAATGGGGCTTGTCCTTTCTCACCCTCTCTTGATGACCAATTACATGCTGCAGACTTGAGATGGCCGAAGGTACACTCTGCAGCATTATGTGCCCAATGTAAGACATGCCAGACTGATGAGGAGGACCAGACGTTACACCTCCCGCAAGTACAGGGACAAGCGGTCTTACCTCGACTTGCCCGACACCACCTGCCTTCGGAGACTGCGCTTGCATAAAGTGGTTATCACTGAGGTGTGCCAGCTCATAAGGGGAGATCTGCAGCCTACCAGCACCATCAGTGCTGCACTGTCCATCGAGGTCAAAGTCGTCGCGGCACTGTCATTCTATGCGTCGGGTTCTTTTCAGGCCTCAGCTGGCGACATTTGCAGTCTGTCTCAGCATGCCACACATTGCTGCATTAGACAGGTCACTGAAGCCCTGTACGCACGCAGGAGAGACTTGATCAGCTTCTCTATGACCAGGGAAGCACAGAGTGAGAGGGCTGTAGGATTCTTCAGAATTGCAAACTTCCCCAAGGTGCAGGGAGCAATAGACTGTATGCACATCGCAATGTGGGCACCTTTTCAGGATGCAGAGGTTTTCAGGAACCGCAAGGGATTCCACTCCCTGAATGTCCAACTCGTTGTCGACCACCATCAAATTATAATGGCAGTGAATGCTAAATTTCAAGGCAGCATGCATGATGCTCACATCCTGCGTGAGAGCATTGTATCTGACTTGTTTAACAATCAGCCATAAGGTCAATGCTTGGTGACAAAGGATATGGCTGATCGCCCCCCTGCGTGACACCCACACTGAAGCCGAGAGGCGATACAATGAGCGCCACAGAACAGAACCACCACAATATCGTGGAGAAAACATTGGAGTGCTGAAGCAGCGCTTTGGATGCCTGGCCCACTCAGGAGGCGAGCTCCAATACCATCCTGAGCAGGTAGCTCAATTTGTGGTGGTGTGCTCCATGCTGCACAAATTGGCTATCAGGAGGGGACAAGAGTTGCCTGAAGAGGAGGACGAGGAAGTGGACGCTGATATCGGCCCAGACAATCAGGCTGATGCTGAAGCCATGCCCCCGCCCACCTCTGTAGACGCATGAAAGGTCCCATGGTGGCATGATAGCTGTAAGAGCCTTACGTCAGGAGCTCAACACCAGCGTGTAAAGGTGCAGCTATCTGAGCCAATGCTCAACAAGGTTTTGTTAAATAAAAAACATTTAAACCGAACATTTGTCTGAAATCATAAATATTTCTGTCAAAAACAACCCTCCCCCCCCCCCCCCCCCCCCCCCGCCGCTTCTTCGCCCCACCTCTCTACCCTTTCCCCCCCTGACTCCAAGCCGCCTGGCCGAGAAGCTCCTCAGGCGATGATTCATTGGAGGGGGGGTGGGGGGAAATGACGGCGGAAGCACTGCTTGGACGGATACGGGAGAGGATGATCCCGAGGTGGGAACGTGCTCCGAGCCAGAAGCAAGATGTTGCTGCTGGCTCTCGTGTCATTGGCAATGGGGGTGCGGCACCTTGGGGTGCAGTGCCGCGCTCCGGGACCACTGGGAGCCCTCTGCCACCAGTGATCCTGGCTACCAGCTCCAGGGCCTCCACCATCCCTTCCATGTTATATATTATTTGTTGGACAAAAACTCGGTGCTAACTATGTTCTTGGTGCTTAGTAGGCTTTTTGCTGCTGGTGAATCTCCCTCATGCCTCCCACAACAGCCAAACAAGCACACACCACACCCACACACGCTTTCAGTCCCTCTCGGTTCCCTCTCTCTGTCTCCTCTTCTGCGCATGTCATGATGACCCTTGACCCCCTGAATCGCGGGAATCGAGCGTTGTCATGCTGTTGCTAAGGACAGCGACACTTTACGGCAGAAGGTCAGAGAGATTTAACGCTACCACCCATTTCATATCGCTTGCGGTAACGCCCAATTTCAAAAATGGAAATTAGGTGCTTTGAGAATGGGCGAGAAGTTGGTAATCTGAAAACCCACTTTTACTGCCCACGCTGGAAATAACGCCCATTTTTGGGCGATATGCACAAAAGTGTAAAATCTAGCCCAAAGACTCTTCAGTAACTTTGAACCAAACTTCTATGATGAAAAGCCTTATGTAGGAGATGGAACTTATTTCTTGCGTCTCTTATTAGTCTTTATAGCAATACAACAAGAAGGAAACTAGCCAGCAAGGACTCCATCTCATTAAAGCTCTCTCTTTCCATTGATCCAGGCTAGCACAAAAGGAAGATTGCATAATTAAAAACCTATAAATCAAATCAGATTTTTACTGGTAACAGCCTTTCTGATGGGCTGAGTGATAGCTCCTTGTGAGTCTGGGGAACATGACCCCTGCTAAGACAGGCCTCCAGAAAATGCATACTGCAAGAAAAATTCAGAGGCAACCTGAACACCAAACTGACGAATCAATCAAATCGTTTATTTTGATGGGAAACTACCTGCAAGCATTCTACATATTAGTCAGCAATATGGATTTCTTAACCTTCCTGAATACAAGAGAAACAATGACAGGAGACTATCTCTCCTGGAATGTAATTGCAGAAGCTGTTTTACAGGTGCCTTCATACTGGCAAGCTGCCAGTTCCTATTAAAAAGAAAGTAATATGTTTTTTATAATCTCAAACAGTCAGATCTCCAATTTGTCGTCTATGATGGCATCTATTGTACATGGTCTGTGTAAGCAGCATGCTTGATGGGCTACATGGCTGTCTCTCTCATTTTTCTTTTGTTCTTAAAAATAAAACCGCGTTGCAAGTAGATCAGTGGATATTGAAATGTTTATCTCAATAGGGATTTGCTCTTTAAGTTGCAATGAATGAAAAGAAGAGAAAGACAGTTTGAAAAAAATAAATTGCAGTACAAAAATGGTTGAGACATAGCAGCGTGTTATTTCCACATTAAAAAGTGCTGGCAACGGTATGCCTCCCCCTGTGCAATTTAGAGTGATCCTGACAGAATGTTTAAATATTAATCTAACTGCTACATTGCTGAAGGGTGTGGGTGTTGGGTTTGGTATTTCCTCTTGAGTATTGAATGTTCCGTTCAGCTTCCAGAATTATCCCATTTTACATTGTATGAAAAGCTGGTTAACTTTGAGTTGTGTAGAGTCCAGCAGAACTACACAACTCCCCATGCTCAAGCCTAGTGTGGTGGCTGACACCACCAAAACATCTTAACTGGCCACTCATCTCATTGCTGTTTGTGGGACCTTGCTGTGTGCACATGGGCTGCCACATCTGCCTACAAAACAGCAGGGTTCAGATGTAATGAATTGGCTGTAACGCAGTTTGGCACACTCCGAGGACGACAGTCCAACACATTTCCACAATTTTAATTTCTTTAATTTTTAAGCTGCAAGTAGATTCTGCATTTTTAGTGATTAGAGTCATGATATCGGTTCAGCTGGAGTAAAAGCAGTAAATACATTGAAAATTAAACTTGAATTTCCACATTTCAAGGCTTGTTATTTTTAACAACCAATGACAGTGAGCGCCTGTCTCAGAGACCAACAAAGGCCAAGTGATTCATTGGATTCAATACAGCTTACAGCAGCTGTGGAGAAAGCAAGCTCATGTTAATCTATCCAGTATTAATGCAGCAGATCGACAGCGGGTCGGTACATTTATCTCTCGGTCAGCCTTCCATAATAATCTGTTTATTTGTAACCTGTCCAAGTAAACACAGGAAGCATTTACTTGACTGAGCGGAGTGCCAAAAGGATGTGGCACACTGAAATAAAGGAATGGGAGAGAGGGTCAGTGCAACTGACAAATAAAAATAGCAGGGCTACGGGGAAAGAGCAAGGGAGTGGGATTAATTAGATAGTTCTTTCAAAGAGCTGGCATGCACACGATGGGCTGAACGGCCTCCGTTTATGCTGTATGATTCTATGACTGTGTCCTAATGATCCACATGCAGTAAGGATCAAAATGGTGAATCACAGACAGATCTGGGCTGCTCATTAGGATTTCTTTTTTTTTTTAAACGTAGATAATATTCTAGAAAGTGACTATTGATCTTCCTATTGAACCACTTTCTGCACCTTATTTACACCATGATAAAAGGGAAAGTGTTTTTTTTTTTAAAAAGGTGTTCCATTCTGTAATCCTTAAATGTGAAACTTATTAATTTACTTATTTCAGTTCTGAGGTTTGCCGCAGTGCAAATGCTGTGGGTGTTACATCAGCTTTCATTGGTGTCAGTTGAGCTGTGTTGAAGTTCATTGTGATGAGGGAATTCGTGTGAGTGAACTTCTTCACAGATTTGCTTAACCACTGACAACCTTCAGCATATAAAAGTGGCTGAGACGATGGATTATGGAGATATATTTAACATGGATTTATTATTAATGTGCAAAGCCTGTTCCTCATCCACACACATTACAGGTAAACTGAAGAAAACAAGGCTATTTTCAGGAACTGTACAGAAACATTGCATCACACCAATCTTGCCCATTGGTAATTTATCAACTAAGTAGTAATTGCAAGTCAAAATGCACTGGAATACCACCTTATCAAAAGACTGTTTAACATTAGGGAGGTGACCTACAGAATAAGTTTGGCTATTTTGTCATATCCAATCAATGCACCATTAGTTTTTAACATCCTAACTAGAATGTTTATAGGCACCATATAAGTTGTTCTTGTTGAATATCTTACCTCCTCAATTATAATTTTGTTTTTGTTGGCTGCTTTCCTTTGTGCACAGTATTGACTTAGCTTGGACTCTTAATTAATAAAATCTGACAATTGCAGGATAATTTCTAACCTTTGCATTTCCGGTGGGCAGCTTCATTCGCAGAAATTCTGGCCCTTGTGATTGTAATATATTTGCTTCATGGGTTCTTTGCTTAAGAATCCATAGCAACATATGGCTATGTGTTGGTTTGTTAACAAAGGTTTAACCATCAAACTACACATTACCAGTTCATCCACTGGGCTCACAACTGCATACCTCATTGTGGATGACCTAGACCCAACTGACTGGGGTTTTATTGACTAAGCCATTCATAATGCAACAGCTCTACAAACGATTCTAATTACATATAAAGCCGAGTGCCCTTTTATTTAAAGGGGCACTAGAACTAACAAATTAACAAATAAAACTTTGTGAAACTTAAACGGTCAAATTAAAATTTGGTTGCCTGGGGTGATGATGCACTCCAGTCCCTCCGGTGCCCACCTCTCACGGAAGGCCACGAGTGTACCAGTAGACACCGCGTGCTCTATCGCCAGGGACACCCTGGCGCGAACGTAACAACAGCTCTACAAACCTGTGAGCATTCTCACAGGTGCATACATTACAGTGATGAACTTTATAACCAATGAAAATCAACTTTCCTCTCAACCTGAACCATCAATCGGAGCATTGCAGGTGAGTTCTATGCTGCTCTCACCTGATACCCGCACACTAACATGTCCCAATAGGAGGCAAAGGATGGTGATCAGGAACAAGAAGCTTCCCTAGCCAAGGGATACGATGGCCACTTGTGGTGTCCCCAAGGTTGGCCTGGCTTTGAGTAGCTGGTGGGTTTCTTTTCCTAGTCCACATACCACTATCACCATCTAATGCATTTACCTACTGAAATGTTGGAGAATACTCTGTTGACCATCATTGTGCCTATTTTTGTCATGATTGGGATATTGTGCACCTCGTTTTCTGAATCTAGTGTCAAATTTTAGTACCAAACAAATAAATAGTTTTACATTACATAATTCAGTACACTGCGCAAGAGTTAAAGATAAAGTGGCACAACAGTTCCCAGAGATAAAAAGTGAAGCTCCTGAGATTGCCTTTTATCGCTTAAAAGTAATCTCCGATCTATCATTAGTTTCAAGACCTTTCATGTGATTGCAATGCAAAGTCTTTCAAATTGAATGGAATACTTAGGAACTTCCAATATTTAGATACTCGCAGGGCATTTCATTCAATAGTATGCAGATTGTATATGCAGCAACTGATAATATCAGGGAATAATTATAAGCTTCAACATGTGATGCAGTTTGTTCATATAGAAGTTTACCTGCACAACAGGTACATTTATAGAAATCCATGCATCCTACTTTTATACATCTTTAAGTAGCAATGTGTCCCTTCAATGGCTTAATTCTCATTCTTTCTCCTCTTGACCATGTTCTTTTCAAAAATGGGCATAGGACACAAATCTTATGCACATAGATTGGGCTAGCCAAACTAGAAGCAATACGGTGGAGGAGGATTTCCTGGAGTGCATAAGTGATGGTTTTCTAGACCAATATGTCAAGGAACCAACTAGGGGGGAGGCCATCTTAGACTGGGTGTTGTGTAATGAGAGAGGATTAATTAGCAATCTCGTTGTGCGAGGCCCCTTGTGGAAGAGTGACCATAATATGGTGGAATTCTGCATTAGGATGGAGAATGAAACAGTTAATTCAGAGACCATGGTCCAGAACTTAAAGAAGGGTAACTTTGAAGGTATGAGGCGTGAATTGGCTAGGATAGATTGGCGAATGATACTTAAGAGGTTGACTGTGGATGGGCAATGGCAGACATTTAGAGACCGCATGGATGAATTACAACAATTGTACATTCCTGTCTGGCGTAAAAATAAAAAAGGAAAGGTGGCTCAACCGTGGCTATCAAGGGAAATCAGGGATAGTATTAAAGCCAAGGAAGTAAATTGGCCAGAAATAGCAGCAAACCCGGGGACTGGGTGAAATTTAGAACTCAGCAGAGGAGGACAAAGGGTTTGATTAGGGCAGGGAAAATGGAGTACGAGAAGAAGCTTGCAGGGAACATTAAGGTGGATTGCAAAAGTTTCTATAGGTATGTAAAGAGAAAAAGGTTAGTAAAGACAAATGTAGGTCCCCTGCAGTCAGAATCAGGGGAAGTCATAACGGGGAACAAAGAAATGGCAGACCAATTGAACAAGTACTTTGGTTCGGTATTCACTAAGGAGGACACAAACAACCTTCCGGATATAAAAGGGGTCAGAGGGTCTAGTAAGGAGGAGGAACTGAGGGAAATCTTTATTAGTCGGAAAATTGTGTTGGGGAAATTGATGGGATTGAAGGCCGATAAATCCCCAAGGCCTGATGGACTGCATCCCAGAGTACTTAAGGAGGTGGCCTTGGAAATAGCGGATGCATTGACAGTCATTTTCCAACATTCCATTGACTCTGGATCAGTTCCTATGGAGTGGAGGGTAGCCAATGTAACCCCACTTTTTAAAAAAGGAGGGAGAGAGAAAACAGGGAATTATAGACCGGTCAGCCTGACCTCAGTAGTGGGTAAAATGATGGAATCAATTATTAAGGATGTCATAGCAGCGCATTTGGAAAATGGTGACATGATAGGTCCAAGTCAGCATGGATTTGTGAAAGGGAAATCATGCTTGACAAATCTTCTGGAATTTTTTGAGGATGTTTCCAGTAAAGTGGACAAAGGAGAACCAGTTGATGTGGTATATTTGGACTTTCAGAAGGCTTTCGACAAGGTCCCACACAAGAGATTAATGTGCAAAGTTAAAGCACATGGGATTGGGGGTAGTGTGCTGACGTGGATTGAGAACTGGTTGTCAGACAGGAAGCAAAGAGTAGGAGTAAATGGGTACTTTTCAGAATGGCAGGCAGTGACTAGTGGGGTACCGCAAGGTTCTGTGCTGGGGCCCCAGCTGTTTACATTGTACATTAATGATTTAGACGAGGGGATTAAATGTAGTATCTCTAAATTTGCGGATGACACTAAGTTGGGTGGCAGTGTGAGCTGCGAGGAGGATGCTATGAGGCTGCAGAGTGACTTGGATAGGTTAGGTGAGTGGGCAAATGCATGGCAGATGAAGTATAATGTGGATAAATGTGAGGTTATCCACTTTGGTGGTAAAAACAGAGAGACAGACTATTATCTGAATGGTGACAGATTAGGAAAAGGGAAGGTGCAACGAGACCTGGGTGTCATGGTACATCAGTGATTGAAGGTTGGCATGCAGGTACAGCAGGCGGTTAAGAAAGCAAATGGCATGTTGGCCTTCATAGCGAGGGGATTTGAGTACAGGGGCAGGGAGGTGTTGCTACAGTTGTACAGGGCCTTGGTGAGGCCACACCTGGAGTATTGTGTACAGTTTTGGTCTCCTAACTTGAGGAAGGACATTCTTGCTCTTGAGGGAGTGCAGCGAAGATTCACCAGACTGATTCCTGGGATGGTGGGACTGACCTATCAAGAAAGACTGGATCAACTGGGCTTGTATTCACTGGAGTTCAGAAGAATGAGAGGGGACCTCATAGAAACGTTTAAAATTCTGACGGGTTTAGACAGGTTAGATGCAGGAAGAATGTTCCCAATGTTGGGGAAGTCCAGAACCAGGGGGCACAGTCTAAGGATAAGGGGTAAGCCATTTAGGACCGAGATGAGGAGAAACTTCTTCACCCAGAGAGTGGTGAACCTGTGGAATTCTCTACCACAGAAAGTAGTTGAGGCCAATTCACTAAATATATTCAAAAGGGAGTTAGATGAAGTCCTTACTACTCGGGGGATCAAGGGGTATGGCGAGAAAGCAGGAAGGGGTACTGAAGTTTCATGTTCAGCCATGAACTCATTGAATGGCGGTGCAGGCTAGAAGGGCTGAATGACCTGCTCCTGCACCTATTTTCTATGTTTGATAGGAAATGACTGTGCAGGTAATGGGCTGCAGCCTGACTTAAAGGGACAGAGCTATTAGATTTATGAATTTCACTGGAGAATAATCGCTCAACAATTGGTGGTCGTTCCTTCTGTTGCCAAGGCCCCAGGTCTGGAACACCCTGCCTAAACCTCTCTGCCTCTCTACCTCTCTTTCTTCCTTCAAGGCGCTCCTTAAAACCTACCTCATTGACCAAGCTTTGGGTCACCTGCGCTAATTTCTACTTATGCGGCTCGGTGTCAAATTTTTCATCTCGTAACACTGCTGTGAAGTGTCTTGGGATGTTTCACTGCGTTAAAGGCGCTATATAAATAGAAGCTGTTGTTGGTAGGAGTTGCTATAATGAGGCTCGGGCTGAAGTCCATTCCTGTGTTGCCCCTGATTTGGAAGTGTTTGATGTTGACACTGAAGCATACATTTTCTGAGTGTGTACCGGTGGTGAGGAGCCTCCGTAGTACTGGTGCATATTGGCAGATTGCAGGCACACAGCTTGCAATCGAGCTTCCTCCCTGCCAAGTGGTCAGAAAATGATCTCTCAGCACCTGAAATGGAAATGACCTCGATAAAAAATTCACAAAAAGAATTGTATATTAAAAGCAACTGGCAAAACATTGAGACACGTTAGCGTTAGCATCTGTGTGAAAGTTAGCTTATTATAACATTTTTATGTCTTTTCAGACTTTTTCCTTATGACATTGTGACTGCTATTTGAATGATTCTTCGAACTTTCTTTAATTGCTTTTGTGAGGGGTGCTTCAGTGAGCACAGCTTACAATTCTAGTTTAAATAGGACAGTGTTCCTTGGGGATATGTTTGCAGTCCATACATTTACAGCAACAGATTAATAATCCTACATTTTCAACCCTACATGTATCAGTTCTAAAAATGTAATCTAGCAGTGGCAATGTCACTCCCCTAATGCTTAACAGGGTAGGCAATTCATTACTGATAAATACTTGCCTGCAGGGCTCTTTCTGGTCTGGGGTCCTTTTGCTCAATTTTTATTTTTCATGTAATATTCATTTTTCAGGAATGCCTCATGGAATGTACATTCTATCACAGGAGCACCAGAAAACTGTTCCAATTTATTTTGCTCAATAAAGCAAAATAGGGCAGTGCAGAGATGTAGGTCAGTGTTTGAACAGAGCTTCAAGGTGACTACAGAGGTTGTACAGTGGAGCAATAGGAGTGTTATTAATAAAAAGCAAATATAAAACTGGGAATCCAAAATCAAAATGGCAAATGTTAGAAGGCTCAGCAGCTCGTCAGCATCTGAGGAGAAACACAGCAGTTAACCCGTCACCAGAATTGGAAAAAATGATGGAGGAACAACATTTAAGGGGGTGGGGGGGGGGGGGTGGAGGGGAGATAAAACAGACATACAAGGAATACTGAGGTAATTGATCAGCCATGATCTTATTGAATGGTGGTGCAGGCTCGAAGGGCCGAATGGCCTACTCCTACACCTATTTTCTATGTTTCTAGGACGTAAAATGATCTGTAAAGTGCTTAAAAGGAAAGGAAGAAATGGCTGAAGCGACATTAACATGTGACAATCTGAAGAAGCTCAGGCTGGGTCGTGATTGGAACAATGTGCAGGTGGGGGCGGTCTTGACCCTTGGGGGCGACCTGCTTTCTTCCCAAACTGCTTGTTTCTGTTCCATTTTGCCAGCTTTTTGTGTGCCCATTTCAGACCTACCTTACCCTCCAATCACACCGCGGTACATACATTATTAGCCCTGATTTTAACCGACTCTGCCCAGCAGGAACAGGGTGGGTTCGGGTCAAGCGCCCGTTTCACACCCTGTCCGATTTCACCTGGAGGGATCAGGTCGGACACCCACACGATTTTTTTTGTTGTTGTTGACCAATGGAGAGTAAAATCAGAGGGGGGATGTAACCCCAACCCCGTTCTCACTGGGGGTGGAGGTGTTAGGTTAAAAACGAGGCTAATGTCTCCATTTCCTAAAGGTCTTTCAGTTCTTTTAACATTCTTTCTATTGTTTCAAGCTATCGCTTCAGCCATTTAACCATCTTGTTTTCCGTTTTAGCATTTTATCTTCCTTTCTGTGTGTTTTCCTTTTCTCTTCCCTTTGTTCTGTTCCTTTTAAAAATTCCTTTCATCTGTATTTTTGTTCCATTGAAGGGGTTGAATGTGAAGCCTGATTAGCAAGTGACAGAATTGGAGTTATGTAAGAATTGCATCTTGTCAGGTGCTTTTGTCTTTGGATTTATGCAGATTATTAGCAACCTGCAGAAGGTTGGGAAGGTAGGAGCAAGCTGTCGTGGATATAGAACGATGCAGATGATCATTGTCCTTTATAAAGGAGCTAGCAGCGATTCCCAAAAGCACAATAGCTCACTTTAGTCTCAGTGGTGGATCCTAAAGGGCATTATTCACCAGAAATAATGGCATCCTGTCAGTATCCATGAACGATACTCCAGGGAGAGGGAACAGAATTGGAGGAATTTCACCGTACACTCGGAGCTATCTTCCAGAGTATTTGAATGTAACATTGCTATTTGGATTGATAATTGTGTAGTAGATAAGGTTATTTATTCAGTCTGGACCCGATGGGAGTCCTGAGAGGCATTAAAGTAGGCTGTGTGGGCCAATGTCATTGCCATCATGGACTTAAAGAAAGGATGACTGGACACATCCTCAGGACATCCCATAGTGCTTCACAGCCACAGAATCACTTTTAAAATGTAGCTATTATTGTTACATGAGCAAACATGGTAATCAATTTGCACACAGCAAGGTCCCACAAACACCAATGAAATGTATAGCCAGATAATCTGTCTTGGTGGTGGTGAATGTTGACTGGGACACTAGGAGAACTTCCTGCTCTTCAATAAACTGCACAGATAGACAGCACCTCAGTGCAATGTCTTGCCTCAGACAATGCACCACTCCCTCATTGTGGGCCAAGGTTATGTGCTCAAATCGTTGGGTGGGGCTCAGAGCACAACCTGCTGATTTAGAGAAAGGTTTGCTCATACTGTCCCAAATGGACACTCCTTTTTTTAAAAAAAACTAAAAATACACCAAGATTGGAGCCATGAACAAGCCCAAAATATGTGGCAACATCTGTGGATCCCTGCAATATCCCCAAACATACCAGGGGTTCCAGCAATGGAGTGTTGCTGGAACGTAATACACTCTGGCCGCGATCTCGCCAACCGGGGCAGCCAAGGTCGGTGGTGGGTGATGACCCCGCTCCTTACTCCAGCCCATACTGTGTGAAGAATCTTCTCTCGATTGGGCTTGTTAAGCCCGCCTTGCGAGGTTCCCGGCCAATTAAAAGGAAGCAGGTCTGATGACGTCATTTGATAACGCATCATCAGCCAGTTTCCTTAAAGGGACCATGTCCCCATTGATTTTGACAATTGTGCTGTCAGTTTTCTGCTGCAAACACTGACAATGACTGCATAAAGGTGCACGGCTGCACCCAGGCTCTTCCATAAATCCCTCCATATGCTTATGGAGGGAGTCACAGCACGCAGGGAGGTTCTCTTCCCTTCCAATGGGCAGGAGATCAATGCAGCCTGGTTGCACATTGCACAGGAGGCCATAAGCAGGGATATGGTCAGGAGGACCTGGCTGCTGTGACGCAAACCTTTCAATGATCTCAGTAGATCACGAAACGTTACTGCAAAGCTACACTCAACCTCATCCTGCTGTGCCACTCATTACATCCCCATCACTCTCCTCCACCCTACTCTTGCACATCCTTACTCGCACCAACTTACCTTGCATCTCAACCATCCCTCCCTCTCTCTATTACATTATTACTTCCCGTCTCACTAACCACACCTCACACTCGCCCTCATCCTTGTCTAATTGTACCAACTAACAATACACAAGGGTTGGGACTTGGGTCTTTTAACCAATGTCCATGTAGAGTTTCTGCTAATGCGTAGTTAAACATTGAAATCTTTATTTTGAACACTTTGCGTTCTTGGACAGATTTGTGTGAACCTTTCAAAGTGGCTTAGTGAGTTGTAGTGAATGGTGAGACATAAGGGTACCCCCCCGCAATGGTGATGAGTGTGAAAGGAATCCCTTGGGAATTATAGGGATGCTTTATGGTGCTGATGTGGGGTGGTGCCAACCTGGTGCATCATGTGGCAGCCAAGATGTACAGCGTTAGGTGAAGTAAATGTGGCCATGGTGAGGCCATCCCTGGTGTCCCGGGCAGCAATGTGCTCATGTGCTCATGCCCTGTGTCCTGTGCAGTATCAAGTGATTGTGGAAAAGTTTGGTGATGCTGGTGGGATCATGTTGAGGCTGATCGTGGGGAGATTCTGAGGACCAAGATGAGATTTTCTCAAGGGCACCGATGCTGATGGAATAGATGGTAGCTGAAGTTGAGATGACAAAAGTGATCTGTCACTGGTGAGAGAGGTTGCTCCAAGGAGGTGACAGTGAATAGAGAGTTCACTGCAAACACTTCCAAGCTGCATACAGCTCAAAAGTGTCCTCCAATCCTAAAGACTTCAGCTTCTGAGATTGAAAAGTGAACAGCTGTGAAATGGTAGCTTTTATACCTCTTCTGCAGCCGTCAACTAGTCAAAGCAATGGAGAGTTATTGAGAACCCGACACACTTGCCTGACATGAAACCCAAGCGACGGGAAGCTCCTGAAAATTTTGAAAAATGTTAAGTACCTGCTAAAATTCTTTTTAAATACCTTTTAAAGTACCTCTTCATGATTTAATTGGCTGGCCCGCGGCTTGGCGTCGGGTCTGTGAACCGCAGCCAGACCCAGCACTTTGGAAACTGACGAGGAGGCGGATTCAGAGTGGACTTCCACTCCGTTGTCAATCACGGCCATTTTGACAGCGGGCCCACCTCCAAACCCGCACTCGCAGGGCTGGTAAGATTCTGCCCATAGTGTGTGATTTTTAACAGCCCACTTGTCAAACCTCCATTCTTTCTGTATGTGGCTGGTTCTCACCAGGTTCATTAAAATGAAATAGATGATCAACAATTGCTGTTGTCCTTTTTCATGTTGATGAAATTGATCAGCCACCAATGATTAATGAGAGGAATTTTAATTCCAAGGTGGAAATACTGGCAGGATGTTCAGGCTGCCCGCCCGGGAGTTACAGTAGTAGGCCCGGTCCCTTTTAATATATAGGCTTCATTAACATTCCACCTCCCTGCTTCACGGCCGAAACAGTGCTCAGAGGAAGGTCATTGGCTTTGGGCCAATGAAAATTTGGCAGCCCGAAGCCACTAGGCCGGAAGTCAGGTAGGCCATGGGACGGGCAGGAGGGTTTCACAGGTCAGTAGGCAGTTAAAATTGCACCTAATGACATTTTAGGACCCCAATTTATATGTATTGACGAGGCTGCTGCCTGAGTCAGGCTTTAAGAAAACAGTGGTGTTAAAATGCCCGTGGGCAGGAAAAGAGCGCTAAATGCAACGCTTGGATTTTAACTCCCAATCCACCTGGTTTCTGCTAGGCTGAGGGAGTTTAAATTCTTAATTCTCAATGGCAGAACTGTGTGTGTGCACAGGGAGAGAGCGAGAGCACGATCCAATAAAACAATCAAACTCGTAATTACAGGTTGTACCGAACTAATAAAATGTAAAGAAAAATAAAATTGACCCAGTACATGTGGATTTAAGTAGAATGTAAAATCTGAGGTCATTGAATAATACGTAATGCAAGGTACATGTTGGGATGTTGCGGAGCAGTTATTTTCTAATAACTAGGTGATATCATTTGGCATTGCTAATGGGTAGTCTATACAGGTGCATGGTTGTGCAGTTTAACTGCTAACATGGTCTGTCCCTTTAAGGTCACCGCTGTGGGGAATTGGTGTCGGGGGGGGGGAAGATTGCATTTGTCTCACTGTCATGGCCAGCGTGCTGATTACACTAAGCATGTCTAACAAGAAGAGTGCTATTCATTTTGTCAATTCTTTTCTTTAAGCAGGAATGCAAATGTTTCTAAATGATAAATTGTACCTTTTGATAAAATCAAAGAAATGTTGATGATTTACTTTTCATGAAATATTTGTCAGTGAATGACTGATGTAATTAATGTCTTGCTGATTTAGATATTGATGGAGTCAAGACATTATTTCCTACCTATCATGAGGTTTTCTTTTTAGTTGCTTTTGCAAATTATTTATTCCCTCATGAATTCAACGAGGGAATATAATTACCCTTTAAGAATTGAGCTTTGAAGAATATTGGAAAGATTTAACCTTTTGATTATAATTTCCAGCTTTGTGACAATTGAGTAGATTCAGTCGCTCAATTCAGCCACATACGCAGTCGAATGGAAACACCACTAGCATCTTGATGAATGTGTAATTAGTTTGGCTAAAAAATGTGTGCATGCGGATCAAGATTTATATGGCTGTATATGACAAAAGATCAATTTGGCAGTATTTCTATCTCAGCCCAATTCGTCGCCCCTTGCCAATAAAGGTACAAATGTATCTTTTGCAGGGAGATGCTAGTTTTGGGGATTAATTATTACCAAGTTTTGTTTCTAAATGAAACTGGTCAGTGGACTGACAATAATAGGCAGCCCCTCGGAATCGAGGAAGACTTGCTTTCCACTCCTGAAGTGAGTTCTTTGGTGGTTGAACAGTCCAATACGAGAGCCACAGACCCTGTCACAGGTGGGACTGATAGTCGTTGAGGGAAGGGGTGGGTGGGACTGGTTCGCCACAGGCTAATTTGTACTGATCACAGATACAGTAGAATCCTTTCAACGCTAGGTTAACATTTCCGATATGGCCTTCATCACTTCTAACCTGATTCACATAGACAATATTTCACCGTTGTTGAGCAGATTCAGGCTGCACAAGGGGACTCTTTTGAAGTTTTGTATTCCAGAAGGACTTAACTGTAAGGGGCTGAACATAAGGTATTTTGCTGTACTTTAGGAAGATAGTTCATTTTGGATGAGGTTCTTTCGACCATTCTACGTGGATTGAAAGGATTCAGTAAAATGAGATTGAATTGTAAATTGGTGCATTAGAGTATTAGGATCAACATTCCTGCGTAATGGAATTTATACCGAAGAACTCCCTGCTTGGTTTAGTATTCTGCTTGGATCAAATCGGCATTTATTTGATGATTTGGGAGTGCTCTTATCTCCACGTTGGAAATAATTTGTGTCCACTTGAAATTGCATTAGCAGAGCCCTGCTGGGCTTATCCACTCTCGGGACACTGTGCTGCAATATATTTAAAAGCACCAATGATCGGTGACGTATTTGGAAGTTGGCCAAGAACAGCCTTACAGGAATGAACCAGCCATTCGCTATCAATTGAACTGCGGTTACCCCTCTGCTTGGTTTGAAAAACATTAGAGAAACGTTTCTGGCCTACTGAACATTTGGCTGCTGGTGTCCATTGTTAGTTTCAAAACTCCCTTCATTTTCAGTATAATAGTTGTAGTAGTAAAGGATTTGTTTTCCTGAAGATGGTCTGGTACTGCAGTGCCTCGGTGTACCTCCCATAATATCTGTTGTGTGTTCTTGGTGGGTGATCTAATTGAGGTGTTTAAGATAATTAAAGAAGTTGATAGAGTAGATAGAGAGAGACTATTTCCTCTGGTGGGAGAGTCAAGAACAAGGAGACTATAACCTTAAAATTAGAGTGAAACAGTTCAAGGGTGATGTCAGGAAGCACTTCTTCACTCAAAGGGTAGTGGAAATCTGGAACTCGCTTCCCCAAAAAGCTCCTTTCCCCAAAAGGGGGTCAATTGAAAATTTCAAAACTAAGATTGAGAGATTTTTTTAGGCAAGAGTTTTAATAGTGACCGAACCAATGCGGGTAGATAGAGTTAAGATACGGATCAGCCATGATCTATTGAATGGGGGAACTACTCCTATTGTTATGTAGGTTCTCCAGGGGAAGCACTGAGAATTGGTGCTTCCTGATAAATCTGTTATCAGAAAGTTCTTCTCACAAAGAGTCACCAACACAGAGATTGGGCTTCCTGCTCCAACTGTACAGAGTATTGGTGAGGCCACACCTAGAGTACTGGATGAATGAACTAAGAATGGGCTAAATGGCCTTCCTCATCTATAATTATTTTGTGATCTTGTGAAGTTGTGAGGAAACATTGACGTTAAACTTTGAACACTCCCCTGTATGTCTTACTATAGTACCTTTACATTACTAAAGAGTGGCTGATGGCAAACATATAGCTTCCCCACTATTGACTGCACTTAGAAAGATAAATAACCTGGTCTACATTGTTCTGGCAACAGTGGAGACCCATTTTTTCGTGGATTTGTGAACTACTTCTGTGCTGTAGATTCTGTTCATTGTCCTTTGCAATCAGGGTGTTGGTTTGGTAGGATTGAGGTCAAGACATCATTGGTGCCAAAGCTGCCCAATAATAATGCTAGGTTTGAAATGGAGTAATATCACCATGATGTGTGCATGTACAGAAAACGGGCAATCATATTGCCATTTGGCATCTTAACAGAAAATTCAACTGAATGAGAAAGTAAAGAGAGGAGAGTGGAGCTAGGAGAGTAATATCACTGCCCTCTTGAAACTGGACTTCATATAGCAGCAAGCAAAGTTGCTTTTTCTGGCTAGTTACAGATTCCTGCTTCAACGTCTGTGGGCAGCTCTTCTGACCTTCCTATTGTCTGTAGACTGGCTGTCTTTGCACCACCTAAAAGCAGGTATGCAAAAGGTCAAACAGTGCGAGGGCCATAAAATTACTCTCTGTAGAAATTCTCCAATTTTCTTTCTACCCCCCCTTCCCCCACTCTCCCGAAGGCAATACCAGTTCATATGCAGGTCTAAGAGCACCTTCTGCTAATTCTCCAATTGTCCATTCTTGGTGGATGGGGCTTGATGGTGAGTGCCAGTGGGATATCACTTGGGGGAGGGGCCAACCTCACAACTCAACCCATCCTGACAATTACACATGTGCGCCTCGCAGCAAGGACTGCTGGATAGCAATCGGCAGCAGGAATCCCGGATCATTTATCTCCGAATCCAATAACTCTGAGGCTAACGGTCGCTTCCCAATTGCTATCAGATCAGGAACAGAAAGCCTTGTTAGACTGTGGGACGGATTTTCCAGTCCTTTGCGCTCTGTTTTCTGCCCTGGAACGGCGGCAATGGCGGCAGTGAGGTCTTCTGGGTGGGCGGTCAGCCTCCAGCGCCCCGCGGGGGTTTTCGGGGCCGGTTTGGCGGCAGCGCGGAGCAGTACTCCCGGAAGAGCTGCGCCAGTGTGCAGCGTCCCTGGTTGCGACACTGGCATGCTTTTTGACTCCTGCCCGACCCGTATGCCCCGCAGCGCGCCCCGCAGTGACCACCTGGGAAATCGGGCGGTCCGACCTATACCGACTGCAGAGAGATAAGTCATGTGTGATGGTTTTTCCTTTTTAATATTTTTTGCGATTTATGTTGCGGCGGTGTGGGCTATTGGAAATGTTTTTATGGGGTAGGGGATTTTAGTCCCCCCCTCTCCCAAGGTGTCTCTCGGAGCGCTCCTGATCCGGCTCTTTAGCTCAGGATTTTCCCATGCTAATGTCCAAGAGAGGTGTGCAAAACCTCCCCCTAGCAGTGCGCCCCAGACTCGGGGCCCAGTTGCCCAATTTTGATGACTGTTGCGCAAACTATTCCCGGGCGCAAACTTTATCAAAGCTGAAAATCCCGCCTTATATGCCTCAGTGTTGCACCAGGCAGTGCACGTTGCCACTGAGCAGTTGGGAGAGTCCGGGAAAGATTCTTTTGACAGCTGTTGAGAAAAGAGCGTAATTTTTTGTCTGCTCTGATAATAAACCTGACTACAGTGAGTATCTTGCCCAAGACTCAACATTAAATGAATGGCTTATATATATACGTCTCAAGAGATAAACCACCTAATGTCAGCCTAAATAGCAAATGACCCCTTTAATCTTTTTTTTATAAATGCTGTCTTTCTTGTGAGCTGTGCAAATATTCTGAATGCCGTAAAAAATGTGTGGTGTGTGAATGGACTTAGTCCACCAGTTTACCTGCTAGCAAGTGTTGCAACAAGTAGCAGTGTTACTGTACAACTATTACTGTACAACTGGCACGGGCCAGCCCACACTGTGATCTATGGACAGTAGGAGCATGTGTGCGCACTAGGTCCGTGCAGCAGAGCTTGGTCTCCAGTTGTCTTGGTTAACCCTTGCCACTGGATTGAGACCTAGCTCTGTCGAGCCCGTGTGGTGGCTGGTTTGCAATGGCCACCCCACGTGAAAAGAATCCATTGAAAAACCTGTGAACTCCTCCCTTTTTGGTGTGGAAGTGGGTCATCCTCGATACGAGGGACTGCCTAATATTATACTATATTATTTGGCAGCCCAGCCTTCGAGTTTCTGTTTGCCAGTAATTGAGTGAAGCGTGTCATTTGACTTGACAAGAAAATGAGTGGAGGCATGGCACAGCACTAACTATACTTAAAGTGCCCTCTGCTGGCACATGTTGATCATTTCTGTAGCATTACTGAAGGCGATTCTGATCCATTATGCTTGTTTAAGAGTCACAGAGAGGGTAAAGAGGGATTTTGTCCTCCAGATAAAAAGGAATTAGGTATGGAGCAGCTAACAAGGATATGGAAGAATTTGCATTAATCACAACACATTTGTTTGTTATTCCATGTCTCTTGTCTGATTAAAAGCCACAATTTAATGCTACGTGGGGAATTCCATTCAGATCAAGAGACCTACTACAAAAATTAATAGGAATAATGTGTATATCAGTCCTATTGTCAGTTTATGAGGTGCGGTACAAGGCAGTAAAAGTCACTAATGTCTTGAATGGATGCCAATCTGCCCATTACTGAGTTAGAGGCTTTTATGTTGAGTATGTTACAGTGGTGATGGATGTCGACATGTAGTAAAATAGGACACTAATTAAATGTGTTCTCCAATGAGAGTTCCTTTTGAAGAGAAGGTGCAGGAAAACTTTCTTATTACTAATTCACACCCACTGGATGTCCCAAAGCGCTTTACAATCAATGAAGTCTTTTTTGAAGTGCAGTTACTGTTGTAATACAGGAAATGGGGCAGCCAATTTGCGCACAGCAAGCTTCCAGAAACAGCAATGTGAGAATGACCCAGATAATCTGTTTTAGTGATGTTAATTGAGAGATAAATATTGGCCAGGACACTGAAGATAACTTTCTTCGAAATAGTGCCATGGGATCTTTATATCCACCTGAGAGAGCAGACTTGGTTTACCATCTCCTCCGAGAGACGACACCTCCCTCAGCACTGCACTGGAGTGTCAGCCTAGATTTGAGTGCTCAAATCCCTGGAGTGAGACTTGAACCCACAACCTTCTGACTCAGTCGGGGGTGCTACCAACTGAGCCACTGGCTGTCACTAAAAATAGGTTTTTTTTTGAAGAGGATTGTTTACTGAACCAGGGTTTCTGGAACATGCAGTGGGATATGAGAAATCTTTGCATTGACTGTTGGTGCCGCAGTCTAATTTTTCCAATATTTGTGTTTGAAATAAATACCAGGATCAAGTTTGTCCTGTTGACTGTAAGTCCAGCTGCTTCTTGTTATACTGCCCAATATATCAAAACAAATGATTCTGTTGGTGGAAAGTGGGAAATCACAAGGCATTGTAAATGCTGGGAGATGGCTCCTAGATGCCAGACTCCCAGAATCCATACTAAAACTGTAAAAATGGCTCAAATCAATTCCACCCTAGAACCTGTTTTGGTTTATTTCCTGAAAAACTACTGCTGCAGGAAAATATTCATGTTTTAACTCCTCTTTGACTGTTGTAGCAGCTCTTAATTGAAGCGATAACAGAAAACACAGTGATAATATGGCAGGGGGATGGGAACCTTTGCAGGGAGACAGAAGGAAGTAGAATGGGGGCAGAAGCAAAAGATAGAAAGAAGAAATGTAAAAGTGGAGGGCAGAGAAACCCAAGGCAAAAATCAAAAACATTACAGCAAAATTCTAAAGGAGGAAAGTGTGTTCAGAAGACAAGCCTGGAGACTCTGTGCCTCAATGTGAGGAGTATTTGTAATAAGGTGGACGAATTAACTGCACAGGCAGCAATTAATGAATATGATATAATTGGCATCACGGAGACATGGCTCCAGGGTGACCAAGGCTGGGAACATCCAGGGGTATGCAAAATTCAGGAAGGATAGACGAAAGGAAAAGGAGGTGGGATAGTGTTGCTGGTTAAAGAGGAAATTAATGCAATAGTAAGGAGGGAAATTAGCTTGGACGATGTGGACTCTGTAGAGGTGGAGTTGCGGAATAACAAAGGGCAGAAAACGCTAGTGGGAGTTGTGTATAGACCACCAAACAATAGTAGTGAGGTTGGGGACTGCATCAAACAAGAAATTAGGGATGCGTGCAATAAAGGTACAGCAATTATCATGGGCGACTTTAATCTACATATAGATTAGGCTAACCAAACTGGTAGCAATACGGTGGAGGAGGATTTCCTGGAGTGTATTAGGGATGGTTTTCTAGACCAATATGTCGAGGAACCAACTAGAGGGCTGGCCATCCTAGACTGGGTGATGTGTGATGAGAAAGGACTAATTAGCAATCTTGTTGTGCGAGGCCCCTTGGGGAAGAGTGACCATAACATGGTAGAATTCTTTATTAAGATGGAGAGTGACACAGTTAATTCAGAGACTAGGGTCCTGAGCTTAAGGAAAGATAACTTCGATGGTATGAGATGTGAATTGGCTAGAATAGACTGCCGAATTATACTTAAAGGGTTGACGGTGGATAGGCAATGGCAAACATTTAAAGATCACATGGATGAACTTCAACAATTGTAAATCTCTGTCTGGAGAAAAAATAAAACTGGGAAGGTGGCTCAACCATGGCTAACCAGGAAAATTAAGGATAGTGTTAGATCCAAGGAAGAGGCATATAAATTGGCCAGAAAAAGCAGCAAACCTGAGGACTGGGAGAAATTTAGAATTCAGCAGAGGAGGACAAAGGGTCTAATTAGGAGGGGGAAAATAGAGTATGGGAGGAAGCTTGCTGGGAACATAAAAACTGACTGCAATAGCTTCTATTGATATGTGAAGAGAAAAAGATTAGTGAAGACAAACGTAGGACCCTTCCAGTCAGATTCAGGTGAATTTATAATGGGGAACAAAGAAATGGCAGACCAGTTGAACAAATACTTTGGTTCTGTCTTCACGAAGGAAGACACAAATAACCTTCCGGAAATATTAGGGGACCGAGGGTCTAGTGAGAAGGAGGAAGGAAATCCTTATTAGGCGTGAAATTGTGTTGGGGAAATTGATTGGATTGAAGGCCGATAAATCCCCAGGACCTGATAGTCTACATTCCAGAGTACTTAAGGAAGTGGCCCTAGAAATAGTGGATGCATTGGTGATCATTTTCCAATAGACTATCGACTCTGGATCAGTTCCTATGGACTGGAGGGTAGCTAATGTAACACCACTTTTTAAAAAAGGAGAGAGAAAACGGGTAATTGTAGACCAGTTAGCCTGACATCAATAGTGGGGAAAATGTTGGAATCAATTATTAAAGATGAAATAGCAGCGTATTTGGAAAGCAGTGACAGGATCAGTCCAAGTCAGCATGGATTTATGAAAGGGAAATCATACTTGACAAATCTTCTAGAATTTTTTGAGGATGTAACTATTAGAGTGGACAATGGAAAACCAGTTGATGTGGTGTATTTGGACTTTCAAAAGGCTTTTGACAAGGTCCATACAAGAGATTGGTGTGCAAAATTGAAGTACATGGTATTGGGGGTAGTGTACTGATGTAGATAAAGAACTCGTTGGCAGACAGGAAGCAGAGAGTCGGGATAAACGGATCCTTTTCAGAATGGCAGGCAGTGACTAGTGGGGTGCCGCAGGGCTCAGTGCTGGGACCCCAGCTATTTACAATATACAGTAATGATTCGGATGAAGGAATTGAGTGTAATATCTCCAAGTTTATGGATGACACTAAGCTGGGTGGCGCTGTGAGGAGGACGCTAAGAGGCTGCAGGGTGACTTGGACAGCTTGGGTGAGTGGGCAAATGCATGGCAGATGCAGTATTATGTGGATAAGTGTGAGGTTATCCACTTTTGGTGGCAAAAGCACAAAGGCAGAATATTATCTGAATGGCGGCAGATTAGGAAAAGGGGAGGTGCAACGAGACATGGGTGTCATGATACATCTGTCATTGAAAATTGGCATGCAGGTGCAGCAGGCGGTGAAGAAGGCAAATGGTATGTTGGCCTTCATAACTGGGGGATTTGAGCAGGAAAGGGGCACTGAGGTCAGCCATGATCTTATTGAATGGTGGTGCAGGCTCGAAGGGCTGAATGGCCTACTCCTGCACCTATTTTCTATGTTTCTATGAATGCTGGAAATCAGAAATAAAAGCAGAATATGATGGAAATATTCATCAAAAAAAGAGAAGAGGCAGGTTAACATGTTTGATGTAGACCCTTTGTCAGATGTACTTTGATGAGAGCCTACATCCCGAACAGACACCTTTTTCAGTTCAGTTGGACCTGATGTGTAATTTTGGTTTGTTTTGTGTTATTACCTCTGAATGTGTCATCGGCTGTAAACTGGCGCAGTCACTTCTGTGTCAGCCAATGAATTGCACTTCGTCAGCCAATGAGTTTGAGATGGAGCTGGACATACCACAGGACTTACAGCAAACATTCATTGAGGGTTAAATAGACCCTCTATGAACGACAGCAAACAGAACTCGTGACTGAAACTACAGCAACTTTAATGTGTCAGCCAGTGGCTCAGTGGGTAGCATTCTCACCTCGAGTCAGAAAGTTGCAGGTTCAAATCCTACTCCAGAGATTTGAGCACAAATCTAGACTGACACTCCAGTGCAGTACTGAGGGAGTGCTGCATTGTCAGAGGTGCTGTTTTTAAGAAGACAAGTTAAAGTGAGGTCTCATGTATTCAGGCAGATGTAAAAGATCCCATCGCTGTAATTACAACAGAAAGAAAGACTTACATTTATATTGCACCTTTCACGACCACCGGACATCTCAAAAGTGCTTTAAGGCCAAAGTACTTTGGCAGTGAAGTCATTGTTGTGATATGGGAAACGAGGCAACCAATTTGCGCACAGCAACTCCCACAAACAGCAATGTGATATTGACCAGATAAAATGTTTTTGTTATGTTGATTGAGAAATGAATATTGGCCATGGCATTGGGAATAACTCCGCTCTTCTTCCAGATAGTGCCATGGGATCGTTTACGTTCACCTAAGAGAGCAGACGGGGCTTCGGTTTAATGTCTCATCCGAAAGACGGCACCTCTGACAGTGCAGCACTCCCTCAGCACTGCACTGGGAGTGTCAGCCAAATGTCTACACTTGGCTGTAAAGATGCTTTGAGATGTCCGGTGGTCGTGAAAGACGCTATATAAATGCAAGTCTTTTTAGGTGTGTAAAATCACTTGCAGCAGTGCAGACTCCAGGCACGATTAACGAATTACCCAATTAGTTCCATTCGGGCCGGGGCTGGTGGTGTCACTATCTGCAGCTGCAAACGAGAACAATTAAATACTCAGTTACAGGAGACCATTTAATGCTCTGGTTGTTTATAGCAATTGATCAATCTATCTTTATGCTTCTGCTCCACTCTGCTCCTGCAGTGTTGTAATATTTAGTTCCCATTAATATCACAGCACCGGAGCACATTCCTATCAGCTGTCATTCTGCTCCTTTTGGATAGCTCTCTATCTCTCACTCTCTCTCTCACTACTTCACTCGCCTTATCGCCCTCACCAAGAAATGAGCACTCTGCACGGGACGGAAGGACGGAACATCACGAAGAGCTGAGCCTTGCTTTTCCGCCCCAGTACGGAGCGCAACTCAAACTGGGACTCAAATACCGCATCGGCGGTACAGAATCAGGAGCCACGTCGTACGGGAAGAAGCTGCAAGCAAGTCCGTGGGCAATCGGGGTGAGCATTGTCCACACCTACTCATCCTTAAGACCACTTAGCTGTGTGAAGGGGTGTTGTATGTCCAGCGAAGAGTAACGTCATCAAGGTCCAGGTCAGTGATTGGAGCGTGGGCAGGTACAGCAGGAGCGGCGAGAGACCGTTGAGGGATGTGATCGGGGCCCAGGAGAGGCTTGGGTTCAGGGCCTGGGGCTCAGGGGCAGCACGGGCCAGCCCACACTGCGATATGTGCGCGCACTAGGTCTGTGCAGCAGAGCAGGTCTCCAGTCGTCTTGGATAACCCTTGCCACTGGACCAAGATCTAGCTCTGTCAAGCCCGGGTGGTGGCTGGTGTGTAATGGCCACCACACCTAAAAAAAAAAAAAAAAAAATCCACGCGCAGGCATCTTCCACCCTTCAGGATGTAGTTCGGGACCTGGAATATTATGTCCTTCATTGAAACACCCATGAACTCATCCTTTTTTGGCGTGGAAGCAAGTCATCCTCGTTCCGAGGGACTGCCTATGATGATGATGGATGACATTCTGCTCCTTCAAGCTTGTGTGGAGGCAACAGCCAATAGCCATCCCATGACTAAAGTTCATCCTGTTTTATGCCGGGGCATTCCTGGTGGCAGGATTCTGTGAATCCACCTAGTTTACATTGTGCTTGCTGTCTGCTGCATTGACACCTGCATGTTGGCAAATTCTGGCACTATCACCCTAAAGGCCAACATAAAACCAATTTGACTGGTTCTTCAACTACTACAAGTTCAACAACGCCTGCAACCAGTAAAGACTGTGACTGTGTTTCCATTTTTGGGAAGGGATCCTGAAACATATAAGATTCTGACGGGGCTTGAAAGGGTAGATGCTGAGAGGATGCTTTCCCTCATGGTGGAATCTAGAACTAGGAGGCATAGTTTCAGACAAAGAGGTCACCCATTTAAGATGGTGATGAGGAGGAATTTCTTCTGAGGGTTGTGAATCGTTTGAATTCTCTACCCCGGAGAGCTGTGAAAGCTGGGTCATTGAATATATTCAAGGCTGAGATCGACAGATTCTTGAACTACAGGGGAGTGGAGGGTTATGGGGAACAGGCAGGAAAGTAGAGTTGAGGACAAGATCAGATCAGTCATGATATTAAGTGGCGGAGCAGGCTCGAGGGGACTTATGGCCTGCTACTGCTCCTATTTCTTATGTTCTTATGTCCACATCAAATTCAAAACTGAATTTGCCTGAACAAACAAGGGAGAATTGCAAGCCAGCTTTTCCATCTGGACTCTCAAATAATTTTTCACAGCCTACTTCCTGAAGGTAACTAAATTCTCATCTCCAACCTTATTCAGAACCTTATGAATGTTTTTGTTACCTCTAGACTCGACTATTCCAACACACTCCTGACTAGCCTCCCACATTCCACCCTACGTAAACTACAGGTGATCCAAAACTTGGTTGCCTGTGTCCGACCTCGCACCAAGTCCCGCTCACCCATCACCCCTGCGCTTGCTGACCTACATTGGCTCCCGGTTAAGCAACACCTCGATTTCAAAATTCTCATCCTTGTTTTTAAATCCCTCCATGGCCTCGCCTCTCCCTATCTCTGTAATCTCCTCCAGCCCCCCAATCTCCTGAGATGTCTGGGCTCTAATTCTGCCCTCTTGAGCATCCCTGATTATAATCGCTCAACCATTGGTGGCCGTGTCTTCTATTGCCTAGGCCCCAAGCTCTGGAACTTCCTGTCTAAACCTCTCTGCCTCTCTACCCTCTTTCCGCCTTCAAGACGCTCCTTAAAACCTACCTCTTTGACCAAGCTTATGGTCACCTGAGCTAATTTCTACTTATGCGGCTTGGTGTCAAATTTTTTACCTCATAATATACCTGTGAAGCACCTTGGGACGTTTCACTATGTTAAAGGTGCTATATAAATGCAAGTTGTTATGGGAAAATGTTCAGCTCACAGTGGAGTGAATGAGCGGATTGTTTGATATATTTAATAATGCCGTTTGGTTATTAGGTTTTCATCAGGTTCCATGAATAAAGCCCTCTGGGGGGGATTTTTATTTTCAAGCATACCACCCCATTCCTGCTGAAAAATTAGACAGATGAAAATCACCCCATTTGTATCTGAAGAGTTTCTCTCAGGCCAGAAAACCCCCAGTTGTATTCCCAGGCCGCAAAATTGGAGGTTTTGATGAAAAAAATGGCGGCTGCCTCTCTCCCGCCCCCCTTCTGTTGCGGAATGTGGCAGCCGCCATTTTGGGTAGGTTGACAGCGCTCCTGTTGCCTGCACTTGTTGTCCACATTTAAATGATGCAGATCGTGATGTCAGTCGACGTGCAACGCCTAAATTGACACATGACTCTGATTTTGGACATCGTTGCTCTTGATACCACCCTCTCCAAACCACACACGGAAGAACGTGCATGTAGCAGTACTACAGAGATGCTGCTTAAAGGGAGACATGCATCTTTCAGGCAATGTTCCCTAAAAGCTGTGCAGCTCTCTGCTGGTTCCGCTCAAACCGGGACCGGCTTTTGCAATTAGCTCAAGTGACCATAAGTTTGGTCAAAGAGGTAGGTTTTAAGGAGCGTCTTGAAGGCGGAAAGAGGATAGACAGGGAGTTCCAGGGCTTGGGGCCTAGGCAATAGAAGACACAGCCACCAATGGTTGAGTGATTATAATCAGGGATGATCAAGAGGGCAGAATTAGAGGAACCCAGACATCTCGGGGATTGGGGGGCTGGAGGAGATTACATAAGAACATAAGAAATAGGAACAAGAGTGTAGGCCATGCGGCTCCTCGAGCCTGCTCCGCCATTCAATAAGATCATGGCTGATCTGATCAGCAAGTTCTGTGATTGGGCTGCATAGCCACTGAAAGTGGCCATGTACCCCCCCAAAAAAATGATGGGGGAACATTGCTTTCAGGTAAGTTTAGAATTTGCTTCTAGATTTTCTAAAAAAACATTTTATTGGAGTAGCGGTTTGGTGCTAGTTGTTAAAGTGTGCAGGGAGTGCTGCTGGACACTTTCAAGGCTTTGACTGTTAAAGGAAGGCCTCTGAGAAGACCACTTGTTCACAGTCCTGGGGGCTGTAGTTACAGTCCCCCTTGGGCTGCAATATCACATGGAGATGAAGCAGAAGCAGCAATGGGGACAAGCTGCACCGAGAGAAGAGGAGGAAGCGGAAGGAAGGAGGCAACCCAGACAGCCCCTTTCTGGCTGGGTTATCCAGGATCGAATCATCTGCCTGCAGTACCAGTGAACACCACCCCAATTCCCCGATCAGCATTTTGTCCCACACCTTACCTTACCTTCCCACTTTTACTGACCATCACAGCACCCTCTTGGCCACAATGCTGAAAGCAAATTGTCCAATTAATCTTTATCCACATATGCATCCAATATTACAGAAAAACATCAACTAATCACCCTTGTGCATTTCCTTAGCAACCGTCTTGCGTCTGCTTTTGCCTATCCTAATGTTACGCAGTGGAACCCCAGAGGCTGCAGCATGGCCACTGGAAGGCTGCTGACTTTCAGTGGGGGACACTGCAGATGGCCTTACTGGATGACTGTGAGGAGCTGGTGGCTAGGAGTGTGAAATCGAGTAATTGTGTTTCTTCTTCTTCACTCTCCTCTCCCTTCTTTTGGTGAACCACAAGCTGGTGGTGCAGTTGGTAGGAGACGGCTTTTGAAGATGCATTCACTGATCTTGACCACTCGTCTGAGGTCATGAAACTTCTTTGGTCATTGGAACCAGCAATTGGGGAAAATATTGTTGGCAGTGATGGCCTCAGTGATCTCGTCCCACATCATTCTTTCTGGAGGGCCTACTAGCCCCATGTGGGTAGCGGACCACTATTTTAGTGTTGACCCCCTGCACAAAACTGCGTTCGAGACCCTGGGTGCCCTTTCTCTGCCCTGTTGAGCCATTTGGGTTAGTGCTGAAGCACTTTTAGCATTTTTTTTTCTATGTGCAGAAGCCAGTTCAGCTTTAAGAGCTACAGACTGCCTAGTTCTGAACGGTTTTTTTTTTCAGAAGGCTGTTCAGCTTTAAGAGCTACAGACTGCCTTGAAAAGGAACACGCTAGCTTTAAGTAAAGCCAGCCTCGCTCCAGCCACGCAAACTTGGATCCCCAGCTGAGTGCACAGCCTATCAGCACATTAGTTGCTAGACTGTGCACTACACTCGTAAAGTAGCAGGTAGCACCAAATTGACGTGCTGTCTGCACTTTCTGAACGGGCGTGGGTATATCTCAAGTTGCAGTGCCCATGTCCGTTTTCGTGTGCTACCAAATTTCACCCCTCCCCCCAGTCTGTACTGAGTTAGTTGATTTCAGCCAGGCCAACAGTTTGATCACTATAGCTGTCCAACAATAAATCACCCAGGGATACTGGTCCCGATTGTTACCCAGTGACTCCTGCTATAATGTGTGTATGTGTATGTTGGGGGGTGGGGGTGAGAGAAGGCAAGCTCATATGCTTATCTATTAGGAAATCATGGCAGGTTATAACTTTGTAGTTTGTTTATACTTCCACCGTATCTCACCTCGTAATTTTTTATCATTTAAATTCATATTTATTTTCCAAGATTTTGTAGGTTATCTAGCTTTATTCGGCTTGACAGTTCAGCAAGAATCCAATTCTGAACTCTGGACTTGTAATAACTTTCTAGATCCCATTTAACTTCAAATGAGGAAAATCTAGAGCAAATTTCCGAATTGAACCGTATTGAATGTGAAACAGTTCCATTCTGCAGGGGTTCTCAGGTATGATGCATTTCCTGTGCCTTGAAATGCCTGTAATTTGGGCTTTGCAAAGGATTAAAGATTAGTCTCCTGGACATTGCTGTGAACAACCCTGGAGAAAAATCATAGGGACATTAAAAAATCATTTTATTTCATTTTCTTTAGACACTTTTGTTTATTAGTATAAAAATATTGGAGTTGGGGGTGAAGGTGGTTTGACTGACGGTGAGGAATCAGCCAATCAGCTAATTAAGAGTCTGTTTGCTTTCCATTTGGTGTGGGAAGGTGGTTCACCATGAGGATGGACATTTTGGGCGACCAATGGCGGGAGTGTGGGGGAGGGGCGGTTGGAGGCGGGAGGACAGTTGACGACCCTACCTTCGATAGAGATTTCTAAGAAAATGCAGTGTAATACATGAAGAAATCAATTGTCCATATTGAGAGCACATGCCTCTATTTATTTAAGCGTTGTATAATCCTGCCAAAAGTCCCTTAATTCTACATTGTTCTGTTTTAAATAAAGTTTTATTTATCTACAGTTGAGCATGTTTGCTGTTTCTAACTACAGCAGAGCTAACTTTAATATTAGGTGGAAAATATAGAGAGCTAAGGTGTGAGGAGCGGTACCAAACTTGTATTGAAAAATGAATGCTATTTAACCCATTTATTGGACATTCTTATTTTGATAGGCAATCTACAAGATGGTGTCCACTGTGATGAAGATGCCTGAAGATGAAGCTACACCAGAGAAAAGAACGGATAAAATCTTCAGACAGATGGACACAAATAATGATGGTAACTATCAAACTACCCCTCACCATTTCTCAGGCAGATTTGTCAACCTTCACTCTCTGCCCCATCTTCATTCACCTTTATATCAGAAGCCCCACTGCAGCCCACTAAGAACTCTTGTGACATTCTCCCATCTGTATGTCTTTGTATTCCTGTGTTAGTTAGATAAAGAGTAGTGCTTCATTCCGCTATGGAGGCACTGAAATCATAAAGCAAATGGACTAAAAAAAAAATCAAAAGTCCGTTGAGAGAAGGACTAAAGGCGAAAATTAATTGTGATTTCTCATTAAGAATTCATGAGAGAATGAAAAAGACAATTCAACTTGGCATGATGGTAGCTCCTGGGACTTTTAGACATCTTAGTTTGGTCATTTCTCTAAGTTTGCAGCTCATTTAATGTGGGATTCAGCCCCAGTGTACTTGATTTTTGGTACACTGGTTTGCATACTTGCAGCAAATTTCTGTGCATGCAATTCTAAAAGAATTGTTAACCCTTCTCAGTGAACCTTATTAACTCCGTATTAATTCCTTAAAATAGCACACGTAGGAATTTGATGCAAATCTACCAACCAGTGAATTAAAATATTGCACAGAAATAATTTCAACTCCAGCGATGCTGTAGAAAACACTAATATTACAGTAATAAATATACTGTGATCATTAGCCCTAACAGTATCTTTTTTTGCCCTGTACCCCTTTCGAATTTGCACATTCTCTCTCTTCTGTTTGTACTATTTTAACTTTACTTTTAGCTGATTTCTAATATTTAAAACTCTGCTGCCGCCGGTTTTTTTTTAAGGTGGTTTTATAGGAATGCACAAATCAGTGCCTAATGTGCTTTTATGAATCCAACCAGAAAGGAGCCCTGCAGAACCAGCTAAAAATGGCCATTTACAACATTTCTCTGGTAGACATTACAATATTGTGCTGATTCGGTACCTTGCAGTATCACTTGGCTTCTATAAATTAATCTGTTACTAACTCTGACCAAGCAGTTTTAGCCTAGGTTTGTCAGTATGGGATTTTCCATCTTTCAAGCGAGTCATGATAACATGATGGGCATCCCATATATCTCCAGCATACCGTATACCACAATATAGTGGGAGTGGGGGAGGGCGTTGTTGATCTTGGAGACACTGGGGTCGATTTTAACCCGACTCGCTCAGCTGAAACTTGGCGGGTGGGCAGTGCAAATCGTCCTGGCTCTTACCTGCCCAAAAGCAGCCGTAATCGCAACATCTCCAATTTGAACCTGATCTCCTGAGCGGACAGCAAGGACATGCGTCCAGAGCCAACGTGGTCCTTCTCGCATGTTACAGCCCGATGACATTATTGAGACCCGACTATAATTTTAACTCGGGCCTGAGCAGGGAATCCACCTGGAGATAAAATTGGGGTCAACATGGCACATACAAGGGGGCAGGTTTCAGATAATAAAAGGCTTGATCTGTTTATGGAAACTACATTTTTGCTGAGAATATAAGAAAAGAGTTGGTGAGGGTGGATGGGGCTGTGGTGGTGAGCAGGGAACATCCAAACTGTAACAACACATCTACTTGAATCTAAATATACTATTTGGTTGAATGACATTCCGTGGAAATTTATTCCACAAGTTTATTAATTTTATGTCAATAAACTCCTCCGAAAATACCTCCTTACTCCTAATTTTAATCACCTATGCGTCTGTCAGGAGTAGGTACAGCGTAGCAGAGAAGGCAATAAACTGATGTGAAGCAGACCTGTTCTCCTCCCCCCTGCTTAGACTTAAGTGGGACATTCCACTTTCATGAATTGCCCATTATGAATACTACCTGTTATTTTCAAAACAGAAAATTAGCTTGTTAATGAACCCCTTTCCTGTTTACAAATATCTTCCAGGTAAATTGTCCCTTGAAGAATTCATTAAAGGTGCCAAGAGTGACCCATCCATTGTACGATTACTACAGTGCGATCCAAGCAGTGCATCTCAGTTCTAATGGGACATGATACTAACCGCGCTGATCGTCCGAAGTAAAGGGACGAGCTATCATTCCAGCTGGATTGCCAACGCATTGTCTGACCTCCATCTCATCATGAATTGATCCTCCTGCCATAAGAGGGTGATTGACTGACATGGATAGCATATTCTACCCAAGCTGTCTTCAGAGGAGCTTTTAGTCACTGCATTGTCACTTTTGTTTTGTGTTTTCTGTACGATGGATACTTCAAAAAGCAGGCATGCCAATACTTTCAGGGCATTAGGGGGGCAGTGCGTAATGTTCTCCACTATGGATCAGAATAGTGCACATGTCCAACATTGGCCCACACCTGAACATTAAAAAAATGACATCTCGAATGTAAAGATGCCACTCCCTAAAATGCCATATATGGGAGCTTGTGAACACGCTTTGAGTACATTGTAGCTGCTCTAGTTTTTGCTCTTGTTGCAAACCTAAAACAACTTGAACTCCCACAATGATCTAAACCGCTCTGCATGAGCAGATTCACCCAGTGAGCCCCAGATCACTGTGGGACATGTAGTTTAAGCTTAGAAAGCAGGAGACATATTACAAATGTGCTTGCGAGGTGAGGTGTATGCGGGGGGGGGGGGAAAGTGAATGTTTGAGTGGCCCTCATGTTCAGAGTGAGACTGTTGACATGTATACAAAATGTACCCTGACTATAATTTTGGTTTTATAAAAGAAAGCCCATTCCAATTAAGCACAGCTGTTTTATAAAAATGAAACACATTCTCTTTTCTAAGATTCCTAAATCTGCAGTTTCCCAAAGCATGGTTGGGGGAGGCTGAACAAGTGGCCTCTCACTAAATAGAAACTACAATTGAATCTTGTCTAAATTATTGAAAATTACTATTTTCTCCTTCAGTTCATGTCAAGCTAAAAATGTGGCTTATCTCTAAGATTCCATTTCACCACAGGGTGGGAAGGGGCGAGCAGTTGGGGGAGGTGTGGAGGGGACGGGAGGAAGATGTTCAACTCTCAAATTCCCAAAATGTTCGAACAAATCATCGAAGCCTGATAAGACTGGACTTGTACTTGTCTCTATGGAATAAAGTACAATAAAACAACATTATATAAGGTTATTGTAATGGAAAAGTCATGTTTGCAACTTTTTAGACTGTGTGATAAAAGATCACTTACATTGATGCATAACTGACTCCTCCCACTCCCCACCCCAAGTGTAAAAGTCATAAGTAAGGTTGACTTATGTGCTAAATTTTCATGGTGTACCTCACTTCTCCCACACAATATGGCCAGCACTCATAGACCTACAGAATTCATGGCTATTAGAAACGCACAAGGGAGTACTGTGGATAGGTGGGCTAGATGGACCAAAGGTCGTCTTCTGCCTACAGCTGTTACTATCTTACTATGTTACAATAACAAAACTGGAATCGATACAACTTAATCCTCCCGACAAGTACACAAAATCTGTTATAGCAGGGGTGTGTTACATGGCTTCAGAACTGGAGGAGGAGCCATTCTCAGTGCATGTTATATCATGGTATAGGGGATTGTTGTATTGAAAGATATATGTATTTTTAAAAAAATATGTGTTGATGTACTTCATCTTCAGATACTATTCTAAATTAAAATGTAATTGTTTTAAAGCAGGAATTGAAATGCCATTTTTTTTCCCATTGAAGCCAGTCTGTTTGTCTACTCCTTAAACCTGGTGTTGTAACAAAGTTTAACTCACCTGAATTTGACAAAGTCAATGAGATTTCTGTCCTGTGTTTTACTTTCCTGGATCCAATAATGCTTAGTGCTTGGTAGAAATGGGCAGATTTTGGTGCTTTTGGCAAGACTAATCTCTATGGTTTAAAAATATTTATTTCAACATATTACTCAGAATAGATGCTTGTGATTAAACTAGTGATTTCAACAAGATGGAAGATTGGCTTCAAACAGTGAGTACTTAGGGTAATGTTTCCCTCTGCGTAAAGCAGGACAAATCATCATGATTCATTGAGGTTTACTACCCACTAAAGCAATTGTGAGAACGTGTGGCTTAGAAATAATGGGGGGAACTTTAACTCCCAAGGACAGGTGGGTTGGGGCACGTAGGAGGTAAAAATGTAACATTTCTCCAACCCAACCCCAACCCACCTCCAATGCGCCTCCTTCCAGTTTTAATGGCCACTCAGGAGGCGAGTATTCAGTAAAATCATTTAAGGAGACTGAGGACCTGCACTTTACCTACATTTTTATTTGTAACCCATGGAAGCTACGTTTCCTGGGGCTCGGGAATCCCGGCAGGCAAAAGGAGGCAAGAAGGGCCGGATCCATGAGGTAAGTGCATTTACAATACTGCTTGTGGGCCAGGAGGAGCAGGCGTGTGATCTTCAACTGTTCACCGCACCTACCCACCCTCCCACCCCACACCCCACACCATGATCTTTGGCTTTACCCACTACCCCGCCCTCCCCCTCATGATATTCTACGACTCCAACCAACCTTCCCCCATGATCAGCCCCAACACCGCGCCTCCCCCCCCCCCCCCCACGATCTCCGACTTAACTGCTATCCACTTACTTGCTGCTTTCCTGCCCCATGGGCAGCCAACCTGTCAATCAAGCTGACAGTCGGGCGGGAAACCTTTCCAAAATTTTTAAAGGAGGTCCTACTGTTACGTTTGGTCGGGTTTCCCGTCCACAAATCCACCACTCCTCCCCCGTTCTCTTCCTGGCTCCAAGTAAGTATCTGGGACAATGATTCCTGAGCATGCAATTTCATTAGTGATAATGGGGCGAAATAGGCAGTCACAGAACCCCTCCGATATTGATCCTTTAGGACGTCTCAAGCAGCAAACGAGCCAGTTAAATGCTAACGTTCATTCACTCAGTTGTAACACATGATTTGATGCTTATTTTAAAATACCTGTTTTACAGATGGTCACCAATGTTATGGACCATGGAAATTTATGATAGGGGAGGACAGTGCAAAGGAGGCATCAAATACAGGAAGTCACAGGTAGAATCAGCACAGTTTAAACAATTTGGACAACCCATTGGAAGGTCCAGAAGAAGTTATAGGCCTTGAAAAAAAGCACACACAGGTAAAGCATGAAAACTACTACAAAATAGTTGTCCAGGACATGTATGGACATGAAGGAAAGTAGGACTGGTTAAAAAATATCTGTAGAAAAATATTGAGCTACAAATTGCATAGCGCCCCCTTTAGGGCGATAACTTTTCAATTGTTGCAAAAGTTGCAGCAGGCGAAAAAGATTTGCTGCTCCCGGGAACTTTAGCTTTAGTGCTCCAAGAGGGAAGCAAAGTGCTAAATCAAGTACTATCACTTCCCTTAGAGCGCTAAAGTGTGTGAGAGGGGTGGTAGCAGCAGAGCGCTGAACAATGGTCCGTGCAGTGCTGCTGTCTTTAGAGGCTCCTTCCCTCGCTTAAAGGGAAGGGCCAATGATGGGTTGAATCAATCTTAATGCTACGTGCATATCAGCCCCAAGCACTCAGAGTGGAGGGATGAGGAATCATGGCATCAAAATCAGAAGGTACCAGACTGGTAAGAGTAATAAAGTTTGCCCTATCTGACCACCATTGCCTTTAAATATCGCTCCTCAAACAGCCAGCCGAGGGGACAACGCCTCCTGCAGCTGCCATTGTTGACGCCCAGCAATGCTGCAGGGGGTGGGACTGAATATCAATTCCGGAGCAGTAACGGGGCGCCATGCACTGGATACGGTCATGATCTACGGGGTGCAAGACAGCGAGGCGATAAGTGTTAGCACCAGCACAAAGCCGCTAGGGAATTTCACGGGCGTCTGTGAATTCGCCACGCCCGGTCGGTAACCCCTTAGTGCACAGTTACTGCCCCCACAGCCACTAAAAGGAGGCGCAAACCAGGCGAATTTCTTCCCCATTGCATTTATGCTAGATAAATGTTAGCAAGGATGTAGTAAGTAATGTAGTAGAAGTGAAAATAGCAGGGTTGTGCAAATTATATTAAATGTGACAAAGAATGTACTTCAAGAAATTTCCATGGGCCAAATTACCCTGTCTCACTCCGCACTGCTTTTCTGTTTAAAGGCAAAACTGGCACACACCCATAATTTGCAGCATGCAACAGGTGCTGTAGCCATAGACCCAGAACAGCTCAGTCCTTAAGAGGAAAGCATTTGGAGGATGTTGGACCCATGGAGAAGGGAGGATAGTGCAGAAGCAATGGTATGTATCATATTCAAGAGATAACAACAATAACCTGCATTTTTATAGCACCTTTAACATAGTAAAATGTTCCTAGCCACTTCACAGGAGTGTTATCAAACACAATTTGACAAAATTGTATGTTTTGCATGATAGATTACATCAAGCTGTCCACACACTGTGACTGTGCCAAAACAATGGTGCTTATAATGGTAACACAGTACTCAAATCGATAAGCGTGCTTATCTGCTCATATTAAACTATTTGCCTTTTTTGGGAAAAAGGAAACCCAGTTGTCCTTGAGCAGCAGGACTCCCAATAGCACTAGCCTTCATCATCCACACGTGAATCAGGCACGAGTGCAGACACAGACATTGCTGAAGATTTTGATACAAATGTTGACGAGGAAGCACAGGGTGATTCACTGACGTTGAAGGGCCTGTTGTCGGAGTTAATGAGGGGCTCTGTGATATACAGCAGGAGTGTAACTTGCTGCATCCATTCCTTAGTTACATGTGGATGCAAAGCTTAGTAGGCCTGCTTTTATATTGTACAGCACTAGGCCCTTAATGAGCTACTTACCATCTTGCATATGAGAATGACAGATGGTCTGGTTCATGTGGTAAACTCTGAGCAACTAATTATGTGCTGTCATGAAAGAATGGTATGCCATTGAGCTTCTGGCAATACCAATGGCATCTGTGCGAGTGATATCAGTTGGTCAGGCCATTGGCGCAGTCATAGATAGGATTACATAGGATTTACAGGAACAGGCTATTCGGCCAAACCAGTCCATGCTAAGGTTTATGCTCCACTCGAGCCTCATCCCATCTTTCCTCATCTAAATCGATCAGCATAACCCTCTATTCCCTTCTCCCTCATATGTTTATCTAGCTTCCCCTTAAACGCATCTATACTAATGGCATAAACCTCTCCCTGTGGTAGCGAGTTCCACATTGTCACCACTCTCTGGGTAAAGAGATTTCTTCTGAATTCCCTATTGGTGACTATCTATTTATGCTCTTCCCCACAAGTGGAAATATTCTCTCTATATCCGCTGTATCAAAACCTTTCAGAATTTTAAAGACCTCTATTAGGTCACCCCTCAGCCATCTTTTTTCAAGAGCAAAGAAACCAAGCCTGTTCATCCTTTCCTGAGAGATATAACACTTGACTGGTCTTTTTGTATTATTACATGAAGATAAATTGTACTGTTTGAATTAAGCGAGTCAGTTCATGACGATGTTCTGTATGTTCACTTTCTGGTGAAATAAAGCAGCCTTATGATTAGTATCTGGCCTAATTTCACCGTGTTCTCTCAGTCCAGCTTCAGAGAAATTGAAGTATATGTGCAAAAGATGTGAATTTGCAGTTCAGGTCACAAGAGGGTACTATAGTTACACCTTTGTACCACACTATTGTACATGCAGATGTAGGACACCGTGAGTCAGCTCTTTCAAAAGTAAGACAGATTGTTCATAGCAGCAACCAACACCACTGCACCCAAGAAGGTATTTAGGGCAGACCAACATTTGTAGCAGGCCTTTATTATCCTGATTAATATTCTTGTAGCTTATGGCTTTGGCTAAAGGAGTATATATTGTGCAATATATACATTTGAACATGGTTAAAAGAATTGGACTCTATGCACTAGATGATGAATTTTCCCAAATGACTGGTTATGTCTGTATATGGTAGATAAAGTCCTATAAGGAACATATCCATAGTGATAGCGGCTTTGGATCAAAGTGTATCTCTTTTAGTACGCTCTTTCACATTCTTCGCACACAAGAACAATGAGATGACTTGTGTTAGCTGGTATTTTCTTGCTCATATCCATCTATTTCTAAAGAACAAGTGCTGGCTAAATGGCTAGAGAATGAATTGTTCTGAAAGGGATGTAGGTAAGTCTGAAAGTATATCGAACAGCTCAGGAATTCTATTTGTAAGCTCAAATAGCTTTTGTGGAAAATTGGGTACACGGATCTGTGGCTTGATTTATATCTCACAGACTGATTGTCAGTAGTGGTAAGGGAATTAATGGAAGATAACCTTTTGCATCTGAAATTGTCCTTTTGCATCTGAAATTGTATCATACATATGGATACCAAAATGCAGCATTATTTCAAATTATCCTCCACAACAATGATCAATAAACAATGGCAGATAGGATTGTATTCTGCATTGTGCAGCCTATTATGGTTGATGCATATGGTTTCTGCTCTCTCTCGTGCCTTTCAATCTTTCTCCTGCCTATGTATCTGTCTTTCTGTCTGGCTTTATATCTCTGTGCCCCATTCCTCTCACTGTACCACAAGGTTCAGTGCTGGGACCACAGCTATTTACAATATACATTAATGATTTAGACGAAGGAATTGAATGTAATATCTCCAAGTTTGCAGATGACACTAAGCTGGGTGGGGGTGTGAGCTGAGAGGAGGATGCTAAGAGACAGGTTAGGTGTGCAGGCAAATGCATGGCAGATGAAGTATAATGTAGATAAATGTGAAGTTATCTACTTTGGTGGTAAAAACAGAGAGACAGACTATTATCTGAATGGTGACAGATTAGGAAAAGGGGAGGTGCAATGATACCCGGGTGTCATGGTACATCAGTCATTGAAAGCTGGCATGCAGGTACAGCAGGCGGTGCAGAAGGCAAATGGCATGTTGGCTTTCATAGCAAGAGGATTTGAGTATAGGAGCAGGGAGGTCTTACTGCAGTTGTACAGAGCCTCAGTGAGGCCACACCTTGAATATTGTGTACAGTTTTGGTCTCCTAATCTGAGGAAGGACAGTCTTGTTATTGAGGGAGTCAGCGAAGGTTCACCAGACTGATTCCCGGGATGGCAGGACTGACATATGAAGAAAAACTGGATCGACTAGGCTTATATTCACTGGAATTTAGAAGAATGAGAGGGGATCTCATAGAAACATATAAAATTCTGATGGGATTGGACATGTTAGATGCAGGAAGAATGTCCCAATGTTCGGGGAGTCCAGAACCAGGGGTCACAGTCTAAGGATAAGGAGTAAGCCATTTAGGACCGAGATAAGGAGAAACTTCTTTACTCGGAGAATTGTGAACCACAATTTTCTACCACAGAAAGTTGTTGAGGCCAGTTCGTTAGATAACTTCAAAAGGGAGTTAGATGTGGTCATTATGGCTAAAGGGATCAAGGGGTATGGAGAGAAAGCAGGAATGGGGTACTGAAGTTGCATGATCATCCATGATCATATTGAATGGTGGTGCAGGCTCGAAGGGCTGAATGGCCTACTTCTGCACCTATTTTCTATGTTTCTATAACTTAATGTGCAAGAAGAGCATGTCCTATTATTTTTCACTCTCACACTTGGATAAATTGATAGCATCACCCCTGAATTCACCAGCTTTTTCATTACTATTAACAGACAAGGATTATTGCCTCTAGTAATCCTCTGAGAATTTACATAATAATGCCTAATTTTGCCCACTTAAAAAAAAATCTAGCTGCATTAATGTGAGCAATAGTTCTTTTTCCTGAGTATAATTACGTATTCCGCCCTCTAATTATTGTATCACACTGGTAAGTGCGCCCCCATTTTTTTGTATTTCATTACTTGCACCTATAGTTGTCCCTTTTTGCTTGCAAAATGATCATCAAAGCTTTTCTTTCCAGCATTTTCACTTGACGTTTCTATAGGAACACCATCAGGTACAGACATCTGAGGGGTACCCACAAGCCCACCATTCTGACAGTACATTTCATCAGCTGGGGTTGCTGATGCAGCAGGCTATGGATTAGGTTCAGGAAGCTAATTAAATGGTCAAAAAGAAGCATATATCATTCTTTGAGGGTACTTTTCTTGTGGTCAGTGTTTCTTTATCTATTGAAATTGCATTACCTGTGATATTTGTTTTAAGATTGTCATTTCTTACTATAAGGAAGGCTAATCTTTGTGTGAACAAACAAAACCACTCAATTGAAAACTCCACAAAATAATATTTTGTGAGTTTTCTCTCTCCTCACGAAGGAGGCATCTATTCTATGGGGAAACGCACCAGATTCAAAGTATTGTTATTAATAACATGGAGTTCAAACTCAAAGTGAGATAGATCAGAAAAAGGCCAAATGTAAATACTCAGGGACAAATATATAGTCTATGAAATTGCTCTTGCTTTATAGGCCTGAAGAAGAAAAACAAATACAGGGAAGGATTGTAAAGTGGGAGAATTCTTTCTTCGATCCTGGCTTGGATGGTGTGAAATCTTCACTGGAGCTGAACAAACCAGACATGAAACACGAGAGAATTCTTGTAGGATTTATTAACTAAAGCTGAGAGCTGGATTTTGTATAGTTGTCACTGGAAATAATTGCAATGAGAGGAATGTTGTGTATGCAATAACTGTTAGACTGAGTACTGTTTAACTCCAAGAGGTATAACCTTGGCTGTGCTTTATTAAGGCCCAAAGTGCCTAGTATACAAAATGGCTGAAGTGCAGCCCAGTGGCCTCCAACAGTGACACCATCTAGTGGCGAGTGATCCCAAAAGTACATACATGACAGGGAAGAAATAGCACACAGATTCTGCAATAAAGGCTTAAAAAATTGCTTGTGTTGTGAATATTTGTTGGGAGGTTGCTATTTAAGATCTTTGTGTACATTGGTCGATATAGTGTACTAGCTTTGTGTTTGTGGTCCCTGTTGATGGTATTTCCTGAGGTTATAGGTGGTATGATTTCTACATGGTTCCATTAAAATGTGTTGCCTGTCACAGGCAAGACATGCAGATTATAACTATGTATTGTTGCTATCTTTCAAATGATGTAAACCAAAGAGCCATGGAAATAAGTCAGTTCAGTGAGTGCATTCTGTTGTTTCAGAGAAGTGAGCTTTGTTGTAAAATGCGAGGTGTCAAACTAACCTGGATTCTACCTATCTGATTCTAGCCTGAATCCCACTCCAGAGACTTGAGCACGTAAATCTAGGCTGACCCTCCAATGCTGTGCTGCACTGTCGGAGGTGCCGTCTTTCGGATGAGACGTTAAACCGAGGCCCCATCTGCCCTCTCGGGTTGATGTAAAAGATCCCATGGCACTATTTTGAAGAAGAGCAGGGGAGTTATCCCCAGTATCTTAGCCAATATTTATCCCTCAATCAACATCACCAGAACAGTTTATCTGGTCATTATCACATTGCTGTTTGTGGAAGTTTGCTGTGTACAAGTTGGCTGCTGCGTTTCCCACATTCCAACAGTGTCTACACTCCAAAAGTACTTCACTGGCTGTAAAGCGCTTTGAGACATCCAGTGGTCATGAAAGGCGCTATATAAATGCAAGTCTTTCTTTCTTTCTGTGACATTCCACTATTTATGGGGAATTCCCTCTGCACTGGGTGAGATTGTTTACAGCAACAGCAGCTTGCTGTTCACATCCAGCTGCTGTGTTACTCGTGTTGGAAACTGCAGACGATGCACCTGTGGTGCTGAAAGCCAGTAAATGTAGTGATCCGCAGCAGTGATGGCCAGTATTGGGGAAAATCGGCTCTTCCAACTTTGGGTGTTTAACGGATAAGTCCTTTTGCTTTTCATTTTGTGTTTCTGGGAGTAAGGTTATCCTTACAAAAGTTAGCACATTTCTGCAGTAGGTTTTATTCATTCTAGCTTGTGGTGGCCTTTACATTCCATAGCAATTCATCGCATTTTTTGATCAACTTGTAGTTAAGGCACAAATGTTGATCCTTTAGTGCAAATTTTCACTCCTCACTTGAACAGACTGAATTAACCGTCGTGATTGGCACTTACAAAGCCTGACCTAAAAAACACAAGTAAACCTTCACATAAAATGAACTGCATGTATTATTACAATAATTAAAGGGGGGAAATACGCTGGAGTGATTTCAAGACAGGAATCTGATTTTAAGGTTGAGATGACAATTATATTTGGCTCAGATTGTGACGTCGCCTGAACTACTCAGCAATTTTGCTGCCTTGTTAATTATTCCAGGTAGTCATTCTTCCTCCTCGTGGGTTAGAAATTAAGGGCTAGAGTTTCGGTTTTCAAGTTTTACGCCAAAATTACCGTTTGTGCTTCGCTACCGTTTTTAGGCCCGCTTTTTGGCCTTTAATTTGCTAGAGGTAAAAATCGGCGTTGCACGAGGATTCATGGCGCAAACAGCGAATTTTTGCAAGTTTAGTCCGGGGCAATAACGCTGCGAGAGAGGCCTTGGGAGGGGGGGAAAACAACAATAAAAATTTTGCAAATTAAAAATTCACAAAACATTCACAAAACCCTTATCTATAAATCGCTGAAAAAGAATTAAAAAATAAAAACGTTGACCTTTTTTGCAGGTCTTCATACTTATCGCTGCTGGCCGGGCTGTCGGTGTTCTGGCGGGTCCCGAGACAGCCAAAAATCGATCGCAAGCGCTATTTCCAGTGTTGCACGTCGGCGCTCCTCTCCCCGGCGGTACGTGGAAGTGCCACCGCAAAAAGGTCACCGAAAATCCCGCTGGACCGGGTTTTCGCCGCTGAGGGTCAAATCGCGCCGAAAACCCGGTTGCAAAATCAGCGAAATTCTAGCCCTAAAACTCTAAAAATAATCTCTCTGCAAAGTAGCATCACTATAGTCAGAGCGAGAGTATTTCTAGTTGGAAATATTATTACAGTACTGGTCACGGTACATTACAACACAATCCACAAATCACATACATACAGCACAATACAGATGAAAGCAGTACATGGCACTCTATTTACACAAACAGATTAAAAATACATTCTCACTACAAACATTTTCTATGTCATACGGCCCGAGGGGGTTTTATACTGGTCCCAGCCCCTCGATGTAGATTGGTAGGAGGGCCTTAAACTGTGGCCCTTTCCCATTGTGCCTTGGAACGGCTGTAGCAACCTTTAGTGTGTCCCACAGCATGTAATTCTAGACCTTGGAATGTGCCAGTCTGTAACACTCGGTTGTGCACAATTCTTTACTCTGGAAGATGAGCAAGTTTCAAGCAGATCAATGGCGTCTTTCCCCGAGTTGATGGTCCTCCAGCAGCAGTTGATATCTGTCTCGGTGTGCGTCCCTGGGAACAATCTGTAAAGCACAGAGTCCTGTGATAGAGCTGCTCGGGATGAACCTCGACAGAAACCATGGCATCTCTTTCCAGGCCTTCTTTGCAAAGGTCTTATCCCCCTGCAGTGTGCCATGGTGCTGAGCCGCCGGCTATGCATGAAGGATCCGACAGGGAGGGCCCGTCTCACCACCAGCCAAGCTACATCTTGGTGCATGTTTGAAAGCTCTGGCAATGAGGCATTCTGCCAAATGACTTCGACAGTCTGCTCGGGAAACCATCCGACAGGATCCACCATCTCCTTTGGCCGTAGGGTCTCAGACGTTTACGTGCCGATCACTGCTTTCTGGCCTTGTGGTCAAAGGTGTTTTTCTGAATCAACGATTCTGTGAAGGACAGGTGATCCGGCACAGTCCAACTGAATGAAGCGTTCCGTGGCAGCGTGGCCAGACCCATCCTTCGCAACACCGGGGACAGATAGAACCTCAGCATGTAGACGGCTCAGGTGACTACTGTGGCGCAGGAGCATGGTATGGGGCAGACCTGCACCACGTACAGCAACTCTGAGAGCACCTTGCACTTGATGACCAGGTTCCTGTCCTCTCAATACTGCGCGCTGCTCCCACAATTCCAGTTTCTGCTTCACCCTAGCGATACACTCCTAGTATTTGGTGCACACCCCGGCCGCTCCGAACCATATTCCCAGCACATTCAGGTAATCTGACCTTACGGTGAATGGGACAAAGGATCTGTCGGCCCAGTTCCCAAAGAACATGCCTTGCTTCTGTTGCGATTAACTTTCGCTCCCGAGGCGAGTTCAAACTGGTCGCAGATGCTAAGCAATCTGCCGACCAATGGCGGATCGAACAAAGGACGGCAACATTGTCCATGTACAGGGAGGCCTTGACCTGAGCACCTCCGCTGCCTGAGATCATCACCCCTCTTATGCCCCATCCTTCCTGGTGCACTCTGTAAAAGGTTTATTACAACACACTAACAAGACAGAGGAGCGAGGACAGCCTTGCCTGACTTTGATCGGAAAGCTTTCTAACTCCCACCCGTTGATTAGAACTGCGCTACTGATGTCGGTGTAGAGCAGTTGGATCCATTTGCGGATTCCATCCCGAAATCCAATTTTGAAGAGCACGTCCATCAGGTACATGTATGATATTCTGTCAAAGGCCTTCCCTGGTCCAAGCTGGTTAAGCAGGTGTCCATTCTCCTGTCCCGCACGTAGCTGATCATATCCCTGCACAGCGCAAGGCTATCCAAGATCTTCCTGCCAGTTACGGTGCAGGTCAGATCATCGGCTCCAGAGCGGACCTGCCCCTGTTGGCGATCACCTCGGACAGAATTTTATAATCCACATTAAGCAGCGAAATGGGCCATCAATTTCTGATCTCTTCCCTGTCCCCTTTCTGCTTGTAGATGAGGGTGATGATGCCTTTCCTCGTGGATTCTCACAGCAGGTCTGAGCCCATCCAGTCCCACAGAGCCCAAAATAACACGACCGGTAAGCCGTCGCTTCCGGGAGTTTTACTCGTCTCGAAGGACCGGACGCCGTTTGTCAGCTCGTCCAGCGTTGGGAGTGATCCAGACTCTCCCACTGGTGTCATCTAAAACCTCCGAGATAGATGACAGGACGGACTGGGAGGCCGCGCGGTCTGTGGGCTTCACGTCATACAGCTGATCCTTGGATTTGCTGATCCTCAATATGTCAGGCTGCGAGGACGTCACAGAACCATCTTCTTCCTTTACGTTGTTGATCACAGAGCTCCCCCTGTGCACCTTTTGGAAGAAGAATCGCGAGAACGTCTCATCCTGCTCTACGGAGTGGACTCCCGAGCAGAAGATGATCTTGGAGGACTCTGAGTCAAAGAGCGAGGCTTACTGGCCCTTCACCTCTTGGAGCTCCTCCCCGACATCGACCCGCACTGACTGCAGCCGGAGCAGATTCTGCTGCTTTTCTAGAGTCGGGACATTTCCCTCTGTCTCCCTTTCACCTTCTGAACACCTTTGAAGATGAAGAACCTCGTGATGTCCATCTTCACCGTTTCCCACCAGTGCGTCGGGGAATCAAAGAGGGGTTTCACAGTTCTCCAACCTTTATAATCCCTTTTGAGTTCCTCACGTTCAGCTTCCATATCCCCCTGCCAACATTCTGGTCTTCCTGTAGGTGACAGTCGGCCAGTAGGAGGCAATGGTCAGAGAAGAACACCTCAGTGGGTCTGACCGTGAATGTTTGGGACACAAACAGGAAGTTTATTCCGGAACGGACGGACCCATCTAGTCTCGACCAGGTGTATAACGAGGATATAACGAGCATGGTGGATAGAGGTGTACCGATGGATGTGGTGTATTTGGATTTCCAGAAGGCATTCGATAAGGTGCCACACAAAAGGTTACTGCAGAAGATAAAGGTACGCGGAGTCAGAGGATGGATAGAGAATTGGCTAACTAACAGAAAGCAGAGAGTCGGGATAAATGGGTCCTTTTCAGGTTGGCAATCGGTGGTTAGTGGTGTGCCACAGGGATCGGTGCTGGGACCACAACTGCTTACAATATACATAGATGACCTGGAAGAGGGGACAGAGTGTAGTGTAACAAAATTTGCAGATGACACAAAGATTAGTGGGAAAGCGGGTTGTGTAGAGGACGCAGAGAGGCTGCAGAGAGATTTAGATAGGTTAAGCGAATGGGCTAAGGTTTGGCAGATGGAATACAATGTCGCAAAATGTGAGGTCATCCTCACATTTGGAAAAAAAAAACAGTAAAAGGGAATATTATTTGAATGGGGAGAAATTACAACATGCTGTGGTGCAGAGGGACCTGGGGGTCCTTGTGCATGAATCCCAAAAAGTTAGTTTGCAGGTGCAGCAGGTAATCAGGAAGGCGAATGGAATGTTGGCCTTCATTGCGAGAGGGATGGAGTACAAAAGCAGGGAGGTCCTGCTGCAACTGCACAGGGTATTGGTGAGGCCGCACCTGGAGTACTGCATGCAGTTTTGGTCACCTTACTTAAGGAAGGATATACTAGCTTTGGAGGGGGTACAGAGACGACTCACTCGGCTGATTCCGGAGATGAGAGGGTTACCTTATGATGATAGATTGAGTAGACTGGGTCTTTACTCATTGGAGTTCAGAAGGATGAGGGGTGATCTTATAGAAACATTTAAAATAATGAAAGGGATAGACAGGATAGAGGCAGAGAGGTTGTTTCCACTGGTCGGGGAGACTAGAACTAGGGGGCACAGCCTCAAAATACGGGGGAGCCAATTTAAAAGCGAGTTGAGAAGGAATTTCTTCTCCCAGAGGGTTGTGAAACTGTAGAATTCTCTGCCCAAGGAAGCAGTTGAGGCTAGCTCATTGAATGTATTCAAATCACAGATAGATTTTTAACCAATAAGGGAATTAAGGGTTATGGGGAGCGGGCGGGTAAGTGGAGCTGAGTCCACAGCCAGATCAGCCATGATCTTGTTGAATGGCGGAGCAGGCTCGAGGGGCTCGAGGGGCTAGATGGCCTGCTCCTGTTCCTAATTCTTATGTTCTTATGTATCTACGCAGTGCTCCGGGGCTGAGAAACCAGTTGCGTCAGGGTGACCACGGCGGTGTTTTGAAGGGGTTCCCCCATGCATCCTGGGCTATCCGCGGTCGGTGATGGTTCTTCCCTCTGTCCATCACCTGTGATGTTGCTGCTCCCAGTATCCCGGAACTGGGATTTGCTGACTGCTTTGTTGCTCCCGGTATCCCAGAGCTGGGGTGCGCTGGGCCCTTCGTTGCTTCTGGTGGTCCGGAGCTGGGGTGATCTCTTCTGCCTCAATCTTTCCTAGGCATTTTGACGCTTTTTCTGTTGGCGGCGGTTGTTCTTTTCACACCCTTCCTCATCAGATGAAGAGCAGTCGCTGTTGTCTGTTTGGGGCATGAGCCACTTGTTTCCGCTGGGCTGGGCTTTGGCGACACCATTCTCGTTCTTTGGCTGGGGCTTTTTCTTGGTGGCTTTTCTTTTACCCACTGGCCAGTCTCCTCTGCTGCTTCCTCATCCATCGACTCTGTCTGCTGGGGTGGAGGCTGAGGGGTGGTTGCCGGAGTTTTGTCATTGGCTGCAATGTCGGTTTCCCTGAGGGCCTGTGCGGTGGGAGCGGTGTTGGTCTCTTTAGAGAAAACCCTTGCGGTCTTTTCCTCGTGCCCCACGTTGTTCTTGGCCGCCTGCGCATAGCTGAAGCTGGGCTTGGGGCAGGCCTTGTAAAGGTGGCCAGCCTCCCCACAAAGGTTGCAGAACTTGCTCTCCTTTCAGTCCTTTGTGTGGTGTCCTTCTTGCTGCCAGTTCCTGCAGATGATGACCATGCAATTGGCTGCCTCGTGCCCGGGTTTCCCGCAGAGTTGACAGACCCTGGGTTGCCCGGTGAACAACATGTATCCTTGACTTCCTCCGATGGCAAAGCTGGTGGGGGTGGGGGTGTAGGATGACTCCTTTAGCGTCCACTTTCAACATTACTTTGATCTGGTGTTTGCTCATCCAGACCCCGAACAGGTCCTGGAGGTCGATCCTCAAGGGCCTGTTCGATGGCAGCTGGCAATTATTCCGCCATTCACATCCTATCGAGACTAACCGGTTTCTATCTTCTGTCATTATCATTTCAAGTCGGCCCCTCATCCCTTTTGTCTCTCTAATCTCTCCTGCCTTCCACCCTATCACAGACCTTCCCTTTTGTTCTTTCTTCCCCTCCCCCTTTCAGTGCTCCTTAAGAATCTGCTCTTTTCGAACATTCGCCAATTCTAATGAAGGGTCGTCGACCTGAAACATTAACTCTGTTTTTCGCTCCACAGATGCTGTCTGACCCACTGAGAATTTCGGCATTTTCTGTTTTTTATTTCTGATTCCAGCAACTGCAGTATTTTGCTTTTGTGTCCTTGAGGTTTCCAACAGCATCGATGTATCTTCCGAGGAAGGTCAGGACATCGATCACAGGGATGTACAGCTCGTACATGTGTACAGCAGCCATCCAATTCCTTTGCGATGGAAGGGGGAACAGCGGCTCCACAGTCAGCGGGTCACTGCTCCTTTCCTTTCCTGCCTGCAGGAATTTCAGGCATCCAGTGACGTTTCTGAAGGTTGCATCGAAGTAACCGACCTTGGGGAAAACCTGTCGGGCGAAGATGTCCGTGAGTTGAAAACCGCAGCTCCCAACCAGGATTCTCTTCGCGAAGAAGGGGCGATCTATCGGCGCTCCTCCTTGCTCCTTCTTCACTGTCACTCGGACAGTATTCCAGGCTCAAAGAAGGCCATGTACAAGGATTGGTGCTGTTCCCTGCATTTCTCTCGTAAATGCCGTGCGGTAAAGATCCGTTGTGTCCCTTAGTGGGCGGAATCCACACTTAGTGGATTCTGCCCACTCTGCAGTTACCGCAATAGGATTTGTCAGACCGCCCAAAGTGGAGAAGCATCCAAGGAAGGTGCTGAACACCTTGAGTCTCATCGCCGAGAGCAAGCTGAAGTCAAGTGGAAGGAGCGCTCGACAACCCAGGCATCTCATCCACCCGTTCCACCAATCACTGTCTGCCCCACCTGTGACAGAGACAGCACGTCCTGCATTAGACTTTTCAGTCACCTAAGAACTCATTTTTAGTGTGGAAGCAAGTCATCCTCGACCCCAAGGGACTGCCTATGATGATAATGATTCCGGACTCTCTGCCTTGCTGCTCGGTTGGCTGCCATCTCGTATGCAAATCCCTTATCTCTGATTGGCATTGGGCTGAAGCCAGCATTGAGATCCACCAATAGCAGAGAGAGTGCTTTTCAGAGGGTATCAGGCAGGAGCCAGCATGAAGATCCACCAAACTGGAAGAGTAAGTATTGCAACTCAGGTCAATTAGCATAAGAACAATTGATCTTAGCCAGCATGGTTAGTAGCAGGTTGTATGACAGATGCCTGCCACTACTTTTGTTATGAAATCCAGAGCTGTGGATTGGGTAACAACCCTTCTATGGTGAACAATATGTTTATCGATGGGCTGTGGAGCAGTGAAACCCTTTCAATATTCCAGGCTCTCTCTCTCGGTAGGTTCCTACCCAATGGCAATGTTCAACACCATAAAATACAATTCAAAAGAATGCAAAGCCTCTCCGGAGCATTTAATAAATCACAACAGTGTCTAAATAGATGAAATCATTGCCTTTTTAAAAAAAAAAATCTACAGTAATGCTGCTATGGTTGTCAATGGGTTAAACAGAAGGTACGCCTGCTGCGTGGTAGAACCAGTTTCTGACCATGCTGTTACTGACAACTTGTTCTTTTTGGATAAAGATGTATTTGTCTTTAGTTTTCCCAGTATCTTGTACTTGTTGCTCTGTACCTGGAGTTTGATCTTTGGTCAAGTGCAAGTGAGGAAGATGAGAATGTGGCTTGAGAATTTCCATTGCATTTTTAGTTAGAAAGCAACTGTTGCATTAAATCATTCTTTCTTTGTGTTGGATGTTCTAAATTCTGTAAACATTTCAAAAGCATCTGAAGAGTTGGTGTCCTTGTTTTAGGTTGGATCATCCCTCATCATAGGCAGTCCTGAAGTGAGTTATTTGATGGCTGAACAGTCCAACACGGGAGCCACAGACTCTGTCACAGGTGGGACAGATAGTCGTTGAGGGACGGGGTGGGTGGGACTGGTTTGCCGCACACTCTTTCTGCTGTCTGCGCTTGATTTCTGCATGTTCTCGGCATTGAGACTCGAGCTGCTCAGTGCCCTCTCGGATGCACTTCCTCCACTTAGGGTGGTCTTGGGCCAGGGACTCCCAGGTGTCAGTGGGGCTGTCGCACTTTATCAGGGAGGCTTTGAGGGTGTCCTTGTAGCGTTTCCGCTGCCCACCTTTGGCTCGTTTGCCATGAAGGAGCTCCGAGTAGAGCACTTGCTTTGGGAGTCTCGTGTCTGGCATGCTGGCTATATGGCCTGCCCAGCGGAGCTGATCGAGTGTGATCAGTACTTCAATGCTGGGAATGTTAGCCTGAGTGAGGGCGCTGATGTTGGTGCGCCTGTCCTCCCAGGGGATTTGTAGGACCTTGCGGAGACATCTTTGGCAATATTTCTCCAGCAACTTGAGGTGTCTGCTGTACATAGTCCATGTCTCTGAGCCGTACATGAGAGCAGGTATTACTGCAGCCCTGTAGACCATGAGCTTGGTGGCAGTTTTGAGGGCCTGGTCTTCAAACATTCTCTTCCTCAGGCGTCCGAAGGCTGCACTGGCGCACTGGAGGCGGTGTTGGATCTCGTCGTCGATGCCTGCTCTTGTTGATAGGAGGTTCCCGAGATATGGGAAGTGGTCCACGGTGTCCAGGGCCACACCGTGGATCTTGATGACTGGGGGGGCAGTTTGCTACTGTCAACGGGAGGCCGCATATTCCGTGTCCTCTGAGACGACATTAGTTGTGATCTAAGGTCACGTAACAGAGAGGCTACGAGAAGGCTGTCATCGTCCAGCTCAGGTTGGATAGTAATGTACATATTATAAGGAACATTAATGGTTAAGTACTCAGCATTTGTGAAATGTAGTTTGTCTGTTAATGTGACATTTGGAGTCATAACATACGAGGGAGTTGAGATGATCTTAAAAACCATGAGAAGATAGCACAAAATAAAAGCAGACATGTAGGAAATATATAGTAGGCCCACCAGCACTTCAATAGAGAAATGATAGGTTAGCGTTTCCAGTAGATTGCCTTTATCAGAACTGTAAAAGGCAGCTTCTCCTGTTCCTTTTTCAGTTCTGGCAACAAAAAAAAGCCTGTACCCAAAACATTAACCTGTCTTTTGTCTTTTCAGATGCTGATAGACCAACTGTGTACTTGCAGCCTTTTCTGCTTTCCTTCCAGATTTCCATATTTTTCTTTTAATGGGAACCTAGCATGAGCTGTATTATCAGTGTCGTCTCAGCCCCAGTGTGTGTTATTGGGCTCAATTTTCCCCAGATTGTGGTGTTTTTTTGGCCCGTGCCGCTTTTTTTGGGCCTAAATTTGAAAATCCAAGTTTCCCCAAAGATCGTACGTCAGCGAAACTCAGTTAGTTACGATTTTTTTAGGTTCGTTTTTTTTTGTAACCCGAGGTCTGCACCAGTTTGTCACAATTATGCAAGTTTGGCCAACTTACATTTCTCCTTGGATGGTGTATGTGACCACTCCCAAAAAAACCTTCTGGGCATGAAGAAAAACCAGCGCACGTTAAAAAATCGGCCCAGAAAGACGCCATTGTTTTTAGGCGAAGTTTTGGAGGGACTCAAAAGCACACAAATATGCATCATCAAGCTTAAATTTTTCCAACTGAAAATGCAGAAAATGGAAGTTTCCTGCAATTCTTTAAGTTTGGATTTTTTTTTAAATTGCCACGCCACCACCGAACATCTCCAAACCGAGCTCGAGGGTCGGAACGTCAGTCGGCAGAATCGGTCCCTCATCTAGACACGGGCTCGGGGCTCAGCTTGAAAAAAAGTCGGGGGGTGGTGGGGGGAGGGGGAGGGATGAGAACCCTTACACTATGCCACTATGCATCAAAAGAAGCCTGAGGGGTTGGGGGTGGAAGCCGAATTGAAGGCCTGAGAAGCCTTACATTATTCAGCAAGCAGCATCAAATGAAGCCCTGGGTGAGGGCGGGTTTGAGGGCGGGAGGGTGGGGGGGGGGAGGTGTTTCCTGATCTAAGCAAGCCTATTGCACATGCTCAGACCTGGGTGTGGTCCATACTAGGGCATGAACCCCCTTGGGGAGAGTGACAACAAAGAAGCTTGTCCTGCCTGCCGTTTTGAGCTTGTTGCTAAGGTACAATTTAACCATGGGGGCAATACTGGCAATGCCATACCTCGTGCAGGCCTTCTACATGATGGTGCTACGGAGGAGACAATTGATTCGATGTCATCGCATAAGGCACCTCAGAGCACGTAGGATGATGGGCAGGAGGCCTTACCCACATCGGGTATATTGTGACAGGCATTCGTACCTGCACTTGAGTGATGCAGACTGTGTCAGAAGATTGCGTTTCCGCAAAGAATTTGTAACTGAGATCTGAGAGTTAGTAAAAGCAGACCTGTAACCTAGAAGCATCAGGAGGACTGCTTTGTCAGTTAAAGTGAAGGTTACAGCTGCACTTTCATTCTATGCATCTGGATCATTCCAGGCCACAACTGAGGATGTGTGCGCCATTTCTCAACATGCAACACATATTTGCATTCGGCAGGTGACTGCTGCACTATATGCCCGGAGGAATGACTACATAAAGTTCCTCATGACCGCTCAGGCATTGCCTGAAAGGGCTGTGGGCTTCCCAAAGGTACAGGGCTGCATTGATTGTACCCACATCTCCTTGTGAACACCTTTGGAGGATTCCGAGATGTACAGGAACAGAAAAGGCTTCCACTCCGTTAATGTGCAGCTCGTGTGTGAGGACATGCATCACATCATGTCAGTTGATGCAAGATACCCTGGGAGCACCCATGATATGTTCATCCTACGCGAGAACATTATATCTGTCATGTTTCAGCAGCAGCCAGAAGGGCAGATCTGGCTACTGGGAGACAAAGAGGACGGCCTCGCCACCTGGCTCATGACGCCCTTACACGTAACCCGGACTGAAGCTGACCAGGAATACAGCACGTCGCACATTGTGATGCGCAGCATAATAGAGAGGACCATTGGCATCTTGAAACAGCGTTTCCGATGCCTGGACCATTCCGGAGGCTACATGCAACACTCCCCTGAGATTGTCAGTCAGTTCACTGTTGTGTGCTGCATGCTGCATAACTTAGCCATCATGAGGCAGCAGCATCAAATAGTAGAAGACCCACCTGAGATGAGAGTGGCTGATGATGAAGAGGAGGAGGAGGACGAGGAAACCATGCAAGTACCTGAACCCGGAGCACGATGGCGGAGGAGGGCGGGCCGTCGTGCCCCTTAAATGATTGCTCGAGCCTTGCGCCAGCAGTTCATCCGTGAACATTTTGCTGCCTGAAGGCTCAGCGGCAACTATTCCACATGGACCATGTTTACTGATTGGATCTGTTCTGTAATGTTGTGTTGTGTTAATGGAATAAATAATGGAAATGATTCAGTTATAATTTAAAATATATTTTATTCAAAAGTTTAACAAACATTTGTTTGTACTTAACTTTAATAAAAATATTCTTGTATCAAACTTTAAATTTTCAGTTAAGATCATTTACAAACTTTAACATCACTTACAAACTTTTAAACTTGTAAATTTACATAACTTACAAAAAACTTTTAATTTGAGAACAATTACAACAGTAACAACAATAATAATAACAACAACAACAACAGCAAAGAAAGGCTGCACCCATCTCTCCTCCTTCTTATTCTAAGACCGCCCGCTGTGCTTGGTCTTGTTGACTCCACCCCTGCCCGCAGGTGATGGCACAGCATTTCTCGGGTTGGTACCAAGCTTATTCTTTCGAACATCTCGGGTAATGTGCACTTTTTGATGGGGTGGGCGGGGGGGGGGCGTGGGCGGCTCGGCAGCCGGTAATGTGGAAGGCCCAGCTTGGGCCTCTTCAGAGGCTGGTCTGGGGTATTGGAGTGGGAGTGGCAGTTGATTCTGTCAATGGGCGCGGGGTCTGGGTGTGTTCCCTTATTGCAGCATTCCCTCCCTTATGTGCCCTGATAGTGTGTCAACTACCTGAGACATTCCCTCCCTCATGTTCCCGGACAGTGTTCTCATTTCTCATGAGAGTATTGTTACTTCTCCCGACAGTCCTGATACCTCATCACCCACCCCACTGATGGTGTCCAGGAGTGATCGCGTAAGGTCAATGCTCGCCGCAATTATTGCCATCATCTGAACCACATCTGTTAGATCCTGCACCTCAGGAGAGCGCTGTCGAGCTCTCCTTCCCCTCCTCACCCTGGGTGTGGCTTGCTGCATCCCACTGGGACCCGCAGCCTCAGACAATGGGGCCCTGGGTGTGCCTCGCTGCATCCTACTGGGACCCGCAGCCTCGGACGGTGGGAAACCATGGAATGTCCCACCAACATTCGTACCACTCAGGAAAGGGGCTGGAACCTTAATGGGGGACACCTGCACTTCCTCCAGAGTGAGTACAACAGTGGGGGCTTCATCATCACCTCCACCTCCCCCTTCCCCTCACCCACATGCTCTTAGTCTGGAAGGTGGAATTGGAAGATGTTCTCCCCTTCAGGCTCATCTGCGTCTGAATCTTCTGCATCGTCTGGGTTGGCCTCAAGTTCTGCAAAATATAACAGAACAGACAAATGGTTAGCAGCAGAGGAGGGGGCAGGGTGGGTGGCATGAGTAGGCTCACACAGCGCAGGCAGCAGGCTCATTTGAAGGACCACGATGAATGATAGCACATTGCATCAACCGAAGCGTAGCTGATGGAGACATCCCCATGAACCGAAGCATGGCTAGCTTGCTCAGTACTTAACATTTAGCAAAGCTAGACTGTAGAATTTGCAGGACTTACCCTCTCCTTCGAGGCCCAGCTTGTGCTGTGGTGGTTGCTTTTCTCCAGGCAAGACCCATCAAAGCAGTGACCCTTTCATCCAAGGCTGTCAGTGGCTGCAGATTTGCCGGGCCTCCTCCTGTTCGAGTTCTTTTCCGTTTGTTCTATGCCACCTTCCTCTGCAAAGATGAAAATATAACTTTTTAGTGCGGGTGTCTTTCTGCTGGGTAGGACATATACAGCTGGTCACATTTACAATTGCAATTCCATTGAATAAATGAAAATATTACTTACATTAATTACTTGACCAAAGTCCTGCCACTTTTTGTACTGTCCTCCAGACCTCGGGGTGGTCACCATTGCACAGTAATCTTCTGCAAGTTGGTTCCAGCGTTTCTTCATTTCTTTTAGTGAAACTTTTATATGACCTCTGCTGGTGTCTAGCTCGTGCCATCTGGCCTCAATCACAGTAACTAGTGCCTCCACTTCATCCTGTAAGAAATTCTTGGTCCTTGAGTGGTGTTGCATCTTGTATTGCAGCTCCGATTTTTCCAATGAGAATTAAAGTTCTCACACACAACTGGCTCTTTAAAAATGGCCTAATGCAGACTGGGAACTGTACTGGGCATGCACGCCCATAGCGATCATGTCAAAAACGTCCTTTTTTTTTCGCGCATTTGCAGAAAGGGGAGGCATCATTTTTTCGGCGCAGACATTAGGCTCCACCCCCCGAAGCTACAAGACAGGCTGCACAGCGCCAATTTCAAAAAATAGAATGGAGAAACTTGCTACTTATTTTGTTGGAGTAGTTGGGGTAAAAAAAAATAGGCGTAACTCTGGCAATACGCCAAAAAACGGCATTGGGAACAATTGAGCCCATTGTCTTGTCACATGTTCTAGCTATGCTCACCTATAAGTATACAAATGTCAGGACTTCTTACTGTTTTTAGTATTCTAATGACAGGAAAAAAAGCTATTATTACTTGGCTTTGTAAACAATATACTATGAAGGTATTCTATTTCTCAAAGATGGGAAGCTGCTGTATGTGATTTGACCTACAGTAGCGAATAGATTTATCTCACCGCATGCTGCAGGAGAATTACAAACCTTACATACGTAGATATAACATTTCCCTAGCTAGATAGCCTATTCTAAATATACCAGCAGAAGGTGCCAAAATGTCAGCATCATCTATTAGTAAAGACGTCTTTATCACAGAGGAGTTTGTACTCCGAGAAGCTCCAGGATATAAATGTCCTGCTTTTGTTTCCTCCTTGTTAAAAGTAACTGAAAGTAAAAGTAAATTATATCTGGCATTATCTGTACTTTTAATAGCATTAAAAATTGATTTTTTTTCCCCCTGAGCTGTCACTTTCTAGCAAGCTCAATGTTCCACATGTTCTTTTTAAATTTTAGTGGATGTCAATCTTGAGCCAGCTGACTGGTTGGCCATGAGAGTTGCTTTCTAGCAAGTTGTTTAGTTGGCTGGTGCAGGAACCAAAGAAATAACAACAGTGTTATCCTGGAAGACATCACAAAACAGCTTCATGGCTTCCCCATTCTCAAGTCTACAGAATGTCAAAAGCTGCTACTGTCTTCGGCAATCATCAAAATATATAGACCACATTAGGAATACCAGTCTGTCTGTGACAGGCTGCTTGAAATATTTCATTCTTGCTCCAATCAGAAGAGAACATATTGTAAATTCTTTTTAAAGAAAATCTTATATCCAATCATATTTTTAGAGTAGATTTTTTTTGTTTGAACTTATTCATCTTGCTACCGTCATTTGGGCACTCTCTCCCACCTTGATGCTCATGTTGCTCCAAACCAACAGTTCTCTCACTTTTTCAATGAGCACCAGAGAACAACTAATTTTACTGGGAAATATTCCCACTGTTTGAAACGTCTTGTTACAATACATCACAATAAAAAGCAATATCTAAAAGTAAACCATCATAACACAATAACGAATGAACTGGCAAGAGAAAAATACCATCTGATTTGTTTTATTTAAGTCGAGAATCAATCAAATTTACCACATTCCGAGTCCCCAAATAAAAATCCGTAAAGGACCAGGCCGGTGACATCCCCCTTCCCCAGGACAAATAACCTGTCAAAATTAACTCTCTAAAGTCAGACATGAAAATATCTCCCTGAGCAAGGTGCTGGAGGGCTGCCCATATATTACGTGGAATTGTAGTCCAGCATAAATCAGTACATTGTGGGGAAAAAGAGGCAAAGCAAAAGCATTGGAGTGAAAATCAGAGAATGTAAAAGCTTTTGAAAGCGAAGAATGAAGGGAAATGTGTGATGGGATAGATACGGACTTGGACATATATCGCTGTTCCTTCATTGTCGCTGGGTCAAAAACCTAACAGCATTGTGGGAGTACCTTCACCACGCAGACTGCAGCGGTTCCAGAAGAAGCCTCACCAGCACTTTCCTAAGGGCAACTAAGGATGAACAATAAATGCCGGCCTTGCCAGTGATGCCCTCATTCCGAGAATAAATAAAATAAAGTGCAACAGAGTGAAATACTTGAGCCACACCTACAGGTACAAGTAGAAAAAACAAGGACACGAAGAGACAATGACGGCGACAAATGTTAATATAAACCACCAAAGAATTAAAAGCTCAGCAGACAATAATAAAGACAAAATGACAGTAAACTGATAGTCTTTGGGGAACTACACGCATCAAATGACTCAATTACAGTCATTTCACTATTCATCGTGACATTGAAGCACTGCAGGATGTGATTTCCCCTGTGTGCTGTGTAGTTGTGGGTATGTTCTACATTCAATAGAAATGATTCAAGGACAATGATTTCACAGTGGGTTACAAAGCCAATATCGGTACTCAGATTTTTTTTTTAAACTGCACTCCAGTACAGTACATGATTTTCTCTGAAGCTATCTTTGTGTTTTGTGGTCGACGTGGGATGCCTTGAATAGCTTGCACAGATTTCACTGTACATTGAACAGGTTGTGGCTTTTGCAATGCAAGGACAATATTCCCTGGTGCCCTTGTCTTATTTCCGTCTGTCTTTGAGGGTTCAAATTCAACAATTTTACTGTATGATGTTGAACAGACCATGTCATTGCATGATTTCCCCGGAGCATTGTGACATTTCTGTGTGTTTCCTTTAGGAGAAGTAGTTCCATTGCAATGCATTGCCTCTTGCTTGTTAAATAGAACATATCATTGTGCTGCAGCTAGCCCCTATGTACAATGGGATTATTCCAGGGGTGTAGTACATTAGCTCAAGTACGTAAGTGTTTATTTTCAAAATTAATTTTGAGAGAGTAAATAAGGAAAAACTGTTTCCACTGGCAGGAAGGTTGATAATCAGCAAAGGAACCAGAGGGGAGATGAGGAGATTTTTTTATAATGTGTTGTTATGATCTGGAATACACTGCTTGAAAGGATGGTGGCAGCAGATTCAATTGTAACTTTCAAAAGGGAATTCAATATATACTTGAAATGCAGGGCTATGGGAAAAGAACAGAAGAGTGGGTCTAATTGGATAGCTCTTTCACAGGCACGATGCACCAAATGGCCACCTTCTGTGCTATATCATTAAATGATTCATTGTCTTCACATTATATCAAGTGGATTTGGTTTTCATCAAAATTCAGAATGCTAGTGCTGAGGAATGGAATATGTTTGCACCCAGTGATTGTAGCAAACACTATCAGATCAGTATGGATATCATGCATTCAATGCAGAGTGAAGTTTCCCTTATGGTGCCCCAACATGTGCCTTAATCCTAAACTCAGGAGCAACCCTTCCTGCACCAATGTGATATCTCCTTTTCCCACACCCTTCTGGCTTCTTAGAGTAAGATTCCCAATTAGGAACAAATTGTACCAAATTCCAGGCATTTTGTGTCTGTGAGCCGATGGTCATGAGAAACTCGAAAATCTTACACCTGGCAGAGAGGAAGGAGACTCTCATCCTGACTTTCTACCTCTCTCTCCTCCTTTAAGACGTTGCTTAAAACCTACCTCTTTGACCAAGCTTTTGGTCATCTGTCCTAATATCTCCTAATGTGGCTCGGTGTCAATTTTATTTGATAACCTCCTGTTGAAGTGCCTTGAGACGAATGGTCCCATTCATTTTTTGGGGGGTACTGTGTGGCCATTCAAAATACTGTGCATGCGTAGTTATTTGTATTGAAAAGCCAATGAGCCGGCTGCACAGGATGTCCCGAGAGCTCATGCAGCTTAAAGGGAACATTGCTTGGGATGTTTTATTACATGAAAGGCACTATACAAATGTAAGTTGTTGTGTTGGATTTGAAGCCAGGTCCTACAGGTAAACGGATAATGTGCTACCCAGTCATCCCTTTCATATGATACAACACAGGAGGCCCATTATGCCGATGCCGGCTCTTTGGTAGAGCTATCCAATTAGTTCCACTCTCCTGCTCGTTTCCCACAGCCTGTAAATTTTTCCCCTTCAAATATTTATCCAATTCCTTTTGAAAGTTACTATTGAAATTGCTTCCACCACCCTTTCAGGCAGTGCATTGCAGATCATTAACAACTTGCTGTGCAAAAGAATGTTTCCTCATGTTGCCTCTGGTTCTCTATCAATCACCTATCTGTGACCACTGGTTATCTTTGGCACAGAATGCTGTCAAATGATGCTCAGCATTTTTAAAGACTTTCTTGCCTTTATTTTGTTTCTCTTGCACTGCTTGACATACATCATCCAAAAGATTGTGCTGGCTTTGCTAAAGACATACCTTAGCCCCAGCAGGTAGGTTTGAATATCTTACATTGACATAACCTCTAACTTCTATCTGGGAAGTTACCTCACCTGAACTATGCACCTCCTAAAATGTTTTGCACTTTGCTGCATGGCAAATGTTCGAAGGAGTCTATTAGCCACTCCATTTGCCTGGTTGTTTATTTATATATTTAGATTAAAAAAATATATAAATTTTGCAAGCCTTTTAGCATTTCTAACCCAAATTCTTCCTTTGAAATATTTTGAATTTCAGCAAAGACACGGATATTTTTTAAAGATGTGCTTGTCCTGACTCTTTTACCCTAAAAAAGAGATTGGATACATACAATATGTTAAATATATGCACGAAGTATGTTGACTACATCCCTCGGTGACAACTGGATTACGGTTTGATTTATCAATGGAGTAGTTAGTATGTCAGTACCAGCCATAGTGTGTTCAAACAGAGAGCTTTCACATTTTATCCAATGATATGCAATGCCTGAAACGTTCAATGAACTGGCATTTACTCTGTCCAACAAAATGACAGCTGAAAGCTGATTGTTTCAGAGTTTCATAGTAATATAGCATCTGCTATTTGTTTTGTTTCAAATGCTGCCTTTCTGTTGTAGAGAGTAGAAATAATATATAGACTTAGGCATTAGGCACCTGCTGGATATTTAAAACTCACATAAGCTTAAATGGACACACACATAAAATGGCTGCCCAGGCATGATGGGAAACCAGGTAGTCAAGCTGTGAACTGTTGAACGTTCACTGACCGAGCAATAACCCTGTGAGGCCCACTGTAGGAATGCCTGGGAAGGCAGAGATAAGAAGGAAGCCATCTCCTGTGAACAAGGCCATAAACCAATTAATTCCCCAGGAAGAAAGATAAGAGGGAAACCATTTGCTGTAAACAAGGCTACAAACCAATTATTTCTCCCAGATGAAAGAACTAGGGAGAGAACATATAAAGTCATCGATCAACCCAAATTGACAATGGTTCCCTGGTTACTAGGAGAATTCTATTGGATTAAAAAACCTATATGTAATCTATAATCGTTATGATTGGCTTGTGTCCAGCCGTGATGAGCTGTGTAACTGCAGTAAGCTGTTTTTGTAACTGTTGTAAAACATATAAAGGTACATGTAACTCTTTGTTCTGTAAAGAGAAACCTGGATACGGTCCTGAGTTTTTCCTTCCCGCTGAGCGTAATAAAGCTGCTTCAGCATTGGAACCGACCCTGAGTGTTGAGTGATTCTTCAGAGAAAACACTAACGCTAACAATGGCGTAGTCGGCAGGATTTCCCGGAGTCGCTGGACGCCCTTGGAAAAAAACCCGGGTGAGTATAAAAAACAATTTTTAAGTATAAAGGGTGCGGAAGGTGGAAGCTGGTTGATCGACATGAGGAGACGGTCTAATATCTCAAACGCCTAGCCTGAGCCTGAATTAAGAGGACTTTTGTCCCACGTGACGGCCAGGAACCAAGTAGGCGTAGGGAACACACTTAGACCGTGGGATCGTGATACCGAGAGACATCTTCCGGACCCAGTAGTGTAATTTGAAATACCCCGGGATAGAACCAAGCAGTGTACAGCGGCTAACGGAATCCAAACCTGTGAACAGGGTCGGACCAACAGGCTGAGCGGTGGTAGGTAGTCGTTAAGGATATGTAGAGCACTGCGGGAATTGCTTAAACGCGTTTTTAAGAATTGTATAAGTTTGTGTAACAGCAGAACTTGTGACCTGACAGTAGCCAAGAGACAGTTTACTACAAGTCGCGCTAGAAAGAAAGCGGACCGCTGAGAGTAGATTCCTAACGATACCAGTCCTACCCAGGAATGGCCATGAAAACAAGTAAACTCGAGTGGGGACCAGAAGGGTCGCTTACCCGCCACCTGGCGGAAAAAAACAAAAGAAGCTAATTGAAAAAATGATTAAAGCAGGGTGGAATCCTCAGGATTAGTTATGTGAGGAATTATTTAGATAAAACTACGAATTCCCTGAAAGGTCATGGATCCAAAAATAGAGCCGGCCAAAACAAGAAGAGAGACTGTTGTAAATGTCTGATCGTTGAGTGAGAAGTGTCTGTGTGATTTTTGACTGCAGAATGAATTTTTGTTTTATGTTTTCATGTTCCGAAAGCCTGGTTGGAAGAGGAATGCAAGTGTCTGTTTATTTTAGAAACAGAGTGAAAGTCTTTTTTTTTTAAACCCTTTGTAATGTTGTCCTGTATGTGGGAAGTTTTAAGACATTTAAGTTAGAAACGCAGGTGTGGATTTATTCGGATGATAAGTTACGGAGCTAGGAGAATAAACAAATAAAGAATAGGTTTGTTGAGCAAAATATTTATTTGACATGCTCACTTACTTGCCGAAAGAAAACATGCAATGATTGATTGGGTTGAAAGACATAAATTTAGTCTCGGAATGAGATAAAGAATGCTTTAAAAAAAAAGAGCTTCTAAAAAAAAAAAAAAAAAGTTTTAAATAAAGATTGAAATTACAAAGTTTGAATTGGGATTTTGAGATATTCAGAGAAGGCACAGGAAATACTGAGGTGGATTTTAAAAAAAAGATTAAATTAAATCTGATCAGGTCAAACTCCTGGGCAAGTGGCGAGCTATCTGCGAAGGTGTAAAAGGAACTTTTGGAAAATGTTAAAAAACAGCAAGCTTTAGTAACGGCTTTGAAACTGGAGCATTTTGAGATAACGAAAGGCAGCACTCAAACTCTCAAAGCTGGTCTCTATTCCAGTTATGGAGAAAAAGAAAAAGATAAAGACGCCACTTTGAAAGTAAACAAATTAACAACTTTATGGAGTTACGAACCCTCCGTGTAAAATACAAAACCTAATTTGAAGAAAGAAAAAAAAAAAAAAAGATGTAACGGACTAAATGGAAAAAGACATAACTTACTAAATACTAGTTGATGTTTGCTGTGAAAAAGATATTGGTTTAATTAGAAGAGGAAAAAAAAAAAAAAAATTGGAATAAGTAAAAAACACTCTACATGGATTCGAATTTTCAATTATGAAAAAGTTTCAATGCAGTTTGAAAAGATTTCCAAAATGTCCCGAACAGTCTAAACAAGCAGGAGGGTTTTGAAGATAACGAGGAGAAAGAGAGAAATAAAAAAAACAGAATTGAATTTCAGTAAACAAAATTGCTATTGTATGTGTGGTCTTGTTTTAAAACAATTAAAAAAAAAAAAAATTATTTGGCAAGTACTTGAATTAGAAGTTAAGAAAACATTGGAGTTTACTCTAATGATTTATGCTGTTTAACGGATTCCTAATTTCGAAGCCAGTTTTGAAGGCACAAAGACTTTTTTTTCAGATGATTACGTGAAGTCACGTAATGACATCAGGTCTTCTTACAAACCTGGAAAGGAGTTAACCCTTTCCATTGACAGCCGTTTTATACTGAACATTATTAATTTGGATTTCTTAATAGGGAAAAAAAAAAGGACTCACCTAACAGAGGAAACAAAAATAAAAACAGAACTAGCTTATGTAATAATACTTGCCTGATACAATAAAGAAATAGATATTCAATAAAACAAATTGAAGAGTTAAAAGCTAAGATAAACAGGCTGGAAGAGATAACGGGACTAGACGGATAGTGCAGTGCGCAGCCATAGCACCATCACCTCTGGCAATAGAGCCAATGTACCCCACGGTGGGTAGGTGTAGTCCACAAACCCAACCTAACGGTAAAGCAGACAGCGATGTTTGGAGGAATAGCTTTGGCCTTGGTCATAATAGGAGTTTGGGTAATATTTAAGTGGGTAAAGACACGGGCGCACGCCCTACAGATTCAGCTCGAAATGGTTCGATTATAACCTTGTCCTTCTGATTTTGCAGGGTGACAGGGACACTCGTAGAGCAAAAAAACTTAACCCCTGGTGACGACCAGGCCGTCTGTTTAAAATTACAGATAATACTTACCGGAATGGGAATACGAAAGGCGCTACTCGTAATATGGATAGCCCTGCGACATGCACGTACCCTGGGCAACACCGACGGACAGCAGAGCACGCTGGAAATAAACAACTATATGAACTATGGAGTCTTGTTTAATTTAACGGACGGAATGTGCATCCCAGCAACCAAGGACTGGAGCAAGGACAGGACTTATTTTAATGCATGGTTACAAGTGAATCCTAATAAGAATCCTAATAAGAATAAGAGTATGTGTACAGTGCTCCACGGGTATAAGGAGCAGATGCATTAAACGGAGGGATGTCAAAGGGCCTGATGAATGTACTTTCGGCATAATTTGCGCGCCTCCGGGACAATCCCAGCAATCAGTCATCCGCAAGAAGGGAATGGGGCTGTGTGGGTATTACGAGGAGGCGGGGGCGGCTGCAATATAATTGTATGTATGTTTCTCACCCCCTCCGACACCGCGCCCCATAAGAATCACTACATTGCCCGAAGAACTGCCTTGTCCCATAACTACTAAGGGACCAGAAAATGGGATTGCAATGTACAACGAAGGGGAATTATTGTATGATAATGTTAAACATGAAATTGTGCCTGTTCTGATCAATATTTCAGGCATCCAGATGCCGGAATATTGTACCGAACAGTCAAGGAAGATGTACAATGTATTAAGTAAAGTCGTAATGCAGCAGGCTGCCGATGCCATGGGTGCCAGTAAGTTCCGGGGACAGGGGTTAGCACCCAGGGTGAAGAGGGAAATAGTAAATGATGTTGCTACCGTTTTCAATACAGGAACCTCCGTAGTGAACTCGATAGACATACAAAGGCTAAATGAGAGGGTAGAACAGCTTAAAGGGGTGATGAAGGGGTTATTGGAGAGGGTGGAGCAAAACCAGGAAGACCAGGCCAACCTAGGAAAGGAGGGGGCCGAAATCCAGTTGGATGGCATCTCAGTCCTGGAAGCTCACGCTAAAACCATCAATCACCTCATTGATAGAGAACAAGAAGATACAATAAAGCAAAGACAGGGGCAACTCTGTCATGCTTATGGTCTGTGGATGGTGGGACAGATCCGCCACAACCTCAACCAGATCCAACGCGGGGAGGTACCCGATTGGATAGACAGTTCACATTTAGCTCAGTTGGCGAACCAAAGGGGGACACTGGATAATTGTACTCTGAAGGGACTGACCCGAGTATACCCCGCAATTCCAGATTGCCAGATGGGTAGGACTACCGGGATAGGGATAGTCCTGTTGATCCCCATAGCAACGCCGGACTCAGGGCCGTTCCCCTTATACCAACTAGAGAATATCGGAGTAATACGGGAAAATGTCTCCATACGCTACTACCTGACCACCACCTCTGCCGTTCGTCGAAACAACATACTTACCGGGATTTCCCTAGCAGATTGCAAGCAAAGGGGGGAAATCACAGTATGCCCTCACCCGGTGGGCCGAGGCGAACTAGACGAGTGCGGGTTTAACCGAACCAATGGGTGTGTACTAGAAATAGTGCCCGCACACATGCACTTCGCGAGGGCAGGCTACGGAGGGAGGGGAAGATACTGCGTCTCTACTACTGAGCGTTCATACCAGTATAATGACCTACAGTGCCCTATACCGCAGCCAAACTTTTGCTTCACACCACTACGACCTGTCGCGATCGGGCAAGCACATATCACCCAGGTTAGGCGCCGGAAGTCCGAAGTTATTGAAGTAACTGATCAGCTCCATGATCATTTGCAGGATTATGACGAGCCAGAGCAAGTCCCTATCCCACATCTAACCGAGGTATTACGGGAGTTAAGGCTCAGAGTGGGGCAATCCGTAAAACTCTATCACCAGATACAAACTAAAATCAAAGAACTGGAAGAAGATACCGAGGTAGACTTACAAAGTCAGAGTTGGTGGAGAAAAGTCTGGGACTGGGGAATAAATGTGAACATCCACCCATGGATCCGAATTATTTCACACACACTGGTCGGGATACAATTAATCTTAGCAATAACATGGGGCGTGATGGCCTGCCAGGTATGCAGGCGCCACAAACGGCGGAAACGGACCAATCACCGTTCCCTGGATATTAAACAAGCCTGTTTGATAAGGGGACGGGAGGAGCTAGCCTTTGTTAATTTGATCTAAGCAACCGGGACTCCTGAAACCGCGTGACTGGCCAGCACGTTGAGGCAAGGAGTACCGGGCAGTGCACAAATATCAGATAAAGGCAGTACGGTCGGTTAAAAGGGGACTAGGACTAGTCCCTTTACCGAAAGGGGGGAATTGTTGTAGAGAGTAGAAATAATATATAGACTTAGGCATTAGGCACCTGCTGGATATTTAAAACTCACATAAGCTTAAATGGACACACACATAAAATGGCTGCCCAGGCATGATGGGAAACCAGGTAGTCAAGCTGTGAACTGTTGAACGTTCACTGACCGAGCAATAACCCTGTGAGGCCCACTGTAGGAATGCCTGGGAAGGCAGAGATAAGAAGGAAGCCATCTCCTGTGAACAAGGCCATAAACCAATTAATTCCCCAGGAAGAAAGATAAGAGGGAAACCATTTGCTGTAAACAAGGCTACAAACCAATTATTTCTCCCAGATGAAAGAACTAGGGAGAGAACATATAAAGTCATCGATCAACCCAAATTGACAATGGTTCCCTGGTTACTAGGAGAATTCTATTGGATTAAAAAACCTATATGTAATCTATAATCGTTATGATTGGCTTGTGTCCAGCCGTGATGAGCTGTGTAACTGCAGTAAGCTGTTTTTGTAACTGTTGTAAAACATATAAAGGTACATGTAACTCTTTGTTCTGTAAAGAGAAACCTGGATACGGTCCTGAGTTTTTCCTTCCCGCTGAGCGTAATAAAGCTGCTTCAGCATTGGAACCGACCCTGAGTGTTGAGTGATTCTTCAGAGAAAACACTAACGCTAACACTTTCCATCTCTTAAAATCTGAAGTATCCTTTTTACCCCATATATTCTCTGCCCTTTCACTGTACAGGAGTTGCACAAGTGCTTTGCTCCTGTCCAGGCACAGGAGATCCAGTATCAGCCGTGTCTCAGTGGGCAGCACCCTTGCCTCAGAGTCAGAAGGTTGTGGGTTCAAGCCCCACTCCAGAGACTTGAACACAGAAATCCAGGCTAACACTCCAGTGCAGTGCTGAGGGAGTGCTGCACTGTCGGAGGTGCTGTCTTTCGGATGAGACTTTTCGCTGCGGCCGTGCCTGCCTGCTCAGGTGGATGTAAAAAATCTTATGACACTACTTCGAAGAAGTGCAGCTATTCCTGGTGTCCAAGTCAATATTTATCCCTCAATCAACATCACTAAAAACAAATTATCTGGTCATTGCTGTTTGTGGGAGCTTGCTGTGTGCAAATTGGCTGCCGTGTTTATTAATAATAATAACTTTTATTTATATAGCGCCTTTAACGTAGTAAAACATCCCAAGGCGCTTCACAGTAGTGTTAACAAGACAAAACAGATAAATCTGACACTGAGCCACAAAAGAAGAAATTAAGGCAGATGACCAAAAGCTTGGTTAATGAGGTAGGTTTTAAGGAGCATTTTAAAGGAGGAAAGACAGGTAGAGAGGCGGAGAGGTTTAGGGAGGGAGTTCCAGAGTTTGGGCCTAAGCATCTGAAGGCACAGCCACTGATGGTTGAGCAGTTATAATGAGGGATGTTCAAGAGGGCAGAATTTGAGGAGCGCAGACATCTTGTGGGGTTGAGGCTGAAATAAATTACAGAAATAGCGAGGGGCGAGGCCATGGAGTGATTTGTAAACAAGGATAAGAATTTTGAAATCGAGGCATTGTTTAAATGGGAGCCAATGTCGGTCAGAAAGCACAGGGGTGATGGATGATCGTGACTGGGTGCAAATTAGGACATGGGCTGCTGAGTTTTGGATGTCCTCAAGTTTACATAGTGTAGAATGTGGGGGGCCAGCCAGGAGTGAGTTGGAGTAGTCAAGTTTAGAGGTAACAAAGGCAGGAATGAGGGTTTCAGCAGCAGAAGAGCTGAGGCAGGGGCGGAGGTGGGCAATGTTACGAAGGTGGAAAAAGGTGGTTTTAGCTATGCTGCGGATATGTGGCCAGAAACTAATGTCAGGGTCAAATACGATACCTAGGTTGTGAACAGTATTGTTCACCCTCAGATTATGCTAGGGAGAGGGATGGAGTCAGTGGTTAGGGAACGCAGTTTGTGGCGGGTACCAAAGATAATGGCTTCGGTCTTCCCAATATTTAATTGGAGAAAATTTCTGCTCATTCAGTACTGGATGTCGGACAAGCAGTCTGACAATTTAGATACCAAGCAGGAGTCGAGAGAAGTGGTGGAGAGCTGGGTGTCATCAGCATACATGTAGAAACTGACTCTGTGTTTTCGGATGATGTCGCCAAGGGGCAGCATATGGATGAGAAATAGGAGGGGTTGAAAGATAGATCCTTAGGGGACACCGGAGGAAACGATGCGGGAGTGGGAAGAGAAGCCATTGCAGGAGATTTTCTGGCTACAATTAGATGGATAAGAATGGAACCAGGCGAGTGCAGTCCCATCTAGCTGGATGATAGAGAGGCAGTGGAGCAGGACAGATGGTCAACTGTGTCAAAGGCTGCAGACAGGTCCAGAAGGATGAGGAGGGATAGTTTACCTTTGTCACAGTCACAAAGGATGTATCTTGTGACTTTGGTAAGAGCCATTTAGGTACTGTGGCAGGGGTGAAAATCAGATTGAAAGGATTCAAACATTGAATTCAGGGAAAGATGGTCATGGATTTGGGAGGCGACAACACGTTCAAATACTTTGGTCAGGAAAGGGAGGTTGGAGATGGGGGCGATAGCTAGCAAGCAAAGTGGGGTGAAGGATTGTTTTTTGAGGAGAGGGGTGATGACAGCAGATTTGAAGGAGAGGGGAAGAGTACCCGAGGAGAGAGAACCGTTAACAATGTCGGCTAACATGGGAGCTAAAAAAGGAAGTTGGGTGGTCAGCAGTTTAGTGGGAATAGGGTCAAGGGAGCAGGAAGTGGGTCTCATGGACAAGATACGTTTCGAGAGATCAAGAGGGGAGATCAAAGAGAAACTGGAGAAAGATGTGAGTTTAGGGTTAGGGCAGGTGGGAGCCTCAGATGAAGTTTGGCCCTGTGGGCTAGGTGAAGGAAGGGAACTCGCAGAGGCAACTGATCGGCTGGTCTCAATCTTTGAGACAAAGAAGCCCAAGAGCTCCTCATACTTGTTTCCTAGATTACAACAATGGCTACACTTCAGAAAGTACTTCATTGGTTGTAAAGTGCTTTGAGACGACTGGTGGTCATGAAAGGTGCTAAATAAACACCAGTATTTTCTGTCAAAGGCTATTAATCTAGCCTGGAGTTAGGGCTGGTGTAGACCTCCTTCCTCTGGTAGGGCCTAGCACTGGCAGGAGGAGGAAAGAACTGAAAACCTTTCAGGTCTGCAGCTTCATATCTGTTCTCCAAAACTGGGGCTCCCTCAGCAGCCAGAAGGCCCCAATATTTCTGGGATGGGCTGAGGGAGGGCGAGTGCAGTTAGTAGTAACTGTATGTACCAGTCTGGGGATCTTCGGTCTATCACTAGAGCCATGCGGACCCCCCAGTGGGGTCGCCAACTCTGGCTGCAAGTATTCCTGGAGGTTTGATCGCATGACCTCACGCCTCGAACAACCTTGCCCAGCCAGACAGCCCATTTAAAAATTAAAAAGTGTTCAAAGTATATGGAAAATGATCCATGATTTGTTTTAATGCCCTAGTTATTTTTCTCTTGGTTTGGTCGCAACTGTGTCCAGGAGATTAATCTTCAATTCTCGGAGACACCAGGGCAATGCCAGGAGGGTTAGCAACCCTACCCTTCGGGGTGCCATGTTCCACAGGGTGGCACTGCACTGGGGTGCAATAGGACAATGAGGCAGGAATTTGGAGGACCCTTTCCTGCCTCAGTAGGCACAAGTTAAAACCCTCTCCACCCCATTACCTCCCCAGACACCCAGGGCAATTTAAACGGGGCAGACACCTGGCAAGTGGTTCCCATACACTTTGTCGTGGCCTTTTGTGCCCAGGGAAATGTATCTTCCTGGCTCCCAGGATCAGGAAAATCAGCCTTGTAATCTTTATTCAAATTTTCTTTTTAAAGCTTCTCGACACTTGCTACATGGCCAAAGTTGACTTGATGTTGGACAAAAGTCACAAAACCAAATATATCATCGCATTCTCCTCCGGTTTCATCCCTGGGTCAATAAAGCAAAAAAATCCAGGCCAGAAACTGCACAAATGGCAATAGTTATTTTTAATTCATTCGTGGGATGTGGGCATCGGTGACAAGGCCAGCATTTATTGCCCATCTATATAGCTATATATAAATAGCAGGGTTCAGATTTACGGTGGGTTATATTATTTCCTGCACTTTTATGATCAGTCCTATTAATTTTCTGTGTTCTGTTTGTGGAGAAATGGTTAAAGAATTGGCTAAAGCTCCAATAGTGTTACTGTAGGTTGGTGAATGTAGCACGGCACTTTGGTATATAATTTCCCCTGGGTGCCATTGAACTATTTCTGTGTTTTTTTAGTTGAAAAGTAGTTCAATTACCATGATTTCTCAACAGGTTGTTGAACCAACAAGGACCTCAATGTGATTTCCCCTGGGCACTGTGGTCAAGTGACAAAGGTACTTTGATTGGTAATGGTTTACCACTGGAAAACTGCTGACACAAAATAAGCTGCAGAAGCCCAAGGGAATATACCAGCCATTTAAGTTAACCACTGCTGAGATTGTCAAATAATTATATATGTTCACTCAAAATCTGGATTATAAATCACACTGGTATATTGTTCAACATTGGCTATATGTTTGCCATCTCTACAAAAGTTAATAGTTCCATCAGTGTACACGACACATACCTGCACTGCGTTGAGAACAAAAAAACATTTCTGATGGTGTCATTTATACACTAGGGGGGTGAAATTCATCATCAACCCATTAGGGGGTGGTAACATCCTGGAAACGCGAGACTTGGTGCCGGGTGCCAGACCCACCTCCTTCGAGAAATTCGGATTACCACCTCCAGGAGGCGCTAACGGAGCGGACGCCTCAGCAGCGTGGGCCGTGCAGCACTGCCACGTGTGAGGGGCCCTTCACTCACTTAAAGGGAAGGGCCCACGCTGCCGACTGCAGAAGGAAAACGGACCACCAGGGAGCGGGGGTGCCGCGAGATTAGCCCGCTATTCAAGCAGAATGCCTGGCTGAGCGAGCGTGGCCGGGACCCCATGAAGAAAGAGGAGCAGCAGCGGGAAACACAAGGTAAGTTTTTTTTTCCACCCCCCGGCCACCTCGCCGTTAATTTTGGAGTGAACTGACTGGCCAGTGGAACAAGCTGAGCATCCGGAGGGGCGAGGTGACCAAGCAGTGTAGTGAGCGAACCGAGCGGTGGGGCAAGGTGACCAAGTTGACCACCAGTTCCAGCTGTGAAGAAGCCTTCGTGATTTTGAGGCCCAGGCCCCATTTAAATTTGCCAGGTGAGCGGTAGGGCAGTAAACAGGTGTCCCGATGCAGCTTGCTGGGTTGAGGCCTCACGATCAGGCCAACAGCCAGCAACAAGGCGGTAGGGGCGAATCGCAAAGGGTCCCGGGTCGTCAGCAGCTCAGATTATTTTTGTGAGGCCTGGAGGAGTCCACAAAAATACTTCGACAGTTACCTTTGGCGGGCCTCTACGCCGGTGGAACTGATCAGAACCCGCACGGCATTGGCTCCGACTAGATTTGGCCAACAGCAGTAATCAGGGTTCCTATTTACCTCATAAACCATTCTGCATGCTCTTTCCCCGCTACATTTTCACTGTGTTGAAATGAAAACTCGCTGCACTGCATCCCACTTTAACTCATCCGTTCCCACAACTTCAAAGCTGTGGGAGTAATTTCCTTCAACAAAGTATAGGGTTTCAAGACCCAACTTGACCTCACCTAACAACTGCTTGAAATGCCTTCTCCGACTCTTTTTTAGCCAACTTTGATGTCCTGCACTATGGGTTTTGGGCCTTCATCTTTGGCTAAGATCAAATGTAATATTTGTTCTTATCAGTTTCGCCCTACCAGAGGAAGGAGGTCTACACCAGCCCTAACTCCAGGCTAGATTAATAGGAGGTGGGTGGGGTGGCTTGACCCATCCACCTCCACGGAGGTGTGTGGGGGGCCTGACCCATCCACCTCCATGGCACGAACCTGGTATTGCAGTACTTCCAGGAACGGTGCAGTGGCTCTAGGCCTTTTGGCTAAGAGCATTGGCGCAGAGTGATCCTTGATGTGTGCAAGGTGACCTCTGGCGTTTGTGATTTGACAAAGAATTGGAAAGATTGGCAACGAAAAAAAAAAATAAAAGAAAAAAAATCTGTTCTTATCAGTTTAATATCCCCTATCTGGGGACCAAATATTAAATTGTTTTTTGGAACAGGGAGATGGAACAGGGGCTTGCTCCGTCCACTCCACGCATCGACCTGGTATTGCAGTGTTTCCAGGAACGGTGCAGCTTCCCCTCTCGGCCTTTTGGCTAAGATCAAGTGTAGTAGCGCAAAGTGATCTTTGGCGCTGGAGTTGATCTGACAAGAATGAACAAAAAAAAAAATTCAGCATTTAAAGAATAAATCTATCCGCATGCATTCTATTGATTGCTGCATGTTGCACATTAAAATAAGCCCCAATTTTTCAAGAGTCAGTTTATTTGTTGTTTTCACTTACATCCCTTGGAGGATAAAGTATTAAAAATCTAAATCCCTACCCCAACCCGCCCACTTTTGACTTTACTCAGGCGGGACATTTTAAATATAATGAGGCCCTGCAACCTCTACTTGAACCTATTGTGCAGGTTTAACTGCAGCCGGTTGGCGATCCCAAGCCTCAGGATTCCCGGTAGCTGGAGTGAAGCGAGCACAGCCTCGGGGAGCAATCCTTGTGGGCCGGAGGAGCTCCCAGCCCCCCCGAGCTTACCCACCATCAACCTGCCCCATACAAACACTACATCACCACCCCCGCCCCCCCACCCCCCTCCCAGGTCAGGGATCGGACCCCCTCCCCTGGGCCCCCCCCCACACAAGGTCAGGGACCGGATCCCCCCCCCCTCCTCTGGGGATCAGACCCACCCCCGGGGTCAGGGCCCTCCGCAAGGTCAGGGACCGGATCCCCCCCTCCCCTGGGCCCCCCCCCCACAAGGTCAGGGACCGGATCCCCCCCTCCTCTGGGGATCAGACCCACCCCCGGGGTCAGGGCCCTCTGCAAGGTCAGGGACCGGACATCCCCCCCCCCCCCCACAAGGTCAGAGACCGGACACACCCCTCCCCTGGGCAACCCCCCCCCCCCCCCCACAAGGTCAGGGACCGGATCCCCCCCTCCCCTGGGGATCAGACCCATCCCCGGGGTCAGGGCCCTCTGCAAGGTCAGGGAGTTTCACCCCCCACCCCCCCCCCACAAGGTCAGGGGACTGGATCCCCGCTCCCCTGGGCCCCCCCCCCCCAAAGGTCAGGGACCGGACACCCCCCTCCCCGGGGATCAGACCCACCCCCGGGGTCAGGGCCCTCTGCCAGGTCAGGGACCGGACATCCCCTCCCCCACAAGGTCAGGGACCAGACACCGCCCTCCCCTGGGCATCCCCCCCCCCCCACAAGGTCAGGGACCGGACACCCCCCTCCCCTGGGGATCAGACCCACCCCAGGGGTCAGGGCCTCCCACCCCCACTCCAGGCAGATCGGAAACTTCATAATTTCGTTCTGACGAAGGATCCCAGACCTGAAACGTTAACTCTTTTTCTCTCCACAGATGCTGCCTGACCCGTTGAGATTTCCACCATTTTCTGGTTTTATATCATAAAAAACCCTTGTTTCCAGGAAGGCTGAGACACTCCGTGGTTGGCACATTAGTATCAAGCAGAACACAATCAGAACACCCTCAGCCACTTTCTGTCGACTATATGGATTCTTCATTGACTTTCTTCCAATAATCATCTGTAACTTTTGGACTTCTTTTAAATTCATTTTTATGGGAGTGAAGCTGCACTGTGTGACATTGGAATTGACCGATTAACATTTAGTATGAAATTCTCGTTATTTTAAAGAAGGCATGAACACTTTTGAGATTCCATCTCTCAGTGTTGTTTTGACTAAGATTATCAGGAATACTCATGGTAAAGTTTGTGTATTTGGTAATAAAGGAAGTTTAGTCTGATTTTATGCTGCTGTAGGTACAGCCCATACTTTGCCCTTTTGAAAAATACCAACTATAGGCTTACTGAAGTGGCATTTTCCTTCGCAGCAATAGGAAAGACCTGGGCCTAGAAATGTGGGAGCGCCCCGTTTGGGGGCAGTAACACTCGCGAGGTGTGAGACCTTGCACCAGGCACAGAAGTCTCGTCTCTCGCGCGAAATTAGGGTCACTGCCCCCGAAAGGAAATGGGGCACTAAATCAAGCTTCGTCCCTGGGGCGGTCACGGAGCGCACGGCCCGGGAGGGGGGAGCACGGCTTGGTGGGGGGGAGCACGGTCCGGGAGGGGAGTGCACGGCCCGGGAAGGGGGGGGGGGGCACGACTCAGGGGTGGCCACATGGCCTGGGTGGGGGGGGGGAACATGGCGGGGGGGGGGGGTAGCGCACAGCCTGGGTGGGGCACGGCCCGGGAGGAGGGGGGGGGGCTCACGGCTCGTGGGGGGGGGAGGGGGCGCATGGCCCGGGAGGGGGGGGGAAACGACTCGGGGAGGCGCACGGCCGGGGGCACGGCCTGGGAGGGGAGGGCACAACCCGGGAATGGGGGGGGCGCACTGGGTCGCTTGGCGCTGCCGCGTAGGAGGGCTCTTCCCTGAATTAGAGGGAGGAAGGGCCCAAGCTTCACACTCTGCAGATTTTGAACACTCAAGCAGATTGCCGTGCTGGGCTGAGCAATCGCGACATGGACCCTGTGTCAAGGCCACAGCGGTGAAGGGAAAAAAAGAAATTTTTTTTTGACGAGCAGCTGGCCATCCTCCCATTTAACTTTCGTCCCGCTAGCGGCCGGCCGCCAGGTGTGCGTCTCCTGAAGCTGTCGCTGTTATCGCCCGGTGCAGCTTCGGGGGACGAAACCCAATTTAGGGTGCGGGGCGCTAATGGTGCACTGCGCACGACAATGACGTCATGATCTCCGGGCGCAGGAGATCGAGGTGCAACGCTGTACCGCCGCCGCTAAACTCCCGCCGAATTCCGCAGTGATCGTTAGTGGCACTGCCCGGTTGGGAGGCACAAATGACCCCAATTTCTCCCCCTTGTTTTCGAAGCCCAGCCGATTCATTTCTGGCTGTTAAACTGATTGATTTGAATAATTTAATCTTGTATCTGGTTGGGTTGCTTAGATTAGTGCATTTACAAAAGTGACAAGTCGTGCGTTGGCACTTAGCTGGTGAATTATGTCCAATTTGCAGCCCAAATACCCCTGGTTCCTGCACATTAATTCGATAAATTTAGTGATTGTAAATAAGAGCCAAAACAGCAGCCTTTTTGCAACTGAAAGCTCATATTTTTTCTGAGAACTTTCTCAAACAGGTGCACAGGCAAAGTGGGGTAGATCTTGACTTTGTGCGATAATGTAAAACGGGCAATACTGAGTAGGCAGCACGTTCTGCATCGCTCATTCATTTTATTTCCATTTGACTTTAATGTAATTTTCTTAGTGGCAGCATTCCCACCTCCGAGTCAGAAGGTGCAGGGTCAGAACGCCCAAATAACGGAGTGCCACGACAGTCTGGACCACACGAGGGCCGCCATCGTTGAGCCGACCCGAGAGTTGGCAGGAAAAAAAAGATGGCGTCCCGAGGCGCTGGTCCCCTCCCCTTTAAGGAGCGCCCCAAGAGCGAATGTCTCATGTTGACATCCGCTCACGCCTGCCTCGCGGCCCACGGGGCAAATTCCCCCGCGGGGCATTGAGGGCTCGCTGCACACGGCAGTGATGTCATTGCCGGTTGCAAGCGGCACACTATCCGCAGCGGTGCCTCCTCAAACTCCCGGGCAATTTCCTAGCAGGCAGTGCCGCCCCCTCTGTCTCTGTATTCTGGATTGGCATCTAGTGGGTTACTCGTGTTCAATTGGTGCAGGTGCTCCTCCCCACCCCCCATCCATCGTGTGGGATGTGGGAGTCTATAAAATCCAGCTTAGTACTAACCACCTTATCGGCTGGTATAGAAATGGTTCCAGCCAGCGAAGCAGCGTTCACGGTGCAGCCTGTCGGACTGTGAATCCTTCAACTCCATCACACTGTTCTCCAAGGGATGAGTGCAAAGATATGAAAAGCATTTACTATGTCAGGTAGTTCATTTATCCACTATCCCATCAGAGGAGCCAGGACTATCATTTTCATGAGCCTTCTTATGAATAAATTAATGTTGAAGGCAGCTCAATGTATCTGACGAGAAATGGCAAGTAATGATTTGCAAAGAATAAGAAGACATCTATTCAGGTCAGACATACAGACGCTAATGATTTTTCCATTTTTCAGCTCTGGTACATTGACCTGTGCTCCTTACCACTTCTGCCTACGTGCCTATTTCCCCCTCCTCCGCTGCTGTGTGAATTACATTCTTTTTCATTTAGTTCCCTTTTCTTACCAATTTTCTCTCCACTCTTGTTGGGGTATGGTTTCACAGGCACTGGTCACCTTCCGATGCCTTGACAATGTGGCCATTATTCATAAATGAGCTTCGACAGTGAGTGGTTGGCAGGCTACTTGACCACAGGAGGTGGGGAACTATAACCAGATTTGCTCCTATCCTCCACCAAAGTCCACACTCAAGAAGATCCAGCAGGAATTGGCAGGGTATAATCAGGAGCCATAGCCTTGACTGATGCCAGTTCATTGGATATATTCAAGAGGGAGTTAGATATGGCCCTTACGGTTAAGGGGATCAAGGGGTATGGAGAGAAAGCAGGAAAGGGGTACTGAAGGAATGATCAGCCATGATCTTATTGAATGACGGTGCAGGCTCGAAGGGCCAAATGGCCTACTCCTGCACCTATTTTCTATGTTTCTATGATTCTTCTCCTGAGCTGAGGGACACTGAGCCAATTGTCGCAGCCTTATTGCCACCTAGGCTGCTTTCAGATAACTCAGCACCAACAGAAGATCAAACGAGACTTCCTGATCTTTGTAGATCAACATCTCACTGGATAAACTTGCTGAGCTATCTATGGAGCAACAGCACAGAAATATTGAAAAATTACTTCAAATAGTTCCACAGCAACCATTGTGCTCTCTGAAATTTGTTTTGTGATCGATTCGAACAGATGTATCTTCTTTCCATCTGAGGCAATGTTTCTGGGAAGTTCTTTCTCCCTTTCATGGAGATTTTGAATAATGAATGGCCGAGGAAAGACAGGAATTCTTTATAAACATTGAATTGTTTGAGATAATTGAAAAGTGCAAAGATGACCCAACACCACATCAACCTGTGCAAGTGCAGAGAGAAACAAGAGGTAAAGGTTTCAAACATTTACTGTTACATTTATCCAGATAAAAATGAATAAAATCACATGTTGTTTATAAATCACATTTTTTAAATCCAAATATTGTAAAAACTTCCTGAATTTGTACCTTTGGGAGATATTAAATTTGTATTGGGGTCCAAAAAGTGTTGTCAATTATACAAATAGTTCAAAAATTCATTATTGAAATCGCACACACATTATCCCCTTTAAACTCTAACAGCAACCTTGATAAAGTGAACACGTCAACGCATATTGCATCAGTATATTTAGGACCCAAAGTCTGCTTCACCCCTGAACTAAATATCATACGTCCTGTGGAATCATCAATATTACCGTGAGTAATGTGGTGGGAAAAGAAGCACGTGTTGATTTTATTTTGGTATTGCTGTAATCTTGTTTTGTAAACGAGGTTATGTGAGGTCTTTATCCGAAGGTTCCTCTGCTTCCATTTAGTGACACATTTGGAACCTACACATTGGTGCTTGTAAAAGTTGGGGCACCTCACCTCATAAAGCTACGTTCCCCATTACTATAACCAGCACATCCCAGAATAAGTTCTACCATTAGGGAAAACAATTAGTTTTAAGAGGCTTTATCTCCATTATATCATGAGTAAAGCCTATACAGACTTGTGGTTTCTCCACAGAAAAGCAAACCGAATCACCGTATGCAATCTCCAAAACACCCAATAAAGAATCCTGTGTGAAAAATGGAATTTGACACAGATAATCACCTTCTGTATTGATGAACACTACATCACTGGTACGTGATGTCATCGCCATGTGAAGTCCTTTCTCTTCGCGAATGGTGACTAACTGTTCATATCACAAAATATCACTTTTAATTGTTCATATCACAAAATAATGAGTTGGTTAGCATTACTGCACATCAACTTTGCCTTCAGTATTTGCTTGGAATGAGGCCTAGTGCACTGATTGTAAACTCTAGGCTACTGTAAAAGACAATTCCTGTAAGCTTTACAACTTACTAGGCTCTGTGAAGTGGATATATTGGATAATAGAATCATACAGCACAGAAGGAGGCCGTTCAGCCCATCGTGTCTGTGCCAGCTCTTTGAAGAGCTATCCAATTAGCCCCACTCCCCTACTCTTTCTCCATAGCCCTTCACATTTTTTTCAAGTATATATCCAATTTCCTTTTGCAAGTTACTATTGAATCTGCTTCCATCACCCTTTCAGGCAGTGCATTACAGATCATGAGAACTCGTTGCCTGAAAGTGTGTAATATTTCATGGAAAAACAGTGTATAGATTAAAACTGACTATATTACATGAGAAGTAAAATGAGATCCAAAAAAAATCGAACAACGCTCCAGTGAAATCTCTGTAATGGGTTGATGATATCTTGCTTGTTGAGGCAGGCTTAGAAGGAATTCGGTCTCCATTAGAGAGTGCCTGAAAATTCCAGCTTTCATGTACTTGGCCTAATATTTCAGGAATGTGTGCTATTTTTCCACAGCTGCTTATCAGTCCGTTTGCTAGATTGTAGTCACACCCAGAATTTCACTGTAGTTGCTTCCAGAAGTTCATCGTCTTCATCCACTTCCTGAATTTCCTCCAAAGGCTTTTGTCTGACCTGGCAGAGACCGAGGAGACAAGTCAATGAGTGATGGCTCATGAAAAGTATCCTACAGGAGAGGTCTTGTAGGCTAAGCTTGTCACAATATTTCAGGTGAGATGTAGAACTGGGAATTATTACTCATCTGGAAAGGTTCCCCAATTTCCTCAATAAGTTATTTGCTTTTTGTTATAAAAAAAACATTGAATTATATATTGATGCTAATTTATATTGCTACAAAGTGGGAGGATTTGAGGTCAAGCCTCTGATTCTTCACTGCCTCTTGACCATGTGATTGCGAGGGTGTGAGCAGAGACACTTCCAAACCAGAAGGAAAAATAATCAGCAAGTGGATCATTGCCTCAACCACATACCAACTCCTCCCCCCACTTCCATTACAATGCAGTTGGCATAAAAGCAGCATTGGCAGCTACTTTAGTACAGCTCAGCTGCCTATCACCTGTTGTGAGGATTGGTATGTAGCACAGGCAGTTAAAAAAGGTGAAAATATAAGTGAAAATTAAATAGCGCAAGAAGCACATTCATTAATTAACTTGGACTGTAATTAATGCAATCAAAGTATATCGCTGTTCCTTCATCGCCACTGGGTCAAAATCCTGGAACTCCCTCCCTAACAGCACTGTGGGAGTACCTTCACCACACGGACTGCAGCGGTTCAAGAAAGCAGCTCACCACCACCTTCTCAAGGGGCAATTAGGAATGGGCAATAAATGCTGGCCTAGCCAGCGACACCCACATCCCATGAACGAATAAAAAAAAATCTTTATTACAGAGGGGGAGGCAGGTGAGAATAGTGGCAAAGAGCAAAAGCTGCAAAAGCAATGCACAAGCTGAGGAGCTCATTTAAACTGCCACAGAACGACTGAAAATATCAGAGCAGACAAAAAAAGAAAGACTTGGATTTATATCGCGCTTTTTACAGCCAACAGACGAATTAAGTACTTTTGGAGTGTAGTCACTGTTGTAATGTAGGAAACGTGGCAGCCAATTTGCACACAGCAAGCTCCCACAAACAGCAATTGGATAATGACCATTAAAGCCAACCACAAAACATTAGAATAGTTAAATTTGGACGTGACGGAGGCTTGGATGAAAGTATCAACAGTAGAAGGGTGGAGGTCAGCACTGGTACGGAGGTGGAAGTAGACGGTTTTTGATGGAGAAGATACTGTTCTGAGCTCAGCGCAGAGGTGAATAGCATGGCACAGTGATGCACAGTTTGCTTCACATGCTGCTTTTGTGGGGGGAGTTGGAGATTGCAGTTGGGGTGGGGGTATTCAGAGATCGAGGGTGGTGCAGGGTAGTTGGAGATTGGGAAAAGAAAAACAGACTTGATTTATATCAAGCCTTTCATGACATCCCAAAGCACTTTACAGCCAATGAAGTACTTTTTGAAGTGTAGTCACTGTTGTAATGTGGGAAATGCGGCAGCCAATTTGCACACAGCAAGCTCCCACAAACAGCAATGTGTTAATGACCAGATAATATTGCCATGCGATCTTTTACATCCACCTGAGAGAGTAGACAGTGCCTCAGTTTAACGTCTCATCCGAAAGACAGCACCTCCGACAGTGCAGCACTCCCTCAGTACTGCACTGGAGTGGCAGCCCTAGATTTTTGTGCTCAAGTCTCATGGAGTGGGACTTGAACCCACAACCTTCTGACTCAGAGGCGCGAGTGCTGCCCACTGAGCCACGGCTGACACATCGAGGGGGGTGGGGGGAGTCGGAGATGGTGGTGGGCGGGGGTAGTCGGCGGTCGAAGGGGTGGGGTGGAGTCAGCGGGGCTGGTAGTGGTGGGGTGGTATCGCCCAATCATAGGGTTTGTAAAGAGGTTCACTTGTTGGGCCTGGAGGAAGCACTCCTGGCCCACAGCAGCACTCCTGGCCCACAGCAGTGCTGTAACTGCACTTGCCACATGGATGCAGCCCATCTCACCTCATTTTACCTGTCGGGATTCCCAAGCCCTGGGAAACCCAGCCTCCACGGGTTAAAAATTAAAATCCTGTGTAAATGGAGGCACAAAATCTCCTTAAAAGCCTTTACTAACCGATATGCCTCCTGCGAGCGGATTGGTCGCCCATCCTCCGACTCTCCTTCGTGTTAGGGTCAGGTTTGAGATTTTAAAATGTTTTACTGCCCCCCCCCACCCCCCAACCTACCCACCCTTGGGGGGGTTAAAGTTCCCCCCAACTCGTCAGAAATTACTTTCTTCCACTGTTGATTGCACAAATACTTATGGCAGAAGGTTTTTCAGATGAGTGGATAATTTTTGAAACTTACATTATAATGGTGTTGCTTTAGTGTTTATCCATGAAGAAGTTATGACACAACATGCAAAAATGTAATTTAAAATGTAATTTGGTCAAAGGAACGTACTGCTGCATGCCCAATCATGTCTGATGTGAAGGTTTTTTTTAAGACTAGTGACGCGCCTTTTGAGATGAAGAAGCTATGACCTGGTGTGATTACACAAACTGGCTTTATTTGAACAGTTCTCACTGCACTTGTGGGTTTGCTGGAGTCTGAAAATAAAATAGGGAATGGCGGTCATTTTTAGGATACAAGAGTAGAGTAATGTGATATGTATTGAGGATGGTTAGCCTCTTTGTGCTGTGCTTGGTATCCGATTACATTGTGCAACTTTGAACGATGCTTTTAGTTTGTTTACAGTTCTCTGTGTTACCATGTAATTTATAGCCTTGTGGGGTTTTTTTTTCCAAACAAGCAGAAAATACTTGAAATGCACACCGGATTCACCGGCACATAAATGAGGAAAAGGTAGATTTTAAAGTTTTGTTTCGATGTAAATTCACCCTTGTCCCTCATGTAGCTGCTTAAGAATAATAAAATATTTATTTAAAACAGCTAAATCAGTTAAATCCCTCTGTCGCTTCCCATAGGTTCTGGTATAGGAACAGCAGTGATGCATTTGTTTTATGCCTGTAGACTGCGCTGCCGGTTGGAATTATTGCAAGTGCATATTGTAAAAGATTTCATAGAATCTTTTAGGTGCAAAAAAGATTTACGAGAATGAATCCAGGGATGAGGAACTTCAGTTACATTGATAGGCTGGAGAAGCTGGATTGTTCTCCTTGGGAGCAGAGAAGTTTGAGTGGAGGTTTGATAGAGGCGTTCAAAATCATGAGGGGTCTGGACAGGGTAGATAGAGAGAAACTGTTTCCATTGGCAAAAGGATCGAGAACCAGAGGACACAGATTTAAGGTGATTGGAAAAAGAACCAAAGATTACGGGAGAAAAAACTTTTTTACGCAGCGAGTGATTAGGATCTGGAAGGGTGGTGGAGGCAGACTCAATTTTATCTTTCAAAAGGGAGTTGGATAAGTATCTGAAAGAAAAATATTTGCAAGGCTATGGGGAAAGCAGGAGGGGGGGACGGCGGGGAGTGGGATTAGCTGAGAACCGGCACGGATTCAATGGGCCGAATGACTTTCTTCCGTGTTGTAACGATTCTAGTACAACACAAAAGGAGGCCATTTGGCTGATCAAGCCTGTGTCAGTTCACAAATTAATATGATGCATCTGAGATTCAACTTCCAAATAAGGGAACCTGTTAAGTTGTATTGAAGTCTAGACAACCAGTTTTATTTTCATATTTAAAATACCTCTAATCCTTCCAGGAGAAAATATTTTTTGCTTGAAAGGCGGAATTATAATGAGCGTCAAATTGCTCTGTTTTGAAAAGTGCCCACCCGAATCATGAGAACAGGCAGCGTTCCCATTCAAATAGTTAGTTTCTTAAGCGATAAGGGGATAAGGGATTATGGGGAGCAGGCGGGGAAGTTGGCTGAGTCCATGATCAGATCAGCCATGATCTTATTGAATGGCGGAGCATTATGTTCTCGCTTCTCGGCCGGAGGTGGGTGGGGTGGCTTGACCCATCCATCTCCACGGAGGTGTGTGGGGGGCCTGACCCATCCACCTCCATGGCACGAACCTGGTATTGCAGTACTTCCAGGAACGATGCAGTGGCTCTCGGCCTTTTGGCTAAGAGCATTGGCGCAGAGTGATCCTTGATGTGTGCAAGGTGACCTCTGGCGTTTGTGATTTGACAAAGAATTGGAAAGATTGGCAAGGAAAAATCTTTAAAAAAAAATAAAAAATAAATAAAAAATTATGTTCTCGCTTCTCGGCCTTTTGGCTAAGATCAAGTGTAGTATCTGTTCTTATCAGTTTAATATCCCCTATCTGGGGACCAAATATTAAATTGATTTTTGGAACAGGGAGATGGAACAGGGGCTTGCTCCGTCCACTCCACGCACCGACCTGGTATTGCAGTGTTTCCAGGAATGGTGCAGCTTTCCCTCTCGGCCTTTTGGCTAAGAGCACCAAAGTGATCTTTGGCGCTGGAGTTGATCTGACAAGAATGAACAAAAAAAAAAAAAAATTATGTTCTTATGTTCTTAAATAGCGCTCCCTCTGACGATGCAGAGCTTCCTCAGTGCTACACTGGGATGTCAGCCTAGACTGTGTGTCCAGGTGCTGGAGTGGGGCCTGAGTCCACAAACTTTGGACTCGGGTGTCATCGTATCACTGAGACAAGGTGACTTGACCTCTAATCCATCATCATCTCATCAGGTCCCACAACCTAAAGATATTTCAATCGATGGGAAATTGTGGACAGCAGGCCCGCAATTGTCGGATATACACCGGTGATGGGCGTGGTTCCTGAGCACTGACTCACAAAACTCTTCCCAAAAAGTCAGCTTAGTGTGGTATTGTACTCTGCAAAATAGAATATTCCAGCATCGAGAATATCGCAATAGCAAGTGTATACTATAAAACAGTTGCAGTAGGGTTAATAAATCAGGGAATTCTGTATTTCTCGGATGGTTATATTTAAGATTGACGGGTCCACTTAATGAAGGTAATTTAAGCGCTTTGGGACGTTTTACTACGTTAGAGATGGTACAGGTATATAAACGCAAGTTAATATTGTATTTGAGGAAGCCTTCCCTCTAAATATAACAATCTTTAGCAGTCGTAAAACTGAACCCGTGACAAATTAAAGATTTTCTTTATGGAATCGCGAATTTATTGCGAGTGAGCCATGTAGTGTGGAGGTCGTTTGGACAATCATACAGTTACAGTAAACTGACGCTGTTGTTATACTGCACCAAGGTGAGTTCCATTACCAGGGGACAGAGGAGCTCGGGCAAGATGAACTCACAATTTGTTTCCCCCCTTCCCCAGAGGATTAAAAGCAGAACATATAGCTTAGATTCTTATTTATGGCTCTGTTCAGGAATGTTTTATACATTTTTTGTTTGGTCTTACTTAATTGCAGATTTCTTTATCAACTCATCCTTGGCTATCTTTAGAACCTTTTAGCAAAGTGTATTATAGGGAAGGGGACCGAAATTGCCCTCAGCGAGAAATTGGGGAGGGCACTTCGTTTTAACTGGAAATGTACCGCCCGGCGGGAGTGGGAGGGAAGAGCTGGAAAATGCGGCTCTTTAACTCTGATTCTGCCTCTCAGCACTTTGGAGTGCTGTATGAGGCGGTGTAGGGGCGGGTTTGCGAGGGAGCGGGGCGGTGTTCATCACCGCCGCCGCACTGATCATGTCAGCGCAGCAGTGATGATGTCAGCGCGCCGCGGACATGCCACGTCATGCCTTCGCGCCGCAACGCCCTCCCCCTCGCTTAAAGGGGAGGGACACTGCATGGCCTAGTGAGGCCCTCAGTGGAGCCCACTGGGCCACCAGGGAGAGGTTCGGCCAGGTCAGCTTCAGGGAAATGAGAGGAGTGAGATTTTTCATTCACAATTGAGATAAGTGTAATGTCTGTAGCTCCACACTGTGAATGCCTGTGTTACTACAGCTAGTGCTGTTAATAAAGAGCAGGTCAGGGGTCACTGGAACCTGCAGCCATCTTACGGGCTGTGTGATGTGTGGGCTCTCTAAGATATGACAATAAGCATTTAAACATATGGAGCTATTTTTCAAATCAAGTGAGACTCACTCCAAATGAGTGCGACTTGTTGGTATGTACTGTTTTGTTCTCCTACCTGTTTCCTGTTATATTTACGTCGCTGCTTCTTGCCTCCCAATAAGTTCATCGTGACCAAAAAACATCTAATAGACAGAAAAGCCTCCACACCAGACAATACCAGACACGGAATCCACATTGCAAGTGTGGTATCCTAGGAGACAAAAAGTATTAGATTAAATGCTGTCTCCTGTGTAACAAAGGTTAACACCTTAGCTGAACACAGCTGCAAAATAAGACTATTTAGAGCTTGCAGTTGTGTGAATTAAGATTGACTGTGTAAATGGGATTATGCTTGTTTTTCCCCCTTAAATTCCTACTTTTTCTTTCCTCTTGAGACCACTCCAACATGTGTCTTTCTTCATGTACAGCAGAAGGAAAGATTGAAACCTAAGTGAGCTAGATGATCATTTTTGCCCTCCCCCCACAGGATGGAAACACCGTGCATTTCTTATTGAGCTCAGCCTAATGTTACATTTTCATAGAATAGTAATAATAATAACTTAATAATAATTTTTATTTATGTAGCACCTTTAACGTAGTAAAATGTCCTCAGGCGCTTCACAGCAGTGTTACAAGACAAAACAGCTAAATTTGACACCGAGCCACAAAAGAAATTAAGGCAAATTACCAAAAGCTTGATTAAAGAGGTAAGTTTTAAGGAGCGTCTTAAAGGAGGAAAGAGAGGCGGAGAGGTTTAGGGAGAGAGTTCCAGAGTTTGGGCCCAAACAGCTGAAGGCACAGCCACCGATGGTTGAGCAGTTATAATGAGGGATGTTCAAGAGCCAGAATTTGAGGAGCGCAGACATCTTGTGGGGTTGTGAGGCTGAAAAAGTTTACAGAGATAGGGAGGGGCGAGGCCATGGAGTGATTTGTTAACAAGGATGAGAATTTTGAAATCGAGGCGTTGTTTAAGCAGGAGCCAATGTAGGTCAGAAAACACAGGGGTGATGGATGATCGTGACTTGATGCGAGTTAGGACACGGGCTGCTGAGTTTTGGGTGACCTCAAGTTTACGTAGTGTAGAATGTGGGAGGCCAGCCAGGAGTGAGTTGGAGTAGTCAAGTCTAGAGGTAACAAAGGCAGGAATGAGGGTTTTAGCAGCAGAAGAGCTGAGGCAGGGGCGGGGACAGGCAATGTTACGGAGGTGGAAAAAGGTGGTTTTAATTATGCCGCGGATATGTGGCTAGAAACTCATTTCAGGGTCATATATGATACCTAGGTTGCGAACAGTCTTGTTCACCCTCAAATTGATGCTAGGGAGAGGGATGGAGTCAGTGGTTAGGGAACGCAGTTTATGGTGGGTACCAAAGATAATGGCTTGGGTCTTCCCAATAGTACAGCACAGGAGGCCATTTGGCCCATCAAGTCTGAGCTGGCTCTTTCAAAGAAAATTTTACACGAAGCCCCATAAGGAGATATTAGGATGGGTGACCACAAGCTTGGTCAAAGAGCTAGCTTTTAAGGAGTGTCTTAAAGGAGTAGAGAGGCAGAGAGTTTTAGAGAGGGAATTCCAGAGCTTGAGGCCTAGACCACTGAAGGCATGGTCACAACTGAGCAGGGAATCAATGGACACTCATCAAGAGCAGGAATCCTGGCTATATTTTCTCCTCACTAGTATAGGACACTGAGCTTAATCATAGTGCAGAACCATCCAGCAAAGATCAGATAATCAAAGGCCTTCTGCTCTGTATGTCTCAGCACCAGAATGTCTATTGACACCATGATGTCAGCCAATGAGTTGGAGATGGGGCGGGACTTACAACGAGCATTCTACTTTAGAGTAAACAAAGTCTATTTACTCAGCACACAGAGTCTATTTATTCAGCGCACTACAGCAAACAGTCTACAGTGTCTATATAAAGAGTCTCTACGAACTAGAAACAGAAACTTCAGCAACTTCACCCAATAAAAGCCGAGTGATTTCTATAGCAACTTGCAGTGAGTGGAGAATAGTTACGTAATACAAATGATGTGTGTAAAATCAATCCCAGTCACTTACAGCAGGTGTCCAGGCGTGATTGACAGGAATTACCCAATCATCTCTATTTTGGCCGGGTACAGTGGTGTCACTCTATACAGCCCCACAACAACAACAACTTGTACTTATATAGTGCCTTTAGCGCAGTAAAACATCCCAAGGCCCTTCACACGAGTATTACGAGGCAAAAAAAAAGATGGCCACGGATTTGGGAGGCAACAACACATTCAAGGACTTTGGAGAGGAAAGGGAGGTTGAAAATGGAGCAGTAGCAATGATGGAGGGGTCAAGGGTTGGTGTTTTGAAGAGAGGGGGGATGACGGCAGATTTGAGGGAGAGGGGACAGTACCTGAGGTGAGAGAACCGTTAACAATGTCAGTTAACATGGGAGCCAGGCTAGGAAGCTGGGTGGTCAGCAGTTTGGTGGGAATAGGGCCAAGGGAGCAGGAAGTGGGTTGTATAGACAAGATGAGCCCGGAGAGGTCATGAGGGGAGATTGGAGAAAAACTGGAGAAAGATGTGAGGTCAGGGCTAGGGCAGGTGGGATCTTGACAGGAAGTTTGGCCCAGTGGGCTAGGGAAAGGAAGGAAAGTGGCAGAGGCTGCTGAACAGATGGTCTCAACAAAGAAGTCCATGAGATCCTCACACTTATTGTCGGAGGTGAGGTTGGATACAGGGGAGAGTGGTTTAAGAAGACGGGTTAGCAATGATTCTGGAATAGTGAGCAGGGTGAGAGAGAATAATTGTTTTAATAGATGTGATAATTTCTTAGGTATCCTGTGGAAGCACTTTGGGATGTTATACGATGTTAAAAGCGCTATATAATTGCAAGTTGTTGTTGTATCTGCTGTTGAACAGCCTACTGAAACTCACCATCCAATCAAGTTGCTACCGTGACCTACAGGATAACCATTGGTGCCCAACATGAAGCACTTTCAACCTTTAGAAAATGGAGGGAGAAGGATAAAATATAGAAAATGGAAAGACTAGATGGCAGAAGGGAAAAACCGAGAGATAAAATATGCTGATGTCAGACCAAAGCAAGAACAAAGCTGGCATATTGCTGGGTCCTCTCTCTGTATTTCCCACATCTTTAACGGAAATGAGTTACCTAAATTGTGGTCAGTGGAGTCGGCTGGAGGTGAAGATCAAACAGAATAGAGGAGCAAACATGATGTGTGAGGCGGGGAGAGAATTGAGCCGGTCAGAATACTACAGACCAGTTCTTCACAACCAGCAGTGAGACCGTTTCATTACAGAGTGTCATTAAAGATACCTAGCAGTCTTAGAGAAACATTCTCCAAGCAAGACATTGCTATTTGTGCCCATTCAGCTCTGACAAATGTCTCACAGTCTCTTCCATTGTGTGCTTCAGTTTCTTTTCCAACCATTTTCTTTTTCATCTTGTTTTCCCCCCAGAATTGATTGCTTTGCAAATTGCAATTCGGATCACGTGTATCAGTCATTGTAAAACCAAAGCATGTTCTGTGTCCCTCATTTGTCACCAGATCACTTTGTGCATGGCATCATTACCCTATGGTCAGCTGAGACAGGTGCGTTTGAATGATGGAAATCACTAGAACACAAACTGAATCCAATTGCTGTCTGCCATTAGGTCTCACCTGTTGCCTACACTTCTACCGCAGGACGTGAATTGTATAATTGACCAAAACAACAAGATCCTGATTTCGTTTTACACTACACTTCTTTTAGTTTGTTTGGACTATTTTATTAATAGTGCTCTCCCCAGATTAAGATCAGAGGAGGGTGGGGTGGGGGGGGCACTTGTGGTATTGATTTCTGTCCGATGACACAGAGGTAACCAGTGCCATCCTTACTGGACTATTGAATGTAGTCCTGTTTCATAATCAACCAAAATGAGAATTAAAATGAGTGGTGGGTTTGAGTGACAGGCTTGGGACTCAGACGGATTAAAGTCACCCAACTGAGGTAAGAACTAGTGATTGGGAGCTTTGCCAATCGAACTGGCAAAACCCATACAATGAGGCAAATTTAACTACCCAGGCCCTGACTGACAGACTGAACTCGCTCTATTAAGACAGCTGAGATCCAGCAGTGGGACCCATTCTTATTTGGGTGAACAGTTATGGAATGCACTTGCAGTACTGGGCTACTGAGTGCGATGTTGTAGTCGAAAGACCATAACAACAATTTACATTAATACGGGAGTTTTGATGTAGAAAAATCACCGAAGGCGCTATACAGAAGACAATAAGAGAAACTAATAGCAAGCCATAGTGGATGTTATATATGTAAATGTGTAAATACCATGTTTAACCACCAGAAGGCTCATCCCCTGGAGTCCCAAGGGATCCCACAATCCCTTGGGAGCACCTGTACATAAGGAGGCCTCACAGGCTGGAGAGGCACTCTGAGACCTGTAATAAAGGACTACAGTCACACCTTACTTTGAGCTTGCAGTATCTGGTCAGACTCTTTATTCAAGACATAACAGTGGAGGAGTTAGGAGAGAGCTTAATTGAAGAGATGAGTTTTAAGAATATGTTGTTTGATTTTCTGTCTGTGCTGAGTTTATTGATCTCAGATGGGATGGTTCTAGGGGTCGAGTAACTGGCATCAGCACCTTTCTGGATTAAGAAGGGTCATGATTACTTTCCAGTGAGCCCTGCTGGAAAGGATGCTTGTCCGGATGCCAATTGAGGAAAGGATTGGATTTATGCTGCACACTACAGTCAAATAGTCTGCCAGGTTCACACATGAAGAAAAGCCACTTGGGTGAGGTTCAGCAGGATTCCCAAAGCCTATGGAACTGCACTGCAGCACAGGTCCTTTAAAACACAGTATATATGAAATGGAAGGGGTTGACTGAAGATGAAGGGATTGTCATATAAAGGTTGAGCAGGTTGGACCTTTACTCCTTGGAGTTTAGAAGAATGAGAGGTGATCTTATTGAAACAGATACAATTCTGAGGGGGTGTGACTGGGTAGATGCAGAGAGGATGTATCCCCTCATGGGGGAATCTAGAACTAGGGGGCATAGTTTCAGAATAAGGGGTCGCCCATTTAAAACAGAAATGAGGAGGAATTTCTTCTCTGAGGGTTGTGAATTTTTGGAATTCTCTACCCCAGAGAGCTGTGGAGGCTGGGTCATTGAATATATTTAAGGTGGAGAAAGACAGATTTTTGAATCATAACGGAGTGAAGGGTTATGGGGAGTGGGCGGGGAAATGGAGTTGAGGCCAGGATCAGATCAGCCATGATCTTATTAAATGACGGAGCAGGCTCGAGGGGCCAAATGGCCTACTCTTGCTCCTATTTCTTATGTTCTTATGTTCTTAGAAGAGAGCCGAACTGAATTGTGCAGAGAGAAAGGCTATCTTATCGAGTGTTTGGTCCAGAGAACAGCCAGAGAATCCAGTAAAGTGCAGCACAACTGACAATTTGACAGAGGCACATGCACACATCATTGTAATTGACAGAACAGGCCCTGCTAATAAAAATTCGTATTACATATTAACTATCCTCAGTGAGACAAATATAATAAAGGAGATGCGAGTATGGCCATAAAAATGATTTATTGTTAGCAACGCTTTCAAAAGCACCACTTCTCAAATATGGAAATTATGGCTCACAGCTGCTTTCAAGCAGTTGCAAAGCAAATTGGAATTGAATGACTCGGATGTTAATGAGCGGATTTCAGTGGCTGTTGGGTTTCTAGTTTGTTGTGTAATTCAATATGTGGCATTTTATCTCCGTAGCAGCGGACGTCCAGTGCCTCACCCACATACCGAATCTTCATGTGAATGTGAAACAATAAGTGAGCTTTAGGCTATCTTTACCCATTTTTCACACAATGGTACTAGATTTTTCCCCTTCTCTAGTGGCAGGGCACTGAATTGCTTTAAAGAATCTATATAATAATTTGGGGGAGTTTTTCCAGTTTGGCTCTACTTCTGGGACAGGGTGCATCAACCCCTTTGGGCAGAATCAATCACTGATTCACTGAATCAGTGCTCATTTACTGTATGTTTCAGTCCATTTAAACTGATAAATGACCCATTTGAGACACAGTAAAGTGCTGCTACAATGATGAATAAATATTAATGCAACAGCAATATGAATGTGTTTCTATTCTAAAATATTCATTTTGGAGCATTAGTTTAATTGGTTGGGATATACAATCTGTTCTTAATTTGAAGTTGCTTAATTCAAATTATTTGTTCATTTGAATCAAAATTGCAAACACCCCGGGGCCGAAATTGCCCCTCTCCTTAAGGCCTGTTACCATTGCAAATCAGTGATCAGTGGGTTGGCCGCTGACTTTTCGTGGAATGGCTGCTGATAGCCCAATTGCCCCTCTGAGGTTTCCCGGCGGTGCCCCGATCTCCCCCACCCACCGCTCTTCTGCTGCCAATCCGTCTCAAGTGCGTCACCACCACGCGCACTGCCAATCTATCCTCCCGACGGCGAAATTCCACTCTGAAAATCTTTGGCCGCCCGGCAGTGCCAAAACCTGTTTTTTCCCAGGAATCCAGTGAGGCTGTGGTCTTCTGCAATGGCAGTGCGGCATCCTTTTAAAGGGGAGGGCACGCTTCTGCTGCCGCCATGTTCTTTTTGTCGGCCGACTGCCAGCCCGACAATTATGCCCCAGGGTTCGGCCTGGCACCCCATCTTGGGTGCCAGGCCGCTCGCCCGGCCGAAACCCTCCCTCGTGGCCCAGTGGACCGAAGTTTTAAAATCGCGAAGGCTCTCCCCTTTAATGAAGGAGAGAGCCCGAGTGACGCGGTGCCGTGATGACGTCATCGCGGCAGTCACTCTGCACCGCCCCCAACTTCCGCTCCTCTCGTGTAGTCACCGCCCCCGTTAAGAGCAACTTCCGGATCCGAATTTAAAAAACCCAACAAAGAGCAGAATTTCGCTCGAGGCGACCTCAACCACAGCTGCGATAAAAACCATTGAAACAGATTGCATGTGCCCCGTTTCGGGCGGGAGGCAATTTCAGCCCCCCCTATCTGAGATCAATGTACTCAGCACAGAACAAAACATGCCCTGTACTGTTTCATTAAAATTGTTTAATTCATACCACTGGATAATTCTAACATTTTTGAGAAAATCTGGGTTCACATCCTGTCGAAGTTTAACTACAGATTAATTAGCAAATACAGGGCAGGCATACTTAGCATGTGTACTTTCAACTTACGTAGATTCTTGTGGGGTCAAATGGACATTCGTTTGTTACTTGTAAAACATCCTTAGTGGAGTTGAGGTGACAGACTGTGAGCAACGTACTTCCACCATTTGCAATGGTCACCACCACAGAGATTGCCAGCCCCAGCATACAGGCCATAGAGATGAGGGAATTGAACATGCTGCTTGTAAACACAATATATTGCTGCATAATCAAATAAAAATACATGATTTAACTTCTTTTTTGTAGCAGTACATAAGAACAAGTTACAAACAAACAATGCTTTCATTTTTCTTCTTGAATCAGCAACCTCAAGTAATCCTCATCTTTGTTTACAAATCCCTCTGTAGCCAAATGCCATCTTATATCTGCAAGTTTCTCCAGCTTGATATGTGGGCCAGCTTGTACCGTCTACTCTCCTGTCGCTAGTCTATTGTGCATCTCATTCTCCATCCCTTTCCCTCTAATCTGCCATCAGTGGCAGAGCCCTCGGTCATCTCAACCCTGCACTTTGGAATTCTCTTGCTAAAGGAGATAGAACAGATGGAGATGACATCGGATGATGAGATTAGTAATGAGTTAACTGCATTTAAAACAAAACGAGCAGATATACTAAATAAACTTATCAGACTCATAGGGCTAGAAATTGACCAGCTTTGCGCCCATTTTTTCGGCGATATTTTGCCTTTTTTGATGGTAAAAGGTACTCACCTAAATTGGCCAAAGTTGTGCGCCGGCTGTTTTGAAATACCGCTGAAAAGCGGGCCACCATCGTGCAACACCAAAAAAAAATGCGAATGCTTAAAATTGGCCGTTCGGTTTACCCGTAGTTAGGTGGGAAAAAAACGCCCGAGAAAACCCTACATTGCAACCCCAGAAACAGCGGTAAGCATGAAGTTCCTGCAAAAAAAGTAAGTCAAAGTTTTTATTTTTTAATTATTTTTCAGTGATTTGCTAGATAAGTGCCTTGTGAATATTTTGTGATTTTTTTTTATTTTTTGTTTTTTGCAATTTTGTTTTGTGTGTTTTCCCTCCTCCCAGGGCCTGTCTTTCTCGCGGTAATCGGCCTCAGGCTAAAGTTGGCAAGGACCGCGGTTTCCACCACGAATCCTCGTGCAATGCCGATTTTTACCATCGGGCGCATTCTCCAATTTTGTGCCTTTAAAAAAAAAAGCGGTATTTTTGGCAAAGAAATGCCGAAGAAAATGCCGATATCACCAAAAGTTCAATTTCTAGCTCAAAGAGGATAAAACCCCTGTTCCAGATAGATTACATACGCGCATTTTTAAATAATCCAGGGAAGAGATAGCAGAGGCATTACTACAAATATTTAGTAATTTGTTCGCAAAAGGTGTAGTGCCGGAGGACTGGCAGATAGCTAATGTAATACCTATATTTAAGAAGGAAGATAGTGCATGTCCAGGGAACTATAGACCAGTCAGCTTAACATCGGTGGTAGGAAAAATAATGGAAACCCTACTAAAGGAGAAAATAAAAGAACATCTAGAAACAAAAAAATATAATAATAAATAGTCAGCAAGGCTTGAGATTTGCAATTATATAGCGCCTTTCACGACCACCAGACGTCTCAAAGCACTTTACAGCCAATGAATTACTTTTGGAGTGTAGTCACTGTTGTAAAGTGGGAAACAAAAGGTAAAGTCTTGCTTGACCAACCTAATTGCATTTTTTGAAGAGGTAACAGAGAGAGTAGACAAAGGTAATGCAGTAGATATTATTTATCTAGATTTTCAAAAGGCCTTCGATAAGGTACCACATAATAAACTAATGAATAAGGTCAGGGAATGCGGAGTCAGGGGACAAGTAGCAAAATGGATAGCTAGCTGGCTTCAAGACAGAAAGCAGAGACTAGGGGTAATGGGTAGTTGTTCAGAGTGGCAAAAGGTGCGAAGTGGTGTTCCACAAGGATCAGTGCTGGGACCACTGTTGTTCACAATTTATATTAATGTTTTAGACTTTGAAATCAAAAACACAATTTCTAAATTTGCAGACGACATCAAATTAGGGGGGGCTAGCTAGTACTGAGGAAGACTGCAACAAATTACAAAAAGATATTAATAAACTTGCAGAATGGCCATATTATTGGCAACTGAAATTCAACACAGATAAGTGTGAGGTATTTTGGTAAGAAAAATAGGGAGGTCACATATTACTTGTAAAATAAGAATCTAAATGGGATAGAGGAGCAAAATGATCTCACAGTACAAATACACAAATCATTAAAAGTATTGACACATGTTAACAAGGCCATAAAAAGCAAACCAAGAACTAGGATTTATTTCTAGAGGGATAGAATTGAAAAGTGGTGAAGTTATGCTAAACCTGTGTTGAACCTTGATTAGACCACATTTGGAGTACTGTGTGCAATTCTGGTCGCCATATTATAAAAAGGATATAGAGGCACTGGAGAGGGTGCAGAGAAGCTTTACAAGGATAATACCAGAAATGCAAGGGTACACCTATCAGGAAAGGATGAACAGGCTGGTCTCTTTTCTCTTGAAAAGAAAAGGCTGAGGGATGACCTAATAGAGGTCTTTAAAGAAAGGTTTTGATAGAGTAGATACAGAGAGAGTGTTTCCACTTGTGGGGAAGAGTGAAACTAGAGGCCATCAATATAAGAAATCCAATAGGGAATTCAGAAGAAACATCTTTACCAAGAGAGTGATGAGAATGTGGAACTCACTACCACAGGGAGTGGTTGAGGCGAATAGGATAGATGCATTTAAGGGGTGGTTAGATAAGCGTATGAGGAAGAAGAGAATAGAGGGTTATGCTGATAATGATACAGCAGTGACTACATTCCAAAAGTACTTCATTGGTTGTAAAGTGCCTTGAGATGTTCGGTGGTCATGAAAGGCGCTATAAAAATGCAAGTCTTTCTTTTCTTTTTAAATAAGGAAAAACAGGAGGAGGCTCGAGTGAAGCATAAACACTGGCATAGACTGGCCTGTTCTGTGCTGTATATCCTATGTAGGTAAGAACATAAGAACATAAGAAATAGGAGCAGGAGTAGGCCATTTGGCCCCTCGTGCCTGCTCCGCCATTTAATAAGATCACGGCTGATCTGATCCTGGCCTCAACTCCACTTCCCCGCCTGCTCCCCATAACTCTTGACTCCCTTATCATTCAAAAATCTGTCTATCTTCACCTTAAATATGTTCAAAGATCCAGACTCCACAGCTCTCTGGGGTAGAGAATTCCAAAGATTCACGACCCTCTGAGAGACAAAATTCCTCCTCATTTCTGTTTTAAATGGGCGACCCCTTATTCTGAAACTATGTCATCTAGTTCTAGATTTCCCCCTATGAGAGGAAACATCTTCTCTGCATCTACCATGCCAAGCCCCCTCAGAATCTTATGTTTCAATAAGATCACCTCTCATTCTTCTATACTCCAATGAGTACAGGCCCAACCTGCTCAAACTTTCTTCATAAGACAACCCCTTCATCGCAGGAATCAACCTCATGAACCTTCTCTGAACTGCCTCCAATGTAAGTATATCCTCCTTAAATAAGGAGACCAAAACTGAATGCAGTACTCCAGGTGTGGTCTTACCAATGTCGTGTACAGTTGGAGCAGGACTTCCCCATTCTTATACCCCATCCCCTTTGCAATAAAGGCCAGCATTCCATTTGCCTTCCTGATTACTTGCTGTACCTGCATGCTAACTTTATGCATTTCATGCACAAGAACCCCCAACTATAGCATTTTGTAATCGCTCCCCATTTAAATAATAATTTGCTTTTTTATTTTTCCTACCAAAGTGGTAACCTCACATTTTCCCACATTATAGTCCATCTGCCAAATTTTTCCCACTCACTGAGCCTATCTATATCCCTTTGTAGATTATTTGCATTATCCTCACAACTTGCTTTCCCACCTATCTTTGTATAATCAGCAAATTTGGCTACATTCCACTTGGTCCCTTTATCCAAGTCATTGATATAAATTGTAAATAGTTGAGGCCCCAGCACTGATCCCTGTGGCACCGCACTAGTCACTGTTTGCCAACCTGAAAATGAGCCATTTATCCCGACTCTCTGTTTTCTGTTAGTTAGCCAATCTTCTATCTATGCTAATATATTACCCCAACTCCGTGAGTTCTTATCTTGTGCAGTAACCTTTTGTGTGTCACCTTATCGAATGCCTTCTGGAAATCCAAATATATGACATCAACTGGTTCTCCTTTATTCACTCTGCTCATTACATCCTCAGAGAACTCCAGCAGATAAATCAAACCATGCTGAGTCTGCTTGACTGCATTATGAATTTCTAAATGTCCTGCTATTACTTCTTTAATTATGGATTCCAGCATTTTCCCAATGACAGATGTTCGGCTAACTGGTCTATAGTTTCCTGCTTTCTGTCTCCCTCCTTTCTTAAATAGAGGTGTTACATTTGCAGTTATCCAGTCCGCTGGGACCTCTCCAGATTTCAGGGAATGTTGATAGATTACAATCAATATCACTATCTCTGCAGCCACTTCTTTTAAGATCCTAGAATGCAGGCCATTTTTAGTCCCATTAGTTTGCCTAGTACTTTATCTCTAGTGATAGTGATTGTTTTAAGTCTCCCCCGCCCCCCCCCTCCCAATAGCTCCTTGGTTATCAATTATTGGGATGTTTTTAATGTCCTCTACCGTGAAGACCAAGACAAAATACTTGTTCAAAGTCTCTGCTATTTCCCTGTTTTCCATTATTAATTCTCTAGTCCTATCCTCTAAGGGACCAACGTTTACTTTAGCTACTCGTTTCCTTTTTATATACCTGTAGAAGCTCTTACTGTCTGTTTTTATATTTCTTACTAGTTTACTCTCATATGCTATCTTCTCTATCTTTATCATTTTTTTAATCTTATGTACGTCCAGCACCTTGCTACTTCTCTTCCCAGCTTAAAAAAACCCTCAAAACCTACCACTTTAATCATCCTCTGGTCACCTCCCCTAACTTTGTCTGTCTGCTCAGTCTCCAATTCTTCCTGGTGAAGGGACAATCTGCTTTATCAAATATGCTATCTCAGTGTTAGTTGCTGTAGTAAAGGTAATAGTAGTACAAAATGAGACAAACATAAAATGAATGCATTCTACTCACCAGTGTTGTACGAGGCAGGTTCCCGGATAACACTATCACTGCAATTCCAGTACAAATAGTCTGAAATACAGATTTAGAAGTGTTACTGAAATTGTCACTTGTTATTTAGAACTGTGTGAAGGCAGTGTTCAAAGAACTTCATGAATTGTAGGAAAGAAACTATTTAGACTGGCTAATTTGTAAGAACATGAATTGTGGAAAACATTCAGGTGAGAGATGATTAATGAAGATTGTCACATCAGATCCACATCCTAGAGTTTTTGCTTAATTGACTGTGAGATTCAGTGTGAAATTTCAAGAGTTATTTGTTTTAGGAGATTGCCCGTGTAGCTATTCACCACTTTCAAAGATTAAGGGGGTAATTTTAACCACAAGAAACAGGTGGAGTGGGATCTGATGGGATGTTAAGATTTTTTTAAACTCAAACTCGACCCCAACCCACCCACTTCCAGCTTTAACAGAGGCGGGCAAGTGACCCGCTCGCAGGAGGCAAGTTGGCCATTTCAATATTATAATGATGCTGCGCGCCTCAGATTTAACCTGTCCTCCAGGTTTAACCCTGGCCGGCCGAGTTTCCCAGGCCTTGGGAAACCCGGCAGCCGAAGGGAGTTGCCTTTACGGCACTACTTGTGAGACAGGCGGAGCAGGAGTGCTTCCACCCAGCCCACCAAGCTTACCTGTTTCCTTGGCCGCCATCGGAGCCCCCCACCCCATTCAAAGACCCCCTGCAATCGGACCCCCCCACCCCCCAACCTGAGATTGGGGATCAGAAACTGCTGCCACGGGATTGTCGACCCCCTCCCACCTTCCTACTAACTCAGTTGTAGGTTCCCTACCTGCTCCTGGGGCTGCGGCCTCCTCCCGAGAGTTCCCCACCCAACAGGGTACCAAGCCTGTCAATCAGGCTGACCTCTGGCCGGGGAAGCTGCTCAATATTAGAGGCGCACGTTATGGAGTCAAAACCACAAAACTCCTCCCACCCAGCCCCCCTGCTCACAGAACCCGCCTCAGTCAATATCAATAAGTGACTCAGGAGATTCCATAACATTACAAATTCTACACAGTCTATTTGAAAAGAGGGCTTAATCAGTCAAATAGTCCTTTTCTCAAATGTCCTTGTATTAAGAGGTAGGAATCCTTTTACATATTTTTTCATGTTACACAGGTATGACAAACACTTTATAAAGAGTGTACTCTCTGCTACATATTCCTTTTAAGATTTACAAAAACGACAAATGAAAAGGTAAGATGAAAACGAAAGGAAGTCAAAGAAAATTGATGGCCCTGGTTATAAATAGCGGTATTGCAAAACAAGTATGAAGATAATTCATCGATTAACTTGATGCTTAAGCTAAATAGCACAAAATGGCTTAAATTGTTCAGTAGTTGACTGAAATTCTGATTAGTAATTGTGTTCAGCCAAGGAGGTCTTCTTTTAGAAAATGCAGAAGAGGCTGCACAAAGATTAAAAAAATTATCTATGTTTGCCACCAGTGGCTGATAGAAAATGGACAGTGGCAGTGACCATAGAGTATTGGAGATGTGAATGAATCATGCTAGTGGCAATTTGAGTTTTGTATGCAAAAAACCACTAGCCCTTGCATATTATAGTATTTAAATTGTACATAAAGAATGATTTTGTGAGCCTCCACTCCAGGTGTGGAGCCTCATTAGATGGGAGCACAGGTTGTACAATGGGCCCCTGTCGTGTTACTATCCTATCTTCTGCCCTACATGTTTGTCTTCGGGGCTGAAATTGCCCCTTTTTTAAAGAATCTCAAAGAGGCGGCCACAGCTCGGTAATGACCCTCCGCCTAGTCAGTGCGGAGTAAAGACCTTTTTTGAAATTGCCCTACCTGGATTTTCCAGCAGTAATCGCTACCGCTACCACCGTGCACCTGCCCCGTCAGGTACACGCGGACCCCCCACCGACCGGCGGGGACCCCCTTTCCGCCCCACGCGGGAAATTGCTCCACCGGAAATAGTCCCTCAGGAAATTGCCCCGCGGGAGCAGCGCCGGTTGGTGCCACTGACAGCTTTCCCCTGCGGGAAGCTGTTGTGCCTCTATGGTGCGTCCGCCCTTAATGGGGAGGGCGCACTGTCGCAGACGCCATGTTATTTTATTTGTCGGCGGCCGACAGTGATGCCCACGTGTCCGGCCGCCGACAAATAACTGAAGGGGAGGGACGTTGTGATGTGTCAGCACGACACTGTACATCGGCGTCGCGCTGACATCAGCGTGGCACTGATGACTGGGCGGGGCAGCCGACCCGACCAAAGGCGACCTCCGCCCAGCACCACCCGGAACACCACCCCGCTTGGAGCGGAGAAAAACTTCAAAGGTCAGTAAATGCACCCTGTTTGGGGTGGAGCTCAATTTCAGCCCCTTTGTTTTAAAGTTAATTGCAACTTGTATGTAAGACTTGCCATTCTAGCTATAAATTTCAAGATAATGTGATGGAGTTCTAAATGTTTTTCTGTCTGTTTGAGGCTGGGGCTTTCAGAATGAGATTGTACAGCAGATCCAGGCATGGAGATAAATCAAGATGAGATCAGTTGGTCCATGGTGTCACTGCTGATGTGGCTGTGTCTTGATTGTATTTCCTAACAGCAATTTTGAAATACAACCAGCATTTACTGCTGATGTGCTTGAAACTCGTGTATCAAGAATACAAGAGTCGGGATACAAGGTTATGCTTGAACTGTATAAAACATTAGTTAGGCCACAGCTGGAGTACTGTGTGCAGCTCTGCTCACCACATTAGGGTAGGAAAGATGTGATTGCACTAGCGAGGGTACAAAGGAGATTTATGAGGATGTTGCCTGGATGGAGAATCTTGACTACGAGGAAAGATTGGATAGTCTGGGTTTGTTTTCTTTGGAACAGAGGAGGCTGAGGGGAGACATTATTGAGGAGTATAAAATTATGAGTTGCCTAGATAGAATGGAAAGGAAGGACCTAGTTCCCTTAGCAGAGATCTCAAACATAGAAACAGAGAAAATAGGTGCAGGAGTAGGCCATTCGGCCCTTCGTGCCTACGCCACCATTCAATATGATCATGGCTGATCATTCACCTCAGTACCCCTTTCCCGCTTTTTCTCCATACCCCTTTATCCCTTTAGCCGTAAGGGCCACATCTAACTCCCTCTTGAATATATCCGATGAACTGGTATCAACAACTCTCTGCGGCAGGGAATTCCACAGGTTAACAACTCTCTGAGTGAAGAAGTTTCTCCTCATCTCAGTCCTAAATGGCCTGCCCCTTATCCTAAGACTGTGTCCCCTGGTTCTGGACTTCCTCAACATCGGGAACATTCTTCCCGCATCTAACCTCTCCCGTCCCGTCAGAATCTTATACGTTTCTATGAGATCCCCTCTCATCCTTCTAAACTCCAGTGTATAAAGGCCTAGTTGATCCAGTCTCTCCTCATATGTCAGTCCAGCCATCCCTGGAATCAGTCTGGTGAACCTTCGCTGCACTCCCTCAATAGCAAGAACATCCTTCAGATTAGGAGACCAAAACTGAACACAATATTCCAGGTGAGGCCTCACCAAGGCCCTGTACAATTGCAGTAAGACCCCCCCTGCTCCTATACTCAAATCCTCGAGCTATGAAGGCCAATGTGCCATTTGCCTTCTTCACCGCCTGCTGTACCTGCATACCAACTTTCAATGACTGATGAACCATGACACCCAGGTCTCGTTGCACCTCCCCTTTTCCTAATCTGCTGCCTTTCAGATAATATTCTTCCTTTGTGTTTTTGCCACCAAAGTGGATAACCTCACATTTATCCACATTATACTGCATCTGCCATGCATTTGCCCACTCTCCTAACCTGTCCAAATCACCCTGCAGCCTCTTAGCATCCTCCTCACAGCTCACACCGCCACCCAGTTTAGTGTCATCTGCAAACTTGGAGATATTACCCTCAATTCCTTCATCCAAATCATTAATGTATATTGTAAAGAGCTGGGGTCCCAGCACTGAGCCCTGCGGTACTCCACTAGTTACTGCCTCCCATTCCGAAAAGGATCCGTTTATCCCGACTCTCTGCTTCCTTCCTGCCAACCAATTCTCTATTCACGCCAGTACATTACCCCCAATACCATGTGCTTTGATTTTGTACACCAATCTCCTATGTGGTACCTTGTCAAAGGCCTTTTGAAAGTCCAAATACACCACGTCCACTGGTTCTCCCTTGTCCACTCTACTAGTTACATCCTCAAAAAATTCCAGAAGATTGGTCAAGCATGATTTCCCTTTCATAAATCCATGCTGACTTGGACCGATCCTGTCCCTGCTTTCCAAATGCGCTGCTATTTCATCTTTAATAATAGATTCCAACATTTTCCCCACTACTGATGTCAGGCTAACCGGTCTATAATTACCCATTTTCTCTCTCCCTCCTTTTTTAAAAAGTGGTGTTACATTAGCTACCCTCCAGTCCATAGGAACTGATCCAGAGTTGATAGACTGTTGGAAAATGATTAACAATGCATCCACTATTTCGAGGGCCACCTCCTTAAGTACTCTGGGATGCAGACAACCAGGCCCTGGGGATTTATCGGCTTTCAATCCCATCAATTTCCCCAACACAATTTCCTGCCGAATAAGAATATCCTTCAGTTCCTCCTTCTCACTAGACCCTCAGTCCCCTAGTACATCCGGAAGGTCATTTGTGTCTTCCTTCGTGAAGACAGAACCAAAGTATTTGTTCATTTGGTCTGCCATTTCTTTGTTCCCCATTATTAATTCACCTGAGTCCAACTGCAAGGGACCTACATTTGTTTTCACCAAACTTTTTCTCTTCACATATCTATCGAAGCTTTTACAGTCAATTTTTATGTTCCCGGCAGGCTTCCTCTCATACTCATTTTCCCCCTCCTAATGAAACTCTTTGTCCTCCTCTGCTGAATTCTAAATTTCTTCCAGTCCTCAGGTTTGCTACTTTTTCTGGCCAATTTATATGCCTCTTCCTTAGATATAACACTATCCTTAATTTCCCCTGTTAGCCACAGTTGAGCCACCTTCCCTGTTTTATTTTTACTCCAGTGAGGGATGTACAACTGTTGAAGTTCATCCATGTGACCTATAAATGTTTGCTATTGCCTATCCACCGTCAACCCTTTAAGTATCATTTGCCAGTCTATTCTAGCCAATTCAAGCCTCATGCCATCGAAGTTAGCTTTCCTTAAGTTTAGGACCCTAGTTTCTGAATTAACTGTGTCACTCTCAATCTTAATGAAGAATTCTACCATATTGTGGTCACTCTTCCCCAAGGGGCCTCGCACAACAAGATTGCTAATTAGTCCCTTCTCATTACACATCACCCAGTCCAGGGTGGTCAGCTCTCGAGTCGGTTCCTCCACATATTGGTCAAGAAAACCATCCCTAATACACTCCAGGAAATCCTCCTCTACTGCATTGCTACCAGTTTGGTTAACCCAATCTATATGTAAATTAAAGTCGCCCATGATAACTGCTGTACCTTTATTGCACACGTCCCTTATTTCTTGTTTTATGCTTTCCCCAATCTCACTACTACTGTTTGGTGGCCTGTACACAACTCCCACCAGCGTTTTCTGCCCTTTGGTATACCGCAGCTCCACTCATCACGATTCCACATCATCCAAGCCAATGTCCTTCCTTACTATTGCATTAATTTCTTCTTTGACCAGCAACGCCACCCCGCCTCCTTTTCTTCTCTGTCTATCCTTCCTAAATGCTGAATACCCCTGGATGTTGAGTTCCCAGACTTGGTCACCTTGGAGCCATGTCTCTGTGATGCCAATTACATCGTATCCATTAACTGCTATCTGCGCAGTTAATTCATCCGCCTTATTCTGAATACTCCTCGCATTGAGGCACAGAGCCTTCAGGCTTGTCTTTTTAACACACCTTGCCCCTTTAGAATTTTGCTGTAATGTTGCCCTCTTGTTTTTTGCCTTGGGATTCTCTGTCCTCCACTTTTACTATTCTCCTTTCTATCTTTTGTCTCTGTCTCCCTTTTATTTCCCTCTGCCTCCCTGCATAGGTTCCCATCCCCCTGCCATATTAGTTTAACTCCTCCCCAACAGCACTAGCAAACACTCCCCCTAGGACATTGGTTCCAGTCCTGCCCAGGTGTAGACCGTCCGGTTTGTACTGGTCCCACCTCCTCCAGAACCGGTTCCAATGCCCCAGGAATTTGAATCCCTCCCTTCTGCACCACTCCTCAAGCCACGTATTCATCTGAGCTATCCTGCGATTCCTACTCTGACTAGCATGTGCCACTGGTAGCAATCCTGAGATTACTACTTTTGAGGTCCTACTTTTTAATTTAGCTCCTAGCTCCCTAAATTTGTCTCGTAGGACCGCATCCCGTTTTTTACCTATGTGTACCACGACAACTGGCTGTTCACCCTCCCTTTTCAGAATGTTCTGCACCCACTCTGAGACATCCTTGACAACCAGGGAGCATTGATTTAAAGTAATTGGTAGGAGGTCTGGAGGGGATTTGAGGAGAAATGTTTTCACCCTGAAAAGATGGTAGAGGCAGAAACCCTACATTTAAAGGGTATTTGGATGTGCACTTGAAGTGCCATAACTTACAGGGCTACGGACCAAGAGCTGGAAAGTGGGATTACACTGGATAGCTCTTTGTTGGCCGGCACGGACACGGTGGGCTGAAATGGCCTCCTTCTGTGCTGTAAATTTCTATTATCAGAGAAAACATTCCAATGATTGTTAATTGGAAGTATAAAGCACTATTCTAAAGGCTATATTTATTGCTTCAATTTTGATTAAAACCCAGCTTGGTGTTTGGAAAGCTACATTAATAAGTAGATTAACTGTACCAGTATTCCTGAGATTGCAGAAATGATGTTGGTTACAGAATATTCAACAGAAATGCCTTTTCCTGGCAAAGTGACATGTCGCAGGACTGTGCCGTGGACAATCGCTCCGAGAATGAAGTTCAAATGTCCAATTATAATTAAGGCGATTCCTACTTTCATCAGCTGCTTTCTATCCAACAGATTATCTGAAACACAAGGAAATGGAAATATCTGTGAAATGTAGAAATTAAAACCGCAGGTTTGCTCCTGCACATTGGTCATTCCTCTCTTTTAACAAGCAATTTGATGCAGTGATGGGAGGAGCCAAATGGCCTTCCCAATTCATAATCACACAATGCTAACCCACCTTCCCCATCACATGGTTAAATGAAGAAGAGTGCACATTAATTTAATGAGAAGCTAAGTCTGGGGGAGTAGTGCTGAAGTTTAATTCCATCAGCTGCCTTCATTTGGCACCCAGACCCCAAAAAAACATTTTACCCTGTGTAGCCACTTGCAGTTTTCATCAGCTGAGTGATTCTTTGCCATGCATAGAGACCAAACTACCAAATCTCTCCTGGGGAATAAAAATAAAATTGAAGCCAAAATGATTACCGTAAAGAAGATATTTGTTTAATCTTATCTATGTGGGATCACAAGATGACTACAGATGAGGAAGACTATTCGTCTCATTTTACTTCATTCATTTAAAAAGAAAAACCTACAGTCCACTCATCACACCAAACAACATGCTCTCAAAAGACTCGAGGTTTTTGCCTCTATATTCTTCTTGAAACTCTACTGAAGTGTTCATTATTCTGTGCGTGAGGCAATTCTTCCTGAAATAAGTCCTACATTTGAATCAATAAATGTGTACAAAACATTGGCTTGGCCATTGTTAGAATGCTGCGTGCAGTTTTGGGCATTATATATAAAATACATTGAAGCCCCAGAGACTACGCAGTGTAGATTCACCAGGATGATTCTATGATCAGAGAAAAATTCCAATGATTGCTAATTGGAAGCATAAAGCTCCATTCTAAAGGCTGTATTTATTGCTTAAATTTTGAATAAAATCCAGCTTGGTGTTTAGAAAGCTACGTTAATAAGTAGTTTAACTGTACCAGTATTCCGGAGATTTCAGAAATACTACCATTTATACCAGTGACTACACATCAGAAGTACTTCATTGGCTGTGAATTACGTTGGAATGTCCTGAGGTGGTGAAAGGTGATATATGAATGCAGATTGGGAAATGATAATTATGAGGCAAGACTTGAGACACTGGGACTATTTCCACTACAGCCCAGAAGGCCAAGAGGAAATTTACTAAAGGATTTTAAAATTATTAAAGATTTTCTTAGCGTTGTCTTTTGGTTGGTCAGTCAGTGATGAGGCGTCATCAATTTAAAATCCTCACAGTGAGGACAGAGGTTCCGACAAACGTCTTCAACTATAAGGATTTGCAGCATGAAATGTTTTGCAGTTGAAGCAGGGACCACTGCATTCTTCAATATGAAATAAGATAAATATCTGAAGCAGAGAAAATTGCAGCGCTTATAAACCTCAATGATGCTGTGCCTCTTGCCCTACTTTTTTGGTTTACGTTGAAGTAAATTGATTTTTGTTTCATTTTCAGGGACAATTGTTTCATCGAAAAATCTGACATGAGCTTTGAAAGAATAATAAATATGATTTGGATTAAATTTGTAAAAAAAAAGTTATTCTGTGCTCCTATTTAGATGCCCAGTCATCAAGATTCATGGCACGGCCCTCGACAACGTGGACCATCTCGGGAGCCTCTTGTCAACAAAGGCAGACATTGATGCGGAGATTCAATATCACCGCCAGTGCGGCCTTCAGCCATCTGAGGAAAAGCATGTTCGAAGACCAGGCACTCAAACCTACCACCAAGCTCATGGTCTACAGGTCTAAAGTAATACCCGCCCTCCTGTATGGATCAGAGGCATGGACGACTTACAGAAGATACATCAAGTCGCTGGAGATATATCACCAACGATGTCTCCGCAAGATCCTGCAAATCCCCTGGGAGGACAGACACACCAACATCAGTGTCCTCGCCCAGGCTAACATCCACAGCATTGAAGCACTGACCACACTCGATCAGCTTCGCTGGCCGGCCACTTAGTTCACAATGCTAGACACGAGACTCCCTAAGCAACTGCTCTATGCGGAGTTCCTTCATGGCAAATGAGCCAAAGGTGGGCAGCGGAAACGTTACAAGGACACCCTCAAAGCCTCCCTGGTGAAGTGTGACATCACCACTGACGCCTGGGAGACCCTGGCCGAAGACCGCCCGAGGTGGAGAAAGTGCATCCGGGAGGGCGTTGAGCTCCTCAAATCTCAACGCTGCGAGCGTGAAGAGGTCAGGCGCAGGCAGCGGAAGGAGCGTGTGGTAAATCAGTGCCACCCCCCCCCTTCCCCCGACGAATATCTGTCCCACATATGACGGGGTCTGTGGCTCTCATATTGGCTGTTCAACCACCAAAGAACTCACTTTAGGAGTGGAAGCAAGTCTTCTTCGATTCCAAGGGACTGCCTATGATTGATTGATTGATTAGATGCAAATCCAACAATGGCAGCAATCACTGAGCACATAATCTAAGCTGACATTTCAGTGCAGTACTGAGGGGAGTGCTGTACTGAGGGGAGTGCTGTACTGTCGAAGGTGCCGACTTTCAGATAAAATTATGGGTCCAAAATTGGCCAGGAGTTGCTCCGGTTTTTTTGGAGCAACTTGATTTTTCTGGAGTATCTTAAAAATTCCCATTTTGCACATTCAATTTGTGCCAGTGCAAGTGAGTTCGTTAGGATTTTTTTTAGTTTAGTTTAGTTTTTTTCAAAACGGGCCGTTACCAGCCACCTATGCCTGATTTGGCCATTTAAGCCACTTTTGACAGCTAATAGTTGCTCCAAACTAACTTAGGCCAGCGTATGTGGCCGCTTGTGGCCGCACAGAAAACCCTTCCGGGGAGTTAAGAAATCAGCGCAGGTTGCCAGAGATAGGGGCGGGAAGGGAAGTGGAGCGAACTCTACAAAGTACTAAACAAAGCACAACAACATTCAAGAAGTGTAAAAACCATCAAGTAGAAATAAAAAATAAAACTTAACGCCTACCTTCCTAACTCGGGCCCGGGATGTCAGTGGGCCGGCCGGTGTGGGAGGCCACTCGGCCGGGGATAGGTGCGGGACGACAGGGAGAGCACAGGCTGCCGACATCCAAGCAGAAAATAACTTCTAAGATAAACTGCCAATCTCCCAAAGGAGACATGGAACCTCTATTTCCACTCTCTCTCTGACTGATTCTCTCTGACTCTCTCTGTGACTATTCCAGCGATTTGACTCTCTCTCTGACTGACTCTCTCTGACTCTCTCTCTGTGACTATTCCAGCGATCTGACTATCTCTCTCTGACCATTCCAACAGCCCAATGCGCGTTGTGAGGCCACTCAGCCGGGGATAGGGGCGGGGCGCTTCTGGTCCCAGGCTGCAGCACAGCTGGGGGCAAGAGCTACTGCGCATGTGCGAAACCTCCAGTGCGCATGCGTTGCGCTGCCGGCACTGTTTTTCACACAGGGCCCTAGCTCCGCCCCCTAATGGACAGACCACGCTGCGCCAAGCCATGGGAGAGGCCACAGAGCGGCCAGAATCTGGGGAGATCTTTTTGGCGCCGCTTTCACCCTAGGAAATCGGCACATCTCCGGTGAATGCGCCGATAAAAACGGGTGAGCCAAATTTGGACCCAATAAAACTAGGCGCCATCTGCCCTCTTAGGTTACTGTAAAATAACCGGTGATGCTATTCGAAGAAGAGCAGCGAGTTCTTCTGGTGTCCTGGCCAACATTTATCCCTTAACCAATGCCACTAAAACAGATTATTTGGTCATTTAATTAATTGCTGTTTGTGGACCTTCCTGTGTTTTATTTTATTAGTTCACGGCGTGTGGGTGTTGTTGGCAAGGCCAGTATTTATTGCCCATCCCTAATTGCCCTTGAGAAGGTGGTGTGGTGAGTCGCCTTCTTGAACCACTGCAGTCCATGTGTTGAAAGTGCTCCCACGGTATTCACTTTGTCACAGCGGTTTGTTACAATTGAGTGGCTCGCTAGAATCAACCACCTAGCTGAGGGACTGGAGTCACATATAGGATGGCAGATTTCCTTCCCTAAAGGACATTAGTGAACCAGATGGGTTTTTACAACAATGCGGTAGTTTCATAGGGCTCAAAATTGGCCAGGAGTTGCTCCGTTTTTTTTTGGAGCAACTTGTTTTTCTGGAGTATCTTAAAAATCCCCATTTTGCCCATTCAATTTGCACATTCAATTTGCACCAATGTAAGTGAGTTAGTTATGATTTTTTTTTAGTTTAGTTTAGTTTTTCTCAAAAGGGGGCGTTACCATTTAGGCCACTTTGGCCGGCTAATAGTTACTCCAAATCTACTTAGGCCAGTGTATGTGGCCACTTGAGAAAGCCCTTGCGGAGAGTTAAGAAATCAGCGCAGGTAGTTACATTGGAGGCTAGCACAACTTAATGACTTGACTAAAGAATGTGAATAGGATCAAACAGCTATTCAGGACATCATATGATAAACTTCGCAAAGTTAATTTACTATACAACAGGAGCATTCATGGAAGCTTAAACTGTAAAAATAAAAGTAAAAAATAGTTGAATTAAATTGCTCTAATCTCACAAGTCTACTTCAATAAATAAGATATCCTCTCCGTGTTCCTCCGTCACTTATGTTTTTCTGTCACAATAGCATCAGGTGAATAGGCTTGACAAATGGTCACCATTATTCACATGAGACAAAACATATTTACATAATTTTTTCAAAATATCCAAAAGTCCAGGAAAATGATAAGCCATTAAGAAAGTTCAAAAATAGCTACAGTGCATAAAATTGTCTAGCCATCCTGGTGTGGGGAAGGCTTGTTGGACTAGCTGGTTTTTTGCTGCCCATAAATTTCATATGTTCATGTGAAATAACTAGCCAAATGAGTAGATCATAAATCAGAAGAAGTTATGCTAAAACACTGGCCATAACACATCGATTACGTTATCCAGTTTCGGTCACCAAGACAGAAGTGAAGTGTTCAGGCCCTAGGAGGCAGTGCAGAGAGGAGTCATCAGACTGATCCCCAGCACCAGACGATTGAGCCAGGAAGATAAATTGAAGAAACGTGAGATCTTTGCCCTCAAAAGAAGGCAAGTGAGAAAGATCCTCATAGAAGTATGTATAGATTAGTAAATAGTATCGGAAAGGTAAATCTGGAGCGTCAAAGAAAGTACTTGCATTTATATAGTGCCTTTCACCACCTCAGGACATTCCAAAGTGCTTCACAGCCAATGAAGTACTTCTGATCTATAGTCACTGGTGATCGGGGCCCAGGAGAGGCGGTAGTTTGGGGCCAGGGGCCCAGGGGCAGCACGGACCAGCTCACACTGCAATATGTGTGCGCATTAGGTCCGTGCAGCAGAGCTGGTCTCCAGTCGTTTTGGTTAATCCTTGCCACTGGACCAAGACCTAGCTCTGTCAAACCCGTGTGCACACCAGCCACCACACGTTAAAAAAATCCACGCACAGGCATCTTCCACCCTTCAACATGTAGTTCTGGATCTGGAATATTAGGTCTTTCATTGAAACACCTGTGAATTCATCCCTTTTTGGCATGGAAACAAGTCATCCTCGATACGAGGAACCACCTATAATGATGATGATTTTATACTTGTATCTGTAATAAATTTCTTTGCTGATTTACATATTTTATCGAACACCTTTTGTAGGTTACTGCATCCCCCAATTCAAATTCCCCCACACCTCATTTGACATTGTCTTCAAACGTGATTAACTTTACAATTGAGTTTGAGTCAAGGTCATTCATGTAAATTAAAAATAGTAGGTCCCATGACTGAGCCCTGAGGTATTCCACTTGGTACTTCCCTTCCACTTCAACACCATTCCTCGATCAAATGCCCGCTGCTTCTTTTCTTTTATTCTACTTATCATCTGCAAATTTTATCTTAAATTCCCATTGCTTTGAGTTTATACAGTAACCTTTTGTGAGGAGCTTTGTAAAAGCCGTTCTGGAAGTCCAGATACACCACGTCATAAGAACATAAGAAATAGGAGCAGGAGTAGGCCATATGGCCCCTCGAGCCTGCTCTGCCATTCAATGAGATCATGGCTGACCTTCTACATCAACTCTACTTTCCTGCCCGATCTCCATATCCCTTGATAAGGGGTATTCAACATTTAGGAAGGATAGACAGAAAGGAAAAGGAGGCGGGGTGGCATTGCTGGTTCAAGAGGAAATTAATGCAATAGTAAGGAAGGACATTAGCTTGGATGATGTGGAATCGGTATGGGTGGAGCTGCGGAATACCAAACGGCAGAAAACACTAGTGGGAGTTGTGTACAGACCGCCAAACAGTAGTAGTGAGGTTGGGGGCAGCATCAAACAAGAAATTAAGGATGCGTGCAATAAAGGTACAGCAGTTGTCATGGGTGACTTTAATCTACATATTGATTGGGCTAACCAAACTGGTAGCAATGCGGTGGAGTGTATTAGGGATGGTTTTCTAGACCAATATGTCAAGGAACCAACTAGAGAGCTGGCCACCCTGGACTGGGTGATGTGTAATGAGAAAGGACTAATTAGCAATCTTGTTGTGCGAGGCCCCTTGGGGAAGAGTGACCATAATATGGTAGAATTCTTTATTAAGATGGAGAGTGACACAGTTAATTCAGAAACTAGGGTCCTGAACTTAAGGAAAGGTAACTTCGATGGTATGAGGTGTGAATTGGCCAGAATTGACTGGCAAATGATACTTAAAGGGTTGACGGTGGATAGGCAATGGCAAACATTTAAGGATCACATGGATGAACTTCAACAATTGTACATCCCTGTCTGGAGTAAAAATAAAACTGGGAAGGTGGCTCAACCGTGGCTAACAAGGGAAACTAAGGATAGTGTTAAATCCAAGGAAGAGGCATATAAATTGGCCAGAAAAAGCAGCAAACCTGAGGACAGGGAGGAATTTAGAATTCAGCAGAGGAGGACAAAGGCCTTAATTAAGAGGGGGAAAATAGAGTACGAGAGGAAGCTTGCCGAGAATATAAAAACTGACTGCAAAAGCTTTTGTAGATATGTGAAGAGAAAAAGATTAGTAAAGACAAACGTAGGTCCCTTGCAGTCAGATTCAGGTGACTTTATAATGGGGAACAAAGAAATGACAGACCAATTGAACAAATACTTAGGTTCTGTCTTCACGAAGGAAGACACAAATAACCTTCCGAATGTACTAGGGGACAGTGGGTCTAGTGAGAAAGGGGAACTGAAGGATATCCTTATTAGGTGGGTAATTGTGTTAGGGAAATTGATGGGATTGAAGGCCGATAAATCCCCAGGGCCTAATAGTGTGCATCCCAGAGTACTTAAGGAAGTGGCCCTAGAAATAGTGGATGTATTGGTGATCATTTTCCAACAGTCTATCGACTTTGGATCAGTTCCTATGGACTGGAGGGTAGCTAATGTAACACCACTTTTTAAAAAGGGAGGGAGAGAGAATACGGGTAATTATAGACCAGTTAGCCTGACATCAGTAGTGGGGAAAAAGTTGGAATCAATTATTAAGGATGAAATAGCAGCGCATTTGGAAAGCAGTGAAAGGATCGGTCCAAGTCAGCATGAATTTATGAAAGGGAAATCTTGCATGACAAATCTTCTGGAATTTTCTGAGGATGTAACTAGTAGAGTGGACAAAGGAGAACCAGTGGATGTGGTGTATTTGGACTTTCAAAAGGCTTTTGACAAGGTCCCACACAAGAGATTGGTGTGAAAAATCAAAACACTTGGTATTGGGGGTAATGTGCTGACGTGGATAGAGAACTGGTTGGCAGACAGGAAGCAGAGACTCGGGATAAACGGATCCTTTTCAGAATGGCAGACAGTGACTAGTGGAGTGCTGCAAGGCTCAGTGCTGGGACCCCAGCTCTTTACAATATACATTAATGATTTAGATGAAGGAATTGAGTGTAATATCTCCAAGTTTGCAGATGACACTAAGCTGGGTGACAGAAGGCGCAAATGCACACAATGTTGCCCCCTATCACCCCTAGTTCTAGACTCTCGAGTCAGGGTAAACAGCCTCTCAGCCCTGTCAAGCCCTCGAAGAATTTTATACGTTTCAATGAGATCACCTAAACCCTAGAGAATATAGGCCCATTCTACTCAATCTCAATAAGGTTCATCAGAGTCCACTTGATATATCACCTCCTTAAATAAAAAAGGTTTGTTCAACAGGCTCGTTCTCTCATTGGCTGCTATTTACTGGTTTCTCAACATACTGATAATCACATTTGTACAAAGAATCTTCAGGATATGTACTTTAAAACAAGTGTTCTCCCTTCCTAATATTTAACAGAAAATTCTGCAAATACTCAGCAAGTCAGGCAGCATCTGTGGAGAGAGAAATAGAGTTGATTGTTTCAGGTCAATGACCTTTCATCAGAACTGGAAAAAGTTAGAGATGTAACAGGTTTTAGTAAGTACAGAGGCAGGGAAAGGGGGGAGGGGAGGAAAGAACAAAGGGAAGGTCTGTGATAGGATAGAAGACAAGAAAGATTAAATGACAAAAGGGGATGCTAATGGCACAAGTATAGAAACAAAAGATGGGTCTAGAGGAGGTGTAAATGGCAATAGCAGAATCATTACCAACAGCTGGTATCTGAAAAAATGGGAGCAGTGGTTATGATCTGAAATTGTTGAATTCCATGTCGAGTCCGGAAGACTGTAAAGTGCCTCATTGAAAGATGAGGTGCTGTTTCTCGAGCTTCCGTTGAGCTTCATTAGAATAGTGTCATCATCATAGGCGGGAGATGGAACATGGGCTTGCTCCATCCACTCCACGCACCGACCTGCTATTGCAGTGTTTCCAGGAACGGTGCAGCTTCCCCTCTCGGCCTTTTGGCTAAGATCAAATGTAGTAGTGCAAAGTGATCTTTGGTGCTGGAGTTGATCTGACAAGAATGAACCAAAAAAAAAAGGTCCCTCGAGTGAGGATGACGTGCTTCCACACCAAAAGGGATGAGTTCATAGATGTTTCAATGAAGGACCCGATATTCCAGTCCTGAACTCCAGGGGTGGAAGAAGCCTGTGCGTGGATTTTTTTTCACGTGTGGTGACCGTTGCACATCAGCCACCACACAGGCTTGACAGAGCTCGGTCTTTATCCAGTGGCAAGGATTAACCAGGACGACTGGAGACCTGCTCTGCTGCACGGACCTAGTGCGCACACAAATCGCAGTGTGGGTTGACCCGTGCTGCCCCTGGGCCCTCGGCTCTTCAGGGCCCCGTACCCTCATTTGCTGCACCTCCGCTACGACCTTCCCACTCCTCCGCTGTGCCTGGGCCCCGCCGATGTTCCAGCCCATGCTCTAACCGGCGACCTGGGCCTTGATGACGTCACCCAGTTTTTTTTTAATCCAATTTCGTTCCAGATCAACTCTAACGCCAATCTCAAAGTCGTCGCAAACTTGGGACAACACGCGCTGGAAGCTGAGGTGGCATGCTCCAACTCTTTATACTCCCAACCTGCGGTGGTGTCCTCTCGCAGGTCAGGATGGCCCACGATGTTGCAGAATAGTGTAGGATGCCAAGGGCGCAGAGGTTGGAGTGAGAGTGGGGCAGAGAATTAAAATGAGAAGCGACCAGAAGCTCAGAGTCACGCTTGCACTGAACAGAAGTCTTCCGCAAAGTGGTCGCCCAATCTGCATTTGATCTCCCCAATGTAACGTAATACCTATATTTAAGATGGGGGATAGAACATGTCTGAAGAATTATAGACCAGTCAGCTTAACATCAGTATTAGGAAAAATAATGGAATTCCAACTAAAGGAGAAAATAGAAGAACATCTCGAAACCAAAAATATAGTAATGAATAGTCAGCATGGATTTCAAAAGAGAAAGTGTCACTTGACCAACTTCATTAAATTCTTTGAAGAGGTAACAGAGAGTCGACAAGTGCAATAGATGTAATTTATCTTGATATTAAAAGGCCTTCGATAAGTTACCCCATAATAGATGGATGAACAAGGTCAGAGAATGCGGAGTCAGGGGACAAGTAGCAGAATGGATAGCTAACTGGCTTCAAGACAGAAAGCAGAGAGTAGGAGTAAAACTTAGCTATTCACAGTGGCAGAAGGTGGGTAGTGGTGTTTAACAAGGATCAGTGCTGGGACCACTGTCGTTCACAACTTATATTAATGATTTCGACTTTGGAATCAAAAACACAATTTCTAAATTTGCAGATGAATCCAATTTGTGGGCTTAGTCAATACTGAGGAGGACTGCAACAAATTACAGGACGACATCAATAAACATGTATAATTGGCAAATTAAGTTCAACACTGATAAATATGAGAAGAGGGAGATCACTTAATACTTGGAGAATCTAGGTGGGGTAGAGGAAGAAAGGGATCTCGGAGTACAAATACACAAATCACTGAACGTTATGACACAGGTTAGCAAGGCCATAAAAAAAGCAAATCAAGCACTAGGGTTTATTTCTAGAGGTACAGAATTGAAAAATAAAGAAGTTATGATAAAGCTGTATCGAACTTTGGTTAGACCACACTTGTAGCACTGTGTACCAGCGTGGCCCCTGACCTGTGAGAGAACACCATCGCCACAGCTCGGTGCTATCAGGAGGAGCTGGAGCGGAGCCAGGAACCAGCGCAGCCCCAGACCTGCGAGGGAACACCATTGCCACAGCTCAGGAGGAGCTGGAGTTAGCCCCTGCAGGGAGCAGCAGCGCGAGCTGTCCCAGGAGGGCAACGGCTTTGAGGAGTACGAATTGATTGACCAGAATCCAGGTCGCCAATTGGAGCATGGGCAGGACCCTCGGAGCGGCCCAGGTACAGCAGGAGAGGCGGTGAGGTTTGGGCTGAGGAGGGGCGAGAGATTGTGGCAGAGTGATCGGGGCCCAGGAGAGGTGAGGGCCCAGGTGCAGCATGGGCCAGCCCACACTGTGATCTATGAACAGCAGGAGTATGTGTGCGCATAGGTCCGTGCGACAGAGCTTGGTCTCCAGTTGACTTGGATAACCCTTGCCACTGGACCAAGACCCCGCTCTGTCAAGCCTGTATGGTGGCTGGTGTGCAACGGCCACCACACGTTAAAAGAAACCGCGCATATTATAAAAAGGATATATAGGCACTGGAGTGAGTGCAAAGAAGATTTACAAGACTAATACCAGAAATGCGAGGGTATACATATCAGGAAAGGATGAACAGGCGCTGGGTCTCTTTTCTCTTGAAAAAGAAGGCTGAGGGGTGACCTAATAGGGGTCTTTATGAAAGGTTATGAAAGGAGTGGATATAGAGATAATGTTTCCACTTGTGGGGAAGAGCATAACTAGAGGCCATCAATATAAGATAGTCACCAAGAAAGCCAATAGTGTTGAGAATGTGGAACTCGCTACCACAGCGTGTGGTTGAAGTGAATAGTATCGATGCATTTAAGGGGAGGTTTGACAAGCATATGAGGGAGAAGGGAATAGAGGGTTATGCAGATAGATTTAGATGGGAGGAGCCTCGAGTGGAGCATAAATGCTGGCATGGACTGGTTGGACCGAATGGCCTGTTTCTGTACCTTATATCCTATGTAATCCTATGTAATGTAGAGGAGACTGCATCGTGAGCAGTGAATACAGTATGCTAAATTGAAAGATGTACAAGTAAATCACTGTTTCATTAGAATGGAGTGTTTGGGACCCTGGATGGTGGGAATGGAGGAGGTAAAAGGACAGGTGTTGCATCTCCTGTGCTTGCACGGGAAAGTGCCGTGGGAAGGGGAGGGTTTGTTGGGGATGATTGAAGAGTGGACCAGGGTGTCGCGGAAGAAACGGTCCCTTCGGACTGCTGAAAGCGGAGGGGAGAGGAAGACATGTTTGGTAGTGGCATCATGCTGGAGAATGATCCATTGAATGTGGAGGCTGGTGGGGCGGAAGGTGAGGACAAGGGGAACTCTATCATGGTTCCGGAAGGGAGAAGAGGGAAGAGCAGAAGTGCGAGAGATAGGTCGGATAAGGTGATGATGTCATCTTCCATATCACTGCTTCTGATATGTCTTCCTTTTTCTTCAACTGAGGATTTCCCTCCCCCGTGCTTTTGTATTATTGTTTAATATTTATATTTGATAAAGATAGAGCATTCTCTTCCATGCCTAAGTGAAAAGTATTTGCATAATGCAGGATGCTACATTCTCTTCTGCCTATGGCTGCAGTTCCTTTCTAGTTTTCTGCACCCTTTCAGTGTTTACACGTGAATATAATTCTCAGGTAAGTACCGTGAATGATAACCATTCGATTTATCTAGTTATTTTTGTAAACCGATTAAATTTTTAAATATTCCCATTTGCAAATGTCCTCAGTGAAACACTGTACATTCTCCACTTCCGCAGTCAAAACAGTGCAGCAGGCATGCTGGGGTGACGCACATCGACTAGAACCCCCTTGGAGACAGGCATCTGCTTCCTAACATTAGTGTTAACGTAATTGGTCTGCTTTCAGGTTGAAGATGAGTCACCATTCATTTATTTTTCTCAACCTGTGTTTTTTTTGTCTGTTCAGACATGTCAGGTTTTGCTGGCTGTCTCCGGCTCCACGCCCAGCAGGCAAGCCAAGAACGTATAAGCCTCTCCTTCGTGGTAACAGGCAGATTGAAGGGACAGAAAACCCTGACATTTGAACCCACAGCAGTCTGACTGGAAAGCTTGGGTTATCACAGCAAAGGGCAAAATGAATGGAAATAATTGGTTCATTAAAATGAAAGTTTGTAGACTAACTCGGTTGTTAAATATTCTAGTAGGAAGCATTACTGCTTTATAAGGCCAGCTTTCACTGGCTCCTATCACATTAAGGAGCCTTCATTCAATAGTGGTCAAGTTAAAACATGTGTGTAATTATTCTCACTTTAAGACACTGAGATGGTTGGAAATTCATCTGGGCAAACTAACTTGTGATCTCAGTTACCTTGTAAACCATTGTTTGTGTTTCTGTTCTGTACTATACACCATGTGTTTGGGTTGTAGGTAAGCTCTACCAACATCAATGAGTGGACCATTGCTAGGTGCTCATTTGTATCTCATTCATTGATTCTTTCCATGTCTATGGGAGTTACTTAGCCTTGATTCTGCACCTCCTTCTCACTGGCTCAGAGCAGGAACGTGCGGTTCCCTGTCACTTCGTGGTACATTGCATTGGGCCCCATTGCCAAATGCCATGGGATGTTTCCCGATGCTGAAGGTGCTATGCAAGGGTCAATTGTTACTGTTACTATATTGCTGCTTTTACATTTTTTCAACTTATTTTGGTTTTATCTTATTCCACATCAAAATGTAATACACACTTTATCAGTAATGCTAATCTGTGCCTGGTACATTTTCTGTGCTGATTACATCACTGACCACCTTTACCATTTTTAAAGTCTTTATTCATAAGCATTTAGTAAAGTATGATAAATAGGAGTTTTGTTACAACCTAGATCATAAGAAATTCTACATAATTTTATTGTCAACTTGTGTGATGTGTTTGGTCACTTTAAATTTGATTATTGCAGCTTGATTTTACACATGCTGGAGAGAGTATCCATCACTGTCTGGTGTCACTTCAAAGATGAAAATCGGTTTCAAAGCAAGCACTTAACACACTGGGCCAAAAAATGAGGTCGGAGGTGTTATATTTGTAAACTTGTATTTATTCGGTACAGCCACCAGAGGGCTCATCCCCTGGAGTCCCAAGGGATCCCATAAACCCTTGGGAGCACAGGTATTTAAGGAGGCCTCACAGATTGGAGAGGCATTCTGGAGACCTGCAATAAAAGACTAAGGTCACACATTACTTTGAGCTCTCAGTGTTCAGTCTGGCTCTTTCTCCATACACTACAACTGGCGACGAAATACAGATAGCGAACCCAAAGATGCAGAGGACAGTGGGCATCCTGGAGAAATTCTCGGAGGGAGATGATTGGGAAACTTTTGTGGAGCGATTCGACCAATACTTTGTGGCCAACGAGCTAGATGGGAAGAGAGCGCTGCCAAATGAAGAGTGATCCTCCTCACTGTCTGTGGGGCACCAACATATGGCCTCATGAAGAATCTGCTCACTCCAACGAAACCCACAAAGAAATCATATGCCGATTTGTGCACACTGGTCCGAGAGCGTTTGAACCCGAAGGAAAGTGTTCTGATGGCGAGGTACCGATTCTACACCTACAAAAGGTCTGAAGGCCAGTAAGTGGTGAGTTATGTCGCTGAGCTAAGACGCCTTGCAGAACATTACGAATTTGAAGGGCATTTGGAGCGCATGCTCAGACTTTTTCATAGTTGGCATTGGCCACAAAACCATACTTCGCAAACTTTTGACTGTAGAGACCCCAACCTTGAGTAAGACCATAGTGCTAGCCCAAGCCTTGATTGCCACCAGTGACAATATAAAGCAAATCTCTCAGCACACAAGTGCTGCTACAAGTACTGTGAACAAATTGATGTTGTTTTCGAATCATAACGTACTGGGCAGGTCACACATACCTGCAGCTACACGTCAGCAGATGTCTCAGAGACCATCAAGGGTGATGAATGCAAGGGCATTAAAATCTTGTTGGCACTGCGGGGGTGATCATTGTTTCCATTCATGCTGATTCAAAGAGTACGTTTGCAAGGGCTGTGGAACAATGGAACACCTCCAACGAGTGTGCAGGCAAGCTGCAAAGCCTGTTAAACCTGCAAATCACCATGTTGCAGAGGAGGACAGATCAACAGAGGATCACGATGAACCAGAGCCTCAGATCGAGGAGGCAGAGGTACATGGGGTGCACACATTCACCATGAATAATGTTGAACTAAATGGACTCATGGTGTCAATGGAGCTGGACACGGGCATGAGCCAATCCATCATGGGCAAAAAGACTTTCAAAAGGTTGTGGTGCAACAAGGCCTCAAGGCCAGTCTTAACTCCAGTTTGCACGAAACTAAGAACTTACACAAAAGAACTGATTCCTGTAATTGGCAGTGTTACCGTAAAGGTCTCCTACGATGGAGTGGTGCACAAGCTACCACTCTGGATGGTACTGGCCGATGGTCCCACGCTGCTCGGCAGGAGCTAGCTGGGAAAGATACGCTGGAACTGGGACGACGTCCGAGCGCTATCGTCCACTGACAACACTTCGTGTGCCCAGGTCTTAAACAAATTTCCTTCGCTGTTCGAACCAGGCATTGGGAAATTCCAAGGAGCAAAAGTTCAGATCTACTTAATTCCGGGGGCACGACCCATCCATCACAAGGCGAGAGCAGTACCGTAATGATGAGAGAAAGGGTAGCGATCGAGCTAGACCGGCTGCAAAGAGTGGGCATCATTTCCCCGATCGAGTTCAACGAGTGGGCCAGTCCTATCATCCCAGTCCTCATGGCACCATTCGAATCTGTGGTGATTACAAAGTAACTATCAATTGTTTCTCCCTGCAGGACCAATATCCACTACTAAAGGCCGACGACCTCTTTGCAACGCTGGCGGGAGGAAAGACGTTCACGAAGCTGGCATGACGCAAGAACTGGAGGAATCATCGAAGGCCCTCACCTGCATCAACATGCACAAAGGTCTTTTTGTTTATAACAGATGCCTGTTTGGAATCCGATCGGCAGCAGCGATATTCCAGAGAAACATGGAAAGCTTACAGAAGTCGGTCCCACACACCGTGGCCTTCCAGAACGACATCTTAGTCACAGGTCGGAACACAGTCGAGCACCTGCAGAACCTGGAGGAGGTTCTTAGTCGACTCAACCACGTGGGCCTCAGGTTAAAATGCTCGAAGTGAGTTTTCCTGGCGCCTGAAGTGGAGATCCTGGGAAGGAGCATTGCGGCGGATGGCATCAGGCCCACCAACGCGAAGACGGAGGCAATCGAGAATGCACCGAGGCCACAGAACGTGACGGAGCTGCGGTTGTTTCTGGGACTCCTGAACTACTTTGCTAACTTCTTACCGGGTCTCAGCACACTGTTTGGAACCATTGCATGTCTTACTACGAAAAGGGGACGAATGAGTTTGAGGCAAAAGCCAAGAAAATGCCTTTGTAAAAGCGAGAAAATTGTTATGCTCAAACAAATTGCTTGTGTTATATGATCCATGTAAGCGTTTGGTACTAGCATATGATGCGTCGTCATATGGCGTCGGGTGTGTATTGCAACAAGCTAATGATTTCGGGAAACTGCAACCAGTTGCTTATGCATCCAGGAGTCTGTCTAAGGCTGAGAGAGTCTACAGCAGGATTGAGAAAGAAGCGTTAGCATGTGTCTATGGAGTAAAGAAAATGCATCAATACCTGTTTGGGCTAAAATTCGAATTGGAAACTGACCATAAGCCACTTATATCCCTGTTCTCTGAGAGCAAAGGGATAAATACCTATGCATCGGCCCGCATCCAGAGATGGGCGCTCACGTTGTTCGCATACCACTATGCCATCCGCCACAGGCCAGGCACAGAAAACTGCGCCGATGCCCTCAGTAGGCTGCCATTGCCCACCACGGGGGTTGAAATGGCACAGTCCGCAGATCTAGCCATGGTTATAGATGCATTTGAGAGTGAGCAATCACCCATCACTGCCTGCAGATCAAAACCTGGACAAGCTAGGACTCCTTATTATCTCTAGTCAAAAGCTGTGTGCTTCACAGGAGCTGGTCCAGTGTCCCAGTGGAAATGCAGGAAGAGATAAAGCCGTTCCAGCGGCGCAAAGCTGAAATGTCTATGCAGGCAGACTGCCTTCTTTGGGGCAATCGAGTAGTGGTCCCCAAGAAGGACTGAGACACCTTCATCAATGACCTCCACAGTACCCACCCAGGCATCGTAACGATGAAAGCGATAGCCAAATCCAACGTGTGGTGGCCCGGTATCGATGCGGATTTAGAGTCCTGCGTTCCCAGATGTAATACATGCTCGCAGTTAAGCAATGTACCCAGGGAGGTGCCGCTAAGTTTATGGTCTTGGCCCTCCAAACCGTGGTCTAGGGTACACGTTGACTATGCAGGCCCGTTCTTGGGTAAAATGTTCCTTGTGGTTGTAGATGCATACTCCAAGTGGATTGAATGTGAGATCATGTCGGCTAGCACGTCTGCTGCCACCACTGAAAGCCTGCGGGCCATGTTTGCCACACACGGCCTACCCGATGTCCTGGCCTGGTGAGCGACAACGGACCATGTTTTACCAGTGCTGAGTTCAAAAAGCTCATGACCCGTAACGGGATCAAACATGTCACATCTGCCCCGTTTAAACCAGCGTCCAATGGTCAGGCAGAGAGAGCAGTGCAAACCATCGAGCAAGGCTTGAAGAGGGTAACTGAAGGCTCACTGCAGACTCGCCTATCCCGAGTCCTGCTTAGCTATCGCACAAGATCCCACTCACTCACTGAGATCCCACCTGCTGAACTGCTCATGAAAAGAGCACTTAAGACAAGGCTCTCATTAGTTCACCCTGATCTACATGAACAAGTAGAGAGCAGGCGGCTTCAACAAAGTGCATACCATGATAGCGCAAATGTGTCACGCGAGATTGAAATCAATGATCCTGTATTTGTATTAAATTATGGACAAGGTCCCAAGTGGCTTCCTGGCACTGTCATGGCCAAAGTGGGGAGCAGGGTGTTTGGGGTTAAACTTTCAAATGGACTCAATCACCGGAAACACGGACCAAATCAAACTCAGATTCATGGACTATCCTGAGCAACCCGGCTTGGACCCTTCCTTTTTTGATTCCCCAATATACACACCAGTGGCAACCAGCATCACGGTTGACTACAAAGTAGAACCCATCATCCACAACAGGGCCCAATACACCAGGCAGCCCAGCAAGGCCAGCTGCACAGCAGCCCAGCGAGGGCCAAACAAATGATTCAACAACACCAGCTTTCACACCGAACGATCAACCAGGGTAAGAAGGGCCCCAGATCGACTCACATTGTAAATAGTTACACTATTGACTTTGGGGGGGGAGTGGTGTTATATATGTATACTTGTATTTACTCTGTACAGCCACCGGAGAGCTCATCCCCTGGAGTCCCAAGGGATCCCATAATCCCTTGGGAGCACAGGTATTTAAGGAGGCTTCACAGATTGGAGAGGCACTCTGGAGACCTGCAATAAAAGACTATGGTCACACTTTACTTTGAGCTCACAGTGTTCAGTCTGACTCTTTCTCCATACACAACAGGAGGCTTCCTTCGTAAAAACGCCTCCGACCTGACAAAAATCTACGAATCTACCTGTTGGTCTTGAAGAAACGTAGCTTCATGGTCGGAGGCCTAGATTCACTGCACAGCGCATGGGGACCTGTCTTCGAGGTAAGTAGGTCCAAGCTAGAGTCACGTGGGCCCAGACAACCAATCACTATGCAGTATTCTCTATTCGTGCCTCTTATATAGTATTGGTCTCCTTATTTAACCTTCCCTTAACAAATCCGTGCAACTATCCTTGATTAATCCATGTCTTTCTAAATGAACCAACCTCTACCAACCTAATCCGCCACACAGCACTGCCCCCAGATTATCAAAATCCACGACGAGGCCTTGGACAATGTGGATCATTTTCCATACCTTGGAAGCCTACTGTCAGCAAGAGCAGCCATTGATGACGAGGTCCAATACCGCCTTCAGTGCACCAGTGCAGCCTTTGATCACCAAAGAGAGTGTTTGAAGACCAGGACCTCAAATCTAGCACCAATCTCATAGTCTACAGGGCAGTAGTGATACACGCCCTCCTATATAGCCCAGAGACATGGACTATATACAGTAGACACCTCAAAGCACTGGAGAAGTACCAGCAGTGCTGCCTCCGCAAGATCCTGCAAATCCATTGGCAGGACAGAAGCACCGGGCCAACATCTCCAATGTTCTCGCTTGGGCCAGCATCGAAGCATTGACCACGTTCGATCAGCTCCATTGGGCGGGCCACATCATCCGCATGCCTGACATGAGACTCCCAAAGCAAGCGCTCTACGCGGAGTTTGACACGGGAAGTGAGCCCCAGGGGGACAGAGGAAACGCTTCAAGGACAGCCTCAAAGCCTCCTTGACAAAGTGCAACTTCCCCATCGACACCTGGAAATCCCAGGCCCAAGGCCACCCAAAGTGGAGGAAGCGCATCCGGAAGGGCGCTGAACACCTCGAGTCCCATCGCTGAGAGCAAGCAAAAACCAAGCGTAGACAACGGAAGGAGCGTGCGTCAACCCAGGCTCCCCGGCCACCCTCTCCTTCAACCACCTGTGACAGACACTGTAGGTCCTGCATTGGACTCCTCAGTCACTTGAGAACTCACTTTTAGAGTTGAAGCAAGTCATCCTCGACTCCAAGGGACTGCCTATGATGATGATGATGATTTAAGAAAGGCTATACTTGCCTTGGAGGCAGTTCAGAGAAGGTTCACTAGGTTGATTCGGAAATGAGGGGGTTGACTTATGAAGATAGGTTGAGTAGGTTGGGCCCAATACTCATTGGAGTTCAGAAGAATGAGAGGTGATCTTATTGAAACATATAAGATAATGAGGGGGCTCGACAAGGTAGATGCAGAGAGAATATTTCCACTCATAGGGGAATCTAGAACTAGGGGGCATAGTTTCAGAATAAGGGGTCACCCATTCAAAACTGAGATGAGGAGGAATTTTTTCTCTCAGAGAGTTGTTAAGCTATGGAATTCTCTACCCCAGAGAGCTGTGGAAGCTGGGTCATTGAATATGTTTAATGCGGAGATGGACAGATTTTTGAGCGATAAGGGAATAAAGGGTTAATGGGGAACGGGCAGGGAAGTGGAGCTGAGTCCATGATCAAATCAGCCATGATCTTATTAAATGGCGGAGCAGGCTCGAGGGGCCAAGTGGCCTACTCCTGCTCCTATTTCTTATGTTCTTATGTATTCTCATTGATAATAATGAGAACTCCGTTTGTGCGAGTTCCCATTACTATCAATGAGAAAAAACCCTAAAACACGCAAACACAGCATAATAAATAAATAAAACAGCTCACATATTTAAAATTAATTGAAATTAAATGTAATTAAATGTTTTATAAAAAATATATACTTTTGGAATTTTTTTAACGTGTTTTAATAGTGTTAAAAAATAAACTTACCTTAATGTACAGGGATTTTACTTTTAAAATGTGTATTTAAATGTAATTTTTATGTGTTTTACAACTCTTACACTGATCCGATCATGGACTCACGTCCACTTCCTTGCCCGCTCTCCATAACCCATTATTCCCTTATTGTTTAAGAAACTGTTTATTTCTGTCTTAAATTTAGTCAATGTCCCAGCTTCCACAGCTCTCTGAGGCAGCGAATTCCACAGATCCAGAACCCTCTGAGAAGAAATTTCTCCTCATCTCAGTTTTAAATGGGCTGCCCCTTATTCTAAGATTATGCCCTCTAGTTCTAGTCTCCCCTATCAATGGAAACATCCTCTCTGCATCCACCCCGTCAAGCCCCCTCATAATTTTATACGTTTCGATAAGATCACCTCTCATTCTTCTGAATTCCAATGAGTACAGGCCCAACCTACTCAACCTTTCCTCATAAGTCAACCCCCTCATCTCCGGAATCAACCGAGTGAACCTTCTCTGAACTGCCTCCAAAGCAAGTATATCCTGAGGGCCCGGGGCCCAGAAGAGACGAGGGCCCAGGGGCAGCACGGGCCAGCCCACACTGCGAATATGTGTGCATGCTAGGTCCATGCAGAAGAGTAGGTCTCCAGTTGTCCTGGTTAACCCTTGCCACTGGATAAAGGCCTAGCTCGGTCGAGCCCGTGTGGTGGCTGGTGCGCAAAGGTCACCACTCTTTAAAAAAATCCACGCACAGGCATCTTCCACTCCTTCAATTGGAGTTCAGGTCTGGAACATTGGGTCCTTCATCGAAACACCTGTGAACTCGTGGAAGCAGGTCATCCTCGTTCGAGGGACCGCCTATGAGGATGATGATCTTTTCGTAAATATGGAAACCAAAACTGCACGCAGTATTCCAGGTATGGCCTCACCAATATCATGTACAACTGTAGCAAGACGTCCCTGTTTTTATACTCCATCCCCTTTGCAATAAAGGCCAAGATTCGATTGGCCTTCCTGATCACTTGCTGTACCTGCATACTAACCTTTTGTGTTTCATGCACAAGATAGATCTTTAATAAGTGGCTTGTGGGGGAGAAATAACTAATCTTCCGATCACATGAGCTTATTGACATTTGGGTTTGACATACACCGAAAGGTTTTAAACATTAACTCTCCTTCACAAAGAGAAAGAATACAAAAGGTTATCAGTATGACCTCACTATCTTGTTAAATCTATCCAACAATAAACACAAACCTCAGAGTTCAATTAAAATACCAACAATAACTGTTAACTTTTATTGAATAAAATGTCAGGTCACTGGCATCCTGTCTTGAACAGGATGGGACTGGAAGGGTGGGAGGTCTCACTAGGCTATCGGTTGGGTATTTTGACTTTGTGCGATAATGTAAAAGAGGTGATAGCGAAGCGGCAGCCCATTTTACTCCCCTCCCGAAATTGGGAGAGATGTAAAATGAGCTGCCGATTTGCTATTGTCCATTTTACATGATTGCACAAAGTCAAGATTACTCCCAGAGATACCAGTTTATTTTTCTATGAAAAGGCTGAATATCCAATATTCAGTAATAGAGCCATTTGGAAAAGTACTTTGTGTTGGAACTGTCCTTTATGTGGCATCTTTACTACATCTCATAATATTAGTGTTGCGACCATTGGCAAGGCAGCTCATGGTAATTCCCACCGAACTGAAACTTTCATATTAAAACCAAATATAAGGGTTTATGATCTATAGTGTTAGGTTCCAAAAAGAGAAAATACTATTGTGGCAGCAAATGTTTTTATATTGGCATGCAGCAACAGAAAGAACATGCTAATATGATAACAAATACCGGAAAATACAGAAATCACATTATTAGAAAAACAATTATTAGGAACACTGGATCTTCTTGTTGACCCCAGTTTAAAACCCCGTGGATAAGTGCATGATGAATTGAGATGAACAAAACTGTAAATCAATTATTAGACTGTAGGTCTCACTAAATGAAGCCCAACTAATGTGCAAAGTTAAAGCACATGGGATTGGGGGGTAGTGTGCTGACGTGGATTGAGAACTGGTTGGCAGACAGAAAGCAAAGAGTAGGAGTAAATGGGTACTTTTCAGAATGGCAGGCAGTGACTAGTGGGGTACCGCAAGGTTCTGTGCTGGGGCCCCAGCTGTTTACATTGTACATTAATGATTTAGACGAGGGGATTAAATGTAGTATCTCCAAATTTGCGGATGACACTAAGTCGGGTGGTAGTGTGAGCTGCGAGGAGGATGCTATGAGGCTGCAGAGTGACTTGGATAGGTTAGGTGAGTGGGCAAATGCATGGCAGATGAAGTATAATGTGGATAAATATGAGGTTATCCACTTTGGTGGTGAAAACAGAGAGACAGACTATTATCTGAATGGTGACAGATTAGGAAAAGGGGAGGTGCAACGAGACCTGGGTGTCATGGTACATCAGTCATTGAAGGTTGGCATGCAGGTACAGCAGGCGGTTAAGAAAGCAAATGGCATGTTGGCCTTCATAGCGAGGGGATTTGAGTACAGGGGCAGGGAGGTGTTACTACAGTTGTACAGGACCTTGGTGAGGCCACACCTGGAGTATTGTGTACAGTTTGGTCTCCTAACTTGAGGAACGATATTCTTGCTATTGAGGGGTGTAGCGAAGGTTCACCAGACTTATTCCCGGGATGGCGGGACTAACATATCAAGAAAGACTGGACCAACTGGGCTTGTATTCACTGGAGTTCAGAAGAATGAGAGGGGATCTCATAGAAATGTTTAAAATTCTGACAGGTTTAGACAGGTTAGATGCAGGAAGAATGTTCCCAATGTTGGGGAAGTCCAGAACCAGGGGTCACAGTCTAAGGCTAAGGGGAAAGCCATTTAGGACCGAGATGAGGAGAAACTTCTTCACCCAGAGAGTGGTGAACCTGTGGAATTCTCTACCACAGAAAGTTGTTGAGGCCAATTCACTAAATATATTCAAAAAGGAGTTAGATGTAGTCCTTACTACTAGGGGGATCAAGGGGTATGGCGAGAAAGCAGGAATGGGGTACGGAATTTGCATGTTCAGCCATGAACTCATTGAATGGTGGTGCAGGCGCGAAGGGCCGAATGGCCTACTCCTGCACCTATTTTCTATGTTTCTATGTAACTGGCATTTTCCTAGGTTCTAAGCTCTGGAATCTCCTCCCTCAATCTCTCCGCCTCTCCACTTCTCTTTCCTCCTTTAAGACGCTCCTTAAAGCCTACCTCTTCGACCAAGCTTTTCGTCATCTGCCCTAACATCTCTTTATATGGCTCGGTGTCACGCTTGTTTTTCTTTTGACGTTTTATTATGTTAAAGACGATATAGAAATGTAAGTTGTTGTTTCCCATACTTTGATGAGGCTAAACATGTGCACTATAAGTTGCATTTGAAATAGCTTTAAATTTCCATTTTGTGGCACAATTATTTTGTCCCACAAATCTAATATTTTACTCTAAATATGAATCTGCTTGATGGAGTTGGTATTACTCACTGTGATGAAACTTGTAATATATTTCAGGTTATCAAAGCAACTTGTAAAATATTAAAATTATTAACTTTCACAGTACTCATATCCATACAGAATTCCAAGGCAACCAGGAGCCAAAGGATAAAAGAGTATCACGTTTGAATAAGCTGTATGTACATATTCACCATGAATAGAGCACATGTGCACAGAAACCATTGTGTCCTTTGTATTAACTCTTAAGATGTTGATGATGATGTATATTCAATTCTCCTGTGTGTTTTTTTTATTCAGTAGCTTTTTAGTAAAACAGTGTTGCATTTGGAAGATCTTTCCCTGCATGATGGATTAGCAATTTAGGTCTCAATGGGAAGGGAGTGCTTGCTGCAGTAAAGATCAGTTATTGGTAGATCGGTAGATCTGTGCATTTTTGTTCATTGTTGACAATTGATAAGCCTTTTAAAAAGCCTGAAGAATTAGTCATCATTGCTTGAAATGTTGGTATGTAAACAGTAATGATTGCCTACAGTCTCATTCGTTTCAGTTGCTTGACTTTAGTTCCCTGTCATAGTGCGGAGTCCATGACTGCAAGTCAACCATTATTTCAGATTCCAGCATCCACAGTGTTTATTACTTTGGTTTGTTTCTCCCAATCTCATGTCTGCACCACATTCTTGATGCTGTTCTTTCTCTCCTTGGAGAAGGGATAAAAGCATGCATGAGCAACCATATGCATACAGGAGAATTATTTACCTAATTTTATAAGATGCGAGTTGTAAAACTCGTATGGACACACGTGGTTTATTTACGGTGCATGAGGAAACCAACAATTTTTTTAAACTCCTGAAATCATGTGATTTACCAAATGGTATAGCTGTGTGCAAACCCAATGACAGCAGCCCCTCACTCAGGTCAAACTTTTTCTCCTCATTACGGTTATTTAATCTTGGTCACTATTTTGCTCACTATTTCTTTCACTCATGATATGCACCGCCAACCAGCCTATCTCCACAATGGCGGCAATGGCGGTGGTGAGGTCTTCTGGGCAGGCGGCCAGCATCCAGCGCCCCGCGGGGTTTTTCGGGGCCGATTTTGCGGGGGCGCAGCGCCCAGAAGAGTTGAGCTGGTGTGCAACGCCCCTGGTTGCAACATCGGCTTACTTTTGGACTCCCGCCCGACCCATACACCCCGCAGCGCGCCTTGCTGGGACCGCCTGTGAAAACGGGCCGTCCGACCTATACCGTCCGCAGTGAGGTAAGTAATGCCCACCTCAGGTAAGTGTTTATTTTTATTTTGCGATTTATGTTGTGGTGGCGTAGGCTGTGTGTTGGGTATGTTTTTGTTGTTTTTTTTCAACTTTTCTTTTTTCTCCCCAGGCCTCTCTGAGTGCTCCCGGGTTGGCTGTTTAGCTCAGGATTTTCCCATGCTCAGCCGGCCTAGCACCCTAAGAGAGGTGTACAATGACTCCCTTAGCGCTCTGCCCACACTCAGGGCCCAACTGTCCAATTTTGATGACTGAGGTACAAACTATTCCTGGGCGCAAACTGGACCGCACCGCTGCCATTACCGCCCCAAAATCAGCAAAGCCAAAAATCCAGCCCGATATCATTTCCCGGTCTGGTCTATATGTGATTCCAGACCCACAGCAATCATAGAATCATAGAAAATTATGACACAGGAGACCATTCGGTCCATCGTGTCCGTGTTGGTGTCAGTCGAAAAAGAGCTTCTCAGCTTAATCCCACCTTCCAGCACTAGGTCCGTAGCCCTATAAGTCACAGCTCTTTAAGTACAGGTCCAAGTACTTTTTAAATGTGATGAGGGTTTCTGCCTCTACCACCCTTTCAGGCAGTGAGTTCCAGACCCCCACCACCCTCTGGGTGAAAATTGTTTTCCTCATCACCCCTCTAAATCCTTCTACAAGTACTTTAAAACTATGCCCCCTGGTTATTGACTTCTCTGCTAAGAAAAATAGGTCCTTCCTATCCACTCAATCTCAGCCCCTCATAATCTTAATTAAAATCTCCCCTCAGCCTCCTCTGTTCCAAGGAAAACAACCCTAGCCTATCCAATCTTTCCTCATCGTTAAAATTTTTCAGTCCTGGCAACATCCTCGTAAATCTCCTCTGCACCCTGTCTAGTGCAATCACATCCTTCAATGTGGTGACCAGAACTGCACACAGTACTCAAGCTGTGGCCTCACTAGTGTTGTATACAGTTCCAGCATAACTTCCCTGCTCTTATATTCTATGCCTCGGCTAATAAACGAAAGCCTTCCATATGCCTTTTTAACTACCTTATCGATCTCTCCTGCTATCTCTAAGGAACCGTGGACATACACTCCAAGGTCCCTCTGTTCATCCACACCTCTCAGTATCTTTCAATTTATTGTGTATTCCCTTGCCTTTTGCCCCTCCCCAAATGCATTACCTCACACTTTTTCGGACTGAATTCCATTTTCCTCTTTTCTTCCCAACTGACTAGTTCTTCGATATCTTCCTGCAGTCTAAAGCTTTCCTCCTCACTGTCAAGCACACGGACAATTTTTGTATCATCTGCAAATTTCTTTATCATGCCCCCTACATTTAAGTCTAAATCATTAATTTATACTACAAAAAGCAAGGGACCGAGTACTGAGCCCTGTGGAACTCCATTGAAAACAATCTTCCAGTCACAAAAACACCAACGTATTTGACTCTTAACTGCCCTATGAAATTACCAGAAACTATTCTAACAAACTGTTACAAGAAACAATATTAAGCATAAAACAGGATGGACCAGCCGGCATCAACCTCAGCACCAGCTTCGGACACGACAACGGCACACCCAGACCAGTCAATCCTGCAAAGTCCTCCTCACTAACATCTGGTGACTTGTGCTAAAATTGGCAGAGCTGTCCCACAGACTTGTCAAGCAACAGCCTGACATAGTCATACTCACAGAATCATACCTTTCAGCCAATGTCCCAGACTCCTCCATCGCCATCCCTGGGTGTGTCCTGTCCCATCGGCAGGACAGACCCACCCAAGCTGGTGGCACAGTGGTACACAGTTGGGAGGGATTGGCCCTGGGAGTCCTCAATATTGACTCAGGATCCCATGAAGTCTCGTGGCTTCAGGTCATGCATGGGCAAGGAAACCTCCTGCTGAATGCAACCTACCGCCCTCCTTCAGCTGACGAATCAGTACTCCTCCATGTTGAACATCACTTGGAAGAAGCACTGAGAGTAGCAAGGGCACAGAATGTACTCTGAGTGGGGGACTTCAATGTCCATCACTAAGAGTGGCTCGGTAGCACCACTACTGACCGAGCTGGCCGAGTCCTGAAGGACATAGCAGGTGGTGAGGGAACCAACACGAGGAAAAAACCTACTTGAACTCTTCCTCACCAATCTACCTGTCGCAGGTGCATTTGTCCATGGCAGCATTGGTAGCAGTGATCACCGCAGTCTTCAGAACAGATCTAGCAGTTTAAAACTGGGCATCCATGAGATGCTGTGGACCATCAGCATCGAGCAGAATTGTATTCCACCACAATCTGTAACCTCATAGTCCAGCATATTCCTCACTTTACCATTAGCATCAAGCCAGGGAACCAACCCTGGTTTAATGAGGAGCGCAGAAGAGCATGCCAGGAGCAGCACCAGGCGTACCTAAAAATGAGGTACCAACCTGGGGAAGCTGCAACACAGGAATACATGCATGCTAAGCAGCGGAAGCAGCATGCTATAAACAGAGCTATGCGATCCCACGATCAACGGCTCAGATCAAAGCTCTGCAGTCCTGCCACATCCAGTTGTGAATGGTGGTGGAAAATTAACAACTAATGGGAGGAGGAGGCTCCATGAACATCCCCATCCTCAATGATGGTGGAGCCCAGCACGCAAGTGCAAAAGACAAGGCAACCATCTTCAGCCAGAAGTGCCGAGTGGATTATTCATTTCGGCCTCCTCCTGAGGTTCCCACCATCACAGAAACTATTCTTCAGCCAATTTGATTCACTCCATGTGATATCAAGAAGCGGCTGAGATTACACTGGATACAGCAAAGGTTATGGGCCCTGACAACATCTCGGCTGTCGCGCTGAAGACTGGTGCTCCAAAACTAGCCGCACCTCTAGCCAAGCTATTCCAGTACAGCTACAACACTGGCATCTACCCGGCCATGTAGAAAACTGCCCAGGTATGTCCTGTCCACAAAAAGCAGGACAAATCTCATTCGGCCAATTACTGCCCCATCGGTCTACTCTCAATCACCAGCAAAGTGATGGAAGGTGTCGTCGACAGTGCTATCAAGCGGCACTTACTCACCAATAATCTGCTCACCGATGCTAAGTTTAGGTTCCACCAGGACTACTCGGTTCCAGACCTCATTACAGCCTTGGTCCAAACATGGACAAAAGAGCTGAATTCCAGAGATGAGGTGAGAGTGACTGCCCTTGACATCCAGGCAGCATTTGACCAAGGGAGCTCTTGGAAAACTGGTCAACGGGAATCAGGGGGGAAACTCTCCTCTGGCTGCAGTCATACCTAGTACAAAGAAAGATGGTTGTGGTGGTTGGAAGTCAATCATCACAGCCCCAGGACATTGCTGCAGGAGTTCCTCAGGGCAGTGTCCAAGGCCCAACCATCTTCAGCTGCTTCATCAATGACCTTCCCTCCATCATAAGGTCAGAAGTGGGAATGTTCACTGATGATTGCACAGTGTTCAGTTTCATTCACAACTCCTCAGATAATGAAGCAGTCCATGCCCGCATGCAGCAAGATCTGGACGACATTCAGACTTGGGCTGATAAGTGGCAAGCAACATTTGCACCACACAAGTGCCAGGAAATGAGGCAATGAACATCTCCAGTAAGCGAGAGTCTAACCACCTCCCCTTGATATACAACGGTATTAGCATCACAGAATCCCCCACCATCAACATCCTGGGGTTCACCATTGACAAGAAACTTAACTGGACCAGCCACATAAATACTGTGGCAACAAGAGTGGGTCGGAGGCTTGGTATTCTGCAGTGAGTGTCTCACCTCCTGACTCCCCAAAGCCTTTCCACCATCTACAAGGCACAAGTCAGGAGTGTGATGGAATACTCTCCACTTGCCTGGATGAGTGCAGCTCCAACAACACTCAAGAAGCTCGACACCATCCAGAATAAACCAGCTCACTTGATTGGCACCCCATCCACTACCTTCAACATTCACTCCCTTCATCACCGACTGACCATGGCTGCAGTGTGTACCATCCACAAGATGCGCTGCAGCAACTCGCCAAAGCTTTTTCGGCAGCACCTCCCAAACCCGCGAACTCTACCACTTAGAAGGACAAGTGCAGCGGGCGCATGGGAACACCATCACCTGCAAATTCCCCTCCAAGTTACACACCATCCTGACTTGGAAATATATTGCCGTTCCTTCGTCATCACTGGGTCAGAATCCTGGAACTCCCTCCCTAACAGCACTGTGGGAGTACTTTCACCATAAGGACCACAGTGGTTCAAGAAGGCGGTTCACCACCACCTTCTCAAGGGAAACTAGGGATGGGCAATAAATGCTGGCCATGCCAGCGATGCCCACATCTCAGAGCGAATAAAAAAAAAAAGTATAACTTGATGTGATATTTTTCATTGATTTGCAAACTCTGAATCAGTAAGAATAACCGCATAAAGTATAGCGCTAGATACATTAGTAATATCAGGAGAGAAATTGCTGGGCAACAACATATTATATCAGAGTGTGAGACTGTTCACAACCTCGGCGTCCTATTGGACCCTGAGCTCAGCTTCTGACCCCATATCCTCTCAATCACCAATAACGTCTACTTTCACCTCCATAATATCGCCCCTCTCTGTCCTGCCTCAGCTCATCCGCTGCTGAAGTCCTCATCCATGCTTTTGTTACCTCCAGACTCAACTATTCCAGTGCTCTCCTGGCTGGCCTCCCTTCTTCCATCCTCCATATACTTGAGTTCAAACAAAACTCTGCTGCTGGAAAACTAACTCGCCTCAAGTCCCATTTACCCATCACCCCTGTGCTTGCTGACCTACATTGGCTCCTGATCCATTAAAATTCTCATCGTGTTGTAATCCTCCCATGGCCTCAACCCTCCCTACATCTCAACCTCCTCCAGCCCTACAACCCTTCCAGAACTCTGCATTCCTCCAATTCAGGCCTCTTAAGCTTCCCTCATTTCTTTCACGTCACTATTGGCGGCCGAGCCATCAGCCATCTGGACCCTTATCTCTGAAATTCTCTCCCTAAACCTCTCCCCCTCCTTCGTTAAGACGCTTCTTAAAACCTTCCTATTTCTGTCCTAATGTCTCTTTCCTTGGCACGGTGAACATTTTTAACTGATTATGTTCCTGTAAAGTGCCTTGGGATGTTTTGCAATGTTAAAGGTACTATATAAATGCAAGTTGTTGTTGTTGCTACTGTGGCCACTCAAAGTTGTAGATTCAACTATCACATAATTCCATTATCACATAATTAGCACATAATTTGGTTGACTTTTCAGTGCAGTCGTGAGGGAGAGCTACATGGTTAGAGGTGCAGTCTTTAAGACAAAACATTAACCTGAGATACTGTCTGCCTTTTTAGATGGACATTTTCATAGAATAGCTCGGAGTTCCCTGGCCGACACTCATCCCGCAACTGCTCATTTCTCTTGATTGTGGAACTTTGCTGAGTGAAAATTGGTTGTTTCATTTGCCTACAAAGCTGTCATGTATGTATGCTTGGGGTTACTAGCCACCAGGTGGCTCCCCCCTGCTGAACTATTGATGAAGAGAGGTCTCAAGACCAAGCTCTCTCTTGTCTACCCTGACTTGAACGATCATGTTGAATACAGACGTCAAAGTCAGCAGTGGTATCATGATCGCACTGCTGTGTCACGCAACATTTCTGTTAACGATCCTGTGTATGTACTAAATTATGGTCAAGGTCCCAAGTGGATCGCCGGTACTGTTATGGCCAAGGAGGGTAACAGAGTGTTTATCGTCGAGCTCAAGAATGGGCAAACATGCAGGAAACATGTTGATCAGATAAAGGTACGGCACACGGATGAACCGGAACAGTCTGAGTCAGACACAATCAGTGACCAACCAACCTACCCTCAGTCATCAGAGGACTCTGCTGTCATCAATGAATCTGGACTTTCAATCCCTGACATGGTCATTGCCACTCCCATCAGATCGGCTACCAGCCCCCAGTCATAACAGACTCAGAATGCTCGCCCAAGGCTGGAGTTGAACTGAGACGATCAACTCGGGAGTGGAAAGCCCCAGACCGTCTCAATTTATAAAAAGACTGTTACTAATATCTTAAAGGGGGATATTGTCATGTATGTATGCTTGGTGTTACTAGCCACCAGGTGGCGCCACTGTCGGAGGTCAATGGGCTATACGCATGTGTGTGCGGCCCAGGTATAAAAGGCAAGCCATCATGTAATGTTTGGGATCTAATAAAGCAGAGCCAGGTTTGTATCTGTGTTAGTTTACAGCATTCAGTCTATTACATACATAATGTTATTATATACATAACAAAAGCAACAGTGAATGTGCTTGAAAAGTAATTTATTGGCTGTGAAATGCTTTAAGACAAGCAGAGGAAATGAAAGGCAGCACAAAAGCAACTACTTTCTTGAGTCAAAATGAAAGGAAACATTTAATGAAACAATATTTATTTTTCAAAGCCAGACAGTGGCAATGCAGATGAGAAGATATCCATCCTAAGGCTTATTTTACGATTATAGGGCAGTGTCGTCATCTCTTTAGATATGGAACACTGAAAACATGTTTTTGCTTGCAACAACATGAAAAGGAGATGCACTGCTCCAAGGGTGATGGAATAAAACAACTGCACACCAGGCAAGCTCAGGCTGCTGCCATTGATATTTTTCGACGATAAATTCCTCTTCATCAAATCTATCTGATATAAGCTCTGGTCTCCAAGATCAAGAAGGTGATTTGGCTGACTAATGCAATAATTTTACCTAGGTTAAGGCTGGTAATAACAGATCTTTTCTATGACACTTTTTAACTCTTTCCTCCTCTGCTGCAGACAGTGGGGATAATTTTAACTTTTATTGCCAGGCAAATAAAAAAACAGGGGATAGCGAATTAGCCGCCTTTATTTACACCAGGGCCCAATTTTCTTCTCCTGTCCAACATTTATCTCTCAACTAACACCTAAACTGGATGATCTGGTCATTTATTTTGTTATCGTTTGTGGGACCTTGCTTGGCACAAACTGGCTGCCATATTTCCTACATTACAACAGTGACAAGACTTTAAAAGTATTTCATTGGTTGTGAAGCACTTTGTATGTCTTGAGGTCGTGAAAGACACTATATTAATGCAAGTCTGTTCATCATCTGTATAATCAGGCACCTACTTCCTGCCTCCTAGGGCCATGCTTCATCTTTCATCTAGGAGAGCAGGATGGTGTACTTTATGTCTGACCTCTGCAAGACAGGTTGATTGCAATCACGTTTTCGCATAACACTTATGTAGCATAACACTATCTTCTGTCCCTCAAGATAGTGCTATGCTACATATGGCTTCATTTAGTAGTGGGGATCAGAACTGATAAAAACTCATCCCATGAGTATAAGCAAGTCTGACATTATAGAAGGTTGGGATTTGATAGCACAACCTTCTGAACTAGCTTTGGACAGACTTGTTAGGCTATTCAATAAAATGTACTGAAAATTTCAACCCAAACACAATAATGGATCAACAAAAGAAATGTGTTTGCAAAAGTAACCCCAGTCTTTGGTACCTTTGAATAAAGTCCATGCTTTGATTGGTTGCAAATATACTTACCCTGGACAGTGTTACAGCAGTGGATCAGTTATCATCACAGTGAGGTATTCTGTTGTTGGTTTTACATATCATCACTGGCAGCCCACTCACTGCCTACCTATGTTAGATGAGTATTGCCAATTTTCTGTCAAGCTACTACATGGAATCCCAAATGGAATTAAGACAAAGGGAGAAAATATAGGCATTGTCTTGCTTCGGTTGAATCTTCTCCAGCCAATGGTACTCTTCCATTACTAAAAACGGAGGCCAAATGTCTGGTCCAAATTGTCCCATCCCCCAGATTGGAGGACGATGTACAACAATGAAAACAAAATATCTTTAAAAATGTAGATGAAATGGTAACTAATTAAGAAAGGTGGCAGATTCTTCTGTCCTGCTCCCCCTGATACTAACTCTGTCCTTAGAGAACACGGATAAATTCACTCAGAGATACTTCGGTACTGTAGTCTAGCCTGACGCACTGCATTTGAACCTCTCCTTTCTCAAACTAGCCTATCATAATTAGTAAAAGAGCTGATTTCTTTATTCAGTTTTGCTGGAGATGGAATCAGGACTAATTCAATTCTAATGCCAAAAATAAAGATATATGCATTTTCAAAATATATTAAAAGCTCATAAGTATTCATTTTAAGCATACTCCGGCTAAACAGCCAATAGCACCTTGGGATGTTTTACTACCTTAAAGGCGCTATATAAATAAAAGTTATTATTAAAATAATAATAATAATAATAATAGACCATCTGCAGCCTGACTTTATTTCCCAGGTAAGCTGGTAAAAGACCATGGGGACTAAACATTATCATAAGGCTTTAGAGGCAAGATGTCTTGTTAATGTTAATAAAGATGTTAATGAATGATTTAATGTGTTTGTGTGAAGTGTTAAAGAGGAGAATTAGGATCTATTATATTTCTATCTCTGGTAATAATTGTTTCATCCCTGGGTAGGAAGTCATTTTCCGGTTGTCCATTATGTATTCACTAATTATTGACTTTATGACAGTGTCTGAGTTCTATCACTTTGAAAATATCTCAATAACAATAATCCATTGAACAAATCATAATGTTTGCTTCAAACAATTTTGTTTGTTTGAACAAACCTCAACTCTAATAGGTCAAAAAGTGACAATATGCCAAAGGACAACAGATAATGTCATCAATGTTATGAGTGGACTATGAAATTGGACTGTGACAGGACAATAGTAATCTAAAAGTCCTGAAGAATCGGGTGGAAGACCTTGAACAGGAGACCTGAGATAGAGCCTTGTTTGTCAGGAGATTACATGGCTCTGGGTGGGTGGGGTGTGTATGTGATGCATAAGATATCACAACTGTATGGCACAGGCTGGATGGACCAGTAGGTCTTTACCAGTCTATCATTTTCTAATGTCAGTGATATGAAATGTTATTTAAGTAGAGCTAGGCACCCTTGTCTTTAGATCTTCTAATGCTATACATTTTTTTTATAATGAACAAGAGATACTGTATTTGTACTACACATGTCATGCAAGTTTTTTTGAGAATACTACTAAAAATAGCATGGAGAGTCTTTAGGAATCCATTCAATACCTAAACAGAATTGCCACTATAATTGTATTCAAGATTACATCAGGGTTTAACATCTGCAAGGATGAAATAGTTATTAGCAGAAGTAGGAATAATAGAATATTTCTCATTCTTCCCTGTCACATAAACATGATGGCCCAGAAATCCAAGTTTCTCCTTCCCGGGGTGTTCGACTGGATTCTAGAAAAAAGATGCGCACCTACCTGAAGCTGCTGTGCTCACGCGAGATCCAGTCTGGAGGCCTCTCCTGACTGCGCATTGCAGCGCGTGCACGTCGGGACATGCGCAGGCCTGGAGCTGGAGTCACATGGCTCTGGGCAGTCAATCAGGTATAGTATATTTTCATTCATAATAATGGGAATTCTGCAAGTTGGAGTTCCCATTATTATGAATGAGAAACAGCCCCCAAAACACACAAAACCAATAATAAAAGATAGAAAAAAATGCACAAAATATTTTTATTAATTTAAATTACTTATTTATATATTTTAAATATATATATTTTTCCGATTTTTAAAAAAGTTTTTAACATTATGGATTAAAATAAACTTACCATTGTGGGGAGGGTTTTTAACAGTAAGATATGTTTTTAAAATTTTTTTTACAATGTTTTTGTGTGTTTTAAAACTCTTATGCCTGTAAACATAGGCTATGCACCTGCTTTTATCAGGCGCAAGAGTTTTGAGGACATTTGCTGGGCAAGATATGGGTAAATACCGCAATCTTGCTCTTGCAAATGTCCTCGCTCCCGAGATGCGGAGGATCTGTCTAGCGCCAGCTTGACAGATCGGAAAAGCCGGTTTTCAGCGCAAGTGCATTGTGTGCTGAAAACCGGCTTTTCCAATACCGTCCCGGGTCCGTAAAACTCCGTACGAACCCGGGGAGGCCGGGATTTCTGGGCCGATAAATCCTGTGTCACTGTATGAAAGACTTACATACAGTAGATCCTCATGTAACCATTTTCTTTAAAACATATTACTGTATTACTCATTTAAAAGTTCTGGATAGAAAATGCAATCTCTTTTTGAGGCTTTATAAAGAAACTTCAGCTGTGGCACAGTGGGTAGCACTCTCGCCTCTGGGTCAGAAAGTTGTGGGTTCAAGTCCCACTCCAGGAACTTGAGTATAAAAAAAAAATCTAGGCTGACGCTCAGTGAGAGAGCACTACACTGTCGGAGGTGCCGTCTTTCGGATGAGATGTTAAACCGAGGTCCCTCTACTCTCTCAAATGGATGTAAAAGATCCCATGGCACTATTTCAAAGAAGAGCAGGGGAGTTATCCCTGGTGTCCTCGCCAATATTTATCCCTCAATCAACATAACAAAAAAAAAACAGATTATCTGTTTGTGGGAGCTTGCTTGTGTGCAAATTGGCTGCCGCGTTTCCTACTTACAACAGTGACTACATTCCAAAAGTACTTCATTGGCTGTAAAGTGCTTTGAGACGTCCATTGGTTGTGAAAGGCGCTATCTAAATCCAAGTTTATCTTTCTTACCATTATTAAGCCCTACTGACAAATGTTAAGCACTTGTAAGAAGTGACCTTGCAGAAGGTGTTTTGCTTTGTGCTCAAGACTCTTTCCGATAATAGCAATTATTTCAATGTATAAATCAATATGCGATTCTAGTCCACCAATTAATTGATTTTTGTTCTTCCATAACCCATTCCACATAATGCAACTTAACCCTTTGTAAAACACTGAGGCTGAAATAGCTGTTTGCATGAAACTGATTTGGTTGTTAATTGCAAAAGGTACTTTAAATAAAGATGCAAATAAGAAAAAAAATATTGTATTTGTTTCTAAAACAAGAGTAAGTGTATGGCTTGGATCACATCATGGTAAGCATTCACAAATCATCAAAGGGATTAATGGTCCAGGAAGGCTGGAGCTTTAATTTCAAAATAAAGGCTACTTGCCGATGACGTTAGTGATTTGGGCACATTATCCACACCTTTACCTTCCCTTTCTGTTGCTTAAAAAGCTTACCATTTATGGATCCCATCTACAATGAGCATCATCGTTGCATCCACCTCATTCTCTTGGGTTCAAAATGGCTACTGGATGATGTGTCATAACCTGATATTGCTTTCCATCCCTTTGGTTAGGGGCCATGTCACTCAATGTACTTAAAGGCAGTATCCACTGGGGACATGATCTAAATGAAGCCTTTGAAAATAATTTTAGTTGCAAACAGAAAAAAAATACACAGGGTGTTTGCCAGGTGTCACACTAAATAAATCCATAGATAAATTTAAAGCTCATCCTGAGTTTTATCATCATCCCTGCATTCAGGGTTAGTGCCAAATTAGACTTGAAGAATGAGTATAATAGCTCAACCTCAGTTAATATAACCATTAACATTCTCCATCTGAATCTAAACTATCATAAAAAGATAGTCCAGTGCTAACAAAAACGATGCTGGAAGGTATCAGGGTATGAGATTAGATTTACCATATGGCCTTGTATTTAACTATAATTTGGGGATGGTCAGTAATATTCAGCGTTTTAACTCTGACGAAATCAGCATTTATGCCTGCAACTGGATGATTTGTTCAGTGCAGTGTCCTCTCATGGATCAGTTTGCAGCATTTATCGGTCGGAGATTGATGGTAAATTTTAATTGCGCATTTGAACAAAGTACAAGGGGGAAAAAAATCAGATTAAACCAAGTTCCGATTCACTTCCGCCTTTGTAGCCAAGACGTTGGTTTGAACCTAGCTGCTCAGACTGAACATTTGCTTTGTTGTAGCCCCCACTTATCCTGCTGGTTCGGAAAACTTTCTGATACTTGGTTCATTCACTTCCTTAAAATCCCTTTTTACTTTACGCTCACTAATGCACAAAAGGAACCCTTACCAATTCTGCACATCTTCAAACACAAGGTGCTGTGTTTCACTTCTATCGATCACCGTCCCCTTTCTTTAATGCGGAATAAAAAATCCATTGAGTTTTGGAGCCACATTGAATTCGAGGGAATGCAGTCAAGCCACTCCCACCCTGTATTAACCTCGTCAGTACTGGCTGTAGGAAAGAACTACCAACATAAAGAATGTCTGGAATCACTTTTAATCTTCGCAAAAAATCAATATGATTGATTTATTTTTCCCATTCTTCTCCTGAAGGCTGAGCTTCCTGTTATGTTTGATCCCAATAGCCCTGTGGTACCTCTCCCATGTCTGTCTTCATTTGTGTGAGACGAAATAGATGTAAATGAATTTTGAGCCTCCTCGGATTTAAAATTTCCTTGTAGCAGAGGGAGCCAAGAAAGTTAAATCTGTACATATTTGAAAAAATGAAAGGTGATAAAGTGACATATAACCCAACATTTTAAAACAATGAAAGGATTAATCAGACAAATGAATGAAGATATCTGTGTCAAAGAAGAAGGCGTACGTATAAGCCAAAGAACACAAACTAAATTTAATTTAAGAAACAACTTCTTCAGAGTTGGTTGAAATATTTAAAAGGATTGGGTCAATTCATGATTCAGCAGTAAGGGGCGACATGATACATTGGAATAGAAAGATGAAATATGGCAAGACTGGCCTTGGAAACAAGATTTGAGTGATAGATTGATTTGGTAAGTTGGATTATATTCTGACACTTCAAAGAGTGACACCTGGAACAAAAAAAATAATTTAAGGAATATCTGCATTCTCAAAATTGTAGGAGCACTAATTTCTCCCCATCATTATTTTACAAACATGTTCATTATTGCTAGACCAGACAAAAAAATCCAAATTATCCATTTTTGTAGCATAAATGAACAATTGCAATTATAATCAATAAAAAGCTAAGCTGCTTTAATGGTCATTTCTGCTGTTAACTCCAATAGGGCAATAAGATATAAAATAAAGGGGAAAATAAGTAATTAATTGAAACTACATCTTTTTTTTGTTTGAAAAATTGTTAATAATTCAGAACCACGTCTGTATATGGTATATTTTACATAGAAATATAGAAAATAGGTGCAGGAGTAGGCCATTCGGTCCTTTAAATTACATGGTTCTGAATGAACATATTTATTTTTACTAAAACAGTTTTAAAATGTACCAATAGAAATAATTTACATTTATATAACATCCTTCGATTTAGAGCCAGGTCTTTCAGAAGTGAAGTTAGGAAACATTTCTATGCGCAAAGGGTGGTAGAAGTTTGCAACTCTTTTCCGCAAACGGCAGTTGATGCTGGTAAATAGGAGGTGGGTGGGGTGGCTTGACCCATCCACCTCCACGGAGGTGTGTGGGGGACCTGACCCATCCACCTCCATGGCACGAACCTGGTATTGCAGTACTTCCAGGAACGGTGCAGTGGCTCTAGGCCTTTTGGCGCAGAGTGATCCTTGATGTGTGCAAGGTGACCTCTGGCGTTTGTGATTTGACAAAGAATTGGAAAGATTGGCAACGAATAAATAAAATTAAAAAAAATAAAAAATTGTTAATTTTAAATCTGACCGCTTCTCAGCCTTTTGGCTAAGATCATGCGTAACTGACCTGACAGGGGAGTAACCATGACCCTAAAGTGGTTCTCCCTGGATCAGGAAGGTGATTCTCCTATGCTTTTTGGAAATAGGAGGTGAGTGGGGTGGCTTGACCCATCCACCTCCACGGAGGTGTGTGGGGGGCCTGACCCATCCACCTCCATGGCACGAACCTGGTATTGCAGTACTTCCAGGAACGGTGCTTTGGCTCTCAGCCTTTTGGCTAAGAGCATTGGCGCAGAGTGATCCTTGAATGGGCCCAAGGTGACCTCTGGCGTTTGTAATCTGACAAAGAATTGGAACGATTGGCAACGAATTTTAAAAAAAATTGTTAATTTTAAATCTGAGATTGAAAGATTTCTGTTAACCAAAGATATGGGGCAAAGACAGGTATATGCAGTTAGGTCACAGATCAACCATGAGCTTATTGAATGATGGAACAGGCTCGAGGGGCTAAATGGCCTACTCCTGTTCCTATGTTCATGTCCTCGGGATGTCCCAAAGCACTTTACAGCCAGTTAATTACTTTTTAAGTGTAGTCGCTGTCATTTTGCAGGCAAACACTGTAGCCAAGGTCCCAGAAACAGCAATGAGATGACTGACCAATCAGTTTTAGTATGTTGGCTGAGTGATAAATGTGGGATGGGGCACAAGAAGACCCCGCACTCCCACCCCACCCTGTTCTTCAAATAGTACCATACCATGATGTCAGCTATAGCTCAGTGGTAGCACTCTTACCTCGGAGTCTGAAGATTAGTGCGTTCAAGTCCACTCCAGTGATTTGAGCACATAAACTAGGTTTACACTTCAAAACAGTTTTGAGAGAGTGCTACAGTGGCTTTGGCAGTTTTTTGGATGAGTCGTTAAACTGTCTGTCCTCTCAGGTTGATATAAAAGATCCCAAGGCACTATTTGAAGAAGAGCAAGGAGGTTTTCCTGGTGGTCTACTCAACATTTATCTTTCAACCAACACCTAAAAATAGACGATCTGGTCATTTATTTCATTGCTGTCTATGGGATTTTGCTGTGGGCAAATTGGCTGCTGAATCTCCCTACATTTAACAACACTTCAAAATTGGCTGTAAAGTGCTTTGGGATGTCTTGAGGTTGTGAAAGAAAGAAATGGCTTGGATTCATATAGCACCTTTCACAACCACCGAACAGCTCAATGCGCTTTATAGCCAATGAAGTACTTTTGGAGTGTAGTCACTGTTGTAATGTAGGAAATGCGGCAGCCAATTTGCACACAGCAAGCTCCCATAAACAGCAATGTGATAATGACCAGATAATCTGTTTTATGTTATGTTGATTGATGGATAAATATTGGCCAGGATACCAGGGATAACTCTCCTGCTCTTCTTCCAAATAGTGCCATGGGTTCTTTTACCTCAACTTGAGAGAGGTGACGGGACTTCGGTTTAACATCTCATCCAAAAGATGGCACCTTCGACAGTGCAGCACTCCCTCAACACTGCACTGGAGTGTCAGCCTAGATTTTTTTGTGTTCAAGTCCCTGGAGCGGGACTTGAACCCACAACCTTCTGACTCAGAGATGAGCGTGCTGCCACTGAGCCACAGCTGACACTGTATGGGCGCTATTTAAAAACAGGTAATCTCGGAACTCCTAAACAAGCGAGCCCCAGATGGGCAGAGGAAGCGTTTCAAGGACACCCTCAAAGCTTCCTTAATAAAGTGCAACATCCCCACCGGCACCTGGGAAGCCTTGGCCCAAGACCACCTAAAGTGGAGGAAGAGCATCCGGGAGGGCGTTGAGCACCTTGAGCCTCGTCATCGAGAGCATGCAGAAATCAAGTGCAGGCAGCGGAAGGCGTGTGCGGCAAATCAGACTCCCCACCCACCCTTTCCTTCCACCACTATCTGCCCCACCTGTGACAGAGACTGTAATTCCCACATTGGACTGTCATCATCATAGGCAGTCTCTCGAAGCGAGGATGACTTGCTTTCACGCCAAAAAGGGATGAGTTCACAGGTGTTTCAATGAAGGACCTAATATTCCAGATCCCGAACTACATCGTGAAGGGTGGAAGATGCCTGTGCTTGGATTTTTTTAACGTGGGGTGGCCGTTGCACACCAGCCACCACACGGGCTTGACAGAGCTAGGTCTTGGTCCAGTGGCAAGGATTACCCAAGACTAACTGGAGACCAGCTCTGTTGCACAGACTGAGCATGCACACATATCGCAGTGTGGGCTGGCCTGTGCTGCCCCTGGGCCCTCGACTCTCTGGGCCCCAGATTCACACCTCTCCTGGTCCCGGTCACTTCCCTCTACGGACTCTTGCCACTCCTGCTGTGCCGTCGCCCTTCTGCAGCAGCACGCGCTGCTCGCTGCAGCGATATGGCGCTGTGCAGTCACCTGAGAGCTCACTTTTAGAACGGAAGCAAGTCTTCCTTGATTTCGAGGGACTGCCTATGATGATTAATTGATGATTTAAATACAAGTCTTTCTTTTATGGGATCTTTCAAATTCACTTGAGGGGGCAGACAGGGCACTTAACATCTCATCTGACATATGGCACCTCCCGACAATGCAGCACTCCCTCAGTACTGTACTGAAGTGTCAGGCCAGATGATGTTCTCAAATCCTGGTGTGGGGCTTGAACACAACCAACTGACTCAACTACTTCCAGTGTCTGCTCATGCTGAGCAGGTAACCATATGTTTCACATTAAAAGAAATGTAATACATTGCTTATATTTCCAGTGGAGGGCGTCACAACATAAAGAAGCCGGAGGAGATTCGCGGAACCATCGCGCAAGGAAGCAAGCAGCGACCAAAGCGACAGGAAGAGGAAGACGGACCAAAGGTAGGCGGCGAACGCTGCCGCTCCACCAAACCTGCTGCTTCTCGCTCCGCCCCCCCGGACGCTGATTCGCCGCCAGTGTCGTCATCGGCAATCTGTCCCACTCTCCCGTTCTTTGATTGGTTGCAAGTGACGTCAATCATAACCCCTCTCCGCACCGGTCAAGTTCGGTTGTTCGTTAGCAACCAGAGCTGCGAAGGGGACAGTGAGGGTGGGGACAAGTGGAGCAACTGCAGGTTTGTCTGGGGATTGTTTTCAAACATTATGGCTTCTGCTCTGTGTTTAATGTCATAGAAAAGTGTCACCTCAGTGACAGTTGAGTTTATTTAAATACAGCTAGTCAAAACAAATGCATCTCGTATTGTTATTTATCCAATTTTTTATTTAATCATTTTAATTAATACCTGTTTTATGCCACAAATTACAATTAAGTGTAAAAAAAGGATTTTTACACTTAAAAAAAAAACACACTTTTTCTTTACGGTCATTTTTGTTAGTTTTTAAGGATTGTATCTGCTGTTGTGATAAGATCCAGAATGAGTATAATGGTTTGAGTTGTCCTCAATGGAACACTGCTCTCATGCAAACTCCAACACAATGTTATCATCATCATCATGGGCAGTCCCTCGAAATCGAGGAAGACTTGGTTCCACTCTAAAAGTGAGTTCTCAGGTGACTGTGCAGTCCAATACGGGAATTACAGTCCCTGCCTGTCACAGGTGGGACAGACAGTGGTTGAAGGAAAGGGTGGGTGGGGAGTCTGGTTTGCTGCACGCTCCTTCCGTTGCCTGCGCTTGTTTTCTGCATGCTCTCGGCGACGAGACTCGAGGTGCTCAGCGTCCTACCGGATGCTCTTCCTCCACTTAGAGCGGTCTTTGGCCAGGGATTCCCAGGTGTCAGTGGGGATGTTGCACAATGTAAGACCTGTGTGACAGCTTCCGCATTAATATGAATGAGGCAACTAACAATTCCAGTTGTTAACCTATTGAGAGCTGCAAAACCTGTCTAGTGCTTCTGAATAGTTTTACTAGGCTTTAATAGGTTTAGAGTTTATTTCATTGCACAATGCTGTGAGTTTAAACAAAATGCTACCTGATGACATGTGACTCATACAAGTGCACTGATGCATCTTGCCATGGAGTGCTACAGCCTGTGCATTTCTGATCTCTCTATAAGTTTCCAGCAGAGACCAGGTGCTTTCTCTGAGGGAGAATGAGTCTGTGTCACAGCAGTGATGCACCTTAGTTTTAGAAATCTTTTAGCGCCCTAAGTGGAGTGAGCTATACTGTGCAGTCATTATTGGGCAAAAAACAAACAAATCTAATGTTTTAAATTATGCTTTGGGTGAAGTATGCATTTTGAATGTGCAAAAGCTAGTTCTCTCCTTGAGAATTATATAACCCTTTTAATAGAAATATTAAAATAATTGTCCTATTTCCTGCATGTTGACCTCTTTCCAAGATATTTCTAGATACAATGTTAATTATACATAGTGTTGTCACTACTGTATTTAACTATATCTGGATTTAGATTAGCTTGAATCTTATCATCTTGTCTGACTTCTGATTGTTTTTTTGAAGCAGAGTGGATAGCAATTGGTTTCTAATGTAAAATGATTTGTGTAAATGGGTTCCATAGAACAGCTTCAGTGTTAAAGAGGAAATAGTTTGTTCCTGCTTTAATTTTTTAACCTTACTCTTCTCAATAATTGGTATTTTTCTCCCTTTTAGGTGGGTATCTTAAATTTGGTGCCTTTTAATTAAAGTTTTAAATGAACTCAATCAACCAGTGGCCCAGACAGTGACACAATGATAAGAGATGGTGCACAGATATGGTCTGAGACTCCAAACCACTCCGATCTTTGTGACAGTGATCAAGAGATTCTGATCTTTGAGAACTATGACAGTTTGGATTCCGGAATTATGGATTTGAGCGACCTTCCTACCTCTCTCTTTGCTTGCTGTGTGCATGAAGCAGTCTATGAAGATGAAAAACACAGGGTAAGTCTGTAATATAGAAGCAGTGTATTATTTATTAAGCTTAATCATTTTTATTGATCATGTCAAGAAAAGCATCACAAAATGAGAACCAACAGTTTGATATCCAGTACTGGCCAGGAATTGTGGGGGTGGGGAGAAACATTCTGCTCATCTTGGTAGTTATTTTTTAAAATTTATCCTCCAAATGCTGCTATCATACCCTTTGAATGTATGTATCTTATAGAAACATTGAAATATTGTGTTTAGTTCAACACAGGTATTAAGTTTTATTTTATCAATTGCTCACACAAATGTTTTTATAATAACCCCAATCTTCTTTGCTTTGATTATTTAATCTCTTTCAGTTCATCTTGTAAATCTGAATCTCGGAATTATCTCAGGTGCTCCTTCCCTTAACATCTATAACCTTGAAGCATGAAGGCAATATTGCAATTGTGGTTCCTCAAAGTAATTGTCCAGATTCAACATTACATCCCAGCTTGTAGATAATATTCTAAGTATGGCTTTAATAGAAATGCTGTCTGAGTTAGTTTAGTCAAAATACCTCATTTTGACTGCCAAACATTCTAGTTGCCTTAATATATGCATCGTTCTGCTAATTTTAATGCCCTATCCATTATCACTCCACATACTTTTTATGTAAAAGTTTCTTCCTCCCCGACATGCACATATCTTGTACATGTAAGCAACTACCCAAATGATTAGTGTCCAGCAAGAGATCAAATGTTTTAATTACTGTATGGTGGCATCACTACCTGTACTTCTGTCGGAAACCAACTGTCTACCATGTTTTGTGAAAAAGCAGTTGTTCATCAAGGATGCCTTTATGCCCTAGATCTCTGATGCACAGATCCGTTTATAGATGCATTAAGGCAATCTGGGGCCTTAACATTTCTTCGGCAACAGCAGTGACCGCTGGATCACTGGCTAGAATTCATGTTAGCGATGCATTTTCTCGTCAATTTGTGCTGCTGCTGATGGTAATTTTTTATGAAAATGAGCAGCATCTGTCAAAGATCCTTAGCCATCCATCCAACGAAGCTGACAAATTTGGAATGAGTTGACTGATCTAAGACAAAAGTAGTGTTTCCATGACCGTTTCTGCTAACTGCTTGTCTACAAGTCTGAAATATAACAATTAATTATGTTAAATAGTTAATTTACCTTTTTTATAACATCCACTAAAACAATAATATTACCATAGAAGTGAAATTAAGAATTGGTCTTGACACATTGGTCATGTTTAACCTTCAGTTAGCTTGTAAACAAAGTTTTAAATCTTTAGTGTTGCTATGTTACTAACAGTATGTTATGTCATCAAAACTTATGATTGGAGCTGAGATACATCCACAATTATTAGTTTTTGCACAATGTTAATTCTGTATGCTTTGCATTAACTAACAACACATCACAAATGTTGCCATCCAATAATGGACTAACGCTGATCTATCACTTACAACATAGGTCAGCGCCATTGTTTAGTTAAAACTTCCTTGTAAGGAAGCATCTTCAAAGATAGCCATATGTGTGCTGGGGTGCCCGATAAATTGAGCCTTATTCTGTGAGCTGCCTGATCAAAAATCAGAGAAATGCCTGGTATCACCTGGCTTCCAAAGTCCACTATATTTGTATCATCTGTCAAATTAGGAACATGGGAACAGGAGTTCCTCGAGCCTAAATGGCTGATCTGTGACCTAACTCCATATACCCGTTTTCGCCCCATATTCCTTAATACCTTTTGGTTAACAAAAATATCAATTAACAATTGACCTAGCATCATCTGCCGTTTGCGGAAGAGAATTCCAAACTTCTTCCACCCTTTGCATTTAAAAGTGATTGCTAACATCACGCCTTAAAGATCTGGCTCTAATTTTTAAACTATGCCCCTCTAGTCCTAGATTCCCCAACAACCAGAAATAGTTTCTCGCTAACTACCTCTCTCTAGCTACCCTATCAGCAATGTTCTCCCTAAATTTTTTTTTTGGGTGCGCAGCTCATTCAAACTTTCACGCATGAGCAAAATTTCACATTAGAAAAGCCGGCCCTGGGCTGCATGGCTGCGTAGAGGAAACGTTGCCCATCAGTTCCCCTTAAAAACTTCGATCAAATCACGCTCCAGGGGAAACAGCACTAGTTTGTGTAATCTCTCCTCGTAATTTAACCCTTGGAGTACAGGTATCATTCTGATAAATCTCCACTCCCTCCAAGGTCAGTATATCCTTCCTAAGGTGTGGTGCCTACAACTGAACACCGTACTCCAAGTGTGGTCTAACCAGGGCTCTGTATAGCTGTAGCATAACTTCTGCTCCCTTGCATTCTAGTCCTCTAGATATAAAGCCCAGCATTCCATTATCCTTTTTGATTATTTTCTGTACCTGTCCATGACTTTTTAATGATCAATGTACATGGACCCTCAAGTCTCTTTGGACCTTTTCACCATTTAGAAAGTACTCTGATCTAGCCTTTTTAGGTCCAAAGTGAATGACCTCACACTTGTCTACATTGAAATCCATTTGCCACAGTTTTGCCCATTCACTCAATCTATTAATATCTCTTTGTAAATTTATGCTGATTGAAAAAATTTGGATAGCAAAGAACTGCCACAGTCAAAATTGTCAAATGGCCCCCTTGTATGCTGTAAGCTTTAATCGTTCTAGGCTACAGAATCTGTTTAACTATTACTGTTTATCTATTGCTTTTAATAAACCTGCTCGATAGTTTATAGCGTAAGCTGTAATCTGATAATAGTGTTTTGTTCTACCATTTCCCAAAATTTGAAAGGGCCAGTGTCCTATTAGAATACTAAGTAAAGCAACCAGGGTTTGTGTTCAAACCGAGTTACACTACATTACTAGATAATGATACATTAAGTTTATGCTGAAGTTGTAAAGAGTGAATGCTCTCTTATGGTGCAGAGCATGAGAACTATCTAGGTAAATCCTAAAAACATAACTTTGTTAAAACAAAGTAAAATAGATGCATTATAAAGACTGCAAACAAATAGGAAAAACAGGATTATGGAATACTACACAGTTATAAATTTTAAAATAGTAAAATGTATTAAGATTTAGTATCAAAGACCATAACAATAAATGCAGACCAGTATAATATCACAGGATGCAATAAATACAGAATAAATTTCTGTACAGGAGGATAGTAACAGACTTCAGGAAGACATAGACAGGCTGGTAAAATGGGCAGACACATGGCAGATGAAATTTAACTCAGAAGTGTGAAGTGACAAAATTTGGTACCATTTGGGAAGAATGAGGGGAGAGGCAATATGAACTAAATGGTACCATTTTAAAGATGGTGCAAGAACAGAAAGACCTGGGTGTGTATGTACACAAATCTTTAAAGATGGCAGGATAGGTTGAGAAGGTCATTTAAAAAAAAAAATATGGGATCCTTGGCTTAATTAATAGAGGCATAGGGCTAGATTTTTGTCTTTCCTGATTGAAAAAAATTTGCGCCCTCGACTGAAAATTTTGGCAAAAAATGAGGATCCATGATCATGGGCGCTAAATCGGGTGTTACACAACAGACTTTGTGCGTCCAAGCCGAAAATTGCAGCGGTAAAAGATGCGGCCATTTTGCGCAAGCACAGTCGCGCTTTTGTTTCCCCGGGCGCAGACGTTATTTCAGGGCATGGTAGCTTCCTGCACACATGCGCATGATCCGCCCAACTTCTGGCACTTCTGCAGAGATGGAGCAGCATGAGGGCAGGAAGTGTGCCAGGCGTTTCTCCAATGAGGCTGCTGAGGCCTTAGTCCACGCACTGGAGAGGAGGTGATCATCACTCCATTTGGCTGGGGGAGCGAGACCACTGCCAGCTATATTTAAAAGAATTTGGCGTGGAATTGCCCAGGAGGTGTCTGCGGCGGACACTGTTACCAGAACTGGCAGACAATGCCGCAAAAAGTTCAACGACCTTACTGGGGTCGTCAGGGTGAGTACCATTCACATTTATTTATGCCTGCTCTCCTTCCAATGTGAATGTCAGACACTATGTGATGTATCTCATGTATATGCCCATTCTCAAAGTCTTGCAGCCTGTGGGGTGGGTTTCACATTGCCTCAGAAAAATGAAGGATGACTTCGCCAGCAATTGCCTCTGAAATTACGGATGCACATACATTCTTGAGAACCTTCCTCACAATACACTCCAACTCCTGATATGGGTTTCATATAGATCACCTGCAGTCTCTTTGTTACCTCCTTCTCACCTCCTAACAATCGCTCACAAAACTCATGCAACATCAACACAGATTGAAGTGAAGACATTAGAACATCCACACAGTCTCACCTATTGAAGTATGGTGTGCATATGTGGCACAACAGGAGGTGTACCCTTTCTGAACCCTTCTTATTTTTCTCTTTGCAGGCGAAGCACTCAACAGGCATGAGCAACTGCGCACAGGCAGGGGTCCACCTCAAATCTTAGAATTGACGGATATTGAGGAATGGGTGTCTGCCCTCATTGGAGCACCAGTTCGGGCAGTTGCCGGGGGCGATGCTGAGCCCACTTTGGATAGTGAGGGTGTGTAAATGGAATGCGCGACTGATGTGACTTCTGTGCGATGTATTATGAAGTGGCGGGGGAACCTTCAAATGTACATGTCCAATGCCACCTTCCTGCTATCACCCTGCCTACTCCCCTCCTGCTAACCACACGTCTTTTTTTTGTGCTTGGAAAAGAACAACCACAATCGTGGCAGGCGTCCAGGGAGCCATCAACATCTGGCCATGGGGGAGATGACGAGGCTTGCGACGAGACTGCAATGCCTGAGCCGCAGAGCCTACCAATTGGCCCCTTTTGAAGAGACCACATCTGAGGACGAGGCCAATTTCCAGGGATTTGAGTCGTCGGAGGCTCCTGGCTCCAGTCGCCTACAGCAACGCGAAGCGAGAGGGGAATCTCGGCGGCCAGCTCTCCGAGGGTTAGTCGGCAAAGTAGGTCTGCTCAACAACAGGCAGATATGGAACTGGACTTGGTGGAAATGTCCAGGGAAAACCCAGGCATGCACCATGAGCTCATGGTTGCATTGGGTCTTATCCCAGAGAGCATCGCCAAGCTTTCTGCGACTGTTGCAGAGGCAGCATCATTAATTGTCGGTGCAACACAGGACTCCAGCGAGGCCATCGTTGCCCACTCACAGAGGCTGGTGGCCTCCAGCAGCGATCGTGGCATTCCAGAGTGTGTGGTGCATGCCCTTGATCACGTCGCAGCATCGCACGAATCGCAGGCACAAGCTATGCTGTGCTGCTTTGTGATGTGATGCGGTCGATGACTGGTGCCTTCCTCTCTGTGTTCCCCACTGTCCCAACGGGGAAGGGACGGTCCGAGCAAATTGTGGAGACACCTCGTGCTCTGGATGTTGAAGCCCAGCCCCTTGTGAGTGTCAGCAGCTCCCAGGAAATGGAAGGTGCTGTCCTCCCTCAGGATGACCGCATTCCGGTTCCCACCACTGACTCTCCAACCATGCACCATACATGGTACACACCCAGCTACCAGTGACTGCTTCCACCGATGATAAGGTGCAGCTGGGCCTTCCAGGCCAAGTGCTGATCCAGGACATCATAAGCCGTCTGCATTGTCCCCTAACACAGCAGCCCTCAAGCAGCTTTGCTGTCGGCACTGACGTCTCATTGAGGAGGAGCAGCAGGAGTGGGAGGGGGATGAAGGGGGAGGGAAATGTGAGGCCAAGTTCCATTAAGAGGTGGGCCAACGTTGTGTAGGTGGCCGGATGTATTATGAGTATGCATGTAAATAGTTTATTTTCATTAATGCACTTCAATGTTGTTGAGTTACTTGCAACAGGACAGTGTTTATTGAATGGTTTTGTTTAGTTGGGGGAGGGGGGGTGGGGATTGTTTCTTTGTTGGATAAAAAAGTTACTTTGATCCTTTGCCATTGGTGTCGTGTGTATCATTCCAAAATTCACTGTAGAAAACCCGTTATGGTGGCACATAGCATTGTGAGTCTTAGCTGCATCCTTCCGTTTCCCTATTCAAGCTGGCAACGTGCAGCTCTTGTTCCGGTGGTATATCAACGCTGCCTTCCCCTGTGGATGGGGTGGCTCTGCAATCGTTGTCCTCCTCCTCCTGAGGTGGGCCTGCAATCCTCACTGGCAATGCCTGGCTCCTCATGATGGCCAGGTTGTGTGGCATGCAGCACACCACAATTAATTCGGAGGCCTGTTGAGGGAAGTATTGAAGGTTGCCTCCAGGCATCGGGAGCACTGCTTGAGCACCCCAATTGCCTGTTCAATGATGTTACAGGTGGCTGCATGGCTGTCATTGTAGCGCTGCTCGGCTTCTGTAGTGGGGTTGCCATAACCTTTGTCCCTGATCAGCCAGCTCTGCCCTTGCCTTTGTCGCTGAAACAGTCATGAGACACTGCTCTCACGCAAGATGAAAGCATCATGTGTGCTCCCTGGATAGTAGGCATTCACTGCGAGGATGTGCTGCCGTGTGGTCGCACACTAACTGCACGTTTAGGGAGTGGTATCCCTTTCGCTTTCAGAGTACCTCTGCGTTGTGTAATGGTACTTGCAAGGCAACGTGTGTGCAGTCAATGGCTCCTCGAACCCCTGGGAAGCCCGCAATTCTGCCAAACCCTATCGCCCTCTCATTCTGGCTGTCCCTGCTTGTAGGGAACTTTATGAAGTCCATTCTGCGGACATACAGAGCCTTTGTTACGTGCCAAATGCAGCGATATGCAGCATGTTGGGAGATGCTGCATATGTCCCCTGCTGCAGCCTGGAAGGAACCGGAGGCATAGAAGGCCATCGCCACAGCCACCTACTGTGACAGGCAACACAGTCCTGTTGGTACTGGTAGGTTGTAGATCTGCCTGTCGGAGCTGGAATATTTCTGTTAGTGCTTCCTTTCGGAAGCGCAGCCTTCTCATGCACTGCGCCTCAGAGAGCTGGAGATATGAACAATGGTCCCTGTACACCCGTGGGGAGGTAAGGCCTCCTTCCCAGACATTTTCGACCTCTCCTCATCAGTGGGCCAACATGGCCAAAAGCCCTTCTTCTAGCTTGAAGCCGCCTGCATAATACGCTGGCGAACTAGTAATGCTCCCATTGAAATCTGTCACTCTCCTTGTAAGGAAACTGTAATGGCACATAAAAGTGCCGTTTGCAAGTCTGCGCGTCACATAGCGTGCTGTGCGCAGCTGTTGCAGTCAATGTCAACTGCATGGTCTAATTCCCTAACCTCCATTTAAATACGCTGCCTCTGGGAACACCGATTATTTTCAGACGTTTCTTGGGGCGAAGTTAAATGAGGTGTAAGGGCCGAATTTTCCATCCGGGGCGTTAGCGCAGCGTTGCACGATGATTGACGTCATGATCTCAGTCAAAATGGAGGACGGTGCAGTGAGTTTTTTGCACTGCCGCAAATCTAGAGCTGAATTTAGTGGCCAGGCGCTAAAACCTGGACGCCCGGCGTGACGGCCCAAAGCAACATTTACCGTCCCTCCGGGGCGCAGAGGTGCTAAAGAGCCAAAAAGTACAGAAGCAACGAAGTTATGCTAAACCTTTTTAAAACACTAGTTAGGCCTCAGCTGGAGTATTGTGCTCAAATCTAGGCAATTAGGAAGGATGTCAAGGTCTTGGAGAGGGCGCATAAAATATTCACTAGAATGGTACCAGGAATGAGGGAATTCAGTTATGTGGAGAGACTGGAGAAGCTGGAGTTGTTCTTCTTAAAGCAGATAAGGTTAAGGGGAGATTTGATCGAGGTGTTCAAAATCATGAATGGTTTTGATAGAGTAAATAAGGAGAAACTGTTTCCAGTGACAGAAGGGTCGGTAACCAGAGGACACAGATTTAAGGTGATACGCAGCGTTGTTCTGATCTGGAATGCATTGCCTGAAAGGGTGGTGGAAGCAGATTCAATAATAAATTTCAAAAGAAAATTGGATAAATAATTTGAAGGGAAAAAAATTACAGGAGTATAGCAAAAGAGCAGGGGAGTGGGACTAATTGGATAGCTCTGCCAAAGAGCTAACATGGGCATGATGGGCTGAATGGCCTCCTTCTGTGCTGTATTATAATATTCTAGGAATGAGAGAACAGAATGCAAAACCGTATCCAACAGATTTAAAGGTACAAAGAGATACACGAGGGAAGAAATCAATAGAAAGATAAAATACTGGCAACAAATATTCAAATTTCATCTTTGTCTGGATTTTAGGCTTTTATGTTTTCAGGGGGAAAGTTAGCTGTCGGGAATAGTTTGCGTTTTACTTGTTAATTTTGGGCATCTGGGCCCTGCGTCAGAAGGTGCAGCGCTAAGGGAGGCGTACACCTCTCTTGGCGCTAGAATGGGAAACTCCTGAGCTAAACAGCCAGCCAGCACTCCGAGAAGCCTTGGGGGCAGGGCGGGGGGGTACATTAAAAAAAAACTACGAAAACATTCCCAAAACATTGCCCACGCCATCGCAATACAAATCGCACACAAAATTTAAAGAAAAAACGATCACACTTATTTTTGGAGTCCGTTACCTTCCTCTCTGCCGACGGGATCGTTGGACTGCTGTGATTTCCCAGGCGGTCATTGCGGGTGCACATCCGGGGATGGGTTGGGCAAGACTCAAAATCTGTGCCACTGTCGCAGCCAGGGGCTTTGTACACCGGCCGCAGTTCATCCGGGTGGTGCTGCTCGGCGCCGCCACAAAACCCAACCGGAGGATTACTGCGGGGAGCTGGAGACCTCACACCGCCACCTTACATGCTACTCCAGGGCGAAACCCGGAGCACAAAGGACCGGAAAATCCAGCCGAAAGAAACTTAAAATAATTCTCATTTTCAAAAATGAAATCGAACCTTTTATTAGAATGAAAGAAACACAAAAATAGACATTGGATGCATAAGGAAACTAGGGAATGAACAGATGGGGGACGAGTTTACAAGAACATGTTTTATTTTCAACAAATTTTCTGGACGAGCAATTTTTGAAAACAGGACCTTTACAATGCATACTGGTTCTGGCATGGAGGCCCCGACCTGCGAGGGAGCATCAGCGGCGGGTCGGGGCAATGGAAGGAGCGGCGAGTGGTGGCCGTGGGCAGCGTGGAGGCCACTTCAAGGTACAGCGCGAGCAGGTGCAGGAGGGCGACGGCTGTGAAGAGTGACATCATCAAGGTCCAGGTCGGTGATTGGAGCGTGGGCAGGTACAGCAGGAGCGGCAAGGTCGGGGCAAAGGAGCGGCGAGAGACAGTAGAGGGACGTAATCGGGGCCCAGGGGCAGCACGGACCAGCCCACACTGCGATACGTGTGCAGAGTTGGTCTCCAGTTGCCTTGGGTAATCCTTGCCACTGGGCCAAGACCTAGCTCTGTCAAGTTCGTGTTTGGCTGGTGTGCAACGTCCACCCCACGTTAAAAAAATTCACGCAGAGGCATCGTCCACCCTTCAAGATGTAGTTTGGGTCCTTCATTGAAACACCTGTGAACTCGTCCTTTTTTTGGCGTTGAAGCAAGTCATCCTCGTTTCGAGGGACCGCCTATGATGATGGGTTCTGAACTAATAACCTAATAAATCTTAATGGCTCCTGATGATAACTCTTCTATCTGTTTTTAAACACCAAACAAAAAAAAAATCAATGAATTTAAGGAATTTGCTCTTTTTTTCCTCATTTGCTATCTGTAACAGTGCACTTAAATCAGGTATAGGTTAAATGCATAGTTACTGTAATATATCGGAGTCATGTGGTCTTACATCAGAAATAGGAGTAGGCCATTGGGCCCCTCGAGCCTGCTTCGCCATTTAATAAGATTATGGCTGATCTGATCTTGGGCTCAGTTCCACTTCCCTGCCCACTCCCGATAACCCTTCACTCCCTTATCGCTCAAATATCTGTCTATCTTCATCTTAAATATATTTAATGACCCAGCCTCCACAGCTCTCTCAGGGCAGAGAATTCCACAGATTTATGACCCTTTGAGAGAAGAAATTCCTCCTCATCTCCAGACAATGCTGGAAATCTCAGTGGGTCAGATAGCATCTGTGGAGAGAAAGCAGAGTTAACGATCTTTTCTCTCCCTTTTTAAAAAAAAGTGGTGTTACATTAGCTACCCTCCAATCCATAGGAACTGATCCAGAGTCTATAGAATGTTGGAAAATGACCACCAAAGCATCCGCTATTTCTAGGGCCACTTACTTAAGTACTCTGGAATGCAGACTATCAGGCCCTGGGGATTTATCGACCTTCAATCCCATCAATTTCCCTAACACAATTTCCTGACTAATAAGGATTTCCTTCAGTTCCTCCTTCTCGCTAGACCCTCGGTCCCCGAGTATTTTCGGAAAGTTATTTGTGTCTTCCTTAGTGAAGACAGAACCAAAGTATTTGTTCAACTGGTCTGCCATTTCTTTGCTCCCCATTGTAAATTCACTTGATTCTGACTGCAAGGGACCTACATTTGTCTTCACTAATCTTTTTCTCTTCACATATCTACAGAAGCTTTTGCTGTCAGTTTTTATGTTCCCTGCAAGCTTACTCTCGTACTCTATTTCCCCCTCCTAATTAAACCCTTTGTCCTCCTCTGCTGAATTCTAACTTTCTCCCAGTCGTCAGGTTTGCTGCTTTTTCTAGCCAATTTATATGCCTCTTCTTTGGATTTAACACTATCCCTAATTACCCTTGTTACCCACGGTTGAGCCACCTTCCCCGTTTTATTTTTACGCCAGACAGGGATGTACTATTGTTGAAGTTCATCCATGTGATCTTTAAATGTCTGCCATTGCCTATCCACTGTCAACCATTTAAGTAACGTTTGCCAGTCTATCCTAGCCAATTCATGTCTCCATACCATCGAAGTTACCTTTCTTTAAGTTCAGGACCCTAGTCTCTGAATTAACTGTGCCACTCTCCATCTTAATGAAGAATTCTACAATATTATGGTCACTCTTCCCCAAAGGGTCTCGCACAACAAGATTACTAATTAATCCTCTCTCAGTACACAACACACAGTCTAGGATGGTTCTCAACATATTGGTCTAGAAAACCATCCTTTACACACTCCAGGATTGCTACTGTATTGCTACCAGTTTGGTTAGCCCAATCTATATGTAGATTAAAGTCACCCATGATAACTGGTGTACCTTTATTGCACGCATCCTTAATTTCCTGTTTGATGCCATCCCCAACCTCATTACTACTACAGAAGGTCTGTGATAGATTGGGAGATTAGAGAGACAACAGAGATGATGGCCCAAATTCAAATACTCTTGCCAGGAGTTAGAAAAACATTGGTCGCGATAGGGTGTGAATAGTGGGATTATGACTAACTGCCATTAGAGACAAGGAGAAAAAAAGAAACTGGCTCAGAGCGGAGGGGGTAGGGTGGGGGGGGTGGGGGGTCAAAAGATTGGCAGCGATTACGCTCTGAAATTTTTGAACACAATGTTGAGTCTGTTGACATTGAGAGATGTTAACTCTGCTTTCTCTCCACAGATGCTGTCTAACCCGCTGAGATTTCCAGCATTTTCTGTTTTGATTCCAGATTCCAGCATCTGCAGTATTTTGCTTTTGTCCTCCTCATCTCAGTTTTGAATGGGTGACCCCTTATTTTGAAACTATGCCCCATAGTTCTAGATTCCCTCTCAAGGGGAAACATCCTCTCTGCATCTACCTTGTCGAGCCCCCTCAGTATCGTATATGTTTTAATAAGATCACCTCTCATTCTTCTAAACTTTTAAGGAGCTCTTTCATAGTGCTCAACAAAAATATATTCTAGTGAAAAAGAAGGGCGGTAAGAGAAGGGATAACCAGCCGTGGATAACCAAGGAAATAAAGGAGAGTATCAAATTAAAAACCAATGCGTATAAGGTGGCCAAGGTTAGTGGGAAAATAGAAGATTGGGAAAATTTTAAACGACAGCAAAGAATGACTAAGAAAGCAATAAAGAAAGGAAAGATAGATTACGAAGGTAAACTTGCGCAAAACATAAAAACGGATAGTAAAAGCTTTTACAAATATATAAAACGGAAAAGAGTGACTAAAGTAAATGTTGGTCTCTTAGAAGATGAGAAGCGGGATTTAATAATGAGAAATGTGGAAATGGCTGAGACCTTAAACAATTATTTTGCTTCGGTGTTCACAGTGGAAGACACAAAAACCATGCCAAAAATTGCTGGTCACAGGAATGTGGGAAGGGAGGACCTTGAGACAATCACTATCACTAGGGTGGTAGTGCTGGACAGGCTAATGGGACTCAAGGTAGACAAGTCCCCTGGTCCTGATGAAATGCATCCCAGGGTATTAAAAGAGATGGCGGAAGTTATAGCAGATGCATTCGTTATAATCTACCAAAAGTCCCTGGACTCTGGGGAGGTACCAGCGGATTGGAAAGCAGCTAATGTAACGCCTCTGTTTAAAAAAGGGGGCAGACAAAAGGCAGGTAACTATAAGCTGGTTAGTTTAACATCTGTAGTGGGGAAAATGCTTGAAACTATCATTAAGGAAGAAATAGCGGGACATCTGGATAGGAATAGTGCAATCAAGCAGACGCAGCATGGATTCATGAAGAGGAAATCACGTTTAACTACTTTACTGGAATTCTTTGAGGATATAACGAGCATGGTGGATAGAGGTGTACCGATGGATGTGGTGTATTTAGATTTTCAAAAGGCATTCGATAAGGTGCCACACAAAAGGTTACTGCAGAAGATAAGGGTACGCGGAGTCAGAGGAAATGTATTAGCATGGATAGAGAATTGGCTGGCGAACAGAAAGCAGAGAGTCGGGATAAATGGGTCCTTTTCGGGTTGGAAATCAGTGGTTCGTGGTGTGCCACAGGGATCGGTGCTGGGACCACAACTGTTTACAATATACATAGATGACCTGTACATAGGGGACAGAGTGTAGTGTAACAAAATTTGCAGATGACACAAAGATTAGTGGGAAAGCGGGTTGTGTAGAGGACACAGAAAGGCTGCAAAGAGATTTAGATAGGTTAAGCGAATGGGCTAAGGTTTGGCAGATGAAATACAATGTCGGAAAGTGTGAGGTCTTCCACCTTGGGGAAAAAAAATCAGTAAAAGGGAATATTATTTGAATGGGGAGAAATTACAACATGCTGCGGTGCAGAGGGACCTGGGGGTCCTTGTGCATGAATCCCAAAAAGTTAGTTTGCAGGTGCAGCAGGTAATCAGGAAGGCGAATGGAATGTTGGCCTTCATTGCGAGAGCGATGGAGTACAAAAGCAGGGAGGTCCTTCTGCAACTGTATAGGGTATTGGTGAGGCCGCACCTGGAATACTGCGTGCAGTTTTGGTCACCTTACTTAAGGAAGGATATACTAGCTTTGGAGGGGGTACAGAGACGATTCACTAGGCTGATTCCGGAGATGAGGGGGTTACCTTATGATGATAGATTGAGTAGATTGGGTCTTTACTCGTTGGAGTTCAGAAGGATGAGGGGGGATCTTATAGAAACATTTAAAATAATGAAAGGGATAGACAAGATAGAGGCAGAGAGCTTGTTTTCACTGGTCGGGGAGACTAGAACTAGGGGGCACAACCTCAAAATACGGGGGAGCCAAATTAAAACAGAGTTGAGAAGGAATTTCTTCTCCCAGAGGGTTGTGAATTTATGGAATTCTCTGCCCAAGGAAGCAGTTGAGGCTAGCTCATTGAATGTATTCAAGTCACAGATAGATAGATTTTTAACCAATAAGGGAATTAAGGGTTACGGGGAGCGGGCGGATAAGTGGAGCTGAGTCCACGGCCAGATCAGCCATGATCTTGTTGAATGGCGGAGCAGGCTCGAGGGGCTAGATGGCCTACTCCTGTTCCGAATTCTTATGTTCTTATAAACGCCAATGAGTATAGGCCCAACATCTCAGGAATCAACCTAGTGAATCTTCTCTGAATTGAATCCAATGCAAGATATCCCTCCTTAAATACGGAGACCAAAACTGCACGCAGTACTCTACGTGTGGCCTCACCAATACCCTGTGCAGTTGTAGCAGGACTTTCCTGCTTTTATACTCTATCCTCCTTACAATAAAGGCCAACATTCCATTTGCCTTCCTGATTACTTGCTGTACCTACATAATAACTTTTTGTGTTTCACGCACAAGGACCCCCAGGTCTCTCTGTACTAAAGCACTTGGCAATTTTTCTCCATTTAAATTATAATTTGCTTTTTTATTATTTCTGCCAAAGTGGATAACCTCACATTTTCGCACATTATACTCCATCTGCCAAATTTTTGCCCACTCACTTAGCCTGTCTATATCCCTTTGCAGATTTTTTGTGTCCTCACAATTTGCTTTCCCACCCATGTTTGTATCATCAGCAAACTTGGCTACGTTACACTCGGTCCCTTCATCCAAGTCATTAATATAGATTGGAAATAGTTGAGGACCCAGCACCGATCCCTTGGCACGCCACTAGTCACTGTTTACCAACTGGAAAATGAGCCATTTATCCGGACTCTCTGTTTTCTGTTGGTTAGCCAATCCTCTATCCATGCTAATATATTACCCCCAACCCTGTGAGCTTTTATCTTGTGCAGTAACCTTTTATGTCATCATCATCATCACAGGCAGTCCCTCAGAATCGAGGAAGACTTGCCTCCACTCTAAAATTGAGTCCTTAGATGGCTGAACAGTCCAATACAAGAACCACAGTCCCTGTCACAGGTGGAAGAGATGGTCGTTGAGAGAAAGGGTGGGTGGGACAGGTTTGCCGCATGCTCTTTCCGCTGCTTGCGCTTGATTTCTGCATGCTCTCGGTGATGAGGCTCGAGGTGCTCAGCGTCCTCCCGGATGCACTTCCTCCACTGTGGGCGGTCTTTGGCCAGGGACTCGCATGTGTCAGTGGGGATGTTGCACTTTATCAGGGAGGCTTTGAGGGTGAGCTTGTAACGTTTCCTCTACCCCTTTTATGTGGCACCTTATCGAATGCCTTCTGGAAATCCAAATACACCACATCACTGGTTCCCCCTTATCCACCCTGCTCGTTACATCCTCAAGGAACTCCAACAAATTTGTAAAACATGATTTCCATTTCATAAAATTATGCTGACTCTGCTTGATTGAATCATGCTTTTCCAAATGTCCCGCTACAAAAAGGAGACAAAAGCAAAAAACAGAAAGAAGATGAGAAAAAGTGGAGGGCAGAGAAACGCAAGACAAAGAATAAAAAGGGCCACTGTACAACAAAATTCTAAAAGGACAAAGGGTGTTAAAAAAAACAAGCCTGAAGGCTTTGTGTCTTAATGCAAGGAGTATCCGTAATAAGGTGGATGAATTAACTGTGCAAATAGATGTTAACAAATATGATGTGATTGGGATTACAGAGACGTGGCTCCAGGATGATCAGGGCTGGGAACTCAACATCCAGGGGTATTCAACATTCAGGAAGGATAGAATAAAAGGAAAAGGAGGTGGGGTAGCATTGCTGGTTAAAGAGGAGATTAATACAATAGTTAGGAATGACATTAGTTTGAATGATGTGGAATCTATATGGGTAGAGCTGCAGAACACCAAAGGGCAAAAAACGTTAGTGGGAGTTGTGTACAGACCTCCAAACAGTAGTAGGGATGTTGGGGAGGGCATCAAACAAGAAATTATGGATGCATGCAATAAGGGTGCAGCAATTATAATGGGTGACTTTAATATGCACATAGATTGGGCTAACCAAACTGGAAGCAATACGGTGGAGGATTTCCTGGAGTGCAAAAGGGATGATTTTTTTAGACCAATATGTCGAGGAACCAACTAGGGGAGAGGCCATCTTAGACTGGGTGTTGTGTAATGAGAGAGGATTAATTAGCAATCTCGTTGTGCGAGGCCCATTGGGGAAGAGTGACCATAATATGGTGGAATTCTGCATTAGGATGGAGAATGAAACAGTTAATTCAGAGACCATGGTCCAGAACTTAAAGAAGGGTAACTTTGAAGGTATGAGGCGTGAATTGGCTAGGATTGATTGGCGAATGATACTTGAGGGGTTGACTGTGGATGGGCAATGGCAGACATTTAGAGACCGCATGGATGAACTACAACAATTGTACATTCCTGTCTGGCATAAAAATAAAAAAGCGAAGATAGGTCAACCGTGGCTATCAAGGGAAATCAGGGATAGTATTAAAGCCAAGGAAGTGTCATACAAATTGACCAGAAATAGCAGCGAACCCGGAGACTGGGAGAAATTTAGAACTCAGCAGAGGAGGACAAAGGGTTTGATTAGGGCAGGGAAAATGGAGTACGAGAAGAAGCTTGCAGGGAACATTAAGACGGATTGCAAAAGTTTCTATAGATATGTAAAGAGAAAAAGGTTAGTAAAGACAAACGTAGGTCCCCTGCAGTCAGAATCAGGGGAAGTGATAACGGGGAACAAAGAAATGGCGGACCAATTGAACAAGTACTTTGGTTCGGTATTCACTAAGGAGGACACTAACAACATTCCGGATATAAGAAGGGTCAGAGGGTCTAGTAAGGAGGAGGAACTGAGGGAAATCCTTATTAGTCGGGAAATTGTGTTGGGAAAATTGATGGGATTGAAGGCCAATAAATCTCCAGGGCCTGATGGACTGCATCCCAGAGTACTTAAGGAGGTGGCCTTGGAAATAGCGGATGCATTGACAGTCATTTTCCAACATTCCATTGACTCTGGATCAGTTCCTATTGAGTGGAGGGTAGCCAATGTAACCCCACTTTTTAAAAAAGGAGGGAGAGAGAAAACGGAATTATAGACCGGTCAGCCTGACATCGGTAGTGGGTAAGATGATGGAATCAATTATTAAGGATGTCATAGCAGCGCATTTGGAAAGAGGTGACATGATGGGTCCAAGTCAGCATGGATTTGTGAAAGGGAAATCATGCTTGACAAATCTTCTGGAATATTTTGAGGATGTTTCCAGTAGAGTGGACAAGGGAGAACCATTTGATGTGGTATATTTGGACTTTCAGAAGGCTTTCGACAAGGTCCCACACAAGAGATTAATGTGCAAAGTTAAAGCACTTGGGATTGGGGGTAGTGTGCTGACATGGATTGAGAAATGGTTGTCAGACAGGAAGCAGAGAGTAGGAGTAAATGGGTACTTTTCAGAATGGCAGGCGGTGAGTAGTGGGGTACCGCAAGGTTCTGTGCTGGGGCCCCAGCTGTTTACACTGTATATTAATGATTTAGACGAGGGGATTAAATGTAGTATCTCCAAATTTGCGGATGACACTAAGTTAGGTGTCAGTGTGAGCTGCGAGGAGGATGCTATGAGGCTGCAGAGCGACTTGGATAGGTTAGGTGAGTGGGCAAATGCATGGCAGATAAAGTATAATGTGGTTAAATGTGAGGTTGTCCACTTTGGTGGTAAAAACAGAGAGACAGACTATTATCTGAATGGTGACAGATTAGGAAAAGGGGAGGTGCAACGAGACCTGGGTGTCATGGTACATCAGGCATGCAGGTACAGCAGGCGGTTAAGAAAGCAAATGGCATGTTGGCCTTCATAGCGAGGGGATTTGAGTACAGGGACAGGGAGGTGTTGCTACAGTTGTACAGAGCCTTGGTGAGGCCACACCTGGAGTATTGTGTACAGTTTTGGTCTCCTAACCTGAGGAAGGACATTCTTGTTATTGAGGGAGTGCAGCGAAGGTTCACCAGACTGATTCCCGGGATGGCGGGACTGACCTATCATAAAAAGACTAAATCAACTGGGCTTGTATTCACTGGAGTTCAGAAGAATGAGAGGGGGGACCTTATAGAAACGTTTAAAATTCTGATGGGTTTCGACAGGTTCGATGCAGGAAGAATGTTCCCAATGTTGGGGAAGTCCAGAACCAGGGGTCACAGTCTAAGGATAAAGGGTAAGCCATTTAGGACCGAGATGAGGAGAAACTTCTTCACCCAGAGAGTGGTGAACCCATGGAATTCTCTACCACAGAAAGTTGTTGAGGTCAATTCACTAAATATATTCAAAAAGGAGTTAGATGTAGTCCTTACTACTACTGGGATCAAGGGGTATGGCAAGAAAGCAGGAATGGGGTACTGAAGTTGCATGTTCAGCCATGAACTCATTGAATGGCGGTGCATGCTTGAAGTGCCGAATGGCCTACTCCTGCACCTATTTTCTATGTTTCTACTGCTTCCTTAATAATGGATGCCAGTATTTTCCCAACGACAGATGTCAGGCTAACTGGTGTATAACTTCCTGCTTTTTGTCTGCCTCCTTTTTTAAATAGGGGCGTTACATTTGCGATTTTCCAATCTGCTGGGACCTCCCCAGAATCCATGGTATTTTAGTAGATTATAACCAATGCATCCACTATCTCTGCAGCCATTTCTCTTAAGACCCTAGGATGTGAGGCATCAGGTCCAGGGGACATGTCTGCCTTTGGTCTCTTTATTTTACCTGGTACTACTTCATTCCTCTTTCCCTATAGCCCCTTGAATATTCACTATTGGGATGATTTTAGCGTCTTCTACCGTGAAGACGATACAAAATATTTGTTCAATGTCGCTGCCATTTCCCTGTTCTCCATTATTAATTCCCCAGTCTCATCCTCTAAGGGACCAACATTTCATTTAGCCACTCTTTTCCTTTTTATGTACCTGTAGAAACTCTTACTATCTGTTTTTATATTTCGTGCAAGTTTACTTTCATAATCTATCATTTTTTTTAGTTGTTCTGTGCCGGGCTTTTAAAAATTTCCCAATCCTCTGTCCTCCCACTCGCCTTGGCCATATTGTATGCCCTTGTTTTCAATTTGATACTAGCCCTTATTTCCTTAGTTAGCCACGGATGGTTATCCCTTCTCTTCCAGTCTTTCCTTCTCATTGGGATATATTTTTGTAAAAGCATAAAAGGCAAACGAAAGGAAGTATTTTAAAAATCTTTTACAAGACCTTAGTTAAGCTGTAGTTGTGTTGTATACAGTTTTGGGCACCCTGTTATTGCACAAATGTAAAAGCAATGGAAGAGGTGCAGTATGGAGTCAGTGGGATGTTGCCAGGAATGAGGGTTACAGATCTGAAGAAAGACTTGAGAAGTTAAGGCTTTTGTTTATGGAGCTGAAAAGGTAGATTGGTAGCCTGGCGCAGGTCTTCAAGAATAGGAAGGGTTATGATAATATAAAGAAATAGATTGTTTACAATGGTGGGTGGGATGGTAACAAGAGGGCATCAATTTAAGATCAACATCAAAAGAATGAAGGAACAGGTTAGGATTTTTTTTAATGGAGAAGATTGTTAAGACATGGAATCCATCACAGATTTTAATAAGGAATGTACATAAAGATACAAAAACTAAAAATGTAACTGGGTATGGGGAAAGGGCCATGAATGGGACTAAGTGGATAGTTACGATGGATCGAATAGACACTTTCTATGCTGTAAAATTTTATGGTGCAATTTTCTGGGATGCGTGTCAACTTGGCTCAATTAACAGTATTGTTAGTTTTGAGTCAGAAGGTTATGGATTCAAATGCCATTCCAGGACTTGAGCAAATAGCTAGGCTAACATTCCCAATGACTAATGAGGCACCATCCTTCAGATGAGCTATTAAATTAAAGGTTCACTTCCCACGGTATTATTTAAAGAAGAGTTTTGAATTCTTTTGTGTGCTGCTGTACAGTCCTCCCTCAACCACCACCAAAATAGGTTATCTAATCATTAATTTCATTGCTCTTTTGTGGGATCTTTCACAAAATGGCTGCTACATTTGCCTGTATATTGTGTATTGCATTTCAAAATAATTCATTATATGTGAAGTGCTTGAAGACATTTCTGAGAAGTGTGATAAATGTAAGTCTTTTGGCGGGGGCTGGGGAGAGTGCCGTTTTACTCTTCATATATTGGGCCCGAAATTGATGAAGGCCTCCGCCCGCCTTGGTACCGCCCAAAGGACTGTCGATGGTCGCTGAGCTCCCTGGCGGTTTTTTGGGCGGGATATTCATGAAGAAGGTCCCTCGAAGTTCGGCGGGCGACAAATGAGCGACTCGCGCTGCCAATCTGTATGGCAACCGGCGGGAGCTCCCAATCTCGCCGGCAAAGGTGCTTGTTGCCAAAGTGCCGCCGAGGATGGAGTCTGGCCCACGGAGGGTCAAGGAGCTGGAAAGAAAAAGCATCAACAAAAAAAAAATCTGAACACCTTCAGGGGACCCCATCCAGGTAAGTCCCTGTAAAGAAATAAATTACAAAAAGTTCACTAACCTTTTTTTCAGCATGTTCCTACTTACTGTCGGGGTCCAGCCAGCGGTCCACCTCGTTCTGCCGCCGAGATGCATGAATATCGCATCTCGGTGGGCGGGAGCTCAGTTGCGCAACTCAGTGGGTGCTTCCTGGCAGCTCTTCCTTCCCGTCCACTCCAGGCCATGTCGAAAGTGGCACTGGGCATTTTGACCAGAGGAATGTCGGCAGCAGTAAATGGTAAGTTCAACAATTTTGGGCCCAATGTATTTTGTTCCCAAGTAGTTTTCTACCACATTAGATGAGAATTTTACCTCTTCTTCAAAGTATGTGTTAAATGAGCATCTCACAAGTTCTATGCTCTAATAATTATGTTTTTGTAATACTGGATATTTTATTTTTCCAGTAAGTTGCTTGCCCATTTTCAGTGGCAGGTAGTTGTTGTGCAAACTATGAAAGAGCATGAAAATTGTTTATTTATTTTCCTCAGCAGAGCCTGGACCATAAATTTATATTTTCTTGCTCCCCCTCCCTAACAAAATAAAACTTCCTATTTTATAGTAGATATTAATTAGAGAGAAAAAAATATGGAAAACTGGAAATCTGAACTAAAAACTGAAAATGCACAATAGGCCCATCAGCAACTGAAAGAAGATAGATTAGCATATTGGGTTGACAGCCTTCAGTCTCTGAAACAGGCTGGTGTTTTCTGCTATTGCAACCATTAGTGCAAGATATTTACTTGAATATGTAGTGTTTCTAGCAGGCATTTAGTATAACACTGAGCTAAATGAGTGGTTATGTTTCAAGAACCAAGAAAACAGAAGCTAGACCTTGCGTCCGTAAAATTAGTTTTCTATTGATTCAAAATCCTGCAAAGCAATCAAAGGAAAAGTTGTCAGTGGAAAACAAATAACAAGAAATTATAGTTGGTGTTTAGGATTTCAGTAAAGATGAATTGTGTATGAATTTTTCACATGCCCACTTGAGCTGTGAGAATAGCCAGCAGTACTTCAGTTTTTCACCATGTCTATCAATGACTTGGATGAAGGATCGTGAGTTGTATGTTGAAGTTTGCAGATAATGCTAAGTTAGGAGGCTTAGTAAGTTGTGTGAATGGGAACTGGAAGTTACAAAGGGATATATACAGATTAAGTGAATTGGAAGGTGGAGTTCAATGTGGGAAAGTATCCACTTTCAATTCGAGAAAGACAATTCGAAATGTTTTCTTAATAGTGAGAGACTCGGAGCTAGTGCACAGGCATGTAAAACAATCAAAAAAGCTTATCTCAAGGGGGCTGGAATATAAAAATGAGGTAGTGAAACTTCAGTTGTAGAGAGCCTTGGTCAGACTCTGTCTGGGGTATTGTGGCCAGTGCTGGGCACTGTACCTCAGTAAAGATATATTGGCCTTGGAAGGGCGTACAATACAAATTCATCAGAAAGAATCATAGAATAGCACAGCATAGAAGGAGGCCATTCGGCTCATTGAGTCTGCGCCGGCTCTTTCAAAGAACAATCCAGTTAGTCGCACTCCCCCGCTCTTCCCCATATCCCTGCAATTTTTTGTCCTTCAAGTATTTATCCAATTCCCTTTTGAAGGCCTTTATTGAATCTTTATTCACTACTGTATCAGGCAGTGCATTCTAAATCCTAACCACTCCTTGCTTAAAAAAGGTTTTTCCTCGTGTTGCCTCTGGTTCTTTTGCCAATCACCTTGTGCCCTCTCATTATAGACCCTTCAGCCGTTGGAAACAGTTTCTTTTTTTATTCTATCTAAACATGCACGATTTTACACCTCTATCAAATCTCCTCTTGGCCTTCTCTGCTCTAAGGAGAACAACACCAACTTCTCCAGTCTATCCACATAATTGTAATCCCTCATCCCTGGAACCATTCTAATAAATGGTACCGGGCGAAAAAGGGTTAAATGACGAGGTCAGATTGCATGAAATTAGTTTGTATTTCCTTGAGTTAGATTATTGATGGATGTTCTAATCAAGGTGTGTAAAATAATCGGATTGGATAGAGTAAATACAGAGGAACAATTTCCTCTGTTGAAGGAATTCAGAACAAGGGGGAATAATTTTTAAATTGGAATTAGGCCAGTTAGGAGTGAAATCGGAAAGCATTTTTGCTCACAAAGTGGGTTGGGTTGAAATTATCTGGAACTCTTTTTTTTTTTTTACCCCCCCTCCCCAAAGGCTGTGGATGCTAAGTCAATTGAAATTGGATTGATGTACTCTTGTTTGGTAAGGGTATCAAGGGATATGGAGCAAAGCTGGAGTGATGAAGAGTTGAGGCACAGTTAGCCGTTATCTATCCGAATGGCGGAACAAGCTTGAGGGCTTTCATGGCCTACTCCTGTTCCTATATTCTCATGTACCTATAATTATAGATTTTTCTCCTTCCAAACTTTGGTTTTATATGTTTTTTTTAAATCTGTTTAATACAGGGCTGTAGTCTTTCTGGTTACAGGCCAGTCACGTATAGTGGTAGGAGCCATTTGAAATGATGAATTCAGGATTTCACAGAAGTATATGGGCTAGAAGTTTGGCAGGTTTACCCCCATTTACCACTGTTTTACTGCCGTGGCTAAGCGGAAAAAGTGATGCACAAAATTTAGTGATGGGACGGAAAATTCGCCGCCGGTTATGAGCCGGTGGTAAAATGCCGCCCAAGCTTTTTTTTCCACCGTTTTTATGATGTCAATCGGTGTGCGGCGCCCCACTATCGGCGCGGGTGGGAAATTTGCCGATACCGCCATTTTTACCGCCCGCCCAAAAACCCACCATGAAAACTCAAGTCTAGCTCGGACCCACGCTAATGGCGCCATCTTGAAAAACGGAACAGAAGTTAAGTGCATAAAAGGATTTTGAGAGAAGGCAGCGTTTTACTCATTGAGGTCTTTGTGAGTTTTTTGCTCATTTTTAAGACTATTTGAAGATATTTTGAGGACATTTAAAAGAATGGGGTTATAATATATCTCTGCCAATATTGCTGGCTGCTTTTTCGATGTAGTATCGAATTGGAAGAAGGCTTATTCAAGAGCATTTTGAGCGTAATCAAAGAACTCGCAGACGTATGGGTAGGAGACCTTACCCCCCACGAGTTTACAGGGAACAGCGCTCATATCTATAGCTGTCTGAGGCACAGTGCATTCGAAGGCGGCGCTTTCGAAAAGAGATGGTCACAGAGATATGCCAGCTGATAAAGGCAGACCTACAGCCTACTGCACTGCCCGTCAAGGTGAAGGTGGCTACGGCATTTGCCTTCTATTCCTCCGGCTCCTTTTAGGCATCAGCAGGGTACATATGCTGCATCTCGCAGTTCGCTACACATAGCTGCATTCGCCAGGTGACTACTGCACTATATGCACGCAGGATGGTCTTTATAAAGTTACCAATGACCAAGAAGGCACAGATTGAGAGGGCTGTGGGTTTTGCATGAATTGCTGGCTTCCCTAAGGTTCAGGGTGCCACTGACTGTACACACCTCGCCCTGCGAGCACCTTTAGAGGAGCCAGAGGTTTACCAAAACCAAAAGGGATTCCACTCGCTGAATGTAGAGATTTAAGTAATCAAGGAGTGCATGAATAAAAACATTACTTATTCTCACGACCCTGCAATGGTCATTCCATCTCTTCCTGCATTGTTGGTAGTCCCTGGGAATGTCATCTACGGAGGACACCACCTCAGCCACAGCAGTCCAAAATCTCTCTACAACGGGTGGGGGGAGGTGAGGGGGTTACCTTGACCCCTATTAAACTCACCCCATCTACTCTCAATTGCTGTTATATGTGCCTCATTTGCATCACAACTAAATTTTCTTGCCCTTTGCCTGCTATGATCAATCTGCTGCATCTTCTCCTCGTCAAAGATGGCAGATTGAGAGCTGGGTGTACTGCGCTTGCAAGAGCACACCCTGACACCTGACCAGAATCACGGGGGGGAAAAAAATCATCTATTTAAAAAAAAAATTGCGCATGTGCAGAAGATCCATTTTTTTTTAAAGATCGCTGAATTAGGCTCTGCCGCACAAATTCCATCGTGCAAGGCCGAATTTTACCACTACTGCTACCACGTTTGGTGAATATTGTGGCCTTCAGTCATAGCGGTATTCCGGTGGTGGTAAAAAATCTAAATCATCGATTACCGGCCAAAAAATTTTATTTCCCGAATTTCTAGCCCCGTAGGTTTAACACTGAAGTGTAATGACTTAAGTGAGACTGTTTATTTTCCTTTTTTTGTCTGCACAAATGAGCACAATGATGATGGTAATGTTGCAGTGCCTATTTTCTACCATTGGAGGCCACTAGGACACTTCAGTTGAGGTATGTAACCGAACCTGATTGTGCCACTAGTTGGAGATATTTATGTATCAGTGAGAAAATTACAACTTGACAAAGGTGGTCTGAATATTGATATAATGTTTTTAAAACTATATTTTTATTCTGAGTGGGAAAAAATGAAATTTTATTTAACAATAGCATGTGGTTCCAGCATGAACAGGTTAGTGATTTTGATTTCTATATAAAAAGAAAGAACTGCAAGTGTTGGACATATGAAATAGTCAGAAAATGCTATAAATACTTGGGTCCATTTGCAATGTAGAGAGAACAGATGGGATAACATATCAGGTGGAACCTCTATTAGTTCTGTAAGTGGACCTGCTGCCTATTTCCAGCATTTTCTGTTTTTCTTTGTATTTTTCTTGGGTGTTCGAAAATGCAACATAGCATGAAGGGGCACTCTAAAAATCTTTAGGGCTGGATTTTCAGCTAATTTTCACCCTGTTTAGCGCCTGGGTGAGGTGCAAAAATGATTTTTTGTGAAATGAGGCACACAACATTTTGCGCCTGGGCGGAACTTTTGGCAGTGGTTTTGTGGCAGCGCTAAAACTTGGCGCCACCCGATGTTTTCACAGTTTGGATGACGTAAATCGGCGTGCAATGTTGCGCTAGCGCCTCTGGTGGAAATTTCGAGCATATCGCCCAATTTAGCATCTGCCCGGGAACCCGCCAGCAAAAAGCGGTCGGACCCAGGGCGAATCCAGCGCTAACGGCGCCCTCTTGAAAACGGAGGAGAAGTTGAGTGCATAAAAGGATTGGGAGAAGAAGACTGAGTTTTTCATAGTGGAGTTTTATGTGAATTTATAGTTCACTTTAAAGGACATTTAAGGACATTTTAAAAAATGGAGGCTATATTATGTCGGCCATTATTCCTGGCTGCTATATTTATTCGGCATCGAGCTTCAAGAAGACTTATTGATGATCATTTTGAACGTAATTGAAGAGGTCGCAGACGTACGAGGAGGAGGCCTTACCCCCAACGGCTTCACAGGCACAGTGTGTTAGAAGGCTGTGCTTACGAAAAGAAGTGCTGACAGAGATATGCCAGCTCGAACAGGCAGACCTACAGCCTACCAGTGGCATTAGGACTGCACTGCCCATCAAGGTGAAGGTGACTGTCGCACTTGCCTTCTATGCCTCTGGCTCCTTTCAGACTTTAGCAGGGAACATATGCTCCATTTCGCAGCACTCTACATATTGCTGCATTCGCCAGGTGACTAGAAACATAGAAATCTACAGCGCAGAAGGAGGCCACTTCGGCCCATCATGTCCATGTTCGCTGACAAAGAGCCACACAGCCCTTGGCCAGCAACCTTGGAGGCTACAGATAAACATATGAATAATGAACAATGGCGGAAAGGTAAAGAGCATCCGGCCCAACCAGTCCGCCCCACACAACTGCGATACCCCATGCATCGCAACCTTTTACTCCACCCCAACCGGAGCCATGTGATCTCCTGGGAGAGGCAAAAAAAACGGATTAAAAACCCAGGCCAATTGGGGGAAAAAATCTGGGAAAATTCCTCCGACCCATCCAGGTGATCAAAACTAGCCCAGGAGATCATTCTGGCCGTATTCAATTCCCTGAAGTACTTACCATTGTATTTGCGCCAGCCCACAAGAGGTTATCCAGTCTAATCCCACTTACCAGCTCTAGGTCCGTAACCCTGCAGGTTACAGCACTTCAAGTGCCCATCCAAGCACTTTTTAAATGTGGTGAGGGTTTCTGCCTCTACCACTGTTCCAGCCAGTGAGTTCCAGACCCCCACAACCCTCTGTGTGAAGAAGCGTCCCCTCAAATCCCCTCTAAACCTTCCACCAACCACCAGAGCCGAGACCAATATCCTCGCGGGGTGCGGCGGGGGGAGAGGGGGGTGGTTGCTAGTGCTGTTGGAGAAGGGTAAACTAGCTTGGCAGGGTGATGGGAAACTGAAAATAGATTCAGTAGGGAGGGGAGTAAAGCTGTAATTAGAAAGCAAAAATAAAGTGAGCTTGAAGGAGAGAGGAAACGAGCAGGAAAAAAGGGTAAAAAAACAAACTTAAAGGCACTTTGTCTAAATGCACGTAGCATTTGTAACAAAATAGACGAGTTCACGGCACAAATTGAGACAAATGGGTATGATCTGATAGCCATTACAGAGACGTGGTTGCAAGGTGACCAGGACTGGGAATTAAATATTCAGGGATACTTGACAATCCGGAAGAACAGACAGAAAGGGAAAGGAGGTAGGGTAGCTCTATTGATAAAGGATGGAATCACTGCAAGAATAAGAAATGATATTGGCTCAAATGATAAGGGTGTTGAAACAGTTTGGGTGGAGATAAGGAACAATAAGGGGAAAAAGTCACTGGTGGGTATAGTCTATAGGCCCCCTAACAGTAGCAACTCTGTTGGTCAAAGCATAAACCAGGAAATAGTGGGGGTTTGTAAAAAGGGAACAGCAATAATCATGGGTGATTTTAACCTCCATATTGATTGGACAAATCAAATTGGTCAGGGTAGCCTTGAGGAGGAGTTCATAGAGTGCACAAGGGACAGGTTCCTTGAGCAGTATGGAATGGAACCAACCAGAGGGCAGGCTATCTTAGATCTGGTCTTGTGTAATGAGACAGGATTACTAAACAATCTCCTAGTAAAGGATCACCTCGGAATGAGTGATGATAGCATGATTGAATTTCAAATTCAGATTGAGGGTGAGAAAGTTGGATCTCTAACCAGCGTACTAAGCTTAAATAAAGGAGACTATGAAGGTATGAGGGCAGAGTTGGGTAGAGTGGACAGGGAAAATAGATTAACGTGTAGGACGGTTGATGAACAGTGGTGTACATTTAAGGAGATATTTCACAACTCTCAAGAAAAATATATTCCAGTGAGGAGGAAAGGGTGTAAGAGAAAAGATAGCCCGTGGCTAACTAAAGAAATAAAGGATGGTATCCAATTAAAAACCAGGGCATACAAAGTGGCCAAAACTAGTTGGAGGACAGAAGACTGGGAAGCTTTTAAAAGCTAGCAAAGAACGACTAAAAAAAATGATTAAGAAAGGGAAGATAGACTAAGAATGTAAACTAGCACAAAATATAAAAACAGATAGCAAGAGCTTCTATAGATATATAAAGAGGAAAAGAGTGGCTAAAGTAAATATTGGTCCCTTATTGGATGAGACTGGGGAATTAGTAATGGGGAACATGGAGATGGCAGAAACTGTGAATAAATATTTTGTAACAGTCTTTACAGTAGAGGACACTAACCATATTCTGACAGTGGATAGTCAAGGGACTATAGGGGGGGAGGGACTTAACACAATCACAATCACTAAGGAGGTGGTACTCAGGAAGATAATGGGACTAAAGGCAGAAAAATCTCCTGGATCTGATGGCTTGCATCCTAGGATCTTAAGAGAAGTAGCGGCAGGGATTGTGGATGCATTGATTGTAACTTACCAAAATTCCCTGGATTCTGGGGATGTCCCAGCAGTTTGGAAAACTGCAAATGTAACACCCCTATTTAAAAAAGGAGGCAGACAAAAAGCAGGAAACTATAGAACAGTTAGCCTAACATCTGTAGTTGGGAAAATGTTGGAGTCCATTATTAAAGAAGCAGTAGCAGGACATTTGGAAAATCAAAATTCGGTCAGGCAGAGTCAGCATGGATTTATGAAGGAGCAGTCATGTTTGACACATTTGCTGGAGTTCTTTGAGGATGTAACGAACAGGGTGGATAAAGGGGAACCAGTGGATGTGGTGTATTTGGACTTCCAGAATGCATTTGACAAGGTGCCACATAAAAGATTACTGCACAAGATAAAAGTTCATGGGGTTGGGGTAATATATTAGCATGCATAGAGGATTGGCTAACTAACAGAGAACAGAAAGTTAGGATAAATGGTTCATTCTCGGGTTGGCAACCAGAAACTAGTGGGGTAGCACAGGGATCAGTGCTGGGACCCCAACTATTTACAATCTATATTAACGACTTGGAAGAAGGGACTGAGTGCAATGTAGCCAAGTTTGTCGATGATACAAAGATGGGAGGAAAAGCAATGTGTGGGGAGGACACAAAAAATCTGCAAAAGGACATAGACAGGCTAAGTGAGGTGGGCAAAAATTTGGCAGATGGAGTATAATATTGGAAAGTGTGAGGTCATTCACTTTGGCAGAAAAAAAAAATCAAAGAGCAAGTTATTATTTAAATGGAGAAAGATTGCAAAGTACCGCAGTACAGCCGGACCTGGGGTTACTGAAACACAAAAGGATAGTATGCAGGTACAGCAAGTGATCAGGAAGACCAATGGTATCTTGGCCTTTATTGCAAAGGGGATGGAGTATAAAAGCAGGGAAGTCTTGCTACAGCTATATAAGGTATTAGTGAGGCCACACCTGGAAAACTGCATGCAGTTTTAGTTTCCATATTTACGAAAGGATATACTTGCTTTGGAGGCAGTTCAGAGAAGGTTCACTAGGTTGATTCTGGGAATGAGGGGGTTGACTTACGAGGAAAGGATGAGTAGGTTGGGCCTCTACTCATTGAGATTCAGAAGAATGAGAAGTGATCTTATCGAAACGTATAAGATTATGAGAGGGCTTGACAAGGTGGATGCAGAGAGGATGTTTCCACTGATGGGGGAGACTAGAACTAGAGGGTATGATCTTAGAATAAGGGACCGCCAATTTAAAACAGAGATAAGGAGAAATTTCTTCTCTGAGGGTTGTAAATCTGTGGAATTCGCTGCCTCAGAGCTGTGGAAGCTGGGTCATTGAATAAATTTAAGACAGAAATAGACAGTTTCTTAAACTATAAGGGGATAAAGGGTTATGGGGAGCGGGCGGGGAAGTGGAGCTGAGTCCATGATCTTATTGAATGGCAGAGCAGGCTCGAGGGGCCGTATGGCCTACTCCTGTTCCTCTTTCTTATGTTCTTAAACCTATGGTCCCTCGTAATTGACTCCTCCAACAAGGGAAATCGGCCCTTGCTATCCACTATATCCAGACCCCTCAAAGTTTTATACACCTCAATGAGGTCTCCCCTCAGCCTCCTCTGTTTCAAAGAGAACAAACCCAGCCTATCCAATCTGTCCTCATAGCTAAGATTCTCCATTCCAGGCACATCCTCGTAAATAATCTCTGCATCCTATCCAGTGCTTCCTATAATATGGCGACCAGAACTGCACACAGTATTCCAGCTGTGGCCTAATCAGAATATTATGCAATTTAAGCATAACCTCCCTGCACTTGTATTCTATGCATCGGCCTATAAAGGCAAGCATTCCATATGCCTTCTTAACCGCCTTATTCACCTTTCAAGGATCTGTGGACAAGCACTCCAAGGTCCCTTTGTTCATCTACACTTCTAAGTGGCCTACCATTTAATGTGTATACCCTTTCCTTATAAGCCCTCCCCATGTGCGTTACCTCACACTTCTCCGAATTAAATTCCATTTGCCACTGTTCTGCCCACCTGACCAGTAGATTGATATCCTCCTGCAGTCCATGACTTTCCTCTTCATTATCAACCACATTATCAGCCAATTTTAGTGTCATCTGCAAACTTCTTAATCATACCCCCTATATTCAAATCTAGATCATTGATGTATACCACAAAAAAAGCAAGGGTCCCAGTACTGGGCCCTGCAGAACCCCACTGGAAACACCTTCCAGTCACAAAAACATCCATCAACCATTGCTCTTTGTTTCCTACCTCTAAGCCAATTTTGGATCCAACTTGCCACTTTGCCCTGGATCTCATGGGCTTTTACCTGCATGACCAGTCTGCCATGTGGGACTTTATCAAAAGCTTTGCTAAAGTCCACATACACTACATCGTACGCACTACCCTCATCGACCCTCCTGGTTACCTCCTCGAAAAATTCAATCAGGTTAGTCAAACACGATCTTCCCTTAACAAATCTGTGCTGATTGTCCCTGATTAATCCTTGCCCTTCTAAATGTAGATTTATACTGTCCTTCAGGATTTTTTCCAATAATTTTCCCACCACTGAGGTTAGGCTGACAGGACGGTAATTACTCATCCTATTCCTTTCTCCCTTCTTCTACAAAGGTGCCACATTAGCAGTCCTCCGGCACCATGCCTAAATCCAAAGATGACTGGAAAATAATAGTCAAGGTCTCTGCTATTTCCCCTTTTGCTTCACTCAACAGCCTGGGATGCATTTCATCTGTGCTTGGGGACTTAGCCACTTTCAAAGCTGCTAAACTCCTCAATACCTCCTCTCTCACTATGTTTATTTCATCCAGAATTTCACACTCCTCCTTGATAGCAGTATCTGCATTGGCCCTTTCCTTGTGAAAACAGATGCAAAGTATTCATTAAGAACTATACCAACATCTTCCGCCTCCACACAGAGATTACCCTCATGGTCTAATAGGCTCTACCCTTTCTTTAATTATTGTCTTACTAATATATTTATAGAGCATCTTTAGGTTTTCCTTAATTTTACTTGGCAAGAATTTTTCATGCTCTCTTTTAGCATTCCTAATATCCTTTTTTAATTTTACCTCTGAACTTTCTATATTCTTCCAGAGATTCTACAGTATTTAGCCATCGGTATATGACATACGCTTCCCTTTTTTTCTTTATCCTCCCCTGTAAGTCCCTAGACATCCAGGGGGCTCCAGAATTGTTATTCTCACCCTTTTTCTTTAAGGGCACATTTGGCCTGAGCCCTCCGGATCTCCTCCTTGAATGCCTCCCACTGTTCCGACACTGATTTACCTACAAGTAGCTGTTTCCAGTCCACTGTGACTAAATCACTTCTAAACTTAGCAAAGTTAGCTTTTCCCCAATTTGGGACTTTTATTCCTGGTCTATCCTTGTCCTTATCCATAACTACCTTAAATCTGACTGAATTATGGTCACTGGCACCCAAGTGCTCTCCCACTGATACCCCCTCCACCTGCCCAGCTTCATTCCCCAAAACTAAATCCAGAATCGCCCCCTCCCCTGTTGGGCTTGTTACATACTGACTAAAAAAGTTCTCTTGAATGCATTTTAGAAATTCTGCACCCTCGATACCCTTCACACTATATTTGTCTCAATCAATATTAGGATCCCGCACTATTACTGCCCCATGACTTTTGGACTTCACAGAAATTTGTCTACATATTTGCACTTTTATCTCTCTCCCACTGTTTGGGGGTCTATAATGCATGCCCAGCTGTGTGATCGCCCCTTTTTTATTTTTCAGTTCAACCCATAAGGCCTCATTTGATGATCCCTATAACATATTCCTCCTTACAGCTGTAATAGTTTTTTTAATCAATACCCCCTCCCTTTTTACCCCCCTCCCTGTCTTGTCTAAAAATCCTATAACCAGGAATATTGAGTTGCCAAACCTGCCCCTCTTTCAGCCATGTCTCTGTAATGGCTATAATGTCATACTCCCAAGTGTCTACCTGTGCTCTCAGCTCATCCGCCTTCTTCGCTCTACTCCTTGCATTAAAGTAATTACCATTTAGCACAGGAAGTCCTCCTTGATTATGAGTTACTAAGCCTTGTTTCCTCTGTCTTACAGATTCACTTTCTACATTCTTGCTTTCCCATTTCTGCTTTACTTCCTTCCCTATTGAATTTGTTCTCGGGTTTCCATCCCCCGCCAAGCTAGTTTAAACTCTCCCCAACAGCACTAGCAAATGTCCCCACGAGGATATTGGTCACGGCGCTGTTGAAGTGCATCCCGTCCGGTTTGAACAGGTCCCATCTCCCCCAGAAGCGGTCCCAATGCCTCAGGAATGTAAAGCCCTCCCTCCTACACCAACTGTCCAGCCACGCATTCATCCTCTCTATCCTTCTATTCTTGTACTCATTAGCACGTGGCACCGGTAGTAAACTGGAGATTACTGCCCTTTAATTTTTCTCCTAACTCCCTAAATTCTGCCTGCAGGACCTCATCCCTCCTTGTACCTGTCATAGGTCTCGATATGGACCATGACCTTTAGCTGTTTACCCTCTCCCCCCAGAATGCCCTGCATTTGCTCTGTGACATCCTTGACCCTGGCACCAGGGAAGCACCATACTATACTGGAGTCACGTCTACGGCCGCAGAAACGCCTCTCTTCCCCTAATTATTGAATCCCCTACCACTACAGCTCTTTTATTCTTTGTCCCTCCCCCCTGTAGCTGAAGCACCCATGGTGCCTTGGATTTGGCTCTGGCTGCACTCCCCAGAGGCACCATCGCCCTCACCAGTGCTCAGAAGAGAATATTGGTTGGAAAGTGAGATGGACTCATGGGGGGACTCTTGCATTTACCCGTCTAGCGTTCTTCCTCCGTCTGGTGTTCACCCACTTCCCCTCTACCTGCATGCTTTTAAACTGCAGGGTGACCACCTCCTGAAATGTGCTATCCACATAGCTCTCAACCTCGCGGATGCACCATATTTACTCCAGCAACCGCTCAAGCTCCGAAACGCGGAGCTCGAGTAGTTGAAGCTGGAGACACCACCTGCACACATGGTTGTCTAGGCCGCCCGAAGTGTCCAGGACTTCCCACGTGCCGCAGGACATGCATTCCACAGGACTCAGCTGCCCTGCTGTCCCTCTAATTAGACATATCAAATTATAAAAGAGAAAGAGAGATACTTACCAATCAAACAGCCAATCACTTACCTGCCCGGATGAGGGCTGTGAACTCCTCGCCGACCTCCGAGCCTCCCGAACTCTCGGAGCCCCGGCCCTCCCGAACTCTCGGAGCCCCGGCCCTCCTGAACTCTCGGAGCCCCCAAACTCTCCCGACTACTGCACTGTATGCACACAGGATGGAGTTCATAAACTTCCCAATGACCAAGGAGGCCCAAAATGAGAGGACTGTAGGTTTTAGACAATTTGCTGCTTCTCCAAGGTTCAGAGTGCCCTTGATTGTACACACATCGCCCTGCGAGCACCTTTACATAATCCAGAGATTTACCGAAACTGAAAGGCATTTCACTCCATGATCGTGTGCGACCCTACTCAGGGCCTCATGGCAGTCAAAGCCCAATATTCAGGGAGCATCCATGATGCTTTCATCTTGTGTGAAAGCACTGTCCCGGGCCTGTTCCAGCCTCAACCACAAGGCCAGAGCTGGATGCTGTGGGACAAAGGTTATGGCCTTGCCACCTGGCTCATGACCACCTTCCGGAAGCCTCAGACAGAAGTCGATCATCGCTATAATGAGAGCCATGCAGCCACACACTACATTGTCGCAAGCAGCGCTTCTGATGCCTGGACCACTTTGGAGGCTGCCTGCAATACTCCCCTCAGCAGGTCTCCGAGTTCGCTATGGTGTGCTGCGTGCTACTCAACTTAGCCATCATGAGGGGGACAGGATTTGCCAACAGGGACTGCAGGACCACCTCAGGAGAGAGGGGAGGAGGATGAGAAAGAGGAGCCTGGAGAGGAACCCATGCCACCACCACCCCCACCACAGGGGAGGCATCCTAGAAATTTTACTGCTGCAAAAGCCTTGCATCAGCAGCACTTAATTGAACACTTTGCTTGAAGAATGAACGGCACGTTTGACCATTGCGACTCTATTCCACCATGTTGACTATTCCCCCTCTTATTCTGCAAATGAGACACTACACAGGAATGGTTAAGGTGAACAAAAGAATTTATCAAACATTGTAATATTTTATAACTTTGCGAACATAATTTGAAAACGTTGAAACTTTAATAAATTAACATAGACAGTCCCTCGAAATCGAGGAAAACCTGCTTCCACTCTAAAAGTGAGTTCTCAGGTGATTGTACAGTCCAATACAGGAATTACAGTCTATGTCACAGGTGGGACAGACAGTCGGTGAAGGAAGGGGTGCGTTGGGAGTCTGGTTTGTTGCACGGTCTGCGCTTGATTTCTGTGTACGCTCGGTGACGAGACTCTAGCTGTTCAACTACCTCCCGGATGCTCTTCCTCCACTTAGGGCAGTCTTGGGCCAGAGATTCCCAAGCGCCAGTGGGGATGTTGACTTTATCAAGGAGGCTTTGAGGGTGTCCTTGAAACATTTCCTCTGCCCACCTGGGGCTCGCTTGCCGTATAGGAGTTCCGAGTAGAGCGCTTGCTTTGGGAGGCCCGTGTTGGGCAGGACGATGTGGCCCGCCCAATGGAGCTGGTTGAGTGTGGTCAGTGCTTCGATGCTGGGGATGTTGGTCTGAGCGAGAACACTGACGTCGGTGCGTCTATCCTCCCAGTAGATTTGCAGGATCTTGCGGAGGCTGCGCTGGTGGTACTTCTCCAGCGCTTTGAGGTGTCTACTGTATATGGTCCACGTCTCTGAGCCATATAGGATGTGGGTATCACTACTGCCCTGTAGACCATAAGCTTGGTGCCAGATTTGAGGTCCTGGGCTTCATACAATTTCTTCCTCAGGCGCTGGCACACTGAAGATGGTGTTGGACCTCGTCATTGATGTCTGCCCTTGCTGGTAGGTTCCTGAGGTATGGAAAATGGTCCACGTTGTCCAAGGCCACGCCGAAGATTTTGATGACTGGGAGGCAGAGCTGTGTGGCGGGGTCAGGTTGGTGGAGGACCTTTGTCTTACGGATGTCTAGTGTAAGGCCCATGCTTTCATATACCTCGATGAAGATGTTGATGATGGGCTTGGAGTTCGGCCTCTGTGCGCAGACGCAACTGTCGTCCGCGTACTGTAGTTCGATGACAGAGGATGAGACGACCTTGGATCTAGCGTGGAGGCGATGAAGGTTGAACAGGTTCCCATTGATTCTATAGTTTAGTTCCACTCCAGCGGGGAGCTTGTTGAGAGTGAAATGGAGCATTGTAGCTAGGGAGATCGAGAAGCGTGTTGGCGCGATGACATAGATTGGGTCTGTGGTGGATCCATTTGTCAGGATCACGGTTTACATGTCGTCGTGGAGCAGGCAGAGGATGGTGACAAACTTTTGGGGGCAGCCGAAACGGAGGAGAACGCTCCATAGTCCCTCATGGTTGACAGTGTCAAAGGCCTTTGTGAGGTCAAAGAAGGCTATGTACAAGGGTTGGTGCTGTTCGCTGCATTTCTCTTGTAGTTGTCACGCGTTGAAGATCATGTCCGTTGTACCCCTTAGTAGACGGAATCCGCATTGTGACTCTGGGAGGAGCTCTTCAGCCACAGGGAGAAGACGGTTGAGGTGGATTTTTGCGATGACTTCTCCTCCGTTTCGGCTGCCCCCAAAAGTTTGCCACCATCCTCTGCCTGCTCCACGACGACATGTAACCCGTGATCCTGACAAATGGATCCACCACAGATAACTCTGTAGTTGCCACAGTCGGACTTGTCCCCTTTTCTGAAGATGGTCATGATTATGGCATCTCTGAGATATCCTGGCATGCTCTCCTTCTTCCAGATAGGAGAGATGAGGTCATGCATTTGTGCCAATAGTGCTTCTCCGCCATACTTTAGTGCCTCAGCAGGGATTCCATTTGCTCCTGATGCCTTGTTCTTGAGCTGACGGATGGCCTTTTCTACCTCGTGCAGGGCTGGGGTTTCGCTGAGATGGTGGTGGGTAGCATGCTGCAGGATGGAGTCGAGGACACTTGTCGAGGAGATCTTCAAAGTGCTTCTTCCAGTGGGCCCTGAGTGCCTCAGTGTCCTTAATGAGTGCCTCCCCATTCTTGGCCAGCAGTGGGATGGATGGGGCCTTGGGTGCTTGAGCCGTAGGTGGACTTAACTGTGGTGAAGAATCCTCACATGTCATGGCTGTCGACCAGCTGCTGGATCTCCTGTGCTTTCTCCACCCACATCCTATTCTTTAGGTCGTGGGTCTTTTGTTGGACCTCGGCCTTCAGCTGCCTGTAGAGCTGCTTTGCTGTTCCCGAATTGGGTTGCTGCTTTAAGTTCAGAAATGCCTTGCTCTTGCAGCTCATCAGCTCCTGGATTTCCTGGTCATTCTCGTCAAACCAGTCTTGGTGTTTCCTAGTTGAGTGACCGAGCGTCTCTTCGTAGGCGCTGGTTATGGTGGTCTTGAGGGCAGACCAGGCGCTGTGGGCACTCTGCGTTCGGGGTCATTGAGGGTCGCCAGCTTGGTCGTGAGGCACTGGCTGTTTTGGGCTTTCTTAACTGGGTCTTTGAGTGCCCTGGTGTTGATTTTCCTGCGGCATCGTTTCTGTTGCCGTCGCTGCTTTGGGGCTATATTGATGTTGATGACGGAGCGGATCAGGCAGTGGTCCGTCCAGCAGTTATCGGCTCCTGTCATGGCGCGGGTGATGCGCACGTCCTTGCGGTCCCTTGCTCGGACGATGACGCAGATGCCAGTGCTTGGAGTGAGGGTGTTGCCTTGTACTTGTCCCTCTGACAGAACAGGGTGTTGGTGATGACAAGGTCGTGTTCTAGGCATTTTGTCAGGAGCATGATATCGCTGGAGTGTGTTTTCCCTATCCCCTCTCTGCCGATCACATCTCCCCAGAGGTCTGTGTCCTTACCGACCCTGGTATTTAAGTCGCCGAGGAGGATCAGTTTATCGTCCGTAGGGACTCAGGACAGAGATTGTTCGAGGCTGGAGTAGAATTCCTCTTTGGTCTCATCTGCTGCGTCGAGTGTTGGGGCATATGTGCTGATAATTGTGGCACACTGATTCCGGGCTAGGATAAGCCGGGTAGTGATGAGACGTTCGCAGGGGGAGTCTCTGAGTCGGCCGACCAGCTCATTCTTGATGGCGAAGCCAACTCCATGGAGGCGGCGTTTTTCTTCTGGTTTGCCTTTCCAGAAGAAGGTGTAACTTACCACCTTGTTCTTTGAGCTGGCCCTCCCCTGCCCGTCGGGTCTCACTTAGGGCGGCAATGTTGACGCCGAAGCATCTGAGTTCCCAGGCAACGGTGAGCATGAGAACAAATAGTGTGTCAGATTTATAATTTAAGTAATAAAGGAGTGCATGAATAAAAAAATTATACTCGAACAACCCTCGAAAGATCATTGAACTTTTTCCAGCACTGTGTTGCAGTCCTTATTACTGTATCTGAGGCAGAAAACTGCTCAGCTATCTCCCTCCAGATCCTATTAAAAATCGTTGGCATGGGTCTTGATCCACCCTTCCTGTGGAGTTCCTGCCATCTCCTCTTCAAAGCCCCCACAAGAGCTTTGTTAGCCTCCTGTGTGAATCTTCTGGCATGCTGCCTGCTGTCCTCCTCATCCATCATGAAAATCGAATTATAAAATGGCTGATTCAGCCCCGGATGTACTGCGCATGCGCGCAGCGGCCACGCATTAGCGTTTGCGATCGGACAGCAGACCAGAAGCGCAGGGGGAAAAAAAATTTGCTCATGCTTAGAACAGACAATTTTTTTTTTTGACCGTACTTTTGGCTCTGGCACACACATTCTGTGGTGCAATGCCGGAGTTAGCGCTAATGCCCGTCGTGAACTTTCATTTGGCGAAAGTTGCGCGCTCTAGTGCCAACGCTAACCTGGCGCTAAAATTTTGATTTCGCCGCTATTTGCGCCCGGAAATGGGCGAAATCGCAAAAAGCCAAAAATCCAGCCCTAATCCACAGAGTACTAGAATTCATTTATTGGAATTAACTATGCATTTGCTTATTCTAAAGTCGTCAACAATCCTGTTTTGTGTGGCATATTGCCAGATATATTTAATTGGTACATCTTGCTACTGCCTCTTGCAGGATACCAAAGACCCCAAATTATTTCAAATGTCATCGCTTTGTCTACACTTTCCTTCCATTTGAATATGAATCCACTGGTAGCAACAGCATTTAACTTTAATAGCATGTCCATGGCTCAATTGCAGCTCCAGCCTATCTGTTGTGCAGGTACAGCAATAGCTAAATTTACCTCAGGAGTCTGTTTGGGAATGGGAACTCAAATGAATCTCCAGAGACTTGCAGAGACTGCATCATTCAAGCTCTGGAATAGGTGACAGCCACATAATAGGCTGTTCACAGGCGGTAGGCTAACGTCACGTGTGCAAGGCAATATGGTGCATCAGTGTCAAGTGCATTGTGCTGTGAAATGGATCAGCACCAGAAGCATCTTTAAGGTACCATCTCTCTTCAGGGGACGGTGCACAGCAGATAACAAGGACGTAAAATTCAAGATAGGCTACACAGGCATGCTAGATTAGCACACTGCAGCTAGATTAGCAGTTAAAGACTTGACAGGTAGCTTTTCCACCTTAGCTGGGAAATGCTGCACTACTTCAAGATGGTGGGAGAGATTGGGGAAAGACTAAAGTAAAACTGAAGCCTGATGTGAGCACAGAGTGCAGGACCATGAGGACAGGTTGCTTGTATTCCCTTGAATATAGAAGATTATAGGGGGTTTAAAGGATTTGACAATGTAGATAAAGAGAAACTATTTCCTCGGGTTGAAGAATCTAGAACAAGGGGGCATAAACCTTAAAATTAGTGCTAGGCCATTCAAAGGTGATGTCAGAAAGCACATCTTCACACAAAGGGTAGTGAAAATCTAGAACTCTCTCCCCCAGAAAGCTGTTGAGTTGATTGATAGATATTTGATCGGCAAAGGTAGTAAGGGTTATGGAACCAAGGCGGGTAGATAGAGTTAAGAAAAAGATCAGCCATGATCTAATTGAATGGTGGATGAGGGTTGAGAAGCCGAATGGCCTACTCCTGTTACTATGACAACAACTCAATAAAGTAAACATAAATCCAGCTAAATGCTATCGGGCTCTTACTGCACTAGTTGTCATCCCAACCTTTACGGAAACTGAATGTCACATGATTGCATTCTATTGGAACCATCAAACCCTGTAGAATGACTGGGTTATGCCGAGTAAATGGACAAGATGCTACATGCGGTGTGTGTACTTTGATTCATTCAAGTGGTTGTGCTGCACATTCCTGTTGTGGGAGGAATTTTCACTCCAACCGAATACAAAGTTGTCAGCAATTATAGGGAGTGAACATAAGGCACTAGATTGGAAATATTACTGCATATAATTGGGTTCTAAAAATGTATGTACAGCATTTCATTTACTGCTGCATAATGAGAGTGAGAATGAATGGTTTCCTGCGTTTCATTGGAGGAAAAAAACCTAGTAAAATATTCCAATAATTTGGCCATTTTTTCTGTCCAGGAGATCATGCTGAATAAAGAGTGTGCATTCATATGAAAGACTCCAGTGTCCCTGACGACTACGTGGGTGCGGGAAGTGTATCCGCCTCCAGCTCCTGACGGACCGCGTTGCGGAGTTGGAGCTGAGGGTGGATTCACTCTGGAGCATCCACGATGCTGAGAATGATGTGATTATCACGTGTAGCGAGTTGGTCTTACCGCAGGTGAAGGGTCCACAGCCAGATAGGGAATGGAAGACCATCAGAAAGAGCAGTGCAAGGAAGGTAGTGCAGGGGTCCCCTGTGGTCATCCCCCTGCAAAACACATACACTGCTTTGAGTACTGTTGAAGGGGATGACTCATCAGGGGAGGGCAGCAGCAGCCAAGTTCATGGCACCGTGGCTGGCTCTGTTGCACAGGAGGGCAGGAAAAAGAGTGGGAGAGCGATAGTGATAGGGGATTCAATTGTAAGGGGACTAGATAGGCGTTTCTGCGGCCGCAACCGAGACTCCAGGATGGTATGTTGCCTCCCTGGTGCAAGGGTCAAGGATGTCTCTGAGCAGGACATTCTAAAAAGGGAGGGAGAACAGCCTATTATCGTGGCGCACATTGGTACCAACGACATAGGTAAAAAAAGGGATGAGGTCCTACGAAACGAATTTAAGGAGCTAGGAGCGAAATTAAAAAGTAGGACCTCAAAAGTAGTAATCTCGGGATTGCTACCAGTGCCACGTGCTAGTCAGAGTAGGAATCGCAGGATAGCGCAGATGAATACGTGGCTTGAGCGGAGGTGCAGCAGGGAGGGATTCAAATTCCTGGGGCATTGGAACCGGTTCTGGGGGAGGTGGGACCAGTACACAGCGGACGGTCTGCACCTGGGCAGGACCGGAACCAATGTCCTAGGGGGAGTGTTTGCTAGTGCTGTTGGGGAGGAGTTGAACTAATATGACAGGGGGATGGGAACCAATGCAGGGAGACAGAGGGAAACAAAAAGGAGACAAAAGCAAAAGACAGAAAGGAGATGAGGAAAAGTGGAGGGCAGAGAAACCCAAGACAAAAAACAAAAAGGGCCACTGTACAGCAAAATTCTAAAAGGACAAAGGGTGTTCAAAAAACAAGCCTGAAGGCTTTGTGTCTTAATGCAAGGAGTATCCGTAATAAGGTGGATGAATTAACTGTGCAAATAGATGTTAACAAATATGATGTGATTGGGATTACGGAGACGTGGCTCCAGGATGATCAGGGCTGGGAACTCAACATCCAAGGGTATTCAACATTCAGGAAGGATAGAATAAAAGGAAAAGGAGGTGGGGTAGCATTGCTGGTTAAAGAGGAGATTAATGCAATAGTTCGAATGGACATTAGCTTGGATGATGTGGAATCTATATGGGTAGAGCTGCAGAACACAAAAGGGCAAAAAACGTTGGTGGGAGTTGTGTACAGACCTCCAAATAGTAGTAGTGATGTTGGGGAGGGCATCAAACAGGAAATTAGGGGTGCATGCAATAAGGGTGCAGCAATTATAATGGGTGACTTTAATATGCACATAGATTGGGTTAACCAAACTGGAAGCAATATGGTGGAGGAGGATTTCTTGGAGTGCATAAGGGATGGTTTTCTCGACCAATATGTCGAGGAACCAACCAGGGGAGAGGCCATCTTAGACTGGGTGTTGTGTAATGAGAGAGGATTAATTAGCAATCCCGTTGTGCGAGGCCCCTTGGGGAAGAGTGACCATAATATGGTGGAATTCTGCATTAGGATGGAGAATGAAACAGTTAATTCAGAGACCATGGTCCAGAACTTAAAGAAGGGTAACTTTGAAGGTATGAGGTGTGAATTGGCTAGGATTGATTGGCGAATGATACTTAAGGGGTTGACTGTGGATGGGCAATGGCAGACATTTAGAGACCGCATGGATGAACTACAACAATTGCACATTCCTGTCTGTCGTAAAAATAAAAAAGGGAAGGTGGCTCAACCGTGGCTATCAAGGGAAATCAGGCATAGTATTAAAGCCAAGGAAGTGGCATACAAATTGGCCAGAAATAGCAGTGAACCCGGGGACTGGGAGAAATTTAGAACTCAGCAGAGGAGGACAAAGGGTTTGCTTAAGGCAGGGAAAATGGAGTACGAGAAGAAGCTTGCAGGGAACATTAAGGCGGATTGCAAAAGTTTCGATAGATATGTAAAGAGAAAAAGGTTAGTAAGACAAACGTAGGTCCCCTGCAGTCAGAATCAGGGGAAGTCATAACGGGGAACAAAGAAATGGCGGACCAATTGAACAAGTACTTTGGTTCGGTCGGTATTCACTAAGGAGGACACTAACAACCTTCCGGATATAAGAGGGGTCAGAGGGTCTAGTAAGGAGGAAGAACTGAGGGAAATCCTTATTAGTCGGGAAATTGTGTTGGGGAAATTAATGGGATTGAAGGCCGATAAATCCCCAGGGCCTGATGGACTGCATCCCAGAGTACTTAAGGAGGTGGCCTTGGAAATAGCGGATGCATTGACAGTCATTTTCCAACATTTCATTGACTCTGGATCAGTTCCTATGGAGTGGAGGGTAGCCAATGTAACCCCACTTTTTAAAAAAGGAGGGAGAGAGAAAACAGGGAATTATAGACCGGTCAGCCTGACATCGGTAGTGGGTAAGATGATGGAATCAATTATTAAGGATGTCATAGCAGCGCATTTGGAAAGAGGTGACATGATAGGTCCAAGTCAGCATGGATTTGTGAAAGGGAAATCATGCTTGACAAATCTTCTGGAATTTTTTTGAGGATGTTTCCAGTAGAGTGGACAAGGGAGAACCATTTGATGTGGTATATTTGGACTTTCAGAAGGCTTTCGACAAGGTCCCACACAAGAGATTAATGTGCAAAGTTAAAGCACATGGGATTGGGGGTAGTGTGCTGACATGGATTGAGAACTGGTTGTCAGACAGGAAGCAAAGAGTAGGAGTAAATGGGTACTTTTCAGAATGGCAGGCGGTGACTAGTGGGGTACCGCAAGGTTCTGTGCTGGGGCCCCAGCTGTTTACACTGTACATTAATGATTTAGACGAGGGGATTAAATGTAGTATCTCCAAATTTGCGGATGACACTAAGTTAGGTGGCAGTGTGAGCTGCGAGGAGGATGCTATGAGGCTGCAGAGTGACTTGGATAGGTTAGGTGAGTGGGCAAATGCATGGCAGATTAAGTATAATGTGGATAAATGTGAGGTTATCCACTTTGGTGGTAAAAACAGAGAGACAGACTATTATCTGAATGGTGACAGATTAGGAAAAGGGGAGATGCAACGAGACCTGGGTGTCATGGTACATCAGTCATTGAAGGTTGGCATGCAAGTACAGCAGGCGGTTAAGAAAGCAAATGGCATGTTGGCCTTCATAGCGAGGGGATTTGAGTACAGGGGCAGGGAGGTGTTGCTACAGTTGTACAGGGCCTTGGTGAGGCCACACCTGGAGTATTGTGTACAGTTTTGGTCTCCTAACCTAAGGAAGGACATTCTTGCTATTGAGGGAGTGCAGCGAAGGTTCACCAGACTGATTCCCGGGATGGTGGGACTGACCTATCAAGAAAGACTGGATCAACTGGGCTTGTATTCACTGGAGTTCAGAAGAATGAGAGGGGACCTCATAGAAACGTTTAAAATTCTGATGGGTTTAGACAGGTTAGATGCAGGAAGAATGTTCCCAATGTTGGGGAAGTCCAGAACCAGGGGTCACAGTCTAAGGATAAGGGGTAAGCCATTTAAGACCGAGATGAGGAGGAACTTCTTCACCCAGAGAGTGGTGAACCTGTGGAATTCTCTACCACAGAAAGATGTTGAGGCCAATTCACTAAATATATTCAAAAAGGAGTTAGATGCAGTCCTTACTACTAAGTAATCAAGGGGTATGGTGAGAAAGCAGGAATGGAGTACTGAAGTTGCATGTTCAGCCATGAACTCATTGAATGGCGATGCAGGCTCAAAGGGCCGAATGGCCTCCTCCTGCACCTATTTTCTATGTTTCTATGATTGAAATAATTAACCTGTGCATTGAAGTGAAAATTCAAAAAAATTGTTTTATAAAGTGAAGCTTTTTATGTTCTCTATACCCTGCCCTCCCTCCACCCCACCCCCGCCAAAAAAGACCGATTGGAATATTTACTGTATCACCATTTAGAAAATGCAATTACTCATATTGCCATCAAAGTAAATCTGAAGCTATGAGTACAAATAGTACTGAAAATAAGTGTTTTGCACTTTTCACTCAAAAAAAAAAATCTGATCTGTTAACTTTCTTTTGCTTTTAGAGATTGATCAAAGCTAAATAGCTATCCCAAGTCTCTGGTTTTACAATTATATAATTATTTGTTAAAACTGAGATGGCAGCAAATATAGCAGTACAGTGTACTGCAGATGGAAGTCAAGACTAAGTACAGTGTTCAGATCAAGTAGGGCAAGAGGGTGGTGATAATTGGATGCAGACAGAGGGCATTGTAAGAGGGACAAAGCGAGGGAGAAAAGGAGTTGGACACATGGAGGTGAGGCGGTAATGGAGATGATGGGGACAAGGGGGAGCAAAAGCCCTGATTTTTGATCTGAGTTGCAGTTAGTGCACTGTTCTAACAGTCAACAGGCTGGTTCTATGTGTGTGTGAGAGAGAGGGCGGGGAAATGAATTTCTCTTCCCTCCATCAGTCCCCAAGGGTACAACTTTGCTCTTGCATTGGTGGGGGAAGGAGGATTGCAACTCAGAGGGCGGGTTGTGTAATTGCTGTGTAAAAAGTTTATAAATGCAGATGTAGGAATTATAATACAACTTGGACCTCCCTTATCTGCGACTCCTTTATCCGGCACCACCCCTCGTCCGGCATGATTCTGGTGGCCGGGGCGCATGCGCAGAACGCGGCCGACCTCCACCCCGAGTTTGGGGTCGTGCCGACACTCGGCCCGCCGACACTCTGCCTGCCAGGGGCCGCACCGAGTTGCCAATCGGCCCGCCGACGCTTTGCGGTCCGCCAATGCTTCCGGCCCCATCCCGGGGCACTGACCTCATCCCCTCCAACCCTCCCTGATCTTGGGCCACCTTGCCCCCCCCACCCCCCTCCTCGGGCTGACCTCTCTTTATCCAGCAAAATCCCTTTTACGGCACAGGCCAGGTCCCGAGGGTGTAAACAGTTGGCACAAAGTGTGTGCTGCCTCTTTAGGCCTTCACTGAGTGTTGCAATGTTGCTTATGCATCCAGTATTGCTTAATAAGAAATGGTACTTTTCTACTAATATTCTATGTGTGAATAGGAAAAGATCAGTGAAGGTGAGATACAGGAGGGGTGAGGAGGTGGTGGCGGGGGAGTGGAAAACAACAGTTAAGTTGCATCTCCAGCAATGCTCAGTGGCTGCAAATTGAAAAGCCACCAGCGCCACACACCAGATGGCTTGTTTTCCAATCCCCTTCCCTCTTTCATAAGAACATTGGATGTGGTTCCCATTTTGGGATACTTTAATGATTGGCAATACCCAATACAGCACTCAAGTTGTTTGACTGCTGTCTACTGTAAGGTGCCTTTGCCACTTAAGTCCACATATTGCAATGGTAATAGAAGTAACAAGGTCAGTATATTAAAGAGGATTGGTTAACACTTCAGCAGAATTTGTTATCTGTTCTGATGAAGCATCCTGCCTGTAGCATTTCCGCCTTTTTCAGGTGCTGACTGATATGCTGTACATGTAGAACATTTTCTGTTCTTATTTCAGATTTTCAGATTGCGTTTACATCTCTATTTTAATGGCAGTAAAACTGGCTAATTTTCAGATGTACTTGGTTATATCTGGAAATACCAACTGCATTTTTATATTAACTTTTCTAAAGTTTCCTATTCTATTACATTGACATTCAGTACTAATAACATCATAATGAGAAATAATTATTTTCTGCAACTCTTAATTTAAAAACAGTAGCATTCCCCTTTCACTTTAAGTTATAGTTTGCCATGTATACTTCACAGAAGTGTCATAGTGGCCTAGGATTCTCAAAATAAATTAATAGTTCTAATTTATTTTTAAATTTCACGAGTGCATCAATTTTTTTCCATTATGTTTGATGTTCATTAATCATTTATGTCTAGGATTGCCAAGAACAAAGGCACAGAAACTGGAACAAAACTAAATAAAAGAAAATATGCATTTGAAACATAAATTGCAAATGATTCATTTTCGGTATCCAACTGACTGCCACAGAAGTTCAACTTGCACACCTCGTCACTCCCTGAGCTCCTGTGACAGTTTGTGTTGGAAGAGCTCCTTTTTCATGAGTACTCTTTTTTGAAAAAAAATCTGTTCATGTTCAGTTGTTCTTGTAAATGCTTAATTTAATGGAAAGCCGAATGTAATTTAACAAAAAATAAGTTGGACTTAAACATTATCTACAATTGTGCCAAAAATTAAAATTGTACCGGGGGTGGGTGGGAGTTGGAATTCCCAAAATGTTCTTGTTCTTCTTAATTGCTATAAAAAATAAAAACAAAACATACTATGAAACTGCAGATAGGGAAATAAATGGTTTAGAAGCTTTTATTCTTAAGATTTTCATCACACATAAAGCTTCTTTTAAGCCCTGTCCAGATGGGATCAGAAAACAAATGACGTGAGCTCAGCAGAAAAGTCAAGAAATCATATCTTCAGGCCATTTAAATAATTTTTTCATATTTTTGTCCCTCTTAGTGAGCCTCTTGCACAGTTGGTGATCGAAGTGCTCTCGGCTAGCAATTTTCATGGCTTCAAAATAATGTGCATCCTATGGGGCTTGGTGTTCTTAAGGCCTGTTCATCAAGATTTCACTCGCCAATTTGTGCCAGTGGATTTTAAAATCTGCCGTCTGTTGTCTTTTTTTTGGAATGTGGAAATGAAACTGTTTCTAGATACATACCTAACATCTCAATTAATGCCTCATTTCAGAAGGCCAAGTTTTAGATTTTGAGTGGGTTGTGCTGAACTGAGGTGTGAAAACAAGAAGTAATTTTACCCCACTTGTCCGTGGATAAATTAAAGGTATCCATAAATTATCAGGAAAACAAAGCTCAGAAATTCCAGCCATTATCCCACCCTAAGTAACACCCCTTTCCCACCTTGTCTGTTATTGTACTTGTCATGTTTTGGTCTTTTTGGCTGTGCCACTATTGGGGGAAACTTGGTGTAGTATATGTTGAAAATGGGACTCTTGATTTAAACTTAACTTTTGAGCTTCAATTCACAAGGCAGTAGGACTGGGAGATGCAGATTAGCATTTAGGCAGGGTGTCTGAAGTAGCATGCTTCGTACAATGAAAGTTAATTTGGGCATTTCAGCGATTATTCACTGCTAATCTGGTTGAGATGACTCTATTTGAGCTCAGCAGGGGTAGTTGTAAAAGTACTCTGGTGAGACAATTACCAAAAAGGAGAGGAATACTCCGGCCAGAAATTTCCCATTGCCGAGCATGTGGGTTTGGGGGCAGTTCGGCAGTTAAATTCGCAGAAATTGACAGCGCGTTGGGAACCCGTCAACTTCCGCATTTAACTCCGGCGCATTTGGAGGCGCGCCACGGACCAGCTTCAACTACTTAAATGCTTGCTGAGAGACCCTTAAGAGGGTTTTTTAATAGCAGCTTTTGGCTTTAACTTGGGGAGCACGGGAATCCCGCACCTCGGGAGCCTCGCCTGTGAAGGGGAGATGGAAGCACAGTGGTCATTGTGTGAGTCCATTAATTAAGAACTGGGAAAATGCATAAAATACTTCCACATTACTCGTGATCACTTGGCTAAGGAAAGACTCTTGCTGGTTCTAGTTTGTGCGGAGATTTAGCTGTCAACAGTTTGCAGGTCATTTCTGCAACCTCGGAAGCCACTCACTTCATTGCTAGTTACTCTCACAACATTGAGGGATTGGGCCTTTGATCTCCACTTTACCTGCCATCTATTTACCACCTCTGTACCAAAGGAAACAACCCCAGCCTATCCAATCTTTCCTCGTAGCTAAAATTTTCTGATCCTGGCAACATCCTCGTAAATCTCCACTGCACCCTCTCTGGTGCAATCACATCTTTTCTCTAATGTGGTGACCAGCACTGTACGCATTACTCAAGCTGTCACCTAACTAGTGTTGTACACAGTTCTAGCATAACTTCCCTGCTTTTATATTTTATGCCTCGACTAATAAGGGAACGCATTCTGTGTATGCCTTTTTAACTACCTTATCGATCGCTCCTGCTACCTTTAAGGATCTGTGGACATACATTCCAAGATCGTCCACACCTCTCCGTATCCTCCTATTTATTGTGTATTCCCTTGCCTTGATGCCTCTCCCCAAATACATTACCTCACACTTTTCTGGATTGAATTCCATTTTCCAATTTTCTTCCCAACTGACCAGTTCATCGATATCTTCCTGCAGTTTAAAGCTTTCCTCCTCACTGTCAAGCACACGGCCAATTTTTGTATCATCTGCAAATTTCTTTATCATGCCCCCTACATTCAAGTCTAAGTCATTTATATATACTACAAAAAGCAAGGGACCGAGTACTGAGCCCTGTGGAACCCCATTGGAAACAGCCTTCCAGTCGCAAAAACACCCTTCAACATTTACCGTTTACTTCCTACCACTGAGCCAATTTTGGATCCAATTTGTCACTCTCCCTTGGATCCTTTGGGCTTTTGCTTTTTTGATCAGTCTGCCATGTAAGACCTTGTCAAAAGCCTTACTAAAATCCATATAGATTACATCAAATATTTGAAGGGGAGAAATTTGCAGGGCTATGGGGAAAGAGTGGGAAGTGGGGCTAATTTGATAGCTCTTTCAAAGAGGCTCGGTGCGCCGAATGGCCTCATCCTGTGCTGTAAAATTCTATGAATGTCAATTCTCAGCCCTCTCAAGTAACGTAAAAGATCCTGTGGCACTATTTCGAAGAAGAGCAGGGTAGTTTTCCCCGGTATCCTGGCCAACATTTATCTTCAATCAACATAACAAAAAACAGATGATCTGGTCATTATCACAATGCTGTTTGTGGGAGCTTGCTCTGTGCAAATTGGCTGCTGCGTTTCCCACATTACAACAGTGACCACACTCCAAAAGTACTTCATTGGCTGTAAAGTGCTTTGAGACGTCTCATGGTCGTGAAAGGCGCTGTATAAATGCAAGTCTTTCTTTCATTATATCAGCATAGGTGCCGCTGATGCTGTCTCACCTTTGATCTCAGAATTGGACCAACAGGAGCCCTAGCACCAACACCAGCCACACCAACAGTAGCAGCCACAACACCAGCAGCCGCCTTCTCAACAACCTGCACAGGAGAGAGAGGGGGTCAGCACAGGGCTGCACTGTGCTGGAGGCAATGCCCCCAACATGGAATATACAGACAGAGGAGGAGCTTCCTGGACATGTCTGAGCAGCAGTGCTTCAGGAGGCTCAGGCTCTTGCACCAGGTCATTGCAGATATTGTAGCTTGCTGGAACAAGACTTGCTGCCCAGCGGACCTGGTGGATGCTCCATACCAGTCGTTGTCAAAGTCACCACCACCATCAACTCCTTCGCCTCAAGCTCCTTCCAGGGATCTGCAGCAGACATTTGCAGGATCTTGCAGTTGGCTGCCCACAGATGCATCACCCAGCTGACCGATGCCATGTCTGACAAGTCAGCCAATTATGTCGACTTTGCCACTGATGAAGCCAGTGATACTGAGCGGATGCTCGGCTTTGAGGCTCTTGCTGGCTTCCCACAGGTGCAGGGCATCACCAACTGCACACATATGGCCATCAATGCACCCCCTCATCTTTCGTGCTTCAGCTCTTCACACCTCCAAACTGACATACCGGCTGGCTGCTTGGAGACGAGGGGGCCAAAATTGCCCACCGCCCGACATGGGGCACACCCTCCGTTTTTTAATAGTTTTTCTCTGCCACAGCCCATGTGGCGAAGATTCCATCAATATTTGGCTCTTGGAAGTTTTTTCTTGGTTGGGGCGGAAGTGCCACAACGTCTCTCCTCTTCAGTTAAAAAGGAGGGCCGCTGCGAGCTCTGCATACTTTTAAGTTGGGTCCACTGGGCCACCAGGGAGGGTTTCGGCTGGGCCAGAGCCTGACACCCAAGAGTGGGTGCCAGGCTGCCTGTTGGCAGCCCGGTTAAACCCTGGGGCATAATTGTCGGGCCGACCTGGCAGTCGGCCAACAAAAAAAAATAATATGGCGGCCGCGGCAGTGCGCGCTCCCCTTTTAAGCGCGGCCGTGCCGCTATGCCACAGAGTGCACCGACACAAAAAACTGTGGTGGCGGGGCCGCTCCCGCGGGGCAATACCGGGAAAGGGGCTATTTTCTGAGGGACAATTTTGTGAGGGGGGTCCCTTCCAATCGATAAGGGACCGGCGCGTGTACACCGCGGCGAGAAAACAGGCGGAGCAGTCCCGGGCACCGCTCCAAAACTCACGAAGGGCAGTTTACAAAATGGCGACCCCTCCGTGGAGAGTCGGCGGCCGAATTGGAGCTGCAGGAGGAGCAAGGCGCAGAGCGCGCAGTCTCTTCGGAGGAGGAGTGGGTGGAAGACGAGGAGGAAGTTGAGGTAGAGATGGCACCACCAGTGGTGCACATTGCTGCCCGGAAGGCCAGGGATGGCCTCATCATGCACCCATATTGCTGTCACATGCTGTACTAAAGTTTCCCATCCCCCCCCCCACACACACCATCAACAACACCATAAAGCATCACAACATTGACCAATCCATTCCTGTTACCCAAACCCCCATTGCTCGAGATTAAGTAATGTCTCTCCAAATGACAAAATCACTTCCCAAGTAGCAGGCAAAAATGGACAAGACCAGAAAGTGGTGCAAAGAAATACATTTATCTGTGTCATAAAAATAACTGAAACTTATAACTAACATTTTTTCATACCCCTGTGAGTATAATCTTGTGCATCTAGGATTGTGTCTTTTTTACTTTTCTGAGGTGCAACTCTTCCGACTTCAGCAGAGGTAGAGGCAGGCTGTTCACATTGCTGCTGCAACTGCTCAGACACTTTTGGTGGACGTCCTCTCGGATTTGGAGCCTGTGAGGGCTCCTCCAAAGACTCTTGTGCAGGGGCAGATTTGGTCATCAGGATCCGAGGCAGCATGTGGGCTCTGACTGAGGGAGAGGCAACGGGGAAGAAGTGGGAGTACTTTGAGAAGAGCCCTCGCTTCCATGTCCCATCTCACCATCATCCCTCTTTTGGGCCACCCGCAATTTCCTGCTACCAAGGAGCTGGAGAGCACCTTGCTGCACAGCAGTGGGATGATGAACACCCAAGTCTACATTTATATCCCTCCTAGAGATGAGATCTAGGAGCACCTGCCATCTGTTGTCCACAGCAAGCATGTGCTCACGTGACTGGCTCATTTGCTGCTCCATGCAGTTGGCCATCCTTTCCATGGAACGGCACACCATTGTCATTGCCTGCGACATGGTGGTGCTCATATTGGAACTGGACTCCACCATTCTCTGCACACTTGCAGACATTCCTGCTGCAACAGCTGCCAGAGCCTCATACAAGTGTTGCCGCCCTTCCAAGATCACCCTCTTTCTCGATGGCCCCTGAGGCTCAGCATCTGCAGGCAGCTCAACAGAGCTTGGAGTGACCTGCGAGGAGTCTCCACTGCGATCCCTTTCAACACCATCTGCTCTTGCTCACTTGTGATGTGCGAGACACAAGGTGACAACACTACTCCATCTCGCACAGGACCCGCCAAGGTATGCGTATGTGCGCTGGTGCTGGCTGCGCTTGGGGCTGTTGCCGGTGCGACCTCAGAGGCTGGAGCTTCCTCTAGGAGTCATCACCCTCCTGCGGCTGGACTGTGGGGGCGGGGGGTGGGGTTGGGTGGCACTTGATGGATCTGTGGGAGAGTAAAGAGATAAGAGTTACATTAAGAATGGATAACGTTACCATTATGCACATGATGACATTTCAATAGCTGCTGGCATCAGTTACCATATGAGCGACTGCTGTATGCCATGTGGCTGTATGAGATGTAATTCTGTCACCAGGTTGCTGGGGTGCACCCGCTCTCTCTGTCTCCCACTGCCAGCAGCTCTTCAACTCACAATACCGCCAGGGCCGCCTCCTCTGCTGGAGTGAATTGAGTGAAGGATGGAGAGCCACCTCCGGTTCTCTGCCTCGCCCTATTGTTGTGGGCTCTCCTCTCCTACAAGGAGGGAAAGAAGAGAACTTTGAGTGAGAGTGATGGAATGAGTGTAAGGAATGGATGGATTACGTCTGTAGAGGGTGACTGAGGGAATGGCATGATATTGCCAAATGGCCTCCTTCTGTGTTGTTACTTGCTATGATTGCATTAGGATAAGGGTGAGTGTCAGGGGTGGTTAGTCAGATGGGGATGTGGTGACAGACACATCAGGATGAAGGTGAGTGTGGCATTCCTTTCCTGACCTCATCAGATTATTGAATCTTTTTCTGCACTGGATCTATGGCCTTCTGACAACATTCTTGCTGCTGACCGCCTGTGATCTCCAACCATGTCCTTTTGGTGTCGTTGGCTGGTCTTTTGCGCCTATCGCCAGGGAAGAAGACTTCCCTGTGTGCTCTCACTGCCTGCACCAGAACATCGAGGGAGGCATCTTGGTGTGACCCTTCACCTTTGTGTATCCATGACCCACACTTTTATCAGCTTTGTAACACTACTCACACCTCTGGAAATCATCTTGAACATTCCTTCATCAACCTTCAAATCAGATGTGTGCAAGGCTGCTTTTAATATTAGTGCTGGAAACGAGTCATCGATAACATCAGATCCTCTCCATTTCATTGGGCTGGCAAACGTGCATTAATGGTTTAATTGGGGCTGTTAAGTAAAAGTCGCAGTGAAGAATGCGCGGCTCACATCATCGGGTTCCCAACCTGCTACGCACGCACGCAGCCTGGCTCCAAGATAAAGATTCCGGCTCCCATGTTTAGAGTCGAGCCTAACAAAGGTAGCAAGGAGGTTGGTCTTGGTCTGAGCGGGGAATTAAGATGTAGTGATCAGTTTTCCCAGCTTGAAGCTGACCCAAAAACAAATGAAATGAAATGTGAATGTTCCATCTGTTATTGTGGATAACACACTCTACTGCAGTTTTAACCATTATACTAATAAAGCTCATGTTTAACTTTGAAGAAAATAAAAGAAAGACTTGCATTTATATATCGCCTTTTACGACATCCATGCATTACAGCCATGAACTAAGTGTCGTTACAGTGGTGATGTAGGAATTATAGCAGCCAATTTTGCATACAGCAAGCTCCCACAAACAGCAATGTGATAACTGACCAGATTGTCTCTTTTAATGACATTGGTTGAGTGGTAAATATTGGCCAGGGCACCGGGGAGAACTTCACTGCTGTTCTTCAAAATAGTGCCTTGGAGTCTTTTACATCCAACTGAGTCAGTTTAACATCTCATCTGAAAGACGGCACCTCCGACAGTGCAGCACTCCCTCAGCACTGCACTGGAGTGTTGGCCTAGATTTTTGTGCTCAAGTCTCGAGTAGGGCTTGAACCCACAACCTTCTGACAGAGGTGAGAGTGCTACCCTCAGAGCAGCGGCTGATGCATAATTTCTACACAGCATTAAAGTAGGTTATCGCTCTGCCTTTATTTGTGCACTGTCAATTAAATTATTCCACACTTTAATCCCAGAGCTCCAAATGCATACATGAAAATAGAGTCAATATTTCAAACCCAGTGTCCACAGCTGGCAAAACAACGTCCTGCACTTGGCAAGGTCATCCCATAAGCACTGCGGCAAAGCTCTGCTGTTTGTTCTGACCATGAGTTGCTACATAGGAAGGGCCCCTCAATCCATGGGACAGTATGAGATTGTATTTTGTGGAAGTTCTGGATTTGAAATCTGAAGATGATGAGTGTAATTTCTATCAGTCAGTGATTCTTTTCCATAGAATCTCAGCGGGGGAGAGAAAACCTTTCGAACCTGTGACTGCCAGGAACCCATTCTGCATGGCTGCGACCTTCTGCCTCCCAACCTCCCACTCCCACCCACCAGCCAGCCAGCGGATCTGGCTGGGTTTGGGCGGGTGTCCGAGAACATTTATGGAAATGAGGCCCAGCGTTAAGAATGGCCAGGCTCCCGGACCACCCCAGGTGCTATGCAGGTCACGCACACTGTACACCAACCTGTAAGCCTGTGCTTATTGGTATCCACTCTTGAAGCAGTAGATGCGACTCTTATGTGCAATATTTGGTTATTTTGAATATTTTATGTTGTAAATGCTACAGGAGCATGTCCTTTTCGTGTTTGACTTACATTTTCTAGCAGTGTTTCAGCTAAATATTTCTGTTCATTTTTAGAGAATAGTCAAGAGGCTGGCAACCTCCCAAGGGCGCTGAAGAAATCTTTATGTCCTCGAGGAAAGTATTAACAAAACTTCTGTGCTCATAATTTTTGATAACAGAGACTAACTGATATATAAACATAGATCATTAAAATATCATGGGTACAGAAAATAATCAAAAATGCTAATGGAATGCCGGCCTTTATATCTAGAGGACTAGAATAGAAGGGGGTAGAGGTTATGGGAGTCAAGTTTCAGCCTGAGTTGCTCCTATTTTTTTGGAGCAACTAGTTTAGAATGGAGTATCTTAGAAATTGCAATTCTCGGCATTTAGTTTGCTCCAGTTCTAGTAAGTTAGAACAGAACAGATTTTTTTTTCCAAAAGGGGTCGTGTCCAGCCACTTGCGCCTGTTTTGCAAGTTTAGGCAGCGAAAACTTACTCCAAACTAACTTAGAATGTAGTAAGTGTAGGTTTTTGTACGCTCAGAAAAACCTTGCCTACACTTAAAAAATCAGGCATAAGGAAGAGAGATGGGGGGGGGGAGGGGTGGGTGAAGGGATGTTTACAAACATGAAACATATCACTTTTACAAATAAGGAGCCATGATCAATAATAAATAAATCAATAAATCAATCAAAAAAATTAAAAAATAAAATAAAAAAATAAAAATCAATAAACAACAAATTACATTTCTACTCACTGAATGCAGCACCGGGAGCTCTCCAACAGCTTGCTGGGACGGACCCCCTCCAGTGTGTGTCTCTCTCTCTCTCTCTCTCTCTCTCTCTCTCTCTGGGGGGGGGGGGGGGTAGGGGGAGAGAAGGGGTAGGGGGAGGAGATGGGGGGGGTGGGGGGAGGAGGTGGGGGGAGGAGAGGCTGAACGGGCCCGGCCGACGAGAGGAAGCCGGGCCTAAGACTTCGGGCGGGCCCCGCTGAAGACGTGGAGAGGGGGGAAGGGGGAGTGGAGTAGACCGGACCTGAGGGGGTGGGGGGAGCAGGAGCTGGGTGGGAGGGGAGCGGCAGGCAGCGGAGCAGGAGCTGAATGGTTGGGGGGGGGGGGGGGTGCGGGGTTGTGGGAGAGAGCCAGACCAGGAGTGGGAGCTGGGGGGGGGTGGTGCGGGAGCGAGCCAGACTTGAAGGGTGCAGGAGAGAACCAGACCGGGAACAAAAGCTGAGGGGGGCTGGGTGCGGGAGAGAGCAGAGCTGGAGGGGGGGTTGGGGGGAGTGGGACCTGAACGGCCAGGGGGTGGGGGAAGCCGGAGCCGGAGCTCAAGGAGGGAGATCCAGTCCTATCTTCGCCGTCCCAGTGAGCCCATTCGGCAGGGCTAGGGGCGTCGTGCCTTGGGCACCTGGAGCTACTGCACATGCGCGCACACTGTAGCGCGCGTGTGCAGAGGTCCCGGCACCTGGCTCCGTCCCCCCACAGCTTGTGCTGTGCTGCGCTGAGGGCCAGGACCCATCTGAGGGAGAGTGAGAATACCGAGGTAAGTTTTCGGCGCGGTTTTGAACGCGGAAATGACGCGTGGCTCGCGGGGCTCCGCCGTTTTAGGCGTGGCCCGAAACTTGATCCCTATGCTACAGATATACAAAGCCCTGGTTAGACCAAAGGTCTGGCAAAGCAAGCTGCCTTTCATTTCACTCGCATTGTCTCAAAAATAACTTCAATAACAGTTGCTTGAGAGTTCTGCATAGCTAACAAGTAACTTACTGATGGAATCATATCCAATACAGTGCACTAAATACTTTCTACTGTTCTTAAATTATTCTTTTGTAATTTCCACAGCAGAATCTCAGAATACCACGTATGCCCTCTGATGCTCTTAAGTTTTCTACTCCATTGTTTCAAAGTACAGACAGCACTCCAGTCACAGTTCAGTCATACTATAATTTCTTGGTAAAAGCATCCCATTTTTTTGATTTAAAAAAAAAACTGTAGGAATGCTGCATAGTGTATAAAACAGATGGCAGGGGACAGATTCTCAAGGTGTATGTGGTCCCTTTTTGGTTTTGGCTAGTGGCACATATTGTATCAATACAAAACCAGCTTGAGATCATGCACACTGTGATGCATCTTCAGCCATCCATTGTTCTTGAGCTGGTGCCTTTTTATATCACCTGCCTTGCTTTTGAATTAATTTAGACAATTGGAGATATTTTGAGAAACCAATAAATATAAAATGAAGATAAAATAAATTCAATTAATCGACTGAATAGCATTCCTGTAACAATATAAAGATGAGTTCAATAGTAATTTCTAGACCTGTACATTCCTATGTTCATGGATGAGACTGGTAGCTTCCGAGAAAATTAACCATTGAAATAACTCGCCCAAATGCAAGCTAGGCTGGGATATCTTAATAGGCACAAATTAGGTGGTTTGTCCTAGTAAATCACTGCTTTTTAACTTCTCTTACAACATGCCTACATCTGGGTAATTTTAAATTATGGGATCCATTTATAATTTATTAAAGTATACACTTACCATTGGTACTTGTAGCTTTTACGCTTAAATATTTACGATTCTGTGTTTGTATGTTGCTATTTCCAGCTGATGAATTAACATTGGGGCTATCTCTCTCCCCTCTGCAACTCCATCCCATTACCTGCTCGCCTCCTTCTCCGTTGGAGCTCATCTCTTGAGTGTCTTGTCTTCATGCTGGATTCCTAGCACTGAATTCTTTACAAACATTTAAAGTGATTCTATTATACAAATGTACAGTATTAATTCTTTTAGGTGTTTTAGCAAGCTGACAGCTGATTTTTGCCCATGTGCTCTTACAGACTGAATTTTTATATCTTTCATTCACATTGGTGTGGATGGTGCAATTTAATCTTCCAAGGGGGACTGTTCATGTGATCACAGGAAAGACATAAAAGCATATCCTCCAACTAGCTGAGCAATGCCACGGGAAATCGGGTAAAATATTAAAGTTTTGCATATAGCATGTAGTTCCTTCAAGTATCACATTTACTTCCTCTAACACTTTCCCCCTCACGTTTTGTTGATTGGCTTAAAGTAAAATCACAGCAAGATATAACTGAAGAGGGGAAGAATGTATAAATCAAAAGCAAGGAAAGTGGATAGAAAATCCGATCAAAATGCTTTTTTGTGTTTGGCCCTTGTACAAACTCCATTCCCAAGCCCCTCCCTGACCACTGCCTCAAGCTCAACCAGACTGTTCGCAGCTTTGTCGTCCTATTTGACCCTGAGCTGAACTTCTGATCCTATATCCTCTCCATCATCAAGACCTCCATAATATTGTTTACCTCGGTCCCTGTCTCAGCCCATCTGCTGCTGAAACTCATCTATGCTTTTATAGCCTCCAGACTCAACTATTCCAATACTCTGCTGGCCAGCCAGCCTCCTATCTTCTATCCTTCATATAATTATGCTCATCCAAAACTCTGCTGCCTTTATCCTAACGCATTAAGCGCCATTCACTCATCATCCTAGTGCTCGCTGACCTCCACATGCTCCAGTGAAGTGTCTTTTACTATGTTAAAGGTGCTATATAAATGCAAGTTGCTGTTGAGATAGAGAGAGACACTGTTCCATTTTACACTTAATTACTATTTACATCAGATGTGACATACTAATTAATTGCTGCTAAATAGAAAATACCAGAAACTCTAAGGTAATCTTTATAGTCACTTGATAACTCAATTCACTATATTTTAAGGTTTTATCTGAAAATATTTTGAGCCTTCTATTTCAGGTAAATAATGTATTCTCAGGTAATTCTTGAAGTGTTTATGACTAACAGGATGTCTAGACACGATGAAAGGTATTGATTGCAAATTCCAGCCTCCCCACACAGTTTCCAACAGATGCAAAAATTGATGTTTGAATTTTGCTGGCTGAAAATAAATATATTATTAAATTAGTATTTACAATTGCAGAGACACTGTGTAATCTGTATTTATTTACGTAACTGTGATGCATATTTAAATAAGGAAAACTCTATTTTTCGATTGAATTCTTCCAAATGAACAATAGATGAACATTTTCCTTGAGCTCCTTTTATAGATTAATTCTAATTTCTTGTTATCGTGAACACAATGTGTTATCATTTAATTGAATTTTGTGATTAATGTGCTCCAGGATGCCTGCCGGTCTCGTTGCTAGCGATACTTCAGCAGCACACTCCTCAAAACATTGATTTGAAACCTTATTTATATTAGTGACTGAGCTGAATAAACACAAATTTGGCTACCATTTACAACTATTAATGCTGAAAGTCCAGAAAAGCTTACTGTTTGAATTTCCACCATGGTGGGGTTCTGAGTTTTCAAATTTTGCTTTTCCATGACTATAAATGGTGACGCCAATAAAAACAAAGGCAGCAATGCCTAAAACAATGTCCCAGCTGCCTGTTTCAAGCTCTCCTTTATTGTACCAGCAGTGCAGTTGTTTCACAATCACCAGGACTGTGTTGGCTCTACAGTAAACTTGGTTTTCCCCATTCTGCAACAGTCCATTGTTCAACAGCATTGCTCAGCAAATGGCTGCTCTGGCACTCCCAGCTGTTTAAATGGCTCATAATTACATTTCACAGCTAATGGTCAGGGGGTGGGGCAGGAAATCGGGTCGGGAGCTTTTGGACAACGGGGGTGCCAAAGGAACGGTCCTCGGCATGAAGGGTACCAAAGGAAACGGTCCTGGGGAAGGGATTTGGCGGCTGATGCCAGCACGAAGCAGGAGAGGCAAGACCGAGGCTGGGGAGGCCTAAGGACTCCTTGTGGGGTCTGGGGGGAGCACTCCTGCTCCTCCTGGCCCACAAGGATTTCCCACGTCATTTTTCAAAACTTACCTTGGCCTCCTCTGGCCAGTCAGCACCTCCCACTTCAGTTTGGCTTCCCCTTGACTCAACGTTAAAATCACATTGCGGCACCGATCTTCGGGCCGCTACCTTTGAATTTAAATTAGTTAGGTCCTTGCCTGCTTGTGATGAGAGCCTCAGTCGAATTGAAAGTTAGCGAAGATGAAATGGTGCCAGGTGGAAAGGCAATTCCCTTGGGCTGGTAAGTGGAAGTGGCCTAATATTAACCCCACCAACGCACCATTCTCACTAGGTGAGGGGGATTAAAATCGAGGCTAAGATTATTGACCCTCTTGAACAACGCATCTTTGATCTTGATGCGTCTATGGACAACAAACTAGCTGACTACAGATGTTCACAGTACTAGCCTGGAAGTAGCCAGACATGAAATATTGAGGGCCAAGGCCACTGGCAGTGCTCTATGGCTGTTAGATGTTATCTGCAAGTCTACCTGAAGAAGATACATCACTTTGTGACGATCACTAGGCCAGGTTAATGATACCTCTTCCATCATTCTCCAGTAGCTGTGCTTGGCACAGTATGGCCGGGATTTCGCCAACAGAGGCGAGTTTGATGCGGGCGGCATGGGTGCAGCATGGGAAACCCGCACCGAAGTGCAGTCCGCCTTCTCCCTTCAATCTTCCATGGCTACGTCCTACGGGTTTGCTGGCCTTTTAACTGGAAGCGGGTCTGATGATGTCATCTGATGCCGCGTCATCAGCTGATTTGCTTAAAGGGACCATGGCCAACTTTTTTTTTTACAGTTCATTTTTCAGTCTTTTGCATTATTGAGCTACTGCAAACACTGACAAACACTGCAGAAAGGTGCATGGCTGCACCCAGGCTCTCCCAAGACTCCTTCCAGATGCTTATGGAGGCAGTCACAGCACGCAAGAAGGTTCTCTTTTATTTCAATGTACAGAAGAGACCTCTCTAGGAGACCAACGCAGCCTGGTTGCACATTGCACATGAGGGATGCCGTCCAGAGGATCAGACTGCAGTGGCGCAAATCTTTCAATGATTACAGTAGGTCACGAAATGTTACTGCAAAGCCACACTCAGCCTCATCCTGCTCTGCCACTCATTACATCCCCATCACTCTGCCTTCCCTACCCTACTCCTGCACATCCTTACTCACACCAACTTACCTTGCACCTCCACCCATCCCCCTCTCTGTTTATCTACATTATCAGTTCCCCTTTTCACTATCCACCCCTCACACTTGCCCAGTCCATTGTTCAATCATACCAATTAACAACACATCAGGATAGGCACTTGGGTCCTTTAGCCAATGTTCATGTATAGTTAATGTTGATGAGTTGTCAAACATTGAAATCTTTATTTTCAGGACTTTGCATTCTTGGACAGATTTTGGAAATGGCTTAGTGAGTTGCAGTGAATGGTGAGACATAAGGGTACCCCCCACAATGGTGAGTATAAAAGGGATGGGTTTGGCATTGTAGACATGCTTTATGGAGCTGGTGTGGGGTCCTTCCAACCTGGCGCATCATGTGGCAGCCAGGATGTACAGCATGAAGTGAAATAAATGTGGCCATGGTGAGGCCATGTAGTCGAGTGCTGATGCCCTCTGTACTATGCAGCATCAGGAGATTGCAGAAAAGGTTTCTGTTGGTAGTGATGCTGGTGTGTTTACTGATATTGGTGTTGGGGTTGATCGTAGTGGGATTCTAAGGACCAAGGTGAGATATTTTCAAGGGAATAGATGGCAGGTGAGGTTGAGATGGCAGGTGAGGTTGAGATGGCAGAAGCGCCCTGTCACTGTTGAGAGGTTGTTCCAAGGAGGTGACCGTGAATAGAGAGTTCACTGCATACAGCACAAAAGTCTCTTTCAAAACCTGAAGACTTTAGTTTCTGCTTATATACCACTTCTGCAGTTGTCAACTAGCCAAAGCAATGAAGAGTCACTGAGAACCCAATTCTACTTTCCTGACGTGAAACCTAAGGGATGGCAAAGCCGCCAAAAGTTGGTAAAATTGTAAGTGGCTGCTTTTAAGCCTCTCAACTAGCATTTAAGTACCTTTTAATGATGATAAATACCTGTCCTGCCGCTTACTGTCGGGTCTGCTATCTGAATGCAGATATGACAGCTGAGAAACTCACACGGAAGCAGGTTCAGAGTGGGATCCCGACCTGCTGTCAATCAGGGCCATTTTGACAGCGGACCCATCTCCAAACCTGGACTCGCAGGCCGATATGTTTTATGTACTGATTTGACCTGACGTTATTCACTTGTGTGCCCATATGACATGAGCGGCTCTTTCCTGCTCTTGCTGATTCTCTGACAAAAGTACTGAATTGTACTTTTTTAAAAAAAAAATTAGATTTAGTCTAAAATATGCAGCAGCTTATCTTCCAAAAATGGACTGCAACCCGCGCAACAGTCACTTGGCTATGAAACTTTCATCAATAGAATATGGTGAACTTTCCAAAAAGTATCTCTTATGTCAGCAATATTGAGAATCCACTTCCCCAAACAACAGCTTAGGAGTGTGCAACGAACAGGTAGGAATTCTTACTGCTTAATCACCCTCCGACATTACAACAGTGACTACACTCCAAAAGTACTTCATTGGCTGTAAAGCGTTTTGAGATGTCCGGTGGTGAAAAGTGCTCTATAAATCTTTCTTTTTCTTTTTTGGCTTAATGCTAAAAGTAATTTCTGGGCTTAAATTCTGTATATTGGTTGTTAGATTTTTTTTAGCACATGGATTCTATAAGGACTTTTAAGCTTTATCTTTCTATTTATAATCTTTTAGCTCTGCATTCACCATCCTTAGCCTAGGTCTTCCTACTGCTGATATAATCTTGCTGTTGACTTTGACAGTCTTGCCTCAAAAGTCTCGATTGTAAAATTACAGTGCAGATTCTGCTGCTGACTTTCATTACATTGTAAGAATTAAATTCTCTTTTGATGTACAAAATGCAGTCAATGAACAAGAGAAAAATTAGGATCGATGTAGCAGTAGTGAATATTGAAGAGGTTTTGATGAGGGTGGGTTCCCAAATTATTTCCAATGAAATAGACCAAAACCTTGGCTGCACTTGCAATAATGAACTTGGGACATTGCTGTGACCTGTTGTGTCAACGTGATGTAATTCCTATTTGAATGATGTTAGATCTTTTTCTGAATGTGTTAATGCAAGATGATGAGCAAGACACAATAAAAAACATGTTGAATCTAGGTTTACATTTTGAGGTGGTGGGTAAATTGGATTATTAAAGGTTTTGTAGAAGGGCCATTACAGATGGATTGCAATGTTGTTTATAAAAGTTGCAATGAGCACTAGCAGCTTGTGCACTGGATTAAAATAGAAACATTGGGTTTGGCTTTAATTTTATTACATCACGGTTTGATCATTTTAGAAAGTAACACAGTAATGATTCAGACAGGAAAAGACCATAGGCTCATCTCATCTGGCCTATCCTTCAAATTGTCCCATCAGATTCCTTATTGTGTTTCTAGAATGAGTTTTCTTGTATGCGTTTTTATAATAGTAATTCATAGGCTCTTTTTACAAACCTGACATGGTTTTATGTTCCCACTCATCATCTGTTCCACAATACAAGCTTATTTAAAACAAAATATCTTGCCTAATTTTTCTACTTTCCTTTTCCACTCTTAGTTAAAACTCTGTTCCCTAATCTTCAAATCCTGTGACTGACCAAAGGACTTTCGTGAATCCAGATTCTTCATATCAGTGGCAATCTTAAAGACCTCTGTCAAGTGTCTCTTCTTCCTACCCTCGTTTCCGGAGAGACCAGGATGGTGAAATTTGACTTCAGCGGTAGCGCAAAAGTGGCGATAGCAAATCGGCAGTCCCTTTTACAACCCACCAGATTTTTCTTTTTTGTTGGGGTGTAATATGGGTTTCTGACTCACTGTTGCCCATTTTGTGCCATCTCCATTTCTTTGAAAATATTCTCAGCCTTTCCTTCCTCCATAGATGATCCTAGCCTTATGCCATGTGTTGAGCCACACAGTGATCCTCTTAATCTGTGCGTCTTGTTGATCCAGAGTGGGGCATTGGGAATAATCATGATTAGTACCTTGGAAATTCTTTTCTTCAGTTTTATTTTTCCTGCCAGCTCTTGACATTGCCTTTGATTCCAATCTCTGGTTCTTCCCCCCCCCCACCCCCACTTGGTCAAATTAAAATCGCACCTAATGTTTTGCAAAGATACATATATAGGGGCCACGTTTTTTTGGAGCAACTGGTTTAGAATGGAGTATCTTAGAAATTGCTTTTCTTAGCATTTAGTTTGCTCCAGTTCTAGTCAGTTAGAACAGTTTCACTTTGGAACAAAATTTGTTTTTCAAAAGGGGGCGTGTCCAGCCACTTACACAGTTTTCAAAGTTTAGGCAGTGAAAACTTACTCCAAACTAACTTAGAATGGAGTAAGTGAAGATTTTTGTACGCTCGAAAAAACCTTGCCTACACTTTACAAATCAGGCGTAGATTACAAATTAGGCGTAGGGAACCGGGTGGGGGGGGGGGGGGAGGGGAAGGGAAGTAATTAAATTCTACAATCATTCAGCAGTCATACTTATACAAATAAAGATCCAACCTGAATAAAAATTTATAAACAAAGAAAAGATTAAATAATCCATGTTCCTACCTGTGTGAAGCAACAGCAGCCTTCGAGCTGCTGTGCTTCAGGCAGGCCTTTCATGTTGGAGACATGGGTGGCGTCAGTGTCTCGACGGCAGCCCAACAGCGGCAGCAAGCAACCTTCGGGCTGCGGTGCTTCAGGCAGGCCTTCCTTCCATCAGTGGCTGGACGGCAGCCAAAGAAACAACAAGCAGCCTTCGAGCTGCGAAGGGGGCTGAGGCCACTCGGCCACGCGAGAGGGGCGGCATCAGTGACTGGCCGGCAGCCGAAGATGCAGCAAGCAGCCTTCGAGCTGCGAAGGGGACTGAGGCCATTCGGCCACGCGAGAGGGGCGGCGTCAGTGACTGGCCGGCAGCCGAAGATGCAGCAAGCAGCCTTCGAGCTGCGAAGGGGACTGAGGCCATTCGGCCATACGATAGGGGCGGCGTCAGTGGCTGGCCGGCAGCCGAAGATACAGCAAGCAGTCTTTGAGCTGTGAGGGGGACTGAGGCCATTTGGCCACGGGATAGGGGCATCGTCCGTGACTGGATGGCAGGCAAAGACATAGCAAATCTTCACTTTTCCTCTAGTCCCTTTAAAAATGGCTGAGTGCCAATGTTTATTTCACACTGCGCATGCGTGCACGCTCCAACGCGCATGCGCAGGGTTGCCGGCACGACGTTGCCTTATTTAAATTAGGCCCGCCCCCCCCACTGCTTAGAGAATCGGCGCGAGTGTCTGGCTCCGCCCCCCGCTGTGATCTGCACGCCGCGCCAAGCTGGTGAAGAGCTCTGAGGAGCCGGAGAATCTCGCAGTTTTTTTCCTGCGCACTTTTGAGCGCGAAAAACGGGCGTCCAGCTCGGGGCTGCGCAGTTCTAGGCGCGGCCCGAAACTTGGGCCCATTGATACTAGGATTTTAAATTTGCTTGCACATTTCCCACAGCACCTAGCAACCCTGGACACTTATTTTAAAGAGGCAGATTAGCAATTGGTTCAAATCAGTCAGAAAACATGGAAAATATGAACTATGATGCCCCGATGTCATCTGCATGCATGCCCTAAAATGGACAGGTGTTACTCCCCAGTCCCTGGAAATGACTATGGAAAATGGGCCCATCACCAAAGTAGGTAGAGTTCTGGTGGAACAGAATTCCAATCTATTTTCCAATCCAGTCTGCCCAACTTACACTGGCAAATGCTTGCTCCTATGCTTCCTCAAACCACAAGTTACAAAGACTAAGATACAAGAACAATACAAAACTGAGTGTAACAATTATGATTGGAAATTGTGACGAATATACTTCCCCTTTCATTCTTTTTTTACTAGACCGTGATGGATCAAGAAGAACTTTATCAAATTTTTACATCAATTAGTGACTATAAAATATTGTTTTATTTCATTCTTCCAAATCTGTTTGACAAATAAACTGTTGCTTTTGGCTCAAATGAATGGTTCACTCACTGAAAATTATTATTTGAATATTAGGCATAAGAAATTAAGTCTAATGGAAAAATAAGATACACAGTTTATATAGTTAAGAACCGAGTCATCAGAAAAATGTCCAGGCTCTGGATATTTGTGAACTGGAACTTTTGAGCTCCCTCCTAATTAATACTGTTTAATCCATACTCTACTTTGTCTTCTCTACCTTAATTTTTATTTTAAGTGGGTGAACAGTTCTGTCAAAATAGAAGAGAGAAGAATTTGATACAAATGCAATGAATGTTTGTAGGACTGCATTTTATACAGTAATTTCTGAACCACTTGAATAATAAGTAGAAGACACCTCCCCTCTCTTTCCCCCCCCCCCCCGCTTCAGGAAATTGGCCCCAAGACAAATGACATTATCAAGAATAAAGGGTAATGAACCTTTTGCTTCAATGGAGAAATGTCTTCATAATCTCTGCCATAAATATTCTACCCTCATTGCAGTTCATTGTATAACTGAAAATATTTGAGCACAGTCCTTTTGTTTCTTGTGTAAAAGTGTACACATTTTTTTTCTTGATCACAGCAATTGTGAATAATATGTGCATACTGAATATCAAACTAATAATCCACTCCATATCTAAAAGCATCAAGTAATAGATGCTGATAGGGTGAGATGAAGTGGAGTTGGAGGTGGCTCGTGTGGAGCATAAACACCTGTTGGGCTGAATGGCCTGATTCTGTGCTGTAAACTCTATGTAAAATAATTTGGGCATTTTGTTCTGTTAACCTCCCAACCCCATGATTATATGAGTAAGTTTAAACTTTGCCCGGTGAATACAATAAGTGATGTACCATACAACCAAAGTATTTTCTTTATTTACTTGCATGCTCTGTAATGTCGGCTTAGTTCACAATGAAAGTAAACATTTTTCTCCCTACAATTTGGTTTATATTTTAATTATAATAATTATTTTTCTCTCTCCTGAGGAGCAATTGTTCGGCAAAGGAAGAGATTGCTCAAGTCATACGACCAGGGTCATAGATGAACATCAGTTCCAATTGAGTAAAGGAAATGCAGAGCAGAATAGTTACCAGGTCAAAAGGCAGCCAAGATGAGGAGGAGAGGCCGATGAGTGGAAGAGGAGAAAATAATGAGTCAGGCTTCGAGCAGAGAGATTGATCAGGAGTCAGCCCAGAGGAGGGGAACTGCAGGTAGGGAGAGATTGATGACCTGGAAATCAGCATTTCACAAGTGGTCTACTGGGTAAAGGAATTGTCTGGCATAGTATTGACCAAATGTGGATGTTGAGATTGCCACAAGGTCAGAGATCTGACTTGGTAAGCTATTTTAAACAACTTGTTGAAAATTTGTTTTGATGTATTGGCTAAATTTGTTATTGATAAGTTATAATTCAGGAATGCAGAAAATGCAATTCTGCTCAATGTAAATTAGTTTCTGCATATTTATTGTGAAGAGTGTTAAATCTGCAAAAAGAAATAATTAACACTCATGAAATTTTGGTTTTAATTGTATTTTATTCACAATTTTTGCTTCTTGTAGACTTGGGGTGGGGGGGATTCCATTGCGCCCCATTTGTGGGCGGTAATATCCGGGAGGTGGGACATTTTGCGCTAGATGTGGAAGTCCCACCCCGCTCGCTAATTTCAGGTTCCTGCCCCCGAAAGGAAGTGGAGAGCAAAATAACGCAAGTTGCTAGCTTGAGTAGTGAGTGTGAATTTACTGCAAGCATTCAAAAGAGAGCGGGACGAGTTCCTAGCTGTGGCTGATATTATAATGTACAAACGGAGGTGGGATATAGAGAGATGGGTCTGTGCTCTCCTGGAATGTGTTCGATCGCCTTTGGAGGGGTCGGAGAGGTCATTTCTACATTTTCTTCCCCCGGGATTGGCTTCAGGGTTTTTCTATGGTTTATTACCTCTCTCAGGAGATTACATGGTGGGTAGGTGGATGCGGGATTCATTGCACCTTGATGGTATGGGATTAGCTCAATGAACCAAATGTTCGTTTCCTGTCTTGTCACTTTTATATTTGTAAATTGCAAATCTCCTTGATCAACTTGTGTGTGAGAGTGAAGCATTTCTGTTTGCGATGGATTATGTTATTGGCTCCTTTCTTGCTGGTGATTTCTATGCAGGGTTAGAATTAGGCTCACTGAAAGAAAATAGTCCAGGCTTTTGATGTGCACCAACCCCAAATTCAGATGATTAACTGATATAGCTATCGGGGAAGGGGGTCATACTGTGTAACTGGGTACCTGTTTACGTGGTTTATTATCAAAATGGTTTTGCTGAAATGCAATAATTCAATTGTTCCAACAGCAATCAGCTAAGGCAGGATAAATTGTTCCTAGAAAGGAGTTTAAATTCAAATACAAGTATCCTGTGGATCTGTTAATGAAATTTAATTAACAATACATTTTTGATTGACATCTCTAAGTTACATTTTTAATTTGCTTTGATTCTAGTCTATCTCAAAAGATTTAAAATATATATATATCTCTGGTTGACTTGCTCCATGTCGGCAGTCGTTCTGAAGCCATCAAATGTAGTCATGCCAAAGACTGTAATAGATCAGCAATAAACCGCGATACAGGATTAATCTGCAGGTCCTGTTTTGAATTGAGTGTTGGTGCAGGAGAAGTGACTTTGTTGTTTTCTATATCCCAAGGAAGAATAGTTAAATCCATAATTATTGTAAATTTATTGTCTGCTCTTGCTACTATTCATTTGTCGGTTTAAAGTTCAATAAATCTGTCTGGTAGTTCATAGCCTAAGCCATAGTCCGATGGAGTGTTTTATTCTGTTGCCTTGCAAAGGCAAGGAAGCCACATGGTGGCATGTGATGTATCCATAAGCTGAAATGCAGTGACAAGGATTTTCTGTTCAACCCCTGGGCTCACTGCAATAAGCAGATATTGTACAAATACAGGCAGGCTCTGGTTTGTATGGAGTAGAGCTTAAGGGAGTGGTTTGTCACACTGGACCTGAGCAAATTATCGAGTGTAAAAACCCAAACAACGGTGACAGAAAATCCTAATCTCTTTAAAAGATTATGTAGTGACACTGCACTGACATAATCCAAATTTAGAGGAAGCAGAACTGTGTTTGTTTATTGAAGACTATTTATTGGAAATTAGTACAAAATAAATGGGGATTGTGTACCATTCTCATTTCTGTGACATGTTCATTTCTTGCAATTTTCATTTTCTTGGTTGCTTTTATAGCCCTTTTTTATTATATAATTTGTACACCCTGTATAAATTGTAAAAGGGGAAAGCAAGCTAATTAGCATGCCAGGTCAGTGCTGCAGTGATGTCACTGGCAGAACTAAATCCTGTGTTCCGTTTTCAGTCCCTGCATTTATCTCCTGAAGCCAAATGGAGTGCAGCTCTGAGCTGGCTGTAAGCAGGATCATCACTTGCAGCTGATTTTAAAAAGCTTGTCTTTCTATTTCTTGTGTACTGTGTTTTTATAACATCATTGGTGATGCTCAGAAGCATCAGCCAGACTGTGTCCTGGTAGAGATCCGAGCTGCTGGATTTTCCTATGCTACGTAGGCAGAGAGAAAAAGCGAGAGTGAAAAACTACAAAAATAGATTGAGCACGTTGAAGAATGCCAGCACAGAAGATGGAGTGGGAACTGTTAGTGTTGGTTGCATGTGAAGTCAATGAGGAGACATTCACAAACCAAGAGGTTCAGGTATGGTATACATCGATTGCTTTTAATATTTTGGACCATTCATCCTCTGGCATATTGTGGCGATTGAATTGATGCAGTTGTAATTCATGTTGTTGCTGAGCATGTAATATTATGTACAGTGATCCTTATAAAAAGCAGGGTACGAAATTCCAAATGTGGCTATCTACCTGTACAGCAAACACATTTTAAATTGACCTCTTTAGTAAACATTGCATGCCTACTGTTTTTTTTTTAAATTACACGTGAATTAATATATACCTGGGAAAATATTGGTAGTTCTCAGCATAAAACATTTCACTTAAATTGATTCTTGTATCTATACATGTTTGGTGCTTTATGCTAGGTCTCATGACTTTTAATTTTTTTTCTTTAGTATAGTTAGTCAATAACAATGTTGGAAATATATAGTTCACTACGCAATTCAGCTTAAGGGTTTCTGCATTTATCTAGGCAACTGCAGCTTTTTCCCTACTCCCTTCCCCTGACAAGTATGTCTAATCTTTGTGTCCTATTGATTATTTGCATGCCTTTAGATACATAAACAATAGGAATTTCAAATGCTGCATAAAGAATTTTTTGCTACTGAAGCATATAATTGCTGTTTATTGTGTTCTATTTTTGAATGCCCTCCTTCCCCCTTTCCCTCCCTCCAGCAGTAAAGAGTGGATTGAAGATGCTGAGGGAATGGGATGAGGGAAATGGCGGCGAATGTTTCACCTTTAGTTGCATTCAGTAACACACTCCTCCTGACAATCTGCAAGGTGACCTTGATCAATATCTGCAGTTGCCCGTGTGTTGTCCTGGCCAAAATCCAGAGTGGGCAGCGCTGGAAAGAGAGAGAAAAGCATCGAAATAATACTTATTTTAAAAGTAACATTTGGGAAATGATGGGGTGCAGTGGATTAGGACAGTGTCCTTTAACCTCTGGTACCTTGCTTTGTATTTAGCTCTGACTGATTAGATGAAAATCTCCTGTTTCTGTTAGCTGTGTGGCTGTCATATGAAATGAGCTTGGGCAGTCCCATAAATTCCTTATGGATGTGGGCTCGTGCCATATTTTGGCACAATTTGCATTAAATTGGCCATCACTTGGAGAGACCACTAGGATTGGTGATGTGGAAAGTGGAGACATGTGCCTTAGTGCAATGGGTGAGGCTATGTCAAAGTATATTATTGGGGCAGTAGTACATCTACTTGTATTGTATCCAATCTGGGAATTCTTTATGCTGACACTGGGTGACTTAATTATAAACTTAGGGGTAGGGGGATTTTATTTTTCTCTTTCAATTTGTGCTAGTTTAGATTCTGGCATCAGATTTTAGCATTTATGCTGCTGAAAGATTTGTTTTTCAGAAAAGTTATTATGCATGGTGATGACCATGTTAAAATGGGGAATGAATTCCATAAGTAGGCTCTGTCCAACTTGTTCCCACAGAAGAAATTATTAACAAAAATGAAAGCATACGGATTTGGAGGCAATCTTATGACATCGGTTGGAAATTGGTTGAGAGGTAGGAAACAGAGAGTAGGGATAAAGAGGACATACTCTGGTGGAATGTGACGAGTGGTGTTTCCCAGGGTTCTATACTAGGGCCTCAGCGTTTCACTCTTATTTTTCAATGACTTGGATGAAGGAATAGAGAGTTGTATATCTAAGTTTGCAGATGATACCAAGTTGAGAGGCACATTAAGTAGTACAGATGGGACAAGGAAGTTACAATGGGTCATAGAGAGATTAAGTGAATGGGCAAATCTATGGCAAATGGAGTTCAATGTGGTGAAGAGTGAGGTCATCCACTTTGGTGAGAAACTAGGAACTGTGGAAGAGCAAAGAGATTAAATGTTGGCTGTTATCTCAAGGGGTCTGGACTACAAAGCGGAGGATGTTATGCTTCAGTTGACACCATCTGGATTGCTGCTTTCGGTTCTAAACACCGCACCTCAGAAAGGGTATATTAGCCATAGAGGGGTTGCAGTACAGATACACCAAAGGATATTGGGATCCAAAAGGATAAATTGTGAGAACAAATTGCATAAACGTGGCTTATATTCCCTTGAGTATAGAAGATTGAGGAGTGATCTAATCAGTATATTTAAAATTATTCGATAGAATGATGAAGAGAATCTATTGCCTCTGGTGGGGGAATCCAGAACAAGAAGTCATAATTTTAAAATTAGAGTCAGATCATTTAGGAGCGTACTCGGGAAAAGCTTCTTCACACAAAAGGGTAGTAGAAATCTGGAACTCTCTTCCCCCAAAAGATTGAATTGAAGCTTTCATGACAGATTGTTAGAATTTTTTAGGTAAAGGATATGGAGTAATGGTGGGTAAATGGGGGTTGAGCTATGACCTAACTGGCTATTCCTGTTCCTATGTCTAATCTCACTTCACCTGAAGACTATCCTTGTGCAATGTTTTGAGAAATTGACTGGTAGAGAAATAATTCTCCAAATGGTGCTCAGCTCTAAGGATTGAAGATTGGAGGTTAAATTTTCTCGATGCCATTTTGAATAATAGAGCGTCTGTTACTTAGGATTGTGAGGTATATGGACTGCGTTATGTGCAATTTGCAAGCTGTTCAGATGCTGCTTTATAGACTCTTATAACAAATTAGACACTTTTTAAAAAGTCACCATTTAAATTGGCTTAAATATCTTTATTCACCTGTGTTTGATCTTACAAAAACTGAAAAGTTGAGGAACAAAGAGATTAAAATTACCATTACTTAATAATGGAACTATTTAATTTTTTTATTACTTAACATTGCTGGTTAATACAACTATAAATTCCCTATTAATTGAGATGCTGCTCTTTGACATCTGATTTGCCAAAGGACTGGTATTAGCTGTAGTATGTAATCCCTGTTGAACTATATGAAAGACTACAATTTTAATCAAAGTGCTACCAATAAAATAATACTTTGTGATTACCCCCACTACAGCACAGTGCTTTCTTTGGAAACCATATACAAAAAAGTAGGCTATGGAGTGGTGGGGAAGGAAGTGCTTGAATATCGTGCTTGTTTTTTTAAATAGACAGTCCTAAACAAGATGATTTTTTTATCTGAGGCTATGGTACCACAGAACATTTATAATAGTTTTATAATGGTATTATAGTGGAAGAGAAATTGTACTATGTGGGCTTTATTTAATATGAGAGTTATTAGCTATGGGTTATTGGCTCTCATTCATCTAGATTAACTCGTAATAAACCACATTCTAATCAGATAAACAACCTAAATGTGGATTTTCTAGATTGTAATGTTTGAAGAACACTAACATTTTAAAATGTGGATTTAATGTAAGTTAATGGAAAAAATAATGGGACTTGGAATAGACAAATCTTTAGGATCTGATGCTTTCCTCCCCAGAGTACTAAAATAAATAGGTGAGGAGATTGCAGATGCTTTTTCCAAAGCTCTTCTAGATTCAGGAATTGAGCCTTTGGATTGGAAAATTGCAAATGTCACTCCATTATTTAAGAAGGGATGGAGGGAGAAACCAGATAATTACAGGCTCATCAATATAACATCAGTTGTGGGAAAGTTACTGGAATCTAACATCCGAGACAGAGGCCGGAATTTTACCGGCACTGAGAGGGTGGGATCGGAGGCGGGTCAGCTGTCAAAATAGAAATGATTGACAGCAGGTCAGGAGCCCGTTGTCAACCCCCCTCCATATTAGTCTCCTATGTATTGGGTCTGTCAGCACTCAACAGACCCAACACCAAGCAGCAGGAGAGGCAATTTAGATCATTAAGAGTTTGTTAAAAGCCAATTAAATAGCATTTTGCCCTGTACTTACCATTTTTCCAGCTTTTTCACGAGGTTCACGTCTGGGTAAGTAGGTCGGGTGTTCCATCAGTATCCATTCTTCTGAATAGGTGACAGCTGCAAATGTGGAATAAAAGCTACACAGTTGTTCACTTTCCACTCTCAGAAGTTGGAGCCTTCAGGATTTGGAAGACACATTTGAACTTTGTGCAGGTTGGAAGTATTTGGAGTAAAGTCTCTATCTACTGTCACCTCTGTGGAACAACCTCTCTCACAATTGACATCACTTATGTTACCTCAACTTCCCCTGCCATTTATTCCATCAGCATCGCTGCCCTTGAAAAAATCTCACCTTGGTCCTCAGATTCCCACCACGATCAGCCCCAACACCAACATCACCAGGCACACAAGCAGCACCAACAACAACACCAATCTTCTCTGCAATCAACTGATGCTGCAGAGGACTCAGGGTATTAGCACCTGACCACATTCCTGCCCTGGAGGCCAGGGATGGCCTCACCATGGCCAGCTTTACATCACTTGACGCTGTATACCCTGGCTGGCACATGTACCAGGTTGGCACCACCCCAGCACCGTAGAGCATCCCTACAATGACCAAACCATTTCTTTCACACTCCTCACCATTGCGGGGGGAACAGTTATGTCTCACCATTCACTACAACACACTAAGCCACTTCCAAAGGTCCACATAAATCTGTCCAAGAATGCAAAATGTTGAAAATAAAGATTTCAATGTTTGACAACAAATTTACATGAACATTGGATAAAACATCCAAATGCCTACCTTAGTTTTGTTAGTTGGTATGATTGGACTAGGATGAGGATGAGGGTGAATGTGAGATGGGGATGTGATAATGTAGATAGTGAGGGATGGGTGGAGGTGCAAGGTAAGTTCTGATGACCTCCTGCTTCTGCCCTCTTGTGCAATGTGCACCCAGACTTGGGGAAGTCCAGAACCAGGGGTCACAGTCTAAGGATAAGGGGTAAGCCATTTATTACCGAGATGAGGAGAAACTTCTTCACTCAGAGAATTGTGAACCTGTGGAATTTTCTACCACAGAAAGTTGTTGAGGCCAGTTCGTTAGATATATTCAAAAGGGAGTTAGATGTGGCCCTTACGGTTAAAGGGATCAAGGGGTATGGAGAGAAAGCAGGAATGGGGTACTGAAGTTGCATGATCAGCCATGATCATATTGAATGGTGGTGCAGGCTCGAAGGGCCGAATGGCCTACTCCTGCACCTATTTTCTATGTTTCTATGTTAGTATCCTGGAGAGGTCTCTTCCTTCCATAGGAAGGGACGAGAACCTCCCTCCGTGCTGAGAAGAGCCTGGGTGCAGCCGTGCACCTTTGTGCAGTGCTCATCTGTGTTGTAGCACCTCAATACTGTAGAGCACTAACAGCACAACTGTCAAACACAATGTGGACATGGTCTCTTTAAGGAAACCGGCTGATGATGCATCAAATGACGTCATCAGACCCACTTCCTTTTAATTGACCGGGAACTTCGCTGGGCGGGCTAAACAAGCCCCATCAAAGTAAAATCACTTGTAGAGAGCGGGATGGAACCGGCAGTGGACCGGGATCTCGCTCCAGACCCCTGCCATCCCGGACTCGCCTCAGGAGGCGAAATCACGGTTAGAGTGACAGGGCCCTTGGACAAGTATGAACTGCTCAAAGAGTCAGCATGGATTTGGGAAGGGTAGGTCATGTATATCTAAAATATAGATTTTTGAGGAGGTGACTGGCATGGTGGATAGTGGAGTATCTATGGATGTTGTCTATATGGACCTTCAAAAGGCATTTAATAAGGCACAAGAGATTAACAACAATGAAAGCACACACAATTGGAAGTAACCTTGTGACATTGGTTGGGAGGTAGGAGAAGGAGATAGGGATAAAGGTAATTTTCTCTGATTGGTGGGATGTAATGAGTCGTGTTCCCCAGGGATCTGTACAGGGGCCTCAGATTTCCACCATATATAAATGAATTGGATGAAGGAATGTATCCAGGTTTACAGATGACACTAAGTTAGGAGGCACAGTAAGTTGTCTAGATTGGAGCAGGAAGTTGCAAAGAGCCATGGACAGACTTAGTGACCCCAAGTTTCCACATGATTTGCTCCTGATATTTAGGAGCAACTGGTGGAGAACGGAGTATCTTAGAAATCGGAATTCTCCACATTTAAGTTTTCTGCAGTTCTAGTCAGTTAGAACAGTTTCACTTTTGAACAGAATTTTTTTTTCAAAAGGGGGCGTGTCCGGCCACTGACGCCTGATTTGAAAGTTTCCACAGTGAAAACGTACTCCAAACTAACTTAGAATGGAGCAAGTGAAGATTTTTGTAGGCCTGAAAAAACCTTGTCTACACATTAAAAAATCAGGCGCAGGTTACAAATTAGGCGTCGGGAACGAGGTGTGGGGGGGTGGGGGGGAGGGAAGTCATTACATTCTACAATAAATCCTTAGCTATACTTATACAAATATTATACAAATAATTCCAACCTGAATAAAAATTTATAAGCAAAGAAAAGATTAAATAAACCATGTTCCTACCTGTGTGAAAGTGCTTCAGGCAGGGAGAATGTTGCAGGAAGCCTCACAAGTTGAGGCAGCCGTTCCCGACGGCATGGGATGGGGGGGGGAGGAGGCAGTAAGGGCCCGACCGACCGCAGCGGGGGGCAGGCAGGGAGGAGGCAGCTGTTCCCGACGGCATGGGGGAGGGGAGGAGGCAGTAAGGGCCTGACCGACCGCAGCGGGGGGCAGGCAGGGAGGAGGCAGCCGTTCCCGACGGCGGGGGGGGGAGGCAGTAAGGGCCCGACCGACCGCAGCGAGGGGCAGGCAGTGAGGGCCCGACCGATGGCAGGGAGAAGGCTGCAGGAAGCCTCAGAAGTTGAGGCAGCCATTCCCGATGGGGGGGGGGGGTGGGGGAGGCCCCCCTGCCGTCGGTCGGACCCGTCGGGAAACGGCTGCCTCAACTTCTGAGGCTTCCTGCAGCCTTGTCACTGCTGCAAGAAGCCTCAGTGCTGATCATGGAAGAGCATTGTGGTTTTATTAAAAAATGTAAAAAATTGAACAGCTACAAAGAACTACAAAAATGGCCGAGTGCCAATGTTTCCTTCACACTGCGCGTGCGCGAACGCTCCAACACGCACGCGCAGGGTTGCTGGCACGAAAAAAACTCATTTAAATGATACCCGCCCCCTCCTACTTACAAAATCGGTGTGAGTGGTAGGCTCCGCCCCCTGGGCGCCGCGCCAAGCAGACATCGAGCTGCAAAGCGCTCGAGAATAGTGCGTTTTTTTTCAGGCGCCGTTTGCGGCGCAAAAAACGGGCGCCCAGCTCGGAGGGGTGCCTGTTTTGCCGCGTGTGGAAACTTGGGGCCAGTGAGTGGGGGGAAAACTATGGGAAGTGGAGTTCAATGTGGGAAAGTGCGAGGTCCAATAAAGACAAACTGGAACATTTTCTTAATATTGAAGACTAAGTGAAAGAAAGTCTTGCATTTTTATAAAACACCTTTCACGACCTCATGACGTCCCAAAGTGCTTTATAATGAAGTATTTTTGAAGTGTAGTTGCTTTCAATGTTCACCCTAATTTTTTTGGGCCCGTGCAGCCGCTTTAAAATTCCAGGCATACGGGGTTTTTCTATTTAAAAGTTGGCTAACCAGCTGCATGGGACGCAGCTTAAAGGGAAAGTTGGTCACTGTTGTAATATAGGAAACGCGGCAGCACATTTGTGCACAGCAAGCTCCCACAAACAGCAACGTGATAATGACCAGATAATCTATTAAGAGGTGACCTCTATTGGGTCACCTCTTAACCTTCTCTGTTCCAAGGAGAACAGTCCTAACTTTTTCAACCCGTCCTCATAACTGTTAAATCCCCTATCTCTGGTAACACCTTGGTAAACCTCCTCTGTACCCTTTCCAATGTCTTTACATCTTTTCTGAGTCTCCCTATCCATTTTTGGGAGATTTCCTTTGTTTTTTGTCCATAAACACGTGACTTCCACTTGACTTGCTTTATTTGGAGCACCGTCCCTCCTCAATGTTTCTGTTTCCTTTAACTCCCGACAGTGGCATATGTTATGTTCACATTGTTTGTGAACGTGCGAGAGAGAAGTCTTTTCTCCTAAGTGTCACATCTGTTTATGACTGAATTTTCCTGATTATCTATGAACTTATTGAAAATTATTCACTACTACTACAGGAATTCAAATGCGTCTCCTTGTTGGCATCCAGGAATTAGAAACTACCAATTTTCTGTTCTTTTTGTCACATATGGTCCTTGGTGCTATGCACATCGAGTCAGAATAAAAGAGCTGATTTATACAATTAAGTCCTTAATATTGAATGTGAAATATTTTCTCCCCTCCTATTAAATATTTCTAAAAATGCTCTACTTTTAAAAGAGTTATTCAATTGTAACCCTTGAGGAATATTCATTTAGAGAGAAATCAATATGTTTGAAAGTAATTGGAATGCCCTGAAGTTTTATGCTTGTAGAAAACTTCTCTAAATATATATAATAAACTCTTGGAACTGAATGCACTTTCTCCAGCGTAACGCCTGCTACCTGTGGCATTATACTTTGCCATCATATTTTGTTGTTAAGCACAAAGCAGAATAGCATGTTGAAGAAACTAAAAACATAGAAATGAGAAGTGAAGAAAGTGGTTAGAAAACGACCACTGAGAAACTGCTGAGGATTTGGGAAAACAAACAATCCTAAAATAACAATATAGGAAAAGTTACAATTTGTTTTAAACTAATTAAATTACTTTTAAAAAAATTCAATAGTTTTTACACACCAACTGAAATTTCTAATGTCCAAAATAAGATTTGAAACATAACGACATAAAAATCACATAATTCAGAATAACATGCTTTAGATTGAACTCTAAAGCTGTCTTTTATGCTTTTGAATACTTTCATTAATGTTTTTACTTGAAAGCCTCAGTACCTTCCAAAAGCCTGGGCTTGTACTTAATTTTTATCGAGTGTTGTGTCTCTTAGCTGAAGCTCCACAGTCTGATCATGTTTGAATTGTCTTTTTTTGTTACATAAATTGTCAAGATGTGGGCATTGCTAGCAATTCCAGCATTTGTTGCCCACCTCTAGTTGCTCTGAGAAGGTGATGGTGGGCTGCCTTCTTAAACCGTTTAATACAACTGAGTGGTTTGCTAGGCCTCTTCAGAGGGCAGTTAAGAGACAACATGGTTTTTTGGGACTAGAGTAAACTGAGAACTACAGGCCAAAATGGATAAGGTTTTCTTCCCTAAAGGACATTCGTGTAACAGCTGGGTTTTTAGGATAATCCAGTGGCTTCATGATCACCTTTTTACCGATATCAGCTTTTTTTAAATTTCCAGATGTTTTTAATTGAATTCAAATTCTCAAATTACCATGGTGAAATTTTAACACGCGTTCTCTGGATTATTAATTCAATAATATAACCATTACACTACCTCCACCTTCCTCACTTTTGATTTGTATGTTCTGTTTCCTAATAGGAAAGGGCTATGAAGATGAGAACAATTCCCTATTTGTGTATTGCACAGTAAAATAATCCTATCATTATAAAACATGCATGCTCCGATTTCTAATATAAGCAATACTAATATCCATTAGTATTGAATCAATATCGGATTATTTTACATCCTACTTGTTTGGTACTTATTGCATTTAGTACTTTTTATTGTATAGTAGTTGATCACCTGTGGTATTGCACAAGGGGAGTCGAGATTAAGTGTGGCCTTCAGATAAAAAGAAAATAAATTTATATAGTGCTTTTCACGACCACTAGAGGTCCCAAAGTGTAGCCAATGAAGTGTTTTTTGAAGTGTAGTCACTGTTGTAATGTAGGCAACGCAGCAGCCAATTTGTGTACAGCAATGTGATCATGACCAGATAATTTGTTTGCAATGTTAATTGGGGGATAAATATTGGCCAGGACACCAGGAATAATTCCCCTGCTCTTTTTCAAAATAATGCCACGGGATCTTTTACGTCCACCTGAGAGAGCAGACGAGACCTCGGTTTAACGTTTCATCCGAAAGGCATCATCTCCGACAGTGCAGCACTCCCTCAGCACTGCACTGGAGTGTTAGCCGAGATTTTTATGCTCAAGTCTCTGGAGTGGGACTTGAAGTGGAGTTAAAGGTCATGTGATATTTGGACCAAGGTATGTGGATATAATTCATTCCCCTTTTAAAGTCATACAGTGAATGTAATTTCCTAAATCCAACTGGTACTGCAGCATCTTCCCTGGGGTGAGGATGTAATTACAGTGCGACCAGTTTCCACAGATGTAAGGTTGTTAAGATATTGAATAAGTAGATAAATGGGAGCAGACTAGAATGAGCATCACATTTCATAAAATTTGTCCCAGTCTGCACATTCTAAATGGTTCCCAGATGGACTCAACCCCCACATTGCCATGGATAAAACACCTGTTCAGTGGTAGTTTTTATTTCAGTACAATTTTGTAACTGCCCTAGCAACCTGATGGGAATTTCAAGCCGACGTGTCTTGGCAGAATGTTTCCAGTCTTGTTATTTGCAGGTGTTAATCTCGACTTCCAAAAAGCATGTATTCAGACTTTCCACAGAGACCATAATAACACTGAGATAGCAAAGAAATTCCATGTTTCACTTCTCTACCTGTCAATCTATAGACAGAGGTTAATGCAAAGAGGCCATGACGAGATTACTGCTAACTTAATCAGCAGCATTTTATATAAGTGGCAATAGTACATGTAAATAGTCAGGTTTCGGCAGAGGAGTAGTCTCGATAAGAACTTTAAGTAAGGTCACTGGTGAAATTAGAATGAAAATATGACACTGGATTGGGTGCTGAGAAGGTAATTATAATTTTGTGTTTGCAGTAGTTTTACAAATTATCACATGGTTGTTTCCAACTACTTCCATTTCTACCTTTTCATTCAAGCAATTGAAAATGAATATTTTGTTTTAACTGTGAATCATAAGTTATCACTTTTACCGTGAGTACAACTGACTGAGTCATTCAGCATGAATCATCATGGGCTGGTCTGCTTGCTGCAAAGAGTCAGATTCCTGTTCTCTATTCAGCATGGCAGGGAATTCAGAGCCAAGGAGAAACAGTGAGACTGATACTAGATTTCTGTATCACAAAGGGATAGTTGTGATGATGAGGCGCTAAATACAGCAGCTGTTGCAACAAGCTAATGCAGGAGACTACGCATATTATGTAATTGCCTAGTGACTAATTCATAACAAGTAATCTTATTCTGAATAACTGTTCCAGATAGTTCCTAGTACCTGTGGTATTAGTTCACTGAACATCATCCTACATCCTATTTTCTATGAAAGGAAGACACTTGGGGGTCGAAATTGCCCCTTTTTGAGATGCCCGTTAGCGCCTCTGGGGGCGCTAACAGGGCACAAGACACTTTCGCCCGGTGGGGGTGGGAGCACCGGCTCCCGGGAACCTGCCTCAGCTCATCTACTGCTGAAACCCTCATCCATGACTTTGTTACCTCAAGACTTGACTATTCCGCTGTGCTGCGCCCTGCGGATAGCACCCCGAGCTGCCACGCAACTGGCGATGATGTCAGGTCTGCACGCCAACCCCTTTCCGCCCTGCAGGGGAAATTGCCCCATGGCTGGCATGAGTGGGTGTCAGCGCCAGCTTCGCAGGTTACGAAGCTGCCGACATCCTCTGGAGGGGAGATCCAGAGCCCCGCCCCGCCATTTTAGTTTTTTTGACGACTCTCGGGTCAGCTATCCTACCTGTTTTTTTTGTCATGGTTTGAGCCGCCCGGCACTCCATTTTGGGTGCTTGGCTGCAGGCCTGGTACTACGCTGCCCTGGTGGCCCAGCAGAGGCCATCAGAAGCCTTGCAGAGTGCACAGCAGCCCTCCCTTTTAAGCGAAGAGGAGGGGCGTTGAAGCGCGTCAGCGCTACACAGAGCATCCGCGTAGCACAGCATAACTTGCCCTGTTAGCGCCGCTGGAATAAGATTGCGGTCCACTTTCTTTGAGGGGCGGTAAGCCCAGTTCAGTGGCCGAGCGGATTACCATCTCCAATCGGGGTACAGGGCAATTTTGCCCCCCCTGGTTCTTCTACGACAATTTCCAACATTGAGAGTTCCCAACATTGAGGGCTACCAAAGGGGATTGGGGGCGGGGGGGAGGGTTGGGGTGCGGGAAGGCGGCGAATGTGCGTTCCTCTAGGCAAGGAGGGGATAATCAAAGAACATAAACATTTTGTCAGAAGTTAATGAACCGATGGCCTGTTGGCCATCTTGGCTGGTGATTGGCACGGGCTGGTATCTAAAGAGCAGTGATGTGTCCACTCCCACACAGTTACTTCTGAAGCCCCCAAGGATCTATTCTTGGCCCCTTCCTATTTCTTATCTACATGTTGTCCCTCGGCGACATCATCTGTAAATATGTCAGTTTCCACATGTACGCTGGTGACGCCCAGCTATACCTCACCACCACCTCTCCCAACCCATCCACTGGCTCTGATTTGTCATACTGCTTGTCTGACATCCAGTACTGGATGAGCAGAAATTTCCTCTAGCTAAATATTGGGAAGACCAAAGCCATTGTCTTCCCCACCACAAATTCCATTCCCTAGCCACCGACTCAATCCCTCTCCCTGTCAACTGTCTGAGGCGGAACCATACCATTCGCAACCTTGGTGTCATATTTGACACCGAGATGAACTTCTGACCACATATCCGCTCCAGCACCAAGACCACCTACATCCACCTTCATAACAGTTCCCGACTCCGCCCCTGCCTCGGCTCATCTGCTGCTGAAACACTCATCCATGCCTTTTTTTACCTCTAGAATTGACTTTTCCAATGCACGCCTGACCGGCCTCCCATCTTCCACCTTACATAAACTTGAGCTCATACAAAACTTTACTGCCCGTATCCTAACTCGCAGCAAGTCCCGTTCGCCTATCACCCCTGTGCTTGCTGACCTACATTGGCTCCTGGTCTGATAATGATTCCATTTTAAAACTCTCATCTTTGTTTTCAAATCCCTCTGTGGCCTCACCCCTCCCTACAAGCCTTCGAGATCTCTATATGCTTTTTCAATTTTGGCCTCTTGTGGATCCTTGATTTTGATCGTTTCACCATTGGCGGCCGTGCCTTCACCTGCCTAGGGCCTAAACGCTGGAATTCCCTTCCTCCTTTTATGATGCTCCTTAAAATCTACTTCTTTGTCCAAGCTTTTTGGTCATCTATCCTAATATTTCTAGGTGTGGCTCGGTGTCAAATTTATGTCTGATAATCGGTCCTGCGAAGCGCCTTGGGGCATTTTAATAAATTAAATGTCCTATGCTGTTGTTGGAACACGAGCTCACTGTGCTACCAAATTATATATTGTGGATTGTACTTGTGATTCCACCAAATGCTGAATTCCCAGTCTATTGTGTGTTGCTATGGAGAGTTGCTGAGTGGAGCTTTTCTATAAGGAAGAGCAAAGAATTACTCCAGCAAATGTTTTTTGTATGTGTAGTATATTTTAATGTGTTGAATTGGATGGCTAAATTAGCACTAGCAGTGCCCTATAATTGGGATGCTTTGTTCTGTTACCTTCTGTTCATTCAGTGGAAGGCTGAAATAGTCAAACCTGATTTAATGCAAGATCTTTTAATGTCCGAGATGAATTTCTAATCTTTGAGCTGACATCAAGCACAGACTTGGGGCTCAATTTTCCCCGGTGATTTGCACCATTTTTTTGACACACATCGTTTTTTTTGGCCTAAATTAAAAAATCCAAGTTCCCCCAAAGATTGTGTGCCAGCGTAACTCTGTTACGATTTTTTTAGGTTAGTTTTTTTTTGCGTAACCTGATGTCTGCGCCAGTTTTTCACATTTATGCAAGTTTGGTCAACTTGCATTTCTCCTAGGACGGCTTATGTGACCACTCCCAAAAAACTTTCTGGGCACTTAAGAAAAACCAGTGCGCATCAAAAAATTGGTGCCGAAAGATGCCATTGTTTTTATGCGAAGTTTTAGAGGGAGTCAAGAACACATTAAATATGCATCATGAAGCTTAATTTTTTCAAACTTAAAACGTACAAAATGAAGTTGAATACAATTCTTTAAATTTGTATTTTTTTCAAAGTGCCACGCCACCACTGACGTCTCCAAACTGGGCTCGAGGGTTGGAGCGTCAGCCGGCAGAATCGGTCCCTTGTCCGAACACGGGCTCGGGGCTCGGCTTCAAAAGAAGCCCGGGGGGCGGGGTGGAAGCCGAACTGAAGGGATGAGAACCCTTACACTATGCAGCAGCATCAAATGAAGCCCGGGGCGGGTGGGGTTGGTGTTTCCTGATCTAAGCAAGCTCATTGCGCATGCCCAGACCTGGGTGTGGTCCGTACTAGGGCGTCGAGCTTGGAGAGAGAGACAACAAAGAAGCTTGTCCTGCTGTTTTGAGCTTCTTGCAAAGGTTCAATTTAATCATGGGGGCAATACTGCCAATGCCTTAGCTTGTGCAAGCCTTCTTCATGATGGTGCTGTGGAGGAGATAATTAATTCAACGTCATCGCATGAGGGACCTCAGAGCACGTAGGATGATGGGCAGGAGGCCTTACCCACATTTGGCACATCGAGACAGTCATTCATACCTGCACCTGAGTGATGCAGACTGTGTGAGAAGGATGGGTTGCCGCAAAGAAGTTGTAACTGAGATCTGTAAGCAGACCTGAAACCTAGAAGCATCAGAAGGACTGCTTTGTCAGTTGAAGTGAAGGTTACAGCTGCACTTGCATTCTATGCATCTGGATCGTTCCAGGCTACAACTGGGGATGTGTGCGCCATTTCTCAACATGCAATACGTATCTGCATTTGGCAGGTGACTGCTGCACTACATAAAGTTCCCCATGATCTCCCAAAAATGCGTGAAAGGGCTTGTGGGCTTCTCCAGGATTACTGGCTTCCCAAAGGTACAGGGCTGCATTGATTGTACCCACATCGCCTTGCGAGCACCTTTGGAGGATTCCGAGATGTACAGGAACAAAAAAAGCTTCCACTCCATTAATGTGCAGCTCGTATTTGACGCATCTATGTGAGAGCGCTATATCTGCCATGTTTCAGCAGCAGCCAGAAGGGCAGAGCTGGCTGCGGGGAGACATCTGGCTCATGACGCCCCTACATATAACCCGGATGGAAGCTGACCGGGAATACAACATGTTGCACATTGCGACACACAGTATAATAGAGAAAGACCATTGGCATCTTGAAACAGCGTTTCCGAGGACTGGGCCATTCCGGAGGCTACTTACAATACTCCCCTGAGATTGTCGGTCAGTTCACTGTTGTCTGCTGCATGCTGCACAACTTAGCCATCATGAGGTAGCAGCAGCTGGTAGTAGAAACCCCACCTGAGGTGAGAGTGGCTGATGAGGAGGACAAAGATGCAGATGATGATGATGAGGAGGAGGATGAGGAAGAGGAAGCCATGCAACTACCTGAACCCGAAGCACAACAGCGGAGGAGGGCAGGCCGTAGTACCTTTTAACGATTGCTCGAACCTTGCGCCAGCAGCTTATCCATTAACGCTTTGCAGCCTGAAGGCTCAGCGACAACTATTCCAACTGGACCATGTTTACTGTTTGGACCTGTTCCGTAATGTTTTGTTGTGTTAATGGAACAAACGATGGAAATGATTCTTGTTTACTTCAAAAAGTTGTGTTAATAATCGAACAAATATCGTGAATGATTCAGTTATAATGTAAAATATATTTTATTCAAAAGTTTAACATTAATAAAAATATTCTTGTATCAAACTTTAAAGTTTTCAGTTAAGATCACTTACAAAGATCACTTAAAAACTTTTAAACTTGTAAATTTATATAACTTACAAAAAACCTTTAATTTGAGAGCAGTTACAACAGTAACAACAATAATAATAACAACAACAACAGCAAAGAAAGGCTGCACCCATCTCTCCCCCACCTTAATCTAAGACCGCCCGCTGTGCTTGGTCTTGTTGACTCCACTACTGCCCGCAAGTGGTGGCGCAACGTTTCTCGGGTTGGTACCAAGCTCATTCTTTCGAACATCTTTGGTAATACATACTTCTTGATAGGGAGGGCAGGTGATAATTTGAAAGGCCCGACTTGGGCCTCTTCAGAGGCTGGTCTGGGGATTGGAGTGGGAGTGGCAGTTGATTCTCTCAATGGGCACGGGGTCTGGGCATGTTCCCTTATTGCAGCCGTTAACTCCGACATTCTCTCCCTCATGTGCCCTGACAGTGTCTCAACTACCTCCAACATTCCGTCCCTCATGTTCGCCGACAGTGTCTCAGCTAGTTGTGACATTCCCTCCCTCATGTTGACCAACAGTGTGTCAACTACCGGCAACATTCCCTCCCTCATGTGCACCGACATTGTATCAGCTGCCTGAGACATTCCCTCCCTCATGTTCCCGGACAGTGATCCCATTTCTCGTGAGAATGTTGTTACTTTTCCCGACAGTCCCGATACCTCATCACCCACCCTACTGATGGTGTCCAGGAGTATGGTGTAAGGTTAATGCTTTCCACACTCATTGACATCATCTGAACCACATCTGTTAGATCCTGCCCCTCAGGAGAGCGCTGTCGAGCTCTTCTTCCCCCTCCTCACCCTGGTGTGCCTTATTGCATCCCACTGGGACCTGCAGCCTCAGACGGTGGGGCTCTGGGTGTGCATCGCTGCATCCCACTGTGATCCGCAACCTCGGACAGTGGGGCCCTGGGTGTGCCACGCTGCACCCCACTGGAATCCCCAGCCTCTGACTGGGAAACCATGGAATGTCCCACCAACACTCGTACCACTCAGGAAAGGGGCTGGCACCTCAATGGGCAGCACCTGCACCTCCTCCAGAGTGAGTACAATGGGGGCTCAATCCATCACCTCCCCCTCACCCCCATGCTCTTGGTCTGGAGGGTGGGATTGGAAGATGTTCTCCTCTTCAGGCTCATCCGCGTCTGAATCTTCTCGTGCAACGGCTTCAGCCTCATCAGGGTTGGCCTTAAGTTCTGCAAAATATAACAGAACATGCAAATGGTTAGCAGAAGGAGGGGGAAGGGTGGCGTGAGTAGGCTCACACAGCACAGGCAGCAGGCTCATTTGAAGCACCACGATAAATGATAGCACAGTGCTTCAACTGAAGCGTAGCTGACGGAGACATCTCATGAACCGAAGCACAAGAACACAAGAAATAGGAGCAGGACCATTTGACCCCTCGAGCCTGCTCCGCCATTTAATAAGATCATGGCTGATCTGATCATGGACTTAGTTCCACTTCCCTGCCCGCTCCCCATATCCCTTTATTCCCTTATCGCTCAAGTATGTGTCTATTTCCGCCTTAAATATATTCAAAGACCCAGTCTCCACAGCTCTCTGGGGCAGTGAATTCCTCTTCATCTCAGTTTTAAATGGGTGGCCCCTTATTCTGAGATTATGCCCCCCTAGTTTTAGTTTCCCCCCATGAGTGGAAATATCCTCTCTGCATCCATCTTGTCCAGCCTTCTCATTATCTTACATGTTTCGATAAGATTCTCATTCTCATTCTTCTGAACTCCAAAGTGTATAGACCCAACCTTCTCAACCTATCTTCATAAGTCAACCCCATCATCTCCGGAATCAACCTAGTGAACCTTCTTTGAACAGCCTCCTTAAATACGGAGAACAAAACTGCACGCAGTACTCCAAGTCTGGCCTCACCAATACCCTGTACAGTTGTAGAAGGACTTCTGTGCTTTTATGCTCTATCCCCCTTGCAATAAAGGCCAACATTCCATTTGCTTTCCTGATTACTTGCTGTACCTGCATACCAACAAATCCATTGAAGCATGGCTAGCCCGCGCAGTACTTAACATTTAGCAAAGCCATCGAGTGTGGGCCTAGCTTGTGCAGTGGTGGTTGCTTTTCTCTAGGCAGGACCCATCAAAGCAGCAACCCTCTCTTCCAAGTGTGTCAGTAGGAGCAGATTTTCTGGGCCTCCTCCTGTTCGAGTTCTTTTCCTTTTGTTGTGTTCCACCTTCCTCTGCAAAATGAAAATATAACTTTTTAAGAGAGGGTGTCTTTCTGCTGCGTGGGACATGCAGATGGTCGCATTTACAATTGCAATTCCAATGAATAAATGAAAATATTACTTACACTAACTACTTGACCAAGGTCCTGCCACTTTTTGCATTGGCCTCCAGACCGCGGGGTGATCACCATTGCACAGTAATCTTCTGCAAGTTGGTTCCAGCGTTTCTTCATTTCTTTTGGTGAAACTTTTATGTGACCTCTGCTGGTGTTGAGCTCTTGCCATCTGGCCTCAATCACAGTAACTAATGCCTCCACTTCATCCTGTAAGAAATTCTTGGTCCTTAAGCCGTGTTACATCTTGTATTGCAGCTCCAATTTTTCCAATGAGAATTAAAGTTCTCACACTCAACTGGCTCTTTAGAAATGGCTGAATGCAGACCGGTAGCTGTACTGGGCATGCACGCCCATAAGCGATCACATTAAAAACGTTCTTTTTTTTTTGCGCATGCACAAAGGGGGAGGGGGGAGGGGAGAGGCATCATTTTTTCAGCGCAGACATTCGGCTCCACCCCCCCTGAAGCTAAAGGACAGGCTGTGCAGTGCCAATTTAAAAAAAAATAGAATGGGGAAACTACTTTTTTTTGAGTAGTCAGGGCCAAAAATTACGACGTAACTCTTGCAGTACTTCAAAAAAAAGCATCGGGAAAATTGAGCCCTTGGTGAGCAGTCAATATTAAAATATTCAAACTCCTGCCTCTTTTCAATTGTTACCATTTAATTAAACTACTGTTTACTTAATTCTAAGTCTTTAGATACTTGGAAATCATGTTGTAAGTGAGCTGATAACTCTCAAGTTCCCATGCTTCCTGCCTGCTGCTTGTAGTAAGAACCTATCCATATTTTCTGTTTTGAGACACTATAAACTTCAGTGGCAGCTTATCTTCTGGAAAGCCATATCATGAAGAAATGATACTGCAGCGTCCCCACCCATTCTAATTTTCTCTTCTGCTAAAGGTTGTGTGACTCCTGCAGAAGGACTGACCCATAAGCAGAAGCAAACTTCTAGTAGCTCATTGAAATAAACACTCCTCATGTATGCATAGAGTTGGACACTGAATGCTGCCAGGCTGTTTGACTGCAACTATTGGGTTAGACACTGCCCTTTCACCTCTGGGACCCAGGCCAGGCCAGACTGTTAGCATGAAATATGATTGTCTGGTGGTTGTAAGGGTCCAATGTGAAATTGATTTGGGCAGTCTTAATCCAGTTCTGTTTCTGACAAAGGGTCGTAACCTTTAAAAACATGGTTGCCCACCGATGTCAGTGGGGAGCAACAAAACAGTCAATAAACTGAGCATTCTTATTCAGCTATCTCCTGAGCAAGGAGGTGGGTCAAAGATTTTTATGTACATCAAGGTGGGCGATGTCAGGATTGGGAATTGGAACTCTTCCCATGTCAAATATCCTGTGTCAAAATCAAAGACTCTCAGGTCAGGTACAGCACTGTCAGAACCAGAGTAAAACTCCAACATTCCTCAGCACCAACTTCAGAAGATCATCCCTTCTGCACCAATACCCTACCTTCCTTTCTCCACAGATAATGCCTAATCTGATGAACATTTTCTGTCAATCCAATTTCTCGGGCATGAGCCTGCAGCATTAAAATCTCTCTAATTAGCAACCTCTCTCAAAGGCCACAGGATTACTGGTGTGAGAAATGAAAATAATGCCACACATGGTGATGCCACAAAAATATATTTTTCCGATTTAAAAAAAAAAAAAACATTTTTTAATAATGGCTTAAAATAAACTTACCTTGGTGGGCAGGGTTTTTAAACATTAACATGTGTTTTTTAAATGTTATTTTTATATGTTTTTGTATGTTTTAAAACTCCTACGCTGGTAAAAAAAAAAAATAGGCTATGGGCCTGCTTTTACCAGTCGCAAGCGTTTTCAGGACATTCGCTGGGCAAGAGATGGGTAAATACCGCAATCTTGCCCATACGAATGTCCTGGCTGTGGGGATACGGAGGATCTGGCAAGCTAGAGCTTGACAGATCGTACAACCGGCTTTTGCGATGCCTTCCCGGGTCCGTACACACTTTCTACGGACCCGGGGATGCTGGGATTTCAAGGCCTATTGATTTTTGGGCACTAAGGGAATCTAGGCATATGGGGATAGGGCGGGAAAGTGGAGTTGATGTAAAAGTTCAGCCATGATCCTATTGAATGGCAGAGCAGGCTCGAGAGGCCCTATGGCTTACGCCCATGCAGAGATTATTCTCCTTAGAGCAGGGAAGGTTAAGGGTAAATTTAATAGAGGTGTTCAAAATTATGAAGGGTTTTGATAGAGTAAATAAAGAGAAACTGTTTCCAGTGGCAAGAGGTTCAGCAACCAGAGGGCATTGATTTAAAATAATTAGCAAAAGAACTAGATGGGGAGATGAGGAGAATTGATTTATGCAGCAAGTTATGATCTGGAATGCACTGCTTGAAAGGATGAAGGAAGCAGATGCAATAGTAATTTTCAAAAGGGAATTGGATATATACTTTCCCCATTGCCCTGCAATTTTTTTAAAGAGCAGGGCAATGGGACTAATTGCATAGCTCTTTCAAAGAGGCGACACAGGCCCAATGGGCCAAATGGACTCCTTCTATGATGGAAAGAGTTCATCTTTTTGGTACTAGGGGGCCGAAATTGTCCCTTTCACGCAGGGCCAGTTAGCTCTGCCGGCCGGTGCTAATGAGTTAGTGTGCAGTCACGGTGGCCACGTCGACCCGTGCAGAATTGCCCCCTCTGGCTCCGCCAGCGGAAAGTGGTTTGCGCCACGACTCGCGATTAGCGCACTGGCGCACACATGGTGATGACATAATTGCCGTTCACGCCCACACCTTATCACCCTGCACTGAACCCTTTGCACCCCTTGGGGGAAATTTCTCTGCGAGATGCAAGGTCGGTGAGGGGAGATGCCAGCGACAGCTTCTTGGTGCGAGAAGCTGTGGTGGCTTTGGCACATCGGCCGCCCTTAAAGGGGAGGTGGTAGCACGGCAGCTGCCATCTTTTTTCTGTCAGCCGACTTTTTATTCAGCCCAACAACGGCGGCTGCTTGTGTGACTGGGCTGCCAACGTGCAGCCTGGCACCCCCTCTTAGGTGCCAGGCCATTGGCCTGGCTGACACCCTTCCTGGTGGCCCTGTGGGTGCCATTAAAGAGGCTACAGAATTTGCAGCGGCCCTCTCCTTTAAAAGGAGGGGGGGGGACATTGTGAAGTGTCAGCGTGTTGTGGCACCTCTGCGCCACGGTGATGTGCTGAGCGTGGCGTGAGCCTCATGCGCCGTGAACACTGGGGGAACGCTCAGTTACCGCAGGCAACTTTTTTTTCCAAAAAATCCACGACGGGGCTGGGCTTCCTGCGCCGGCACAAAAAAAAATCATTTTTAGTGAAATGACCGCCCCAAATCAAGCGCCCCAAGGTTTGTAAGTGTTATTTTCTGGGCTCTTCTGGGTCTCGCCACCTGTATTTTATTTTACTTTAATCATTAGAAAGAACTAGAAAGCAGGAAACTATAGACATTAGTCTAGCATCTGTTGTTGGGAAAATGTTGGAGTCCATTATTAAAGAAGCAGTAGCAGGACATTTGGAAAAGCATAATTCGGTCAGGCAGAGTCGGCATGGATTTATGAAGGGGAAATCATGTTTGATAAATTTGCTGGAATTCTTTGAGGATGTAACAAACAGGGTGGCTAAAGGGGAACCAGTAGATGTGGTGTATTTGGACTCGGAAGGCATTTGACAAGTTGCCGCATAAAAGATAAAAGTTCACAGGGTTGGCGGTAATATATCAGCATGGATAGAGGTTTGGCTAACTAACAGAAGGCAGTATCGGGATAAATGGTTCATTCGCGGGTTGGCAATCAGTAACTACTGGGGTGCTGCCGGGATCAGTGTTGGGACCCCAATTATTTACAATCTATATTAACGACTTGGATGAAGGGACTGAGTGTAATGTAACCAAGTTTGCTGACGATACAAAGATGGGAGGAAAAGCAATGTGTGAGGAGGACACAAAAAACCTGCAAAAGGACATAGACAGGCTAAGTGAGTGGGCAAAAATTTGGCAGATGGAGTATAATATTGGAAAGTGTGAGGTTATGAACTTTGGCAGAAAAAAAATCAAAGAGCAAGTTATTATTTAAATGGAGAAAAATTGCAAAGTGCTGCAGTACAGCGGGACCTGGGGGTCCTGGTGCATGAAACACAAAAGATTAGTATGCAGGTACAGCAAGTGATCAGGAAGGCCAATGAAATCTTGGCAGTTATTGCAAAGGGGATGGAGTATAAAAGCAGGGAAGTCTTGCTACATTTATACAGGGTATTGGTGAGACCACACCGAGAATACTGCGTACATTTTGGTTTCCATATTTAAGAAATGAACATCATCATCATAGGCAGTCCCTCGGAGTCGAGGAAGACTTGCTTCCACTCCTGAAGTGAGTTCTTTGGTGGCTGAACAGTCCAATACGAGAGCCACAGACTCTGTCACAGGTGGGACAGATAGTCGTTGTGGGAAGGGGTGGGTGGGACTGGTTTGCCGCACGCTATCTGCGCTTGATTTCTGCATGCTCTTGAGACTTGAGATGCTCAGCGCCCTCTCGGATGCACTTCCTCCACTTAGGGCGGTCTTGAGCCAGGGACTCCCAGGTGTCAGTGGGGATGTCGCACTTTATCAGGGAGGCTTTGAAGGTGTCCTTGTAGCTTTTCCGCTGCCCAGCTTTGGCTCGTTTGCCGTGAAGGAGCTCCGAGTAGAGCACTTGTTTTGGGAGTCTCATGTCTGGCATGCGAACTATGTGGCCTGCCCAGCGGAGCTGATCGAGTGTGGTCAGTGCTTCAATGCTGGGGATGTTAGCCTGGATGAGGATGCTGATGTTGGTGTGCCTGTCCTCCCAGGGGATTTGTAGGATCTTGCGGAGACATCGTTGGTGATATTTCTCCAGTGACATGAGGTGTCTGCTGTACATGGTCCATGTCTCTGAGCCATACAGGAGGGCAGGTATTACTACAGCCCTATACACCATGAGCTTGGTGGCAGTTTTGAGGGCCTGGTCTTCAAACACTCTTTTCCTCAGGTGGCCGAAGAAAGGATATACTTGCTTCGGAGGCAGTTCAGAGAAGGTTCACTAGGTTGATTCTGGAGATGAAGTGGTTGACTTATGAGGAAAGGTTGAGTAGGTTGGGCCTCTACTCATTGGAATTCAGAAGAATGAGAGATGATCTTATCGAAATGTATAAGATTATGAGAGGGCTTGACAAGGTAGATGCAGAGAGGATGTTTCCATTCATAGGGGAGACTAGAACTAGGGGGCATAATCTTAGAATAAGAGGCCACCCATTTAAAACTGAGATGAGGAATTTCTTCTCTCAGAGGGTTGTAAATCTGTAGAATTCGCTGCATCCGAGAGCTGTGGAAGCTGGCTCATTTAATAAATTTAAGACAGAGATAGACAGTTTCTTAACCGATAAAGGGTTATGGGAAGTGGGCAGGGAAGTGGACCTAAGTCCATGATCGAATCAGCCATGATCGTATTAAATGGTGGAGCAGGCTCGAGGGGCCGTATGGCCTACTCCTGCTCCTATTTCTTATGTTCTTATTATGTTCTTATTATGTTCTTATGTAACTACAATTAAACAGATCTAATTTTATTTTTCTGTTTTCTGAATAAATGTTGAGAAATAATGGCATTACTTCAGAACAAGATGAGTGCAATGACAATGGGGGGGCTGCACTAATAGCAGTGGATGTAGTCATTGACCCCGGCTGTGCCAGTCATGCTCTTAATTCAATTGCATAAGTTAATGCAGTTCCCTCAAATTGCAAGCTCAGTGACTATTCCCAACCATCTCTCTCTGACTCTGCATTGGAACAAAAATAAATTGTATTGGGTGCAAAAATTCAAACTACATTAACGGTAATCGTAATTCTTTGTAATTTTTTTTCAAGGAATATGCTGATAGAATGATTCCCTGCCTTAATGTGAAGTGATCTTGATTTTGTATTAATGCAAAATGTGCCATATAACTCTGGAGTAAGATCAATGAGATGGAATTCTGCCAAACCTCACACCACTTTGGCTTTGCCCAAGCTGCAAAATAAATACCACTGTAACAAAATAAACTTTTATAAAGTTCCTCGGCAATTAACTGTGTAAACTTAATTTTTAACCTTTTTATTGTGGTAAGCTACCCCATCAGCTCTTTGCAGACATCAACAAAATTAACCAGTATTCGTCCACTACTGAGTGGAGCTCTGCAAATGTAAGATTGCAAGAGCTTTACTTCCTTGGCCAGCAAGCAATGTGGAATTGGTGCTGCTGGCTCCCCATCTACTCCAAGTAAGTAGATACTGGTCCCAAACTGGCACACACAATAAAACTGCATTATAACTAAAGGCTTTATGCTTAAAACAATAATTTTGGTAAAATTGGTCATTTGAGGGAAAATTAATATTTAGATAGTCTACTGATTATTAAAATGACTGAATATTCAAGAATCCGGGCACTCAATGTAACCGTTTACTTAGAAAGGCTGTGAATACACAGAAACACACAGAAAATAGGTGCAGGAGTAGGCCGTTCGGCCCTTCGAGCCTGCACCACCATTCAGTAAGATCTTGGCTGATCATTCCTTCAGTACCCCTTTCCTGCTTTCTCTCCATACCCCTTGATCCCCTTAACCGTAAGGACAATATCTAACTCCCTCTTGAATATATCCAATGAACTGGCATCAACAACTCTCTGCGGCAGGAAATTCCACAGGCCAACAACTCTCTGAGTGAAGAAGTTTCTCCTCATCTCAGTCCTAAATGGCCTACCCCTTACCCTAAGACTATGTCCCCTGGTTCTGGACTTCTCCAACATCGAGAACATTCTTCCCGCATCTAACCTGTCCAGTCCCGTCAGAATCTTATATGTTTCTATGAGATCCCCTCTCATCCTTCTAAACACCAGTGAATAAAGGCCCAGTTGATCCAGTCTCTCCTCATATGACAGCCCAGCCATCCCTGGAATCAGTCTGGTGAACCTTCGCTGCACTCCCTCAATAGCAAAAACGTCTTTCCTCAGACTAGGAGACCAAAACTGAACACAATATTCCAGGTGAGGCCTCACTAAGGCCCTGTACAACTACAGTAAGACCTCCTTGCTCCTATATTCAAATCCCCTAGCTATGAAGGCCAACATACCATTTGCCTTCTTTACCGCCTGCTGTACCTGCGTGCCCACTTTCAGTGACTGATGAATCATGACACCCAGGTCTCGTTGCACCTCCCCTTTTTCTAGTCTGCCGCCATTCAGATAATATTCTGCCTTCGTGTTTTTGCCCCCAAAATGGATAACCTCACATTTATCCACATTATACTGCATCTGCCATGTATTTGCCCACTCACCTAATCTGTGCAAGTCACCCTAAAGCCTCTTAGCGTCCTCCTCACAGCTCACACCGCCACCCAGTCCAGTGCCATCCGCAAACCTGGAGACACTACACTCTATTCCTTCATCCAATGTATATTGTAAAGAGCTGGGGTTCCAGCACTGAGCCCTGCGGCACCCCACCAGTAAATGCCTGCCATTCTGAAAAGGACCCGCCTATCCCGACTCTCTGCTTCCTGTCTGCCAACCAGCTCTCCATCCATGTCAGTACATTACCCCCAATTCCATGCGCTTTGATTTTGTACACCAATCTCTTGTGCGGGACCTTGTCAAAAGCCTTTTGAAAGTCCAAATACACCACATCCACTGGTTCTCCCTTGTTCACTCTACTAGTTACATCCTCAAAAATTTCCAGAAGATTCATCAAGCATGATTTCCCTTTCATAAATACAGTTTATCTGGAAATTGGAAAAATGTTTAACTGCCAATTTATTTTGAATCTGTATCTTAGTTGCCTGCTGTAAAACTAAAGATTTAAAGAGAATTACATTACTATTGTGTTGATATGAATTAAAAGTGTGTGCATGTGTAAGTGCGCCCTTGTTTGAGTCAGAGTCATGAGAATCAATTTTATTCAAGTTTAACATTTTAAATGGTTATCTTTCCTAGAGTGGCATCTTGTGCTATAGAACAATAGGATATGGGTTCACCCTTGTGACCTCTACGGATCTTGTCTATTTCCAATCTTAACATTCTGTGAAACTTCCATTTACCGCACGACAGCTGGGTTCAGAAAGCCACAGCAGGAGGTTGAGAGGAATTTGCCCATCCTTTTGAACGGGTTTCTCCACAACACAGCGCGATGTGAGAAAAGAGCCTTAAAAATTACTTGATCATACTTTTTTTAATAAAGAAAAAATATCTGAAAAGTAAATATTTGTTCTCAACTTTTATTACACCCTTTTTGACAGTCATTCATTCTTGCAAAAGGAGAATTAATGTTGAACCTTGTATCAATTCAAACTTTTCTTTTGATATTTTGAACTGTATCAGTTTGAACTGTGTGGATTAAACATGTATAAATGAGAATTTTTCAAACCTGCCACTTGTTTAATTTCAGTTTGGGATTACTGGTTGAACTTCCCTTATCCAGGCTGTTTTGGATAAGGGATTTTTCTGGATGAGGGGTGGTCACGCTCAATACCTGGACCATCCAATTTAACAAGGGGATGTCGGGGTTGGCTAGCTTGGGGCTGGAAGTGCGGCAGAGATATCATGGCAGGGACGGTGGATCGCAGGGTCAGGCCAGCGATTGCGGGAGTCGGCAGTGAGGAAGGACTTCAATTTGTTCATGTCGGAGTTCTGCGCATGCGCCACCCGGTGGCCGGGAATGGTTCCAAACAAGGGGTGGTTCCGGATAAGGGAGTTCTGGATAAGGGAGGTTCAACATGTACTGTCATAGGTACAGTTGTCTTAGTATTGGCACCCTAGTACTCGATAAATATTGAATCTTCTAATGTAGATTAGCTTTGGATTTTTTGGAGTTTTTTGTGAAGCTGCTCCTTGACGCATATGTAACTCAGATCATCATTGCATCTCCCGAGTGCTTTGGGACCTCAAAATGTGAGTTGTGGTGGTGGAGTGAGAATGATCAGGAGCAATTTGTAATTGAAAGAAAAATGAGAATTTGTGTTAATGATAACAGCTATTGTTAGATGTATAGTGCGCTCTTGAATCAACTAGTCATAAAGCTCTTGGCAATTTCAATGGTCAAAATAATGTTTATCATAAAACCATCACTGTTACTGAAGCTGTTGTCTCAGCAGCAAGTACCAGAGTGTATCAGTGTTTCACTTCAACTAGGATATCTGCGGTATCTATGAGGGCAATTTCTTAATTTTATCGGGTTTGATATTTCTTTCTAAATCCCCCATTTTTCCCAGTAACTGTAGTAATGTCTGGAGGTGGCTGCCTAAATCTAGCTGCACAATTCTACTTCATGAAATTAGAAACCATTTTAAACTGTGATGCATAAGACTGTCAGCTGTTTATCAAGGTGATGAGAAGGACAGCATACACTATGTATTGGTCCCTGCTGATGCATGGGCAAATAGGATTATCTTAACCGCAAGGTTGTTTGTTCTGTATTGGGCATACATGTGTGGTCTCTTGCCAAACTGGCAATAAGATGAATGACTGAAGGATGAGACAAGGTCAAGCCTGACCATATCTTAACCAGTTCTCAATTACTTGTTATTTAAATCACAAACAAAATTTTATTTAAATGTTATTTCCCAAATCATAAGCTGTTTTTAACCTGTTATCGGTGTTGGAATAACATTACAACCTCCAATGAGGTATCCTGAATTAATTTTTGCTGTAATTCACTACTAATCTTCAGTAATACCATAATTTCACAAAAGTAACTTTGCACAATTTATGTTTTTAGATGCATTGTGCAGTTTGATGTGCGTGACCACCACCCCCAACCAAAGGCTACAGCTTTCGCATCGACACAGTTTATTGATTAAATCTTTATGTCGTGGAGATAGCAGAAACCCTGTTTAATCATTTGTTTCATTTGAAAAAAAAAATTAATCCCCATGTGCCACCTGCCATTCCCCAAATGAGGGCCAGACGAACAGTTTGCTTCCAGATGTCTGCCAATAAATTTCCTGTCCTTCTTGCAGTAAAATATTTGGTATCCATTCAACTGCTATTCACCAACCCGTTGAAGCAATGTGTTGCAGTACCACATTGCATGTCTGAGGCTATTTCTGCAAAAATCAGCTGTTGTGGGGTAAATTTGAGAGTGAGTTGATGCTTGCAGGTCTGGGCATGACTATTGGCAGATGGTGTACCAGTGCAATGAGCACAACACGCTACATGTTGACATGCCAATATGCTGTGCCGTAGAGTAGTAATTTGCAGTTCACCTCTGAGGTCTACATGGTGTGTTTCCGATCTCTATCATGCTGTTACAGGGAGCTGCCAACAAAGCCCAGAAGGGGGAAACTGAATGAAAATTAGTTGTATTCAACCTGAACACAGGAGTTCAGCCATTCGGCCCATTTAACATCCTATGCCATTTTGTGGGCCATGGCAGCTCCATCCTAAATCTGTGCGTTTTCTCCGTATCCCTTAATACTCTTATTTCCCAAATAAGTATCTATCTCCCTTATAAACATCTCCAGTTACTTTGCGTCTATGGCCTCCACATTCTCATAGGCCTTTGTGTCAGGGAGCTTTTTCCTGGTTTCAATGTTAACAGGTTTAACTCAAATTTTAAGGTGATCAAAATAATAGATCAAAGTAAAATAAAATCTCTACTCTTTCCTGATGTATTTAATTCTGAGCTAAAACCCATCAAAATACTTATTCATTGCGTATTAGGTTTTCTATTTATGTGGACGGTGTAAGGCACTAAAGTGCCTTCACATGCCATTGATGAAAGTGAGAGTATGTTTAATCTGAGACTTTTTTTTAAGATAGCTTAAAGTTGCAAACTTCATCTTCTAAATTGATGGAAAATAAATCTCTAACTTAGAATGTTCCTGATAACTGAATACAACAGCTGAGGGTGTCCAGAACTCAAACATTTTACTTGAAAATGATCATGTTCTGCACAGTGAAAGGATTTGCAGTTCAGAATTCTATGCCAATATTGATCTGCTTAATAAATTTATTGATGCAGTTGAGGTAAGCCACTGGCTGCATTATGTTCACTGGCGTATTCAAATTACTTTTGCAGGAAACATCAGCATAGTTAATAATAGGAAGTTGGGTGACGCAGAAACAGCATAATTTATGGCGTGCTATTGCGGATCTAGGAAATTCTAGACCATTGGCATACTCAAGACTGTCCTTTCCTTTATACACACTGCATGTTTTGACAAGCACTGTTATGGTAACGCTGTTCCTTTTTTTTGAGTCAGTTGAGTAATTTATTTTTTCTCTCCCTGCAACAGTAAGCACTAACATTCCCAGTCCTACAATCACGATTCCTGGTAGGTATATTCCCCGGACTTAATGGCCTACTCTAGGTTGCACGTTTAAACATTAGAAGAACAATAGTTTTGTAAAGAAAGCTACTAACATCCTTGTAAGTTCTGCAACAAAAACATAAAACGTCGGAGATACTTGGTGGGTTAGGCAGCATCTGTGGAGAAAGGGAAAAAATTAGCATTTTATGTATAAACCTTTGTCAGAACTGGTGAACATTAATACATTGGCTTTTTCCTGTTCTCCACAGATGCTGCCTGACCTGCTGAGTATTGCTACCATTTTCTGTTCTGTTTTAAATTTCCCACAGTTGCATATTTTGCTTCCTGTAAGTTCTGTGTTTGAACGTAAGTACATAAGAACTAGGAGCGGGAGTAGGCCATTTGCCCCCTCGAGCCTGCTCTGCCATTCAATAGAATCATGGCTGATCTGATCTTGGCCTCAACTCCACTTTCCTGCCCGCTCCCCATAACCATTGACTCCCTTATCACTCAAAAATCTGTCTATCACCACTTTAAATATATTCAATGACCCAGACTCCACAGCTCTCTCGGGTAGAGAATTCCAAAGATTCATGACACTCGGGGAGAAGAAATTCCTCCTCATCTCCATTTTAAATGGGCGACCCCTTATTCTGAAACGATAGCCCCTAGTTCTAGATTCTCCCACAAAGGGAATTATACTCTCTGCATCTACCCTGTCAATCCCCCTCAGAATCTTATATGTTTAAATAAGATTCTTCTCATTTTCTAAACTCCATTGAGTATAGGCTCAGCCTTTCTCCATAAGACAACGCCTTCAACTCACAAATCAACCTAGTGAACCTTCCCTGAACTGTCTCCAATGCATGTATATGCTTCCTTAAATAAGGAGACCAAAACAATTGTAGCAAGCCTTCCCTACTTTTATACTCCAAAACCTTTGCAATAAAGGCCAACATTCCATTTGCCTTCCTAATTACTTACTGTACCTGAATGTTAACTTTTTGTGTTTCTTGTACAGGGACCCCCAGATCCCTCTGTACCACAACATTTTGTAGTCTCTCTCCACTTAAATAATAACTTGTTATTTTTTTCTTCCTACCAAAGTCGATAACCTCACATTTTCCCACATTATACTCCATCTGCCAAATTTTTGCCCACTCACTTAACCTTTCTATATCCCCTTGCAAATTATTTGTATCCTCATCACATCTTGCTTTGCCACCTATATTTGTATCATCAGCAAATTTGGCTACATTACACTCGGTCCCTTCATCCAAGTCATTAATATAGATCATAAATAGTTGAGGCCCCAGCACTGATTCCTGTGGTACCCCACTAGTTAATGACCTGAAAATGACCAATTTATCCCGACTTTCTGTTTTCTGTTAGTTAGCCAATCCTCTATCCATGCAATATATTATCCCGACCCCGTGAGCTTGTGCAGTAACCTTTTATGTGGCAACTTATCGAATGCCTTCTTGAAATCGAAATACACTACATCTACTGGTTCCCTTTTATCCACCCTGCACGTTACAACCTCGAAGAACTCTAGCAAATTTGTCAAACATGATTTCCCTTTCATAAAACCATGCTGACTCTGCTTGATTGCATTATGATTTTCTAAATGTCCTGCTATTACTTCCTTGATAATGGACTCCAGCATTTTCCCAATGACAGATGTTAGGCTAACTGGTCAAAGTTTCCTGCTTTCTGTCTCACTCCTTTCTTTAATAGGGGTATTACATTTGTGGTACCTCTCCAGAATCCAGAGAATTTTGGTAGATTACAACCAATGCATCCACTATCTCTGCAGCCACTTCTTTTAAGACCCTAGGATGCAGGCCATCAGGTCCCATTAGTTTGCCTAATACTTTTTCTCTAGTGATAGTGATTGTTTTAAGTTCCCCCTTCCCTAGAGCCCCTTGATTATTATTATTAGGATGCTTTTAGTGTCTTCTACCGTGAAGACCGATATTTGTTCAAAGTCTCTGCCAGTTCCTTGTTTTGCATTATTAATTCCCTAGTCTCATTCTTTAAAGGATCAATGTTACTTTAGCTACTCTCTTTTTTTATATACCTGTAGAGGCTCTTATTGTCTGTTTTTATATTTCTTGCGAGTTTACGCTCAATCTATCTTCTCTCTCATTTTATTAGTTGTCCTTTGCTGGTTTCTAAAAATTTCCCAATCCTCTGGCCTATCACTAATCTTCGCAACCTTGTATGCCTTTGTTTTTAATTTGATACCATCCTTAACTTCCTTAGTTAGCCACGGATGGTTCATCCTTTTCTTAGAGTCTTTCATACTCATTGGAATATATCGTTGCTGAGAGTTATGAAATATTCCCTTAAATGTCTGCCACTGCTTATCTACCATCTTGCTCTTTAATCTATTTTCCCAGTCCACTTTAGCCAAGTCTTTCTTCATACCTTTGTAGTTACCTTTATTTAAGTTCAGGACACTAATTTGAGACCTAGCTTTCTCACCCTCAAACTGAATTTGAAATTCTAACATGCTATGATCACTCTTCCCTGGAGGATTCTTTGCTATGAGATCATTAATTAATTCTATCTTATTACAGATTACCAGATATAAAATAGTCTTCTCCCTGGTTGGTTCCGCAATATATTGTTCTAAGAAACCATCCCGAATATACTCTCTGAACTCATCCTCAAGGCTACCTTTGCCAATTTGATTTGTCCAATCTGTGTGATGATTAAAATCGTCCATGATTATTGCAGTACCTTTCTTACAAGCCTTCATTATTTCTTGATTTATACTCTCTCCTATGATGTAGTTACATATTTACTCTGCAGTGAGACAAAGTGTAGATTGTGTTTACAATGGATGCTATTAAAAGAAGCTGTAGACACCGTTGTTCACACTTCTAATGAAGGTTCCCACCAGAAATGTTTTCCAGTCTTTCTCTTTCAGCTGCTGTTGTATCTTGTTTATTTCTAGCATTATCTGTTTTGGGATTGCCAGTATTTGTAGTTTTTCATTTTACCTTTGTGTATAGTTCGTTTGTTTAATATTCTAAATTTTTAAGTTTATGTAGTTACAAATGAAAGAGGCTATTTAACTCATTTCAGACCATGTTTCAGGATTTTAATAAAATTGTATTCCCTCCCCCCCCCCCCCCCCCATGATATCACCTAATTGCCTCCTAAATAAGTCTAAGGGGCTGAAATTGCCCTCCACCCCATTTTGGACGGATAATTAAAATTGTTTGGTGAATTACCGCCCCAATGGATGGGGCGGGAATAGAGGGAAAAGGTCCTCTTATTTGTGAAAAATCCTTGGAGCGGTGTTTGGGGCGGCAGAGTGACGGAAGCAAGTCAGGAGTAGGGCAGAAGGCGGGCTGTGTCATCAGCGCTGTGCTGAGCATGTCAGCATGACGCTGATGATGTCAGCACAACGCGGGCATGTCGTGCTGGCGCTTAGCTATGTCCTTCCCCTTCACTTAAAGGAGAGGGATGCTGTGAGGCCTACTTGGCACCCACTGGGCCACCAAGGAGGGCTTTGGCCAGGCCAGTGGGCCGGCATCCAAGAGGGGGTGCCAGGCTGCCTGTTGGCGGCCCAGCCGAACCCGTGGCCACAATTGTCGTTCCGATCACAGAGTCGGCCGACAATTAAAATAAAATGGCGGCCGCGGTGGTGTGTCTTCTCCTATAAGGGCAGACACGCCGCCCAGCCACTGGCACCTTTCCATCGCGTAAAGCTGTCGGGGGCTCGACAAGCAATGGAACAATTTTTGAGGACAACGTCGCTTCCGGGCGGGGACCAGGCGGCGCGCACTCTTATGACGTCACTACCGCCTTTTGCACAGGAGCGCCTCAGGTTCTGTGCCTCAAAAAATCAAGAGGGCAATGTCCCGATCGTCGGAGAGTCCGCCCCGACTGAGCGGAAACTCATTTCTGCCTGATTGGTGGTAATGGCTCTTTTTAAAAAAGGGGCAATTTTGGCCTCTAATGCTTTTACCTATAATACTATATCCAGAAGGTAATTACAAGTGTTGATCACTCATTTCAGTTTTTTTTTAAAAAGCAGTTCTTGACATCTGTCCTAATATTCCTTTCACCAGTTTTAACCTATTTCTTTTTTTTAGTATTCTGGCATATCTTGAAATCCTTTTAGATTAATATTTTTTATGTCTTTTAATCTTGTTCCCTGAGACTCTCTTTTTGAAGGTTAGAGTTCTAGGCTGCGATGTCGCCGAGCGAGGCTGACGGCGTCCGTAGCGGGGTCCAACGCACCGCCGGCTCCAACCTGCTCTGTAGAAATGATTTTACATTGATGGGGCTTGTTAAGCCGACCCAGTCAGGTTCAGGGCCAATTAAAAGGAAGCGGGTCTGATAACGTCATTTGATAACGCGTCATCATGCTTATGGGCGGGAGTCATTGCTGCACCCAGGCTCTCCCATGACTTCCTCCAGATGCTTATGGAGGGAGTCACAGCACGCAGGGAGGTTCTCTTCCATTCCAATGTATGGAAGAGACCTCTCCAGGAGACCAACGTAACCTGGTTGCACATCGCGCATGAGGGCACAAGCAGGGATATCATCTGAAGGATCAGTGGCGCAAACCTTTCACTGATCTCAGTAGATTACTGCAAAGCCACATTCAACCTCATCCTGCTGTGCCACTCATCACATCCGCATCGCTCTGCCTTCCCTTCCCTGCTCCTGCACATTCTTGCTCACACCTCCAGCCATACCTTGCCCCAAAGACTTGCAACCTGCATAAGGGTCAATGTGCCTTCCAAATGCAGTAAGCAAGAGGTTGTGATCTTGGACAATGAACAGCTGTGAGTTGGGAGCTTTTATAGCACACTTGCAGCTGTCAGGTAATTAAATGAATTCACGTTGACACAACTCCCGACGTTCTTACCTGACGTGATCCCCGAGCAGCGGCAACCTCGTAGAAAACCTGGAAAAATGGCAAGTTGACGTCCAAATTCTATTTCGTTGCCTCTTAACAAGGTTGTAATGAGCTAAGTTGCCTTCCCCGCCACTGCCTGGTGCGTCTGTTCAGCGTTGACAGACCCGATAGCTGGTAAAATAGCGTGGAGGTGGGTTGATGGCAGGGTCCTGACCCGCTGTCAATCATTTCAAATTTGACATCTCCGATCCCGTCCTCTGAGCGCTAGCAAATTTTCGGCCCTAGTTTCTCCCATCTTTCCCAATTCTTTGACGCGAGTGCTCAACCTTTTGGAATTTCTCTGCACTGCCTCCATGGCTTAAATGTTTTCCTTACATGCTGGTGACCAAAACCAAGGCACTGTACAGTTTTAACATGACATCTTTCAACATTACAATGTAATTGAGCATTCTGTTTGCGTTGTTTTGTTAACTACTGAGTGGTAATTTAATGTTAAACCCTGAATCAAATATCACCCTGAATATAAATACTATATAAATGCAAGTTATTTATTTCTTTATTTCTCTTCCATGTATTGACCAGTCTATGTGCAGACAAATTTCCTGATATCACTTTAAATTTTCCTGGTCTACTCTCACAATTTAGCAACAACTTGCATTTACATAGTACCTTTCAAATAGATGTTACAACACTGAAACACATCACTTGACCCAATCTTTCATAATTTTAAACTCTTCTATCATATCACCTATCTGTTGTTCTGATGTGGGGAGGAATAGCTCCAATTTATCAAGCCTTTCTTCGTATTTATTTCCTCATATCAGGCAGCATCTTAGTAAATCTGCGTTTTACCCTCTCTAAAGCTTCAATATGCTTCCTGTAATGTAGAGTCCAATATCGCACACAGTACTCTCACTGAAGTCTTACTATGGTTTTATATTGGATCATCATTATCTTTTATATTCTATACCTCTTGTGATAAAACTGAGAATCCCATTACCTTTTTTACAGCCTTATCAACCTGAGGTCATGCATTTAATGTCCTGTAAACCTGTACCTGCAAATCCTACTGCTTTTCCTTAGCAACAAGCTATTCAGAGTATAAATACTGCTGTTATTTCTTACCAAAATGCATCATCCTACTTTTTTGTCCATTTCCCATCATATCAATATCTCTAGTCTTCTAAAGAATGAACTATACCTATTTATACTGGTAGCATCTGCAGATTTTGACCCCATTGTGAACTGAGTGGCCACAGAACTGAACACTATGCGACACCACTACCCATTTCCAACTACTCTGAAAACCGACTTTTAACTTCGACTCTCTGCGTGAGTTATTGGTTTTGTTAACTGAAAGATCAGACTGTCCTTTTGATTAAAAAATAAAATAGGCTAATATCTTGTAGTTACATCTGTTATTAATAAATGCAAAATAAATGGGTTGTTTTATTGGAAAGTTTGGTGTGAATTATGTAAAATGGCCCATATCGACTAGATATGTCTTGATGTTTTCTGTCACTTTTTTTCTTCCATGTCAATTTCATATGTAGTATCATCGTCATCATTATCATAGGCGGGCCCTCGAGCGAGGATGACTTGCTTCCACAAGAGTTCACAGGTGTTTCAATGAAGGACCCGATGTTCCAGTCCTGAACTCTAGTTGAGGGGGTGGAAGATGCCTGTGCGTGGATTTTTTTAACGTGGTGACCTTTGCACATCAGCCACCACATGGGCTGAACATAAGAACATAAGAAATAGGAACAGGAGTCGGCCATACGGCCCCTCGAGCCTTCTCCGCCATTCAATAAGATCATGATTGATCTGATCATGGACTCGGCTCCACTTCCCCGCTCGCTCCCCCTAAGCCCTTATCGCTCAAGAAACTCTCTGTTTCTGTCTTAAACTTATTCAATGTCCCAGCTTCCACAGGTCTCCAAGGCACTAAATTCCACAGATTTACAACCTTCTGAGAGAAGAAATTCCTCCTCATCTCTGTTTTAAATGGGTGGCCCCTTATTCTAAGATCATGCCCTCGAGTTCTAGTCTCCCCCATCAGTGGAAACATCTTCTCTGTATCCACCTTTTCAAGCCCCTTCATAATCTTATACGTTTCGATAAGATCACACCTCATTCTTCTGAACTCCAATGAGTAGAGGCCCAACCTACTCAACCTTTCCTCATAAGTCAACCCCCTCATCCCTGGAATCAACCTCGTGAACCTTCTCTGAACTGCCTCCAAAGCAAGTATATCCTTTTGGAAATATGGAGACCAAAACTGCACGCAGTATTTCAGGTGTGGCCTCACCAATACCTTGTATAGCTGTAGCAAGACTTCCCTGCTTTTCTACTCCGTCCCCTTTGCAATAAAGGCCAAGATATCATTGGCCTTCCTGATCACTTGCTGTACCTGCATACTATCCTTTTGTGTTTCATGCACAAGTACCCCCAGATCCCGCTGTACTGCGGCACTTTGCAATCGTTCTCCATTTAAATAATAACTTGGCTTGACAGAGCTAGGCCTTTATCCAGTGGCACAGGTTGAACGAGGATGAATGGAGACCAACTCTGCTGCACGGATCTAGTGTGCACACATATCGCAGTGTGGGCAGGCCGTGCTGCCCCTGGGCCCTCGGCTCTTCAGGGCCCCGTACCGTCATTCGCCGCACCTTCCCCCACGATGTTCCAGGGCGCTCTAGCTCTATTTATAGTCCCGACCTGCGGTGGTGTTCTCACACAGGTTTGGGGCGGCCCACCTTTTATGTAGCACCTTGTTAAATGCCTTCTGGAAGTTCAAATACACCACATCCACTGGTTCCCCTTTATCCACCCTGTTCGTTACATCCTCAAAGAATTCCAGCAAATTTGTCAAACATGACTTCCCCTTCATAAATCCATGCTGACTCTGCCTGACTGAATTAAGCCTTTCCAAATGTCCTGCTACTGCTTCTTTAATAATGGACTCCAACATTTTCCCAACCACAAATGTTAGTTTCCTGCTTTTTGTCTGCCTCTTTTTTTAAATAGGGGCGTTACATTTGTAGGCATCGGCTCCCCAAGGACATTATCTGGACATTGAGTTTTAATATTTTCTCACTGCAGAAAAAACTGGAAGCCTGTTTGTGGGAGGGGCCCAGGTACTTTTCCACATTGTGCTTGAAATCCACACCTGATGGGCAGGGGTGGTCTGGGAAGACAATGGCCAGGATAAGGCAACTCACCACAGGTAATGGGCAAATGGAGGGTCCATTGTTAAGCAATGTGACTACGTCAGAGTTAGATCAGATGAAATGGTCAGTGATCAAGCCATTACCTGGATGAGATAACCCCGAGAGGCAGGAAACCAGAACAATAGAAAGCCATTAAGCCCAAGACCGGTCGGAAGCGAAAACCCATCACTGGACTCAAAACAGGAAGCCTCGAAACAAGGAAAAACTTTATTGGGCCAGAAAAGGCAAACAGTTCTTGCATGTAAAAGGAGTCGTGTGGCCACATCTCTCTCTCTTTGCTTTCGCTTGCTTCGGCTCTACAAGAACCGAGCACTCCGTGTGGGAAGGAGAGAAGAAACCAGTACGGAACCAGAAGAGACACGTTTTTACCAAGAGAAGCAACGAGTAAGCCAACAAATCAGTGAGCATCATCTCTGCCCATGCATCTTTAAGATCACATCCACTGTGCGAGGAGGTGCAGTGGGTTCTCCAAATCAAGCTTTAGTAAGGGTTTTACTGGGGAGGTTTTGCTGCAAGGACCATAGGGACGTACACTGTGGATCCAAGCAGAGGGTTTAGACGTTGGATACTTCGCGATAGGGGCGGTTTAGACACGCCAGCGTATTGTATTTGTACTACATCGTCACTGTGTTTACTTGTTTTGCTGTGTTGGGGTAGCTTTAATAAAAGCATTGCCGGTTGAGACCGAGGTATTTGTCCATGACTCATTCATCTGTTCAGTAAAGTAATCACTCCCAGGTCTAGAACTATTGTAACGTGGGGTTGTATCGAAAACACCTAAGGGAAACTACTTACAGAATCTGGTGACCGCGGCAGGACGTGGGTGTGCTGAACAGAGAGTTATGGAAGATATTAAGGCCAAGAGTTCGGCAATGGGGGACAGGATTTCCTCATATATCTTTGGGAAAGTTAACATAACACAACAGTAGGACTAGACCTTTTGCGGGCTGAGAGTCTGGAGGACAAAGCCGCTGAGTGGACGGGGAGTAAGGAGCATAGAAAGGCAAAAGAAAAGGCCATCTGGCTCCTGTATCTGCAGAAACAAGTCCAACTGCTTAGGGAGCAGGTTGGTAGGCTTAAGGCAAAGCTCAAAGAGTCCGAGGAGCAGTCAGCCGCAAGGGCTGTGGTAGAAACAAGGCTTTTAGATGAGTTGCGCGAAGAAAAGCAGAAGAGGCATACTCAGGAGGAAACAAAAGGGAGTACTGCAGTGTCAGGTAACAGAGGCCAAGCTCAATGAGCAGGTCGCACGGGAGGAGACCGCTTGTCTAGCAGGTAAAGTAAACGTGCTGGAGGGGCAACTGAAGGATATTAAAGCAGCGTATAGGATAGCCACCAGTAAGGGTTTTGAGAGTGGGAATCACGGGCCCAGCCTAGAGAAAATCCAAAGCTTGACCCACGCTCTATCCAAGGCCAAAGGAATGGTCTGCCTAATGGCCCTGGGTAGACTGCGAAGAGGAAGGGGAAGACAGTGAGGATTGGGAGCCGGACAGTGACGCATGACCTCCACCAGAGGTGCAGGACCCATGTATCCCATACGGCAGCGGAAATACGGTGCGCCCGTAGACGGCCAAGGTCAGGGAGCGTTGCAAAGTAGTTTTATAGTCCCAGTCACATCCTCTCTGCATCCACCTTGTCAAGCCCCCTCATAATCTTATACGTTTCGATAAGTTCACCTCTCATTCTTCTGAATTCCAATGAGTAGAGGCCCAACTTACTCAACCTTTCCTCATAAGTCAACCCTCTCATCCGCGGTATCAATCTAGTGAACCTTCTCTGAACTGTCTCCAAAGCAAGTATATCCTTTCACAGGAGTTCTTTTGGAATTCTAATGACTGACCACACAAAAGGCTAACTTTGAACTCCAAGTTTGGGTAGATGATAGAATGTACTATTACAAAAAGTTTTACAAGAAAAAAAAAATTTAATAAATTGTTTTAGTCTTTGTAATTGGTAGAAGAATTGTCGGGGGGGGGCATGAAAACATTTTTTACACAGCAAGTTGTTATGATCTGGAATGCACTGCTGAATAGGTGGTGGAAGTAGATAATAACGTTCAAAAAGGAATTACATAAATACTTGAATGGGGGGAAATTTGCAAGGCTATGGGAAAAGAACAGAAGAGTGGGACTAATTGGATAGTTCTTTCAAAAGGCTGGCACAGGCATGAAGGGTTGAATGGCCTCCTTGCTGTATCATTCTATGATTCTATATCAAGGGAGCTTGGTATTTTAACAGAGATTACATTGAGGATTACTGTAACTGCTGTTAAGCCGTTCAAAGAGAAGACTTCTGTAAGGACCCAATTTGTGATGAGCACAAAAAAGGAGGCTGAGGCCAGAATTTGACAAGGGTCAGCGAGCACGATCGGTGGCGGGTCCGGTGGGAAAATGTTTTTTTTTTCACAGCCACTGGCACGCGCCTTTCCTGATATCGGGTCTGTCGGCACTGAGCATACCTGACACGCAGCGGCGGGGAACCCAATTCAGATAATTAGTGGTTTGTTTAGAGCTACTTAAGAATGATTTTGAGCTTACCTTTTGTACTTGACAACTTGCCCATAGTCCACGCTGGCTGTGGACCACGTCTGTCAAGCTGAGGTGGCAGTTCAATGGCCCATTGAATCAGCTGTTGAGTTGACAGCATCAAATGTAAAGTAAAAGCTCCCACCTTAGAGATATCTTCCCTCAGCCGCAAGCTCTTCCTCACTGCATTTCCACAACAGATTCACCTTGCTTGTAAGCCTTTTCACAAGTCACTATCCAGTCTGACCTCAGCACCTCTCTCACCATTGACAGATCGTTTCTGTCATCTCTATTTCACCTGCCATCTATTTCATCGGCATGGGTGCCCTTTGTACTTTCTTACCTTGGTCCTCAAAATCCCACCACGATCAGTCCCAACACCAGCAGCAATGGGCACACTAGTAGTAGCACCAACAACACCAACCTTCACCGCAAGCAACTGATGCTGTACAGGACAGAGGGTATCAGAACTTGACTACATCGCTGCCCGGGAGGCATGGCCTCACCATGGCTAGATTTACTTCACTTGACGCTGTACACCCTGGCTGCCACATGATGTGCCAGGTTGGCACCATCCCACACCAACACCATAAAGCATCCCTACAATGCCCAAGCCATTCCTTTTACAGTCATCAGCATTGCAGGGGGGTACCCTTATACCTCAACATTCACTGCAACTCACTAAACCTTTTTCAAAGGTGCCCACAAATCTGTCCAAGAAGGCAAAGTTTTGAAAATAAAGATTTCAATGTTTGACACCACATTAGCAGAAACTTTACATGAACATTGGCAAAAACACTCAAGTGCTTATTCTTGTGTGTTTTAGTTGGTATGATTGCATTAGAATGAGGGTGAGTGTGAGCAGTGGCTAGTGAGATGGGGATGTGTTAATGTAGAGATGAATGGAGGTGAAAGGTAAGTTCTTTGTGAGTAAGGATGTCCAGGAGTAGGGTAGGGAAGGCAGAGTGATGGGGATATGATGAGAGGCACAGCAGGATGAGGTTATGTATGGCTTTGCACTAACATTTTGTGATCTACTGAAACGTTTGCAGTACTACACCCAGGTCCTCCTGACCACATCCCTGCCTGTGCCCTCCTGTGCAATGTGCAACCAGGCTGTGTTGATTTCCTGGGGAGGTCTCTTCCGCCCATTGGAAGGGAAGAGAACGTCCTTGTGTGCTGTGACTCCCTCCTTAAGCATATGGAGGGAGTCATGGGAGAGCCTGGGTGCAGTTCTGTGCCTTTGTGCAGTCTTTGTCAGCTCAATGCTGTAGAACACTGACAGCACAAATGTCAAAATAAATTTGGACTCTGTACCGGCTGATGACGCGTCATCAAATGATATCACCAGACCCACTTCCTCTAATTGGATGGGAAACACGCTGGGCAGGATTAACAAGCCCCATCAATGGAGATTCATTTCACAAAGCAGGATGGAGGTAGCCGCGCGGTTGGGACCCCGCTACGGACGTCGCACCACGGACCCACCGAGGTAAGTAAAATCACGGCCTGAGTTTCCTGAATGCAGTGGAGATTTGGTAATTCGAGAGAATATTGTGAAACCAAGTATGTCGGTAGACTAATGTGGTAGCCATTGATCGGAATTGAGACCTTGGGGCTGAAATTCAGCTTCAAAAAGGCCACTTACCGCCAGAAAGCGGCGGCCAGGCAGCAGAGCCGAGCAGCCGCCTACTTTCGGTCCAATGGGCGCCATGATTGAAATTTAGTTCGGGGATTTTTTTTCTGGCGGTCCCTACTTCTGCCTGCTGCTGCCGACCGTCCTAAGCATGTCATCAAAGCGTGCACCGCTGATCTCCCGCACATCCATCGCACCTCCCGTGAAATTTAGCTGCAAAAAATCCATGATGCGCCGCGCGGTGCCCCCGACATCTTTTTCTGTCGGTGCACCCTGCTTTCACTCTGTGATGCACGCCAGCGCGGCAGTCCTTCAAGGGGAGTGCGCACTGCTGTGGCCGCCATGTTTTTTTTCTTTGTTGGCCGACTGCCAGGTTGGGTCGACAATTATGCCCCTGGGTTTGGCTGGGCTGCCAACATGCAGCCTGGCACCCCCTCTTCGGTGCCAGGCTGCTGGCCCGGCCGAAACCCTCCCTGCCTGGCCCAGTGGACCGAAGTTTCTAAGTGCCGAATGCTCTCCCCTTTAAGTGAAGGGGACAGTATGGTGACGCACACGTTATGACGTCATCTCAACTCCGCTGCTGACTGACAGCGGCGGAGACTCCGTCCCGCCTCCACTTCTGCCCCTCAAGTACTTGCCACCCCATTTCCGCCCCCATTATACCCGACTTCCAGTCAGCTGCAAAAAAAAAGGGCAAAGCTGAATATCGATCAAGATGTGACCTTATCCTACACTGCGGTGAAAACACGATGAAAAGCAGTAAGAGCGCCAGGTTTCTGGTGGGTCTGAATTTCGGCCCCCTTATCTTGATATGAAGGACATTAACATCTGGAATAATCAATTATAAACTGAGAATTTAGAGAAATTACACTTTTATTTCAATATCTCGCGGGCAAAATTACAAAAACACTTCAGAAAGTAACTCTATTACTTTTTTCACTACTAATATTATAGGAATGAAATGTGTATATTCTACCTTGCTGTCCAATTTATGGTCATGGTTCAAAATATAGGAAGAAAAATCACACCTGTAATGACCAGTCAAGAGAGAAAGACAGAGCAGCAACCCCCTGCAACTGATAGTATTGAGCAACAATTTTGTTTTCATTTTAGAATATCCAGTTGATCCCTTGACATTTCGATGATCCCAAATAGAGATCTACAATTTTTGTGATGGACAAGTCACAAGTAACTGGCAGTAAGCACGTATCCACTGCTTCTGTTTAAAGTTAATTGGATTATTTGAGCTGTTTTGAGGTAAAACTATCAGGAATGACTGAACAGGCAGGGGCTCTTTTCTCTGGAAAAGAGAAGGCTGAGAGTTGACCCGATAAGAGGTCTTTAAAATTATGAAGAGGTTGGATAGGGTAGATGTAGAGAAAATGTTTCCACTTATGGGGGAGTCCAAAACAAGCGGCCATTCATATAAGATAGTCACTAATAAATTCAGAGAGTGGAACTTGATACCCGATGGAATACTTGAGACGAATGGCATGGATGCATTTTAGGGAAAGCTAGATAAACACATGATGCAGAAAGGATTAGAAGGATATGCTAATGGGGTTAGATGAAGAAGGGTGGGAGGAGGCGCGTGTGGAGCATAAACACCAGCATGGATCTATTGGGCCGAGTGGCCTATTTCTGTGCTGTAAATACTTTGGAATGTTCCCTCATTCTGGATTACCCTAATAGAGGGAAGAGTTTTTCTATATTCACTCTGTTGGTTCCCTTCATTATTTTAAACACCTCAGACAGACCATAATTCAGTCCTTTCATCCCAAGCATCATTCGGGTGAATCGTTGCTGGATTTTCTCCGTGGGCAGGATCATTTGGGTGAATCGTTGCTGGATTTTCTCCGTGGGCAGGATCATTCAGGTGAATCGTTGCTGGAATTTCTCCACGGGTAGGATATGCTCCCTAAGATGGGGTGCTGAAAGCTGAAGACTGTATACCAAATAAGACCTGCCGAGCATTCTGTATAACTGCAAAACTTTTCATTAGCTTTTATATGCTGTGCGTTTTGTAATGAAATCCAGCATCTCTTTAGCCTTTTTGAATGCTTTTTGCACTTGTAACATAGCTTTAAATGACGCATGCCCAGATCCCTAAATCACTTTAATCGGCCTCCCCCCACCTGCTTCCATTAGACCCCATCTGCCATGACAGTTTTATTTTGCAATTGGCTCGAGCAGTATTGGCAGAAGTTTGGGTACAATTTCAATGCCCAACCTTTTAGTCAGAGAATGTTTGTTGGCATCAAGACCTGAAAGGAAGTGGGAGAGGAAAAAAGTGTGGTTTGTTATAACTGAAGTCCAGGGCCTAGAATTGGTCAGCTGCTCAGATTTTTAAGGTTTCAATATGGCAGTCAGGAAGCGTGCACACAAGTTCCGGCTGGAAGTGCGCCTTCTGGAAGTTAAGGGTTATGGGGAGCAGGCAGGGAAGTGGAGTTTAGGTCAAGATCAGATCAGCCATAATTTTATTGAATGGCGGAGCAGGCTTGAGGGGCCAAATGGGCTACTCCTGCTCCTATTTCTTATATTCTGCCATATTGGTTAAGGACAAACAAGAGGCATCCATTAGCTATGCCGGAAACAGGCGTGGGCCCTTAACATATGTAAACAAGGTTCCTAACGCCTGTTTGAAACACCTTTCTGTAAGATTGGTTTGCCCGGGGGCAGCCTGCGCTAACACGGGCTGCACACAGGGAAACCAGCCCGAGGGATCACCTGTAAGTAATTTTCCTGAATGTGGAGCCAAGCGAAGCAGGAGCGCTCCATCTGACTTTACAGTAAAGGACCCAATTGCCGCTCCCGACTCCTCCCACCCATCGCCGCTGCAACGCTTGCAGCAGCCCAACTTTGGAGTCCTCTTCATTGGCGGGCGCGTCACCGGGAGCATTGGAATGAAGCTCGGGCACTCAGTCCTCACCATTCGGGCACGGGTGGGCCTGAAATACGCTGCCAAAAAGGGTCGCATACCAATTTCTAGGCCCTTAATTTTCAGCCACAATAGCTATTTCATATTGCAGGAAATGTATTATATTTTTCTTCCTCTCCCATTTAATAAAATTTAATGTGAAAGCTAAGAACCATAGGTAGAACTGAGAAGTTGCATGATCTATTCAGGTGCGCATTTACAATTGTGTTACGAGACTCCCAAAGCAAGCTCCTGCACAGCAAACGAGCCAAAGGTGGGCAGCGGAAATGTTACAAGGACACCCTCAAAGCTTCCCTGATAAAGTGCGACATCCCCACTGACATCTGGGAGTCCCTGGCCCAAGACCGCCCTAAGTGGAGGAAGTGCATCCGAGAGGGCGCTGAGTACCTCGAGTCTCAACGCCGAGAACATGCAGAAATCAGGCGCAGGCAGCGGAATGAGCGTGCGGCAAACCAGTCCCACCCACCCTTTCCCTCAACGATTATCTGTCCCACCTATGACAGAGTCTGTGGCTCTCATATTGGACTGTTCAGCCACCAAAGAACTCACTTCAGGAGTGGAAGCAAGTCTTCCTCGATTCCGAGGGATTGCCTATGATGATGATGATGATGACGACATAAATGATTTAAAAACTAAACTCATGATATTTTCTGGGGGATTATTTTTCTGAAATCACTATGTCTCATCTTGAAGTTGATCTTGACTTTGTGTGATTCCTTTGACTTCATGTCATGATTGGCAAATTTGCTGGAATTCTTTGAGGATATAACGAACAGGGTGGATAAAGGGGAACCAGAGGATGTGGTGTATTTGGACTTCCAGAAAGCAATTGACAAGGTGCCACATAAAAGGTTACTGCACAAGATAAAAGTTCACGGGGTTGGGGGTAATATATTAGCATGGATAGAGGATTGGCTAACTAATAGAAAACAGAGAATCGGGATAAATGGTTCATTCTCGGGTTGGCAATCAGTAACTAGTGGGGTGCGGCAGGGATCAGTGCTGAGACCCCAACTATTTACAATCTATATTAACGACTTGGAAGAAAGGACCGAGTGTAATGTAGCCAAGTTTGCTGATGATACAAAGATGGGAGGAAAAGCAATGTGTGAGGAGGGCACAGAAAATCTGCAAAAGGGCATTGACAGACTAAATGAGTGGGCAAAAATTTGGCAGGTGGAGTATAATATTGGAAAGTTTGAGGTCATGCACTTTGGCAGAAAAAAAAAATCAAAGAGCAAATTATTATTTAAATGGATTAAGATTGCAAAGTGCTGCAGTGCAGCGGGACCTGGGGGTACTTGTGCATGAAACACAAAAGGTTAGTATGCAGGTACAGCAAGTGATCAAGAAGGCCAATGGAATCTTGGCCTTTATTGCAAAGGGGATGGAGTATAAAAGCAGGGCAGTCTTGCTACAGTTATACAGGGTATTGGTGAGGCCACGCCTGGAATACTGCGTACAGTTTTGATTTCCATATTTACGAAAGGATATACTTGCTTTGGAGGCAGTTCAGAGAAGGTTCACTAGGTTGATTCCGGGGATGAAGGGGTTGACTTATGAGAAAAGGTTGAGGAAGTTGGGCCTCTACTCAGAATCCAGAAGAATAGGAGGTGATCTTATCGAAATGTATATGAGTGGACTTAACGAGGTGGATGCAGAGAGGATGTTTCCACTGATAGAGGAGACTAGAATTAGGGGGCATAATCTTAGAATAAGGGCCCACCCATTTAAAATTGAGATGAGGAGGAATTTATTTTCTGAAGGTTGTAAATCTGTGGAATTCGCTGCCTCCGAGAGCTGTGGAAGCCGGTATATTGAATAAATTTAAGACAGAGATAGACAGTTTCTTAACCGATCAGATCAGCCATGATTATATTAAATGGTGGAGCAGGCTCGAGGGGTCGTATCTCTGTCTTAAATTTATTCAATATACCGGCTTCCACAGCTCTCTGAGGCAGCGAATTCCACAGATTTACAGCCTTCAAAAAATAAATTCCTCCTCATCTCAATTTTAAATGGGTGGGCCCTTATTCTAAGATTATGCCCTCTAGTTCTAGTCTACTATTCCTCTTATTTCTTATGTTCTTATGTTCAATGGAAATAAAAAATCAGGAGAAATGTAAAATGGGCTGTCGACTCGCTATCACCCATTTTACATTATCTCATAAATTCAAATTCTACCCTCTTAAGTTAAACTCAGTGGAGAAATTTTGAAAACACTCAAGATTCTATTGTGGTCTCCTAGTAGTCATTATATTTATTTCTGTGTTGAATAATTGAGCGTTTTCCTTCATAAAGGTCAGTGATTTGATGGCTGATATTTTCATGCATTTACTGATGGGCTTGTAATTTTTTTCTGGCTGGCTGGTAGCACAGTAGCTTTCCACTAATTTATTCCACCGTCACAGACCTGCATTGTCTTCTTTTCAGTAGGACTGTCAGAAACCACTCACTGCTGCCATCAGTGTTTTCCATAAAGTGCGACATCCCCCACTGACACCTGGGAGTCCCTGGCCAAAGACCGCCCTAAGTGGAGGAAGTGCATCCAAGAGGGCGCTGAGCACCTCGAGTCTCAACGCTGAGAGCATGCAGAAATCAAGCGGAAAGAGCGTGCGGCAAACTAGTCCCACCCACCCCGTCCCTCAATGACTATCTGTCCCACCTGTGACAGAGTCTGTGGCTCTCGCATTGGATTGTTCAGCCACCAAAGAACTCACTTCAGGAGTGGAAGCAAGTCTTCCTCAATTCCGAGGGACTGCCTATGATGATGATGACTTAATTGCCTTCGACCTTGTGTGTTCATCGTTGTTTTGCAGGAAATAAAGACTGTGAATCCAATTATTAATCTGGGCACACCCACGAAATTTAATTGAGTTACTGGTCAGATCTGCAATATAAAATTCAATTTGAGCTGTTGAGGCTGAAAGCCTCATTAAATGAAAGTCATTCATTTTCTGCGTAATGTATCTTTTTAAAAATATTACCTCAACTTACAATAGTGAATTTCAGCACTTTACTCCCCAACATAGTTCCATGAGTAATATACTGTTTGTTCTGTTAAAATTCACCTTTTTACCACTGCACCAGGGAGTTGTCATTACTTCTCTGTCGGCCAGCCTCTTTTCATCAGGGGTGTTTATTATGAGACGTGTACAAACAACCAAGAGTGACTTCCACCACTACAGCAGCCTATTAGAGAATAAACAGGGCAAATTTGAAAAAGACAGGCAAGAAAAGTACCAAATAACCTGGAATTAAGAAGGGGGAAAGCAAAATGAATGCCTTTTTATTTCTCTGAGAGAACAACCAAATCAAAATTATTCATGGTTTTGCAGAATTCTTAAAAATGATGCAAGATGATTTTACTTTTTTGTTTTAAGAAAAGTATACTTTATATGAACCAAAATACAACTGAGCAAAGTATATCAAAACTATAGTCTAAATCTTTATTATTACCTACAATACATTAGCAGAGGGAGAAGCGATTTTGTGTCTCCCCTCCCATTTTCATACAAAACTGGTTCACTGGATACTATCTTGTCACTGTAATGTAGTTCAGTGCTTCAAATGGTAATAACTTGCCTTTCTCAACTACTTGTATTTCCTCATAAGGTACGCTTAGTTTGTCACAGATTCTTGATGTTGTGACAATTCCAAAGGTTGGCTGTCGACATTGACTAATTGGGCATACCCTGCATGTTTCTTCCTTTTAAATTTGTGTTGGTTTTCTCATTTACTGCTTTCCCCAGATGGATTGGGAAATTCCAGTGACAGAGCAAAATCTGCGCCGATCGGCCACACTTTCTTTGCATCTTGGTGCTGAGTTGACAGTAATAAAATCTTGAGCTGTGTGTACCACAAAAATGTAGCTAACATCACCATTTTTCCCACCAGCTCTCTTTTTTTAAGGAAAAAGTCTTTTATCTTATTCCTCCTGTGATATATGCTGGGGAATAGCTCCACAGTAACCAGCAGACTTCCAGAGCCTTGCTGAAATATTTTTATTTTTGTGTACCTGAGCAAACAATGGTCCATAATTTGCTTTAGCTGGGTATCTAATGGTGCCTGCCGTTGAGTTAGACTTGTCCTTGCCCATTTAGGTTTTAAATTTGTTTTTGCGTGGCAGGTTGCTGAACGTGCGAACTGATGGGGGAAAGGCATCTGGGATCTAAGTGAACAGGGCAAGCAATTGTGTACCTTCTTAATCAGCACAAGGACTGAGAAGGAAGTGAAAGTTAGAGTGGGTGAATTTGATGTCAAATCAGGTACAGAAAGACAAATAGAGGGAAAGAAAGATTGGGTTAAGAGAGAGGAAAATCAGACAAAGGAAACTTTAAAAAAAATTTAATTTAATGTTTTTTAAATCCCCAACAACAATTAAAACCCGAAGGAATGAGATTCTACACTTGTAATAGTTAATTTTCAGTGCCAGAGCGGTTGTTGGTAGTCACACTGTTCAATGGTGAGCCATTTTCTCTGCGGCAGGGTGGGACTTCTGTCTGCCACCCCGACTCCACCATGATCCTGACCGATCTTCCTGGGTAGGAGGTTATTAGTTATGCAGGACAGGCTCCTGATGGGATCCCCAACACCAAGAGAGAGCCTGGTGCTGCGGTGGGACACCCACTGAAGATCTAAAGAAGAGGAAGCTAAATTAAAGGCGGCAAGAGAGCCCCAAATGCCTGCTGGAAAAGTGTTGTTTAGGTACTGAAAAAAAAATCCAGCCTACAGTAGTGATGATTTCAGGCACTATAATGGAGGAAAATTAGCCACTTTGTGTTTAAATGATTTTATATTCAACAATAGTGTCAAACATTTCCCAAGCACTCTCTCGTGCATCTGTCAGCAGTCGGTGTATAGCATATTACCTTTATTATCCTGTTTTGTCGTCTTTACCCACACTAATCTTGCAGAAAGCCCAAAAAATATTTTACCTGCATAATGTATTAATATTGTTAATGGAGGAATAGATTGGTGATTTGCAATTGATACAAAATTTTACTTTTTCTGAAACCAAGTTGTACTGACCTGGTGGAGGCTGAAAGATTGAGAAAGCATTCTTACTATATGTTGTTAGATTCTATTGAAAGGGCATAGTCCCCAGTAATTTCTACTTTGTAATATTAAAACCAGCTACTAAATGTATAACTGAGCCATACAGAGCAGAAAGTTACTGAAAGAAGCAAAAGGTACAAATAGCAGAGGTGGTCACAATCTTTCAATCCTTATTGGATACAGGAGTAGTGTTAGAGGACTGGAGGCTTTCTAATGTTATACAGGTACCACTATTCAAGAAAGGGGAGAAGGATAAACCAGGAAACTACAGGAGGGAAAGTTAATTGGAAAGCATTATCAGGGATAAAATAAACTTTCAATTGGAAAGACATGGGGTAATCGAGGAGAGCCAGCCTTGATTTGTTAACAGCAAATCGTGGCTGTCTAACCTTGATTCAATTCTTTGAGGTAACAGACGGTTGATCAAGGTAGTGCAGTAAATGTATATATGAATGTGCGGAAGACATTCAACAAAGTGCCACACAGGACGCCTTTTATGAAGCTGGAAGCCCATGGAATGAAGGGGAATGTGGCGATGTGGATATGGAATTGGCTCAGTAACCGGAGCAGAGAGTGGCAGTGGATGTTTTTCAGACTGGGGGGCGGGGGGATGGTTTGCAAGTGCTGTTTCCCAAGGGTCAGTTTTAGGTCCATTACCCGTTTCTATTTTTATAACTAACCTAGGTTTGGGTGCAGGGCACAGCATTATAAAGTTTGCAGGTGATACGAAACTTGGTAGCGTAGTAGATAGTAATGAGGATAGTTGTAGACTTCAGGATGACATAGACTGGATGGTGAAATGGACAGAAGCATGGCAGATGGAGTTCAATGCGGAGAAATGTGAAGTGATGCACTTTGGGAGTACTCACAAATAGCCCAATTTTGGAAAAGTGTACATGAGCAGGAAGACCTTGGTATCCACAGACACAAATACTTGAAGGTGGCAGGAAAAGTTGGTCAGGTAGTTTAAAAAAAGCATTTGGGTTACTTGGGTTTATAAATAGACGCAGAGAATATAAAAGAAACTAGATCATGCTAGAACTTTATAAATCACTGGTTTGGCCTCAGCTGAACTATTGTGGAGAATTCTGGGCAGGACACCAGGAAAGATGTAATTGCCTCAGAAAGGGTACAGAGGAGGTATACCAGGATGTTACCAGGGATAGGGGACTTCAGTTATGAGGAGAGGTTGGAAAAGTTAGGACTGTTTTCCTTGGAACAGAGAAGGTTAAGAGGGGACCCAGTAGAGGTTTTCAAGATGATGAGAGGTTTTGTTAAAGTAGATAGAGAAGAACTATTCCCTCTGTCGACTCGGTCAATAACCAGAGGTCATAGATTTAAAATCATTGGAAAAAGATCTAGACGGGAGATGAGAATTTCTTTTACTCAGAGTTGTCAGGATCTGGAACGCTGCCTGAAGAGGTAGTGGAAGATGATTCCATAACTAATTTTAAAACCGAGTTGGACAGATACTTGAGGATGAGGAACTTGCAGGGTTACGGGCAAAAAGCGAGGATGTGGGACTAAGCACAACTGCTCTTTCAAAAAGCCAGCAGAGGCACGATGGACTGAATTGTCTCCTACTGTGCTGTAACTGTCTGTGACTCTAAAGTCACAGGTTTGATTTCCCGTCTGTGCTGAGTTAGCTAACCTCCAATGGGGTGGCTGCAGAGGTACTACAGTTGGCTTCAATAGCCCATGGCTGAGGCTACGAAAGTTAGCCAGGGTCTTTCTCCTAGTAATCAGCAATCTTTGCTAGAAAGTTTGCACGTGTGGAAGGTTTGCCACTTGCGCAGGCAGGAGGTTTATTTCGAAAATCTCACCGAACCTGAACAGGCAGTCATCAGCCTGGTGTAGATCGGTCAGAGAGAGATCAGGGATTGAATGGCAACAAGAGCTTGGCTATGGTGCCTCTGATGATTCAGTTGCCTGTGAACACTCTTCATTTGGGCTCACCCATTCAAGAATGACCACTTGGGTGAGGTACTGAAAATGACTGGCAGCATGGAGCCGCATCAGAAGTCAGTTATGTTCAACAACAGCAACAACAGCTTGCATTTACATAGCGCTTTTAACATAGTAAAACATCCCTAGGCGCTTCACAAGAGCGTTATCAAACAAAATTTGACATTGAGCCACGAAGGAGATATTGGGACAAAAGAAGTAGGATTTAAGGAGTGTCTTAAAGGAAGAGAGAGAGGTTTAGGAAGAGAGTTCCAGAGCTTAGGGCCTAGGCAACTGAAAACATTGCCGGCAATGGTTAAGTGATTAAAATCGGAGATGCGCAAGAGGCCAGAATTGGAGGAGCGCAGAGATCTCAGCGGGTCGTGCTGGACGAGGTTATAGGGATAGGGAGGGGCGAGTCCATGGAGAGATTTGAAAACAAGCATGAGAATTTTCAAATTGAGGCATTGCCGGACTGGGAGTCACTGTAGGAGTTAGGAAACAGGCAGCAGAGTTTTGGATGAGGTCATGCTTATAGAGAGTGAAAGGTTGGTGGCCGGCCAGGAGAGCATTGGAGTAGTCGAATTTAGAGGTAACTAAGTCGTGGATGAGAACGGAAGGAAGAAAATTGGCAACAAAGACCATTAAAAAGATGAGCAAGGCCTCCTCTTACCCAGATATTCATCGAAATATTTGCATCTGTTGGATCAAATGAAATGTTTAGAGGTTCAAAAAGAAAATGTCACTGGTCTCTAAGTCTGCTATTTCCATGTTCTTGCAGCCAGTTAATTAACTTGGTTTGTAGATAAACCTCTAGGATAGGAATTCATTTTACATATTAATAAATAATGCAGGTAAAAGTTTTCTTGGGTTTGCTGCAAGATTAATGGATTATGGGTGAAGAAGACAAAATGGGATAATAAAGGTGACTTGCTGTATAATGACTGTTGACAGATGTGTAAGAGAGTGGTTATGGGAAAAGCGTGGGAAATATTTAAAAGACTGCATTGTTGGATATAGGGCAGCTATAGCAATTCCAAGTCACAAAAAAGTGGAAGCTTGTCAAAAGTTTACTTGCATCATATTATAACTGCTATACTGCATTTCAGAATTGTGATAATGCAATGTAATTTTCTTAAACAGGACCGATTTGAAGCCCTTTTCCGGGTTTATGATGAACAGGCCACATTCCAATTATTCCGAAGTTTTCAAAGAGTACGGATAAATTTCAGCAATCAAGGGGCAGCTGCACGGGCCCGGATAGAACTTCATGAATCTGACTTCAATGGCACCAAACTCAAACTTTATTTTGCGCAGGTACAGTATAGTGATCTTACAGAATTTAATGAGCTTTGTTATCAGAACAATGTAAAAGAAGTTTTGTGTTGTCAATAGTTCAAGTCATTCCTAACCATCAGTGCTTCAGTTATCCATTCAACACCAATGATCGATAACATTTTGTCCAATCGATACCCACTTGTTTCCTGGAATTAGACAATGTGACTGAAATATATACTATTTGTTCATGGCCACCTTTTCAGCTATGCAACCAATTGGTTGGCATGCCAGGTTTCTGCTATTAGATATACAAACAAGTTATTTATCTAGTAATTATTAAATGGAACAAGTTTGAGAAAACGTTTTATAACCTCAGGGCAACAGACACCTTGGAGTTTGTGGAAAAGTTCTAATGATCCCTAGATGCCACTGTACTTTGTGCAGTCATATCTTCTTCTCAGTTGATTTCTGACGCATTCAAAAGGTGCCAAAGATGAAGGGAAAACACAATCCCTTTCTAGGAGAACTAAGTAGGTAGAAAGCTGGTAATGGAAACACTTGATAAATATGACTCCATAATGAACTTGAAGTTAATGCAGGGCTTGAAACATAAAAATAGTTAAATCATGCCACTAAATTACATTAGTCGCCACAAGGGCTAGGGAACCTTTGGTAAATATCAATGGTCACGTTACAGACTACTTTAGAAGAAAAACATAGGTTAATGTTCAGATGGGATCCTTCATCCAATGAAGCACCACACCCGAACATTAACTTGTCATTCTCTCAGAAGTTAACTCATCTGTGCATTTCTAGTATTTTCCATTTTAATTCCAACATTTGAGTGATTTTCTGTTTCTCTCTCTTTTGCTAAATCCCAGTGTTCAAAATTTAGAATTTAGAATTTAACTTTTATTGTCAGTTATCTTTCCTCTTTTTATGTATTTATTGGATAGTAAATGAGTTTTAAAAGGTGACAGCAGGGCTGAAATTCAAGCCATGATATCAATGAAACAAACCATTGCTAATAGGGGGCTCCATGTACATTTGGCCAAAAGGACCTGGTCCCAGATTAATGCAAAGTTCGTTTCTGCCCAGCTTCTGGTTGCAGTCACTCCATATACATTTCAGGAATTTAGTATTTATTTGTTTATTTAGGAGGTCCATTATTGGTTAGAATTTTAAACATTTAATCCTGGAAGTTTAAGTTCAAGGTTTATTTCAGTCCCCAAACTCCATTGTGCACAAGCTATCTTTTCGACTTGCCTATATCCACAACACTTTGCTGTAATCTGACTTAAAAATAAAGGAAAGTGCAGTTTGTGGGCAAAATTCAGAAACTATTGAATCTCTCAGCTGTGTTAAAATTAAAATTTGAACCAATTTTCTGTGTGGATTTACCACTGAACAATGAGGGCATTAACACAACAAAAAACTTTATTTAAGGGTATTAAACTTAAGTTGTTAGGACTTGCACCTAAATCCTGCTTTGCTGCTGTTGCAAGTGATTCTTATTGCTGCATGCTTTGGGCAGAAATTTATCTTGAGATGCACAATTTCCATCCACAGTAGTGAAGTAGTAGGAATCCCTTTCATCAGGAACATTGATGGGAGCTCCAGGGCAACACTGAGGAGGGAGGAAATGGGGAGAAGCCAGGAGCTTTGTTGTGGTAGTGGGTGGGTAGGTGGAGAGGGGTGAAGCCAGGAGTAGTGCTTTTGAAGGTGGAAGAAGTTGAGAACACTACTTCGGAATTTGGGAATAAAAAAAATGCTTAGAACTGGCAACAATGCTTGGGGAGAGAGTAAAGGCAAAAAATGTGGGAGCAGTGCTTTGAGAGTAAAGAGGGAAGAAACTGAGAGGAATGCTTTGACGTGGAGGAAGAAAGATATGCCAGCATTAACTGAGCAGGTTGAAGCAGAGTGCCAACATGAACTGGAGGACACTGGCAGCTTGAACTAAGGGGAGAGAAGAGTGTCTTCTTGAATGAGAGGGAGAAGAAGGAATATCCAGTTGAATTAAGGGAGGTGAGGGGGAATAATGCCAATATGAACTTGAACTATAATAGGTGTTTGTGCGAACTAGGTCCAAAGGGATGGATAGCCTCTGAGGGAGGGAGAGAGTTGGAGCTGTGTGAATAATTGTTCAAGTAGAGTTTAGAAATGTGATGGTTTGCTAGATCTGTTGAATACGCAAATGTCATTTGATTTTTAATCTTTTTAAAAAAAAATTATGTGAAGGTGTTTAAAATTAACCAGAATGCAACATTTTAATATTAAAAATTCAATCCACTTTAGAAATGCACTATCCATTGGTACTCCCAGTCCCTCCTAGAACACACATCTTGTGGTTTTGACTTGTGTCTTACTTGAGGTTTTCATGTATTTATGCTCTCCTCCAATTTAAATGAAAGAATGTTGGGTATACATTTAGCTTAAGTTACATGCCCATATCCCACTTCACTGTCAGTGTAATTTCTTGTTTTCATGTTATCAGCTTATATAAGAGTTGCTTTTAAATTGTCTGCTTTGTCACATTTTCTAGGTTGACATGTATGCCTTCTATAATCAGGGACAAAATCAAGAGTCACTTGGACAAGTGTGGATTAATTAAGGAAAGCCAGCACGGATTTGTTAAAGGCAAATCGTGTTTAACCAACTTGATCAACTTTTTTAATGAGTTAATAGAGAGAGATGATGAGGGTAATGCGGTTGACATAGTGTACATGGATTTCCAAAAGGCGTTCGACAAAGTGCCACATAATAGGCTTGCCAGCAGAATTGAAGCCCATGGAATAAAAGGGACAGTGGCAGCCTGGATACGAAATTGGCTAAGTGACAGGAAACAGAGAATAATGGTGAACAGTTGCTTTTCACACTGGAGGAAGGTATATAGTGGTGTTCCCCAGTAGTCGGTTCTAGGACCACTGCTTTTCTTGATATATATTAATGACTTGAACGTGGGTGTACAGGGCACAATTTCAAAATTTGCAGATGACACAAAACTTGGAAATATAGTGAACAGTGAGGAGGATTGTTCAAGAGGACATAGAGAGGCTGGTGGAATGGGCGGACATGTGGCAGATGAAATTTAATGCAGAAAAGTGTGAACTGATACATTTTGGTGGAAAGAATGAGGAGAGGAAATATAAACTAAATGGTACAATCCTAAAAGGGGTGCATGAACAGAGAGAGACATAGGGGTATATGTGCACAAATCGTTGAAGGTGGCAGAACAGGTTGAGAAAGCGGTTAAAAAAACTTACGGGATCCTGGGCTTCATGAATAGAGGTATAGAGTACAAAAGTGTGGAAATTATGATGAACCTGTGTAAGACACTGGTTCGGCCTCAACTGGAGTATTGTGTCCAATTCTGGGCACCACATTTTAGGAAGGATGTGAAGGCCTTAGAGAGAGTGCAGAAAAGATTTACGAGAATGATTCCAGGGATGAGGGACTTCAGTTACATGGATAGACTGGAGAAGCTGGGGTTGTTCTCCTTAGAGCAAAGAAGATTGAGAGAAGATTTGTTAAGGGTGTTCAAAAGGTCTGGACAGAGTAGATAGAAATTGTTCTCATTGGTAAAAGGGTTGAGAACCGGAGGACACAGATATAAAGTGATTAGCAAAAGAACCAAAGGCGACACAAGAAAAAACTTTTTTACACAGCGAATGGTTAGGATCTGGAACGCACGGCCTGAAAGGGTGGTGGAGGCAGACTCAATCACGGCTTTCAAAAAGGAATTGGATAAGTACCTGAAAGAAAAAGATTTGCAGGGCTACAGGGAAAGGACGGAGAAGTGGGACTAGCTGAGGTGCTCTTGCAGAGAACCGGCACGGGCTTGATGGGCCTAATGGCCTTCTTCCCTGCTGTAACTATTGTATTATTCTATAGAAAAGAAAGAACCATCCTCAGGATATCCCAAAACAGTCAATTCATTTTTGATGTGTAGTCACTTATTTGGTAAACACAGCAGCCAGTTTGAACACAGCATGGTCTCAATAAATAGCAGTGAGATAATTTGTTTTACTAGTGTTGGTTGAGGTCTGAATGTTATGCACACCTGAACAGGTAGATGGGGTTTCACTTTAACATCTCACCCAATAGACAACAACACTGGCAACGCAGTACTCTCGCAGTACTGTGCTGGAAGTGTCAGCCTAGATTGTATGTTCAAGTATGTGGAGCGAGGCTTGAATTCATAACCTTTTGCCTGTGAGATGGGGGCAACTATTGAGCCAACTGACACTTAAATCCTTCAATCCCTTCTCTTTCCAAAAATGCATTCAATTGTCTCTCAAACTAATTTGTATTGCCTGCTTCAATGGCCTTCCCAAATCATTAACGACACCAACTTTACAATACAGTTTTCCTCAGAAAAATTGTGAGTGAATGATGTAACTGAAATTCCTTGGGATGAATCTTCCAGTTCTATCACTTGGCTGCATAATAATTTCACAGGATTTACTGTGGTCATTCTATTTAATTAATGAGGCAAGTTTGCAGCCCATATTAGACCTGACACTGGGAACTTACCAAGGCAGAAATTGCATCGTGGCATTGTCGGAAAACAAAGAACGATGGAGACGTAAAATGGAAAAGCTTTTATTAAGGCTGTGGCGAAAACCCATGGCTGCCAAAATATATGTGGACATTGGCAATGGAATCTCTGGGAAATTATGGAGCAGTGCAGCCCCCAATCCCTTGCTCGATGCCTGGCAAGGTGAAAAAGCTGCTGTACAACATGGAAATTTGCCTGGTCTGCCACTTCAGGGCACCCTCCACAGGGGATAGCACTGCAGCATGGCTGACTAGAGTTGGTGGCTTGGTCCCATGCAGCAGGAACTATCTACAAAACCTGAGAACAAATGCAGAAGACCTTAAGAAAGCTATGTGGAAAAGCCTGCCCAACAATGCCATTTATTCAGTACATGGCCATGGTATGTCACAAAGGGCTCTCATGCACCTGCAACACGTTTACTGTTGGCCTCCTCATACCTTGGGAAATGCTGTAGTGAGGTAATATTGGACAGATTCTGGTGTTGATTGATAGGATAGAAGGTAAAATAAAGGATGTGTCTATTTGTACCAACTGAAAGGTAGCTGTTTCTCTGATAGGCTCTCCATTTTCACATGACCTATTGCTGATTGGTCCCCTTGAAGGATAAGCCACATCCTAAAGTTCCTCTGGAATGTGTAACTGGAACCGCCCAGCCCAAGTTCTGATTGACTTTCCAGTTTGTAATTCGATCCATTTTGACTTCAGAAGCCACAGAGGGTAGATCTCCCCTAAGCCATCAAGTTCCTGCCGAAGTCCCTTACCCCAGCGCAAGTGCATCCCTACCCCAGCCGAAGTCCCTTACACCAGCCAAGTGCTGCCTCCGCCAGCTGAAGACCCTTACACCAGCACATGTGCTGCCTCCCATAGCAGAAGTCCCTTACCCTAGCGCAAGTGCATTCCACCCCCAGCTGGAAGTCCCTTATCCAAGTGCATGACCTTATCCACCCCCTGCTCGCCATAGATGGGGCATTGTGTGCGGATTGTTAACAGATTTCTTGGATATGAAGTGAGTAGTGACTTCTTGATTTCATCCACCCCAATGATGTCCCTTGTAACTCGCACACTGAGCTTGCACGCACTAGGGGGTTGGAAGAACGTGATTCGTCTTCTCTGAGTTCCCACTCTCCCCTCAGATCTTCCCCTCCACTCCCCAGGCGCTCTCTCTCTCTCTCTCTCTCTCTCCCCCCCCCCCCCCAGGCTCGCTCGCTCTCCTCTGCCCCCCACCCCCAACCAGGCTCTCTCCACCTCGTGACTCTCTCCTTGCGGAGCACTTTACGGTGCCGCTTGACTCTTCACTCAATCTGGCGCTGAATGAGAAACGAACTGCTCCTGGCCGCCCCGCTTCCCTCTCTCTTCCTGCCGCCCGCACTCGTCACTCAAACTGTCGCTCGAACTGGTCCTGGCCGCACGCTGCCTGTTCAGAGGCTCGATGCGGCTGGGGCCTCGGGGCTGCTGATAGATCGGAGGCAGTGGAGGCAACATGTGGGGCTGGTTCCGGTTTCGGATCAGGCGTCGCGGATGGAGAGGAGGATGCATGCACAGAAAAGGGTTAGTGGGAATTGCGCCGGGAGAGAGGGGCGGAGTCGGTGACTATTTGTCCTAACTCTTGCTTCTGAGCAGACATCGACGACGAGATTCAACACCACCTCCAGTGCGCCAGTGCAGCCTTCGGCCATCTGAGGAAAAGAGTGTTTGAAGACCAGGCCCTCAAAACTGCCACCAAGCTCATGGTCTACAGGGCTGTAGTAATACCCGCCCTCCTGTATGGCTCAGAGACATGGACCATGTACAGTAGACACCTCAAGTCGCTGGAGAAATACCACCAATGATGTCTCCGCAAGATCCTACAAATCCCCTGGGAAGACAGACGCATTAGCGTTCTCAACCAAGCCAACATCCCCAGCATTGAAGCACTGACCAAACTTGATACGCTTCGCTGGGCAGGTCACATTGTCCGCATGCCAGACACAAGACACCCAAAGCAAGCGCTCTACTCGGAACTCCTTCACGGCAAACGAGCCAAAGGTGGTCAGAGGAAACGTTACACGGTTACCCTTAAAGCCTCCCTGATAAAGTGCAACATCCCCACTGACACCTGGGAGTCCCTGGCCAAAGACTGCCCTAAGTGGAGGAAGTGCATCCGGGAGGGCGCTGAGCATCTCGAGTCTTATCGCCGAGAGCATGCAGGAATCAAGCGCAGGCAGTGGAAAGAGCATGCGGCAAATCAGTCCCACCCACCCTTTCCCTCAACGACTATCTGTCCCATCTGTGACGGGGACTGTGGTTCTCATATTGAACTGTTCAGTCACCTAAGAACTCATTTTAAGAGTGGAAGCTTCCTTGATTCCGAGGGATTGCCTATGATGATGATGATATATTGGTAACAAATTTGGGGGCAATTTTAACCTAATTCGCCTGTCAGGAAAATGGACGAGATGAGGTACAACACTGCTTTTACACCCCACCCAATTTTATCTCCATTGAAATCAATGGGAGAGTAATATTGAACGGGGGTACTCTATACAATCTCAAAGGTTTCCTGCACGGCATGTTAGCTTAAAATTATCCCCTCCTTCTCTCATTACATAAACATCCCTTCCACAGTCTGATGGGGAACAATAAATTTAATGTGGTAAACATTACTGTGATTTTTAAAAATACTGAAAAATACAAAATATATTTTAAAAAGCATGCAAACTTTTTTTTCATTGCCTCATTTTTAAATTTGGACTTTAAACTGCTTCCCTTTACACCCATCAAATGTCAACGAGCCTGCTAAAACTGGATGTACAAATAACAATAACACTGGCCTACAACCACAGCAGGGGAAAAAACAATGGGATACCTTTTTATCAGTAATGTGTGGAACCGTTGCCTCCAATTCCATGGAGTTCATATGCCTGAATTGTGCTAGCAGTAGCAATCCAATGTATAGAAAATCCACCTCAGCCCTATGTAACTTCTGCTCCCATCCTAATGCTATCCGTATAAATACCTAAATATGTCAGATGTCCTGAAAGTGACATGAGCTATGACTTTGCAGTGATATCACTTGACAGCATCACTGAATGGATGCAAAAGACAATTGCATCCCAAATTTGGGTAAGCTGATGTAGCGCAGGAGTAACGGGCTGCCTCTCATCCACAAAGAAACAGGCTGGATGCCAGTAAAGAAAATTGCTTGCCAGTTTTTTTTTCAAAGAAAGTTTATGGGGAATGTAGTAATTCTGGGGAGGGGGTGAATGCATGAATCACAAGGGAAAGTGTTTAGAAATAAATGTGGAGTAAAGGACCAAAGAAAGAGAAGAGGAGAAATAATGAGTGAAAAGGTAAACGTAACATTTTTTTAATAACCACTATTTGTATTTATATAGCGCCTTTAATATGTTGTAAAACGTCCCAAGGTGCTTTATATACTTCTAATAAATGTTAAGAGTACTTAAAGCAAGTTTGTGGAATTAGAATCCTATGGGGCCGCCGAATGCCACCGAGTTTTCTGGGCGGTCTCCCCTCCGAGCGAGTTTGGAGGGGGTCTCCTGGCGGCGACAAAGGAAGACCGCTGGGAACTGCCCGAAAAAAAAATAAGTAGAAAGAAATCGAAAGGTAACGTCACAGCCAAGGGGTTGAGTGATTGGCTGGTGATTAGTGAGTAGTTTTTCTTTTTCTTTTCTTTATCAGTAAGTAACCTTTAGCATTATTGTTGCCAAATTAAGTTAATCTAGGGCTTAAGCCATGGCAGGAGAGCTCGGACATATGTCATGCTCCTCCTATACTATGTGGGAAGTCAGGGACGCTTCCAGTGTCCCTGACGACTACATAAGCGGGAAGTGTATCCGGCTGCAGCTCCTGGCAGACTGCATTGCGGCACTGGAGCTGCAGGTGGATTCACTCTGGAGCATCCATGATGCCGAGAATGACGTGAATAGCACGTTTAGTGAGTTGGTCTTACAGCAGGTTAAGGTTACACAGCCAGATAGGGGATGGGTGACCAACAGGAAGAGCAGTGGGTCCCCTGCGATCATCCCCCTGCAAAACAGATACACCGCTTTGGGTACCGTTGAGGGGGATGACTCATCAGGGGAGGGCAGCAGCAGCCAAGTCCATGGCACCCTGGGTGGCTCTGCTGCACAGGAGGGCAGGAAAAAGAGTGGGAGAGCTATAGTAATAGGGGATTCTATTGTAAGGGGAATAGATAGGCGTTTCTACGGCCACAACTGAGACTCCAGGATGGTATGTTGCCTCCCTGATGCAAGGGTCAAGGATGTCTCGGAGCAGGTGCAGGACATTTTGAAGGGGTAGGGTAAACAGCCAGTTGTCGTGGATATAGGTAAAAAACGAGATGAGGTCCTACAAGACGAATTTAGGGAGCTAGGAACTAAATTAAAAAGTAGGACCTCAAAGGTAGTAATCTCAGGATTGCTACCAGTGCCACGTGCTAGTCAGAGTAGGGATTGCAGGATAGCTCGGATGAATACGTGGCTTGAGGAGTGGTGCAGAAGGGAGGGATTCAAATTCCTGGGACATTGGAACCGGTTCTGGGGGAGGTGGGACCAGTACAAACCGGACGGTCTGCACCTGGGCAGGACCGGAACCAATGTCCGAGGGGGAGTATTTGCTAGTGCTGTTGGGGAGGGGTTAAACTAATATGGCAGGGGTATGGGAACCTATGCAGGGAGACAGAGGGAAGTAGAATGGGGGCAGAAACAAAAGATAGAAAGAAGAAAAAAACAGTGAAGGGCAGAGAAACCCAAGGCAAAAAGCAAAAAGGGGCCACATTACAGCAAAATCCTAAAGGGGCAAAGGGTGTTAAAAAGACAATCCTGAAGGCTCTGTGCCTCAATGCGAGGAGTATTCGGAATAAGATGGACGAATTAACTGCTTAGATAGCACATAACGGATATGATGTAATTGGCATCATGGAGACATGGCTCCAGGGTGACCAAGACTGGGAACTCAACATCCAGGGGTATTCAACATTTAGGAAGGATAGACAGAAAGGAAAAGGAGGTGGGGTGGCGTTGCTGGTTAAAGAGGAAATTAATGCAATAGTAAGGAAGGACATTAGCTTGGATGATGTGCAATCTGTATGGGTGGAGCTACGGAATACCAAAGGGCAGAAAACGCTAGTGGGAGTTGTGTACAGACCACCAAACAGTAGTAATGAGGATGGGGACAGCATCAAACAAGAAGTTAGGGATGCGTGCAATAAAGGTACAGCAGTTATCATGGGCTTTAATCTACATATTGACTGGGCTAACCAAATTGGTAGCAATGCGGTGGAGGAGGATTTCCTGGAATGTCTAAGGGATGGTTTTCTAGACCAATATGTCGAGGAACCAACTAGAGGGCTGGCCATCCTAGACTGGGTGATGTGTAATGAGAAAGGACAAATTAACAATCTTGTTGTGTGAGGCCCCTTGGGAAGAATTCTTTATTAAGATGGAGATTGACACAGTTAATTCAGAGATTAGGGGATAGGTATCTTCGATGGTATGAGACGTGAATTGGCTAGAATAGACTGGCGAGTGATACTTAAAGGGTTGACGGCAGATAGGCAATGGCAAACATTTAAAGATCACATGGATGAACTTCAGCAATTGTTCAACCCTGTCTGGAGTAAAAATAAAACGGGGAAGGTGGCTCACAAGGGAAATTAAGGATAGTGTTCAATCCAAGGCAGAGGTATATAAATTGGCCAGAAAAAGCAGCAAACCTGAGGACTAGGAGAATTTTGTAATACAGCAGAGGAGGACAAAGGGTTTAATGAGGAGGGGGAAAATAGAGTATAAGAGGAAGCTTGCTGGGAACATAAAAACTGACTGCAATAGCTTCTACAGATATGTGAAGAGAAAAAGATTAGTGAAAACAAATATTAGGTCCCTTGCAGTCAGATTCAGGTGAATTTATAATGGGGAACAAAGAAATGGCGGACCAGTTAAACGTTGGTTCTGTTTTCACGAAGGAAGACACAAATAACCTTTTGGAAATACTCGGGGATCGAGGGTCTAGTGAGAAGGAGAAACTGAAGGATATTCTTATAAAGCGGGAAATTGTGTTCGGAAAATTGATGGGATTGAAGGCCGATAAATCCCCGGGACCTGATAGTTTGCATCCCAGAGTACTTAAGGAAGTGGCCCTAGAAATAGTGGATGCATTGGTGATCATTTTCCAACAGTCTATCGATTCTGGATCAGTTCCTATGGACTGGAGGGTAGCTAATGTAACACCACTGTTTAAAAAAGGAGGGCGAGAGAAAACGGGTAATTATAGACCGGTTAGTCTGACATCAGTAGTGGGGAAAATGTTGGAATCAATTCTTAAAGATGAAATAGCAGCGCATTTGGAAAGCAGTGACCGGATCGGTCCAAGTCTGCATGGATTTATGGAAGGGAAATCGTGCTTGACAAATCTTCTAGAATTTTTTGAGGATGTAACTAGTAGAGTGGACAAGGGAAAACCAGTGGATGTGGTGTATTTGGACTTTCAAAAGGCTTTTGACAAGGTCCCACGCAAGAGATTGGTGTGCAAAATCAAAGCACATGGTATTGGGGGTAATGTATTGACGTGGATAGAGAACTGGTTGGCAGACAGGAAGCAGAGAGTCGGGATAAACAGGCCCTTTTCAGAATGGCAGGTACTGACTAGTGGAGTGCCGCAGGGCTCAGTGCTGGGACCCCAGCTCTTTACAATATACATTAATGATTTAGATGAAGGAATTGAGTGTAATACCGGCAAGTTTGCAGATGACACTAAACTGGGTGGCGGTGTGAGCTGTTAGGAGGATGCTAAAAGGCTGTAGGATGACTTGGACAGGTTAGGTGAGTGGGCAAATGCATGGCAGATGCAGTATAATGTGGATAAATGTGAGTTTATCCACTTAGGGGACAAAAACACAAAGGCAGAATATTATCTGAATGGCGGCAGATTCGGAAAGGGGGAGGTGCAATGAGACCTGGGTGTCATGGTTCATCAGTCATTGAAAGTTGGCATATAGGTACAGCAGGCGGTGAAGAAGGCAAATGGTATGTTGACCTTCATAGCTAGGGGATTTGAGTATAGGAGCAGGGAGGTCTTACTGCAGTTGTACAGGGGCTTGGTGAGGACTCACCTGGAATATTGTGTTCAGTTTTGGTCTCCTAATCTGAGGAAGGACGTTCTTGCTATTGAGGGAGTGCAGCGAAGGTTCACCAGACTGATTCCCGGGATGGCGGGACTGACATATGAGGAGAGACTGGATCAACTGGGCCTTTATACACTGGAGTTTAGAAGGATGAGAGGGGATCTCATAGAAACTTATAAGATTCTGACGGGACTGGACAGGTTAGATGCGGGAAGAATGTTCCCGATGATGGGGAAGTCCAGAACCAGGGGACATAGTCTTAGGATCAGGGCTAGGCCATTTAGGACTGAGATGAGGAAAAACTTCTTCACTCAGAGTTGTTAATCTGTGGAATTCTCTACCGCAGAGAGTTGTTGATGCCAGTTCATTGGCTATATTCAAGAGGGAGTTAGATATGGCCCTTACGGCTAAAGAGATCAAGGAGTATGGAGAGAAAGCAGGAAAGGGGTACTGAGGGAATGATCAGCCATGATCTTGTTGAATGGTGGTTCAGGCTCGAAGGGCCGAATAGCCCACTCCTGCACCTATTTTCTATGTTTCTATGTTTCCATGAGTCTAAACTCGCTCTCCTGCATGTTTTCCTAGCCTTTAACATTTTTCCATCCACTATCTAATTCCCTTTTAAAATAATTTATGGACAGTTTGTGGCAGAGAATTCCACTTTTTCGACATTTGCTGTAAAGAATCTTTTCTAACCTCACCCATGCCTGACAGTACCCAACTTTCGAACTTCTCATCAGTTATGATGAGAAACAATTGCCCACACTGACACAAATTGCAAGTCTTGGCTGCTACAAGACCACTCCCTATCAACCGAGTAATGACATTTGTTGAGTGGAAGCAGTGTGTGGCAGTGACTGAATTCTCAGCACTGTGCTTTCTTTCGGATAATGAAACTCGGCTACAGTTTTTGATGGACACAACGGGGGAGAAACTGAACATCGTTATGTCAACTTATCGCCGTTAAATCAAAATTGCGGGGGGTGGGGGACAAATTTTAAGTTGCTTTCTCCCATGGTCGAACTCCCCCGGAAGCATTCTGGCTACCAATTTGGAACAACAACAACAACTTGTATTTATATAGCGCCTTTATGTAGTGAAACATCCCAAGGCTCTTCACAGGAGAATTATGAGATAAAAAGTTTGACAGCATAAGGAGAAATCAGGGCAGGTGACCAAAAGCTTGGTCAAAGAGTTTTATGGGGTTTTAAGAAGCGTCTTGAAGGAAGAAAGAGAGGTGGAGAGGTTGAGGCAGGGAATTCCAGAGCTTAGGACCTAGGCACGGCCACCAATGGTTGAGCAATTTATAATCAGGGATGCTCAAGAGGGAAGAATTAGAGGAGCGCAGTCGGGGGGGCAGGGTTTGTGGAGCTGGAGGAGATTACAGAGATAGGGAAGGGGCGGGGCCATGGAGGGATTTGAAAACCAGGATAAGAATTTTGAAATCGAGGTGTTGCTTTACCAGGAGCCAGTGTAGGTCAGTGAGCACAGGGGTGATGTTTCACTACATAAAAGCGCTATATAAATACAAGTTGTTGTTCCAAATTGGTAGCCAGGATGCTTCCGGGGGAGTTCAACCATGGGAGAACACGACTTGGTGCAAGTTAGGACACGGGCAGTTGAATTTTGGATCACCTCTAGTTTACATAGGGTAGAATGTGGGAGGCCAGCCAGGAGTGTGTTGGAATAGTCAAGTATAGAGGTAACAAAGGCATGGATGAGGGCTTCAGCAGCAGATGAGCTGAGGCAAAGGTGGAGACAGGCGATGTTACGGAGGTAAATCTATGGAATTCTCTGCCCAGAGAGCTGTGGAGGCTGGGTCATTGAATATATTTAAGGCGGAGATAGACAGACTTTTGAGCGATAAGCGAGTAAAGGGTTATGGGGAGCGGACAGGAAAGTGGAGCAGAGTCCGTGATCAGATCAGCCATGATCTTATTAAATGGCTGAGCAGGCTCGAGGGGACAGGTGGCCTACTCCTGCTCCTATTTCTTACGTTCTTCTGTTCTTAGGTGGAAATAGGCAGTCTTAGTTGTGCTGCGGATATATGGTCGAAAGCTCATTTCAATATCAAGTATGACACCAAGGTTGTGAACCATATGGTTTAGCCTCAGACAGAAGTTGTGGAGAGGGATAAAGTCAGTGGCTAGGGAACGGCAGGGGCCGAAAACAATGGCTTCGGTCTTCCCAATCTTCAATTGGAGAAAATCTCTGCCCATCCAGAACTGGATTCCGGACAAGCAGTCTGACAATTTAGAATGAAGACAAATCAGTCGATTCATTCGAATCAGTCAAATCAACTGCCCTGTATCTGCAAATCTGAGTTCTCACGCCAGTTGTAGGACCATAATCAAAATTGATCTGAAAATGGATGGAGCTTGTGCCCTGCATACTCCACCCATTTGTTCCAAGGTCTTAAGGGGCCGAATCAACTGACCTTTGAGTTTGAGGCCATTCAAAAAAGGTAAGAGAACTTTTAATACTTTCATTTCTGTGGAGCCATCCTGGCTGCAGGTCGGCTTGGAGTGGGCCCAAATTCGTCAGACTTTGACCAATAAACTATCTCCGGGGGCACAATTGGCATCCGCAGCTTGCTGGTTTCATGCAAATGAAGCCAAGGCCCATTTTCGATTGGACGTCAGGATGACATCTTTAGGTGGCTATTTTGTGCTGTAAACTGGCACAAGCCTATCTGTGTGTCATACAGTTTACTAATTTGCAGAAGCTAGCAAGGATTAAAATAAAATAAAGTTCACTAGAACACATAGGTTTGAAGACTTCTTACAGTAACTTGTTGCAAACCAAATTTAAATCCAATAATCTGACGAACAAACAGACACATTTTTCACATTCTCCATAAAGTGAAATGCCATGGTGTCTTGACTGCTGAACCTGCTGGAGGTGGCAAACAGATGGAAAGTAGCAGCAACTTTGGTAATATTTTGGGCTTGAAAACTTTGGAGTAATGTTGGCTGATATGATAACATTGCTACATCATTGCTTTGCAATGGCTTTATAACAAAGGTCTTGATGAAACACTTCCACTTCATATTATACACTGTCAATGCAAGTAATTAGGACCTTGGATGTAAGTAATTAGGAAGGCAAATGGAATGTTGGCCTTTATTGCAAGGGGGATGGAGTTTAAAAGTCTTGCTACAACTGAGACCATACCTAGAGTACTGCGTATAGTTTTGGTTACCTTATTTAAAAAGGGATATATTTGCATTGGAAGCAGTTCAGAGAAGGTTCACTAGGTTGATTCCTGGGATGAAGGGGTTGTCTTATGAGGAAAGGTTAAGCAGGTTGGGCCTATACTCATTGGAGTTCAGAAGAATGAGAGGTGATCTTATTGAAACATATAAGATTCTGAGGGGCTTGACAGGGTAGATGCTGAGAGGACGTTTCCCTTCATGGGGATGTCTAGAACTAGGGGGCAGAGTTTCAGAATAAGTTGTTGCCCATTTAAGACGGAGATGAGAAGGAATTTCTTCTCTGAGAGTCGTGAATCTTTGGAATTCCCTACCCCAGAGAGCTGTGGAGGCTGAGTCATTGAATGTATTCAAGGTTGAGATGGACAAATTCTTGAATCATAGGGGAGTCAAGGGTTATGGGAAACAGGCAGAAAAGTTGAGGCCATAATCAGATCAGCCATGATATTATTGAAAGGCAGAGCAGGCTCGAGGGAATGTATGGCCTACTCCTCATATTTCTTATGTTCTTATGCTGAAACCCTTCTAAGCTGGCCCATTTAGAAACCAAGCCATCAGCTAGAAGCTCTGAGAGTTACTTTGTCGTACTAGATGTCGGTCTGTCAGGTGATCCATCCTGCATAAAATCTTGATACAGTCATAGGTTCAAGATCCCATTTTTCTCAGCATAAATGGATGACAATCCTGGAGGGATCCAGCCAATTATGAATCTGTCCTTTTCTTCAAAGAACACAAATAGCTGTTGATCAAAGTCGCTATCCCACACTGGAGCTTACCCTTTGAACTGTTGACAGAGACTATACTTTGCGTGATTTAATTAAACCAGAATATCCATCAATATTGAATGGAAACATGCACCCTTAAAAGCCTAGGATGCTTGTCAATGAATGTGACAATTCCAGTTAATTGATTATTAGGGCCTCCTATCGTTCCCAGTTTCATCAATTCTATATATGTATGCTATATTGATGAACTGGACTGATGTGATCCCCTGCCCTTTGAGAAATCTTGAGAGGCAATGATCTAACACCATGCATGTTGATCCGAGCAGTCCAAACATATTACAGGTTTTAAAATATATACAACACAGGCAAAATCTATTTTGTCACAGCCCCATTTATTTAGGATGTGAAAGGGGTAGTATTGGGGATAAGCAGAAGTCTTTCAAGAGGTCCAAGGAATCCAGTACACAGGATAATTGGGTAAATTATAACCGTGGGTAAAAGCAATTGAGAAAAGTAATGAAATGCCAAGAGAAATATGAAATGCAAGATTACTAAGATAAAAGATGAGAGAAAATACTGTTCCACTATAATAGTGACTTTACATCTGTCTTTGCCCAGGCAGAAAAGGAAAATGTTGGCGAATCAGCTAATAAAATATCAGCAACAGTAGAGGAGCAAGACCATAAGAAACTAAAAAAGGTACAGGATAGACTTGTATTTATATAGCGCCTTATCGATCAGAGATACTTTAAAACTCTTTACATACAGCAGGGTAGAAATTGGACCTCGTTGCACTAATTTTAAAGGTATAAAACGGTTGCAGCAAGGCCCAATGTTGGGGACCAATGGCCTTCGCCTAAATTATGACATCCAGCTGGCTATTGGGTGAGACCATTTTCAGGCATCTCTGGTGGCCACATAAAATAGGTATTGGACCCCTTACATAATGCCTGTTTCAGGCAGCCATCATGGATGTCTGAAAAAACTCAACCCAATATCTGGTCCAATGTTTTGGGATACTACACCAAAATTGGATGGAGATGAGCAGAGCAGGCACTTGAACTCCACACAGGACTCTTTGGCGGTTGTAATGTACGCACCTGTGAGTATGCTCACAGGTTTGTTGAGCTGTTGCATTGTGAGTGGCTTAGCCAGTGACGTGACGTCAATAAACCCCAGTCAGTTGGATCTAGGTCATCCACGATGAGGCATGCAGTTGTGAGTTTAGTGGATGAACTGGTAATGTGTAGTGTGATTGTTCAACCTTTGTTAATAAACCAACTAGTTCTTAATAGCAATGTGTTGCTATGAATGCTTAAGCAAAGAACCCATGAGGCAAATACATTACAGTGGTGGCTAAGGTTTGTTTTGTTGCTCTTGTTTTTGTTTTGTTTTAAATGTAAAAATTGTTGCAGTAGAGCTCGGAGTGAGTAGGAGTCCGTCCCCACACCACGGTACTCCCAATTGTGCTCCATAACTCCCCCCCGCTTCCTGGAACTTGCCTTCGGGCCACTTCTGGTAGACCAATTTTTTTAAATTGGGAGAGCTGCCAACGGGCTCATCCAAATAATAATGAAGCGTGAGGCTCAGTGTCGGGATGGCCGAGGGCTTCTTTGTTATAGATGCGTGCTCGGTGCTTGGCTCCATTTCAGGCCCAAAAACGAACCAAAAGGAATTTCCACCCAACAAAATTACTTCTGAAATGTAATGACGTGTTGCAGAAGCCAATTTTCAGTAAGATGGCCAGCTCTTGCCGCCACAAGAACGGATAAAATAAATGATCAGTCAAACTGTTTTTGGTGATACAGGTTGGGGGAGAAATGTTGGCCACGACTTCAAGAGAAGTCCTTGCTCTTTGAATAGTTCTTTAACACTAGGTGGCTCGGACCTCTCTTGTCTGAAAGATTGCATCTCAGACAGTGTAGCATTGGAATGTCAACCTAGATTATGCGCTCAAGTCCTCATAGAATCATAGAAATTTACAGCACAGAAAGAGGCCATTTTGATGCATGATATCCGTGCCGGCCGACAAAGAGCTATCCAGCCTAATCCTACTTTCCAGCTCTTAGTCTGTTGCCCTGTAGGTCAAGGCACTTCAAGTGCACATCCAAGCACTTTTTAAATGTGGTGCGGGTTTCTGCCTCGACCACCCTTTCAGGCAATGAGTTCCGGACCCCCACCACGCTCTAGGTGAAAAAGATTCCCCTCAAATCCCCTCTAAACCTCCTACCAATGACTTTAAATCTATGCCCCCTGGTTGTTGATCCCTCTGCCAAATGAAATAGGTCATTCCTATCCACTCTATCTTGGCTCTTTGTAATTTTATACACCTCAATAAGGTCTCCTCTCAGCCTCCTCTGTTCCAAAGAAAATAACCCCAGCCTATCGAATCTTTCCTCGTAGTTAAAATTCTCCAGTCCAGGCAACATCCTCGGAAATCTCTCTGTACCCTCTCATTCATATCTTTCCTGTAATGTGGTGACCAGAACTGTATGCAGTACTCTAGCTGTGGCCAAACTCGTGTTTTACACAGTTCAAGCATAATCTCCCTGCTCTTGTATTCTATGCATTGGCTAATAAAGGCAAGTATTCCATATTTACCTGGCCTACTACCTTTAGGGATTTGTGGACATGCACTCCAAGGTCCTTTTGTTCCTCTACACTTCCTCTACACTTCTCAGTGTCCTACCATTTAATGTGTATTCCCGCCTTGTTAGCCCTCCCCAAATGCATTATCTCACACTTCTCAGGATTGAATTCCATTTGCCACTGTTCTGCCCACCTGACCAATTCATCGATATCTTCCTGAAGTCTACAGCTTACTTCTTCATTATTAACCACACAGACATTTTTTGTATCATCTGCAAACTTCTTAATCATAGCCCCTATGTTCAAGTCTAAATCATTGATATTTACCACTGAGCCCTGCAGAACCCCACTGGAAACAACCTTCCAGTCACAAAAATATCCATCAACCATTACCCTTTGCTTCCTGCCTCTGAGCCAGTTTTGGATCCAACTTGCCATCTTGCCTTGGATCCCATAGGCTTTTACTTTAGAGCCAATCTGCAATGTGGAACCTTATCAAAAAGCCTTGCTAAAATCCATATACACTACATCAAACACACTGCCCTCATTGACCCTCCTGGTTACCTCCTCGAAAAAATTCTGTCAAGTTAGTCAGACACGACCTTCCCTTAACAAATCCATGCTGACTGTCCTTGATTAATCCGTGTCTTTCTAAATGAAGATTTATCCTGTCCTTCAGAATTTTTTCCATTAGTTTTCCCACCACCGAGGTTAGGCTGACTGGCCTGTAATTACTCGGTTTATTTCTTTCTCCCTTAAACAAGGGTACAATGTTAGCAGCCCTTCAGTCCTCCGGCACCACACCTGTATTCAGAGAGGGTTGGAAAATGATGGTCAGAGCCTCTGCTATTTCCTCTTTTGATTCTCACAGCCTGGGATACATTTAATCCGGGCCTGGGATTTATCCATTTTCAAAGCTGCTAAACCCCTTAATACTTCATCTCTCACTATGTTTATTCCACCTACTATTTTACACTCCTCCTCCCTGATTGAAATATCTGCACCGCCCCTCTCTTTGTGAAAACAGATGCAAAGTATTCATTAAGAACCATACCCACGTCTTCCGCCTCCACACACACATTACCTTAATAGTCTCTAATAGGCCCTACTCTTTCTTTAGTTATCCTCTTGTTCTTAATGTATTTATAAAACATCTTTGGGTTTTACTTACCAAAATGTTTTTCAAGCTCTCTCTTTGCTTTCTTAATTTCCTTTTTAATTTCATCCATTTCTATACTCCTCTAGGATTTTTGCAGTATTGAGCCCTCGCTATCTGTCATAAGCCTCCCTTTTTTTCTTTATCCTACCGTAAATGCTCCTTGACATCCAAAGGACTCTATATTTGTTAGTCCCACCCTTTTTCTTTAAGGGAACATATTTGCTGTGAACCCTCGGGATCTCCCCTTTGAATGCCTCCTACTGCTCTGACACTGATTTACCTTCACATCTCAGCTGAGTAAGATTGGATTTCCCCTAATTGAGACCTTTTATTCCTGGTCTAGCTTTGTCCTTTTCCATAACTACCCTAAATCTAACTGAATTATCATCACTGGCATCAAAATGCTCTCCCACTGATATCCCTTCCACTGCCCAGCTTCATTCCCTAAAAAAAAGTCCAGAACCGCCCCTCCCTTGTTGGGCTTGCTGCAAACTGGCTAAAAAAGTTCTCCTGAATGCATTTTAGTAATTCTGCACCCTCTATACCTTTCACATCAATTTTATCCCAGTTAATATTAGGGTAGTTGAAATCCCCTACTATTACTGCCCTATAGTTTTTGCACTTCTCAGAAATTTGCCTACACAATTGCTCTTCTATCTCCCTCTGACGGTTTGGGGGACTATAGTACACTCCCACCAGTGTGATTGCCCCTTTGTTGTTCTTCAGTTCAACCCATATGGCCTCATTTGATGATCCTTCTAATATATCACTCCTTACAGCTGTAATTGTTCCTTTAAGTAATACTGTGCCCCCCCCCCTCCTTTTTTATCCCCCTCTCTATCCCATTTGAAAACCCTGTAACCAGGAATGTTGAGTTGCCATACCTGCCCTTCTTTCAGCTATGTCCCGGGAATCGCTATAATATCATACCCCCTCGTGTCTGTCTGTGCCCTCAGCTCATCTGCCTTATTCCCTTGACTCCATGTATTGAAGTATATACCATTTAGCACTCCAAAGTCCCTTGATGTCTATTTACTAGCATTTGTTTCCTCTTCCTTCCAAATTAACTTTGTAATTTTCTGCTTTCCAATTCCAGTTTTGCTTCTCTCCCTCCTGAATCTACTCTCGGGTTCCCATCCCCCTGCCAAGCTAGTTTAAACCCTCCCCAGTAACACTAGCAACCGCCCCCGCCCCCGCGTGGATATTGGTCCCGGCTCTGATGAGGTATAACCCGTCTGGTTGTACAGGTCCCATCTACCCCAGAAACAGTCCCAATGTCTCAAGAATATAAAGCCCTGCCTCCTGAACCATCTCTCCAGCCACGCATTTATCTTCTCTAACCTCCTATTTCTAGCACGTGGCACCGGCAGTAACCCAGAGATTACTACCTTTTGAGGTCCTGATTTTTTAATCTCCTAGCTCTATCCTCCTATTTCTGTACTCACTAGCATGTGAGGAAGGATTCAGGAAAGAGTAAATTTAAAAGCAGCAAGAGAAATGTCAATGCTCTAGAGCAGAGCAGAGTTTTGGGTAAAAATAAGCAGAGTGGATCAGGAAGGGACAGAGAGAGAAAGTAATAGAGCATTACTGACTAAGGTGACATCAAGGAAAAATAGAAAAAAGTCAGAGCTAAAGGCACTATATCGGAATGCACCAAGCATTCGCAACAAAATAGATGAATTAATAGCGCAGATAGAAATGAATAGGTTTGATCTAATAGCCGTTTCGGAGACGTGGTTGCAAAGTGACCAAGGTTGGGAACTAAATATTCCAAGATATTTAGAAGAGATAGGCAAAATGGAAAAGGAGGAGGGGGCTAGCCCTGATAAAGGATGGGATAGAAACAGTAGAGAGAAAGGATCTTAGCTCAGAAAATCAAGAAGTAGAATCAGTTTGGGTAGAGCTAAGAAACAGCAAAGGGCAGAAAATATTGGTGGGAGTTGTTTATAGGCCCCCAAAGTGTAGTGGTAATGTAGGGCACAGTATAAATCAGGAAATTAGAGGTGCATGTAACAATGGTAATACAGTAATGATGGGGGACTTTAATCTACATATAGACTGGGCAGACCAAATTTGCAGTAATAGTGTGGAAGACGAATTTGTGGAATGTATACAAGATGGTTTTCTAGATCAGTATGTTGAGGAACCGACGAGAGAATAGGCTATTTTAGATCTAGTATTGTGCAATGAAAAAGGGTGAATGAATAACCTTGTAGTAAAGGGGCCCTTAGGGAAGAGTGACCATAATATGAGAGAATTTTACATTAAGATGAAATCCGAAACTCGGGTCTTAAATCTAAACAAAGGAAACTACGTAAGTATGAGGGGAGAGTTGGCTAAAGTAGATTGGGAAACTACATTATAAAGTATGATGGTAGACAAACAATGGTTAGCATTTAAATAATTAATACATAATTTACAACAAACATGCATTCCTTTAAGGCACAAAAACCTTAAAGTGGTCCAACTGTGGCTAACAAGAGAAGTTAAAGATAGTATTAGATCAAAGGAAGAGGCTTATAATATTGCCAAAAAGAGCAGTAAGCCCGAGGATTGGGAGGATTTTAGAATTCAGCAAAGGAGGCCCAAAAAGAAAGGGAAAATAAAATGAGAGTAAGCTAGCGAGAGACATAAAAACAGACTGTAAAAGTTTCTATAGATATGTACAAAGGAAAAGATTAGCAAAAGTAAATGTCAGTCCCCTACAGGCTGAGACAGGAGAAATTATAATGGGAAATAAGGAAATGGCAGAGAAATTAAACAAATGCTTTTGTGTCCATCTTTGGAAGAAGACACGAAAAAACTTCCAGAAATAGTGGAGTGCCAAGGGTCTAGCGAGAATGAGGAACTGAAAGAAATTAGTATTAGTAAAAAATTGGTACTGGAGAAATTTATGGGACTGAAAGCCAATAAATCCCTTGGACCTGGTGGCCTACATCCTCGGGTTTTGAAAGAGGTGGCTTTAGAGATGGTGGATGCACTGGGTGTCATCTTCCAAAATTCCATAGATTCTAGAATGGTTCCTGCAGATTGGAAGGTAGCTAATGTAACACCGCTATTTAAGAAAGGAGGGAGAGAGAAAACGGGGAACTACAGACCAGTTAGCCTGACATCAGTCGTAGGGAAAATGTTAGAATCTATTATTAAGGACGTGGTAACAGGGCACTTAGAAAATAATAATAGCATTGGGCAGAGTCAACTCGGATTTATGAAAGGAAAATCATGTTTGGCAAATCTGAGAGTTTTTTGAGGTTTTAACTAGTAGAATAGATAAGGGAGAGCCAGTGGATGTGGTGTATTTAGATTTTCAGAAGGCATTTGATAAGAGGTTATTGAGCAAAATTTAGGGCTTATGGGATTGGGGGTAATATACTAGCATGGATTGAGGATTGGTTAACGGACAGAAAACAGAGAGTAGGAATAAATGGATCATTTTTGGGTTGGCACGCTGAAACTAGTGGGGTGCCGCAAGGATCGGTGATGGGTCTCAGCTATTCACAATGTATATCAATAATTTGATGAGGGGATCACCGCTCTTTTTGGCAACATTATAAACCTCTTCCTTTGATCTAATATTATGTAATAAAGGTTGAGCGTCCGAAATCCGGTGTTCCAAAATTCAGAATGTTCCGGAATCCGGACACTGGGCCGATCCATGGCGGGGTCGTCCGGAAAATGTTCTGAAATCCGGACTCCTCCGCCTCGGCCGCCCGATCTCCAGCCGCCTCAGCCCCCCGCCTTGGCCGCCCGACCTCCCGACCTCCCCCCAGCCTCGACCGCCCGACCTCAGCCCCTCGACCTCAGCCGCCTAACCTCCCGCCGCCTCGGCCGCCCGAGGTTTCTGGATTTTGGACGCTCTACCTGTATATCCAAGTTTACTGATGATACAATGCTAGGTGGGAATGTAAGTTGTGAGGAGGATGCAATGAGACCTCAAGGGGATATATACAGGCTAAGTGAGTGGGCAAGAACATGGGAAATGGAATATAATGTGGAGAAATGTGAAGTTATCCACTTTGGTCGGAAAAATAGAAAAGCAGAGTATTTTTTTAAATGGTGAGAGATTGGGAAATGTTGGTGTTCAGAGGGATCTGGGTGTCCTTGTACACCAATCACTGAAAGTTAACATGCAGGTACAGCAAGTAATTAAGAAAGAAAATGGTATGTTGGCCTTTATTACAAGAGGATTTGAGTATAAGAGTAACAATGTCTTACTGCAAATATATAGGCCCTGGTGAAACCACACCTGGAGTATTGTGTACAGTTTTTGTCTCCTTACCTAGGGAATGATATACTTGCCATAGAGGGAATGCAACAAAGGCTCACCAGACTGATTCCTGGGATGGAGCGATTGTCCTATGAGGACAGATAGAGTAGACTAAAATATTTTTTTTAAGACTTGGCATATGTATAGCGCCTTTCATGACCATCGGACGTCTCAAAGCGCTTTACAGCCAATTAAGTACTTTTTGAAGTGTAGTCGCTGTTGTAATGTGGGAAACGCTGCAACCAACTTGCGCACAGCAAGCGCACAGCAAACTCCCACAAACAGCATGTTTTCTTTCAACATGGCTATATCAGAAAGGAGTAATCTGTTTGGAGAGAAAATAATCTCTATCCCTCTAATCTTGAATACAGATATTCCTAAGAACTGTAACTCAGTTACCCAGGACCACAAAATTGTCTATCCAACTTTTAAATTCAAGAAAATATAACTCCAAATATCCACAAGGCTCAATTGGGCAATTAACCTGTGATTGTACTCACTAGTGTTCTCCAGCATTGACCTTGCTATATTTTTCAGGGTTACTGGAAAAGCTACTAATTTAACACTGGGCAAGTGGGCATTCATGCCACTATAGGCACATATTTACGCCCACCTGCCCCATCCTGTCGGGACATCTGATGCTTAGCCTCATTTGGACAGGGGAGGGAGGAGTGGGGTTGAATTCTCAGCAAACCTCAGGGGCTCAATGGATTCCCTCCCTAAGCCCTCCTGTGTAAGGAAGCCAATCCAGAATTATAAAAACAATTTACTTTGTCTTCTGAGGTATACGCTGCTTCTCTGACCTGAGAATCCCAGTGCAATCACTTACGCCATTCTGTTGAACATATAAATCATCTCTCTTAGCATACCCGCATCAAGTCTTGCCCAAAGACTTTCTGTGATAGGAATGCGGAACTCAAACATGAGAAGGGGAATTTAGTAGGGGCGCTGGTGGTGGGGGTGGGGTCAGTGGACACGATTGGTGATGGGTTGGGTGGGAAAATGTTTTTTTTGACAGTGAGTCGGGACCCTGCTGTCAACCCGCTGCCACATGCCTTTCCCAAATGTCGGGTCTATCAACAGCGGGGTGGGTAATTCAGGTCATTATGACCTTGTTAACAGAGCATTCTGAACTATTTTGAGCACACCTTCAGGATTTACCAGGTCATCATGGGGCCTACACTACTCGAGGATCGTGTCTGTTAAGCAGGTCAGGAGTTGAATGGCCATGGAATCATCTCATTACTTAACAGTTGCAAATGTGCTATAAATGCTCCCATCCCACAGCTCTTCACGTTCCAAGTTCAGAAACTGTTGCTTACTGCATTTGGAAGACTGATTGAGCTTTCTGCAGGTTGCAAGTGTTTGGAGTAAACTCTCTATCCAGTGTCATCTCATTGGAACAACCTCTCACCATTGAAATAGACTAGGCCTATATTCTCTAGAGTTTAGAAGAATGAGAGGTGATCTCATTGAAACGTACAAAATTCTTACAGGGTTTGACAGGGTAGATGCAGGAAGGATATTTCCTCTGACTGGTGAGTCAGAACCAGGGGTCACAGTCTCAGAATAAGGGGTCGCCATTTAGGACTGAGATGAGGAGAAACTTTTTCACTTAGAGGATGGTAAATCTTTGGAATTCTCTACCCCAGAGGGCTGTGGAGACTCAGTCTTTCAGTATATTCAAGACCTCAACCTGCCCTGCAACCTGGTGCAAAGGCCACCATACGTTAAAAAAATCCACGCACGGGCACCTTCCACCCTTCAAAATGTAGTTCGGGACCTGGAATATTAGATTCTTCATTGAAACACTCGTGAACTCATCCCTTTTTGGCATGGAAGCAAATCATCCTTGATACGAGGGACAGCCTATGATGATGATGATGATATTCAAGACAGAGATAGATAGTTTTTTGGATATCATGGAATATGGGGATAGTGCAGGAAAGTGGAGTTGAGGTGGAAGATCAGCCATGATCTCATTGAATGATGGAGCAGGCTCGAGGGGCTGAATGGCTTACTCCTGCTAATTCTTATGTTATGTACTACCTTTGAGGTCCTACTTTTTAATCTCTCCTAGCTCCCTAAAATCTGCCAGCAGGATGTCATCCCTCTTTCTACCTATGTCATTGGTACCGATATGGACTATGACCTCTGGCTGTTCACCCTCCTCCCTCAGAATGTCCTGCAGCTGCTCAGTGACATACTTGACCCTGGCGCCAAGGAGGCAACATACCATCCTGGAGTCACGTCTGCGGTCGCAGAAATGCCTGTCTGCTCCCCTAACTATCGAATCCCCGACCACTATTGCTCTTCCACTTTCTCACCCCCCCCCCCCTCCCTGTGCAGCTGAGCCACCTGTGGTGCCGTGGACTTGGCTCTGGCTGCATTCCCCGAGGAACCACTAGTGCTCAGAACAGAATACAGGTTGGAGAGCGAGATGCACTCAGGGGTTTCTTGCACTACCTGTCTGGTCCTCCTCTTATGTTTGGGTCACCCAGTCCCCCTCTGCCTGCACACTCCTAAGCTGCAGGGTGACCACCTCTAGAAACGTGCTATCCACGAAGTGTACAGCCACTGCAGTGGCTCCAGCTACCGCTCAAGCTCCAAAACACGGATCTCGAGCTGCCACATGGATTTCGAGCTGCCATAGCTGCCGATATTTCCTGCACACGTGGTCGACAGGTCACGAGAAGCATCCAGGACTTCCCACATTGCACAGGAGCGGCCTTGCCATGTCTCTATTTAATAGACTAAGAACTAACTGAGCAGAAATAAACTTAAAACTTAACAAAAAACACTCACCAGCTACTGACCAATCAGCTTCTTCCCTTGTGCCAATGTCACATTTTTTACTCTAACGTCACTTTCGAATTTTGCCTCTGTTGAATTGCTCCCAGCTCCCGTTCTCGTACAGGTCCAGCTCCTCCAGTCTCGGGCCTTCTCTGCCGCGCTATTTATTTACCTCCGCTCCCAGCTTCCCACTCTCGCACAAGTCCGCCTCCTCCGGTCTCGGGCATTCTCTACAGAGGGTGATTCCACAGCCGCCTTATTCAATTTAGCAAAGCTGACAAAGGTTTTTTAAAACAAAAAAGGTGAGTTATCGAGTATCTAGTTTAGACAGCTTATACTCACAAATTGTAAGGAAGTCGGGGGCTAAATTTGGTGAAATGTTAACTGACATTCCTGCAAGTTCACTACATTCAGAAGAGAAATACCTGATGACTATAGATAGGTTTGCTCAAGATCTGTTGTAGGAAAATCTTTGAAACAGTCTTTAGAGAAATGGCAGGTGAGAACTTGGAAATACATAACTTGTTAAAGGACAGTCAGCTAGATTGAAAATGGGAGTCATGCTATATTGATCATGTGGAATTATTCAAAAATGTACTAATATATCAGGCCATCCTCCCTGCTTAAGACCTTCTTAGACCGTTTGCTACTGAGAATTCATGGGTCCAAGAATCCCAATTTTCTCAGCCATAAATGGAGCAGGAGGATGATTGTTTTCTCCTGCCAAATTTTGTGAATTGTACATGTTGTGAAGAGAAACAGTAGAAAGGAATGCAGGAATCACCTTAACAAGACATTAAACTGCTGCCTTAAAGCCTGCATGAGAATTTCAGCAATCTTTTGTTCTGGAACACAGCTTATATCTCTCCATGGATAGAGCCTTTGTAATTTTTGTGCCTTTATGCTAGATATTCCTTGAGTGCAGCCTTACTTGTCAATCACATAAGTGTACCTCCTGTTCCCTATGATCTGGGGTGCACCTTTTCCTGCCCAATGTCCAGGAAACAATAGTGACCCAGGAATCATAATGGAATCTTACTCCATACACCAATTACTGGAATATATTACCTGCCACCACATTAATTCTCTTTTTGCAGAAGGTGGACTGCAAAAGCAGTCTACTGAGACAAGGCAGATGCTTCGAACCAATAAGTGGTTGATTTATATAAAATATATGAACAAATGGTACACTGTTTTCACAGTGAGAACATGTATTTCCTTACACTCCTCAGTGTATTAAAGCTATAAATATGCAATCTGCTTTCTCTCAAAACATGGGCCCTACAACAGAATACCATTTACATTATTTAACAACTCAAGGCTAAGCTGGCTCAGGTTTTAAAACACAGACAGCATTGGCCACTGGCTATGATAATCCTATAAACTGTGTTACTTTTTCTGTGTTTCAGAACTGTCCATTAAATCTATGAGATGAAGGCTGCGATTTTGCCAAGCGAGATGGGTGACGTTGGTAGTGGGGTCCGAACCCGCTGCTGTTTCCATGCCAGTTTCTCACATGATTTTCCCCTGATTGGGCTTGTTAAGCCCGCCTAGCGAGGTTCCCGACTAATTAAAAGGAAGCTGGTCTGATGACGTCATTTGATCATGTGTCATAAGCTGGTTTCCTTAAAGGGACTACGCACAAATTTATTTTGACAGTTGTGCTGTCAGTGTTCTACAGCATTGAACTGCTGAAAACACTGACAATCACTGAACAGAGGTGCAGGGCTGCACCCAGGCTCTCCCATGACTCCCTCCTTAGGTTCTCTTCCCTTCCAGTGGGTGGAAGAGTCCTCTACAGGAGACCAATGCAACCTGGTTGCACATTGCCAGGAGGACACACACGGGGATGTGATCAGGAGGACCTGGCTGCAGTGGCGCAGTAGATCACGAAACGTTACTACAAAGCCACACTCAACCTCATCCTGCTGTGCCACTCATCACATCCCCATCACTCTGCCTTTCCTATCCTACTCCTGAACATCCTTACTCACACAAACTTCCTTGCACCCATCCCTCTCTATCTACATTATCACATCCCCATTTCACGCGCCACCCCTTAAACTTGCCCTCATCCTAGTCCAATCATACCAATTAACAACACATCAGGGTAGGGACTGATGAGTTTTAGCCAATGTTCATGTAAAGTTTCTGTTAATGTGTTGTCAAGCATTGAAACCTTTATTTTCAACACTTTGCATTCTTAGACAGATTTGTGCGCACCTTTGGAAGTAGCTTAGCGAGTTGGTGAATGGTGAGACATAACTGTTCCCCCGCAATGGTGATGAGAGTGAAAGGAATGGCTTGGGCATTGTAGGGATACTTTATGGTGCTGATGTGGGGTGGTGCCAACCTGACACATCGTGTGGTAACCAAGGCGTACAGCTTCAAGTGAAGTAAAGTTGGCCATGGTGAGGCCACCAGAGCAGCAATGTGGTCAGGTGCTAATACCTGGTAAAGTAGCATGGAGGCGGGTTGACAGCAGGGTCCCGACCCGCTGTCAATCATTTCAAATTGGACAGCTGACCCGCCACCGATCCCACCTTCTGAGCAAAATTCCGGCCGAAGTTTCAGCTGCACCAAGCTGTTCTGGAGGGCTTCAGCCAATTAGCCACCTGTCCCTTCAGAGCACACAGTAATCAGGGTCAAAATTAACAGTCGCTTGGATAGGGGTGGATTAATTAAGGAAAGGCAGCACAGATTTGTTAAAGGCAAATTGTGTTTAACCAGCTTGATTGAGTTTTTTTGATGAGGTAACCGAGAAGGATGTTCATGGATTTCCAAAAGGCATTTGACAAAGTATCACATAATAGGCTTGCCAGCAAAATTGAAGTTCATCGAATAAAGGGGACAGTGGCAGCCTGGATACAAAATTGACTAAGTGACAGGAAACAGTGAGTAATGGTGAACGGTTGCTTTTCGCACTGGAGGAAGGTATACAATGGTGTTCCCCAGCGGTCGGTTCTGGGATCACTGCTTTTGTTGATATATATTAATGAATTGGACGTGGGTGTACAGGGCACAATTTCAAAATTTGCAGATGACACAAAACTTGGTGAACAGTGTGGAAAAGAATGATAGACTTCAGGAAGCCTAGACAGGCTTGTGAAATGGGCAGACGTGTGACAGATGAAATTTAATGCAGAAAGGTGTGAAATGATACATTTTGGTAGAAAGAATGAGGAGAGGACATATAAACTAAATGGTACAATCCTAAAGGGGGTGGACAAACAAAAAGACCAGGGGGTATGTGAATCATTGAAGGTGGCAGGGCAGATTGAGAAAGCAGATAAAAAAAACTTATGGGATCCTGGGCTTGCATAAATAGAGGTATAGAGTATAAAAAGTGTGGAAATTATGACGAACCTCTATAAAACACTTTGGCCCCAACTGGAGTATTGTGTCCAATTCTGAGCACCACTTTAGGAAGGATGTGAAGGCTTTAGAAAAGATTTACGAAAATGATTTGCAGAAAAGATTTATGAGAATGATTCCAGGAATGAGGGACTTCAGTTACATTGATAGACTGGAGAAGCTGGGGTTATTCTCCTTGGACCAGAGAAGATTGAGAGATTTGATAGAGATGTTCAAAATCATGAGGGGTCTGGACAGAGTAGATAGAGAGAAATTGTTCCCATTGGCAGAAGCATCGAGAACCAGAGGACACAGATTTAAGGTGATTGGCAAAAGAATCAAAGGCAACGTAAGAAAAAACTTTTTTACACAGCGAGTGGTTAAGATCTGGAATGCACTGTCTGGAAGGGTGATGGAGACAGGCTCAATTTTATATTTCAAAAGGGAGTTGGATAAGTATCTGATGGAAAAATAATTGCAGGGCTATGGGGAAAGAGTGAAACTAACAGAGTTGGCACAGGTTCGAGGGGCCGACTGGCCTTCTTTCATGCTGTAACCATTTTAGGATCCTATGACACAAAGAGCTGCTAATCTAAGTGACTATCCCACACTGGAGCCTACACTTTGAACTGTTTACAGAGAATATACTTTGCGTGATTTAATTAAACCAGAATATGCATCAATATTGTACGGAAGCAAGCACCCGTAATAGCCTAGGATGCTTGTCAATGAATGTGACAATTCCAGTTAATTGATTGTTAGGGCCTCCTATTGTTCCCAGTTTCATCAACTCTACATGATGTGATCCCCAACCCTTTGAGAAACCTTGAGAGGCAATGATCTAACACCATTAGGGAGCATGTTGATCTGAACAGTACAGAAATATTACAGGTATTAAAAAATACAGCACAAGCAAAGTCTATTTTGCCACAAAAATCCATTTTACCACAACCCCATTTATTGGAAATGTTAAAGAGTAGTATCCAGAATTAGCAGAAGTCTTTCAAAAGATCCAAAAATCAAGTAGGCGGGATAATTGGTTAAATTATAAACATGGGTAAAAGCAATTGAAAAAAATTAATTAAATGCCAAGAGAAATGTGAAATGCAAGATTACTGAGAACGTGATCAGAGATCTGCCTCTGTAATCTCCAGCCCCACAACCCACTGATATCTGCGCTCCTCTAATACTGGCTTCTTGAGCATCCCTAATTTCGAGCGTTCCATCATTGGCAGTCATGCCTGCAGCTGTCAAGGTCCAAAGTTCTGGAATTCCCTCCCTAAACCTCTCCGCCTCTCTACCTCTCTTTCCTCCTTTTAAGACACTCCTTAAAACCTACATAAATGCAAGCTGTTATTGTTGCATGTGCTTGTATGAATGAAAGAAAATATTGTTCCACTTAAAATTGATAAAGGAATCCCATCATCATCATAGGCAGTCCCTCGAAATCGAGGAAGATTTGCTTCCACTCTAAAAGTGAGTTCTAAGGTGACTGTACAGTCCAATGTGGGAATTAAAGTCTCTGTAACAGATGGGGCAGACAGTGGTTGAAGGAAAGGGTGGGTGGGGAGTCTGGTTTGACGCACGCTCCTTCCGCTGTCTGCGCTTGATTACTACATGCTTTCGGCAATGAGACTCGAGGTGCTCAGTGCCCTCCCGGATGCTCTTCCTCCACTTTGGCCGATCTTGGGCCAGGATTCCCAGGTGCCGGTGGGGATGTTGCACTTTATTAAGGGGGCTTTGAGGGTGTCCTTGAAACATTTCCTCTGCCCACCTGGGGCTCGCTTGCCATGTAGGAGCACTGAGTAGAACGCTTGCTTAGGGAGTCTCGTGTCAGTCATGCGGATGATGTGGCCCGCCCAATGCTTCAATGCTGGGGACGTTGGCCTGAGTGAAAACACTGACGTTGGGGAGACTGAAATAGCAGAGTTATTAAATAGTGACTTTACATCTGTCTTTGCCCAGGTGAGAAAGGAAAAAAAGGTTGACCAGTCAAATAATAAAATATCAGGAACAGCAGAGAAGGAACAAGACAAAATGAAACCAACACAGGTAAAAGAAAGGCTTGTGTTTATATAGCGCCTTATCTATCAGAGATACTTCAAAACTCTTCACATACAATGGGGTAGAAATTGGACCTCGTTGCACCAATTTTAAAGGTGTAAAAAAGTTAAGTGGATCGTCTGGAAGTAAACAAGTTTAGGCAGCTTCCCCTCACAAATTTTGAAGAAGGCAGGTTGCAATTGGTGAAATATTAACGCACATTCCTGTAAGTTCGCTATATTCAGAAGCAATTCCATGGTTTTGGAAACAACAGTTGTGGGTTATCTTTAGCAAAGAGAAACACCTGATGGCTATAGAAAGGTTTGGTCAAGATCTGTTGTAGGGAAGTCTTTGAAACAATCTTTAGAGATCTCGTGGGTGAGATCTTTGGAAACACTTAACTTGTTAAAGGACAACCAGCTAACTTGAAAAAGAGCGGTATTATTGATCTCATGGAATTTTTCAAAGATGGGCAAGGGAAATGTAACTTAAATTGCATAGTTGGATTTTAATGAATCTTCTGATCAGGTCCCACACTGGCAATTAATGGCCAAGGTTAGGAGGTGATGTCTGATGCTGAATAGGAAATTGGTCTGTACACTGGCGGAAAAAGAGGGTCATAATGAACATTTTGCAGATTAAAAAGAGGTTACAAGTAGAAACAGTATTGGAACCCGTGCTCTTTTTAATGTATTAATGAGTTGGACAAAATCTCCAAGCTTGAAGAAGGTGCCACAATAGGAGCCATGGCAAATATTGAAGAACAATGCAACCAAATTTTCAATATATATCTTTTAAGTAACTGGGAGCAAAGAACCAAAAGACAGAGCATGTTTAAATGGAGCAATGATACAGTAGGTCAATCACAAGCATTCTCGGATTACAGTGGATTAATCAGTGGAACAGTCAGAGTTCTTTTTAAAATGAAGATAAGGTACTGGGTTGAATTAGATGGGAGATAGATTATGTATTGTTGCAGTGTTGGTCAGACTGCATATGGAGCACTATGTACATTTTCTTGTCACTATTCTCGATACTTTTGGACTTGGGAGAGTATAGGGGTGAGTAACAATGATGATTCTAGGTATCAAGAATTTAACTTGAGATTCTTGGCCTGTTTTCGTTGGGAAATAGATTTCAAGTTTATTGAACTGAAGTTTTCAAGATTATAAAGGAAAGTTATTCATTTCAGTGAAAGATTCAGGACTTGAGGTTTAAATTGTGAGGACAGGTTGCATAGACTAAGTTTGTATTCCCTTGAGTATAGAGGATTAAGGGGTGATCTAATTGAGATGTTTAAGATTATTAAAGGTTTGATAGGATAGAGTGAGAGAAGCTATTTGATCAGGTAGATAGAGAGAGAAACTACTTCCTCTGGTGGGACAGTCGAGAACAAGGGGGCAAAACCTTAAAATTAGAGCTAGGCTGTTTAGGGGTGATGTCGAAAAGCATTTCCTTACACAAAGGGTACTGGGAATCTGGAACTCTTTCCTCTCTCCCTAAAAAAAAACCTGTTGAGGCAACGTCGATTGAAAATCTCAAAATTGAGTTCGATAGATTTTTGTTAGGCAAGGGTTACAGAATCAAGGTGAGTAGATGGAGTTAAGATACAGATCAGCAATAATCTGATTGAATGGTGGAACAGGTTTGAGGGACTGAATGGCCTACTCCTGTTCCTATGTTCAAGTTCCAGGAGACGCAAGTTAAAAATGAATAAATTGGGTGCAAGAAAGAAAGTCAGACAGAACTTCTTCACCTAAAGAATATTGAACTTGCGGAATAAGTTACCAGGGAACCTATTGAAGCAGGCCATATAAATGGAGACCATTAAATGTATTCCTGGAGAAAGAAGAGACTGAGGGATCTAATGTGAATGTGGGTAAGTAGGGGTGACCTGTGAAAAAAGGACCAGCTTTCTTTTGAGTCCTGTGGGCTTAATAAATGAGTACCTGGTGCTGTGCCCAAAGGGACAAGAAACAGTTGAGAAACATTCATAGCTACTAAATGGAAAAAGTGGTAATGTAATTAAAAGGAAAGGCTTGCTTTTTATGCTATGGCATCATATTTCATCAAGCTACTTTGGTAACCAGAGTTTCCAAATGGGTTTTATTTTTCAGGTCCAGAACACCCAAGATGGGGTCAATAAAACGTACTTAACCCCACCTCCACCTGTGAAACAGTTCCTCATCTCCCCTCCAGCCTCTCCTCCAGTTGGATGGCATCAGATTGAAGATGCTACTCCCACCATTAATTATGACCTTCTGCGTGCAATTGCTACTCTTGGTCCAGGTGGGATATAGCATGATGAGTAAAGTAGCATTGAGTGATTATGTAGATTTAGTATGCATGTGTTCTGAGCATTTTATTTGAATAAACTACCGTAAACAGCCATTAAACCAACACAGCCAAGTCAAGCTCCATTAGCAGACAGCATTGGAGTGCGAATGTGCCGGGAGTTGAACATTTTTGTTTAAGTAGCCGACAGTGTATTGTCTTAAATATTTGTTGACTCTAGCAACTTTGCAGCAATGGGTTATTTTTATGATTAATGGATAGGCGAAGGTTGTAAATAATATGTTTTGCAGAGATCAGTGAGTACTGTCTTTTTCCCTATAGAAGAAAGATTATTCTCCATCCCAGAGGGTGAATGTGTCCTTTCTGTTTTGCCTGTTGAAGATCTTGCAATGTAAAGTGTTCTCCTCTCAAGTTTTTTAACTTATTGTTTAGGAACAAACCTCAGAGAAACCATTGCCCCACAAAGAAACATTCCAAGTTGGATGAGATCTGAGGTGCATTCAGATGCATGACATCTGTTGTGGGTTTAGTTACCAAGCACCTGCAATTGGATGTTGACCTGAACTTGCCATTAAGTTCATTGCTGTGCTCAGGTATAAGCTGTCAGCATTTGATTGATTCTTTTATTTTCGCAAAGAAGCAGGCAAAATATTTACCGTCAACTGAATAGAAGAAAACAATACATATTTGAGCACGGTATAGGAACAAACTAGGTTCAGTAGATTTCAGTGCCCTCTGCTGGTCTATAGCAGCAGTTTTTATGAATATTCAATTGGTATTTTGAAACAGCATTCTCATCTGATATTATCTTGCATAATTTATTTTGTAAAAATGAAAACACAATTTGTGGTACAAATCAGATCTCTTGCTACAAGTTTATCATTTTCTTTTAATTAAAACAAACTTAAAAATATGAAAAGTTTGTGTTCCAGTGCCTGGTGTGCAAAAAATGCTTGCTCTACACATGAGTTAACTCAGACAAGGCCATTCGTGACTTTGTTTTTTTGCCCGTTTATATTAAAAAAAATAATACTTCTGAAACCCATTAGAATTGTGGTTGAAAAAATTGAATTTTTAACTAACCAGAGTAGGAACAGAGCTCAATATTTTAAGTGCTCCAAGGTGAGTTTTTCCCCTTAGAAAGGAAGTTGGGCAGCTTGTAGCTTCATCCAGTGGGAAAAATGTAGATATCTTTAATTAAACCCAATCTTATTGTGAAGCAGTACATTTTGCAATCCTGGGATGCTGAGGATCCCAGACAATTTTAAAGCTCTGAAATCCTGGGATTTATAGCTCAAGGATTTCAAGATTGACTAAGTGATGCAGTACAACACACAGTGAAATGCAACTGAACAATTGGAACAGCACTTGAGACTTATTGAAGCATTCTTTTATGGCATCCCCTCACTGCTGCAAGTAGCATTTTCACTTGACGACGATGGCTGATGCCGATTACAGACTCGGTGTTGAAATTCAAGAAATGGAGGAGGAAAACGTTCAGCTAGTTCAGACATTTCCCAGATTATTATCGACGGCAAACTCTGCTACGAGCATGCTTTCCAACATGGAGTACTGTACTACAGGGACAAGAAACTCATCCCATCGTAAGTTTCTTAAGGACTCCCAACTGCAAAGGTGAAGAGGAGCAAGCCCAATGTGATAGCGATGTCAGCAAGAATAGTGAATGTGCTGAAGTCAGAATATCGGTGAGAAATGTTGGTTGGTTTTATAGTCTCCAAATATGCCAGAGAGGAATATGGACAAGAAGAGAGCAGAATTCTGGATTGCAGGGTGCAGAGTGGAACAGCTGCCTTTCTGTGTTGGTATGTATACCAGTTCTGAAGAGTGTTACTGATTAAAAATGCTCTTCAGAATGATCCTTCTGAGAATTGCAGAATGAGTAGCTGCACTTTAACCAGTGCAGGTGCAGATGCCTTATCTTGTAGAGATGCCCACCTTCACATGGCTGATACCATCATAAGATTTCTGATTTGTCAATTGAAACCCCTGGATTTTTCTATCGACAAGCTCTTGTTTTCCCTATGAAAAATGACTGACTTCAGTACCTCCAGAACCAAGGTGTTGGTTTTTCAAACACTGAAGATATTTTTGTAATCAAAGCAACTGCTGTCGTGAAAATGCTCAGTTAGTTGTTGGAGCTGTTGATGAAAAATACTTTTCTGTATTACTCTGAAACTGACTCTGGGACAACAGCACCTGCAATTACTGCAACCATCATCTAATCAAACAAAAGCAGTAGTTGATGAATCGTTGTTGATGCACTATCCATGGATAAACTCTGGGTTAGTGAGAGTTTGAGAGAGAATTGCTGTGTTCAGACCACAGACAAAATTGTGGGAGTTTTCTCCCACACAGAGTGGGCGTGCCAGTGAGACGAAAATAGCATTAAAATCCTCCAATCAGCCATGGCTTATAATCAGCCAGCTAAGCACATGAAATAGCACTGGGAAGACAAAGCTAGCTGATTGCTAACCAAATTGTTGTAGATTTGGGATTTGGGAGTTCATGACTAAGAAAAGCCAACTTAGCTGGCCAGGAACTACCAGCCTTTCTGCAAGCCTTTTCCAGAAGAGAAAGCAGACGGGACTGAGACCCTGCCCCCCCCCCCCCCCCCCGCAATATGCCTGGTGCGTAGGAGGGGGTAGCTTAAAGCACCACATTCAGCCACTACAGTCTTGTGGCTGATTTGTTTGCAATGCAATGCAAAGCCTAGAAAGTCTACAGTTAACAGATATCAATAGACTGTCCATGAAATTGGCAACCAACCAACAAATGTACCTCTTCAAAGGAATCCCTTGAAAGGTGTAATACTAAAAGGTGTCACACATCTGAAACAAAATAGAACATCACAGGGCAGCACCAGGGCAAACGATGCAGCATTTCACCTACTGATATATTAAAATCTTTCATCTGGGTGCACTTTCTGTTTGCACTATGTGACTGCTTGTTGTCACACTTTTATAAATTCCTGTGCCCACATTTAAAATGAGTTTTGCCTACAGAAACCTGCCATGCTGTAATTACATTATCTAGCTGCTATCTGTCCAGTCTGTGAACAGCTTCACAGAGCCTCTGAAGTTTTCCAGAGCTGTATCTGTCATCCAGTTTTCAACAAGTTCTTGTTTCAAATGCTAGGTTAATTTTCTCATTTTTCTTACTACTTCAAATACATTTCTAGCATTTTCCTGATGTTGCATTATTTCAGGCCTAAATTTCCTCCACGAGCTCTAAAACTTATAAGTAAAATTGGAAAGGACAAACTTTTCTGAGATCAAGTCCCTTTTACTGAACATCATTTGTGGGATCAGGAGTCCCCTTCCCACATTGTGCCCATTCCCAGTGAATAGCATAGGGAACCCAAGCTCCATGAAGCAGCATTTCCAACATCTGAACCTGCTGCTGTTGGTGGGAAGGTGTAATTACAGTGTGACAAGTTTGCATAGATCAGTCAGAGACTGGTCATTTGCAGAATGTGTTGAATTTGAATGATGTCTGTTGAAGCTGAAGGCCAGCCATGCATAGCTGGCCACACAGAAATCAAGATGCCACTTTTTCTAATGTATAAATTTTCAGTTTAAAAATAAATACATGTGATCCATCTTAAAGACTTAATTATCTGTCTATTTATTCCCAAGTTTTAGTGGATCCTGAGCATAGTTACTTTATTTTTTTTGAAGGTAAATAATGATCCCACTCCCCAATGTTGACATCTAGGGTCTTAAACCTTATAACCCAGAAGCAAGTTTCTTACTAATATAAGTCTTCAAGAAAATTTGCTTTTTCCCCAAAAGCAAATACAATCTTGTTTTCAGTTCCTCCAAATGTTAGTATAAGGTAGCAAAATGTAAATTACTTAACATTTGAAGTTAAACCTAGTCAAAACATGCTTTAAAGATAAAGTTGCTGGGGAAAATCCATTTATTGTAACTTTTTCCCTCATTTAACCCCCACCCACCTCAAGTGGTCTTGTCCTTTGTCTAGTTAGTTATTAGAAGATACACAACAGAAGCCAGGGTGATTAATCTTCCCTCATTTGCTTTTTGAATTCACTTAGCGTCTGCTCTTCATCTCCACCTGACTGCACAGTTAATGCAGGGAACTCATCATGTGGAGACTTAAGAATGTAAATCCAGACATCCCCACCTTGTGGCAGTCTGCTAAAGCTGCACAGAGCTATGTTACTGCATCCCAACAGTGAAATGTTAATTCTTTGTGGAGCGCAGGAGATTTTAATATTCATTCAGCCAGAACTGATTACAGTTTATGTAACTCAACCCCAGGCCTGAGCCAGAGAATTTAAGAAGGCACATTCTCCATTCTACAGTTTAAAACTCATCAAAATGTTTCCCAAGGAGTACAAATCTGTGTTCAGATTTTGGGTCTGAGTGGCACTCGTTCTCTTAGCCGCCCCTCCTCCCAACAAACAATTTCTGTTCCCATTCAAAGGCAATCAAACATTTCTCGAGTCTCCAGAGACATTTTCATTTGAATCGTGTTCCCTAAATTGTTCAGCATTCTATTTCTGTATTTTATTCTATCACACGCAGTGAACTAGTGGCAGACCCCAATGAGCACTGTATAATATAGCTGTTTTAGGCACATCTTCTGTGTGCACTGTATATCCTAACACAGCAATTAATATATTCAAAAAATGCTCTTTTTTAATGTAGAAATAGTTTCAATTAAATGTGACTGTATAACTGGGACCATCTCAGATTTTGTTGGTGTCTTACTGCAACCACTCTGTCCGCTTTATAAACACATGAGCATGCATGCTCATGCACCCAGAATGTCAAGGGCATTGCCGTGGTTCCTCTTTTAACGCTCTGTTGTAAAAGATATGGAAAATCCATGTATTTCCATCAGACAGAGAAGGGAAATTTTGCTCAGCTAATTGAAGCAACTTGCTGTCATTTGCCGAAATGTCAAATCATTGCTGTGTTTCCTTCATTGTGCTGTAGGTGAAAAGTACGAGGTTCATGCAGGAACAGAATGCACTCCGAGTGTTGTAGTTCATATCTGTGAGAGCGAAAATGAAGAGGAAGGAGCAGTTAAGCTGCCAAAACAAAAAATTCTTCCAACGAAACGACCAGATAATGTACCAACAGTGAAGAAATGAACGTCCTGTCTGCCTGCTTCCTATGACCATATCATTTACTGCAGCAACAATTCAACGCTGTCTCTTTTTTTTTCTTACGGACTGTTTTATCGTTTGTTTTAAAAAAGAAAGTAGTAACTTAGGTGATTGCCTAATAAAAGAAAAACTGTAAGAACTTTTTTGTGGCTTTGAAGCTATATTCCATCTTCACACAGATTGTTCAGGCCTCACCGAGCACTAAATTAAAACTGTAAGTGATGTTGGCTGATATAGGGGAACAAAATTGCAGGATGGTTTGTTGATTTATGTCATTCTTCTCCCAAAAGCTTCAAATCCATAAAATTGTTATCCAGCTTTAGTGTTCAATCAAAGCTCTATTTCAGCCCTTTTCAGATGTGTGATATGTACATGTTGCTATTGTCTCTTACTACAGTGTTGTTATCACTGTTCTTGTGTGTGTGTATGTGTTTTGTATGTTTTGAACAAATATTGATCATATAAGTGGGAAGTGAAAACTCTGGCATCTATGCTTATGACACTTCTAGCTAATTACATTCAGAGAGAAAGAGACCCACAGGTGTGAAGTGTTCTTCACCTGCATCTTTCCGCACCTCCCCATTCTTTCTCTCTTCCTACCCTCCACAGCAGTGGTGAGGTGACATATACAATGCAGCTTATTTTTGCAATGGAAAAATACCCGACTTTGTGCAGTTTGTGCTTGCATGTCTTTTGTCTTCGTTTTTTATAAAGTCAGTTTACTGGCAGAAGCAAACCCGAAAAAGCTGGAAGGGCACAGCAGCAGGTCAATCAGCATCTGTGGAGAGCACAATCATTGTTTCGGGTTTGTTGCCCTTCTTCAAAACTCTCACAGGTTCAGCCTAGTTAGCGTCACTCTGTTAATGAGGAGGGACCAGTGAATTCCCATCCATTCAATCATGTTTGCTAAGTGATTTGTCATGGTGTGACATCCTACAACAAATTCTACTCATTTCTACAGTTGTCCAATGTGACTTGATTTGCTGCCCGAGTATTGCAATTTTGCATAAAAGTTTCTAGAGCTAATGAGCAGATGTGGATGATAACAAATGACTTGCCACGGCAAACCATTTGCTCTAGCAATAATTTAAATGAAGAGAAGCTGTTGGGTAGTTTCTGCTGAATTATCTTCAATAACCTCTGAAAGTCGTTTATTGCATTAAAAATGAATTATCCAGTCATTTGAATTAAGAAGCATAAAGTAGAATTTCATGCTGAAAAAGTGGAATTAACAGATTAAAATTTGAATGAAGCAATTTTGAATTAAAGGTAGACTGCAGCATATTTGCTAAGTAGTATTCAAAATTCCTATACAGTTTACAGAACTTGTATTCTGCGAATTTTGAGATTAAAATCTTATGACTTGGATTTAGGAAAACATATGACCTATAGAACTATGATTACACAATATGCTGACTGAAATTAAATATTTGTTACGGTATTTATGTAGTAGTAATATTAGCATCTCTATAAATGCAGGTTCTTTTCATCGTAGTCCTCAAAGGGTTAACTAGAACCCTTTGTTACTGAACTAAGCTTTCAGCATGAGTTAGATGTACAGCACCTTTATGCCTCAAACATAATTGCAACAGAGATTTTTAAACTGATCCTGATTGTGTTTAAGGATGACTGCATAATTCAGACCGAGATTCTTGTCCTATGTCCTGTAATGGTCTAACTTGCAAGTGTAGAGGTTTGAACTACTCTTCTGAATTTTAAATCACTGTTAAAGTTTTTGGTTTTGACCATGACATTGAATATTTAAACTATTCAGATAGCCAGTTTGCACAAGCCTATACAAGGCTATATTGTTAGATGTTCAGTGCCCGATCCATAAAGTTATGTAAAGCAGCCTCCGGTTTTCTCTTATTTTTTTCAATCAGTCCTGCTAATTTTCCCACTTTTCATTGCAATCCTCAGGCAGGAGATTCCTATCTCAGACCTTTATTTCAGAGCCTGGTTTTGGCAGAAGAGAGCTGCTTTGTTCTGGGTTGGATTTGTTTTCTGCATGCCTGTGTCATCCCACCAGTGGGGAACATGCATGCACAGAAATTTCATCATGAAGACCACAATGGTTTCGACTCAACCAGACGTCCAGGGCAGAAAAGCAGCAACAAAGAAAATGGCAGCACTGATTTAAAATAAACTTGAGGATAACCTGCACTGGAGAACTGTTTGAAGAAAGAAATTTGCTTTTTTAATGACTGTGGCCCTCCAACTGTAGCCTTGAGTAGGCTGTTTGCTGGGCTACGCAGCAGACAGCGCAGACTATAACAGCACCTTTTCCTCAAGAGAGCACTGAAGCAGCTGAGCTCATCACCACCGTTCACTGTGGCAGCCCCTCATGGTCAAATAGCCTAACCGCCACTATTGACAACTTCAATTCTATTAACGAAAAGTAAGTTTAATATTCTCTTGTCTATACAGTTATTTTAGAAAAGTGTTCTACTTTATTGAATGTAAAATATTCTTGTGTTCCTATATTTTGGAACAAATTTACCTTGCATCCCCAGAAAATCTGCTTTTACCATCAAGAAAATTGGCTTGGAACCAGGACAGATTGGCTATAAATAAATTACATTAATCATACACTGAAATGAGATAATCTGATCTGCAGTTATCAGTAAGGTATGTTAGTCAGCATATCTCCCTTTTGGCCAGTTATTCCTATCTAAATAGATTGTCACTATAAAACAATGTTGCAGGGAAACATGCAGGTAAAGAATCGCTGAAAGTAAACATAGTCAATATCTGAACAAAATGGGCTGCAAACCTCAAGCAATTTAAATAATATATTGAATTTATCCATGCAATAGACTGTTGCCTGGTCATTGGGTGACCTACTATCAGGGATATGCTGGTACTGCTTTAGCGCTAGCTATGAGGAGGAGCATGAGAGCAGCTTGGAGTGACTGTATGGGCCGTTACTCCCCACAAAACGAGGCGTAGATCAGCATCTTAGTGTGTGGATGATTACAGGCACATCCTAACACAGACGGCACACTAGGCCCAATGGGCTGTAATGCACTGATTTATCATAATTCCAAAAAGTTAAATTTGAAGTAATTTGGAGCAGATTGTAAGGCCGAATTACATGATCTAGATTGATTTATCTCAAACTAGAAAAGGTCAATGTTCTTTGCACTTGGGAAAGTGGGATACCCCTTAACTAAAATAGAAATCTGGGTAAAAATTGGCGACTAAAACTGATAAATGTTATTAATTGTAAAAGCTTTATTTTTGCATTTTGTTTTTCTCTTTGTTCTTTTCTGCAGGAACCTATCCTCTTTGTTTGATATCCTATTGGTTAGTCTGCCAGAGTCACACTTGAGTGGTGCAGGAAGGAAATCACCCCTTTACAGACATGTCAATACTGGAAAATCTTTATTACTATAATGAATAACTGCACACAGTTCTTTTAACTGCTTTTGTGTCAAAGTAAAATTTGTTGTTTAAATAAATGAAAGCTTTAATCTATTTCTCATCACTCCCCAAGAGTCTCTTAGTTTGAAGACACCTGGCTAATTCTGCAAAACAAGGATTGTCACGAATCATGAGAGTGTACAATCCTATGGCTGAATATTGTAATGTAGAATCCGAGGAACACATGGAGGTTGGTGTCCAAGTATTCCCACACATGTCATTGGTTTCTGACAGAGCAAAAGCAAAATGAGCAAGAGACAGTAACCGATCAGTGTGGCAATCCTCACAATAACGCTACCTCAGATATAATCCGTTTATAGGTCCATAGCATTAATTGGGTTTTCAAAAGACAAATATAGTCTCTTCTTTTCTTCCCAAACTAGGAAATTAGAACTTTTTTTTAAACTGCTGTAATGGTGAGATTATCTGACTTGTCTTCAGTCATGCACCCTGCTGGCTGATTACATCATGGCAGGAAGAAGGAGAATCTCTGGTAGTTTATGTTGGGGACAAAACTCGGGGTGGGTGGCGGGAGGGCGGGAGAGGCAAGGGATAAATTCTAAAAATCATCAGACGAGGGTTAAAGGATGCACCAAAATTTGTCTTTTTAAATAACCATTCCATAGAAAATACAGTAATGTGAATTGTTATACTTGTGTATACAGCAGGAGCACTAGAGGGCAGTGCATCAATGCATCTTAAGGATGTTTCATATGTATAGTCACCCTATTCTGAAGAGGAATGAAAAAAACATTTCTGCTTCATGATGGATGAACCTAATTCACCAAATTTCCCTAAACCAAGCATGTCTTTAAATAACATCTACATTGTGTTTGAAATAATCTTGTAATTATTGTACTTTTAAACTGGTTTGAGATCTCTGGTAGATCATCTATGCATCAAGTCATGTTTGGTCCTTAGCCATTGATTTAGTCTCTTTCCCAAAATATTACAGTCTTGGAATCTACATTCTGGCTCAAATGGAGTTCCAGTACAGAGTACCTTGTGTGGGAAAACAATTAAACAAAAATGTGATTGATTCTAACACACCAACTTAGGAACCAACCTCCTTATCTATTTCTATACTGACCTCTCTGATGCTGTACCAGTATTGTTAAGTGATGCATATGATGCATTTTTCAAAATGTAAACTCAGTCATAATATATGGATTTGTTGTACTGAAACACATTTAGATAGAACAAATTCTTACAAACTCTGAGCAAAACCAGAGCATAGTCAGAGGGCTACTGGCGGACTTTAAAATATTAAATGACTTGGCAACCCTTGAAGTGAGAATGAAACCTTCCCATTCCCAAATCCTGTCCGAACTTGAAACAAAACTTTTAAACCCCCACTATTTGATCATGTGAATATTATTGTTAAGCAGAAGATATAAATTAATAATTATATACTCCGTTTATACCAATCACGTTTAGGAATGTCACATTTTATTAGAGTCTGATTGTTTAATAAGGTGTAATACAGTATTGTAACAATTGGAGATTCGCAGTATTATATAATGACCCAAATCGAGCATAAATTCTTAATTTTTCTGAGTCCCTTCTCCATTGTTGTTGCAGATAAAATGACAATTATTATGACTGGGGGCAGGACATAATTGATTGTAATGTTTGGATTTTGTTCATTATGATCTATCTGTGATTCTTCTCACATTGAGGACAGGTGTGATCGATAATTCCATGCATCCTCCATTGTTTCCAATAGCAGTAGCCAATTAACCTAATAGACAGCAGAGCTTTAGTTTTATAACCAATTGTGTTTGTCATGCATGGGTGCATGTCTGTAATGTAAAATTAAGTGTTTGGAAATAATCATCATTGCTGTCAGTGAGCAGTATAATTGTGCTGCTGCTGTCTGGTATCACAACACAGGCCCTAACCACCTTGACTATCGAACTAAATGGATGTAGTTCCCATTTACGGAAGAAAATCTGAGAAATTTGATGAAGCTATAATAAATATTGATGCGATTTTCAGGCTGTAACTGGCAAAATACTGCTTATTTTTCAGAAGTGTGTGCAATTATGCCATCTTTGAGTATTCTGATGCTTAAGTCACTTCAGTAATCTTTGGAATAATCAGTCATTCACTGCAGTATATTCCTGGATTGCAGCTGAACAATGGTGAAAAATACAAGACACGTATGTGAATTATATAATCATCTATAGCTTGCCTGGGATTCTAGGAATCACGCCTTCTTCATGTATTCTCCAATGTTTCCAATCGCAGAAGCCAATTAGCCTAATAGACAGCGTAGTTTTAGTTTTATAACAAATTGTGTTTGTTGTATATGGAATGCATGAATAAAGGGAAAATCTCAGATGTCAGAGAGTCCCTGGTATGAGTAGATAAAATGGTCATGTCGCTTAAACTTGTTTTGCATCTTTCATCTTTAACGAACAACACCAGAAACTGGCCACTACTGCTAAGAGGTCCTTATATTTATTTTAGATAACTTTTTTTTCAATTCACACATGTATAATAGATATCAGGTATTTCTTGTACTTTTTTTTTAATTAATAAAGTGCACCTTGATCATTGTTATTAGGTTGTAGGTTTTTAAAATAAAACTAAACCTTCAATTTCTGGCATTTGACATATTGTGCAGTTATTTTGAATTTAGCACAATTCTCTATGAATCAGACAGAATGTATAGAAGCACCAATTCCAACCTAGCGTTTCCATATATATATATATATATATATATTATAGATATATATATCCTGCCAGGAAGGTGGTGAAACTGGGAAGAGAAAAGGCCAGTGATTGGGAATTACTAATAGACCAGAAGTAATTGTAGGTACAATAGGTATCTGTACTGGATTTGAACAAGCAAAGCAGAAGGCACAGGTGCAGACCCAGTATAGCTGTTCCAAATGTCATCTTGAGATTGTAACACAATCACTATTGTTCAGGTTTGAACTAGACTTTTGTCATACTGGCAGACCTACGCTGTTGGATGTTGTGTAAAACATGGACTGGCATAGCTGGACTGGTACATTTTGGTACTGGTCAATCTCTACTGCTATTCATTGCTATCTTTGTGAGATTTTGTTCGAGCGATTATGTAATAAAGAAAACAAGTGTTATTGTGATATGCCTACATGTTCCACAATAAGACTATAAAGCCTGTCTTATCAACACTTAACCTGTTTGTGCACTGATTACAGACTTTACATCAAATAAATCTGATCAGCGTGCTGCTGTAGATAAATAAATGATCACTAATGTTATGAGTACGTATTCATTGCTAAAAAATATTTTAATTTCAGCAATGTATGTTTTTGTACAAACACTAGTCTATTCCTATAGAAAAAGATAGTCTATTCCTGGTTGAAGCAATGTTTAAGTTGGTTTTCATGAAAATAGCAGTTGGCATTTAAACTTGTACACAAAGAAAGTATTTTTCAGTAAAAGGTTAAACATATGACCAAAACGACTCAATCTGCCATTTTGAAAATAATATACGTTTGAGCTAAGTCAGCACACTAGTAAGATAATATGTTTCTTTGATGCCTTTATTTGAATTAATTTAAATTACTATGTGTAGGCACTAGCTTTCAGGATCAAATTGGTTCTTTTCTTAGATGAGCCACAAAAAGACATTGTCAAAAGGCTACCTGTAAATAAAGCCTATTTTCTAAGCTTCCACAACCCCCTCCCCATGGTAAAATAAGCTGCATGGAATCACCATGCAATTCCTAGATTCAAACTTCAATTTGTATCAACTTGGCTGATCTCCGCCAGGAGTAGCAGATCAATTGGCACAATTGAGCCCCAGGAAGGTTTAGAAAGGCAAAAAGAAATGGATAGGATTCTTGTTCCTGATTGAATTGCAGTGAAAGTTCATGGGGCATGTGCATAGATATTGAGAGAACAGGACAGGATGCTCTCCACAAGCTCATACCCTGCTACGACTATCTTGCCTCACATGTAAAGAATGGCCACCTAGGCACCAGAGGGCTGCTAGTGCCTAGAATCATAATTGAATCATAGAATAGTACAGCACAGAAGGAAGCCAATCGGTTCTGCGTCAGCTCTTTCAAAGAACAATCCTCCAGTTAGTCCAACTCCCCTGTTCTTTCCCCATATCCCTGCAATTTTTTCTCTTTCAAGTATTTATTCAACTCCCTTTTGAAGGCTACTATTGAATCTGTATTCACCACCCTATCAGGCAGTGCATTCTGAATCATAACCATTCCATAAAAAAGCTTTTCCTCATGTCTCCTCTGTTTTCACCTTTAATCTGCCCTCTCGTTATCGACCCATCAGCCATTGGAAACGGTTTCTCTTTATTTACTCTAAACCGTTCATGACTTTAAACACTTCTATCAAATCTCCACTCTATCCACATAGCTGTAATCCCTCATCCCTTGAACCATTCTAGTAAATCTCTTCTGTACCCTCTCTAAAGCCTTCACATTCTTCCGAAAGCAGAATTGGACACAATACTGGGGCTGAACGAGTGTGTTACATAGGTTTAGCATAACGTCCTGGCTTTTGTACTCTGCTAATTATAAAGCCCAGGATCCCATATGCTTTGATAGCCTGCCCTGCCACCTTCAGAGATTTGTACACAAACACCCCTAGGTCTCTCTTTTTGCACTCCCCTTAAAATTGTACCATTTAGCATATATTGTCTCTCCTCATTCCTGCCAAAATGTATCACCTCACACTTCTGCATAGAATGAACGGACACATCAGCCATGTGTCCGCCCATTCCACCAGCAGACATGTATTCCAGCAAGGGTCAAAGCCTCCCGGAGGGGGAGGGAAAAACTGAAATCATTGTCTCATCATTTAACCACTTCATTGTTAATGTTGCTAAATTTAATTAAGAGTTACTGTCATTTTTTATTGCAGTAAAGACTGGGCATTTGTGGTCACTGCCTTTTGCCATATTTGTCATATTTTGCCATATGTCACATCCAGAGGAATCAGCTTAGACTGTTCACAAGTTACATTCCCAGAAGCAAGACTATTGTAATATAAATTGAAAGCATTTATTATCTTAATTGGAGGTCTCCTATCCGGAATTTATCGTTTGTAGCAGGTAGTGTACTATTAAACGAAACTGTTACTATTGTTTCTTGATATCACATGTATTCGTAAATCTACGACACGAGTCTGAGTACAGATATTGGGCAACAACATTCTACATGATGTCTATACCCCTCAAATCATAAGATCTTCTTATGACGAGCCTGGGAACTAAAATTATAGGATCCTTACAGTGGAAAGGCACAGTTCTGTAGCCAACCATCAGGAGAAATAGCACAATATTACTCTAATGGTGTTCTTCAATGAGAAACCAGTAACAAAAAAATCCCTTAACATTGCTGATCAAAAGCAAACGTCAATCACTGATGCAGTTTCTTTTAAAGTGGATTGGAAACCAAGAAGGCATAGAGTACAAGTGAATGTATGATTTGCATTAAGATGAAGTTTAGCCATTAGAACATAAGAAATAGGAACAGAAGTAGGCCATACGGCCCCTCGCGCCTGCTCCGCCATCAATAAGATCATGGCTGATCTGATCATGGACTCAGCTCCACTTCCCCGCCTGCTCCCCCTAACCCCTTATCTTATTGTTTCAGAAACTGTCTTTTTCTGTCTTAAATTTATTCAATGTCCCAGCTTCCACAGCTCTCTGAGGCAGCGAATTCCACAGATTTACAATCCTCTGAGAGAAGAAATTTCTCCTCATCTCTGCGGCCCCTTATTCTAAGATCATGCCCTCTAGTCTCCCCCATCAGTGGAAACATCCTCTCTGCATCCACCTTGTCAAGCCCCCTCATAATCTCTTATGTTTCGATAAGATCATCTCTCATTCTTCTGAATTCCAATGAGTAGAGGCCCAACCTATTCAACCTTTACCCATAAGTCAACCCCCTCATCCCCGGAATCAACCTAGTGAACCTTCTCTGAACTGCCTCCAAAGCAAGTATATCCTTTTGTAAATATGGAACCAAAACTGCACGCAGTATTCCAGGTGTGGCCTCACCAATACCTTGATGAATGAAAAGCTGTGGGTTTATTGGGGAGACTAGCACAAGGAATATTTTGGTATGAGGGGAAGTTGAAAACAAATGGAATGCTGAAATGCAAATAAATATAACCGTTCTTGTTCATTAGTATTAGATTGCAGGTGTGTAGATTTAGTTTGTATTAAATGCTTTTCCCCACATCTGCTAATGGAGAATTGGGGATGAATTCAAAAGAATGTTTAGCTATCCTAAATTGGTTTAGAATTATCATTCATGCTCCTGGATGTCCACGTGACTCAGTATGCTATACCAAGTTTTTCTTCCCTTTGCCCTTTTATGTTATTTTTTTGCACACTAGGCTTCAGGTACCACACACCATTCACAAAGTGAGGAGCCAAACAGGCAATCTTTTGTTGGCTACAGCAAATGCTGTTCCAAAGTGCTGGCTATGAGATTCGCAAGAGAAACACAGATTGACTTGCGCTTCTCTAGGAAGCTGTTCACCACCAATTGTGACTGAGACGAGGTAACTCCTTATGTAAGGTATCATAGGGAGGATTTTGCATCCCGCTGTTTCATGTAGTGCACTAATATTGCACCATCTGGTCACCTTGATACAGGTGCTCTTTTTGTTTACTTCTTCCAATTTTCCCTCTGACTTTTCTCTCCTACACTTCATCTTGCTGCTGGAAAATTGGCACATGTGAGCTACTAGTATCTTGGCCAAGTGACTATTCTAATTGGGCCTGGACAGTACAAATCATTGGGATATTCAGTAGTCAGGGTAGCAATCAGGAGTAGGAACCATTGCCTGTTCCATTTTAGCTCCCTCGCCTGGGGATGCAAAAGCCATTTTTAGTACCATTACTGCCAACCCATCTAATGTACAGCATGGATCATAGGTCAAGCCCGAGACCTCCTTGGTCTGCATGACGAAGTACCACCCCACGTGGTGTATTTATGTACTAAGCAGCAAGGAAGTTGCAACATTAAAGTTTTAAGAATTATTGTTATTATAGAAAGTTTATTGCTGGTGAATCAAAACTTAATCCAGTGGAGTAGCCACTTTAAATTTTAATACAGAAATATTACCAAAGGAAATAAATCCTATTGAATGAATCTGATAAATCGTATCAATACTCTATTGTAATCACTGTTAATTAATAAATTGCTATATTATATGCTGTTTAATACAATTAATTTTTAATCGATTAAAAAGAATGGTTATCTTAAATTGCAAGTAAAGGTGTTTCATTTTAATATTTGTATAGAGAAATACAGATCCAAGCTAACTTGCTGGTTGTGAATTCTGTACCACAGTACTATATTTCCTCCTAACTAGTAGTGTACCTCATTTATTTTACTATGTGTTCCACTTGTAGTGCAACTACCTAAACATATTCCAGTTGTCGTAAAACCTCAGCTGTAACATGAACTAAGTGGCATTGCATGTTTCAAGTGTGTCTAACATATTGGCAATAAAACACTTAACTAGGACTGGATAATGAGTATGAGGAACAAGTTCCAAGCTGATTTGTCAATTTGGGGATCAGTGGACCAATCGGACTTGTGGCAAGAGGACTGAAAGGATGCATCTATATTTGTTTCAAACCAAAACAGTGACCAAGTTAAGGTGTATTGAGGAGGGTAACAGGTATGTAAAACTTCTGTTGCTTTTAAAAAGTTGTTCTATTGGATATTTCAAATATGCTAAATATTTCTATCAAATGCTCTTAGGAATCTTTCAAAATCCCATCATAAATTTCACTTAAATCATTTTTCTGTAGCTGTCTTTGAAAGATCTAAAGTATGAGAAACGTTTCTGTTTGTCTTGTATCATTTTAGCCCTCAGCAGACCATGTCATGAAAGAAGTTGAAAACTAAAGGAAAATTCAGCTGAATGTAGCTTTCAAAATGTGGTCATTTATTGAGAAACCTAAGTGAGGGGCAAAACCCCAAATCAAAAAGAGTAAAAGAAACCACCAAGTAAACCCAGAAACAATTAAGTAGTTAATTTTAAATGCCTATAGATTTTCTGAGAAAGAGAACAGTACCTCAGTTTTGAGGTCTTAGTTCAGATGAACTAGAGAAGGAAATCAGACAAAGACTCTTGATTTCTGTATGATGAAAATGCTGAGAGGAGAAAGGATGTGTAAGGTGGAGCTTATGAACAATAAGAGGGGAAATTTAAATATCTTAATGGCACTTCCAACAATATCACATTCCACGCTGGGAGAGCTGAGGTTATAGATGCAGGTAATCTGATGCATGCAGCTCTTAAAGGGCTGTTGGCTGCCCTTAAAGCTATGCCTATTTTTTGTCCTAAAAAGTGGTCATGGCAATACAATGTGTTTCTGTATGACGGTATTGGTCTGTATGACACAGAGGTAAAATGACCGTAGTCTCATTCCTTTTGTCCTCATCACTGTTGATTCTGATTTACGTGGCTCTGGAGAAATACAGGGCAAAACTGGCACATGACAAAGGACTGATTTTCTTCTCTGACTTTGTGGGATCATATTTGTTTATTTTTTCACTGACTATCCTTTGCTGTATTATCTAGACTAGCTTAATATGCTAATTATGTGGAACAATTATAGAATTATTAGAACCTAGTAAATTACAGTAATTTTTAAAATATGCTTTTCCACAAGAAGACTACACAATAGTCTAGTTGTTGATGTCAGTGGATTCGGGCTTAACATGTTTGTGTGACATTCTTCTATCTGCTATTTTAACACAGGAGTTTAATCTTTTGATATTAAATAGGTTACTGCCTCTGCTAAAAACAGGACAGAAGAGTGTCATGCAAATGCAATAGGTGTTTGTCCACTAAAGCTGGCAACAGTAATTTCTCGGCTAATTCATTTCTCAGTAAATCACCCAAGTTGTAACATTATCAACTTTCGCTTGCACAGAGTGAAACTGAGCCATACAGAACTGGAAGGTCCCAGGTTTGGTCCCCTGACTGGGCCGAGTTAGCTGATTTCCAGCAGGTTAGATGTAAAGGCATTAAACTAACTTCATGATATCTGGAATAATGGAATGGGAAGTTTTCAGCCGGGGCCCGTTCCTCATTGCTATTCAGGAACTCCTGCTTGAATGTGTGCATGTGAATGTTAGTTGAGGTCAGGGACAGACTTGGTTGTGATTCTATCCATGGTGAGAGATCGTGGCGGAGGAGCGACGACAGATCGTGGCGGAGGTGCGGCGAATTGAGGGTACGGGGCCCAGAAGGGCCGAGGGCCCAGGGGCAGCATGGGCCAGCCCACACTGCGATACGTGTACACACTAGGTTCGTGCAGCAATGTAGGTCTCCAGTCGTCCTGGTTAACCCTTGCAACTGGATAAAGGCCTAGCTCTGTCAAGCCCGTGTGGTAGCTGATGTGCAATGGTCACCACACGTTAAAAAAATCCAAGCACAGGCATCTTCCACCCCTTCGATTGGAGTTCAGGACTGGAATATCGGGTCCTTCATTGAAACATCTGTGAACTTGTCCCTTTTGGTGTGGAAGCAAGTCATCCTCGTTCGAGATACCACCTATGATAATGATGTGTGACTCCACCAATTCATGTGGGGCAATTATACATTCAGTAGCAGGGAAGTTGCAACATTTGGAGTGAGAAGAAATATAGAAAAAGAATTATATATTCCAGGTGAGTCAACAACTATTTTAAATATATATATATATATATATATATATATAATCCAGTGGGGCAGCTACTTTAAAACGGAATTATTACTGAAGAAAATCAGCACTATTGAGTAAATCCAATAGAGTTCATCGATGATATGTTGTAATTTTTTTAAAACAAAAGATTTATATATCTGTTACCATCCTCACTACCCCTTTTTTTGTTGAGAGAGCTATAAAGAGAGATTAATCAATTCTGTCCTTCTGCCACAAATCTGATTGGACCATTGAGCCCCAAACTGACAGGTCAACCTGGATCCTGGCCTTGCTCTGTATCCAGTCCTAGTTATTGTTGTATTACCAATCTCTTGAAAGACGTCCCAAATATGCAAGGCAATTTGACTAATGTCATAGCTGTAGTTTTATAGTTCGGGCACTGGAAGCCATGCAGCACAAGATCCTACAACAGAGTATGGCCCTATCTGGCACTACATTTGACCCAATCTCATTTGCACCGAGCATCTGGAGTGCTGGTTAGGTACTCCAGGTACATTATGGGGCTTTGCCCCTATTTAAATAAAACTAGGGCCCCTAATAGGCCTTGGCCTTGTGTACAGGTTCAATGCACTCGGAGCTTTTGGCCCATATTGACAATTGTTACACCCATCAGGCAGGAAGTAGGTTTCCAAATCTCTCCATTGTCTCTGCCTGATCTAACAATCTTCCGTGTGAAAAATGTTCTTTCAACTTCTCCCCATTTCTAGTGATAATCCTGAGTTTATGTCCACATATTACTGATTTGTCAACTAGTAGGATTTAAAAATATATAAAAACTTTAATAACTTTGAAAATTTCAAATATCCATCCTCACCCCTTAACCTGTAAGAAAAGCCCCAATTTTTGGAGCCCTTTTTCATAATTTCTCATTCCTGATATCAATCTGGTGAATCTCCAATGTACCTTTTCCATTGTTCTAACATTCATCCTATAATGGACTGGCCAGAACTGTACCCAATACTTCAACTGTGGTCTAACTAGTGTCTTCAATATCATTTTTATATTCTAATGTATAAAACTCAGAATCCCATTTCACCTTTTATGACCTTTTTTGTCTGTACTCCTCGGATACTTGTATTTAAATCAAGTGGCTTGGCCCAGTAAACAGTTCTAAATATGGCGAATAGCCTGTTTGAGAATCCAAGGATAATTAAGGTCTACTTGGGCTATGCTACAAGTCTGCCGTGTCCTATATATTCTCTGCAGCCCGCAGAAACAGTTAGCAGCAGTTGCTCTTAAACTTAAATGTACTGGGACCAGTAAGGAAGAAGCCAATAAATAATCTATCACAGGCAACAGTGCTTCATTTTTGTCACAGTTACAGAAAGAGTGCAGTTAGCCTCCGCCTGCCCCGCCACTTTCTTTGCAAATTTTATGCACATGTTAGCTGCAGGTCAATCAAGGCAAAATGTAAGCCACTGAAACAGCCATTTCACAAAATTACACCTCACACAAGAACAAATACCAACATGAAATGTGTTAGGTTCTCAATCTGATCATGTGTTTTTGATTCAGATGTGTATGTCAGCATTATATATCACTTGACAACAATCATGTCATTGTACAATTACCTGGTGACTTGGATCTTTAATTTCCTGGTCCCATCTGGCAGCAGCTTAGTTGGTTCTGAACAAACACCCTCTTAACGTGGCCAAGTTTATTCCAGAGTGAACTATAAGTTACTTATATTTGTGCTCTCGACCATGTTCAAGGAGATTGAAATACGATCTGTTAAGTGCTAACCCTTATTTCCATTATTTGTTTTATTTCCTAGATTATGTTCATCTAGAATCTGTTACATAAATCTGTCACTCCCTGCTTCCAGAATACCAGTTCACCGTGATTAAATTAGGTTAAACACAGTTGCTATGCTTCAGGTAGAAATGTCTGTTCTATTTGGAACTGTTGGAGATGTACTCTCTGTCATGATTCCTATAGTAAAAAAAACATTGATGTCAACGGCACTTCTCAGAAGTTGTAATGGACAATAAAAATCAATTATTGACCTATGAATTTCATCTATCGAGCATTAGCGGGTGTTACAAAAGTAAACTGAAACTTGTCCTAATTTAAACTAATAAATTAACAAAAGGAACTGAACATCATGTCACTGTTTTTACAAGAAGAACCCTGTTCTTTTATTAGTCATTTGACTCTTTTTAAAAAAATGGAATAGTGAGTCTTGTAAAATATAAATACTGTCATACCACTTCCAGTTTGCACCAGCACCAGTCCTGTATTAAACTGCATTTCAAAACTGCCTGGGTTTTCTTTTGAATCTCTTAGGAACGTTTAAATCTTTGAATGGAGTTTTGTTTAATGTGCCAGGGAAACAAAGGCTCTGGCTAATTCTCTCCTAACATTAAACACTAGTTAATGGGGGAAACAAGCTATGAATCCACATGGACAGAACACTGTTGGTGCTGGTCTGACTCAGGCCAGTGTGTGCACTTTAGCAAGGATTTACCAAGAGTCCATTATAACTACCAGTTGTTCATCTTGGGCCACCTGCAATGGCAACCTACGTTCCAGCTCATCCAATTGTTATAACACCACCGTGGCTCCACACCTGCTTCAGTATAACTACAATCAATTACCAAACCAAAGCATGCGGTGGAGCCAGAAGTATAATTTAGTACTGTTGATTTAAACCACTGGAGAGCATGTACCAGTCTCAAATTGGTACCTGAAGTGTAACCGGGCCATAAGAATTAGGAACAGGAGTAGGCCATCTAGCCCCTCGAGCCTGCTCCGCCATTCAATAAGATCATGGCTGATCTGGTCGTGGACTCAGCTCCAATTACCCGTCCTCTCCCCGTAACCCTTAATTCCCTTATTGGTTAAAAATCTATATATCTTTGACTTGAAAACATTCAATGAGCTAGCCTCAACTGCTTCCTTGGGCAGAGAATTCCACAGATTCACAACCCTCTGGGAGAAGAAATTCTTTCTCAACTCGGGTTTAAATTGGATCCTCCGTATTTTGAGGCTGTGCCCCCTAGTTCTAGTCTCCCCTACCAATGGAAACAACCTCTCTGCCTCTATCTTGTCTATCCCTTTCATGATTTTAAATGTTTCTATAAGATCACCCCTCATCCTTCTGAACTCCAAGGAGTAAAGACCCAGTCTACTCAATCTATCATCATAAGGTAGCCCCCTCATTTCTGGAATCAGCCTAGTGAATCATCTCTGTACCCCTTCCAAAGCTAGTATATCCTTCCTTAAGTAAGGTGACCAAAACTCCACGCAGTACTCCAGGTGCGGCCTTACCAATACCTTATACAGTTGCAGCAAGACCTCCCTGCTTTTGTACTCCATCCCTCTCGCAATGAAGGCCAACATTCCATTTGCCTTCCTGATTACCTGCTGCACCTGCAAACTAACCTTTTGGGATTCATGCACAAGGACCCCCAGGTCCCTCTGCACCACAGCATGTTGTAATTTCTCCCCATTCAAATAATATTCCCTTTTACTGTTTTTTTTCCCCAAGGTGGATGACCTCACACTTTCCGACATTGTATTCCATCTGCCAAACCTTAGCCCATTCGCTTAACCTATCCAAATCTCTTTGCAGCCTCTCGGAGTCCTCTACAAAACACGCTTTCCCACTAATTTTAGTGTCATCTGCAAATTTTGTTGCACTACACTCTGTCCCCTCTTCTAGGTCATCTATGTATATTGTAAACAGTTGTGGTCCCAGCACTGATCCCTGTGGCACACCACTAACCACTGATTTCCAACCGGAAAAGGACCCATTTATCCCGACTCTCTGTTTTCTGTTCGCCAGCCAATTCTCTATCCATGCTAATACATTTCCTCTGACTCCGCGTATCTTTATCTTCTGCAGTAATCTTTTGTGTGGCACCTTATCGAATGCCTTTTGGAAATCTAAATACACCACATCCATTGGTACACCTCTATCCACCATGCTCGTTATATCCTCAAAGAATTCCAGTAAGTTAGTTAAACATGATTTCCCTTTCATGAATCCATGCTGCGTCTGCTTGATTGCACTATTCCTATCCAGATGTCCCGCTATTTCTTCCTTAATGATAGTTTCAAGCATTTTCCCCACTACAGATGTTAAACTAACCGGCCTATAGTTACCTGCCTTTTGCCTGCCCCCTTTTTTAAACAGAGGCGTTACATTAGCTGCTTTCCAATCCGCTGGTACCTCCCCAGAGTCCAGAGAATTTTGGTAGATTATAACGAATGCATCTGCTATAACTTCCGCCATCTCTTTTAATACCCTGGGATGCATTTCATCAGGACCAGGGGACTTGTCTACCTTGAGTCCCATTAGCCTGTCTAGCACTACCCCTCTAGTGATAGTGATTGTCTCCAGGTCCTCCCTTCCCACATTCCTGTGGCCTGCAAATTTTGGCATGGTTTTTGTGTCTTCCACTGTGAAGACGGAAGCAAAATAATTGTTTATGGTCTCAGCCATTTCCACATTTCCCATTATTAAATCCCCCTTTTCATCTTCTAAGGGACCAACATTTACTTTAGTCACTCTTTTCCATTTTATATATCTCTAAGCTTTTACTATCTGTTTTTATGTTTTGCGCATAATGCAATTATATAATGTCGTGACATTTTTCACTTCACAGCAATAAACAAGTAGCACATGTTTTTAAAAAGCTCCATTTACTGCAACATTGATGTAAAATGTTTGTTCAGATCCCCTTGAATTAATATGATACCCAGCTGCACTGCAACCAAGTTACCCGTAAATGAGATAAATAAGCAATTTATTAAATTATTACGATTTTTAATATAATGTCCAGGTTTCAAATGACAACTGCTGATAAACACCACTGACAAACACGTATAAGCTGTGCCGCCCAATAATAAATCACATGAGGCTGAGTAGCCTTTTTTCTCTGATTAATTAGTGTAAATGCTAGCAGCCTGGTGAACCTGCACTATACCCTCTCTATTGTCTCAGTAAGTGGAGCTGAGTCCACGGCCAGATCAGCCATGATCTTATTGAATGGCGGAGCAGGCTCAAGGGGCTAGATGGCCTACTCCTGTTCCTAATTCTTATGTTCTTATGTTTATGATTCCACCCCAGCACTGCGTTGCTGCATGTTGCTGGGCCCAGGAGCCTCCGAGTCCTCAAACCCCTGGAAGTCAGCCTCATCCCCAAATGAACTCAGTCCCGATGGGACATCAGGTGGGCTGGGATGCTCTGCCGGAGCTTTCTCATCCATTTTGTCATCCTCCAAACCATGGCCTGGTGTGGAGGGCTCCCTCGAGGTATACGGTGCCTCTGGCTGGTCATTTGGAAGTAGAAAGCAACAGACAAGTGGTTAGCAGCAGGGGAGGGGGCAGGGTGACATGAGGAAGATGGCATAGCACAGGTTCATTTGAAGGACCGTTACTCCATTATATGTGTCAATGCAGTGTTTTGAGTTGCGCAATCCATTTACTTACCCTCAGTATCCGAAGGGGGCTCAGCAACCCCACGGCAGCTGTCCGACCTGTGACTCTGATAAGGGCTGCCACTCTCTCCTCCACATCAGCCAGTGACAGTGTCTGAGGCGGAACCCCTCTGTACGCAGTTGCTCACTCCGGTTGTGGGAGTACTTCGACTGAAAAGATAAAAATGAGAATGGTTAAAAAAGGGTCCATCTTCTGTTGTGGCACAGATGGCCACCAAGGTAGTTTAGACAATACTGTGTGGATGTTCTGGGGCCTCGGTTTAATGCGCTTGGATCTTGCATGTGCTTCATCAGGCAGTTATCAAAGTCTACAGGCATCTAACATGAGATCTTTCATAAAGCGATAGGAGCAGTTGCAGTGCATTGCAATGAATGATAATTATGTGCATAGATATTCAACACAAATAGTGTGCCGAAGTAAGCCTTCCTTTGTGTTATGCATTGTAGGAGGCAACCCACAGAGTGTTGAGAGGCACAAAAAGCATGAGAACAATCACATAGTGTGACAGATTTATTCTTGAAGTCATGGAGGATTGCATAGATGAAAATGTTATTCACCCTGACGACTCTCGTGAGGTCATTAAACATTTTCGGCACGGTGTGCCAGTCCTGGGCAAAGTGTCTGCAGCAGACACCTCTTGAGCTATCTCCTTCCAAACCTGCTTGAAGAGGGCAGGCAGAGGTCAGGATCCCCCTTGAAGATGCAGTGCGGCCACCTCCTCTCCACCGCGCCCACCAACGCTTCATTGTCCTCGTGGCTGAAGCGCCTGGCACGCTGCCTCCTCCATCTCAGCAGATGTGGCTAAAGTGGGCTGGTTTAAATGTGCATGTGAGCAGGAAGTTGCCATGCCCTGCATTAGCATCTGTGACCAGAAACAAAGCCAGGAGGTGAAAAAAAAATCAAAGCGCATGCGCGAAATGGCCACCTCCTTCAACGCTGGAAGTTTTGGCTCTGTCGTGCAATGTCAAACTAAACTCCAATGCTCCTCCAGAGCTTTCTGTTGCCGAAAGTTCCTCGTTGAGTCGCTAACGTTTTCCCAGTGCAAGCTTTTGCGCTCCACCGCGAATTGTGCCCAGAAATCCGAAAATCCAGCTCGTTATCTCCTATTTTAGTATCATGTACAAATTTGGACACCATCCCTCTAGCCCTATATCCAAAAAATTCACCTACACAGTGAACAGAAGTGGTCCCTGAACAGAACCCTATGGGACACTGCACCTACTTCCACTCTGAAGAACTGCCTTTAACTTCTATTCCCTGTTTCCTTCCTTCTAACTAGCTTTTCACATTTTAATATTATGATATTTATTTATCGATTTAAAAATCTTGCATCTTTTGTGCATTTGTCATATTTTATCCTCCGATGTCACCACACCTAAAATTGTCACACAACCATAGGCAAAATACAGTGATTGGCTGTAGAGGAGACTTTATCTGTTTAATCAACAATCAAATACAGCACAAGCTCAAGGAACTGCACCTCATCTTTCGTTTAAGCACTTTACAGCCTTCTGGACTCAACATCGAGTTCAACAATTTCAGAGCGTAACCCGCTGCTTTTGGCTCTCTTCCAACCCCCCTACCGTCCCCCCGCCCCTCCCCGAGCCTGTTTTTTTTCTCCTTGTCTCTAATGGCAGCTCATCATTATCCCACCATTCCCACCCTATCTTGACTAATGTTTTTCTAACTCCTGGTATTACCATTTCAATTTGGCCCATCATCCCTTTTGTCTCTCCAATCTCTCCTGCCTTCCTCCCTATCACAGACCTTCCCTTTTGTTCTTTCTTCCCCTCCCCCTTTCAGTGCTTTTTAAGAATCTGCTCTTTTCGAACACTCTCCAGTTCTGATCGACCCGAAACGTTAACTCTGCTTTCTTTCCACAAATGCTGCCTGACTCGCTGAAATTTCCAGTATTTTCTGTTTTTATATCTCATTGAGTAAATGTGAATGTGTCAAAAACAGTTTGATACAATTGCTAAATAGCAAAGTATACTAATCCAGAACCAAAAGAATAAAGCAGAAATCAAATCACTTCAAAAGCCTGAAGTTGAATTTGTTAAGTTTGAATTTTTTACCAGTTGGTAAAAGTAAACATTTTATTTTGTCAGTTTCTTATGTTATAAAAGAGTTCTGAATAAAATGTTTATCCTTGTTCATACAGTTGCCCAGAATTTACTGTTAATCCAATATACTCCAGCCACAGGGGTCTGAAACACAATTTGAAGAATAGTTCATCTCAGATTTTATGGTCACACGATTATCACAAACATAATGGGCTAGACTTTCCACTTCACGTCGCTGGAACATTGCCCATATATCACCCAAAACGGCTTGCTATCGCCCATTTTGACTGAAAAGTGGAAAGTTAGGCTGAAATTTCGCCCGAAAATTCTCCCCTCAACTTTCAGCTCACATCGCCGAGGTGCTCGCTGAGGTGATCGCCCGCACATCGCCCAGCCCAACTTTCGGCACATCGCCGGGCTGATCACTCGCCAAGAGCATCGCTGGAGAATAGTTGCTTTTCCCGAGCCTTCCTCACAGAGCTGGGCACTGCGGACGCCATTTTGAACTTCAGAGGAAGGGAGGAGGCAGCTAAAAAACTCGAGCTTATAAATTGTGAGTTATTTAAGAGTCTTTTACAGATAGATCCACTCACATTTATACTTATATTTAATTATACTAATATTAGCTTAGTAGATTAGGCATTTTTTTTACTAAAAAGTGCATTTATAGCAAGTGATAATATTATTGATAGTGATGGGGCCTATGGCTTCTCTACCATTAGTTGTAACTGTTCACACACTGGCGTCTGAAAGGATCAATCAAAGAGGTGACAGAGTAATGCGGAGGCAGAGGAGGCGAACGTACAGCCAACAAAGGTACAAGGAAAAGCAATCTTACCTCAACTTGTCTGAAAATGCATGTCTTAGGAGGCTACGCTTCCGGAAAGAGGTCATCGATGAGATATGCCAGCTCATCAAGGGGGATCTGCAGCCTTTCAACACCATCAGGACTGCACTGCCCGTTGAGGTAAAGGTTACTGTGACATTATCCTTTTACGCATCTGGATCCTTTCAGACTTCAGCTGGCGACATTTGTGGTATCTCTCAGCACGCCACACACTGCTCCATTCGACAGATGACTGAAACCCTTTACACTCGCAGGATGGACTTTATAAACTTCCCTATGACCAGTGAGGCACAGACCGGGAGGGCTTTGGGTTTCTCGAGAACAGCAAACTTCCTCAAGGTGCAGAGAGCTATAGACGACATGCACATTGCCCTGAAAGCTCCTTTACAGAACCCGTTTCGTAACAGAAAGGGATTCCACTCCCTGAATGTGCAGCTCGTTGTCGACTACAACCAAATGATCATGACAGTAAATGCTACATTTCCAGGTAGCATCCATGATGCGCACATCCTGCATGAGAGTGCTATCTCTGATTTGTTTGCCAATTAGCCAGAAGGTTACGGTTGGATACTGGGAGATAAAGGATATGGCCTTGCCAGTTGGCTCATGACCCCCCTGCATAATCCCCAGATGGAAGCCGAGAAGCGTTACAATAAAAGCTACATAGCTGCACGCAACATCGTCGAAAAGACAGTTGGAGTACTCAAGCAACGCTTCAGATGCCTGGACCACTCTGATGGCAGCCTACAGTACCACCCTGACCAGGTCGCTGAGTTTATTGTGGTGTGTTGCATGTTGCATAACCTAGCTATAAGAAGAGAACAACAAATGCTCGATGGGGCTGCTGGTCCACCTCCAGAAGGAGTGGAGAAGGAAGAGACTGGTGAGGACCTCTGGGAGGACAATCAACCTGGCCATGAATCCATGGTCCCACCACCATCCCCTCCCCCCGCCCCTCCCCAGAGGACAGTTACAGTTACGGTTAGACAACAGTTGCATTTGCGTTGAATTTCGTTTTAGCCTTGCCTGCTCTGCCCTGGCTTGGCCATTGTACAACAGTTGCATTAATGTTTAGCTTAACTTAATTTACGTTATTATAAGACAATGCACAACAATTGTTAAATTCAATAAAAAAGATATTAATTTAACAAGAATTTTATTATAATTTTTAACAATCCCCCGCCCCCCCCTTCACCCACCCAACTATAAACTAACAGTAAGATAACACTACAATAATAACAAAAAAAAATGAACAAAAACACCCCCTCCTCCCTACTGGACCTGCGACCACGTTTCCCTCCAGATCCTTCCCCCCCCCTCTGCTCACTGCGGTTGTTAGATATCTTCTTTTGCAAACGAGAAAAGAGCATGGCATAAGCTAGGTAGTATCATGCACATAGGATCAACAATTGATGCACAGTTGTAACAAAGCTCAGCATGTTTAGGAGCTACAGCTTGACACATCTCACTATACTGCAGCAGCCAGAGAGACTTAAAAAGGGCGCAGGTTCATAGCCTTGTCCAGACACTAGCAGGGAATATGTGTGTGTATGTATGTATGTAAATAATTTACAACATTTACAACAATTAATTAAATCAATACAATATAAAATCTGTACTTACTCTTGCTGACGCCACCAGGCTGTTCCAGTGTATGCGGCATTGGTCAGGCCCCCTTGCCTCGTGGGATGCCGAGGAGACGACGTCAGCTATTTGGACCCAAATCTTTCTGTAGGCCCGGGGTTGAGATTTCCCACTGCCACCCTGGGTTAATTCAGCCCACCTTAAGTGCACCTCCTGGATGAGGGCCTCATTTGCTTTGTCGGAAAAGGGCATTGCCCTCTTCCTCAGATAATGTGGAGGGGGATCGGAAGACATCCTTATTCTGACAATCTCTGGTAAGTAATAAGTAATTACATAATAAGTGTCTATAATTTTATCTCTTTTCTATCTTGAATTATCTAATAAGTATCTCTGCTAAGTAATAAATAATTAAGTAAGTGTGTAAACTGTTATCTCTTATCTCTCTCCTCTCAAACTCTGCTTGCCTCCTCTTCTTTCTCTCTCCACACTCTTGCTCTCTCTCTCTCCCAATAGCCTTCTGCACATATGTGGATGATCCCTGACCTTTCAAAATGCGGGAAAAACTGTCCACCAAAAAAATAAAATTGCGTGCGCAGAAGGCCGTTGCTAGGGAAGCTTTTGCATTCAACATCGCTGGCCATTCGCTGTGCCCACGTAACATTGCTGACCTTTTGCTTGCCCATTTCACTTCGCTGGCCTATCGCCGAGTCGAAAATCACAATCCAAAAAATGGGCGATGTTCCAGCGATCAGTAAGGCTGACTCATCGAGCATCACTGGGACATCGCCTATTTTTGGAAAATCTAGCCCAATGAGTTTGGAACAAACAGATGGACAGGCAAAAAGACATTATTTTTATTGATGTAGAAAGACTTGCATTTATATAGCACCGTTCACAACCTCAGGATGTCCCAAAGCACTTTACAGCCAATGAAGCATGTTTGGAGTGTAGTCACTGTTGTAATGTAGAAAACGTGACAGCAATGTCCCATAAACAGCAATGTAATAATGACCAGATAATCTGTTTTAGTGATGTTGGTTGACGTTTGGCCAGAACACCGGGGAGAACTCCGTTGCTCTTCTTCAACTAGTGCCATGGATCTTTTACATACACTCGAGAGGGCAGACGGGGCATCGGTTTAACATTTCATTCGAAAAACGGCACCTCCGACAGTGCAGCACTCCCTCAGTACTGTACTGACCAGTCTAGATTTTGTGCTCAAGACTCTGGACTGGGATTTGAACCTACAACCTTCTGACTCAGAGGTGAGAGTGCTACCACAGCTGATACAGATACATAATACTGCACTTACCAGATTAAGATTAGTTTAGGAGTATGGATTAAGAACGGAATAGTTTCAACTCCCACTTAGTTATTTTTCATGTATTAGAAAATAAGTTGTATAAGCTCTCTGGCAGAAATTGAACCTGCATAACATATTCTCACTTGCTCCTGCGGTAAACCATGTGACTAATAAGAGCAACTGTATGTGCCAAAAAGCTATTTAACGTATCATAAAACCTATTCATTGAGGTCACTGTCAGGAAGGCAACTCTAGAACTGACCCTTTAAGACAAGTGGTCACTGTGTCCAGATTCATGCCAGTAACATTTAAACTTAAAGATTACATTTATTTTGGATGAGTACGATGTGAGCTGAATGAGATCTCAGTGTTTGCACAGCACCATGCCCCAATTCATTTCATGTACCAGGTGATATTAAATTACCAGCCTCTTGGTTGAATATTTACTCACCACAAAAAAGAAAAAGAACATAAAGTTTCTGTTAGGTATTTCTATTGGTCCTAATTCTGCTGTGTAGTTTGGCTTAACTCTGGCTGGAGAGGAAATAATGCCACGCTGTTAACATTGGGGTTTTATTACAAACTCGCTGGAAATTTGCAGCTGCAGTGTAAACCAGGCTGAAGTTCAGAGATGTTTTTGCAATCTGGTTGGTATGCCCACTGAATGGAAACAGCCAGTTTGTACATTGCACCGTTGTGTAGTTCATTCATTCTTAATTACCCATATTCTGATGAGTTACCCGAGGTTCTTCCAAATCATAGTCTCTTCTTGAGAGTTTGGCCAGGCCTGATTCTGTACCCTTGCCACTGCTGTTCCAAGGTGTGAATAGTGTAAGGTGATTTGCTGTCCTTTTTTTTGTTCCTTAGCTGTATTCTACAAGGTAAATGTTCCTGGATATAGCTCCCATTTCTGGGGTATGGTGAATCGGAAAATTGGACGCTATTCCATTGCACCAGTAACACAGCCCATATTTTTCCTATTCTAAATTTCAGTGCTGGATACCATTGCACCTTAGGGAAATGTTAGTATTGGAATTCATGTAAATAGAACCTGTGTTGTCATCCTGACCTGTGACCTTATTCCTGTTCTTTGCCGATCACAGGTTAATTTGAGTGCTGTGAGATGGGGAAGTCAGCATATTAGTCATTGACATTATAGCTTTATTCTTGATTAATTTTGACCAGTGTTGCTTGCAACAGCAGCTTGTGTTTAGATGTTTGACTAATTACAGCAATGTTATGAGAACCCCATCGCCTCCCAAGTTCCCTTCCAGGTTACACACCATCCTGATTTTGACTTGCATTGACGTTTTTTCATCTTCACAGAGTCAGAATTCTGGCATTCCCCATCTAACACCATCAGCACAAGGACTGCAGTGGTTCAAGGAGAAGGCCCACCACCACATTCTCAGGGCAACTAGGGATGAGCATTAAATTTGGCAAGCAACACTGGTCAAAATTAACCAAGAATAAAGCTCCATGTCAATGACTAGTATGCTGACTTCCCAATATCACAGCACTCAAATTAACTTTTGATAAGGTTCCACATGGCAGACTGGTCACAAAAGTAAAAGTCCATGCAATCCAGGGCAAAGTGGCAAGTTGGATCCAAAATTGGCTCGGAGGCAGAAAGCAAAGGGTAATGGTTGATGGGTGTTTTTGCAACTGGAAGGATGTTTCCAGTGGGGTTCTGCAGGGCTAAGTACTAGGTCCCTTTTTGTGATTTACATCAATGACCTAGACTTGAATATAGGGAGTATGATTAAGAAGTTTGCAGGTGATACTAAAATTGGCTGTGTGGTTGATAATGAAGAAGAAAGCTTTGGACTGCAGGAAGATATTTATCAACTGCTCAGGTGGGCAGAACAGTGGCAAATGGAATTTAATCCAAAGAAGTGTGAGGTAATGCATTTTGGGAGGGCTAACAAGGAAAGGGAATACACATTAAATGGTAGTGAGAAATAACACTGAGAAGTGTAGAGGAACAAAGGGACCTTGGAATGCATGTCCACAGATCCCTGAAAGTAGCAGGCCAGGTAGATAAGGTGGTTAAGAAGGCATACCGAATGCTTGCCTTTATTAGCTGAGGCATAGAATACAAGAGCAGGGAGGTTATGCTTAAATTGTATAATGCACTGGTTAGGCCACAGCTGGAGTACTGCATGCAGTTCTGGTCACCGCATTACAGGAAGGACGTGATTGCACTGGAGAGGGTACAGAGGAGATTTATGAGGATGTTGCTGGGAGGGGAGAATCTAAGCCATGAGGACAGATTAGATGGGCTGGGTTTGTTTTCATTGGAACAAAGGAGGCTGAGGGGAGACTTCATTGTACAAAATTATGAGGGGCTTAGATATAGTGGATAGAAAGGGCCTATTTCCCTTGGATGGGGAGTCAATAACCAGGAGGCATAGATTTAAAGTAATTGGGGGGAGGTATAGAGGAGATATGAGGGAAAATTTCTATACCCAAAGGATGGTGGAAATCTGGAACTCACTGCCTGAAAGGGTGGTAGAGGTAAACCCTCACCACATTTAAAAAGTACTTGGATATGCACCTGAAGTGCTGTAACCTGCAGGGTATGGACCTAGAGCTGCTGGATAGCCTCTTGTTGGCCAGCACGGATACAATGGGCCGAAATGGCTTCCTTCCGTGCTGTAAATTTCTATGATTCTATGAACTGGGGGCAAGTACCTGTGATCGGCAAAGTACAGGAATAAGGTCACAGGTCAGGATAACAACACCAGGATCCATTTACATGAATTCCAATAAGTTAATCTCTACAGAAGGTTAAAAATTAAATAATGCTTTTTTTTTGGGGGGTGGGGGGGTTGGATTTGGCCAATGCAAGCCACTATGGTCTGTACTGAATCTTTTGGAGGAGCAATGCTTCGGGTGTCTACGGGAGGTAACGAGAGAGATCTGTGACCTGCTGAAAAAGAGCCTGCAGCATCATTGTAGGGCTGGCACTGCTCTTCTTGTTCCGAGTGCATTGAACTTTATTGCCTCCAGAAGTTTTTGAGAGGTAGGGGAGCAACAGTGGACATGACTAACATCTGCCAGTTAGTGATCACTGATGTATTGTTCCTAGATACATTACATACCTACTGGAGTGTGAGGAACAGCAGACACAAGCAATGGGGTAATAAAGGATGGAAGGAATTACCTAAAATTTAGGGCAAAAGATAGCATCCATGTCCTTCCCCATGACAGGAATGTCCCATACATGAATAGTAAGGGATTTTATTCCATAGGTTGGCAATGAAATTGTGAAATAAAATAATGCAGGTAAATTCAAGGTTTCCTGCAGCTCACACACAAACATTGTGCTAAGACAATGTCTCTCCTCCATTGTCTTGCTCAATGGAACTACTGGTGATAGATTATTATTATGTAAATGGAGAAAGATTGAAAAGTGCCGCAGTACAGCGGGACCTGGGGGTACTTGTGCATGAAACACAAAAGGATAGTATGTAGGTACAGCAAGTGATCAGGAAGGCCAATGATATCTTGGCCTTTATTGCAAAGAGGATGGAGTATGAAAGCTAGGAAAGTCTTGCTACAGCTATATAAGGTATTGGTGAGGCCACACCTGGAATACTGCGTGCAGTTTTGGTTTCCATATTTACGAAAGGATACACTTGCGTTGGAGGCAGTTCAGAGAAGGTTCACTAGGTTGATTCCAGAGATGAAGGGGTTGACTTATGAGGAAAGGTTGAGTAGGTTGGGCCTCTACTCATTGGAATTCAGAAGAATGAGAGGTGATCTTATCAAAACGTATAAGATTACAAGGGGGCTTGACAAGGTGGATGCATGAGAGGATGTTTCCACTGATGGAGGAGACTAGAACTAGAGGGCATGATCTTAGAATAAGGGGACGCCCATTTAAAATAGAGATGAAGAGAAATTTCTTCTCTGAGGGTTGTAAATCTGTGGAATTCGTTGCCTCAGAGAGCTGTGGAAGCTGGGACATTGAATAAATTTAAGACAGAAATAGACAGTTTCTTAAACGATAAGGGGATAAAGGGTTATGGGAGGGGAAGTGGATGAGTCCATGATCAGATCAGCCATGATCTTATTGAATGGCGGAGCAGGCTCGAGGGGCCATATGGCCTACTCCTGTTCCTATTTCTTATGTTCTTATGTTCTTATTCCACTCTTGCCTATCTTATGAAAGCCAGAACATCTCCAGCAATGGCTTCTCTTCCCACCCTTACACCATTACCTCGAGAGTCCACCAAGAATCTAACTTTGCCCCCCACCTCCCTCTTCCCCATCTACATTCTGTCCCTTGGTGACATCATCCGAAGACGAGGTCAGGCTCTACATCTACGCTGTCGACACCCATCGCTACATCTCCACCACCTCTTTTGCTTATTCACTGCCTCTGTGCTGTCAGACTGCTTGTCCAACATCCAGTCCTGGATAAGCTGCAATTACATTAGGAAGACTGAAGCCATCATATACAGCCCCCACCATATGCTCCATACCCTTGCCATTGATTTCCCCCTCCTTAACCACTGTCTTGGGTTGATCAAACTGTTTGCAGGCTCTGTGTCCAATTTGGCTCTGAGCTGTGCTTCCAAACCCATATACTCTCTATCACAAAGACCACCTACTTTCACCTTCATGACATCGCCACCACTCTACCACTGATGCAGCCCATCTGCTGCTGAAACCTTATCCATGCCTTTTTCATCTACAGATTCGGCTATTCCAATATTCTCTTGGCCAGCCTACCATAAATTTCAGTCCATTCAAAACTCTACTGCTCATATTCTATCTCGTACCAAGATCTATTCACCCACCGTCCCTCTACTCACTGACTTACATTGGCTCCCAGTCTGCAACACCTCCAATTTAAGATTGGTGTTTAAATCCCTTCATGGCCTCATCTTTCCCTAACTCTGTAACCTTGTCCAGTTATACAACCCTCCGAGAACTCTGCGCTCCTTTGTCTCTGGCCTCTTGTGCATTCCCCACTTTCTTTGCCCACTAATTACTGGCTTCAAATGGCTTGGCCCCATGCTCTGGAATCCTATCCCTAAACCTCTCCACCTCTGCCTCTTCCTTTCAGACCCTCCTTAAAACCCACCTCTCTGACCAAGCTTTTTGTCACCCCTGCTAATATTTCCTTCTTTGGCTTTGTGTCCATTTTTGTCACCTCTTTCAGATTTATCATAGGCGATCCCTTGAATGAGGATGACTTGCTTCCACATGAGCTCACAGATGTTTCAATGAAGGACCCCATATTCCAGTCCTGAACTCCAATTGAGGGGGTGGAAGACGCCTGTGCATGGATTTTTTTTAAACATGTGGTTATCATTACACATCAGCCACCACACGGGCTTGACACAGCTAGGCCTTTATCCAGTGGCAAGGGTTAACCAGGACGACTGGAGACCTGCTCTGCTGCACAGACCTAGTGCGCACACATATCGCAGTGTGGGCTGGCCGAGCTGCCCCTGGGCCTCATCTGCCGTACCTCTGCCACGATCTCTCTCTGCTTCTCCGCCACAAACATTCGCTGCACCTCTGCCATGACCTCTCACTGCTCCTCCATCACAAACATTCGCCGCACCTCCGCCACAATCTCTCACCACTCCTCCGCCACAAAACACTCGCCGCACCTTCTCCACGATATCCCACCCACCTCCACACCAAACATATGACGAACCTCCACCACAATCACCCACCGAATCTCAACCACAATTCCTCATCGCTCCTCTGCCTCGATCACCCGCCGCACCTCCGCCATGACCTTCCCGCACCTCTGCTGTACTTGGGCCCCGCCGATACTCCTGCTTTGTGATTACACCTCTGTCAAATGCCTTGGGGTGTTTTTCTATGTTAAAGACACTATACAATTGCAAGATGTTGTTGACCTGTAAACTACTTGAAGACAGGAGAAGGTTAACCAGCATGTGATTAGCATGAAACCTTGAAGTAGTATGCCGCCACACTGCCCATGGCCGCCGCTCCTTTTATGGCCCCGACCTGCCGTTGGTGCAGGAGGGCGAAGGCAATGAAGAGGGACATCATCAAAGTCCAGGTCGGTGATTGGAGCGTGGGCAGGTACTGCAGGAGCGGTGAGGTCGGGGCGAAGGAGCGGCGAGAGAAGGTAGAGGGATGTGATCAGGACCCGGGATAGGTGTTAGTTCGGAGCCAGAAGAGGCGAGGGCCCAGGGGCAGCACGGGCCAGCCCACACTGCGATATGTGTGCGCACTAGGTCCGTGCAGCAGAGCTAGTCTCCAGTCGTCTTGGGTAATCCTTGCCACTGGACCAAGACCTAGCTCTGTCAAGCCCGTATGGTGGCTGATGTGCAATGGCCACCACACATTAAAAAAAATCCATGCACAGGCATCTTCCACCCTTCAAGATGTAGTCTGGGATCTGGAATATTAGGTCCTTCATTGAAACATCTGTGAACTCATCCCTTTTTGGCATGGAAGCAAGTCATCCTTGTTTCGAAGGACTGCCTATGATGATGAGCATGAAACAATAGGAAGCAATAGGGTCTATACAGACGTTAACTTGTCTATTCTCTCCACAGGTACTGATGCTGATTCCAGCATTTCCTATTGTTATTATTATAGGTTTCAAATGTCGTGAGCACTCCAGAAAAACAGCCACAAATTATTCTGCAAAAAGTTCAACACTTTCATGAAACATCTTTTACTGTTCCTCTGTCCAAGATAAGGTACCTGCTAGGCTTTAAGGCTTTACACTGCCCAGATATTTCCTACTCAGTAGGACCTTGTACCTAGTCAACTATCCCAGTGTGTGTTTGAACACTGCCCCTGCCCCACCTCCTTTAGTGCTGATGAGTGGGGGAAATAAATTTAGCCGATCCTGATCACTTCTGGTTTAGTGTACGGGCACAGGAACCCACTTAAATTAGCCCCTACATTAATCCGAATGGTCCAGCTGAAACCGAGGACTTCCTAAGTGAGAAAGCATGGTAGATAAAGTATCTTCTGGCAAACGTACTGTCCTGCCCATTTCAGTTATTTTAATTGTGGTGTGTGGTTCTCACATGGAAAGGGCGGCTGTCAATTCAGATTTGTTCTGACTGAGCAGATTCTGCGAACGCTTAAATGGATGCCATTTCCCAGCTGAGAATGGAGTTAATAGGGGTCAAACAATTGTTCTCTGTCCCCCATGGCTATAGATAGAAAGCAGTTGGGTAATGGAGGGCAAGAATCTAATTATTGTCCAGTGGCCTTGGAAAGTGCATGTGTGCAGACATTGGCTGAAGACTCGATCAGGCTCAACTGTGCTTGAGTAGCCTTCTGAACAGCCTACACGTGAAGAACGGCTACTTGGGTAAGGTGCTGAAGGGTGCTGGCTCTTGTGGAACAGTATCCTTCGGGAATAGAGAAACAACAAAAAATAAGAACTGAGCTTAATGTACTGCATGGCCAAACATGAGCATTTATGAGAAGATATTCCTTTTTGTGATTCATAAAATGAAAGGTTTAACCAAATGAGACAGTTTGATGGGCTCCAGATTCCTCCCAAACCTCTTATTTTCTAGTTCCTACACCCTGACCGTCAATGTAACAATATATCCTTGAGGGGATATTGTAATTATGGAATCTAACTAATCAAAGCTAACTTCAGGGTTTATATCTTGTTTGGTATAACATTTTGGATTACAGCCAGTACCCAACCAGCTCATGTTAAGCAACTAACTTCAACTGGGAAACAAGGGCTATCCGCTGACTACATGGCTCATGACTCCCGTCGCAACTCCCGCACACATGTGCAGCATGCACACAATGAGAGCCATGCTGCCATAAGAAATGTGATAGAGCAGACCATTGGCGTGTTGAAGCAACGATACTGCTGCCAAGACCGCTCTGGAGGGGCCCTGCAGTACTCGGCTGAGCGGGTCTCAAGATTCACGATGGTCAGCTGCATGCTGCACAACCTTGCCATCATGAGAGGGCAGTCCTTGCCACCAGCTATCAGGCGAGAAGCTGAGGAACATGAGGAGGAGGAGCATGAGGTGGAAAAGGAAGGGAGGTGGCAACCGAGACAGCCCCTTTCGGCCGAGGCTGTACGTAAAGAACTAATTCGAATGCGATACCAGTAACCACATCCCCAATTCCCTATTCACCAACAGACCATACTCCTTACCTTACCTTCCTTCTCTCACTGACCATCACATCGTCCTCTTGGCCACAATGCAAAAATAAAAGCCACCAAAAATAAACATTCCAAACCAAATTTATAAATGAAATGCCATATTGCATACAAACATAAACTAATCATCCTTGTGCATTCCCTTACTGCTTGTCTTCTGTGTTCCTTTGCCTGTCCTAGTGCTTCTATGCAGTGATACCCCAATGGCTACAGCATGGCTGGGGATGAGACTGCAGATAGCCTTTGAGGAGGACCTCGAGCAACTCTGGGCCTAGAAGGCCCTGCTTCAGACTGCACCATCTCGGCATGGGCGGCAACAGTTTTGGTTGGCTGGCTGACAGGCAACAGTGGTATAGTATTAGGCGGTCTCTCGTATCGAGGATGAATCGCTTCCATGCCAAAAAGAGATGAGTTCACAGGTGTTTCAATGAGGGACCTGACATTCCAGGACCCGAACTACATATTGAAGGGTGGAAGATGCCTGTGCGTGGATTCTTTTAATGTGGAGTGGGCGTTTCACACCAGTCACCACACGGACTTGACAGAGCTAGGTACTTGATCCAGTGACAAGGGTTAACCAAGACGACTGGAGACCAAACTCTGCTGCACAGACCTGTGCCTGCTAATGCCATCCAGCGTACAACGTCTCTTTGATGCCTCTATCGCAATATTTGCTTTGCAAAGTTGGCCTACCAGCAGGCAGCCCTACAGCAGAATCGGCCAGAGAACAAGGTCAGGTTTTTTTCTTTATTTATTCATTCATTCATTTTTTCATTAATTTTAACAGTGGGGAAGTTTGTATGTGGGTTGGAGAAGTTTGAGGTTATTTTTCTTTCTTCCTGTTTTCCAGCAAGCATGCGGCAGCCTCCCGATGCGATATTCAGTCGGCCTCCTGAGCTCCCGCCCAAGGATGAGTGTGCAACGCCACTTTTTAGCGCTGCTCTCTCATCTTTGGCCGTAACAACTGAATTTGGCAGTTGGAGCCTGCACCTAACGCCTGACGGTAAAATCAGCACTCAGGCGGTGACACTGCCTCAAAAACGACAGTACCGAATTTTGAACCCTTAGACTTTTGGTTGAAGCTGCTTTTGCTGCAATGGATCCTGAGACATCGGCCATCATGGTTGGGTCCACAAGTGTGTTAATGGATGTGGCCACCACTTCCAAGGGTGGATTCCAAGCTTGGCGCAAAGCTCTGTGCCAAGTTGGTGCCTGACTCCACAATGCTCCTTAACATTGAACACAGGCTTTATGGTGGACTCCCAATGCACCAAGCATTTTGTTGTGTATACCCATCAGCCCGCTTCTGTAGCCTGCCCCATCAAAATCCTCAGCCGAGTCCTCTGCAGCAGAACTCGTGTGTGACCTCGCTCTCCGGCAAGTTGGCACCTGAATTATCCTTATCCCCTGCCCTGGCTGCTTGTGCCTGGTGTCTCAACACGTGCAGATCCCTCCTCTAATCAATCCTCTAAGATACGAGCAGTGCCAGTATCTGAGCTAGTGGCTACAAATGCAAAATCAAGTGACGGTGTGTCTTCATCATCACTCTCTCCTTGGTGCTCCTCCACTTCCTGGCCAGGTTGTACTTCTTGCGTATCTGAAAGGAAAAAGGCACAAGGGTAAGGTTGTGGGGGTGGGGGGAGGGGAGAAAAGTAAAAGGTGCATACTGGGTTGCGATTTCCGTGCCCGTTTTTGGGGGCTATCCAATTTAGCCCCCTGTATGTTCCTGTGGTTTTAACACTGATATTATTGTGACCTTGTTGATCAAATCCACTGTTTACCATGTTTCGGTGCCTAAGGAATTCCTTTATTTGACAGGAAAATTGGAACCTAAAGTTAGCTGTGGCTCACTGGATAGTGCTCTCATCTCTGAGTCAGAAGGTTGTGGGTTTAAGCTTCACTCCAGAGAATTGAGCACAAAATCTAGGTTGACATTCCAATGCAATGCTAAGGAGGTGCTGTCTTTTGGATTAGACGTTAAACCGAGGCCCATCTGTCTCAGGTGGACATAATAAATTTTGAAAGATTACACTATATTGAAGCAAGGGAGCTTTCCCCAATGTCCTGACCAATATTGATACTTCAACCAACACCTCTAACAAAAAAATATAAATGATCTGGTCAATATCTCATTACTATTTGTGCAGATTGGCTGCATTACAACAGTGGCTACACTTCAAAAAGTTCTTCATTAGGTTTGGGACAACCTGAGGCTGCAAAAGGCGCTATATAAATGCAAGTTCTTTCTTTACAGCAGAGAACTTGATTGTCTTTTCCCCTCTCCCTTGCCCAAGGATAGTAAGCCTAATTTTAGTACTTCTGCTGAGGACTAGGGAGGAGGATAATCAGTCAGGACTGCCACTAGTGCTTGCCAGGACCAATGTTTCACCACATTGTAGTTTCTATGTCATCATCATCATCATAGGCAGTCCCTCGAAGCGAGGATGACTTGCTTCCACTCCAAAAAGGGATGAGTTCACAGGTGTTTCAATGAAGGACCTAATATTCCAGATCCCGAACTACATCGTGAAGGGTGGAAGATGCCTGTGCTTGGATTTTTTTAACGTGTGGTGGCCGTTGCACACCAGCCACCACACGGGCTTGACAGAGCTAGGTCTTGGTCCAGTAGCAAGGGTTACCCAAGCCTAACTGGAGACCAGCTCTGCTGCACAGACCAAGCGTGCACACATATCGCAGTGTGGGCTGGCCTGTGCTGCCCCTGGGCCCTCGCCTCTTCTGGGCCCCAGATTCACGCCTCTCCTGGGCCCCGGTCAATTCCCTCTATGGACTCTTGCCATTCCTTCGCCCCTCCTGCTGTGCCTGCCCGCACTGCAATCAGCGACCTGGCTTCGTAGCCATCGCCCTCCTGCAGCAGCACGCGCTGCTCCCTGCAGTGGTATGCTGCCGCACGCTGCTCCCTCAATGGCCCTGGCAGAATTTGATTTATACAGTCACATAAAAACATAAGAATTAGGAGTATGTTCTAACACCTCTCATTCTTATACTCCTAATTCTTATGTTTTTATGTGACTGTATAAATCAAATTCTGCTTTCATGTCATGGGATTTCAGGCTTTTTCCACAAGTATTTTGGGATCTTATTCTGCAATTCTGCCCACCTTACATAGAAATTACACAGCGGTGGCCTTGCTGATTGCTGCCTAGTAGCCCATGCTGGAAAGGCTGTGGATCTCACATTTGTCTGCACTGCCTTACATGGTAGAACAACACATTTTTAAAGCTCATATGATGAATATGGCCTCTTCAGGTACTGGGGGGCCCAGGAAGATGTTGGGGTGGGGAGGGGAGAGGGGAGAGGGGTGAGCTGGTGCTGCCTGTGAAACCAAATTCCAGCAATAAACTGTTTAGAATAGGTGAATACTGAGAGAGACGAATAACAAATATTAACTTACCTCCCTCTTTAATGAATAGATGCATTCATCCGCACGACATGTAATTCCTTACTAGATTGTGAGACCTTTAACAGGGGGGATTGTTGAATGTAATAAACCTTCCAAGCCTGTTAGAGGTGATGTTTAGTTTATTAAATTCCCTAACGAAAGGATTGCACAAGTAAATATTTTTTTTATAAATGATCTTTTAGAACTCAATCAATGATTATTGCCTTACCAGCATGAAAATACACAGACTGGGGCACTCATTGTTTAGTTATCCGAACACAATGGCCTATTCAGTGCAATTGCAAATACGAGTATCTTAACATTCCTGTACTGTGAAACTGGAATTAACCTTTGGTGCTCCATTTAATTGGAGATCACATTAAAGAGGATTGATTTTTAGACTTCTGAGGCTGCTCGATATTATGTGGAACTAGAGAAATGAACGGAGCTTCAAGATAATTGGCCATATTCATCGTCGAAAGGATTGAGGAGGGCACGGAGCTATCCCACAGATACTTCACTGGCTGTAAAACACATTGGGACGTCCTGGGGTGGTGAAAGGCGTTTTTAAGGACAAACAGGAGAGGGCACTAACTAAAATCCTCCCCCCAACAGCGTGAAGCGTGTGGGTAGCTGTAGAGGAGTCACTGGAGGGATCCGACAGGCAGGATTGGGTTCCAACTGCGTGGCTTGTGATCACCTGTCGAGTCGGAAAAGCTGCCGAACCCGTCGGGCTGGGTCAGAGTCGTTGCAACATCGTCATGGGGAAGGGTGGAAGCCGCGTTTAACCCCAATCGCAAAGTCATCGTACCTCTGGCGATCGGCATTCCGACAGCAGGGACAGGGGGCGAAGGACTCCGACCGGGACAGCTGGTGGGAGCGAGCGAGTGGCTGGACTGAAAGCCCCGGGCGGCAGCACTTGAAGTTGGAGGTGCCCGGGAAAGGGACAGGTAAAGACAGTGAGCTTTATGGGGTTTGTTGTGAGCGACAAAACTGCACCGAGGAATGTTGGGGAGATTGAACTAAAGGCACGAACCGAATGCTGTTTGGATCATTGAGTGAGGAAAGTTCCTCTGGAGGGGAGAGGTGTGATTTCCCCAATGTTTTTATGCGTTGTGTGAGAAGGTGGAGATTGTTTTTGCTGTTCGAACTGTTGCAATCTCATAAAATTGGTGAAATGACTCTTGAAATAAGAATAGTGACAGGTACACTGAGTGTTTAAACTGCAGCAATCTCACTGAGAGGCTCAGGTGATGTTACTTAACGATGAAAGTTAAACTTTGTTCGGTTTAAAGGTGTGTGCGTCTGTCCATTACTTTTCTTACATTGGTACAAAGTGACGGGGGCATCATTCCGCTCATTGCTGGACCTGTCATGGTGGATCTGTCATGGTGGATCTGCATGCAGTTGATGTGTGATATTTCACAACTTGAAGGACTGATGTTCCTTGATTATTAAGTGTCAGCTGTGGCTCAGTGGGTAGCACTCTCAGAAGGTTCAAGTCCCACTCCAGGGACTTGAGGCAAAAATCTAGACTGAACACCAGTGCAGTGCTGAAGGAGTGCTGCACTGTCGGAGGTGCCGTTTTTCGGATAACGCGTTAAACCATCTGCTCTCTCAGGTGGATCCCATGGCATTGTTTCGAAGAAGAGCAGAGGAATTATCCCTGGTGTCCTGGCCAATATTTATCCCTCAATCAACATCACTAAAACAGATTATCTGTTCATTATCACATTGCTGTTTGTGGGAGCTTGCTGTGTGCAAATTGGCTGCCACGTTTCCTACATTACAACAGTGACTACACTTCAAAGGTGCTTCATTGGCTGTAAAGTGCTTTGGGACATCCAGTGGTCATGAAAGGCACTATATACATCCAAGTCTTTCTTTTGCTCATAAAAAGTGAGTCGCTTGTAATATTTGTGCTTCAGCCGATTGTAAGCATCAGTCATGCCTATCTTCAGACAGTAAATGGTTGGCCATGGTGTGTTCAGTAATATTGGTGGTGTTTATGGAATGTATATTTCCATGCACTGCTCTTGGTGATGTGCCATGAGTAATATGAATAGAATATACATGGCTGCCCGCTGTGGTATATGAATTTTAAAACACGAATAAACATGTTAGGTGGCAGAGTCCCGATTACTATGGAGCAGTTCATATTGTTATAATACTCATGTCTGACATCTGTTCGCTTTGAAGTTAGCAAACAAGACAGATCAGCTGTGGGGTATCTTCAAATATGCGATAAAGTATAAAATATGTTCATATAAGACAAAAAGTACATATCAAAGCATGTAATCCTATGGATAAATAGAGAGATTAAAACTAACCTTGAACTTAAAAGGGAGACATATGATAAAACTAAGATTGACAATACTGAAGAAAATAATGCATCAAGAATGTAATGGGGAGGTAAAAAAGAACATTAGAAAAGCTAAAATGGAACACGAGAAAAGACCAATAGATAATATAAAGGGCTTAATTAGGGCTTTTTTAAGTGTATTTAAAGTAAAATAATAGTTTAGCAGAAGGTAGGACCGTGGGGATGAAAGAGGAAACTTAGGTATGTCAGTGTTTATAAATGAGGTTGGTGGTGAGAATGTAGGTACTAGAAGAGGATGTTGAACAATTCCTAGAGATAATTAGAAAAGCAATCGGTTCTGAAAAAGATTAGAGAACTGAAGGTGGATAAGTCTGATGGCATGCGACCTCGGCTGTTTCAAGAGGAACTAGTGGAGGCGCTCACTACAATTTTCCAATTCTCTTTAAATATGCAAATTGTATTGGAGGACTGGAGGGTAACCATTATATCACCTTTGTATGAGAAGGGAGAGAAGGATAGATTAGTTATTCTAATGTCACTAATGGACAAAGTCTTTAAGACCAAAATTTGAGATCAAATTAGTGAGCATTTGGAAATGCATGGGATAATCGAGAACAGCCAGCATGGATTTCTTACAAACAAGTTGTGCTTGACAAATGATTTTTTTTTTGAAGACATCATAATAAAGATGGATATATAAATGAAATTCAGCAGAAGTAGTGTTTCTGAATGTTCAGAAGTGTCTCCCCGGAGACTTGTTGCAACACTCAGGCTTATGGTATAAAAGGAAATGTAGCAGCGTGCAAAGAGAGTTCTTTGGTAGACTGGGAACAAATGAGCATTTGAATGGGTTTGGAGATGAATTGCACCCCAGGCCTTGATGTTGGGTCTGTTATGTCTTTAATACTCTTATGATTGATTCCACGAGGTCTAGTATTGTACTTGAGCTGTTGTGACCGTAGTCCCATTCATTGTAACTCCAGAGTGAGGCACAAGCACGGTGAGCAGCCTTTTATACTGGGCCCTGCACACCTACGCAGGTGACCCTCAGGTCTCCCATGCAGTGCCCTCTGGTGGCACACCTTATGTGACTATACAGTTAGTATACATGGTCTACATACGCTTCTCAATACATATAGATGATTTGGACTTGGACATAGAGAGTATTATATCTAAATTTGCTGATGACACAAAAATAGGGGGTTTGTTAAACAATAGACAGGTAGTGGAATGGGCAGACAGGTGACAGATGTAAATTAATATGGAGAAATGTGAGAATATCATTTAGAAAAAGAACATCGAATGGGAGTACACTGAAGGTTGTGGGTGAATAGAGGCCTAGGAGTTAAAATACATAATTCCTCAAATGTGCAAAAGACAATGTGCATTTTGGGTTTTATAAATTGGGCTGCAGACTACACGACTAAAGAGTCATTAATTCATTTGTACATGGCAATGGTGAGGCCATAGTTAGAGTACTGTGTGCAGTTTTGGGTGCCCCATTATAGAAAGGATATAGTGACTCTCTTCTTTATTGGAGCAGAGAAGGCTAAAATTAGATTTGAGATTCTTAAATATATGAACAACTTTGATAGGTGAATAGGGAAAGACTATTTACTCTGGTTAGGAATCAGTGACAAGGGTCCATCAACTTAAAATGGTCACTGAGGAAGTGAGAGAAATTAGGAAAAATTTCTTTATACAGAGGATTTTTGGAGCATGCATTGCTTTGCCACAGGACGTAGTTGAAACAGAAACCATTGTATCTTTTAAGAGAAAAGTGGAAAAAACACTTGAAGCAGAGGAAGATGCAAGACTTTGGGGAGATTGCGGGACAGTGAGATTACTTTTAGATTGCTCTCACAAAGAACCAGCACAGATGATGGGTCGAATGACTTCCTTCTGAATTCTAAACTTCAATGGTTTTACACTTTGTATAAGTCAGTGTTTATATCACTGCTCATTGTGTGAGCTGAAAGGCTTATCCATGGCATACCATGACTCATAAGATCAGTGCCTGGTACAAATGTAAACTTGTTTTATTTCATCAAAGATATCAACTTCATATTTGATTGGCTTAATACATGTATAGATGAATACTGTAACATACAATAGGCGTGTCTCTTGCTCTTTGGTATTCTGGATGTTTAGACTGCCGGAATGTGCATGAGTGGGGTGTGAAATCATTCAACAGGCATTGACAGGATACTATCATGTGCTTTCATGCTGTTGATGTCAATTCTTCAAACAGGATAACATGGGGCCTTTAAATACATTATTATGCAAGATATGAGCAGTAATAATCAGTGTGTGAAATGTGACTGAGGAGTACCAGATTGACAGTCTGCTCAACCATAGCTTGAATACTTTAAGCTTGAATAAGGAATTTCCTGTCGTAATTGTGCGCTGGAAGTGATTCTTCACATGGAATTGTATCTAATGTTAGTGAACATAAAGTGATTTGTCAAACTTATTAGCAATGTGGAAATGTTATCGTTAGTAAATGCATTGATATATAGAGGAACTCTAAACACTGGCAGAAAATACCTAGGTGATGTACATGAAAATTCTATGCAATGGCAGATAATAACCAAGTGGCATTGTCTATACAATGGCAGAAAATGCCAGGTGATGTACATGGCATCTATGTAATGGCAGTGACGAGCATCATTTAGTTATGAGATTAAAAGGAAATTACCTGCTGTAGGAATTAATGTCATTACACCATTTTGATTTTTCACTTAAACTTCAATTTAAAGTATATTCAGTCACTGCTCATTTGAGTTTTGAAAGCTGGTTAAAATTAGGAATGGTGCTAGATTCAGCATCAGGTATGGGACAGTATGAATGGTACACTATTTGGTAAACAAGTTTCTAAAATTATAAAATAGTACCCTTGTATGGACTGCAAACAGAGGCAGAATCATAGAAACATAGAATCATAGGAAGGAGGCCATTTCGGCCCATCGTGTCCACGCCGGCTGATCAAGAGCTATCCAGCCTAATCCCACTTTCCAGCTCTTGGTCCGTAGCCCTGCAGGCACTTTAAGTGCACATCCAAGTATTTTAAAAATGTGGTGGGGCTTTCTGCCTCTACCACCCTTTCAGGCAATGAGTTCCAGATCCCACCACCCTCTGCGTATAGAAATTTCCCCTCACATCTCCTCTATACCACCCCCAATTACTTTAAATCTATGCTCCCTGGTTGTTGACCCCTTTGCCAAGGGAAACAGGTCCTTCCTATCCACTCTATCCAGGTTCTTCATAATTTTAAACACTTCAATCAGGTCTCCCCTCAGCCTCCTCTGTTCCAAAGAAAACAGACACAGCATCTCCAATCTTTCCTCATAGCCAAAATTCTCCAGATCAGGCAACACTCTTGTAAATTTCATTTGCACCCTTTCTAGTGCAATCACATCTTTCTTGTAATATGGTGACAAGAACTGCACACAGTACTCCAGCTGCAGCCTAACCAGTGTTTTATACATTTCAAGCATAACATCCTTGCTCTTGTATTCCATGCCTCGACTAATAAAGGCTAATATTCCATATGCCTTCTTAGCCACCTTATCTACCTAGCCTGCTAACTTCAGGGATCTGTGGACCTGCACTCCAAGATCCCTTTGTTCCTTTATACTTTTCAGTGTCGTACCATTTAATGTGTATTCCCTTGCCTTGTTAGACCTCCTCAAATGCATTACCTCACAATTATCCAGATTGAATTCCATTTGCCACTGACCAGTACATTGATATCTTTCTGCAGTCCACAACTTTCTTCTTCATTATTAACCACACAGCCTATTTTAGTATAATCTGCAAACTTCTTAATCATACCCCCAACATTAAAGTCCAAGTCATTGATATATACCACAAAAAACAAGGGACCCAGCACTGAGCCCTGCTGAACCCCATTGGATACAGCCTTCCAGACACAAAAAGACCTATCAACCATTACCCTTTGCTTCCTGCCTCTGAGCTAATTTTGGATCCAACTTGCCACTTTGCCCTGGATCCCATGGGCTTTTACGTTGATGACCAGTCTGCCATCAAAAGCATTGCTAAAATCCATATACACTGCATCATATGCACTGCCCTCATTGACCCTCCTGGTTACCTCCTCGAAAAATTCAATCAAGTTAGTCAGACACGACAGTCCTTAACAAATCCATGCTGACTGTCCTTGATTAATCCATGTTTTTCTAAATGAAGTTTTAACCTGTCCCTCGGGGCTTTTTTCAATAATTTTCTCACCACTGAGGTAAGGCTGACTGGCCTGTAATTACTCGGTCTATCCTTTCTCCCTTTTTAAACAAGGGTACAACCTTAGCATTCCTCCAGTTCCCTGGAACCACACCTGAAGCCAGAGAGGACTGGAAAATGATGGTCAGAGCCTCTGCCATTTCCTCTTTTGCTTCTCTTAACAGCCTTTGATACATGTCATCTGGGCCTGGGGTTTTATCCACTTTCAAAGCTGCTAAGCCTCTTAATAACGCCTCTCTCACTATGTTTATTCCTCTAATATTTCACACTCCTCCTCCCTCATTGCAAAGTCTGCATCACCCCTCTCTTTTGTGAAAACCAATACAAAGTATTCATTAAGAATCATACCCACGCCTTCTGCCTCCACACATAGATTTCCTTATGGTCTCTATAGGCCTCATTCTTTCTCTAGTTATCCTCTTGCCCTTAATGTATTTATAAAACATCTTTGGGTTTTCCCTGATTTTACTTGCCAACATCCTTTCATGCACTGTCTTTGCTTTCCTGATATATTTTTTAATTGCACCCTGCCCTTTTTATACTCGTCTAGAATTTCTGCAGCACTGGGTTCTCGGTATCTGTCATATGCTTCCTTGTTTTTCTTTACCTTACCCGCTATGTCCCTTGACATCCAAGGGGTTCTAGATTTGTTAGTCCCACCCTTTTTCTTTAAGGGAACATACTTGCTCTGCACCCTCAGGATCTCCTCCTTGAATGTTGCTCACTGCTCTGACACTGATTTACCATCAAGTAGCCATTTCCAGTTCACTTTGGACAAATCCCATCTCAGCTCAGCAAAATTGACTTTACCCCAATTTAGAACTTTATTTCCTGTCCCACCTTTGTCCTTTTCCATAACTACCCTAAATCTTACTGAATTATGATCACTAGCACCAAAATGCTCTCTCATTGATACCCCTTCGACTGGCCCCTCTTCATTCTCCAAAACCAAGTCCAGAACCGCCCCCTCCCTTGTTGGACTTGTTACATACTGAATAAAGAAGTTCTTCTGAATGCATTTTAGGAATTCCGTACCCTCTGTACCATTCACACTACTTTTTTACCAGTTACTATTAGGGTAGTTGAAATCCCCCACTATTATAGCTCAATAGTTTTTGCACTTCACAGCAATTTGCCATATATTTGTTCTTCTAACTCCCTCTGACTGTTTGGGGGTCTATAGTACACTCCCAATAGTGTGATCGCCCTTTTTTGTTCTTTAATTCAGCCTATATAGCCTTGTTTGATGACCCCTCTAACCTATCATCTCTTCTCACAGCTGTAATTGTTTCTTTAATCAATACTGCGCCCCCTCTCCTTTTTTTACCCCCCTCTCTATCCCACCTGAAAACCCCTGTAACCAGGAATGTTGAACTGCCATACCTGACCTTCTTTCAGCCATGTCTCAGTATAGCAATAATATCGTACTCCCAAGTGTCTATCTGTTCTCTCAGCTCATCTGCTTTATTCCCTATACTCCGTGCATTGAAGTATATACCATTTAGTGGTGCCAAACTCCCTTGTTATCTATTTTCCAGCCCTTGTTTCCTCTGTCTTCCAAATTCACTTGCTACCTTTCTGCTGCCCAATTCCAGCTTTGCTTCTCTCCCCACTGAATCTATTCTCCGATTCCCACTCCTCTGCCAAGTTAGTTTCAACCCTCCTCAAACCCTCCTGCCAAGGATACTAGTCCCGGCTCTGTAGAGGTGCAACCCATCTGGCTTGTATAGGCCTCACCTCCCCCAGAAACAGTCCCAATGCCTCAGGGATCTAAAGCCCTTCCACCTGCACCATCTCTCCAACCACGCATTCATCTTCTTTACCCTCCTATTTCTAGCACGTGGCACTGCAGTAACCCAGAGATTACTACCTTTTTGAGGCCCTGATTTTTAATCTCTCTCCTAGCTCCCGAAACTCTGCCTGCAGGACCTCATCCCTCTTTCTATCTATGTCATTGGTACCAATATGAACCACAACCTCTGGCTGTTCACCCTCTCCTTCACCCTCTCCTCCCAGAATGTCTTGCAGCCACTTGCTGACATCCTTGTCCCTGACGCCAGGGAGGCAACATACCATCCTGGAGTCACGTCTGTGGCCACAGAAGCGCCTGTCTGCTCCCCTGACTATTGAAACCCAACCACTATTGCTCTTCCATTCTTTGTCCTCCGCCCCCCCCACCGTGCAGCTGAGCCACCATGGTGCTGTGGATTTGGTTGTGGCTGCACTCCCCAGAGGCACCATCACCAGTCCTCCGAACAGAATACTGGTTAGAGAGTGAGATGGATTCCTGCCTAGTCCTTCTCTTCTGTATGGTGGTCACCCAGTTTCTCTCTGCCTGCACACTTTTCAGCTGCGGGGTGACCATCTCTAGAAACTTGCTATCCACGAAATTCTTAGTCTCGCGGATGCACTGCAGTGACTCCAGCTGCCGCTCAAGCTCCGAAACAGGGAGCTCGAGTTGCTGTAGCTGGTAACACTACTGCACATGTAGTCGTCCAGGCTCCATGCATCTAGGACTTCCCACATGGCACAAGATGTGCACTCCATGGGACTGAGCTGCCCTGCCATGCCTCTATTTAATAGATTAAGAACTAAGCCAGCAGAAATAAACTTAAAACTTAACAAAAAACACTCACCAGCTACTCAACAAAAAACACTCACCAGCTATTCACCAATCAGCTCCTTCCCTTGCACCGACGTCACTTTTTCTACTCTGACGTCACTCTTTCGAATTCTGCCTGTGTTGCGTTGCTCTTGCTCTATTCTCGTCCAAGTCCGCTGCCTCCTCCGATCTCGGACCTGCGCTCCGCGTCCCTTTTATCGCCGCTCTCACTCAGTTCCCTGTCTGGTCTCACCCAGGTCCGCTGCCTCCTCTAAAGACTAGAAGACTGAATGAATATTCCTGAAAGGAGTCACCTTGTGAAGATTCATGAGACAGAGGATATGATTCATCAATATTATCACTTAATATTAAATCTTCCTTAATTTATTTTTACATTTTGCTCACCAACTTTCTCTGCCAATTTTCTCCCCTTCTTTCTGGCCTAGATGTGTTGATTCTTACTGATTCTTACTGAGCAGGCTTCTATGTGCATTAAGTACCCCATGGTCCTTTGCCCAACATATTGCTTTACTCACATATGAATCTGACAACATTCCTGGATTGTGCTAAGTTAGCTGATGTAAGCTAGGGCAGTGGCAGGGATGCAATAATTGACCTTAGTGACCCACCTCATCTAGTTATGGAGGAAGAAATCAACCAGAGTTCCTGCTCCTGGTCATTATCCAGTGTCCCCTGCTAGAAGGGCAGACATGTGGATGTTGGCTGAGATCAGGATTGGGTTGTGTAGTGTATTTGCTTCATGGGTTCTTTGTGTAGTGCAGTTGTGAGTTCTTAAAGAACCAGCTGGTTTATTAGCAAAGGTTTAACAATCAAACTGAACCCTACCAGTTCATCCACCAGGTTCACAACTGAACACTTCATTGTGGAGAATCAGGACACAAGTAACTGGGGTTTTATTACATCTTGTGAACATCACATGACTGGCTAAGCCACTCACAGTGCAACAGCTCCACAAACCTGTGAGCATACCCATGGGTACATACATTATAGGTTGGCTGCCAAAACTTAACTTATTTTTTTAAATTCAAATATTAAAGTAGCACAAGCTGTTTTTATACTAGGCTCACCATTTTGGATACACACCAAAGTGGAACCTCTGGTTGTATATTCCTTGAACAGCCCATCTGAGATCCATTTCTTTATTAACAAGTTATGCAGAGACAAGAGCAATAGGATGATTGTTGCAACTAGAGAGACCAAGAGACAAAACTTGCAGAGAGTGACTTGACAAAACAAAAGGCCAGGAGATAAAGCTAAAATCTTTAACAAAAATCCACAAAGGGAAATTATGCAGAACACTTTTTAAAATTCTAATCCTTTAATTGTTCAGCCTAACTTCAGCCTGATAGGAGAATAAGCATGTGCACATGCTTGCTAATTCTTGAACTCTTCTGTGTTTCTAACAACATTATAGGAGGTACTTTGCCTCCTTGCGTCCTTTGCTGGAACGAGAACATAGTAGTAGTTTTTTGGTACGGGGCAGAGCCAAGAGAATCAAACAGCTGTAAGTGTCTCTTACAGGCATTTCTGACTGTAGGAACATTATCAATTTCTATTCTCCCAATGTACCGAACATAATGGGCCCAGATTTTGCTGTAATAATAATGATGAGGCTGTCGGTGCTCGTCGTTATTTCAGGGTAAATCTGACAGCAATCTCCGGCGTCTGTACATGCGCAGTTAAACACGGAAATCCAGAAGTTACTGTCAGAGATACCCTGCTACTCCACAGGGTGCGCTGTTACATTACTCGTCGATAGACTCAGCACTGAAATCACAGTAATGGCGTGAAGTTGGGGTACTTGCCTACTAGTTCCACACTAGAAATGGCTGAAAAAGTTAGGGCTGGTATATTCAGGAGTAAGTGAGTTTTTAATTGTATAATAATTAATAATTACTGCTGAATGACCTCTCTGGCTCTGAAAAATTAATTTTACAAGTGTGGAGGCTCATTCCCGCAGATGAAAATTAATGTTGCAGATTTAAAAAAAATATTTTTTTACATTTTCTGTTTGTCTTTTTTATCTCTCCCTTAATCCCATCTATATTTCGCAATTTTTATTTTGCTTCCTGTACATGATTTAAATGTAATTTATATTTCCTTGTTTTTTATTTCCTGGTTTAGAATCTGCATGGCTCAGTGAGGATTCTTCAATCCAATTGGGTTGAAGAGCTTCGCTGTTGCTTTACCTGTTCACAGATTTCCTGTAGAGGGCAGCACACTGAATCAGACACCGGATGACTGCAAGTCTCCACTGACAAGCCCGCAAAAAGTCTGTGGGCAACTGTGCGCGAGGTGAATGACAAAAGTCATTCCTTTGCTGCTCACAGCAAAATCCAGGCAGATGTTTTGGTGATTATCCTTATCGCCGAAAATTAAAATGATATGCATTCACTTGTAGTTTATTAATGTCACATCAGCTATTCTTCTTTCTTAATTACGCACAATCAACATGTCACATAAGTGAATTATATTGTCTTCTTTCATGATAACGTGACTTGTTTGTATCTCTGACACTACTGTGTAGTTGGACTGTCATTGTTGTAATGCAATAACCATAATCTATCCTCAGGATGTCATGAATGGATTGGAAGACCTTCAACATTGACCTTCAGAGGCTACTTTGACTGACCACTAATAAAGCATACACACCAGTTAAGCCTTTTAGAAATCTTTTCAAAACATAAAAAATGGCTTTTCACATGAAATGTATAATGTTGTTTTCATTTTTGACTAGTTTGAATCTGATCAAGAGAACGACAAAATTATTATTTCATGCTGTGATTTACCATTTAGTTCCATTGATATTTTTTGACAGATCAAGATACTAGCTAACTGTGAAAATTAATTCCACATCTTTTGAAATTCTATTCTATTCATTTTAATATAAAATAAAACATACAGTCAATAGTTCCAAAAAGTGTTAATCAAGGAGACTGTGGCCTACATTAATTCAATGATGCATTTAAATGACAAATAATCTGTTTCAAAGGGGCTCCTTGTTCTGTAGGTATCAACTGGATGTTCCTTTGTAAGGTACCCCATTCATTAAATTCACAGTTGCAATTATTTAAATTAATTCAGTACGGAGGGAGTGATGCACTGTCACAGGTGCCATCTTTTGGATGATATGTAAAAACAAGGCCCCTGTCTGCTCTCTTCGATGGATGTAAAAGATTCCCCGCCACTATGTGAAGAAGTTCAAGGGAGTTATCCCTGGTGACCTGGCCAATTATCTCAATCGACATAATTAAAAAACAGATTATCTGGTCATTATCACATTGCTGTTTGTGGGAGCTGACTGTGCACAAATTAGCTGCTGTCTTTCCTACATTACAACAGTGAATACACTTCAAAAAGTAGTTCATTGGCTGTAAAGCACTTTCGGATGTCGTGAGGTCGTGAAAGGTGCTATATAAATGCAAGTCTTTCTTTTCTTTTTTGATGTTAGCAATATGGTTTTGTTTGTCATATGCTAAAAGTGATCACTGTTGCATCTAAATCAACCAAGTGTCAAAATGTTGTATTTATAAAAGTAAAAGTAATTACATTTCATCTGTACCCACTTTGCAGAGTTTAAGGGGATAAAAACAGGTCTTGCCTCTTTTAATATGGTCATTTGGATGACATGATGTCAGCAGTCATAATAATAATAACTTTTATTTATATAGCGCCTTTAACATAGTAAACATAGAAACATAGAAAATAGGTGCAGGAGTAGGCCATTCGGCCCTTCGAGCCTACACCGCCATTCAATAAGATCATGGCTGATCATTCCCTCAGTACCCCTGAGGGAATGTCCCAAGACACTTCACAGCAATATTACAATACAAAACAGATCAATTTGACACCGAGCCACAAAAGAAGAAATTAAGGCAGATGACCAAAAGCTTGGTTAAAGAGGTAGGTTTTAAGGAGCGTCTTTGTTGTGTATGCAATAACTCAATAGGCTGAATACTGTAAACTCCGAACAGGTACTGCTGTGTCCTGCCTGATCCAGGTCTTAACTTGTTGGGCCGTGACAGGGGTTCCTTCACTTTCAAAAGCATCCATGACTAACAGTAGGTCTGCCGATTTATGGCGTTTCCACCTCCGGTGTGGGCAACGGCAGACGGCTCAATGCATCGGCACAATTCTAAGTGCCAGGTCTATGGCAAATGACATAATCATAGGCAGATAATGTCAACGCCCACCTTTGGATGTGGGACAATGTATTGGTATTGATACCTTTGTTTTCCGAAAACAATGAAATTAGTGGCCTGTGATCTGTTTCCAGTTCAAACCGAAGACCAAACAGGTACTGATGCATCTTTTTAACCCCATACACACAGGCTTGTGCTTCTTTCTCTACCATGCTGTAGGCTCTTTCCGTCTTTGACAAACTTTTTGAAGCATATGCTACAGGTTGCAATTTGCCCGACTCATTAGCTTGCTGGAGCACGCAACCAACTCCATATGACGAAGCATCACAGGCCAACACTAGACGCTTACACGGATCATAATGTACCAGCAGCTTGTTAGAGCAAAGCAGATTGGAAGCTTTTGTGAAAGCTCTTTCTTGAGATGCACCCCAAACCTAGTTGTCGCCTTTTCTTAGCAGCATGTGCAGTGGCTCTAATAAGGTATTCAATCTAGGTAAGAAATTACTGAAGTAGTTGAGTAGACCAAGGAACGAACGCAGCTCCGTCACATTCTGAGACCTGGGTGCATTGTTGATGGCCTTGGTTTTCGAGTCCGTAGGCCTGATACTGTCAACAGCAATTTTCCTACCCAGGAATTCGACTTCCAGTGCCAAGAAGATGCACTTCGAGCATTTCAGTCTGAGTCCCACTTTGTCCAGCTGATGTAGAACCTCTTCCAGGTTGTTAAGATGTTCGGCGGTATCACGACCTGTGACCAAGATGTCATCTTGGAACACGACGGTTCTGGGGATGGACTTCAGTAAACTCTCCATGTCCCTCTGAAATATGGCTATAACCGAGCGAATTCCAAAAGGACACCTGTTGTAGATAAACAGTCATTTCATGAGTGTTGATGCATGTAAGTTTCTTCAACGTGTTGATCAGTTCCTGTGTCATATAGGCCGACGTCAGATCCAGTTTTGTGAACAACTTCCCCCGCCCCCGGCTAACGTTGCAAACAGGTCATCAGCCTTCAGTAACGGGTATTGATCCTGTTTCGAAACTCGATTGATCGTATCCATGTAGTCTCCACAAATCCTGACAGTGCCATCACTTTTCAACACGGGAACAATGGGGCTGGCCCTTTCGTTAAATTCAACCGGTGATATGATCCCATCACGTTGGAGTCTGTCCAGTTCGATTTCGACCTTCTCCCTCATCATGTATGGAACTGACCGAGCTTTATGATGGATGGGTCTTGCATCTGAGTCCACGTGGATCCTCACCTTGGCTCCCGTGAAATTGCCGATGCCTGATTGAAACAGCGAGGGGAACTTGCTCAGCACTTGAGCACATGGAGTATCATCCTCCAACGTTTGATCTCGTTCTAGTTCCATTTGATTTTTTTCTAACCAGTACCTGCCGAACAGCGTTGGACCATTGCCTGGAACACTCCATAACGGTAAATCATGAACCGCACCATGATATGACACCTTGATTACTGCACTGCCAATCACTGTTATGAGTTTTTTAGCGTACATACGCAACTTGGCATTGACTGGATTCAGCTTAGGCCTCACAGCCTTAGTATCCCACAGCCTGTCGAATGTCCTCTGGCTCATTATTGATTGACTTGCACCCGTGTCCAATTCCATCGACACCGGCACACCATTAAGTTTTACATTAATCATTATCAGTTGGCTCTTTGTTCGGAACGAATACAGTCCATACACTTCCTCCTCTGGTATCTTGGATTGCATATCCGGATCCGCGCTAGACTGGTCGTCATCCTCCATGTGGTGTGTCACAGCACGCTTGCTCACTTGCAGACACATGCGCTGGAGATGCCCCACTCTCGAACAGCCTTTACAAATGTACTGTTTAAACCTACACTGATGCCGATGATTTCCCCCACAATGCCAACATGGTGATATCAGATTCATTTCCGTTGGCGGACTTTGAGCAGCCACAGGTTTCGGGTACGCAGTCAGGTAGGCCCTGCCATATGCAGCTCTGCCAAACGACGATACTATCTTGTTTACAGTACTTGCTGAGTTCCGATTTTTCAATTATATCTGCTTTAAGCTTTTGTCCGTTGTCATGCATGATTGGGTCCGCCGCCAGTAGCTTACACAGGATCACCTCGTGGTTGATGCTGATTACAAAGTAGTCCTGCAGCATGTCTGCCAATGCAGTTTCAAACTTACATGGTCCAGACATCTTAGGTCAGCAACGAATTCCGATACATCCTGGCCCTCAGAATGAACGTGCGTATAGAATCGATATCTTGAGATGATGATGCCTTCATCTGGTTTGAGATGGTCACGTACCAGAGCACACACTGTTTCATAGTCCTTATCCGTTGGACTTAAGGGTGAGAGGAGATTCTTTGAGTCTATAGATTTTCGGACCGCAAACTGTGAGGAGGACTGCCCATCACCGAACAGCATCTGCCTCTTTCTCCATTTTGTTGGCCACGAAGTACTGGTTCAAGCGGGCTACAAAGTCTGCCTAATCTTCTCCCTCCCCGAATCACTCCAGAATTCCAACTATGTTCATTTTTGCATGCGAAAGTTCTTGTTACCTCGTCGCCAACTGTTGTGTATGCAATAACTCAATAGACTGAAAACTGTAACCTCCGAACAGGTACAAACCTGGCTCTACTGTATTCGGGCCCAAAGTGATTACATTACAAGATGGCTGGCCTTTTATACCTGGGCCGCACACACGTGCGCACAGCCTAATGACCTCCGACAGTGGCGCCACCTGGTGGCTAGTAAACCGAAGCATACATACATGACAGTCTTAAAGGAGGAAAGAGAGGTAAAGAGGCGGATAGGTTTAATTCAATTTACTGGAAAGAAAACCCCTTTTAAAGCTGCAATAACTTCAAATTATATGTGGAACTAAATCAAAATGTTTTTTTGTGCATCCACGATTTACTCCTGCCCCTCCGGTGCCCACCGGTTGTGGAAAGCCTCAAGCAGCATTGAGAGCTCCCTCTCCAGGGATGCCTGGGCATACACATAGATCTTGCAGCAACTGTGGAGGTAAAAGACCTAAAAGAAAGATTTACATTTATAAGTTGCGAAACAGGTTAGCAAGGCCATAAAAAAAAGCAAACCAAGCACTAAGAGGTATAGAATTGAAAAGTAGGGAAGTTATGCTAAACCTGTATCGAACCTTGGTTAGACCACTGCGTATAGTTCTGGTCGCCATATTATAAAAAGGATACAGAGTCACTGGAGAGGGTGCAGAGAAGATTTGCAAGGATGATACCAGAAATGTGAGGGTATACATATCAGGAAAGGATGAACAGGTTGGGTCCCTTTTGTCTTGAAGAAAGAAGGCCAAGGGGTAACCTAATTGAGATCTTTAAAATTATGGTAGGTTTTGAAAGAGTGGTTACAGCGAGAATGTTTTCACTTGTGGGGAAGAGCATAACTAAAGGCCTTCAATATAAGATAGTCACGAAGAAATCCAATGGGGAATTCAGAAGAAACTTCTTTACCCAAAGAATGGAGAGAATGTGGAACTCGATACCATAGGGAGTGATTGAAGCAAATAGTATTGATGAATTTAAGGGAGGCTAGATAAGCATATGAGGGAGGTGGGAATAGAGGGTTATGCTGATAGATTTGGATGAGGAAAGACTGGAGGAGGCTCGAGTGGAGCATAAATGCCGCATGGACTGGTTGGGCCGAACGGCCTGTTTCTGTTCCGTATATCCTATGTAATCCTATATATAGCGCCTTTCACGACCACCGAACGTTTCAAATGCTTTACAGCCAATGAAGTACTTTTGGAGTGTAGTCACTATTGTAATGTGGGAAATGCGACAGCCAATTTGCGCACAGCAAACTCCCACAAACAGCAATATGATAATGACCAGATAAACTTTTTTTGTTATGTTGATTGAGAGATAAATATTGGCCAGGACACTGGGATAATTCTCTTATTGTTCTTTTAAATAACGCCATGGGATCTTTTACGTCCTTCTGAGAAGGCAGATGGGGCCTCTAATTAACGCCTCTTCCGAAATTCGGCACCTCCGATAGTGCAGTCGTCCCTCAGCACTACACTGGAGTGTCAGCCGAGATTTATGTGCTCGAGTTCCTTACTAAAATTCTGAGTTGTTCAGACGAAGGGTGTCTGTGAACAAGCAATTTATGTATTTCACTTGAAAATCTCTGCTTGAGGGATGCAGCTCAAGATGCTAATTCTGATATCAAAAGCCATATGCAAAAACTGTCATCTTTGTTGTGGAATTTTCCAATATAATGAAGATGTGAAATTGAATAACCCGTAAGAGTGTGTCATTAGCAAAATGTATAGATCTTTAGAGACCAGTTTCTATTATTTGTGTATACATCAACTGTTTGTGCTTCTAATTTTCCCATGTTTGCCAGAAGGTCGGAAGCCTTGAGTAAGTACTAATCTGTTTGTGACAGGCTTCTGCAAACCGTTTAATCTCGCTCAACGCAGAGGCAAGAGGTTAAGCCTTTATTTCTAAAGTGCAGACACCTACTTATCATTTTCGAATGCAAACATTTTGTTTTTTAAAATGTATTTATCATAAAACCAATGATCTCCCCCGTTAATGCTCATGGGACGTTGGATGAGTTTGCTGTTTGATAAGGACAGGAGATTTATACGAAGTAATGCACCATGTATTAGTCCCTCTGCTAAAGTGGAGCTACATACCTCTAAGGCTACAAGGTCTAGTTGCTGCCAATAGGTTCCAAGGTCAATTAGTGGTAATAGCTCTTGGAGATATCCTCTTAACTCAATTAAACAAAGAAAGATTTATATTATTAATCACTCTGTGTCTTCTGGAACACCCAAAGTGCTTTACAGTGGAGTCACAGTTGCTATGGCATAACACACAACAACCAGTTAGCACACCACAAAGTTCCACAAGCATCATCATCAACATCATAGGCAGTCCCTCGGAATCGAGGAAGACTTGCTTCCACTCTTGAAGTGAGTTCTTTGGTGGCTGAACAGTCCAACACGGGAGCCACAGACTCTGTTACAGGTGGGACAGATAGTCGTTGAGGGAAGGGGTGGGTGGGACTGGTTTGCCGCACGCTCTTTCCATTGCCTGCGCTTGATTTCTGCATGCTCTCAGTGTTGAGACTCGAGGTGCTCAGCGCCCTCTCGGATGCACTTCCTCCACTTAGGGTGGTCTTGGGCTAGGGATTCCCAGGTGTCAGTGGGGATGTCGCACTTTATCAGGGAGGCTTTGAGGGTGTCCTTGTAGTGTTTCCGCTGCCCACCTTTGGCTTGTTTGCTGTGAAGGAGCTCCAAGTAGAGCACTTGCTCAGGGAGTCTTGTGTCTGGCATGCGAACTATGTGGCTTGCCCAGCGGAGCTGATCAAGTGTGGTCAGTGTTTCAATGCTGGGGATGTTAGCCTGGATGATGTTGGTACGCCTGTCCTCCCAGGGGATTTGTAGGATCTTGTGGAGACATTGTTGGTGATATTTCTCCAGCAACTTGAGGTGGCTGCTGTACATGATCCATGTCTCTGAGCCATACAGGAGGGAAGGTATTACTGCAGCCCTGTAGACCGTGAGCTTGGTGGCAGTTTTGAGGGCCTGGTCTTCGAACACTCTTTTCCTCAGGCGGCCGAAGGCTGCACTGGCGCACTGGAGGCAGTGTTGGATCTCGTCGTCGATGCCTGCTGTTGTTGATAGGAGGCTCCCGAGATATGACAAGTGGTCCATGGTGTCCGAGGTTGCGCCGTGGATCTTAATGACTGGGGGACAGTGCTGTGTAGTGTGGACAGGCTGGTGGAGGACCTTTGTCTTACGGATGTTTAGCGTAGGCCCATGCTTTCGTACGTCTATGTCCTCTGTATGTGCGCAGACGCAAAAAAAAAGTTCCACAAACACCAATGAGATGAATGACCAATTCATCTGTTTTTTGATGGTGTTAAAGCATTAGTGGCTACTTTGTTTCTCTACAGCTGGTTGTCAATCCCTAACTCCGCCCCAAGATCAGAAGACAGCAGGAAATTACTAACTTTAAAAAAAGATTGTCTTGCATTTGTTTGTGTTGTTAAAGCACGCCAGATACTTTCAAAACTTTTGCATAGAGAGACCCAGGTAAAGGGCAAGACCCTTTGTGCAGAAAACCACTAAAATTAAAATGGGTCGGAGCAATGACCATCTTTTTATTGAAATAAATGTATAATAAATGCATTGGTCACTAACAAAACCAAATCCAAAAATATTGTGTGTCTCCTTTCTGCCTCTGTCTCTCTGCGTCGCTCCCACTCCATAATTTTTCTTTCTCCCTCTCTATAATTTCTGTTTATTTTCACTCTCACCCCATCCCTGCCTGTCACATTTTTCCCCTTGTGGTTGTCTCAGTATCTATCTTTGAATCAATTTCTCATTTTTTTTTTCTTTTAGTAATTATTCCTTCCTTCTATTGCCTCCCTCTTTTGCTTGTCACCTTCTGTACCTTAACATTTTTCAAAGGCCAGGGCACACAGCAGTATAGCCGCCAGTATGTACTGAGCTGGAAGTGGATGCTGGGGTCAAATGTGTGGAGCCCGGGTGTGGGAATTAAGAGTATGCAGGTGCTTAAGGCTTAAGGCTGTGGATAAGGTCTTCAGTCCATTTCCAGGTCAGGATGTTACACATAATGCAGCACAACCAGGAGAAGCTGCTATAGAAGTTGGGCAACTGGCTGCTACAGGCAGTGTGAGCAACAGGACCCTTCTCCGCAGAGATACTATGAGCATAAATATCATTGCCTTTCTGCCTCCCTTCTCTAATCTGTGCTTTCCTGACAAACTTATCGTGGGGGTAACAGCGTGTTATGCTGTTTATTTTAAATGAGGATGATTGTGTTAAGCATTTATCTACTATTATCACCAATAGTAATTTCTATGTCATCTATGTTAAATATAAATATAGAAAAAACCCTTTTAGGATCTCATGCTTGGGACTGAAGGCACGATTATCTCACGTGTGACGCTCCCAACTGAATGTACTCCAACTTCTCATCTGTCTGGTCTAAAGTATATTTATACATTGCTATGCGCTCAGTAAGTTCTGGTGAAGGAATAAATGTCAGCTAAAGAATGTAAGAAAGCTGTGTTTTGGTAACCTGACAACTATACGAACATATGAACAATGACAGACAGGAAAAGACCATTTGGTCCATCAAGCCTGTCCCACACAATTGCGATACCTTGTATGTATCACAACTTATATACTCTACCCCACCCAAAACCATGTGATCTCCTGGGAGAGGCAGAAATACAGATAAAAAACCCAGGCCAATTTGAGGAAAAAAATCTGGGAAATTCCTCTCCGACCCATCTAGACGATTTAAACTAGTCCAGGAGATCACTCTGGCCATTAAGTTCCCTGCAGTACCTACCTTCTGTAAGAGTTAATCTCCACCGCACCCAGAAACAAGTCCAGCTTTTGCTTGAAGGAATTCAGCGAGTCTGCATCCGGCACATGAGAGGGCAGCTTGTTTCAGAGGTCTACTATTCTCTGTGAAAAGAACCACCTCCTGACATCTAACCTCGATCTAGCCTTATACAACTTAAATTTGTGCCCCTTGTCCTGCCTAATCTATTCAATTGAAATAAATGGTCAGCTGGAACACTGTCTCTTCCCTTCATAATCATAAACCTCAATCATACCCACCGCCCCCCGCCCCCCCCCCCGCCCAAGTCTACGCTGCTCTAAGGTAAAGAGTCCCAGCTCTTTTAACCTATCTTGATAACTAAGATGCTTTAGACTTTGAATTAGTCGAGTGGCCCTCTTCTGCACCCTTTCCAGAGCCTCAATATCACCCACCATGTGAGGAGACCAAAATTGGACACAGTACTCCAAGTGCGGCCTGACTAAAGTCTTGTACAAGGATAAAACAGTACGCCTCGTCTTATACTCACTTGTCCTATGGTTACACTCCAACAGTCTGTTTGCTCTAGCTATGTTGCACGGCATTGCTCGTGTACCTTTAAGGATGTATGCACTAGAATGCCAAAATCTCTTTCTCCGCCATCTTTAATGCCTTTCCCTGGAGGGTGTATCAATGTTGAGATTTGCCCTGCCCACCTGCATAACACTGAACTTATCTTAGTTCTACATCATTTTCTAGTCATGTGCCCAGTCTTCCAATACATTAAGATCTGCCTGAATCAGACGAGACTCTTCTATAGTTCTAGCACTCGCACAGATCCTGGTCTCATCTGCAAATTTACAAATTGTGCTGCCAACCCCTGAATCCAGACAATTAATAAAAATAGTACTCTGACCTATATGTCAAGGAACCAGACAAATCCTTAGCACCCTCCTTTAACTCCTGGAATTTCACCTCCCACTGTTGGTCCAGGGAAACATAGAAACATAGAAAATAGGTGCAGGAGTAGGCCATTCGGCCCTTTGAGCCTGCACCGCCATTCAATGAGTTCATGGCTGAACATGCAACTTCAGTACCCCAATCCTGCTTTCTCGCCATACCCCTTGATCCCCCTAATAGTAAGGACTACATCTAACTCCTTTTTGAATATATTTAGTGAATTGGCCTCAACAACTTTCTGTGGTAGAGAATTCCACAGGTTCACCACTCTCTGGGTGAAGAAGTTTCTCCTCATCTCGGTCCTAAATGGCTTACCCCTTATCCTTAGACTGTGACCCCTGGTTCTGGACTTCCCCAACATTGGGAACATTGGGCCCAAGTTTCGGGCCGCGACAAAAACGGTGCAGCCCGGACCTGGACGCCCGTTTTTCGCGCCACAAAGTGCGACTAAAAAAAACTCACCTATTCTCCGGCTCCCTGCAGGTCCTCTGGAGCTGGGAGCGGTGCAGCATGAGCTGTGGGGGGTGGAGCCAGGTCCCTGCGCTGAAAACAGTGCCGGGACCTCTGCACATGCGCGCTACAGTGGGCGCGCATGTGCAGTAGCTCCAGGCGCCCAAAACTGTGGGAGGGGCCCGAAGCACGCAGCCCCTAGTCCTGGCCGAATGGCCTCACTGGGGCTGCGTGGATAAGGCTCACCTCCGACCTGACTTGACTCCCGCTCTCCGGACCCAACCCGACCCCCGTTCGCCCCCCATCCCGCCGCCCCTCCCTCCCCCCCCCCAGCGACTCGACATACGCTCCCCCCCCCGCCGGCGACTTGACCTCCGCGACTCTCCCCCCCACCCCCCTGACCTCCGCGGCTCTCTCCCCCCCCCCCCGACCTCCGCGGCTCTCTCCCTCCCCCCCCGACCTCCGAGACACTCGCCCCCTCCACCCTCGACCTTCGCGACCCACACCCCACCCCGATCTCCGCGACCCCCCCCCCCTGGGCCCGGACCCAAGACCCGATGCCACCTACCTGTAAATCCAGCCCGAAGTCTTGAGCCCGGTCGTTCAGCCTCCTTCCCTCCCCCCATCCCCTCTCCTTCCCTCCCCCCTTCCCCTCTCCTTCCCTCCCCCCCTCCCCTCTCCTTCCCTCCCCCCCTCCCCTCTCCTTCCCTCCCCCCCTCCCCTCTCCTTCTCTCCCCCCCTCTCTTTCCCTCCCCCCCCTCTCCTTTCCTCCCCCCCCTCTCCTTCTTTCCCCCCCTCTCCTTCCTCCCTCCCTCTCTCCTCCTTCCCTCCCTTCCCTCTCCTTCCCTCTCCCCTCCCTCCCTCCCTCCCTCTCCCTCCCTCCCTCCCTCCTTCCCTCCCTCTCCTTCCCTCCCTCCCTCTCCTTCCCTCCCTCCCTCTCCTTCCCTCCCTCCCTCCCTCTCCTTCCATTCCTCCCTCCCTCCCTCCCTCCCTCTCCTTCCCTCCCTCCCTCTCCTTCCTCTCCTTCCTTCCTCTCTCCCTCTCCTTCCCTCCCTCCCTCTCCTTCCTTCCCTCCCTCCCTCCCTCCCTCTCCTTCCCTCCCTACCTCCCTCTCCTTCCCTCCCTCCTTCTCCTTCCCTCCCTCCCTCTCCTTCCCTCCCTCTCTCCTCTCTCCTCCCCTCCCTCCTCTCTCCTCTCTCCTTCCCTCCCTCCTCTCTCCTCTCTCCTCTCTCCTTCCCTCCCTCCTCTCTCCTCTCTCCTTCCCTCCCTCCTCCCTCCTCTCTCCTCTCCCTCCCTCCCCTCTCCCCCCCTTCTCCTCCCCCTCCCCCCTCTCCTCTCCCCCCTTCTCCTCCTCCCCCCTTCCCCTTCTCCTCCTCCTCCCCCTTCTCCTCCTCCCCTCTCCTCCCCTCTCCCCCCCACCTCCCTCCTCCTTCCTCCCCCTCTCCCTCCCCCTCCTCCACCCCCCTCCCGTCGCTGTCAGAAACACAGACACTGACAGACAGAGAGTGAGAGACACACACACAGACAGACAGAGAGATAGAGACACTGGGGGGGGCCATCCCAGAATGTTGTTGGAGGACTCCCGGTGCTGCAGTTGGTAAGTAGAACATTTTTATTTATTTATTTTTAAATGTTTTTGATTTTTTTATTATTTTTTTTTGATTGATTTATTGGTTGATTTATTGATGTATTTATCATTTATTATTGATGATGGCTCTTTATTTGTAAAACTGAAGTGTTTAATGTTTGTAAACTTCCCTTTAAACCACCCCCCTCCCCCGCCCATTCCCTATGCCTGATTTGTAACTTCTGCCTGATTTTCTAAGTGTAGACAAGGTTTTTCTGAGCGTACAAAAATCTACACTTACTCCATTCTAAGTTAGTTTGGAGTAAATTTTCACTGCCTAAACTTTCAAAATGGGCGTAAGTGGCCGGACACGCCCCCTTTTGAAAAAAAAAATCTGTTCCAAACTGAAACTGTTCTAACTGACTAGAACTGGAGCAAACTAAATGCCGAGAATTGCAATTTTTAAGATACTCCATTCTAAACCAGTTGCTCCAAAAAAACAGGAGCAACTCAGGCCGAAACTTGGCCCCATTGTTCCTGCATCTAACCTGTCTAAACCCTTCAGAATTTTAAACGTTTCGATGAGATGATTAAACGTTTCTATGAGAATGATGCCTGACTCAGCTCGATGAACTGTCTTACATTTAATCCTGCTCAGATCAAAATGAATTTAATTATTAACCATTGCTTAGGATACCCTCAAGCTGCTGAGTGAGTGAATTAACTCTTTCTTGCCAAATTATCAAGGAAGAAGCCAGGCCACATGTCATGCTATTTGTTGGTTACAAATCACAACTTAAAGTTGGGTAAATGAATGCCTAATAGACACAGATAAATGTAAGCAGAGTTATCCAGCAGTGGAGCAGAAAATCATTAATGGGCAGTTACTTAATGAAGCAAGAAGCAAAAGTTACACAGGCAACTCAGTACATCACTATAAATGAGCACGAACAAATGCTGAGCATTAACTATAACAGTGTAAAGAGTCTAAGGTTATAAATTGGTGAGATTACTTCAAGAGTAATTCCTTAGATATCATAAGCAGTCCCTCGAAATCGAGGAAGACTTGCTTCCACTCTAAAAGTGAGTTCTCAGGTGACTGTACAGTCCAACATGGGAATTACAGTCTCTGTCACAGGTGGAACAGACAGTAGTTGAAGGAAGGGGTGAGTGGGGAGTCTGGTTTGCCGCACACTCCTTCCGCTGACTGCGCTTAATTTCTGAGTGCTCTCGGTGCTCAGCGCCCTCCCAGATGCTCTTCCTCCACTTAGGGCGGTCTTTGGCCAAGGATTCCCAGGTGTTGATGGGGATATTATACTTTATCAAGGAGGCTTTGAGGGTGTCCTTGAAACGTTTCCTCTGCCCACCTAGGGCTCGCTTGCCGTGTAGGAGTTCCAAGTAGAGCACTTGCTTTGGGAGTCTCGTGTCGGGCATGCGGACTATGTGGCCCACCCAACGGAGCTGGTCAAATGTGGTCAGTGCTTCAATGTTGGGAATAGCTGACGAGTTAACAGCTTTGAACAGCCAATCTATCAAGTAGTTCAAATCTGCATGTGTGATTAACACATTTCAGAATTTACTTGACCTCATCCTCACAAGCAGCACGATTGAGTCAATCTACTACCTTCCCTATGAAGCAGGCATTCACTTCTGGACTGTTGAATTGATGAATCCCTTCTTGCTGGGGCTATCTGTTTCAATTGAATCTTCAGTTCTGACTGAACCCACCGACACATGAGTGATATTGGGCCCAAGTTTGCCCAGGAGTTGCTCCGTTTTTTTTGGAGTAATTAATTAAAAATTGCAATTCTGCCCATTTAATTTGCTCCAGTGTAAGTGAGTTAGTTAGGTTTTTTTTTAAGTTTAGTTTTTTTTTTCAAAAGTGGGTGTTACCAGCCATTTAAGCCTGTTTTGGCCATTTAGGTAAGTTTAGACAGCTAAAAGTTACTCCAAACTAACTTAGGTCAGCGTATGTGGCCACTTTTGTCCACACAGAAAAACCTTGCAGTGATCTAAGAAATCAGCGCAGGTAGCCAGAGATGGTGGGGGGGGGGGGGGGAGGGGGAAGGGAAGTGAGAGGACCTTGCAAAGCACTAAACACCTTTACAACAACATTAAAGAAGCACAAATACTTTTAAAGCATTAAGCACTAAACAAAGCATAAAAATAAGCATTCAATAACAAATCAAAAATACAAGGAAGCTGAGAGGATCTGCACCTAGCACCAAGACTTACAAAGCACTAAACAACTAGATTAAAAATGGATTGGTAAACTAACAAATACATTATAGCAAGTCCTGTAAATAAGAGTTTTCCGAAGGACACTTTAATGAGCAGGTTTATTCTATCCACTGAAGCCCAGTGTGTTTTATTTCCTTGCAGAATGTTTTTATATGGTATTCTTGTATCAACAAAGGCACCTTTATCAAAAGGTTACAAGAATGTTTTATATGATATTTAAACTATTTTTTTAGAATTTTATACTCTAATCTCTGAGTTTGTTGTTTGTCTTGTTTGGTCTTTAGTTCCAGTCTGACAGGCTTTGCTGTTGGATTTGGCTTATACTACCTCTCCCAAGATCTAACAATAAAGCTTTCTTTTTTAAATATTTGCTGTATGTGAGCGGATGCAGCTTCTGGTTTGTAATGTTAAAAAAAAATGTTCATGAGGAGGGGAATTTAATTTATCCAGAGCAATGTAACTTTTCTTCTTAAACGTAAAGCCGTTGAGATAGATTTACATATTTATGATCTAGATTAGTTTTATTCCAATTCCATTTTTAACTCTCATCAATTATCTGAAAATATTATAACCCAACATTATGATTTGCTTGATTTTGGGGTTTTATTTTAGACAAAATTATGCACATTCAAGAACTACGTACTCTAGCAACTATGCCAGAGGATTTCTGACAGCATGCTGATAACACACTTAATGGCCAACCCTCAAGTACTTTGCAATATGTCAACATAATTTCAATTTTACTTACAAACACAGATGTTCTGGTAGTTAATCTGGCTGCCAATGAGGGAGCCCATTCGGCTAGGGCTAGGGACAGCGTGCTTCGGGCCCCTCGCACACAGCCTGCAGAGCACACGCAGAGATTGTGGGGGCGAGGAGCTACTGCACATGGGCGCACAATCTAGTGGCTCCATTTGTGCTGCGCGACGCCAAGGGCCTGCAAGGTTCCAGCAGCGGGGAGAATACCGAGATAAGTTTTAGGCGCGGTTTTTCTTCTACAAAGTCGCCGCACCTCACGGAGGTGCACCGTTCTAAGCGGGGGAGGGGGGGACAAACTTGGGCCCAATATCTGGGCTGGCTTCCCTAGCACCTTTCTTGATGTCTGACTAATATCAGTTAAGTGACCCTCTTAACGCTGCCTAAATGGCTGGTATAGCCACAGTTTAGCTTCTAACCTCTGACACTCTGTCCTTAAAGGTGAGGATACTTGCTAAGTAAAAATTCTTATAGAAAAAAAATAGAGGAAATAAATGTTTTTTTTCTGATTAACTCAGTAAGGCTAAGAAAGATTGCTACTTCTAGCAAAGGCAAAGAAAATTACTGCTTCTGAATGATGCAGGCATCAGAAGGGTGCACCCATTTGTGTCTCAATCATCCCCAACAAGTCAGGACTGAAGCATGGATTTCCAGACAGGTTGGTACCAATTTTACAAGTTCCCCGCTACCTTACAGCCTTGCTTCGAACAAAGGGTCTCTCACAAATATGAGGGGCCGTGGGCCATTCACGACTCAAAGTGCTTCTTCTCCGGACCCGAGCCAGGGATAATGCCTTTTTGACTTAATTGCTTAAAAGTTTATATTCACTGTTTACTTCCCAGCTCTCAGTTCAACGGCTGAACTCCGTATTGTATGGGCATCCTCAGACCATTTACTGGGTAATTCTCTTGTGAATCTTGAAGGCAACCCTTTGGCACTTTTACCGGACATGGTGCCTACAAAGGATATCAATCCCCGCTGTGTCAATTAAGGCACTGCTGACTCAGCCCATGGTTGATATCAGCTCAGATTGAATCAGGAACCCCCCCACATCATTTGCAAGGTCTGGTCTCCTGGGGGTGAGGGAAAATACCATGCAGCAATGATAAATTATACATTTTTCTTAACAGATAGGGAATACAAAAAGGGAAACTTTGCATGAAAGTACTTTTTAAAGTAAGTTACTTTGAAAGTAATAATAATAAATAAGATATCCATATTGAGAACTTGCGTGGTGATAGAAAGCAAAAGGTGATACTAAATGGAAAGACTGAGGCAGCAGTGACGAGCATAGTGTTGCACAAAGTTGTTTCGGGTCTCCCACTATTTACTTTATTCATGAATGATTTAGAGGCCTGTATTTCTTGTAATATAAACTTGCTGATGATACCAAACTATATGGCCAATGTCACTACTACAACAATAGGAAACTGTTAATAGGCTAATGAATGGCAGTTGGATTTTAGTGTCCAATGTAATTATTTTGGAACAGCAAACATGAATGCAGACAATGAAGGGTTGTCCATTGGCAAAGATAGGTAAGGAAATTATGTGTGTGATTATTGAAATTGTGAACCAGTTGTTAACAGATTGAATCAACTGCTTAGATTCTTCTCAAGAATGTTTTGACTGTGTAAAGTCCTGTCCCCTCAGTACAGATTCACACGAGGCATGTAGTGAAGTCAAGGTCACTCTGGACCTGCACCTTTATTTCACAGCTCTGGAATGCTGCACTTGCCTGAGACCTGTCCTTCTATACTGTCTCTTGCAAGTGCACCCCTGGTGGTAAGGTATGCTGGTGGTTACAGGTCATATCTTATTACAGTCATGTATAGCATGTTAGGATACAGTTATATATAATAATGTAAGATACATGACATCACCCTCCCCCAAGGTCTTATTGTCTTTCTAGGTTCAGTCTCTCAGGTGGTCTACGCTCTCGCGTGGAGCATTTGAGTTGTGGTTCAGTTGTTTGCCTTGGTGTCTGTTTTTCTTTGGGTGTGGTTGCTGGTATCTCGCCTGGGCTGTCTGTTTAGATTGGTGTGATTGTTGTTGACTCGCCTGGGCTGTCTGTTGGGATTGCCCTTTCCTCAGGTTGTTCCCTCTGTCCGTCCACCAGGTGTGGTGCGAGTTCCACATTGTAGTCTGCCTCTGGTTCCGCAGTGTTGTTGGTAAATCTGCTTTTGACTTGGTCTACATGCCTCCGGCAGGTTTTGACATTGTCCATTTGTACTACCAGTAGCCTGTTTCCTTCCTTGCCCGTTACTGTCCCTGCAAGCCATTTGGGACCCCTGCCATAGTTTAGTACAAACACTTTGTCCCCTATCTCATTCCATCTCCCCCTCGAATTTCTGTCATGGTACTCAGTCAGCTTACGCCGCTTTGCCTCAACGATTTCGTGCATGTCTGGGAGGATTAATGAGAGCGTTGTTTTTAAAGTCCTTTTCATCAACAGTTGCGCGGGGAGGATCCCAGTCAGTGAGTGCGGACGAGATCTGTGTGCCAGCAGCAGTCGAGACAGGCGACCCTGCAGCGTGGGACCTTGGATTTTAAGCATGCCTTGTTTAATGATTTGCACTGCTCTCTCTGCCTGGCCGTTGGAGGCCGGCTTGAACGGTGCCGTCTTGACGTGATTTATGCCGTGGTCAATTATAAAGTCTTGGAATTTTGTGCTGGTGAAGCACGGACCATTGTCACTGACCAATGTGTCAGGGATTCCGTGCGTTGCAAACATGGTTGCGAGGCTCTCCACAGTGGTGGAGGTTGTGCTTGAGTTTAAAATGGTGCATTCGATCCACTTTGAAAATGCATCTACAACTACGAGGAACATTTTGCTCATGAATGGGCCCGCATAGTCTACGTGCACCCGCGACCACAGTTTGGTAGGCCAGGGCCAGGGGCTCAGTGGAGCCTCCCTAGGGGCATTGCTGAGTTGGGCACAAATGGTGCACCTTCGGACGCAGAGCTCCAAGTCCGCATCAATACCAGGCCACCAGACGTGGGATCTGGCTATGGCCTTCATGAGAATGATCCCCGGGTGCTCGCGGTGGAGCTCCCGGACAAATGCCTCTCTGCCTCGCAGAGGCATGACTACTCGGCTGCCCCACATTAGGCAGTCTGCTTGTAGTGATAGCTCATGCATGCGCCTGTGAAAGGGTTTTAATTCCTCGGGGCAGGCATCGCGAGCCTCTGTCCAGTCACCGGTTAGGACACAGCTTTTTACTAAGGATAACGTGGGGTCGCTGGCCGACCAGGCTCTGATTTGGCGAGCCGTCATGGGCGAACCTGTGGACTCAAAGGCATTGATTGCCATGACTATCTCACAGTCCTGTTCGTCAGACCCTTCCGTGGTCGCCAGGGGTAGCCTGCTGAGCGCGTCGGCACAGTTGTCTGTGCCTGGTCTGTGCCTTATTATGTAGTCGTAGGACGCCAGCATGAGTGCCCACCGTTGAATTCATGCCGAGGCGTTGGCATTTATTGCCTTGCTCTCGGATAGGAGGGATGTGAGGGGCTTGTGGTCGGTTTCTAACGCGAACTTGGCCCCGAAAAGGTATTGGTGCATCTTTTTGACACCGTACCCGCACGCGAGCGCCTCCTTCTCTATCATTCCGTACCCGCGCTCCGCCCGTGAAAGTGACCTGGAGGCATAAGCTATGGGTTGTAATTTGCCCGCACCATTGACATGTTGCACCCGACCCCATATGCTGACGCATCGCATGTGAGAACTAGCTTTTTACCTGGGTCAAAGAAAGTCAAAACACTGTTGGAACACAGAAGGTTGCGTGCCTTATTGAAGGCGCGTTCCTGGCCGTCCCCCCAAAACCAATCGCACCCCTTCCTGAGTGGCACGTGGAGAGGCTCCAGCAGCGTGCTTAAGTTCTGCATAAAGTTCCCAAAGTAATTGAGTAGACCAAGAAAGGCGCGCAGTTCTGAGACATTCCGGGGCCTGGGTGCCAGGCAAATTGCTTCTGTTTTGGACTCTGTTGGGCGGATTCCATCAGCGGCAATCCTGCTGCCCAAAAATTCAAACTCGGGTGCGAGAAACAGGCACTTGGATTTCTTGACTCGTAGGCCTACCCGATGCACCTGCTTTAGTATTTCCTCCAAATTACGGAGATGGGAGTCGGTGTCCCTGCCCATGATAAGTATGTTGTCTTGAAATACAACCTTCCCCGGGATGGACTTGAGCAGACTCTCCATGTTGCGCTGGAATATGGCAGCTGCCGACCTGATGCCGAATGGACATCAATTGTACATGAAAAGGCCTCAATGTGTGTTGATGGTGGTGAGTAGCTTGGATTCCTCGGTCAATTCTTGCGTCATATACGCAGATGTGAGGTCTAATTTTGAGAAAAGTTTACCTCCAGCCAATGTGGCAAATAAGTCCTCCGCTCTGGGCAGCGGGTACTGGTCATGTAGGGAGACTCTGTTTATGGTAGATTTGTAGTCCCCACAGATCCATCAGGCTTCATGACTGGGACGATGGGACTTGCCCAGTCACTAAATTCCACAGGTGATATAATGCCTTCCCGCAGAAGCCTGTCTAGTTCGTGTTCAATCTTTTCCCTCATCACATAGGGTACAGCTCTGGCCTTATGATGGACCGGTCTAGCATCCTGTGTGATGTAGATTTTGACTTTGGCCCCTTTGAAAGTGCCCACACCTGGCTGAAAGAGATGTTCAAATCACTTTATAACTGTTGAGCAGGAGGTCCGTTCCTCGGATGACATGGCATGGACATCATCCCATTTCCAGTTTAGTTTTGCCAGCCAGCTTCTCCCCAGCAGTGCTGGGGGGTCTCCGGGGATAGGGGAAGTCGGTTCACTGTCCCTTTTTGTGTGACAGAGAGCATGGCGCTGCCGAGGACTGGTACGATTTCTTTGGTATAGGTCCTTAGTGTGGTGTCGACCCTTGTGAGTTTTGGTCTGTCTCTTTTATGCGGCCACAGTTGTTCAAATTGTTGAGCGCCCATGAGAGATTGACTCGCTCCCGTATCCAGCTCCATGTTGACATATATCCCGTTGAGTTATTATTATAGGAGGCGTCCTGTTGTAGGAGCAGCGGCCATTGATCATGTTGACCTGCTGTACAATGGTGTCCCGGGTACTGTCCCTACCATCTTCTGGTCCGCTTTCCGACCCATCCGATTCGTATACCAGTCAAGCTGCCGTTATTTTGCACATGCGGGCCAAATGCCCTGTATATTCACAATTTCTGCAAACAGCCTGCTGAAATTGACATCCCCTTGATGAGTGCCCACCCCCCACATCTCCAGCACAGACCTGTTCCATTGTTCAAAGTGTTCCCAAAGAATGAGCTGCGTCTGGCTGATCTCTCTTGAACTTCTCTCAATTTGTAGTTGATTGCTCGCACTGTGGGTTGATGAGGTGTGAACAGCCGTTCCTGTGGCCCTTGATGGCTTCTGCCTGCAGTCGAGAGCCTGTTCTCCTGGTTTTGTCTATGTGTGCTTGTTTAGTGCTGTGAACAACTTCTTCTGATATTTTGCTAGTTGTCGTACCCGCATTGTAAATCAACCTCGTTTTTTCTTCCCCTGCCAAGAATGTCTGTGCAACCAGTGCTGCTGCCTCTAAGGTCAGGTTCTTGGTCTCTATGAGCTTTCAGAATATGCCTATTCCTTCAATGAAAAAGTCTCTCAGCATTTCTCTCCTCAGTTCATCGGAGAACTCACATAAACTAGCCAACCTCCAAAGTTCCGCCACGAAGTCGGGTATGCTCTGGCCCACACAGCGTCTGTAGTTGTAGAACCTGTGTCTGGCCATGTGTAGGCTGCTCACTGGCTTCAGGTGGTCTCTTACCAGTGTGCTCAATTCTTCAAACGACTTGCTTGCTGGTTTCTCGGGTGCCAACAGATCCTTCATTAAAGCGTATGTTTTCGAGCCACAGCTGGTCAAGAGATGGGCTCTTCTCTTGTCTGCCTTATCGTTGCCTAACCAGTCTTTGGTTACAAAGCTTTGCTGGAGCCTTTCTATAAAGTCCTCCCAATTGTCTTCCGCATTGTACTTTTCATCTGATCCGTTGTTTGCCATTCTGTGGATTCTGTAATCCCGTAACCCGTCACCACTGTAAAGTCCTGTCCCCTCAGTACAGATTCACATGAGGCATGTAGTGAAGTCAAGGTCACTCTGGACCTGCACCTTTATTTCACAGCTCTGGAATGCTGCACTCGCCTGAGACTGTCCTTATATACCTGTCTCTTGCAAGTGCACCCCTGGTGGTAAGGTATGCTGGTGGTTACAGGTTATATCTTATTACAGTCATGTATAGCATGTTAGGATACAGTTATATATAATAATGTAAGATACATGACAGACTGTATCCCAAATATGATTCTAGCCACACATAAATTTGGAATGTTGCATGGATTTTTCACCCTCACCCTTTAACCACTGCAGTGCTTGTGATGAACCTACTCCTTCAGTTAGGTATGTAGTTGCAGGGTTTTGACCTAGTGATGATGAAGAAACACCGATACATGTCCAAGTTGGGATGGTTTATGACTTGGAGGGGAACTTGGAGGTGATGGTGTTCCCATACACCTGCTGCCCTTGTTTTTCTAGGTGATGGAGGCCGTGGGTTTGGGAGGTACTGCTGAAGAAGCCTTGGTGACTTGCTACAGTGCATCCTGTAGATAGTACACACTCCAGCTGTGATACTCTGGTAGTGGAGGGAGGGATGTTTAAACATTCCCTCAGGAAATTAAATAAGTGCAATAAAGATCAAGATAGGAGAGATTATATATGGTCTGTGAAACGTACAGGCTTGATGGGTCAAAGGTCGTCTTCTCCATTCTATTCACGATTCAAAAAGGAATCGTGTATGTCTTCTATCAAAAATGGCAGAAAACTTTGTCAGTCATTTTGGTGCAGTGGATAAATTGTATTTCCGTTAATCAGTGTTCTTGGTTTGATGGTGCCTGTGCATAGATACATTGATTGTAGTTTCCGTGCCTCAGAAGCTAACATTTCTTTCCTAATCATAGTGTTCAACTCTAATTGGGACAATCTCTTGTCAAAACATTTATTTTCACTCAGCCATTGCCCATGCATTAGTTACATGCTGTCTTCCACATGATGCCAGTTGACACAGCAACTGGTTATTTTGTAAAGGAGAATTTGTTTGGGTGCTGTAAAAAAAGAGACAATCATCATCTTGTTTTCATGGGAAAATATATTATCACCGACAGCTGAGCATGAAGGCTAACTAATTAAGTTATTATTTCAAAACAAACTTTAAATATCGCAATCATTATCATTTTTTTGTGCTTTCAAAAAGTTTAGTACAATACCGTGACCAGGATGGAATTAAGATGGAATTAGTGATGCAGTGCCAAATTAAATGTGTTTGACAGCTTATTTAAACTGTAAAGCATTAAGGTGGTATTTACAATGCAACTGTATCATCAGTTTAAAGTAATTTCACTTCAAATGAACACTGAAGTTCTAGTCTAAATCCAATGTTCACCTCAGCAAAGTGGGGTGAGAATTCCTGGAGGTCAAACCTGACTCCAGATTTACACAATTTCTTGGGTCACAGTGTAAATGCCACCCTAAACAAGTTAATTAATAAACCCTAGCAATGTTTAATGCTGCTACTGACTGGAAAGTGGGAACACACTTAACTTCCTACTGATGTGGGCATTAACACACACTCTTAAATAGAGGCAACAATAATTTGGTGTTCTCTTTTTTTGTTTGCTTTGCATTTGACTGTATGGGGGCGGGGGTGGGGAGGGGGTTACACAGATCTGTGACATTTATTAGATGCTCCAAACACAGATGGTAGTGTGTCCTAAACATTGCCTAGATTTACGTTAATTTTATTCAGAGTTATCAAACCAGCACCGCGGGATCACAGGCATGAGTGGATTATGGGATAAATCCAGTAACTTAGTGCTGCAGTACGCTGTTCACTTGATATACATCAGTCAATGTTGCTGAAAAGGTAGTCAGAATTTTAATTTTTAAATGAGCACATTTTATGAAACTTTTGTGTTCATAACACTAACCGTGGTTCCCATAGGGATGAAGATTCAGCTTCGATTGCACACTAGGTATTCCTTTGCTACTGTGACATCAGCGTGTGAGCACGAGGAACTTGCAGGGTTACGGACAAATAGCGGGGGTGCGGGACTAAGCATGACTGCTCTTTCAAAGAGCCAGTGCAGGCACGATAGGCCGACTGACCTCCTTCTAAGTTTCAATGATTCTATGACTATTCCAGTGCTCCCATATTCTGCAGCGACCCTTGACCTGCATGTGGATATGGGGGGAAAAATCCTATGGGTGGCCATTTCTGTGGACTCTCAAATGACTACAGTGGCTACCAAAATTCCCCAGAATGCTCAGAGCAAGTAAGGAATCGTGTATGCCTTCTATCAAAAATGGCAGAAAACGTTGTTAGTCATTTTGGTGCAGTGGATCAATTGTATCACCCAGACAGTTGAGTGGGAAACAAAGTGAGAGAATGAGGGAGGATAAATGGAAATGGAGACTGAAAGGAAAGATCGAGCAAACAAGGAAAACAAAACTGAAAGAGCAAGCCCTGAACATTGAGGAAGAAAGGCACGAGATCAGACCGAGAGACCAAAGTAATGGCAAGAAAAAGAGATCAAACAAAAAAGCCGCAGACATGTGTAATCCAGCAACAAAAACTGTCGTAAAATACATAGAGTAGTGTGCCTGTAAGGGCTGGTCAAGATATAGGATAATTGATGCAGTGAGTTCTGACATGACTGGTTACAACGAATGGTTGAGGTGGAAGGGCTGAGAAAGAAGTGTCATCATTATTGCTGAAGAGAATGAAATATGCACATGGAAGTGTTTGTTCTGTGGTTAGTTTAGATTTATGACTGCTTTTGAGATGGGAGATATGTTCCACTGGTTGGCCTCCAAACCTTGCTACAAAACAATCAATGTCCTCAAAATGAACATCCCTGTCCAGGTTCTTGTACCATTTCTAGACGCTCCTCATAAGTGTTCTGCCAAATTACCTTCACTGACCTGAATAGATCTCTAGATTTGCACGAAAAGGCAAAAATCCTCAAAGGACTACAACTATCAAAATAGAAGGCCATATTTCTCCTAACTGTTGCCAATGCAACTGGGCAGCACAAACCTAATCAACAATGCTCTGGAGCAGTATTCTACTAGTTTATCCATGGGCAAGGTGAAATGGGAGGCTCTTGGTCTCTCTGTATTGCATGCCTGCCCTACATTTCCAACCACAAAGTTCCATTCTCCGTCTAATCAAATCCCCTAGTCAGCATGTACAACACCCAACTTAGCCTAACGAAGCTTATCAGCTATATTCAAAATCTGTTCATGTTATAATATCAGCAGTGAATGTCTGTACTTCCTACATGTTCTGTCTGTGGAGTTCTCCCAAACAATGTCAGCACTTGGAAATCTGTTCTTTGTATGATGAAACCCAAATACAAAGTCCACCATCACTTCATGAGCTGAAGCTTACATCAGGACATAGGAAAGCTCCAGTAAAATTCATCACAAATCTGCTGTGCTCCATGCAGCCATCAAAGTTCACTTCGAGTACGGTGGCCATTCTTCATGAAGAAGCCCAGATAATATACAGGACAGTGGACCATGGGAGGCATCACCACTGATTCCAATCTTGCCCTCATCCAAAGTCTGCATTTCCAGATTGTGATCAGCAGTGCGAATCCTGATTGAACTTTCTTCTCCTTTAGCTGGGAATCTTGAGCCCAATTGTAACACTCTAACAGTTGACCCAGCTGAGTGCAGCTAACTCTGTATAGACCAGGAATCCAACCCAAATTCTTCTGCTCTGTATGGTGTAGCAACACGTCACATGCTGCATTGACCCACGAAGATTTTTGGATCGTGCTATGTATTATAAAGTACATCATCATCATAAGCAGTCCCTCAGGGTTGAGGATGACTTTCTTCCACACTAAAAATGAGCAAACAGGTGACTGATGAACTCATTTTAAATGATGGAAGATGCCTGTGTGTGAATTCTTTTAATGTGGGGTGGCCGTTGCACATCAGCCACGTGCTTGAAGGAGCAAGGTCTTGGTCCAGTGGCAAGGGGATCCAAGACAACTGGAGACCAGACTCCGAAGCATGTGCCAATACATCCACACAAACTCAAACATACTCCTACTGACCTTCCTTCCTCCTTCCCACAGGACCTTTCTACATGGAATTCATATTACGCAATGTGAGCCTCACGACCTCACAGCCTCGCTATTGGCCAGTGCTGCGCCTTCCCTTGGTCTTGTCCATGGGCTCCGACCTCGCCGCTCCTCCGTGCCTCGTCCGTCCTCTCCTCTCTGCTTCCGACCTCTGGACCTCGCCGGTCTCTACCTCCGCTCCCCGTCGGTCCCTCCCTCCGCTCCCCGCCGGTCCCTCCCTCCGCTTCCCGTCGGTCCCTCCCTCCGCTCCCCGTCGGTCCCTCCCTCCGCTCCCCGTCGGTCCCTCCCTCCGCTCCCCGTCGGTCCCTCCCTCCGCTCCCCGTCGGTCCCTCCCTCCGCTCCCCGTCGGTCCCTCCCTCCGCTCCCCGCCGGTCCCTCCCTCCGCTTCCCGTCGGTCCCTCCCTCCGCACCCCGTCGGTCCCTCCCTCCGCTCCCCGTCGGTCCCTCCCTCCGCTCCCCGTCGGTCCCTCCCTCCGCTCCCCGTCGGTCCCTCCCTCCGCTCCCCGTCGGTCCCTCCCTCTGCTCCCCGTCGATCCCTCCCTCCGCTCCCCGTCGGTCCCTCCCTCCGCTCCTCGCCGCTTCCAACCTCCGCTCCTCGAAGTGCTTTTTTATTCGAGCACCTCATCGGCTTATGAAGTGCTTTGGGACATCCTGAGGTGTTATATAAAGGTGAGTTCTTCCTTTCTTTCAACTGATTGGCCCTGAAATTAGGCTTGGAATATGAACATACCTGGAATTCCTCTCTCTAATGTATGAGAGAGTGTTACTCTATTTAAAATAAATGGGTTAATTCCTTAGCTAAAATACAGAAGGAAAAAATTTTAGATGAGCCAATTAAGTTTTTATACATTAATATCTCATTACATAACTTCAAAGCTGTAGTGTTGCCTTGGATAACAAAATGCTTAGCATATTTATAACTGAAGGAGAACACGGAGGTGGCCTTGCACTAATTGTATCCCTTACCACAAGCTTATTATTTTAATCTGATTTTTAAAATTAAAACCACATTGATGGCAACAGATGCAGCCGCCCCTGTGGTGTGTTGCAATCTACAGTTCCAATGAGGTGGCAAAACAATAAAAATTTGGAGATCAGCTATTCCAGCAGCTTAAGTCTGCCTGATAATTCTCCATGGAGTTAATACATATCTCCATAAAAATACAGTGAGGCTACTTTGTGCATCAATTGCTTTAAAAGTATTGGAAACGATAATAACGGTTTTAACTATTGCTGGCAGAATTACACTCTCGTCTTTTGGAGACTCAGAGTTTATTCTCGTGTATATTGGTGACAAGGAAACGTGGGTCAGAATGCTTCCCTGTTTCAACCAGCAGCGCTTCCTTCTGATGTCAGGTTTCAAATCCATTTTAAGTATATACTATAACAAAAACATCTTTAAGGAATAAACTCAAGAAGCTGTTGTTTGATTACATTGCAGAAAGGGTTCTTTTAGCATTCCTCTCTCACACGTAGGAACATAGGAATTGCTAGATGAAAAAAGGCCACGGTCCATCTTGTTCGCCTCCTACTATCCTGGTACAGGTAGAGCGTCCGAAATTCAGAAACCTTGGGACCAACGCTGTTCCGGATTTTGGGTATTTCCGGATTTTGGAACATCTTTCCGACATCCCAAATCCGGAAACACCTGGGCCGAGGTTCGGGTATTTCAGGTGTTGTGCCGTTTGGGAAATGCAGAGCAGGTTTTGCGGAGCCGGCGGTTTTAGCAGTGCGTGGTCACCGTGCTTTGGACTTATGGCGTGCCCGTGTTCTGGCTGAGGGAAGATGCCCGGGGGGATGGGGGCCTGCATTGCGGCCCCAGGAGCAGCGGTGCCTGTGGGTGTGAAGACCTGCAAGAAGAGGTCAGTTGGAGTTTTTGTTTTTTGATTCTTTTTCGTTGATTTAGTGTGTGGGGGTTTTGTGAGTGTTTTGTGAGTTTTTGTTTTGGGGAATGTTTGGGTGGTGTTTTCCCCCTACCTGGCCCAGCTCGCAGCAGTAATCGGTTTGGAAGGGTGTCCAGATTTCAGAGCATTTTCCAGATTCCGGACGGCCCCTCCACGGATCGACGCGGTGTCTGGATTTTGGAACATTATGAATTTCGGAACTCTGGATTTCGGATGCTCTATCTGTAATATCATGAGACAATGATCAGGGAGTTGTTGACAAATAATAGCAATCACCCTCTGTCAAGTAGTCTCCAGCAGACCCTGGTATAGAAAGCCCCAATGGTGGAAACCTTGGGAACTGTACATCCAAAGTCTCCTGTTCTTCCCAAGCACTTACCAGGTCATGTCTCAAATTACTCATATACTGTATCCCAAAATAATATTGTTTTGAATAAAACCTATCTAATTTGCATTTCAATGAACCAATACTATCTGCTGTCACGAACGTCACATGGAGCCTGTTCCATAGATTGATCATCCTCTCACTGAAATAGTGGCCCCGATATTTACAGTGAGGCAGGGAGGATGTGGGGGGAGCGAGGTCGTGCGGGGAAACCCGGCAAGGCTAGGGGCGCAGGGATGCTGAATTTAATGGCAGGATCTCATTACAATTGTTTTCTTCCATTTCCTGCCCGGCAGCCGGTCAAATGAATAGGCTGGCCGATTGCCAAACGGGTAAACCGTTGGCAGGAGGCTGCAGCCAGGGACCCTTATGGACAGTCCCGGGCAATCGGGAGAGGGAAGGAGCACAAGATCAGGGCTTAGAGGGACTGGGATGGGTGGTCTGCGGGGAGAGGTTTACCAAGACCGCAACACCGCAGGCACAGCCATCAGGACTGGAGAGGGGGAGATCACCGATAACGGCCGGGGGGGGATGGGGGTGGGGAATAGCGGGAGAGGCCATGATCAGCAGAAGGGTGGCCAAAGGCTTCCTTAAGAGGCCGGGGACAGCACTCCTGCTTCTCCTGGCCCACAAGGAGTGCTGGAAAAGGCACTTAGTTTGTGGAGCTGGCTGCTCCCACCTCCCTTTTACTGCCGGGTTTCCCAACCCCTGGGAAACTCGCGCGGCAACTGTTACATTTAAATCAGGCTCCCAATTGCAATGTGGGTGCCCGACATAAATATGTTAATGAATTGCCCCACTGCTCCAAGGCAGGATGCTCGCAGGACACAAAATCTACCCAAATAAAATCGACAACGGGCGTGTACACGGTGGGGTGGGGACGCATTCCCCATGTAAACATTTTAACCCCTCTCCCACCCATCATGGGGCGTTTAATATCGAGGCCACTGTTTCTGCAGGTTGACTTTAAATTTACCCCCTTCAAGCGCAGGCCGTGTCCTCTGGTTCTACTGTTCTGGACAAGGTGAAACAGCATGTCATGGGCTCCATTATCTAGTCCTTTTACAATCCAAAAAATAGCAAACATATCACTTGAAAAGAATACAAAGAAAAAAAAGTTTATCTCCTTTTTTATCTTTCCTGCCTTTCTCTGTATTCTGCTTTTCGATCTATTTCCTCAGCTCTATAATATCTCATCTTCAACACCAACTTGTAGCAACTTTAATATAAATAACGTTCAAAGATTCTTCAGAAACAGGCAAAGGAAATGGATGGTGTGATCAGTGATCAAGTGTAACTAATAGTGTGTTCAGTGATTCCATGTAAATAATGTTGTAATCAATAGTGTGACCTATGAGTGTGAGTGTGGTGCGATCAGTTAATCAGTAAGTCAGAAGAATTGTGTGTGTGATGCTGGCTCTGTTTAACGTTCAGTGCATTTTCACAGTTGAGCAGTAATAGTGATTAGCTCTGTGCTTTAGTTAAGGCCTTCCTGATTTGAAAAGCATCTATTTTATTATTTTTTTAATAACCTTTATTGTCAATATCAAGTAATTTCCTGCTCTTGGCGCATCAAACCTATCCTTATCTCCCGATGTTCTTTCTATATCAGAGAGGCTTTTCTTGCTATCTCCTTTTCACTTAACTCCTCCTAATAGTCTTAGGGGCTGAAATTGTACCTTTCTGAAAGGCCCATTAGCACCTCATGATAAGGAGGTCTTGCCCGGGGCTGGCCGCAACGAAAACGGCTTTATGTTGCGGCCCTTACTTTTCGCCCCAGACAGCGTGCACACGGCGATTACATCATTGCCGTGCACGCTGACCCCTTTACATCCCGCGTGGGAAATTGCCCTGCGGGAGCGAGCTTGGCGCAGGGCGATGCCACTGACAGCTTTGTACGCCGCAAAACTGTGGTGGCTGCGCATCCCTTCCGCCCTTAAAGAGGAGGGCCATGCGCCATTGTCGCCATCTTTTTTTTGTCGGCCGACTTTGCAGTCGGCACGACAATGGCGGCCGTTGGTTCGGCTGGGCCGCCAACAGGCAGAGCGGCACCCCCTCTTGGCCAGGAAGTGGCTGCAGAGTTCACAGCGGCCTCCTCTTTAAGAGAAGAGGAGGGAAGTTGTGATGCGTCAGCGTGATGCGGCAAGTACATGTCATGCTAACGTCATCAGCGCCGCATTGACATCGTCAGTGTAGCGTTGAGTGGCATCGCCGTGCTACTGTCCCGCGGAGGCGCAGAGCACCTCCAACATTGCCCCAACAATTTTTCTCAGTTAAAGACCCGAATTCCGAGTCAGTAGCTTCTTCTTCCTGTCGGGCGATAAACTTTTATTTAATTCAAATTATGTGGCCCAAACCGGGCACGGGGCAATTTCGCCCCCTTGATCTCTATGTTGACTTATTTTTGGCTTTCAGTATTTTTATGGAAGGTGAGCAAATCTAAGTACAATAGTTAAGATGACAACAGCATCAATCAGCTCATGGAATAAGTCTTTATTGTGCAGACACATGAACCTACTTGACATATGAGTTCTGAAAGTTCACAGGGCCTAACATTGCAGAAGCCAGTCACAAACAGATTAGTACTTACTCAGGACTTCCGACCTTCTGGCAAACATGGGAAAATTAGAAGCACAAACAGTTGATGTATACACAACTAATAGAAACTGGTCTCGAAAGATCTATACATTTTTCTAATAACACACTCTTGCAGGTTATTCAATTTCATATCTTCACTATATTAGGAAATTCCACAACAAAGATGACAGTTTTTGCATATTGCTTTTGATATCAAAATTAGCGTCTTGAGCTGCATCCCTCAAGCAGAGATTTTCAAGTGGAATACATAAGTTGCTTGTTTACAGACACCCTTCGTCTGAACAACTCAGAATTTTAGTAACGAACTCCAGGGACTCGAGCACATAAATCTAGGCTGACACTCCAGTGTAGTGCTGAGGGAGGGTTGCACTGTCGGAGGTGCCGTCTTTCGGAAGAGGCGTTAAACCAAAGCCCCATCTGTTCTCTCAGGTGGATATAAAAGATTCCATGACACTATTTCAAAGACGAGCAGGAGAGTTATTCCCGGAGTCCTGGCCAATACTTATCCCTCAATCAACGTAACAAAAACAAATTATCTGGTCATTATCACATTGGTGTTTGTGGGAGCTTGCTGTGCACAACTTGGCTGCTTACATTACAACAGTGACTACACTCCATTGGCTGCAAACTGCTTTGAGACGTCCGGTGGTTGCAAAAGGTGCTTTATAAATGCAAGTCTTTATTTCAACATTACTTTTTAAATCAAACGCTGGTTTCTTGACTAAGATTTTCAGAAGCACATTAATGTTGTATTTGACTGGTACAAGCTGCCTAGGTTATCCCAAATCTTATCAAGAACAGCCTGAAATAAGGATATCTTTATTCTGTTGAAGTAAGTTCTACATCATCCAGATTCATTTAGTCTACTAAAGTCAATTTTTGTACTTTTTTGCATTCCCTCTGTTTCTATATTGGTCATATCATTTCATCAGAACATCAGAATTAGGAGCAGGAGTAGGCCATTCAGCCCTTCGAGCCTGCTCCACCATTCAGTGAGATCATGGCTGATCTTCTATCTCAACTCCACTTCCCTGCACTATCCCCACATCCCTTGATTCCCTTAATATCCAAAAATCTATCGATCTCTGTCTTGAATATACTCTAAGACTGAGCCTCCACAGCCCTCTGGGTAGAGAATTCTAAAGATTCACCACCCTCTGAGTGAAGAAGTTTCTCCTCATCTCAGTCCTAAATCGCCAACCCCTTATTCTGAGACTGTGACCCTTGGTTCTAGACTTTTGAGCCAGAGGAAACATTTTTCCTGTTGAGCCCTGTAAGAATTTTGTATGCTTCAATGACATCACACCTCTCATTCTTCTAAACTCTAGAGAATTTAGACCTAGTCTACTCAATCCCTTCTCATAGGACAATTCCCTCTGTTGTGTGTCTGTAAAGCATGCACTCCCATGTTTCCGTCACCAGGGAGCGCATCCCCTGAAGTCCCAAGGGATCCCAGCATCCCTTGGGAGCACTGTATATAAGCCGGTCCCTAAGGCCTGTTCCTCACTCTGGAGTGTCTTAATAAAGACCGAGGTCACTGTTACTTTAACCTTCCTGTGTGCAGTCTCAACTGTGTGAGGAACACAATACCCTCCATCCCAGGAATCAGTCTGGTGATGCTGTTCCATTCTGGGATTGTGCGAATCCAACACATGGTGCTGGCTTCCAACACATGGTGCTGGCTTCCACCATGAGTAAAAAGATGTTTGAGAGGCTGTGGTGCAACAAGCCCCATCCACACGAAACTGAGAACATACACCAAAGAGCTCATCACTGTCCTGGGCAGCACCATGGTCAAGGTCACCTATGAGGGCACAGTGCTCGAACTGCCACTCTGGATTGTCCTGAGCAATGGCCCCACACTGTTTGGAAGGAGCTGGCTGGGCAAAATCCGCTGGAACTGGGATGACATCCGAGCGCTATCACATGTTGATGAGGCCTCATGTACCCAGGTTCTTAACAAATTTCCTTCCCTTTTTGAGCCAGGCATTGGAAACTTTTCCGGGGCGAAGGTGCGGACCCACTTGGTCCCAGAGGCACGACCCAATCAGCACAAGGCACGAGCGGTACCTCACATGATGAGAGAGAGAGTGGAAATCGAGCTGGACAGGCTGCAACGCGAGGGCATCATCTTCCCAATGGATTTCAGTGAGTGGGCCAGCCCGATTGTTCCAGTACTCAAAAGTGATGGCACGGTCAGGACTTGCAGCGATTATAAAGTAATTATTAATCGTTTCTCGCTACAGGACCAATATCCACTACCTAAGGCAGACGACCTATTTGCGACGCTGGCAGGAGACAAGACGTTCACCAATCTCGATCTGACTTCGGCCTACATGACGCAAGAGCTGGAGGAGTCTTCGAAGGGCCTCACCTGCATCAACACGCACAAGGGACTGTTCATCTACAACAGATGCCTGTTTGGAATTCAGTCGGCTGCAGCGATCTTCCAGAGAAACATGGAGAGCCTACTCAAGTCGGTACCACGCACGGTGGTTTTTCAGGACAACATATTGGTCACGGGTCGGGACACCGTCGAGCACCTACAAAACCTGGAGGAGGTCCTCCAGCGACTGGATTGTATAGGGCTGCGGCTGAAGAGGTTGAAATGCGTCTTCATGGCAACAGAAGTGGAGTTTTTGAGGAGAACGATCGCGGCGGACGGCATTCGGCCCACAGACGCCAAGACAGAGGCTATCAGGAACGTGCCCAGGCCACAGAACGTCACGGAGCTGCGGTCATTCCTGGGACTCCTCAACTATTTTGGTAACATCCTACCGGGGTTAAGCACCCTCTTAGAGCCCCTACATCTGCTTTTGCGTAAAGGTGAGAACTGGGTATGGGGAAAAAAACAAATAATTGCTTTTGAGAAAGCCAGAAACATTTTATGCTCCAACAAGCTGCTTGTCTTGTATAACCCGTGTAAAAGACTTGTGCTAGCATGTGATGCATCGTTGTACGGAGTTGGGTGTGTATTACAACAAGCTAACGTTGCGGGGAAGTTGCAACCTGTCGCTTATGCCTCCAGGAGCTTGTCTAAGGCCGAGAGGGCCTATAGCATGATTGAGAAAGAGGCATTAGCGTGTGTGTTCGGGGTAAAGAAAATGCATCAGTACCTGTTTGGCCTCAAATTTGAGCTGGAAACCGATCACAAGCCCCTCATATCCCTGTTCGCTGAAAACAAGGGGATAAATACTAATGCCTCAGTCCGCATACAAAGGTGGGCACTCTCGCTATCAACGTATAAATACACCATCCACCACAGGCCAGGCACCGAGGACTGTGCGGATGCTCTCAGTCGCGGGGGTGGAAATGGCGAAGCCCACAAACTTGTTGATGGTCATGGAAGCGTCTGAAAATGATAAATCACCTGTCACGGTCCGCCAGATTAGGATTTGGACCAGCCAAGATCCTCTGCTGTCCCTAGTAAAAAACTGTGTACTGCATGGGAGCTGGGCCAGCATCCCCGTTGAAATGCAAGAGCTAATCAAGCTATTCCAGCGGCGAAAGGACGAGCTGTCCATTCAGGCAGACTGCCTGTTGTGGGGTAACTGCGTAGTGCTACCCAAGAAGGGCAGGGAGACGTTCATCTCAGATCTCCACAGCACAAACCCGGGTATAGTAATGATGAAAGCGTAGCCAGATCCCACGTGTGGTGGCCCGGTATCGACTCTGACTTAGAGTCCTGTGTACGGCAATGCAGCATGTGTGCTCAGTTGAGCAACGCGCCCAGAGAGGCACCACTAAGTTTGTGGTCCTGGCCCTCCAGACCATGGTCGAGGATCCATGTCGACTATGCGGGCCTGTTTCTCGGTAAAATGTTCCTGGTGGTGGTGGATGCTTTTTCAAAATGGATTGAATGTGAAATAATGTCGGGGAGCACCGCCACCACCACCATTGAAAGCCTGAGGGCCATGTTTGCCACCTACGGCCTGCCTGACATACTGGTCAGTGACAACGGGCCATGTTTCAGCAGTGCCGAATTTAAAGAATTCATGACCCGCAATGGGATCAAACATGTCATCTCTGCCCCGTTTAAACTAGCCTCCAATGGACAGGCAGAGCGGGCAGTACAAACAATCAAACAGAGCCTCAAACGAGTCACAGAAGGCTCACTCCAAACCCGCCTGTCCCGCGTACTGCTCAGCTACTGCACAAGACCCCACTCGCTCACAGGTTGCCCCCGGCTGAGCTACTCATGAAAAGGACACTTAAAACCAGATTCTCGCTGGTTCACCCCAACCTGCATGATCAGGTAGAGAGCAGGCGGCAGCAACAAAATGTTAACGATGGTCGCGCCACTGTGTCACGGGAAATTGATCTGAATGACCCTGTGAATGTGCTAAACTATGGACATGGTCCCAAGTGGATCGCAGGCACGGTGATAGCTAAAGAAGGGAATAGGGTGTTTGTAGTCAAACTAGACACTGGACAAATTTGCAGAAAGCACCTGGACCATCTTTTTCGAGCCCACAACACACACCCAAAGGATTAACGACACCACCCCGGACCAGGAAATTGAACCCATCACGCCCAGCAAGGCCAGGCTCACCTAGCAGCCCTGCAGGGCCAACAAGATGCCAGCCCAGTGAGGGCACAGCCAACACACCAGAACAGACATTCATACCGAGGCGGTCCACCAGGGAAAGAAAGGCTCCCGACCGCCTCACCCTGTTAATAGTTTTCACTTTGACTTTGGGGGGGGGGGAAGTGATGTTGTGTATCTGTAAAGCATGCACTCCCATGTTTCACCACCAGGGAGCGCATTCCCTGAAGCACTGTATATAAGCCGGCCCCTAAGGCCTGTTACACACACTGGAGTGTGTTTTTTTTTTATTCGTTGCCAATCTTTCCAATTCTTTGTCAAATCACAAACGCCAGAGGTCACCTTGCACACATCGAGGATCACTCTGCGCCAATGCTCTTAGCCAAAAGGCCTAGAGCCACTGCACCGTTCCTGGAAGTACTGCAATACCAGGTTCGTGCCATGGAGGTGGATGCGTCAGGCCCCCCACACACCTCCGTGGAGGTGGATGCGTCAAGCCACCCCACCCACCTCCTACTGGAGTGTGTTAATAAAGACTGAGGTCACTGTTACTTTAACCTCCCTGTGTGCAGTCCCAACTGTGTTAGGAACACAATACCCTCCATCCCAGGAATCAGTCTGGTGATGCTGTTCCATTCTGGGATTGTGCGAATCCAACACATGGTGCTGGCTTCCTGAGTGTGAAAAGACAAATATGGTATGGCATTGCTTTAGCACAAGGTCTCAATGCAAATTAGAAGAGGAGACTTACTGCTATACAAGGCATTGATCAATCACTATTTGGAGCACTTTGCATATTTTTTTGATTATATAATTTTAGAAACAATATTATTACTCTAATGGCACAGAGGTGAGATATTCCAGGTATCGGGAATTATAGTTTGAAGGAACAGTTAAGGAACTTGGCTTTCTTTTTGTTCGGAAGAGACTTTAAGGTAAACTAATTGAAGTTGTCGACGTCATGAAATTAATTGACAAAACAATCCAAGCGAATTGTTCATTATGACGAGCAAGGAGCACAAATTAAAAATAGGTTACGGGCTACTTGGATGTATTTTGGGACAGAAAAGATCGGGGCTAGTTTTCACTTTTTGGTGGGGCAGAAAATCGCGCCGGGTGTGTAACAGGCACTCAATCTGCTACTGTCAGATTTTCACCACTGCAGCAGAGGAAAATCAGCACCATCATCCCCAGCCCTATCCTCTCTTCTTCCTCTTCCGGAGTCGAGGAGGACTTGCTTCCACATTAAAATGAGTTCTCAGGTGACTGATGAGACCAATGCGGGATCGACAGTCTCTGTCACAGGTGGGGCAGACGGTGTTTGGAGGGACGGGTGGGTGGGGTGCTTGCATTGTCGTACGCTCCTTCCGCTGTTTGGACTTGGCTTCTGCATGCTCCCGGTGAAGGGACTCGGAATGTTGGCTATAGTTACAAAGGGGCACTTCATGTTCCAACCAATGTTGGTACTGTGGCCGCAAAGTCATGTGCTCTGCTTGACTGTGTTGTTTTTCTTATAAATATTCGTCAGAATGTCAGCGATTATATTTTTAGCCTTCTGTCGTGCTTGTAACGCAAACCGCCCTATGGCTGAGCAGAAGAATGCAGAAAACAACTGAGAACAACAGACTTCTTGTGCCGGAAAATGTTTGCTTAGAGTTCATGTTGCTATTTAAGCACACGTGCATCCGATGCTGGAATGTGCTGAATGTGGAAAGCAGCCTTTAGTATTCTGCTGCTTCAGTCTCGTGGCTTTGTCTTCCCTCTGATCTCTAAATGTTGCTCCACCATCCTTTGTACTCATAATTGGTTGTAATGAAACTACTTAAGTGCTGGGTGATTTTTGATTTGAGCATGTGGTTGTGGGATGGGGGTGGAAATAATAACCGGCTATCGATATTGACAAACCTCAATCAAAATGGTTGGAGAACGCAATTTCGTTGGGGAGTCAAGGGTTATGGGGAGCAGGCAGGGAAGTGGAGTTGAGGCCAAGATCAGATCAGCTATGATCTTATTGAATGGTGGAGCAGGCTCGAGGGGCCGTATGGCCTGCTCCTGCTCCTATTTCTTATGTACTTTTGTTCTCATAATCAATAGGACTTATTTCATTTTAGTTTAGTTGCTATGCTTCACAATAGGTTGGTTATTACTCAACTTGTGAATGTCTCAGTAATAGGTAAGAATATCTTGTGTCAGAGGTTTCCAAACTATAGGCTTGTGATGGCTTAACCAACCCACACAGCCCGGTGAATCACCCTCCTGTAGGCAATCCTGGAATGGAACAGCAGGTTCAAACAGTTTGTAATTTACTTTGCGTAGGTGGAAGGGAAGCGTTTTTATGTGTTTTCATTTACACAAGATTTATTTTTAATTTAAATCTGTAACTTAGTTTTTAAGGTGTGAGAAGTGTTCTGTGTATTGCTTGAATCTGGTGTTTTGTACTGTAACTCTTTATGTCTGACCGAAGGTGCTCCATCCTATGTACTTCACAAGGATGAACTGTTCAGGTATCCCTGCCCTATCACCCCATGTTTGTCACAACCAAACCAAATGACTACCATTACCCCACACTTTAACCTAGTGGTTCAAACGTATGGATGAAACAAAACATGCTCATTTTGAAATTTGACGGAAGCTTTGAAAGGCTTGGAGCTTGCATTGCCTTTTCTGAATCTTTCTAAAGAACTGACGATCAGGAAAAGATAACGGTGATTAAAGCATCCACTTTTATAAAGTTGTTTTGTTGCACAACAGGGTTTTACTTTTTATGACCCTATTTTCCAAAAGATGTGAGGGTACTTAGAATTCTTTCCATTCATTAAACTAACCAATCTATGTCTTAAACTAGAGTTCAGGATTCATTTTCTTGTATGTTCAATCACATAATTCTGCATTAATTAACCCTTAATGATTCTTTAATAGCCTTTAAGAAGCAGGAAGGTTTTTTTTCCCCTTGCTAATTCATCTTAAGACCTGAACAAGATTTAGAGGAATGCTACTTCTTACGACCTTTTATGGGTCTTACTGCCCAGCATACTCACATCTACTTTTCTGTAAAAGTTAACGCAGAGAAAATCGAAGCCTTGGGTGACTTAGGGTGCATGAACACCGCAGCATTAGCACTGTGCTGAAATTGCCCCGTGTAAATCCGGAGTTAAGACCCAATCTGAAGTGAAGTGAAACTCTGCCCTCTAGGGAATGTCACTCCACATGAATCCATCCAGTGCCAGCCTGGGCCCTGACTCCAGATTTGGGCTGTATTCACACTCTAACTACAATACCAGTGCAATATGAAATCACTTGGTACCTGATGCTACAGTTGTGCAAGTGCACTCAAAGTGGCATCTTTTTTTTTTGAGTCAACTGCAATATTTGGATAATTCATAAATTATTTCAATGAACTCCAGATCCTGAAATAAACATGCCTGGGAAGCCATGCTTGGAAATTAGCAAAAGGTTCAATGTAGAAATAGCATAAACATTTACGTTCAGTTAACTGACACATTACTAAAGTTTTCAGACAAAATTTCAAAATCGAGGTAGAAACGTGACGTGATTCTCTTTCTTGAGAATTATCTGACATGTCACAGTAACTTGATTTATTTTGACAACCAAGGACTTGTTTGGGAAAAAGCAACGCATGTAAAAAGGATCATTTGTGAAGTAATGTAATAGATATCAAGCACCATACACTCTGTTACGATGACAAGTTCATGTAAATAAGGGTTGTGTTTGCTGAACTAACAGTATGAACTTCCTCTTTATCCAGCAGGATAAGTGCTACACCTTAAAATGTTAGTTTTATCATTTGAACTGTACAACTTCTCTGTCGATTCCAATAGTCAAGGCTCTTTTAGCCAGGACCTTATCGGTACAGCATTGTTGTTTAATCAACAGAGAAGAGGTTGAACAACATTGAATGGAATACACCAGGCTGATACTTGGCTTTAAGCACCCTGACTAAATGCTAAAGTGACTCTCTTTACAATGTTCTGCATAGGTTTAGTCTCTTTGGCAAGTCCAAAAAAAAAGCCTCATACTGTGTGTAAATCACGTCTATAGTGCTATTTGGTCTACCTTGATACTGAAAAAAAAAGTATGATGCTCTCAGCACCTTTGTAATAACTTGCAATCAAAGACAAAGGAAGCACATGCAAACTGGTAATATATCATCCGATGGCCATTTTGAATGCAATATCTTGGCTGAGATAGACTGAGTGGCGGCAGGTATCATCGATGCAATCAGCATGTAGTGTACCTTAACATTTTACTGACAACAGGAAATTAAACATGTGGCTAAAGATGGAGTGTCCATTTAAATGAAAACCAGCTGTTATTCAGCTTGGTTGTGAATGAAGTTGATTGCAATAAATCCTCTGGTATGTTGTCATAGATACTGGAACTGCCATCTCGCTCATGTTTAAATTACTGAAGGAAAAGCAGCAGCTCTGGTCTAAAGCAAATGAGAAGCATAGGTTCAGTCTAGTCAATGGGTTGAGCATTTCCGTTAGTTAAAACACAATGGACCAGATCTTGCTGGGATGGGGCATCATACGCTGTCTCCTGCACCCTTCAGCTCAACGTTTTGCTCCGTAACTTGCTGGAAGTGTAAGATGATATCAGCACGGCGATGGCAAAGGGGCATCTGGGACCTTGGTGAAGAATAGAATCAGCCGTGCATCTCCTTAACCAATAAGATTTAAGAATTGAGAAAGATGGAGAAGGAGGGTGAATTAGAGTCAAATCAGGTACAGAAAGAAAAATAAAGAGAGGGAAAGAAAGATTGGATTAAGAGCGAGAGAGAAAAAGAGACAGTAAGAATTTGTTTTTAATTTGCCATTTTTAAAGTCTCTAACAGCAACTGACTACATGCAGGAATGGGCCATCCTTGGCCAGAGATGTTGATTGGCATTGCATTAACAATTATCATGTCATTAAAAAGATACTTAACATTCTGTGGCGAGAGTAACAGGAAATGAATGTGCAAATCCTTCAAATTCGTATAAATAACAGGGAGTGTAAGGGCGAGCTGCCGTTTGTATGAAGCAAACAGCGGAGCGGCGTAAATCGACCATCAAGTTCTGGAGATTCGCATCTCATGGTGTATCTCTTAATCCCCTGAACTTGCTGTCCGATTTACATATTAATAACAGTCTGCGTCGTTAACAGACGGTTATTTGCCCAGTAAGATCTGGCCTATTGGTCAAGGGCTGCCCGTATCACTTCAAGCTGAACATACTGTCTTCTGGACTGAGGCTGTGTGCAAAGATTAACCAAGGCAGAGATTCAGCGTTTGTGATACAGGGCAATGAGCAAGCTGTAAGAAAGCAACATCACAGTGCCAAATACTACAAACATGCTGTGTCATGTGCTTAGAAAGACATGCCCTTATCTGATCAGCCCCATTATCAATGGATACTCTACCAAATAGATTACAAGTCTGACCAAAGTACAAGAATGGAAAGGAGTTGCATTGTGCTGTGTCTGGAAAATCAGTCATGCTCTAAAGGTAATTGCAAAATGATTTGACACAATGAGAGCTAAATAAGGACCAGAGATAGCATTTTACTTTGCCGTTTAGAGAGAGTTTAGTGGTAATGTTATTGGACGAGTAATCCAAAGGCCTGGACTAAAGATCTGGAGACATGAGTTCAAATCCCACCATGGCAGCTGGGGAATTTAAATTTGATTAAATAAAATCTGGAATCAAAAAAGCTAGTATCCGTAATGGTGACCATGAAACTACCGGATTGTCGTAAAAACCCATCTGATTCACTAATATCCTTTTGCAAAGGAAATCTGCTGTCCTTACCCGGTCCCACAGCAACGTGGTTGACTTTTAACTGCCCTCTGAAATGGCCAAGCAAGCCATTTGAAGAAGGCAGCTCACCACCACCTTCTCAAGGGCAATTAGCGATGGGCAATATATGCTAGCCTTGCCAGCGACGCCCACATCTCATGAATGAATAAAAAGAAATTAAGGGACTGCCTTGAGGTGACGACCAGATTTCTGACCAGTGATCCTGGTTTCCTTGTGATAAATCTGCCATCGGCGAATTTTAACTTCAAATTCGTGTTCAGATTTTGCAATATAATTTTACGCAGCCAGGTTTGCTCAATAATTAGTCTTAGTTAATTAGTGCATTGGTTTAGTGATAAAACTAGGCAATCTATGAATTGGTTAATCCCATAGAGATGGTCAGGTTATTTATGGAAGAACACATTTGAGGTTTCAGAAAGTGATACTATTGGGTCAGAACATTTCTGCATTAAGCTCAAGATTAGATAAGATTATTTCCATTGTTAACTTAGCGGTTATATTTAGGTGAGTAGAGAAGTGTAGGTTTCACTTTGGTGACGAGACAGACTTTAGCTGGCTGCTTTGTGTTCAGAGTCCAGTGTTGGACAGTAGTTTTATTTTTTTTCTGTGGAATGAAGAATAAGCAAACAGATGGATTTCACTTACCATCACAGAACAATGTTTAATTAATTTAGATTGCATCTCTGTTACTCAGATTATATTTACTACGGATATTTCACAACAAAATTATATATGTGGAAAGTTCATCCTCGCTGTTCACTATGACTCGCTGCATCTGTATCACAGTAAAATCACAAAGATCTTTTGGAGACTCTCCACAGCACAACACACTAAACCACCCAGATACTGTAAAAGCAAATGGGCCAGCTATAATGGATTTCAGCAATAGCACGACATGGTGTTCACCTCATATTAACTACATTCGATCTGTGGTTTGAGGGCACTTGAAATCTTGGTTTACAGTACAAGATCACTTGGAGGAGGTAGTCTCACTACACTTCTGGTTCATGCTAGTTGCAGTATAGTTATAATTGGTGTGAAGCTACTACTTTCGTTGGACCTATTTTCTCCCCTCTCCTTGTCTGGAGGCTTGACCCCTTTCTGGGGTTCGATATCCGAACCATAAACCAAGCCCCAGCTGCTCGTCGGTGTGGAATTATTGCTGGGCAAGCCTCGATGCTGAGGGGGGAATTTTAACCTAAAAGAAACAGGGGTGGGGTAGGAGTGGGGGGTAGGTGGGTAAAGTCTTAAAAATTGAATCCTGACCTGAATCCGCCTCCAACCACTTCCGATTTTAACGGAGACGGGATAGGAGCCGGATCGGGGTGGCAGCTAACCCGCTGCCAGGAGGCGGGATGTCAGTTTAAATATTATAATGAGGCTTGAAGTCTCTTCTTTAACGCCATTTTATGGTTAACTGTAGCTGGTCAGGTTTTACGCACCTTGTAAAACCCGGCAGTTACAGAAAGGCGAGGACTGCTGCATCCTGGAGTTTAGAAGAATGAGAGGTGATCTTATTGAAACATATAAGGTACTGAGGGGGCTCGACAAGGTAGATGCAGAGAGGATGTTTCCACTCATGGGGGAATCTAGAACTAGGGGATATAGTTTCAGAATAAGGGGTCACCTATTTAGAATGGAGATGAGGAGGAATTTCTTCTCAGAGGGATGTAAATCTATGGAATTCTCTGCCCCAGAGAGCTGTGGAGGCTGGGTCATTGAATATATTTAAGGTGGAGATAGACAGATTTTTGAGTGATACAGGAGTAAAGGGTTATGGGGAGCGGGCAGGGAAGTGGAGCTGAGCCCAGGATCAGATCAGCCATGTTCTTATTAAATGGCCTACTCCTGCTCCTATTTCGTATCTATTTTCTTATTAAGTGACTTTACACCTACCAGGTCCCTGCCTAACCCACTTCCCCATGATCAGAAACCCCCGTCCAGGCTTCTGATCACCACCCCCTTCCCCCATTGATGATTGGAGGCCGGTCCCGATCTTCTCTACCCACCCCCACCCCCGATCTTCCGTTCCCGACCTTGCCCCCACCGCCATCCTCCGGCCCTGATTTTCCCCCCCGCACCGCCCCCAATCTCCCCCGATCCTCTGTCCACGATCATCCCCCTTTTCCACCCCTCCCCAATCCTCCAACCCCGACCTTATCCCCACCCCGATCCTCCGGTCCTGATCATTCCCTTCCTCCCCCCCCCCCCCCAATTGTCGGGAGGCCGGCACCAGCCCCCATCCAATTCCCCCCTCCCTCCTCGATGCTGCCGAGTGCCACAGGCCTACCAGCCCGAAGCCAGCCAGCCTCTCAATCTGGTTGGCTGTGGGTGGGAAACAGAGGCTTTTCATTCACATCAGGCCCTGCCGTTAAAGTCGGCAGGGCCTGTAGGAAATCCTTTCTCCCAGGTTTCTCGTCCGCCTCGTAGCACCCCCCCCCCCCCACCCCCCCACCCACACCTGCAATAACGTCTGTAGGTTCAACATTTTGTCTTTTTTGACTACCTTCAGAACCAAATACAGCAGATGTACTTCTGCTGCAGTATCATTCCAACCTGGTATGCTTACCTAATAATCTATTACCTTCCTGCAAAACCTGAAAAGTTTTGGTGATGGCTCGGCAGGTTTGTCCATTGAGTTGCTAAGTCCTACAGAGCAGGAAGGGCCCAGGAAGATTCCATCCCTGGTCTATGATGAGCTAGGTGCTGTCAGCAGGGTAGCAGTCGTAATTTAAGAAGGATAAAATTGGTTAGGGTTTTCCTGCTCGTGATCGTTATCAAGTGACTTGGAACTGGCAGCATGTAGACTGGATTGCATTTTGTTATGATGCTGTCCCTGGCCCAATAGCCAACAGTGTTTTTTGTTAATCTGTCTGTAAGCTCAACATGTAAAATCATTGAAGAAGGACATTTTCCCAAGGAGGTTGGAATACAAAGGGGTGAAAGTTGTGCTACAGTTGTATAAGGCTCTAGTTAGACCACATCAGGAGTACTGCGTTCAGTTCTGGGCACTGCTCCTCAGGAAGGACATACAAGCCTTGGAGTGGGTGCAGCGTTGAATCAACAGGATGAGCCACATCAAGTATCTCCCTAAAGATTAAATTCTATTCAATGGCCGCCACTGGGAGGCGCAGGATGTTATCGTCCATCATGTTAACCTTCAAAGTTGAAAAGATTTTTTTAATCAGTCTAATTGAGTTCAAAGGTAAAATGTTTCTGTCGCTGGATCTCCACACCTGCACCCACAAGTCTAATCCCGATCAATATAATGGTAACTATGGCAACTGCGATTTAGATTCCCAGCAAATTGTTCCTCCACTTGCCTGCAATCTCTCCAACAAGGAGGACAAACGAGATGGATTTATGAGTTCTGACCCTCAGTAAACACTGATGGAATATATCATGTTACAGTACCTGGTCACAATTTCCCTGCTGTGTCCACTAATTCACTGCTATTTTGACCGAAGATAAACTTTTTTGACAAAGCAAAATTAACTCGTATACAAAATAGTTCAACTACATTTAAACTAACAGTTTCAACTTCAAAGTTTATCGTGGTCTGAGCACATTAATGAGATCTACAGTAGCCTAGAAATGCTATAGAATTGAAAAGTAGGAACGTTATGCGAAACCTATATCGAACCTTGGCTAGAGCACACTTAGAATACTGCGTATAGTTCTGGTTGCCATATTATAAAAAAGATATAGAGGATGCAGAGAAGATGTACAAGGATGATGCCAGAAATGCGAGAGTATACATAGCAGGAAAGGATGAACAGGCTGGGTCTCTTTTCTCTTGAAAAAAACAAGGCTAAGAGGTGACCAAATATGAAAGGTTTTGATGGCGTGAATAAGAGAGAATGTTTCCACTTGTGGGGAAGAGCATAATTAAAGGCCATCAATATAAGATAGTCACCAAGAAATTCAATAAGGAATTCAGAAGAAAATTCTTTACCCAAAGAGTGGTGAGAATGTGGAACTCGCTACCACGGAGTGGTTGAAGCGAATAGTATAGATGCATTTAAGGGGAGGCTAGACAAGCATTGGAGAAGGGAATAGAGGGTTATGCTGATAGATTTAGATGAAGAAAGATGGAAGGAGGCTCGAGTGGAGCATAAACGCGGCATTGACTGGTCGGACTGAATGGCCTGTTCTGTGCCGTATATCCGATGAAATCCTATGTAAATTCAGTTTAAAAAAAAAAAATGCCTTTTGTTGGTTGGTCCATTTCATCTGGTCCAAAGGTTAACTGTTGTGTTATATTGGCTGCCTTTTTTCAATAGTTAGTCGCACATCATCCATGTGGAAGGGAATATTAGGGATAATCCTGTCTCTGACAACAGGGATTCCAAATGAATAGTAATCAAAACAGCAGATCGCAAAACATGAAAGGGAATAAACAAGAATAAAAAACATTGTGAGAAGGGAGTTTTTATTTTAAATAGTTTTAACTCCAATTATCTGGTGGAAAGCGGATGGGTTGAGAGTTAAAATCGACCAGGTGACATACTCACCGATGTCCTACCTGAATCTGCCCCCTTCAATTTCAATCTGCTCTTCTGAGCAGGCGGTAAAGATGGCGGGCTGTTTCTTTAAATAGGCAGATCAGGGTCCGATGATGTCATTGGACCCTGAGCGCGATTTTATCTCCGACCTGAGTGGGGAAGCAGTTCCAGCTTTTCTACCAGGTGAAGTCAAGTCAGAAGTGGATTGGAAGCTGGAGAAGCCATTCAAGGTAATGTTTTCCCTTTCCTGCTTCCCCTGCCCTGGACGCTTCCCCCTAACCCACTTCCCTGCTGCAAAACCCCTCCTAACCCTGGTCTCCACACTTACCCGAGTGTCGGGGACAGCCAAGGGCTGGCTAGATTTCCATACGCCAGCAGTCACTTCCCACCCACTCTCCACCTGTCCCAGGTGAGAAGTCAGCATGTTAATAAGGCCCAGCAATTAAAATCACTGTGACCTCATACAGCCGCTGATGCTTGGGGAAAAAAAGAAAAACTTGCATTTATATAGCACCTTTCACGACTATCGGACGTCTCAAAATGCTTTGCAGCCATTGAAGTACTTTTGAAGTGTAGTCACTGTTGTAATGTAGGAAACGAGGCAGCCAATTTGTGCACAAGCAAGCTCCCATAAACAGCAATGTGATAATGACCAGTTGGAGGAGTGAAAGCCCGATCGCCTGGTCAGCGGCTCGCCCAGCGTCGTCGGGGATCAAGGATCGGGTGAGGTAGGTGAGTCAACGCCGAGGAGGAGGCAGCCGAAGGCGGGGGAAGAGGTCCAGGTCACCGCCTCAGGAGGCCCGGTCGTCACTGGCAGCCCGATCATCGTCGCCGATGGGTGGTGTGGTGAGAAGCCTGAGTTAGGCCTGAACTTGTGGGATTTGCAGGGTTGGATTTAAAGTAAGGGTTTAAGAGTTTAAAACCCCCTATTAGGGTCTATTAGGTCTCGGGGAAGCTTAGACAGTGGGAGGGGGTGGTTGAGGGTGGATGGCAGAAGATGGGAGCTCTCCAGGGAGCTGCCACCCCGGCGGCTCTGAAACACTCTGGTACAGAGCTAAGAAGTTAATCTTCTTAAGAAGCAACTACAGAGGAATCTCCCTGTTATCAGCCACTGGGAAAGTCGTCACTAGAGTCCTCTTCAACCGTCTTCTCCCTGTGGCTGTGGAGCTCCTCCCAGAGTTGCAGTGAGGATTTCGTCCCCTATGGGGCACAACGGACATGATTTTTACAATGTGACAGCTGCAGGAAAAATGCAGGGAACAGCGCCAGCCCTTATACATGATCTTCTTCGACCTTACAAAGGTCCTTGACACTGTCAACCGCGAGGGTTTATGGAGCGTCCTCCTCCCTTTCGGATGCCCCCAAAAGTTCGTCACCATGCTCCACCTGCTCCACAATGACATGCAGGTCGTGATCCTTACCAATGGATCCATTACAGACCCAATCCACGTCCGGACCGGGGTCAAACAGGGCTGCGTCATCGCCCCAACCCTCTTCTCAATCTTCCTCGCTGCCTTGCTCCACCTCACAGTTAACGAGCTACCCGCTGGAGTGGAACTAAACTACTGAACCAGTGGGAACCTGTTCAACCTGCGCCGTCTCCAGACCAGGTCCAAGACCACCCTAACCTCTGTCATCGAGCTACAGTATGCGGACGATGCCTGCATCTGCACACATACAGAGGCTGAACTCCAGGACATAGTCGACATATTTACTGTGGCGCACGAAAGCATAGGCCTTACGCTAAACATCTGTGAGACAAAGGTCCTCCACCAGCCTGTCCTCGCCGCATAGCACTGCCCCGCAGTCATCAAGATCCACGGCGTGGCCCTGGACAACGTGCACCACTTCCCATAACTCGGGAGCACCTTTCAACAGGAGCAACATTGACAAAGAGATTCAACACCGCCTCCGGTGCGCCAGTGCAGCCTTCGGCTGCCTGAGGAAAAGAGTGTTTGAAGACCAGGCCCTCAAAACTGCCACCAAGCTCATGGTCTACAGGGCTGTAGTAATACCTGCCCTCCTGTATGGCTCAGAGGCATGGACCATGTACAGTAGACACCTCAAGTCTCTGGAGAAATACCACCAACGATGTCTCCCCAAGATCCTACAAATCCCCTGGGAGGACAGACGCACCAACATTAGTGTCCTTGACCAGGCCAACATCCCCAGCGTTGAAGCTCTGACCACACTTGATCAGCTCCGCTGGACAGGCCACATTGTTCGCATGCCAGACACGAGACTCGCAAAGCAAGCGGTCAACTTGGAACTCCTTCACGGCAAGCGAGCCAATGGTGGGCAACGGAAACGTTACAAGGACACCCTCAAAGCCTCCCTGATAAAGTGCAACATTGCCACTGACACCTGGGAGTCCCTGGCCAAAGACCACCTTAAGTGGAGGAAGTGCATCCGGGAGGACGCTGAGCACCTCGAGTCTCATCGCCGAGAGCATGCAGAAATCAAGCACAGGCAGCGGAAAGAGTGTGCGGCAAACTGTATCTGGTAATGCAGTTTGCTCCAGACTGCAGAAATTGTTAAGGTGGGTGGCGGGGGGGATTTTAACTGCCAGCAGATTTCTGGCAGGACCTTGTGGTTTTGAGTTAGCAGTGTCAGCTGTGGCTCAGTGGGTAGCACTCTCGCCTCTGAGTCAGAATTTTGTGGGCACAAGTCCCACTCCAGGGATGCGAGCACAAAAAATCTAGGCTGACACTCTTTCCCTCAACGACTATCTGTCCCACCTGTGACAGGGACTATGGTTCTCGTATTGAACTGTTCAGCCACCAACGAACTCATTTTAAGAATGGAAGCAAGTCTTCCTCGATTCCGAGGCACTGCCTATGATGATGAATGACCAGATAATATGTTTTTTTTTGTTATGTTGATTGAGGGATAAATATTGGTCAGGACACCGGGAATAACTCCCCTGCTCTTCTTCAAAAGAGTGGCATGGGATCTTTTACGTCCACTTGCGAGAGCAGACAGGGCCTCGGTTTAACGTCTCATCCAAAAGACAGCACCTCTGACAGTGAAGCGTTCCCTCAGCCTGCACTGGAGTGTCAGCCTAGATTTTCTGTGCTCACGTCCCTGGAGTGGAACTTGTGCCCACAAGATTCTGACTCAGAGGCGAGAGTGCTACCCACTGAGCCACAGCTGACACTACTAACTCAAAACCACAAGGTCCTGCCAGAAATCCGCTGGCAGTTAAAATCCCCCCCGCCACCCACCTTAACAATTTCTGCAGTCTGGAGCAAACTGCATTACCAGATACTGATTATTAAGGGGACACCTGTAAATATATTTGAACTGATGTAAAACATTGGCATTTACTGATGTTCCCAAGTTATATTCCGATACTTTCTTTCCCACTCATATTTAGTTTGGACAATCTATCCAGTGGTGGCATTCTTCCAGGGTGGTGCTTCCTGCTCTTATGGTGGGGCCCCAAGAGCATGAACCAACAGGACATTAACTGAAGTGCAGTTGCATTGATATATGGTCGTACAATATCATTATAAAGAGCATCATTAAATGAAAAAGAAAGGAGGCAAAAGCAGGGAGAAGTAAATATCAAAACAGAAAAAAACCTTTTAATATAATGTACTTTCGCAAGGAGCTTCACTGAGGTAAAAACGGATCCCAAACAATCTTAGAAGAATTAAGGGAGGTAATCAAAGGGATGGTTGAAGAAATGAATTTTGAAGGTGGGAAGTGAGACAAGAAGGCCGCATGATTTGGGAAGAAAGTTCCAGAATGTACAACCATGGGCTCTTCTGCTAATGGAAGAAAGTGGTGGGGGAAGGGGTAGGGGAACAATGGGAAAAAGGAAAGACTTCGATTTATATAGCACCTTTCATGACCACCGGACATCTCAAAGTGCTTTTACTGCTAATAAAGTCCTTTTGGAGTGTAGTCACTGCTGTAATGTAGGAAACGCAGCAGCCAATTTGTGCACAAGCAAGCTCCTAGAAACAGCAATGTGATAGTGACCAGATAATCTGTTTTTGTTATTGTCAAAACAGTACCGTGGGATCCTTTACGTCCACTTGAGAGGGCAGAAAGGGTCTCGGTTTAACATCTCATCCGGAAGACGGCACCTCCGACAGTGCAGCACTTCTTCAGCATTGCACTGGAGTGTCAGCCTAGATTTTTTTTGGTGTGCTCAAGTCCTTGGAGCGGGACCTGAACCCACAACCCTTCTGACTCAGAAGCCAGAGGGCTACCCACTGAGCCACGGCTGACAGTTGGAAGGATAGAGAGATCGTCGGGCTGAAGAAGGTTGCAGAGATAAATTAATGATTGGAAAATTACGTGCTCCACACGCTTGCATTTGCAATATGTGCTGCCTACTGGAAGCATGAAGCTGGAAAATAATCCTTTAAATCACCTGATGTCTTTAAGTAGAGGGGTAGGGTAGTATAGTGGACTAGTAATCCAGAAGCCTGGACTAATAATTTCAGAGAATGAGAATTCGAATCCCACCAGGGCAATTTGAGAATTTGCATTCGGTTTAGAAAATCTGAAAATAAAAAACTGGTACCGTTAAAAGTAGGGATGAAGCTGTCGGATTTTCAAAAAAAAAAACACATTCACTAATGTCATTCAGGGAAGGAAACAGCCATCCTTACTTGGTCTGGTCTATATGTGATTCCGGTCCCAAAATAACGATGCTGATTCTTAACCACTCTCTGATGTGCAAGCCACACAGTTGTATCAAACCACTGCACCACAGCAATTCAAGAAGGCGGCCCGCTGCTACCTTCACAGGGTAACTGGGGATGGGCAATAAATGCCAGCCTTGCCAGTGATGCCCGTATTCCAATAATTTTTTTTTTAAACTTTCCAGCAATCGTCACTGAATAAAGGAAGAACTTTATGTATTGCCTTTCAGGGACTTATATCATCCCAAAGGGCTTCATCGACAAAGAAGTAGTCAAGAGTGGTATTATTGGCTGATTTCCCCCACCCTTCTCCTCTATTTATAGTCCCTATAATTGCCTTGGCTAGGATCAGCTAACTCCGCATGGAATTGAACTTGGGACTTTCCTGGCATGCATGAGTCAGTGCAATGCCATGCAGTACGTGCACACAAAAACACTGCGAGAGCTGAAATCGGGAAAGTTTAGCACCTGCATTTCTTGGATACACTTGAATTTATGCAACTGCTTCAAAGATGTTTTTGTTGGCAGTGGTCTGGGAGTGGCCTCTGCAAATTATTGTTCATGAATTAAATGATAGTGTTACCTATGTGCTGATTAACCTGTTACCACAAACACCTGTGAATGAGTTTTATGTTACGCATTTGTGTGAAAGTAAATCCCATCGTTCTACTCCACAAGGTTTGTAGTGTAAACCCTTCATTGTACAGGTAATCCTTTACTGGCACACAAATGCACTGCTTCAGTTGTGGCTTTCAGGCAGGATTAATGCTGCCCTGGTTTACCTTTCTTCCACTTTTGATCTAATCTATGTGTCTTTGTGCAATTTAGCTTGGAATGTTAGTTCTTCAAGAGGCAACCCACCTGCCAAATCAGCCATTTGGAGTCACTTGTACCTAGATGTTCCAATTGGACTTGTGGGGTTCAGGGAGGTTAGGACTGTAGAAAAGACATAAAATAATTGAAAAAACCCAGCAGCTATCTTGTCGGCTTTTCAGAAGCCCTGTCTCGATTTAGTGGTGCTCTTTTGTACTTCTTTTGTTGTCGCCAATCTCCCCGTCTCTTTCTGTGCCATTCCTCTCCTCCCCCCACCTGCAGGGCACAATGGATTTTACATTTGGCATTCTTCTGCATCTTTGATCTTTGGAGGAAGAGCTAAAACAGACTGGCCTGGCAGCATTGCACTGCATCCAGCGGCCAGTGCTTCCTACATCAGAATGTACAGGCAAAGGCACATCTGCCTCCTGTTGTCTCCGGGCCAGCGCGATGGAGGTTACACTTTACACAGGAAGCCATCCATGAGTTGGGCCACATGCCTGATAACTCCGCCACAGCCAAAGAATTGCCAACAACAAATTCCCTGAACTTTTATGCTGAGAGGGTCGCTGCAGGCTGCCAATAAAGACATCACTAATATTAGCCAGTCGGCTGTGACAGATTTATCAAGCAAGGTGCACAGGCATTGTTTGCTAGAGCAAGAAACTTTAAAAATTATTATTTGTATATGGGATGTTGGCATCGCTGGCAAGACTGGCATTTACTGCCCATCCCTAATTGTCCTTGAAATGGTGGTGGTGAGTCGCCTTCTTGAAACACTGTAGTCCTTGTGGTGAAGGTACTCCCACAGTGCTGACTTTTTCGTAGCGGTTTGGTACAAGTGAGTGGCTCACTAGGCTAGTTACTGTGGGTCTGGAGTCACACATATAGGCCGGATAGCAGGTTTCCTGCCAGTAGATGAACTGGTAATGTGTGGTTTGATTGTTAAACCTTTGCTGATAAACCAATTAGTGCTTAATAGCAATGTGTTGCTATGAATTCTTAATCAAAGAACCCATGAAGCAAATACATTACACTGCTCTAAAGGACATTATTGAACCAGTTGGGTTTTTATGACAATCCAGCAGTTTCATGGTCACCATTACTGATACTAGCTTTTTATTCCAGATTTATTTAATTAACTGAATTTAAATTCCCCAGCTGCTGTGGTGAGATTTGAACTCACGTCCCTGGATTACTAGTCCAGTAACATAACCACTATGCTACTGTATCCTTTGACTTCATCTAATTTCTCATGGACAGTCGGTGAAAATGATCAAAGGTCTATGGAGTCATAGGTTGCAGTCTATGTGCTCCCTTGTTCATTGCAGCCACCAACCGGGGAGGGGAGGGCGGGGTGGAGGGTGGGGAGCGGTAGGGGTGTTGGTGGGGGGCTCCATCCACTACCTTACCTCCTGCACTAGGAACTTCCACAGCTGGCCTCACAGACACTTGCTGCAAGAGAACTAGCTTTGGTATAACAAAAATGATAATGCTTGGCTCTTGAGGCTGCTTCTGACCTTTAAATCCTGCAACAACATACCATTTACTACTTCCCAACTGGTGGGGTCCCAATCTGAGGCGTTTCCAAAGACTGGAGCTTACTCATGGTATTTGAATGAGGTTAACCCCAAAAATTACATTGGGGTCAGCACTCATGATATCGACCAACAACAACTTGTATTTATATAGAGCCTTTAACATTACTGAAAACTCCCAATGCGCTTCACAGGAGTATTATGCGATTAAAACATTTTGACACCAAGCCGCATAAGTAGAAATTAGCGCAGGTTGGTCAAAGAGGTAGGTTTTAAGGAGCGTCATGAAGGAGGAAAGAGAGGTAGAGAGGTGAAGAGGTTTAAGCAAGGAGTCCCCAGAGCTTGGGGCCTAGGCAACAGAAGACATGACCACCAATGGTTGAGCGATTAAAATCAGGGATGCTCAAGAGGGCAGAATTAGAGGAGCGCAGACATCGCGGGGTGGGGGGGGTGGTGTTGTGGGGCTGGAGGAGATTACAGAGATAGGGAGGGGCGAGGCTATGGAGGGATTTGAAAATAAGGATGAGAATTTTGAAATCAAGTCGTTGCTTAACTTGAAGCCAATGTAAATCGGCGAGCACAGAGGAAATGGGTGAGTGGGACTTGGTGCAAGTTAGGACACGGGCAGCCGAGTTTTGGATCACCTCTAGTTTATGGAGGGTAGAATGTTGGAGGCCAGCCAGGAGTGCATTGGAATAGTCAAGTCTAGAGGTAACAAAGGCATGGATGAGGGCTTCAGCAGCAGATGAGCTGAGGCAAAGAAAAGACAGATTTGCATTTATATAGCGCCTTTCACGACCACCGGACATCTCAAAGCGCTTTACAGCCAATGAAGTACTTTTTGGAGTGTAGACACTGTTGTAATGTGGGAAACGCGGCAGCCAGTTTGCGGACAAGTAAGCTCCCACAAACAGCAATGTGACAATGACCAGATGATCTGTTTTTTTGTTATGTTGATTGAGGGATAAATATTAGCCAGAACACCGGGGATAACTCCCCTGCTCTTGTTCAAAATAGTGTCATGGGATCTTTCACGTCACTTGATAGAGCAGACGGAGACGGGCGATGTTACGGAAGTGGAAATAGGCGATCACGGATATGTGATCGAAAGCTCATTTCAGTGTCAAATATGACACCAAGGTTGCGAACAGTCTGGTTCAGCCTCAGACAGAAGTCTGGGGAGAGGGATGGAGTCAGTGGCTATTTTGTGGCGGGGACTGAAAACAAAGGCTTCGGTCTTCCCAATATTCGATTGGAGAAGATTTTTGGGCAAGCACCATGTACACTCTGCTGGTCTTCCAGTCGGGATCGGGCCCAATTGCTAATTGGGTATGAATTCTGGGCTAAGCAAGGACATCATTTCGTGAGGTATCAGAATGTCAGGAAACCAATGAACTACACAGTGAAATCTCATCGACTTGTTGCTAATCTTGCTGCAGATTCTCAGGTATGTTTATAGAGCCATGAATTAGGACATGTTCCAGATTGTAATTTCTGCTGCAGTGGTGAGATTTACTCTGGAACGAGTGCAGAGTTCAAACTTCTGTTCTATTTATATAGGCTTCTTAGCCGAATCAGCTGTCTGAGCTTCTCTTCGGGAAGATAATTCAACTTCAAAGCAATTATAATTTAACAACTACTAAAACAACTGGTTGCATTTATATAGCGTCTTTAAAGCAGTAAAACCGTCTCCCGCTGCTTAAAGTAGATTCTTCACCTAAATTGTTCTGATCAGCTCTGACAGCCCCTGCAGGTGGTTTCATAAGATCAGGTCCAAAGAATAATTGGAAACGGCCTGCTAAAAAGGCAAGAGGTCACTCTGAAGGTGCCCCTCTGCCAAAGGAACAGCAGTTTTATCAGATCAAAAATACAAACAAGATGAATGACAGAACCAGTGTGCTGTGGAGTAGCAAGTCAAGGAAAAGATGATACAAATGCTCCGTCAATACAGATGATGCCTGTTGCATTAACAGAGTAGAAGGGGAATGGGAAAAAAAAAATGTTAAACTAAAAATTAGAAAAATTTAATTATCATCTCCAGTGCACACAATATATAAATTACCTGATGAAACATCAGCTTACGTCATAAGAACATAAGGAATAGGAGCAGGAGTAGGCCATACGGCCCCTCGAGCCTGCTCCGCCATTCAATAGATCATGCCTGATGTTCAACCTCATTTTCCTGCCCTAACCCCATATTCCTTGAATCCCTGGGTGTCCAAAAATTCATCGATCTCAGCCTTGAATATAAATGACTGAGCATCCACAACCCCCTGGGGTACAGAATTCCAAAGAGTCATAACCCTCTGAGGGAAGATATTTTCCTTCATCTCGGTCTTCAATGGCTGACCCTTTATCCTGAGACTATTTCCCCTCATTCTAGACTCTCCAGCCAGCATCCACCTTGTCAAGTCCTCTAAGAATTTTATAGAATCTCAATGAAATCACCTCTCATTGTTCTGACCTCCAGAGAATCTAGGCCTATTCTACTAAGTTTCCCATTATGGGTCAACCCTCTCATCAACAAAATGTAGGGAAGTGAAATCCCATCTGTTTTTACATAATTTTTGGAAAGACTACAGAGAGAAAACAAACATCGCCTTGCTCAGGGACATAAGTTGCTTTCATAATTATCTATCCACCTGACTGATGGAAAAATTGAAATTTCAATAACTGAAGCTACATGAATTAAATAGTTTCATTAAAAACTTCAGTACAGAATGAGGCTCTTTGGTACTGTGGTATGCTCCCATCAAAGCTATCTACTGTAATCAAGTGACGTCATCAAGGTCCAGATCAGTGATTGGAGCGTGGGCAGCTACAGCAGGAGCGGCGAGGTCAGGGCGATGGAGCAGCGAGAGAATGTAGAGGGATGTGATCGGGATCCGGAAGAGGCGTGAGTTCGGGGCCAGAAGAGGCGAGAGCCCAGAGGCAGCACGGGCCAGCCCACACTGCGATACGTGTGCGCACTAGGCCTGTGCAGCAGAGCTGTTCTCCAGTCGTCTTGGGTAATCCTTGCCACTGGACCAAGACCTAGCTCTGTCAAGCCCATATGGTGGCTGGGTCTGAAATGCATTCTGTGGAATGTGACTCAGCAAGATTGAGCAACATAGATTATAATAATGTTAGATTGATATCCTGGAGTCCCGCTCGATTACCATTAGGGATTGGTGGAAATTTGATCTCCTTGCCAGTTTTCCCTGTGGCTATTCACAACCATATTTGGATTATGGAGAATCGGTGATTATAAACTGTCTGTTGGAAGAGGTGGGCTAATAAACCTATGCCTTTAGGATGGAGCGGGTGGTTAAATGAACAATGTCCATGCTGATAAGTAGAATACTTTCTGGTTTGTATTTAGCCATTAATTTCTCTCAGATCAGGTATATAATGACCACATGCGGAGTATTGACTCGCCCTCAGAGGAGCACTCCTTGTGCAACATTGTGAACCTTTTTATTCACAAGACAGCCATTCTTAAAGATTTTCCGTGAGATTGCCAATTTGGGCTGAATTGAAGGTAATTTTGTGTTGTGAGACTGTACTCACCAGAAACGGGGTTGACTCATAGAAACATAGAAAATAGTGCAGGAGTAGGCCATTCGGCCCTTCGAGCCTGCACCACCATTCAATAAGATCATGGCTGATCATTCACCTCAGTACCCCTTTCTTGCTTTCTCTCCATACCCCTTGATCTCTTTAGCTGTAAGGGCCATATCTAACTCCCTCTTGAATATATCCAACGAACTGGCCTCAACAACTCTCTGCGGTAGAGAATTCCACAGGTTAACAACTCTCTGAGTGAAGAAGTTTCTCCTCATCTCAGTCCTAAATGGCCTACCCCTTATCCTCGGACTGTGTCCCCTGGTTCTGGACTTCCCCAACATCGGGAACATTCTTTCTGCATCCAACCTGTCCAGTCCCGTCAGAATTTTATATGTTTCTATGAGATCCCCTCTCATTCTTCTAACCTCCAGTGAATACAGGCCCAGTCGATCCAGTCTCTCCTCATATGTCAGTCCTGCCATCTCAAGAATCAGTCTGGTGAACCTTCGCTGCACTCCCTCAATAGCAAGAACGTCCTTCCTCAGATTAGGAGACCAAAACTGAACACAATATTCCAGGTGAGGCCTCACCAAGGCCCTGTGCAACTGTAGTAAGACCTCCCTGCTCCAATACTCAAATCCCCTAGCTATGAAGGCCAACATGCCATTTGCCTTCTTCACTGCCTGTTGTACCTGCATGCCAACTTTCAATGACTGATGTACCATGACACCCAGGTCTTGTTGCACCTCCCCTTTTCCTAATCTGCCGCCATTCAGATAATAATCTGCCTTCGTGTTTTTGCCACCTCACATTTATCTACATTATACTGCATCTACCATGCATTTGCTCACTCACCTAACCTGTCCAAGTCACCCTGCAGCCTGTTAGCGTCCTCCTCACAGCTCACACTGCCACCCAGTTTAGTGTCATCTGCAAACTTGGAGATATTACACTCAATTCCTTCATCTAAATCATTAATGTATATTGTAAATAGCTGGGGTCCCAGCACTAAACCCTGCGGCACTCCATTAGTCACTGCCTGGTTTCTCATAAGTCTTTCCCAGCCAACACAGAGAGAAAAAAAGAAAGATTTTCATCCCAGTAGTTTGGGCTAGATTTGAATCCAGTTTCAGAAATGAAAGAATAGTCATTTGGATCAGATGACAATTGCTGGGCAGGCCACATAGTCCGCATGCCAGACACGAGATTCGCAAAGCAAGTGCTCTACTCGGAGCTCCGTCGCGGCAAATGAGCCAAACATGGGCAGCGGAAATGTTACAAGGACACCCTCAAAGCCTCCTTGATAAAGTGCGACATCCCCACTGATACCTGGGAGTCCCTGGCCAAAGACTGCCCTAAGTGGAGGAAGTGCATCCGAGAGGGCGCTGAGCACCTCGAGTCTCAACGCTGAGAGCATGCAGAAACCAAGCGCAGGCAGCAGAAAGAGCGTGCGGCAAACCAGTCCCACCCACCCTTTCCCTCAATGACTATCTGTCCCACCTGTGACAGAGCCTGTGGCTCTCGTATTGGACTGTTCAGCCACCAAAGAACTCACTTCAGGGGTGGAAGCAAGTCTTCCTCGATTCCAAGGGACATCCTATGATGATCAAGCAATTTGTGGCACGTAGTTCCTGTCTTGCTGGGTCTGGAATGCATTCTGTGGAATGTGACTCAGCAAGGTTGAGCAACATAGATTATAATAATGTTAGATTGATATCCTGGAGTCCCGCTCGATTACCATTATGGATTGGGTGGAAATTTGATCTCCTTGCCAGTTTTCTCTGTGACTATTCACAACCATATTTGGATTATGGAGAGTCAGTGTTGGTGCAGATTATAAACTGTCTGTTGGAAGGGGTTGGCTAATAAACCAAACAATCTTCTGTCAATTCACATTTTCTTAATATTCTTACACTATGCCTACTCTGAGTAGAGGGAACACACAGATGCTAAAGGGCAATTTCGTAGAATTCCCACTGCCACCTCACTTCCCCACCCTAATACTCCGAAATAGAGCACACCTACGCCACTCATTATATGTAAATTAAAATTATGGTGCCTTTTAAGTATGTAGTAACTGGGTGGTGGTAATTCCATAGTTGTGGTGTTCTGGAGGGGCATTGCAATAGTCCTCTTTGTCCACCTTCTGCTTTTAGTATGGGTCTTGAAGAGGAGAATCGCAAGGTCTTAGTCAAAGCCAACAGAGACCATTGAGGAATAAATGGTCTGCATCTTGTACAGGTTCAACCACATCAGCCATATTTTGGTTGAAATTGTATGCTGCCAGTTTTTTTTTAACATCATAAGCCCTTTTCATTATGTTTAGGTGGTAAATTAAGGGGTCGGCCCCAGGATAAGGGCTCGGCCATTTAGGACTGAGATGAGGAGAAACTTCTTCACTCAGAGGGTGGTGAATCTTTGGAATTCTCGACCCCAGAGGGCTGTGGATGCTCAGTCATTGAGTATATTCAAGACAGAGATCGATAGATTTTAGGATATTAAGGGAATCTAGGGATATGGGAATAGGGCAGGAACGTGGAGTTGAGGTAGAAGATCAGCCTTGATCTGATTGAATGGCGGAGCAGGCTCAAGGGGCCGAATGGCCTACTACTGTTCCTAATTATTATGTTCTTACTGTTTGAAGCCTACTTGGTAAAATAAATAGGGTCAAAGGTGATATAAGGAAATCGTGATCAGTTCGTGTAAATAACCTGAGACATTGGTTATGTACTAAAGCAAAATTTGGGCCAGGCTCTCACAAACTGAAGATGATTTGGCAGGCCTGATCCTGAGATCTGATTCATTTTCTCCAATATGCAAAAAACAAGTGCCCAAAGCTATTAGTGCAAGGCTTTCAATTCAGTAGTAAGTTCCATGAGACAATGTATTCCTTCCCACCTTGTATTGCTGCCAACCTTATTTGACAGTTTTATTTGAAAGGAAGCATCAATGCTAAGCCTCACCTGGAGTACTGCGTACACTTCTGGTCACCCTATAGTTGCAAGATATTCTGGCATTGAAGAGAATGCAGTAAACGGCAACTAAACTGACAGCTGGCGTTAGAAGAGGCACAAAAAATCTGCAAAGGGATATATACAAGCTAAGTGAATGGGCAAAAATTTGGCATTTGGAGTACATTGTGGGAAAATGTGAGGTTATCCACTTTGGCAGAAAAAATAGAAAAGCAAATTATAATTTAAATGGAGAAAAATTGCAAAGTTCTGCAGTACAGAGAGGCCTGGGGGTCCTTGTACATGAAACACAAAAAATTAGTATGCAGGTACAGCAAGTAATCAAGAAGGCAAATGGAATGTTGGCCTTTGTTGCAAGGGGGATAGAGTATAAAAGCAGAGAAGTCCTGCTGCAACTGTACCAGGTATTGGTGAGGCCACATCTAGAGTACTCCGTGCAGTTTTGGTCTCCGTATTTAAGGAAGGATATACTTGCATTGGAGACTAGTCAGAGAAGGTTCACTAGGTTGATTCTGGAGATGAGGGGGTTGACTTATGAAGATAGGTTGAGTAGGTTGGGCCTATACTCATTGGAGTTCAGAAGAATGAGAGGTGATCTTATCGAAACATATAAGATAATGAGAGGGCTAGACAAGGTGGATGCAGAGAGGATATTTCCACTCGCAGGGGAAACTAAAACTAGGGGGCATAGTCTCAGAATAAGGGACCGCCCACTTAAAAGTGAAATGAGGAGGAATTTCTTCTCTCAAAGGGTTGTAAATCTATGGAATTCTCTGCCCCAGAGAGCTGCAGAGGCTGGGTCATTGAATATATTTAAGGTGGAGATAGACAGATTTCTGAGCGATTAAGGGAATAAAGGGTTAATGGGGAGCGGGCAGGGAAGTTGAACTGAGTCCATGATCAGATCAGCCAAGATCTTATTAAATGGCAGAACAGGCTCGAGGGGTCAAATGGCCTACTCCTGCTCCTATTTCTTATGTTCTTATGTAGACCTGAGTTACGGGGCGAGGCGTTGAGTTATTCGATTGAGCTCGGTTGTGATGCCTGTTATGTTGATTGCCAGTGCTCATTGTCTGGGCTCATACGTGAAGAAAGGTCACTTGGGCATGGTTGCGAAGGAGTCCTGTGCTCATGCAACCAAAGCTGCCAAACATGAGAAGTAATTATCGGAAGTGCAGGGGAAAAAAGGGAAAAGATTTTTTCCCCCCTGAAAATTTTGATAATTCAAAGCTCATTATTAATTGGTCAAGGAGAAGTGGAAAATGGTTGGAAGTTTGGAGCAATGCTTTTCTGATACAACATCACCTTAGGACTAAACCGCTTCCTTTCTGATGAAGGTATTGCATGTGCTGAACTTGCACATGCATTGCACAGGCTGGAGGCCACAGTTCTGTCTCCTGGGTGATTGGGCACTGAGCCCACAAACATAAGGCTTTTAAAATCTGATTGGAGATTTCAGCAAGACAAAGTAAATCAGTGTTTTTGTTTTACAGCCAGAACTGTATTGCAACATGATCTGCACCATTAAATCAAAGGTGTGTCCTGGATCATGTACCTGCTGCCTGGCGCAGTGACGATCTGGTTACTCAATACTATAGTGTTTGCTGGTTGAGCTGATGGAATTGCTGACCGCATCCAAATGTACTGAACTGCCTTCCAATGTATTGTGCAAATTTTTATATGAATAAAGTATATTTTGAAATTTTAAAAAAGTATTGAAAAGTTTGGTGACACAATGCAGTGATGCTTATTTAGAACCCTTGTACTTTGTGTATATAGTTTTGCAAGCTTTCCCTACTCCATGCAATCCCAGCGTTTCCAAATATTGATAAAAATAAATATTAAATATATAAAACTATAATGTGAAAGATGTGTTTTCAGCTCTAAAAGTGAATGAATTGCTCTTTGTATACATTCACTTTTCTAAATTTTTCTCTGAACTTTTAATATACTTTTATTTCTTTTTTGAAGGACTTGTTTTCCATGTAAAATGACTGATAAATGATTTTACTTGCTATTTATAAACAGATATTAAACATTAGTATGATGTGTGATATAATGCGTCAGCTGTGGCTCAGTGGGTAGCACACTCGCCTCTGGGTTAGAAGGTTGTGAGTTCAAGTCCCACTCCAGAGACTTGAGCACATAAATCTATCTTGACACTCCAGTGCAGTGCTGAGGGAGTGCTGCACTGTCGGAGGTGCTATCTTTGAAATGAGATGTAAAACCCAGCCTTGTCTGCCCTCTCAAGTGGATGTAAAAAAATCCTACAGCAGTATTTTGAAGAAGAGCAGGGGAGTTATTCCTGGCCAATATTTATACCTCAATCAACATCACTAAAAAAAAAGTCATTATTGCATTGCTGTTTGCCGGTGCTTCTTGTGTGCAAATTGGCTGCTGCATTTCTTACAACAGTGACTACACTCCAAAAAGTACTTCATTGCCTGTCTAGTGATCATGAAAGGTGCTATGTAACTTTATCTTTCTTAAAAATACATTTTTATTCCAGGAAAATTGGCTGTCTAAAAGGGGCCAACTCTTAATGATGCTGAAGCTATAGCTGAGCTCACCAGGTTCTCCAGCAAACGGCCAGAGACTTGAGCGCATAAATCTCAAAGATATTCTCCATATCTTTGGGACCTCCGGTGGTTGTGAAAGGCGTTATATAAAAGTCTTTCTTTCTTTATTTCTTATCATTGGAACAATCTTAACTCTCCAAAATGGGTAGGTTGATGTTGGGACAGAGATTAAAAGTCAAAAAATCGGGAACAGGAACCCAACCCACCTCCGATTTTAACGGAGGCGGCACGAGGGGCGGGCGACCAATCCGCTCGGGGGAAGAGTGTGTTGGTCATTTAAATATTATAATGAGGCTGCCTGTCTTAATTTTGACAGTCATTCTATTTCTAAATCATGTCGGCTGGGTTTCCCAGGCCTCGGGAAACCCGGGAGCTGAACAGAAAAAAAATTAAAGAAGCTTTGCAGTTAAAAACTGTATGGCATTCAGGGAACTCCTTTTTCTGGGTTTCACGACCTCAGAACAGCTCCACCACCCCCGGCACAGAACTCGCCTCCGGGCTAAAATCCAGGCCATTGTGTCTGTTTTATAAGCTCCCTTGCTGTCTGTCTCATGCTCTCTTTCTCACTCTCTCTGACTTTGTGCATATCTCAACCTCCTGTGGTGTTTCATAGGGGATTTTGCAAGCGGGAGTGCTGGGCTGTGGAAATGAGGAGGGTCCATATATCCATGAAATAGACTAAGAGAAAGCACATGGGATCCTTGGCTTTATTAACAGAAGCATCGAGTACAAAAGCAAGGAAATTGAGCTAAACCTTTATAAAATACTGATTGGGCCTCAGCTGGAGTATTGTGATCAATTCTGGGCACCACACTTTAAGAAGGATGTCAAGTCCTTAGAGAGGGTGCAGAAGAGATTTACTCGAATGGTACCAGGGATGAAGGATTTCAGTTATTTGGAGAGACTAGAGAAGCTAAAAAAAGCACTGGGATTTATTTCTATGGGTATAGAATTCAAAAGTAGTGAAGTTATGTTAAACTTATATTGGACCCTGGTCAGGCTGCACTTAAGAGTACTGTGCACAGTTCTTGTTATGTCTGTAATGTACTTATGAATGACTCTACCAGGTAATGTGTTGTACTCAAACTGTAGTGACCTTGGTCCTTTATTCGTAACTCCAGAGTGAGGCAGCCGCATGGTGGCTACCCTTTTATACAGTGCCTGCCACCAGGGCAGGAAACCCCGCTCTCCACCAGTTGCACCCTCTACTGGTGCCAGAATAGTATATACACAGTGTAAACCTTATTGATAGTATATCAGGTAACAAGTCTCCATCTTATGCAACTATACAGTGACTACACAGAGAGTATATCTATAGTCTGCATATATAACAGTTCTGGTCTCCATATTATAAAATATATAGAAATACTGGATGGTACCAGAACTGAGAGTACAACTTTCGGGAAAGATTGATCAGGTTGTTTTTTCTTCCTTTAGTAAAGAGAAGACATAGCTGATTGAGGTCTTTAACATAATGAATGGGTTGGACAGGGTTCTATTTGTGAGAGAATTCAAAACTAGATCGTTACTGAGAAAGTCAATAGAGAAATAAGGAGAAAATTCTTTACTCAAAGAATATGAAACTTGATACCACGGGAAGTGGTTGAGGCAAATAGCTTTGATGCTTTCAAAAGGAGATGAGACTAGTACATGAGAGAAAAAGGAATAGAAAGATATGCTGAAAGACTGAGATAAGGTAGAGGGAATGAGAGTAGACTTGTGTGGAGTTGTTCTCCTTGGAGCAGAGAAGGTTAAGAGGCGATTTGATAGAGATGTTAAAATCATGAACGGTTTTGATATAGTAAGTAAAAGGAACTATTTCCAGTGGCAGAAAGGTCGGTAACCAGAGGTCACAGATTTAAGGTGATTGGCAAAAGAACCAGAGGCGACATGAGAAAACATTTTTTTATGCAGCGAGTTGCTGTGATCTGGAATGCATTGTCTGAAAGGATAGTGGGAGCAGATTCAACAAAAAGTTTCGAAAGAGAATTGGATAATACTTGAACGGAAAAAATTTACAGGGCTATGGGGAAAGAGCAGGGGAGTGAGATTAATTGGATCGCTCTACCAAAGAGCAGGCACAGGCAAGATGGGCCGAATGGCCTCCTTCTGTGCTGTATTATTCCATGATTTTATGATCGTCCTTAGACTGATTTTGATTTTGTTTTCCTGGAAAATAAATAATAAGCCTCGTTATTACCACTGCGGGCAAATTAATGAATGTATTGCCTCACATAAACACATTACATTCTGCATGTAATATTGTACATCTGTTTAAGATGTTTTTGATTATAGATTTTGAACTTTGGCAGTTTTTTTTCCTGCTTTCTGATTCATATGTTTTCTCCCAGTCCAGTTATTATTTGTTGCTGTGTATGAATGCGAAATTTGAGTCAACCACCTACAAGACATTTGCATATACAAATGTGTCACAGCTCAACTTTGACACAGCAACTGTGCTGTGATCAATCATATTTGAGGCAGAATTTTTATAGTGAAAGCCAAAAAAGAAATTGAACTTTCTTTCTTTGCCAACTATCTCTGCAAAGTTCTTAATGTTACCATTCTAAACTTAAACATTTAAATTCAGGACTTTTATTGAAAACCTCCCTCTAAACAGTCATTCCAGAATTTGCAACTGTTACTGTTTATACTCAGAGATTTCTCTGTAGCTGCTCTTACACAATACAAAACAGAATGACCTGCTCCAAGCCATTTCTAAACTCTATTTTTCTCCGTGGCTTTACCTGAGTTAGGTTCTTACTGTAGTTGAAGGCCATCAGTTCGTATATAGTACACGTGTTTTTGCTTTCAAAGTTACCTCAGAAAATGTTGAAGAGTTCGTGTTCTAACTTGTAATGTCAGCTGTGGCTCAGTGGGTAGTACTCTCACCTGTGGGTCCGAAGGTTGTGGGTTTAAGTCCCACTTCAAGTGTTATATATGTAAACACTACCAATGTGTCAGACTTGCTACCAGGGGGCACACCTGTGGGAGACCCAAGGGTCACTTGCACACCTTGGGCAAGCAGGTATAAAATGCTGCCTCCTCACTCTGAAGTTACAATAAAGAGACCAAGGTCACAACAGTATGACCTTAAGATGTACAGTCTTGTGGAATTATTCTAAACGTAACACCAAGAACTTGTAGCACAAAAAAATCTAAGCCGACACTCCAGAGGTGTTGCCTTTCACATCAGATGTTAAATCCTGGCCCTGTCTACTGCCTCAAGTGGACCTAAAAGATCCCATGGTACTATATCTAAGAAGAGCAGGGGAGTTATCCCTGGTGGCCTGGCCAATATTTCATCATCGTAGGCAGTCGCTCGAATCGAGGATGACTTGCTTCCACATCATAAAGTTCACAGGTGTTTCAATGAAGGACCTAAAATTCCAGGTTCCGAACTAAATCTTGAAGGGTGGAAGATGCCTGTGCGTGGATTTTTTTAACGTGTGATGACCGTTGCACACCAGCCACCACACGGGCTTGACAGAGCTAGGTCTTGGTCCAGTGGCAAGGGTTAACCAAGACAACTAGAGAACAGCTCTGTTGCATGACCTCGTGCGCACACATATAACAATATAGGCTGGCCCGTGCTGCCCCTGGACCCTCGACTCGTCTGGCCCCGAACTCACGCCTCTCCTGGGCCCCGATCACATCCCTCTATGGTCTCTCGCCGCTCCTTCGCCCCGACCTCGCCGCTCCTGCTGTACCTGCCCACGCTCCACTCACCGACCTGGATCTTGGTGACATCCCTCTTCACTGCCGTTGGTCCGGTATGTGCTGCTCCCTGGAGTGGTACGCCGCCACGCTGCCCCTTCCGCTCCCCGGCCTGCTCTGATGGTGCTCGCAGGCCGGAGGCTGTCGCCTTGCTCCTGCCGCTCCCCAGCTTGCTCCGATGGTGCTCACAGGTCTTCAATCCCTCAATCAACACAACAAAAAAAAACAGATTATCTGGTCATTATCACATTGCTGTTTGTGGGAGCTTGCTTGTGCACAAAGTGGCTGCCGTGTTTCCCACATTACAACAGTGACTACACTCCAAATGTACTTAATTGGCTGTAAAGCGCCTTGAGACATCCGATGGTCGTGAAAGGTGCTATACAAATGCAAGTCTTTTCTTTTTTTTCTGATGTTTCTTTTATAAAAATAAACACATTACAGTTGCTCTAAACAGTTATTGCCGGAGGCTTTTGCTCTCTAATTTTCCATCAGCGGGTTTGCAAACAGCAACTCCTGGCAATCATAGAACTTTCTAGTATTTCTAGGTGCATGCTGGACGCTGTAGCCTGTTAGCCTGAGTATCTGCAGCTGGTCTTGACGGATCTGGGAACCTCCAGGAACTCCAGCCCCAGGCTTCTCGCACAGGCACAGGCCTTTAATGGTAAATATTATTATAGAGAAAGCTGTTATATGGATAAGTTGCATTGTTTTTGGAGTCTTAAATGCATTTTTATTGTTACAAATCTTATTCCTAAGAGTAAGTGCTTTAAGTGAAGAAGCAATGATCAATTAAAAGGCTTTTCAAAAATAATTCGAGACTTGATTTTGCCATTTCCTTTTCTGTTGGTTACTGTTGCTGGTTGCCCATTGTTGATTGTAGATTTTGGATTTCATGATTTCTTGCTTTTTGCTTGCTGATTTGTATGTTTTCACCGCTGTCCAGTTATCATTTGTTGCGGTTTATGAATATAAAATTTGAGCTAATCAGCTACAAGAAATTTGCCTATATAAACATGTGACACCTCAGGTTTGACACAACTGTGATGTGATCAGTAATCTTCTTCTTCGGCAGTCCCTCGGAATTGAGGATGACTTGCTTCCACACTAATATGAGTTGTCGGGTGACTGATAAGACCAATGCAGGACCGACATTCTCTGTCGCAGGTGGGGCTGGTGGTGGTTGAAGGGACGGGTGGGTGGGGTGCTTATGTTGTCGTGCGCTCCTTCCGCTGTTTGCGCTTGGCTTCCGCTTGCTCCCGGCGAAGAGACTCAAGGTGTTCGGCGCCTTCCTGGATGCTTTACCCCCACTTTGAGCGGTCTTGGGCCAGGGATTCTCAGGTGTCACTGGGGATGTTGCACTTTTTCAAGGAGACTTTGAGGGTGTCCTTGAAGCATTTCTTCTGCCCACCTGGGCCTTGCATGCCGTGTCGGAGATCCAAGTTGAGCGCTTGTTTTGGGAGTCCCGTATTGGGCATGTGGACGATGTGGCCCGTCCATTGGAGCTGATTGAGCATGAGCAATGCTTTGATGCTGAGAATGTTGGCCTGACCGAGAACACAGACATTGGTGCGCCTATCCTGCCAATGAATTTGCGGGGTCTTGCGGAGGCAATGTTGGTGGTACTTCTCCAGTGCTTTGAGGTGCCTGCAGTACATGGTCCGTGTCTCTGAAGCATATAGAAGGGCGGGTATCACTACTGCTCTGTAGACCATGCGCTTGGTGCCGGGTTTGAGGTCTTGGTCTTCAAACACTCTCTTCCTCAGGCAACCGAAGGCTGCACTGGCACACTGAAGGCGGGGTTGGACTTCGTCATCAACATCTGCCCTTGTTGATAGTAGGCCCCCGAGGTATGGTAAATGGTTCACGTTGTCCAAGGCCTTGTCATGGATTTTGATAATCGGGGGGCAGTACTGTGTGGCGGGGGCAGGTTGGTAGGACCTTTGTCTTACTGATGTTTAGTGTAAGGCCCATGCTCTCGTACGCTTCGGTGAAGGTGTTGACGATAGTTTGGAGTTCAGCCTCCGAGTGTGTGCAGACGAAGGTGTCATCTGCATCCTGTAATTCAATGACAAAGGATGGGATGACCTTGGATCTGGGCTGGAGGCGATGGAGGTTGAACAATTTCCCGTTTGTTCTGTAGATTAGCTCCACTCCAGTGGGGAGCTTACTGAGGGTGAGGCGGAGCATTGCAGCAAGAAGATCGAGAAGAGCATTGGTGCGATGACACAGCCCTGCTGACCCTGCTCCGTACGTGAATTGGGTCTGTGGTGGATCCGTTGGTCAGGATCACGGCTTGCATATTATCGTGAAGCAGGCAAACTTTTGAGGGAAAACCAAATTTGAGGAGGGCACTCCATAATTCCTCACGGTTGACAGTGTCGAAGACCTTTGTGAGATCAAAGTAGGCCATGTACAGAGGTTGGTGCTGTTTTCTCTTAAATTTGATGTGCGGTAAAGATCATGACCATTGTGCCCCTTAGTGGATGGAATCCGCATTGCGACTCTGGGAGGAGCTCTTCAGCCACTGGGAGAAGGCGATTGAGGAGGATTCTTGCGATGACTTTCCCTGTGGCAGACAGCAGGGAAACTCCTCTTTAATTACCGCATTTGGAATTACCACCTTTCTTGAAGATGGTCACAATTACAGCTTCTCTGAGATCCCCTGTCATGCTCTTCTTCCAAATAAAAGAAATGAGTTCAGGTATTTGAGCCAGTAGCTTTAGTGCTTCACTGGGAATTCCATCTGCTCCTGAGGCCTTGTTGTTCTCCAGTTGTCGGATGGCCTCTTCATGCCGGGCTGGGGTTGTGCTGAGGAGCATGCTGTGGGATGAAGTCAAGGACACTCACGTCGAAGACAGAGTCTCGGTTAAGGAGATCTTCGAAGTACACGCACATCTTGGTTGTCGGCTAGTTGATGGATCTCCTGCTCTTTCTCCACCCACTATCTGTTCTTTAGGTCGCAAGTTTTATGTTGGACCTTGGCCTTCAGAAGTCTATAGAGTTGCTTTCTTGCTCTTGAGTCGTGTTGCTGTTTCCAGTTCAAGAATGCCTTGCGCTTGCAGATTATTACCGTAGCTCCTGGATCTCCTGGTCGTTCTCGTCGAACCAGTCTTGATGTTTCCTGGTGGAGTGACGAAGCATCTCTTCACAGGTGCTAATTATGGAGGCCTTGAAGGCAGACCAGGCACTGTGGATACTCTGCATCTCTGGATCACTGGGAGTCATCAGGTTAGTTGTGAGGTACTGGCTAAATAGGGCTTTCTTCGTAGGGTCTTTGAGTACTCCAACGTTGATTTTCCTGCGGCATTGTTTCTGTTGCCGCCATTGTTTTGAGGCTACATTGATGGAGATGACAGAACGGATTAGGTAGTGGTCCGTCCAGCAGTTGTCAGCTCCTGTCATGGCGCGGTTGATGCGGACGTCCATGCGGTCCCTCACTTGGACGATGACGTAGTCGAGCACTTGGAGTGAGGGTGTTGCCATGAAGCCTTGTACTCTGACAGAACAAGGTGTTGGTAATGATGAGGCCATGTTCTAAGCAATTAGTCAGGAGGAGGGTACCATTAGAGTTGGTTTTCCCTACCCCCTCTCTGCCGATCACACCTCCCCAGAGGTCTGTGTTCTTTCCAACTCTGGCGTTAAAGTCATCAAGGAGGATCAGCTTGTTGCCCGTTGGGACTCGGGACAGAGATTGTTCAAGGCTGGAGTAGAATTCCTCTTTGGTCTTGTCTATAGCTTCCAGTGTTGGGGTGTATGCGCTGATGACCGTAGCGCACTGGTTCTGGGCTAGGGTGAGCCGAAGGGTCATGAAGAGTTTGTTTATTCCGCAAGGGGAGTCTCTGAGGCACCCAACTAGCTCATTTTTTAATGGCGAAGCCTACCCCATGGTGGCGCCATTCTTCTGGTTTACCTTTCCAGAAGAAGGTGTAACCACCGCCTTGCTCCTTGAGCTGGCCTTACCCTGCCCACTGGGTCTTAGGGCGTCGATGTCTATGTCGAAACGTCTGAGTTCCCGGGCAACGATAGCAGTACGGCGTTCCGGTCTGTCGCTGTTGGGGTTGTCCATGAGGGTCCTGACATTCCAGGTCCCGAACTTCATCTTAAAGGGTGATGATGTGATCAGTAATACTTGAGGTAGACTCAACTTATTTAATAAATATAGAGCAGATCTCTTTTAGTGTTGGTAAGTGAGGAGATTTGCTGTTTTATGATGACCAGAGTGTTTTATCACGTGATGCTTATTGTACTGCTAAATGGGAACCTGTGTTCAGGGTGGGCTGTCCCCTTAAGGATACAGAGCCTGGGAATTTCATCGGAGTTGCTCCCGCTATGCCGCTGTAACTTTGCCGGTGATGTGTAAACCGGCATTCCACCGCGCATCCAGCAAAGTTGCGGGCGTAGAGCAGGATCAACTCTGAGGAAATTCCTACCCAAATTCTAGATGATATAAATTCTGAGATCAGTTTAGGGGTTTTATTATTGAAAGAAGTATTTAATTCGGGAGGCACTTGTAAACTTTCAGTTCAGAAGAAACCAAAGCAGAATGCCTGCATTTCTTTTTAAAATACTTTCAACTCTTTAAGGTTTATTAAACTGTCAATATGACCCGAGGTAAAAATGAAGCACTTTTTGTCTCTGATTGGATTTTGTATTTTGCTGGTCACAGTGCACATAGGGTTATAATTAGGTACAGTTAACTGACCCCCAAAGTGGAGGAAAGTACACATGATGGTCATTTCATAGGCTTGCATATTCCAACAGCTGTTGCAGAGCCTTGGTATTATTCTGTCCTGCAGTGTTACTGATGCTTATCTGGATAAGTGCTAATTTCCTGCAATAACAGGTTGTTCAAAGTGGTTTAAAAAAGGTGTTCCAGAAAGGCGTCAAACCATTCCATTCTACTACATCCTGTGGGAGGTTGACCATTTAATGTAGTTAAGAGAAATACAGATTTACAACTTTTTTTTCTGGGATATCCTCAAAGAAATCTGGTACTCTATCTTGGGCAGAATTGCATGAAGACTCATCATCGTAGGCAATCCCTCGAAATGAGGATGACTTGCTTCCACGCCAAAAAATGATGAATTCACAAGTGTTTCAATGAAGGACCTAATATTCCAGGTCCCAAGCTACATCCTGAGGGGTGGAAGATGCCTGTGCGTGGAATTTTTTTAATGTGGGGTGGCCGTTGCACACCAGCCACCACACGGGCTTGACAGAGCAAGGTCTTGGTCCAGTGACAAGGATTAACCAAGACGACTGGAGACTTGTTCTGCTACACGGACCTAGTACGCACACATATCGCAGTGTGGGCTGGCCCGTGCCGCACCTGGGCCCCTGGCCCCTGGGCCCTTGCCTCTCCTGGGCCCCATCACATCCCTCCACAGTCTCTGACCACTCCTTCACCCCAATTTCGCCACTCCTGCTGTATCTGTCCACACTCCAATCACTGACCTGGATCTTGATGACCTCATTCTTCGCTGCCATCGCCCTCCTGCACCAGCTCGCGCTGCTCCCTGAAGTGGTATGCCTCCACGCTGCTCCCGAGGCTGCTCACTGCTCCTTTTATGGCCCCGACCTCCCACTGGTGTTCTCACGCAGATCGGGGCCTCCCATGAAGACTACAGTTAGTATGAAACCAACAGAGGTAAGCGGTGGTCAGTGACTCCTTAGTGATGTAAGACGTATAAGAACCATGGGAGTCATTTTCACCTTCACTGCACGGGCGGTAAACTGGTGAGGAAATTGTTAGTCTGTTATAGAAGCCGCCTTAGTTTCATCCCACTGAATCGGATGTTGTATCTGCTGCGGTGCAAACAGTTGCAGAGCCAATATTTAGATGTAAAGCGGTGTTTTCGGAGCAGGATGTTCCAGGAATTGAGCCAGCTGGGAATTATCACAACATGCCTTTAACATCCCTGTGCTAGAAAAGGTATTTCTGATTACAGCAAATGATGTATTGTGTTATTCAGTTTACGAGCAATGTAACAGGATGAAACCTCTATGGACAGATATGCCATATCTCGCTTGTAGTTTAGCATTTCCAAACTGTCACTGGTATTAATCCTGCCCCAAAGTGGAATTTGTGCATGCCTGGATATGCTTGGAATATGGAATTATTGATCAGGTACATGTTGGCCTCGAGGTCTGACCCTTTTTACCAGGCAAGCAGTATCACCAAGGTAAATGAAGCACCATGAAGGCCAGGATTTAGATCGCAAAACCTTAGACCACTAGGAATTATTTTTAAAGGTAACTTTGTTGGGTCTCCAGCTATGTTTCACAGTGGGGCAAGATGACAATGGTGGATAATTCTAGTGCACATGTGCAGAGGGTGTTTTTGTAATTTGCTGTGTAATTTGTTGTCCATTCAAAGTGAAACAAACCCCACATTATAACAACTGGCCCAGCTTAGCATCTTTTCATATAGATCCGAACTAGCTTGGGAAGGATTGTCAGATGCAGGACAACATATGGAGCTTGTCTTTACTGTCTCCAGATTAAAGAAATTGGGTGTAAATAATATTGATGGGTCGATTAGAAATCATAAAGGAAATATGTGTGTAGAGGCGGAAGACATGGGTAGGATTCTTAATGAATACTTAGCATCCGTTTTCACAAAAGACTGGTGATGCAGACTTTGCAATGAGGGAGGAGAAGTGTGAAATATTAGACAAGATAAATATAATGAGAGAGGAAGTATTAAGGGGCTTAGCAGCTTTGAAATGGATAAATCCTCAGGCCCAGATGAAATGTATCCCAGACTGTTAAGAGAAGCAAAAGAGGAAATGACCATCATTTTCCAATCCTCTCTGGCTACAGGTGTGGTGCCAGAGAATTGAAGGACTGCTAATGTTGTACCTTCGTTTAAAAGGGGAGAAAGGGATAGGCTGAGTAATTACAGGCCAACCTCTGTCGTCGAGCTACAGTACGTGGACGACGCCTGCATCTGCGCACATACAGAAGCTGAACTCCAGGACATAGTCGACGTATTTACTGAGGCGTACGAAAGCATGGGCCTTACGCTAAACATCAGTCAGACAAAGATCTTCCACCAGCCTGTCCTCGCCGCACGCCCCATAGTCATCAAGATCCACGGCGCGGCCCTGGACAACGTGGACCATTTCCCATACCTCGGGAGCCTCTTATCAACAAGAGCAGACATTGATGACGAAATTCAACACCGACTCCAGTGCGCCAGTGCAGCCATCGGTCGCCTGAGGAAAAGAGGGAAAGACAAAATGTTATTTAATTTGATTCAAACTTTGCAATGAGAGAAATCTGGTACAGTGAATTATTTTTCTTCTTGAGATTGGATTTGAAACCATCCCTGGTTGGGTAGAAGATTTTCTGTCCCTAAAGAACCTAGACGGTGAACTTGTTGAGGCCTCAACCTTCGTCCCGTTGGTATTCTCACCCCACAGCACATAAGAATACAATGAAATTGTCACACGTGTTTAGAGGGTACTGTTCTAAGGTACGTTGCTGTGATTGAAGATGCAAAGTGGAGCTCTGTTGAACCTGACCCATTCAACACATAACGCCCTCCTGTATGGCTCAGACATGGACCATGTACAGTAGACACCAAGTTGCTGGAGAAATACCACCAACTGTGTCTCCGCAAGATCCTACAAATTCTCTGGGAGGACAGATGCACCAACATTGGCATCCTCGACCAGGCCAACATCCCCAGCAGTGAAGCACTGACCACACTTGATCAGCTCCGCTGGGCAGGCCACATTGTCCACATGCCAGACATGAGACTCCCAAAGCAAGCGCTCTATTCGGAACTCCTTCACGGCAAATGATCCAAAGATAGGCAGAGGAAACGTTACAAGGACATCCTCAAAGCCTCCCTGATAAAGTGCACATTCCCACCGACACTTGGGAGTTCCTGATCAAAGACCGCCCTAAGTGGAGGAAGTGCATCCGGGAGGGCGCTGAGCACTTCGAATCTCATTACCGAGAGCATGTAGAAATCAAGCGCAGGCAGCGGAAAAAGCGTGCGGCAAATCTGTCCCACCCTCCCTTACCTTCAGTAACTATCTGTCCTACCTGTGACAGGGACTGAGGCTCTCGTATTGGACTGTTCTGCCACCTAAGGACTAATTTTAAGAGTGGAAGCAAGTCTTCCTCGATTCCGAAGGACTGCCTATGATGATGATGACGATATGATGATGATGACAAGCCAGTCAGCCTAACTTCAGTGGTGAGAAAATTATTGGAAAAAATCCTGAGGGACAGGATAAATCTTCATTTGGAAAGACATGGACAGTCAGCATGGATTTTTCAAGGGAAGGTCGTGTTTGACTAACTTGTTTGAATTTTTCGAGGAGTTAACCAGGAGGGTCGATGAGGGCAGTGCATATGATGCAGTGTATATGGATTTTAGCAAAGCTTTTGATAAGATCCTACATGGCAGACTGGTCACGAAAGTAATAGTCCATGGGATCCAGGACAAAGTGGCAAGTTGGATCCATAATTGGCTCGGAGGCAGGAAGCAAAGGGTAATGGTTGATGGGTGTTTTTGTGACTGGAAGGCTGTATCCAGTGGGGTTCCGCAGGGCTCAGTGCTGGGTCCCTTGTTTTTTGTGGTATATATATCAATAACTTGGACTTAAATGTTGGGGTTATGATTAAGAAATTTGCAGATGAAACTAAAATAGGCTGTGTGGTTGATAATGAAGAAGAATGTTGCAGTCTGCAGGAAGATATCAATGTACTGGTCAGGTGGGCAGAACAATGGCAAATGGAATTCAATCCGGATAAGTGTGAGGTAATGCATTTGAGGAGGTCCAACAAGGCAAGGGAATACACATTAAATGGTACGACATTGAAAAATGTAGAGGAACAAAGGGACCTTGGATTGCATGTCCACAGATCCCTGAAGATAGCAGGCCAGGTAGATAAGGTGGTTAAGAAGGCATACGGAATACTTGCCTTTATAAGTCGAGGCATGGAATACAAGAGCAAGGATGTTATGCTTGAACTATATAAAACACTGCTTAGGCTGCAGCTGGAGTACTGCGTGCAGTTCTGGTCACCACATTGCAGGAAAGATATGATTGCACCGGAAATAGTGCAGAGGAGACTTACAAGAATCTTGCATGGACTGCAGAATTTTCGGTGTGAGGAAAGATTGGAGATGCTGGGTCTGTTTTCTTTGGAACAGAGGATGCTAAGGGGAGACCTGATTGAGGTGTATAAAATTAGAGGGGCCTGGACAGAGTGGATAGGAAGGACCTGTTTCCCTTGGCAGAGGGGTCAACAACTAGGGGGCATAGATTTAAAGTAATTGGGGGAAGTTTAGAGGAGATATGAGGGGAAATTTCTTCACCCAGAGGGTGATGGGTGTTGGAACTCACTGCCTGAAAGGGTGGTAGAGGCATATTTAAAAGATACTTGGATATGCACTTAAAGTGCCGTAACCTACAGGGCTACGGATCAAGAGCTGGAAAGTGGGATTAGGCTGGATAGCTCTTAGTCAGCCGGCGCGAACACGATGGGCCGGAATGGCCTCCTTCCATGCTGTAAATTTCTATTCTTGATTCTATGAACCGTTTCATTCTTGCACACAATAATGTCCTCTGAACCCTGTGATAAAATGGCAGTTTCGTACTTGGCACCCAATTCCATCTCGATTGTATTTGGATTTGGAAAATAGGCTCCTTCTCTAATACTTGACTTTTCTTTCCATTGCCAGTAGCCCTCAACATGGCCGTCGCTAATACAACAGGAGGAAATTTCAGCACTACGGTGACTACGAAATCTCCCGAAGAAATTCTGTACCAGAGTAAGTATACTTCTTGCAGCTTATGATTTTGTTTCCCTAATGTAAACTGGTTTACATGGAGGTACAGTGCAGACTGTTAACCAGTGAGCTTTCATGTTTAACTTTACAGAATAATTTGTGACTTGCATTGCATGTTAATATAATATAGCTGTAGGGGTGGTTAGGGAGTCCTGCCAGTGTGAAACTGAGCCAAGCAGACAAGATAGTCCCAGGTTCTATTCTATGCTGAGTGATCACATCTCAGCCAACGAGTGCACTGGGGACATAACCAGGTGTAGGTCATTTAACCCTTCTAACCTGTTCTACCATTCAATTAGTTCATGGCTGACCTGTATCTCAACTCCATTTATCCACCTTATTCCATATCCCTTAGTACCTTTGCCCAGCAAAACCTATCAATTTCAGTTTTGAAATTTTAATTGACTTCGCCTCAACAGCTTTTTGGGGGAGAGTGTTCCAGAGTTCCTCTACCCTTTGTGTGAAGAAGCCCTTGTTCTGGACTCCCCTACCAGAGGAAATAGTTTATCAGTTTCTACCCTGCCAAATCCTTTAATCATCATAAGTAGCTTAATTATATCACCCCATAATCTTCTAAACTTAAGGAAATACAAGGCTAATCGATGCATCTGTATCTTCTGGTGAATCTACGCTGCACCCCCTTCAAGGCCAATATATTGTTCCTGAGGTGCGAATAACCTGAACATCCATTGGATAAGGAGAGGAACTGAGTTTTCTACTTATTGCTATTAATGGATTCTTGGTGGAATGTGTGTGTTAATTCAGTCAAATAGTCTGCCATTGTCTAGACTCACCTGTGGAGAATGGTCCACGTAGGTGAGGTATTGGAGGGTGAATGGCAACTATGGAACTATATCCCAGCATGATTTAGCATTTCTACCCCAGTACCTTCAGGAGAGCACAAGAGAAACTTTGGGCCAGCTAGTATAAAAATAATTTTCAAGAGAAACAATAGATGCAGTGGAACCTGTTTAAGTGACAATTTCTTCAACTAACTTCCTTCTTGGCGAATGGGGCCCCTTTTATTACCACCAATTTATTCACCAATACTTGTCACTGAATTCCAAGCTGTTAATCCCAGAAATGAATGAAGTGCAGCTTGATATGCATCTTTTCAGTTGGCTGGGAAAGAACTGCAACAGGACAAGAAGTTCAGAGGCAGAAAGAGACTGAAAAATTGAGGGGATTATATACACTGGTACTCGCCAGCTGCTCCCGAAAGCTAGATGGTACCTCTCCATCATCACAGACTAGTTGAAGAGTGCAATATTCAGATCTTTTCCACCTTGTTTTTCCCTGTTCTTCTCCTGTTTTCCTGAATGTTTCATGCTGAGGTACAGTTCTGCTTTGCCAAGTGACCATTCTTCACGAGTACGGTTAGACACCGGGGGCCGAAATTCAGCCTCCAGAAAAGGCCTCTTCCCGCCGGAAAGCAGCGGCCAAGCAGCGGAGTCCAGTGGCCACCGATTTGCGGTCGAATGACCGTCGCCAGCGAAATTAACCTCGTGGGTTTTTCCGGCAATCCACACTTCCGCCCCGTGGCTGCCTGCCCCTCCTAAGTGCATAATCAAAGCGCACACCGCCGATCTCTCGCACCTCTATCTAAATTCACCTGCAAAAATCTTCCTCGCACCGACAGCTTTTTGTGTTGGTGCACTGTGTTTTCAGTGTGTGTGCGACATGGCTGTGCGGCGCTCATTCAAGGTGTACGCACTGCCGCGGCCGCCATGTTTATTTTTTGTCGGCCGACTGCCAGGTAGGGCCGACAATTAAGGCCCCCGGGTTCAGCCGGGCCGCCAACAGGCAGCCTGGCACCCCCTCTTGGGTGCTAGGCTGCTGCCCCGGCCGAAACCCTCCCTGGTGGCCCAGTGGACCGAAGTTTTAAAATGGCGACGGCTGTCCCCTTTAAGTGAAGGGGAGAGACGTGGTGGCGCACACTCGTTATGACATCATCAGCGCCAGGCTGATTTCTGAGAGCGACGGAGACTCCGTCCCGCCTCCACTTCTGCCCCTCTCGGGCGCTCACCGCCGCACTTCTGCCCCCATTATGACCGGCTTCCGGCCCGCTCCCAAAAAATTGCTAAAGTGCTGAATTTCATGCAGGAGGCCACCTCATCCGCAGCGGCGGAAAAAACCACTTCAACAGCGGTAGGTGCGACCCGATTCAGTCGGACCTGAATTTCTATCCCTGAGTGTTGCAATGATATTCTCCATTCGGGCATCATAATTACACTGCCCTATTTTCATCTGATACCCAATCGCCCAGTTTCTGGCAAGGTTCACCGGATCGAGAATGGGAACTCTGATTCCCTCCCTCCATCACCCTCTCCAGCCCAGGGGTGCTGAAGCCAGTTGTAGTCTCTCTACCACAGCCTCAGTTTAAGGTCAACTAACACAGCACAGACCAAGACTCAGACCTGGCACCTTCATCATCTATATTGCCTAGGATCACATGGTCAGAATGAATTGATATAAACAACCTGCTCACTGATGTTCAGTTTGGGTTCTGCCAGGGCGCCTCAGTTCCAGACCTCATTACAGCCTTGATCCAAACATGGATAAAAGAGCTGAATACCAGAGGTGAGGTGTGAGTGACTGCCCTTGACATCAAGGCAGCATTTGACCGAGTGCGGCATCAAGGAGCCCTAGTAAAATTGAAGTCAATGGGAATTGGGGGAAAGCTCTCCACTGGCTGGAGTAATACCTAGCACAAAGGAAGATGGTTGTGGTTGTTGGAGGCCAATCATCTCAGCCCTAGGACATGCTGCAGGAGTTCCTCAGGGCAGTGCCCTAGGCCCAACCATCTTCAGCTGGTTTATCAATGACCTTCCCTCCATGATGTCAGAAGTGGGGATGTTCGCTGATGATTGCACAGTGTTTAGATAATGAAGTATTTCATGCCTGTATACAGCAAGAACTGAACAACGTTCAGGCTTGGGCTGATAAGTGACAAGTAACATTCGTGCCACACAAGTGCCATCTCCAACAAGAGAGTCTAACCAACTCCCCTTGATATTCAATGGTATTACCATCATCAAATCCTCTATCAGCAATATCCTGGGGGTCACCATTGACTAGAAACTTAACTGGACCAGCCACATAAATACTGTGACAAAAAGAGCAGGTCAGAGCCTGGGTATTCTGTATCGAGTGTCTCACCTCAAGTCAGGAGTGTGATGGAATACTCTCCACTTGCCTGGATGAGTGCAGCTCCAACAACACTTGGGAAGCTTGACACCATCCAGGACAAAGCAGTTTGCTTGATTGACACCCCATCCAACACCTTCAGCATTCACTCCCTCCACCACCGGTGCACCATGGCTGCAGTCAATATTCCCGCTAAGCTGCACAGGCCGCTCACCGGTTTTTCAATGGAAATAACCGTGCATGCACGATCATTTGAATGGGGTGTGCAGTTAAAGGGACTGTGCACCAAAAAATGACAGAGAATATTGGTTGCAGTGTATACCATATACAATCTGGACTACAGCCACTCACCGAGGCTTCCTCGACGGCACCTCCCAAACCTCAAAGGACAAGGGCAGCAGATGCATGGGAACACCACCACCTCCAAATTCCCCTCCAAGTCACATTTATATATCAGATTTATATATCGCCGTTCCTTCATCATTGCTGGGTCAAAATCCTGGAACACCCTATCTAACAGCACTGTGGGAGTACCTTCACCACACGGACTGCAGCGGTTGAAGAATCATAGATTCATAGAATGGTTACAGCACAGAAGGAGGCCATTCGGCCCGTCGAGCCCGTGCCGGCTCTCTGCAAGAGCACTTCAGCTGGTCCTACTCCCCTGCACTTTCCCCATAGCCCTGCAATTTTTTTTCCTTCAGGTACTTATCCAACTCTGTTTTGAAAGCCACGATTGAAGCTGCCTCCATCACCCTTTCAGGCAGTGCATTCCAGATCCTAAACACCCGTTACGTAAAAAAGTTTTTCCTGATGTCGCCTTTGATTCTTCTGCCAATCATCTTAAATCTGTTTCTCTCTATCTACTCTGTCTAGACCCCTCATGATTTTGAACACCTCCATCAAATCTCCTCTCAACCTTCTCTTCTCGAAGGAGAACATCTTTAGCTTCTCCAGTCTATCCACGTAACTGAAGTCCCTCATCCCGGAACCATTCTTGTAAATCTTTTCTGCACTCTCTCATCCTTCCTTAAGTGCGGTGCCCAGAATTGGACACAATACTCCAGTTGAGACCAAACCAGTGTTTTATACAAGGTTCATCATAATTTCCATGCTTTTGTTCTCTACGCCCCTATTTATGAAGCCCAGGATCCTGTATGCTTTTTTAACTGCTTTTTCAAGAAGGTGGCTCACCACCACCTTCTCAAGAGCAGTTAGGGATGGGCAATAAATGCCGGCCTTGTCAGCGATGTCCACATCCTGTGAATGAATTTTTTTTTCATTTGAAGATGAATGGAGCTCTAAAATTCTTTTGGTTTGGAAGTGGGGAACCACGTTGGAGAAGTAGGAGCAAACTTTGAGCAAATCAATGTGATCATGAAGTTGTCAAGCAAGGCTACTGCTGACTCTATTAAATCACACAAAACACCTTGCTGCTTGTAAAGCTTTGCCCAACAAGATCAGATGCCGAACCGAGTCCTTGTCAATTCTTATCTTCAAAACAAGTTTGTTATCTTGTGCCCACATTTCTGGGTGTGGATCTATGGGTCATGTGTCACGGTGTAATAAGTTCTGTGATGTCACATCAACTGGGATCAAGCCAGTTACTGCTTAATTGATATATTAATACAAAAAAAACTGTCATTGTTTCTAATACAGAATGTGCTTAAAGTGACAGAATGTGCAGTGGAAACAAAGGATGTGTGTTGCGGAGCTATGGGATAAGATATCCCAGGAAATATGCCGGCCCTTAAAGAATCTGACCACGAGTTGGATATCATTCCTACTCAACAGCTTCTCATCACATAACCTGGTAGTGCCACAAATAATTAAAATAAGATAGATATAAACATAAAATTGAAAGTAAGAAGTAAATTGAGAACACATGCAAGGAAGATATCAATCATCATCATAGGCAGTCCCTTGGAATCGAGGAAGATTTGCTTCCAATCCTAAAGTGAGTTCTTTGGTGGCCGAACACGAGAGCCACAGACCCTGTCACAGATGGGATAGATATTAGTCGGGGGAAGGGGGGCGGGGTGGCACTGATTTACCAAATGCTCCTTCCGCTGCCTGCGCCTGACCTCTTCACGCTCGCAGCGTTGAGATTCGAAGAGCTCAATGCCTCCCGGATGCATTTTCTCCACCTAGGGCGATCTTTGGCTAGGGTCTCCCAGGTGTCAGTGGTGATGTCCCACTTCACCAGGGAGGCATTAAGGGCGTACTTGTAACGTTTCCACTGTCCACCTTTGGCTCATTTGTCATGAAGCAGCTCTGCATAGAGCAATTGCTTAAGGAGTCTTGTGTCTGGCATGTGGACTAAGAGATCTGCCCAGCGAAGTTGATCGACTGTGGTCAGTGCTTCAATGCTGGGGATGTTAGCCTGGGCGAGGACACTGATGTTGGTGCACCTGTCCTCCCAGGGGATTTGCAGAATCTTGCGGGGACATCGTTGGTGATATATCCAGCGACTTGATGTGTCTTCTGTACATCGTCCATGCCTCCGATCAATAACATTATAGGTACATTACAATAATTTTAGTCATGAGAATTAGCAAAATCATAGAATCATCAAAGTATAGAATCTTACAGCACAGAAGAAGGCTATTTGGTCCATCGTGTCTGTGCCAGCTCTTTGAAAGAGCGATTCAATTAGTCCTACTCCCCTGCTCTCCCAAAAGTCCTGCAAATGTTTTCTTTTCAAGTATATATCTAATTCCCTTTTGGAAGTTATGATTGAATCTGCTTCCACCACCCTTACAGGTAGTGCATTTCAGATCATAACAACTCGCTGCGTAAAAGAACGGCTCCTCCTCTCTCCTCTGGTTCTTTTGCCGATTACCTAAAATCTGCGCCCTCTGGTTACCGACCCACCTGCCAGAGGAATATCAAAATGTATAAAATCTAATTTCCCTCAAAAGGAACATGTCACTCAGTTATTATTTGTGTGGTCTGAAGTTGCCATGTATTTCTAGTTTTCTCACAGCATTTGTCACTATTTCACTATTTCACTTCATCAATCTGGTTCAGTGAAAACAAACAAATAAAAGTTATCTGGATTTTCACTCATCATTTTGAGAACCTTAAAAAACTTACAAATTCCTACTCACTGGCTCATTTTACTGCATAATATATATATATATATATATATTATGATTCAATGCCAACAAGTGAAAGATTCATTGAATCATAATTAATTGGCTGTATTTGTTTTTAATTGGAATGAATAGTAGGTTTGTGAGGAAAATAACTTATTAACAACTCAGTGCAAACAGAGTGAAAGAAATGGATCCCAGCAACACAAGCTTCCACAGCCCCCTCTTCTGGCAAGAGCAGGATGATGTTGTTGGGAATGCAAACTGCACATTAACTGAATTCTTCTTTGTGTTCCAGGTTCTGGCGCCATTGTAGCTGTCATTGTAATTGGAGTAATAATCATATTCACGCTGGTACTGGTCATTGTAAAATACTACAACAGGTAATGAAGAAATGGAGAATTATTGTTTATAAGGGCGATCTAGCCATCCATTCCATCAACTAAATCTCAAAAATGTAAAAATTGTCAGTCACACTAAACTATCACACATGTAAAGTAAAATTCTCACTTAAGTGCCATATGTGCAAAGTGTATATCCCTAGTTCCCCTCATTGACTTAAATAATCGCCATCTGTTAAATTAAGAGAGTGACTATTTGCAACAGTTTTTTGTGTGTCCTTCTGCACATGGGTGCCCTAGACTCTGCCCCCGATTTGCTACACATGCGCACAATGTGTAGCACGTGGATCTCCGCCCCCCCCCCCCCCCGCGCATGTGCGGACTCGAACCCGAAACTGAAAGTGGGGCTTGTATCGAGCCCGGAATTGGGCCGACCACGTTGCTTTGCTAATTTTAGGCTTTTACCTAAAATATCGCTGAGATTATCTACACAAACATTTCCGCGGCCTTCTGTGGAAGAGGAAAAAAAGGAGAGAGAGACTGGGGAGAGCGAGAGGAAGACTGGGGAGAGCGAGAGAAGGGCTGGGAGAGAGAGGGAGAGAGAGGGGACACTGGAGAGGGGATCAGAGGGGAGAGAGAGAGAGATGGAACCCGATTTCTCTGAAAGCTCGGTGCATGTGTGACAAGTGATATCATTGGAGTGGATGAAATCCAGAAATCATGACACTCACTATTCACTTCATACCAATAAACCTGTTAACAATCTGTGTCTCACACACAATGTCCCATCTAGAGTACTGCATACAGTTCTGGTCATCACATTACAGAAAAGATGTGATTGCACAAGAGAGGGTACAGAGGAGATTTACGAGGATGTTGCCTGGACTGGAGAATTTTAGCTATGAGGAAAGATTGGATAGGCTGGGTTTGTTTCCTTTGGAACAGAGGAGGTTGAGGGGAGACCTTATTGAGGTGTATAGAATTCTGAGCAGCCTAGATAGAGTGGATAGGAAGAACCTATTTCCCTTAGCAGAGGGGTCAACAACTAGGAGGCATTGATATAAAGTAATTGGTAGGAGATTTAAAGGGGATTTGAGGGGAATTTTCTTCACCCAGAGGGTGCTGAGGATCTGGAACTCAATCCTTGAAAGGGTGGTAGAGGCAAAAACCTTCACCACATTTAAAGGGTACTTGGATATGCAACTGAAGTGCCATTGCCTACGGACCAAGGGCTACGAACCAAGAGCTGGAAAGTGGGATTAGGCTGGACAGCTCTTTGTTGGCTGGCGCAGACACGATGGGCCGAAATGGCCTCCTTCTGTGCTGTAAATTTCTATGATCTATGGTGCGGCGAGGGTGTGGGTAAAGTTAGGAACTTGGGCTGGGGGGGTGTCAGGAACTTGGGCTGGGGGGGTGTCAGGAACTTGGACTGGTGGGGGTCAAGAACTTGGGGTGGGGGAGGTGTCAGGAACTGGGCAGGGGGGTATCAGGAACGTGGGCTGGGGGGGGTGTCAGGAACTTGGGCTGGTGGGGGCTGGGAGATGGGGCACGGACTTGGGGGGCGGGGGCCGGGGAGGGGGATGACTTAAGCTGTGCGTGTGAGCTTTCCTGTCTGGAGTCGGCAGTCAGAATGGCTTGAATTACACTTTGCAAAGTCACTGATTACGTAGGCAGGGCGGTTCTAATTCCAGAGAAACTGCTGGGTGTCAATTAGGTCATGTGATCAAGGGGGCCAATTAGGTCAGGGGACCCATTCAGGCATTTTTCTGTTACAAATAAGCGCGACCTTAAATTAACCACAATTATTTGTTCAAGAATAAACAGGTAGGAAAATCCACTAATCACAAACAAGGAACCCACAAAACTAATCAATCAAATGTTTTAATTCTTTTGAAAGCAACAACCACAAATTGGACCAATCAAGTAATTTTTCAAACCGCTATTGGCAACCATTTTCCTTCCTCTCTCAGTATAACCAGCACACACAAAATTACACTGGGCGGTGCAGTGGGTTAGCCATTGTTCTGGGACTTAGGTTCAAATCCAGCCTAGAATGATGAGATAAAAGTCTTCTCTTCCCACTGGCTGTAAGGGTCACATGTGAAATAAGTTTGGGGAGTCTTGATCTAATTCCTACTGAACGAGGGCTAACAGCCTTAAACTAAGGACACGTTAATTTGCAACACCGAAAACTCTGATTGGGCTCCCTTGATGACAAGTCCTGTTTGTTAATTGGTCCCCTTGGAGTATAAGACACTCCCAGCAGTTTCTCTTTGCAAAGTGAAATTCCTCAGTGGATAATCACAGTGGTATTCAAGACAAATGTCCTGGAGGCTCCTTTAGTATAGTCATTGATTTTTGAAATATAGCTCAACTGCCCCAGTAGCAGGCTCAGGCTCACGCAGCAGACAAGGCAGAACATAAGAACATAAGAAATAGGAACAGGAGTAGGCCATTTGGCCCCTCAAGCCTGCACCGCCATTCAATAAGTTAATGGCTGATCTGATCCTGGCTTTAACTCCACTTCCCCGCCCGCTCCCCATAACTATTGACTCCCTTATCATTCAAAAATCTGTCTATCTCCACATTAAATATATTCAAAGACCCAGCCTCCACAGCTCTCTGGGGTAGAGAGTTCCAAAGATTCACGTCCCTCTGAGAGAAGAAATTCCTCCTCATTTCTGTTTTAAATGGGTGACACCTTACTCTGAAACTATGCCCCCTAGTTCTAGATTCCCCCATGAGGGGGAAACATCCTCTTTGCATCTATCCTGTCAAGCCCTCTCAGAATCGTATCTACTTCAATAAGATCACCTCTCATTCTTCTAAACTCCAATGATTACAAGCCCAACCTGCTCAATCTTTCTTCATATGGCAACCCCTTCATCTCACGAATCAACCTTGTGAACCTTCTCTGAACTGTCTCCAATGCAAGCATATCCTTCCTTAAATAAGGAGACCAAAACTGTACGCAGTACTCTGTGTGGTCTTACCAACACCCTGTACAGTTGGGGCAGGACTTCCCTACTTTTATACTCTATTCCCCTTGCAATAAGTGCCAGCATTCCATTTGCCTTCCTGATTACTTGCTGAACCTGCATACTAACTTTTTGCGTTTCATGCACAAGAATCCCCAGATCCATCTGTACCGCAGGATTTTGTAATCTCTCCCCCATTTAAATAATACAGGCAACTCTCGATTATCCGGGTCCCTCGGGGATTGGGCTATTCCGGGTAAACGATTTTTCTGTTAGGGTGAGTTTACATTTATAAGTTAAAACATTAATGAATCAATTCAATCAGCTACAAACAGTAACAAAAGATGGACATTACCAGCATGCATGTACAGGTTCTGTGCCTGTAACCCGGTGCTGGCACTGCCTACATTGCCAACGTCGGCGGCGGCCGCAAGAGACAACGGCTGCAGCAGCGCACGCACACACACATACACACCAGCAAAGCAAGGGCAGAGGAGGATGATTTTTACGGTGAGTGAGAGAGAATGTGCGTGTGTGAGAGAGAGAGAGAGTGTGTGAGAGAGAGAGTGTGTGAGAGAAAGAATGAGCAAATACAAATGTTTGGAAAGCGATTTTTCAAAATTATTTAGAGCTATCTTTTCACTTGTTAGCAACGGAATTTAAAATCCCATTACAACGGTTTCCCGCTGGATCCGTGTACAGATAATCAAGCGTTGCCTGTAATTCGCTTTTTTATGTTTCCTACCAAAGTGGATAAACTCACATTTTCCCACATTATAGTTCATCTGCCAAATTTTTGCCCACTCAGAGCCTATCTATATCCCTTTGTAGATTATTTGTGTCATCCTCACAATTTGCTTTCCCACCTATCTTTGTGTCTTCAGCAAATTTGGCTACATTACACTCAGTCCCTTCATCCAAGTCATTAATATAAATTGTAAATAGTTGAGGCCCCAGCACTGATCCCTGTGGCACCTCACTAGTTACAGTTTGCCAGCCTGAAAATGACCCATTTATCCCGACTCTCTGTTTTCTGTTAGTTAGCCAATCCTCTATCCACGCTAATATATTACCCCCAACCCCGTGAGCTTTTATCTTGTGCAGTAACCCTTTGTGTGGCAACTTATCGAATGTTTTCTGGAAATCCAAATATACGACACTTGCGGCTTCCTCATATATCGTACTACGCATACGCGACTGGATCAAGCGCGCTTGCTCAAAAAGAGGCGGGGTCCACCATGCGCAGCAGGACACAAAAATATTCGTGCAGATAATCGCTTTGTAAAACGAATTGTCAAGCTCACTCGAAGAGGCTACGGGATGGCCAATGCAGGGAAATGTCAAAGTGGTACAGTAGGGGTGCCCTTCGGAGATTAAGGCTGAGGACTTGTGGAGGCCAAATAGAGGACACTTTACTCAGCAATTGGCTGTAATATTCCTGACCTGAACATGCTTGATGTTCATACTGCAATTGGAAGAGTTAATTTCCGAGACTTTGCCTTGAGGAGCACAATTTTTTGAAATAAAAATTACACAATTCTGAAAAGAATCACTAACGTTACCTATAAAATTAATCATGTTACAAATATCTGCAAGAGGCATTCCCTGCTGTGGCCTTCCATTATCTCTGGGCCTGGGCCAGAGTTCCACTTCAGTCCCAGAGTTGCACATTTGGTTTTGTGGTGTTCCAGATCCTGTTGACAAACTTTGTACGTGAAAGAATGAGCTGTATCATGGGAGTGAACTTGTAGTTTACACTGTACCTCTGTGAATTACAATGCCCAAAGTGCCCCTCAACAGCCCAAGTCACAAGACAACCAGGCAGAAAATATACAAATAGCAGCGATCCAGTGGCAACAAAATAGAACATTTAAATTCAAATTTGTCTGGCCACTGCAGACATGACGGTGGAGATAACTCTGCTGGTACTTAGCTGTAACAGTTACAGCTTCAACAAGGACTACAAATGCACCTTGGGAAGCAAGGGCATGACTTTTTTTTGATAATCGTGTAACTAAGTAAAGATTTGGGAGATGGAGGAGGGAAGAATAAACAAAACACTTGCACATTAACCAAGTACTGCAAATTCACCATGGGAAGTAGAAGGAATCTTTTGAATGTAAATAACAGAATAAGAAGTTTTGGAGAGGGAAGAATACATAGTTATCTGTATCTTAAACAGTTTTCTTTAAGTGGTAGATAAATAGTGTTGTAAGTATTATATTTGCACCTACCAGTGTCAGTAATGTGCAATAGGTTGTATCGGGACAGTGGTAACCATCAGTAATGACACTCTCAGTCCTGTACTATCTGTGTGCAACACCAAGGGAGAATTATTAGAAGTTTATTAAATATTAATGTCAGAATATTTCACATATAACCACTTCCCCTGAAAAGCAAGCAAGGTGTAGGCTGGGATAGAGGTAAAAAAGCATAATCAATATGGAGGTGGGAAAAATTGTTGGGCCAGAGACTGGAGGCCTAGGCTAAGGTAAGGCTGAGACAGAGCAACCCCTGCTTCCATCTCACCATCTATTCCACCCCCTGGGCCCCTGCCACAGTCTTGTGTTTTGTTGATTAAAATGTCAAAAAAGCTACCCAGTTTTCTTTAAGTACTGGAATAATTCAACTTTCTCGCTGGATTAGAATATAGAACGCAAGAAAAATCACGGACAAGAAAAGCCATTTACAGCCCATTGAAGCTCATTCCTTTTGTACTCTCATTAACTCTCATTATAACATATAACGGAGACTGTAGGCCTAGGCTGAGGCAGGGCCCCAGGAGGTGGAATAGGTGGTAAGATGGGAGCTAGAGACGGAGAGGAGTGCGAAATAGGCAGGGAGAAAGAAAAATCATTTGAAAATGATATGAAGTTAGGGAAAACTTGGTGAGGAGGCAGGGACAAATATATATTTTTAAATAATAGGAAGTAGGAGCAAAAACCAAGATGTATTTGTGGTTAATATCATACGATGGTGTTGCGTGGTCAGAATAGACCATTGTGTTTGTAAGAATGTAGAAATGTATGACTGGACTATAATCATCTATTCATACATTTTTTTTACATTCTTACAGACACACAACAATTAAAAGTTTAGATATAAATATTGCACCAAGGTCGTAATACTAACAATTGATGTTTATTTTCTGTAGACAAAACAGATTGAAAAGAGAACTTGCACCGAAATCGTCAAGACAACTCTCAAACCCATTCCCACAGATTTCCATAGCTGGGAGCAGACCGACATCGCTGGTTTCTATTTCATCGAGCATCCCATTGGAAAGGAAATATTGACAGAGCTTCGAATGGCTCTGGGACAGAAGCGTACATTTACAGACTGTGAATCTGGAATATTTGGGCCACAGAAGTGTGAAAGAAATGTTTTGTTAATATCGCCATCTTTATCCACTCTCTGAAGAGCCATATCTCCAAGTTCACAAATTTTGTGGACTGCACTTAGTATTCCAGACTGCCGAAATGTCAGCGAGAAAGCGGTTACGTCAGTGATGTTGATTTTCTGACAGATGGTGAGGATCACACCCCCTCAAAAAACAGGACATTTTGTTGATTAATATGTCAAAAAAGCTTACCAGTTTTCTTTAAGTTGTGGAATTAATTCATCTTTCTCTCTGGATTAGAATATAGAATGCAAGAGAATCAGGGAACAGAAAAACCATTTGCAGCCCATCGAAGCTCATCCCTTTTGTACTCTAACTCTCATTATACTTTGTATAATGTACAATCCAACTGTACTTTGAACAATCCAATGATTTTGCCTCTATTAACTTGCTTGGTAAATTATCTCACATATTTATCACTCTGAGTAAACAAAGTTCTTCACAGGCAAACATGAATGGAATTGTTAGCACAGGGAAACTTAGAAAGGAACCTAATAGTAATTGTAGACACATCACTTCCAAAAATATTCGATTATTCGAACTTGATCAATTTTTGAATTGCTTCACCACATTATGGTCACATTGAAAGTGGCATATCAACTATTACTCCTAGGTTCCATTCTAAGTTTCTCTGTGCTAGCTTAGTTCTATTCGTATATACCTGTGACCTACATTGTTTGACATTTCAACAGTGACTACACTCCAAAAGTAATTCATTGGCTGTAAAGCACATTGAGACGTCCGGTGGTCATGAAACGCGCTATATAAATGCAAGTCATAAATTACATATAAATGACAGTCATTTTCCAACATTCCATTGACTCTGGATCAGTTCCTATGGAGTGGAGGGTAGCCAATGTAACCCCACTTTTTAAAAAAGGAGGGAGAGAGAAAACAGGGAATTATAGACCGGTCAGCCTGACATCGGTAGTGGGTAAAATGATGGAATCAATTATTAAGGATGTCATAGCAGTGCATTTGGAAAGAGGTGATATGATAGGTCCAAGTCAGCATGGATTTGTGAAAGGGAAATCATGCTTGACAAATCTCCTGGAATTTTTTGAGGATGTTTCCAGTAGAGTGGACAAGGGAGAACCAGTTGATGTGGTATATTTGGACTTTCAGAAGGCTTTCGACAAGGTCCCACACAAGAGATTAATGTGCAAAGTTAAAGCACATGGGATTGGGGGTAGTGTGCTGACATGGATTGAGAACTGGTTGTCAGACAGGAAGCAAAGAGTAGGAGTAAATGGGTACTTTTCAGAATGGCAGGCAGTGACTAGTGGGGTACCGCAAGGTTCTGTGCTGGGGCCCCAGCTGTTTACACTGTACATTAATGATTTAGACGAGGGGATTAAATGTAGTATCTCCAAATTTGCGGATGACACTAAGTTGGGTGGCAGTGTGAGCTGCGAGGAGGATGCTATGAGGCAGCAGAGTGACTTGGATAGGTTAGGTGAGTGGGCAAATGCATGGCAGATGAAGTATAATGTGGATAAATGTGAGGTTATCCACTTTGGTGGTAAAAACAGAGAGACAGACTATTATCTGAATGGTGACAGATTAGGAAAAGGGGAGGTGCAAAGAGACCTGAGTGTCATGGTACATCAGTCATTGAAGGTTGGCAAGCAGGTACAGCAGGCGGTTAAGAAAGCAAATGGCATATTGGCCTTCATAGCGAGGGGATTTGAGTACAGGGGCAGGGAGGTGTTGCTACAATTGTACAGGGCCTTGGTGAGGCCACACCTGGAGTATTGTGTACAGTTTTGGTCTCCTAACCTGAGGAAGGACATTCTTGCTATTGAGGGAGTGCAGTGAAGGTTCACCAGACTGATTCCCGGGATGGCGGGACTGACCTATCAAGAAAGACTGGATCAACTGGGCTTGTATTCACTGGAGTTCAGAAGAATGAGAGGGGACCTCATAGAAACGTTTAAAATTCTGACGGGGTTAGACAGGTTAGATGCAGGAAGAATGTTCCCAATGTTGGGGAAGTCCAGAACCAGGGGTCACAGTCTAAGGATAAGGGGTAAGCCATTTAGGACCGAGATGAGGAGGAATTTCTTCACCCAGAGAGTGGTGAACCTGTGGAATTCTCTACCACAGAAAGTTGTTGAGGCCAATTCACTAAATATATTCAAAAAGGAGTTAGATGAAGTCCTTACTACTAGGGGAATCAAGGGGTATGGTGAGAAAGCAGGAATGGGGTACTGAAGTTGCATGTTCAGCCATGAACTCATTGAATGGCGATGCAGGCTAGAAGGGCCGAATGGCCTACTCCTGCACCTAGTTTCTATGTTTCTATGTTAAGTCTTTTTATGTGCAATACTTGACATTTATCAGTGTTAAATTTAATTTGTAGTTTCTCTGCCCAAACATGTAATGATGTGAACACTTTTGAAAATCTTTCAATGCTTTTATTGTTCTCCTTACTTTCATTTTGTCAGCAAATTTGACAAGATTACGATTGGTTTTGATACTTGGAGTCATTTAAATAGATTTGAAACAACAGGAGCCCAAGCATTGAATCCTGTGGGACTCCAGTCTGACATTTTTCATGGTCTTGGTTTCCTGTTTTTTAACCACATTCTTATCCAGTCCCAAATTCCATCTGCAGTCGTGTAACTTTTAGATTAATTAGAAGTCTTTTATGTGGAATTTTCCAAATAGCTTTCTGAAAATGTAGGTGAACTATATCAAGGGAGTTCCTATACCTACTTTATCTGTAATGTCCTTAAAGAAGTGAAGACATTTGCAGGCAGGATCTTTTCCTTCATGCTGGCTGTTTCTTGTTAAGGTATTGCTATACTGTATAGGTACTCCTCCAGCCTAGCCCATGGAATAAATTGTATTATTTTACTCATTATTGATGTTAGGCTAACGGACCTATAGTTGCCTAAATCAGATTTGCTACCCTTTGTTCCAACAGCTTTATTTACAGTGAGAGTCTGGGGATTTTGACTTGTGGACTGAAGATCACAAGTACCCCTGCCATTAAAATATTTTCTGTTAAAACACATAAAATGAAGGAAATTGTGTTTTGAAACCATTTACATATGCAGGTTTCACAAGCGTGACTGTTTAGTTTAAAAGGTAGTACAGTATCTGTATTTCATGGAAACGCCGACATTATTTTGCTTTCAAGTCTTAACTTTTCAATGTTGAGGATGCTAGGTACATTATTTCTGCACTTATACAAGCGCTAATTACTTTGTAATTTTTTATTCACTTTTATGATGAGATGTTTCTGAGAGTAGATCGGGTATTTTAGCAATGAAAGATACTGGTAGAGAAGTTACAGCCAAAGGGAATGAAAGCAGGCAGTGTACAATCTTGTAAATGATACTCGAGCAGACTACTCAGTATTGAATAGTTTTTTTATTTATTGTTTTGTGTAAATGTATATGTAATAGTAGAACAGCCTGTTGCTAGCAGACCAAAATGATTGATTAGAGAGATTTCCTGTTCGGCACGGGCCATCGGTAGAGGCACTCAACAAGTGCAGTGCCGCCCACATTGAGGGAGCTGTATCATGACAGGACAGAAACTGCTCGGGACGGACTCGGGCTGAATGCAGGCACTGGCAGAGCCCGAAGGGCAGTTTCTTGGTTGAGGAGAGAGAACCTCAAAAATATAGAGAGAAACTGTAAAATTATTCATTTAAATAAATGTCTAATTTGTTCATAAGATGTAACAATTTTTTATCATAGCAAACCTAATCTTAAAAGCAATATAGTTTATCTGATATGAAGGATCACTGTTTGCATTCAAAGTAACATACTGAAGGATCAAGTTACTTTATTTTGGCAGTAAGTGAAACCGATTTTATGATTGCAAAATTGTTGAATCTGAATGGTGGACACCTGTTCTGTAACCTGCCGTTCATGCAGTGATCTGTTCGCAATAAATGAAAATACTGCCTTCACACACAAATCAGTTGATATTATTTACACCATGGCACATTGCTACTTTGATAAATGAAATGATACATCCCATTGGGCAATGCTATTTTGATATTCAATATGTGCATTTAGCTGTTTTGAGATTTAGTAACTACATTTTCAATACAAAACTAGGACCTGATTACCATTTCTGGACTCTGTTTCCCGGCCACAGCCAGCCAGTTTGAGAGGTTGGTTGGCTGTTGGCCACGTCGGCCTGCGAGGATAGGTGGGGGTGGGGGGGGGGGCGTGACCTGGAGAGGTCGGCAGGGGAGGACATCGGTGTAGGTCCCAGAGAGATCGAGGGTAAGGTGGCTGGAGAGGTAGGTCAGGGGTCAGAAAGTTCCGGGGTGGGGGGGACCCATTGCCGGGGTGGGGGAGGGTTCCGATCACCGGGACGGTTAACAGGCTGGGGAGAAGCACTCCTGCTCCTCCTGACCCACAAGCAGTTTTGGAAAGGCACTTACCTGCTACATACAGCAGTCCTCACCTCCCTTCAGTTGTTGGTTTTCCCAAGGTCCTGGAAACCCGGCCGGCCAGTGTTAAAGCTGGAACAGAGAGAAAATCTTAGGGACGGGACCTCATTAAATGAGAGTCCCATCTCTTCAAAGCAGGTTGGTCACCTGCCTGCCCCCACCCTGTCCCGCCTCCGCTAAAATCGTAAGTGGGCGGGTTGGAGGCAGATTGGGTTTTTTTTATTTTAACTTCCCACCTGATCCAAAGCCCCCTGTTTTTGGAGGTTGAAATTTCCCCCTGAGTGTTGATAGACTATTCCACTATTAGAAACATAGAAACATAGAAAACAGGAGTAGACCATTCGGCTCTTCGAGTCTGCACCGCCATTCAATGAGTTCATGGCTCATTGGAAACATTACAACCAAATCTGATCCTATTTCCACCTGATTTCCACACATGGGAACTTTTGAGTACATCCCTGAATAGTGATCAGTAAGGAGAAGATTGGAATTCCATCTGGCCACCCACCTTCCTTAATACATGAGCACCAGTTGTAGCACCACACTGCTATCTGCTTGGCATCAGTTGATATAAAAGATCAGGGATCATCATTTTAAAATTATACATTTAGGGGGAACTTTCTCTACTTAGTGCATCTCAGCCAATTTGATTACTCTTTTTGTTTATAAAATTTGGGCTATTACTCCAGGTCTTGCCAAACCCAGTGGATGTCATTAAGCAAGTCATAAAGCCAAAACATCAACACAAATGTCCTTTTTCAATTCTTTTATTGAAGGGAAATATTGATATTGAATCAGATAAAAAATTTTCATTTGCAGGCATAGCAAAGTTAGGAACTAAATCTGCAGAACTTGATTTTGAAAGGCCAGGCTGATTATACTGACTCCAAACAAAACTTCCATATTTTACAGTCCGTGCATGTATACTCCCAGAATTCACAGCAGAGCATTGTGATACTGTTGTAGATAAAGAAAAACTGCTTCTAGTTAAATATTGTCCAAACTGCGACCAACAAAGTACACTGATCTTACCATATTCTCGTGTTGACCTGTCCTTGAGCAGACTCAAGTGGCCACCATCATGCAGCTTTAAAGGGACACTACCCTCATTTAAAAAAAAAATCTTTATAAGCTTGTCAACACTAAATGGGATTATAACTTAATTATAATGTACCACAATGAAACACACAATGTCATTTGTATGCTGGTATCCTGATGAAGAAGAAGCAAGTGCCATTCTGGCTCCTCGCCCAAACTCAAACAGAGTGGGTTAATATAACTTTTACTGCTTAATGAACTATAACCACAATATGGAAGTGGTGTTAGAAAACTGGAATATTGCAAATGTCACAGACTATTCAAGAAAGGGGGGAGGGATCAAACCTGGTAACTACAGCCAGCCAGTCTAACGTTAGTGGTGAGAAAACTACCAGAGACCATTGTCAAGGACAAAATTCATTCCCATTTGGAGAAGCATGGGCTAATAAGAAACAACCAGCACGGATTTGTTAAAGGCCAATCTTGTCTGTCTAACCTGATTGAGTTCTTTGATGAAGTAATAGAGAGGATTGATGAAGATAGTGTGGTAGATGTTATATATATATGGAGAAAAAGAGTGAAGACCAGGCCCCCAAAACTGCCACCAAGCTCATGGTCTACAAGGCTGTAGTAATACCTGCCCTCCTGTATGGCTCAGAGACATGGACCATGTACAGCAGACACCTCAAGTTGCTGGAGCAGTATCACCAACGATGTCTTCGCAAGGTCCTACAAATCCCCTGGGAGGACAGGTGCACCAATATCAGCGTCCTCGCCCAGGCTAACATCTCCAGCATTGAAGCACTGACCACACTCGATCAGCTCTGCTGGGCAGGTCACATAGTTCGAATGAGACACAAACTCCCAAAGCAAGTGCTCTACTCGGAGCTCCTTCACGACAAATGAGCCAAAGGTGGGCAGCGGAAACGCTACACCCTCAAAGCCTCCCTGATAAAGTGCGACATTCCCACTGACACCTGGGAGTCCCTGGCCCAAGACCGCCCTAACTGGAGGAAGTGCATCTGAGAGGGCACTGAGCACCTTGAGTCTCAACGCTGAGAGCATGCAGAAATCAAGCGCAGGCAGCAGAAAGAGCTAGTCCCACCCACCCCTTCCCTCAACGATCTGTGACAGAGTCTGTGGCTCTCGTATTGGATTGTTCAGCCACCAAAGAACTCATTTCAGGAGTGGAAGTAAGTCTTCCTTGATTCCAAGGGACTGCCTATGATGATATATATGGGCTTGAAAAAGGCATTTGTTATGGTACCACCTAATTGAGTTATTGGTAAAATAGAAACACATGGGATTAAAGGAACGATGGTAACTTGGGTACATAATTACAGAAAGCAGTGGTGAACAGATGTTTTTCTTACTGGTGTGCAGTGGTGTCTCCCAGGGGTCAGTATTGGGCTGTTACTTTTCTTGCTATATATAAATGACCTGGACTTGGGTATAGGGAGCGCAATTTTGACATTTGCGGATGATACAAAACTTGGCAATGAGGTAAATAGTGAGGAAGATAGTAGCAGACTTCAAGCGGACATAGATAGACTGGTGAAATGGGCAGACACATGGCAGATAGAATTTAATGCAGATTAGTGTAAAGTGATGCCATTTAGGAGGAACAACATGGAGAGGTAGTATAATCTAAATGGTACTATTTGGGGAGGGGGCGGAGGGGTTGTAAGAGCAGCTGGTGCATATTCACAAATCTTTGACGGTGGCCGGGCAAGTTGATAAGGCGTTTAAGAAAATGCATGGTTTTGTAAATAGGGACATTGAATACAAAAACAAGAAAGTCATGCTAAACCTTTACTGGTTAAGCCTCAGCTTGAGTATTGTGTCATCATCATCATCATAGGCAGTCCCTCGAAATCAAGGAAGACTTGCTTCCAATCTAAAAGTGAGTTCTCAGGTGACTGTACAGTCCAATATAGGAATTACAGTCTCTGTCACAGGTGGGACAGACAGTGGTTGAAGGAAAGGGTGGGTGGGGAGTCTGGTTTGCCGCACGCTCCTTCCGCTGTCTGCGTTTGGTTTCTTCATGCTCTCAGCGACGAGACTCAAGGTGCTCAATGCCTTCCCAGATGCTCTTCCTCCACTTTGGGTGGTCTTGGGCCAGGGATTCCCAGGTGCCGGTGGGGATGTTGCACTTTATCAAGGAGGCTTTGAGGGTATCCTTGTAAAGTTTCCTCTGCCCACCTGGGGCTCGCTTGCCGTGTAGGCATTCCGAGTAGAACGCTTGCTTTGGGAGTCTCATGTAGGGCATGCGGAGCTGGTTGAGTGTGGTCAGTGCTTTGATGCTGGGGATGTTGGCCTGATCGAGAACACTGACGTTGGTGCGTCTATCCTCCCAGTGGATTTGCAGGATCATGCGGAGGCAGCGCTGGTGGTACTTCTCCAGCACTTTGAGCTGTCTATGTATATGGTCCACGTCTCTGAGCCATATAGGAGGGCGGGTATCACTACTGCCCTGTAGACCGTAAACTTGATGCCAGATTTGAGGTCCTGGTCTTCAAACACTCTCTTCTTCAGGCGACCGAAGGCTGCGCCAGCACACTGAAGGCGGTGTTGGACCTCGTCATCGATGTCTGCCCTTGCTGATAGTAGGCTCCCAAGGTATGGAAAATGGTCCACGTTGTCCAAAGCTGCGCCGTGGATTTTGATGACCAAGGGGCAGTGCTGTGAGGCGGGTTCAGGTTGGTGGAGGATCTTTGTCTTATGGATGTTTCGTGTAAGGCCCATGCTTTTGTACGTCTCGGTGAAGATGCTGACGATGGCTTAGAGTTCGGCCTTTATGTGCAGACGCAAGCGCCGTCCGAGTAGTAGTTCGATGACAGAGGATGGGACGACCTTGGATCTAGCCTGGGGGCAACGAAGGTTGAACAGGTTCCCATTGGTCCTATAGTTTAGTTCCACTCCAGCAGGGAGCTTGTTGAGATTAAGATGGGGCATTGCAGCGAGCAAGATCGAGAAGAGCGTTGGCACGACGACTCAATCCTGCTTGACCCCGGTCCAGACGTGGATTGGGTCTGTGGTGGATCCATTGGTCAGGATCACGGCTTGCATGTCGTCATGGAGCAGGCGGAGGAAGGTGACAAACTTTTGGGGGCAGCCGAAACAGAGGAGGACGCTCCATAGTCCCTCATGGTTGACAGTGTCAAAGGCCTTTGTGAGGTCAAAGAAGGCATTGTACAAGGGTTGGTGCTGTTCCCTGCATTTCTCTTGTAGTTGTTGCGAAGTGAAGATCATATCCGTTGTACCCCTTAGTGGATGGAATCCGCATTGTGACTCTGGGAGAAGCTCTTCAGTCACAGGGAGAAGACAGTTGCGGAGGATTCTAGCAATGACTTTCCAAGTGACCAACAGCAGGGAGATTCCTGGGTTGGGGAATCGCTGCCCATCCCCTAACCATGCCTGCTCACCTTTATCACTGAGCGTCGGACTTACCTTCCAGATTAACCTTCCTGCTGCCAAGCTTATCGCTCCCCAATGGACATGGCCGACTCAGCTGCTTAACCCGATCCCCGATGGCATCAGGTGAGTCTCCGACCAGCTCCGACCACAGATTTGGGCCATACCTTCTCTCTTCGCCCTCACGTTCGGGCCTCCATCCTTCCGGCGATGATCGGGCCTTCCTCCCTCCTGGCCTTCCACCAGCTGCTGTTGCCACTCAGTATTGTGTACAATTCTGGGCGCCACATTTTAGGAAGGATGCCAAGGCCATGGAAAAATTGCAGAGGAGGTTTACCAGAATGATACCAGGGACGAGAGACTTCGGTTATATGGAGAGATTAAAGAAGCTGGAATTGTTGTCCTTGGAATAGAGAAGGCTAATGGGAGACCTAATAGAGGGATTCAAAATAATGAAGGGTTTTGATAGAGCGAATAGGGAGACATTGTTTCCTCTGGCAAGTGGGTCGGTAACCAACGGTCACAGATTTAAAATAATGGGCAAAGATGTTGTTCAGCTCTGGAACACACTACCTCAAAGGATCTTTCAAAAGGCAATTGGACATGTACTTGAAGGGGACTAATTTGCAAGCTGGTGAAAAAGCTGGGGTGTGGTACTAAATTGGACAGCTCTTTCACAGACACGATGGGCCAAATGGCCTCATTCAGTGCTGTGAGAATCTATGATTCTATGATTCCAAGTTTGACAACAATTGTTCATTAACATTTTATTGATGTTGCACATATATTAAGAACATAAGAATTAGGAGCAGGTGTCAGCCATACTGTGGCATCCGACCAAAGGACCTCGAGAATACAGCAGCTAATAAAATCCAGTGGCGAACCCTCACGAGGACTGCCTGCCAGACCTTCGAAGAAAGCCGATGTCAACGCCTGCGGGACACTAGAGATAGACGACATCAGGTGGCAGTTCTGTCAGCATCAGGCACATCGAACTTCCCTTGTCCGGTGTGCAAGAGACTATGTGCATCCAGAATTGGCCTATACAGCCACTTGAAGACACATGCCATTGATGGTTAGCACAACAACGTCTTTGTTGAATACGACATACTACGATGAATGAATGTAGGCCATACAGCCCCTCAAGCTTGCTCCATCATTCAATAAGATCATGGAAGATCTTCTACATCAACTCCACTTTCCCGCACTAACCTCAGATCCCTGGATTCCCTTGGTGCCCAAAAATATCTAGTGATCTCAGTCTTGAATATACTCAAAGACTGAGCATCAATTGCCCTATGGGGCAGAGAATTCCAAAGATTCACAACCCTCTGAGTGAAGAATTTTCTCATCATCACAGTATTAAATGGTCGAGCCTTTATCCTGAGATGATGAGCCCTAGTTCTAGATTCTCCAGCCATGGGAAAAAGCCTCTCAGGATCTACCCTGTCAAGCTCTCTAAGTATTTTATACGTTTCAATGATAACATCTCTCATTCTTCTAAATTCCAGAGAATAGTGGGGTGCTGCAAGGGTCGGTGCTTGGGCCCCAGCTATTCACAATCTATATCAATGATTTGGATGAGGGGACAGAAAGTTTGCAGACAGAAAGCAGGAAACTATAGATCAGTTAGCCTGACATCTGTGGTTCGGAAAATGTTGGAGTCCATTATTAAAGAAGCAATAGCAGGACATTTGGAAAGCATAATTCAGTCAGGCAGAGTCAGCATAGATTTATGAAGGAGAAGTCATGTTTGACAAATTTACTGGAATTCTTTGAGGATGTAACGAACAGGGTGGATAAAGCAGAACCAGTGGACGTGGTGTATTTGGACTTCCAGAAGGCATTTGATAAGGCACCACATAAAAGGTTACTGCACAAGATAAAAGTTCACGGGGCTGGCGGTAATATATTAACATGGATAGAGGATTGGCTAACTAACAGAAAACAGAAAATCTGGATAAATGGTTTATTCTTGGGTTGGCAATCAGTAACTCGTGTGGTGCCACAGGGATCAATGCTGAGACCCCAACTATTTACAATCTATATTAACGATTTGGATGAAGGGAACGACTTGGATGAAGGGACCGAGTGTAACGTAGCCAAGTTTGCTGACGATACAAAGATGGGAGGAAAAGCAATGTGTGAGGAGGACACAAAAAACCTGCAAAAGGACATAGACAGGTTAAGTGAATGGACAAAAATTTGGAAGATGGAGTTTAATGTTGCAAAGTGTGAGGTTATGCACCTTGGCAGAAAAAAAATCGAAGAGCAAGTTATTATTTAAATGAAGGAAAATTGCAAAGTGTTGCAGTACAGCGGGACCTGGAGTACTTGTGCATGAAACACAAAAGGTTAGTATGCAGGTACAGCAAGTGATCAGGAAGGCCAATGGAATCTTGGTCTTCATTGCAAAGGGATGGAGTATAAAAGCAGGGAAGTCTTGTTACAGTTATACAGGGTATTGGTGAGGCCACACCTGGAATACTGCGTACAGTTTTGGTTTCTATGGGCCCAAGTTTCCATTAGAAAAAAAACGGGCGCCCCTCCGAGCTGGGCGCCCGTTTTTCGCGCCTAAAACGGCGCCTAAAAAAATCCTCGGTATTCTCCACCGACTTTCAGGTCCTGTGGCACTCGGCGCAGCCGGCACGAGCTGTGGGGGGGGCGGAGCCAGGTCCCGGCGCTGAAAACAGTGCCGGGACCTCTGCACATGCGCGCTACAGCCGGCACGCAAGTGCAGTAGCTCCAGGCGCCGAACTGTGTGGGAGGGGCCCGAAGCACGCAGCCCCTAGCCCTGGCCCAATGGCCTCACTGGGGCTGCGTGAATGAGGCTCCGCCCACGGCCAGCTCCTGCTCCCCGCCCCGACCCGACACTCGCCCCCACCCCCCCCCACCGCCGACACGACCCGACACCCGAGACCCGCTCCCCCCCGACCCGACACCCAAGACCCGAGACCCGAGACCCGCTCTCCCTCCCCACCCCCAGCCCGACCCGAGGCCCGCTTCCCCCGACCCGACACCCGCTCCCCCCCGACCCGACACCCGCTCCGCTCCCCCCCCCCGACCCGACCCGACCCGACACCCGCTCCGCTTCCCCCCCCTCCGACCCGACACCCGCTCCGCTTCCCCCCCCCTCCGACCCGACACCCGCTCCCCCGACCCGACACCCGCTCCTGTTCCCCGACCCCCCCCTCTCTTCCCCGACCCCCCCCTCTCTTCCCCCCCCCTCCCCCCCTCCCTCCCTCCCCTCCCCCCCTCCCCTCCCCCCTCCCCCTCCTCCCTCTCCCCTTCTCTCTCCCCTCTCTCCCTCCCTCTCGCTCAGCGGCACGAACAGCTGCAGAATTCTCCCTGGCTGAAGCACTTTCACACAGGTAGGAAGATGGTTTATTTAATCTTTTCTTGGCTTATAAATGTTTATTCAGGTTGGATTTATTTGTATAATATTTGTAGAAGTATAAATAAGGATTGATTGTAGAATTTAATGAGTTCCCTTCCCCCCCCCTCCCCCCCACCTCGTTCTGGACGCCTAATTTGTAACCTGCGCCTGATTTTTTAATGTGTAGAACAGGTTTTTTCAGTTCTACAAAAATCTTCACTGGCGCCATTCTACTTTAGTTTGGAATACATTTTCACTGTGGAAACTTTCAAATCAGGCGTCAGTGGCCGGACACGCCCCCTTTTGAAGAAAAAATTCTGTTCTAAACTAGAACTGTTCTACCTAACTAGAACTGCAGAAAAAAAAATGTGGAGAATTGCGATTTCTAAAATAGTCCGTTCTCCACCAGTTGCTCCTAAAAATCAGGCGCGAATCATGTGGAAACTTGGGCCCAAAATTTAAGCAAGGATATACTTTGGAGGCAGTTCAGAGAAGGTTCACTAGGTTGATTCCGGAGATGAGGGGATTGACTTATGAGAAAAAGTTGTGTAGGTTGGGCCTCTATTCATTGGAATTCAGAAGAATGAGAGGTGATCTTATCGAAACGTGTAAGATTATGAGGGGGCTTGACAAGGTGGATGTTACTGATAGGAGAGACTAGTTCTAGGGGGCATAATCTTAGAATAAGGGGCTACCATTTAAAACTGAGGTGAGGAGAAATTTCTTCTCTCAGACTGTTGTAAATCTGTGGAATTCGCTGCGTCAGAGAGCTGTGGAAGCTGGGCCATTGAATAAATTTCAGACAGAGATAGACAGTTTCTTAACTGATAAGGGAATAAGGGGTTATGGGGAGCGGGCAGGGCAATGGACCTGAGACTACGATCAGATCAGCCATGATCGCATTAAATGGCAGAGTAGGCTCGAGGGGCCGAATGGCCTACTCCTGCTCCTCTTTCTTATGTTCTTATACAATGCTAGGTGGGAATGTAAGTTGTGAGGAGGATGCAAAGAGGCTTCAAGAGGACATAGACAGGCTAAGTGAATGGGCAAGAACATGGCAAATGGAATGGAATGTGGAGAACTTTGAAGTTATTCACTTTGGTAGAAAAAATAGAAAAGCAGAGAATTTTATAAATGGTGAGAGATTGGCAAATGTTGGTGTTCAGAGGGACCTGGGTGTCCTTGTACACGAATCACTGAAAGTTAACATGCAGGTACAGTAAGCAATTAAAAAAGCAAATGGTATGTTGGACTTTATTACAAGAGGATTTGAGTATAAGAGTAAATGTAATTATATAGGGCCCTGGTGCGACCACACCTGGAAGTGTTGTGTACAGTTTTGACCTGCTTACCTAAGGAAAGATATACTTGCCATAGAGGGAGTGCATCAAAGGTTCACCGGACTGAATTCTGGGATGGTGCGATTGTCCTACGAGGAGAGATTGAATAGACTAGGCCTATACTCTATCGAGTTTAGAAGAATGAGAGATGATCTCATTGAAACATATAACATTTTTACAGGGCTTGACAGGGTAGATGCAGGGAGGATGTTTCCTCTGGGGAGTCTAAAACCAGGGGTCACAATCTCAGAATAAGGATCAGCTATTTAGAGGGTTGAATGACCTACTCCTGCTCCTAATTCTTATGTTCATTCTACTCAATCACTCCTTATAGGACAGCCCTTATTTCCCAGCAATCAATCTAGCGAACCTTCATTGCACCCTCTCTAAGGCAAGTATATCCTTCCTTGGATAAGGAGACCAAAACTGATCACATATTAAGTGTGATTCATGGACCAGAGACAGCAAAAATTATAGCTCTCTCCCTTCTATCTCCATGAACCGTACAATTAAAACAATAGTGCAAATTATTAATAAAACTTGGGCCGCGATTTCCCCTTCCTCAGTGGGTGAGGCGCAGGGCTGCACCCAGGTTCTCCCACCACTCCCTCCATGTGTTAATGGAGAGAGTCACAGCACGCAGGGAGGTTCTCTTCCCTTCCAATAGGCGGAGGAGACCTCCCCAGGAGATCAACGCAGCCTGGTTGCACATTGCACAGAAGGACACAAGCAGGGATGTCATCAGGAGGACCAGGCTGCAATGGCACAAACTTTTCAATGATCTCAGTAGATCACAAAACATTACTGCAAAGCCACACTCAAACTCATCCTGCTGTGCCACTCATCACATCCCTATCATTCTGCCTTCCCTACTCCTGTACATCCTTACTCACACCAACTGATCTTGCACCTCCACCCATCCCTCGCTATCTACATTATCATTTCCCCATCTCACTAGCCACCTCTCACACTTACTCTCATCATTATCCAATCATACCAACTAACAACACACAAGGGTAGGCACTTGGGTGTTTTAGACATTGTTCATGTTAAGTTTCTGTTAATGTGTTGTCAAACAAGGAAATCTTTATTTTCCACATTTTGCTTTATTGGACAGATTTGTGTGCACCTTTGGAAGTACCTTAGTGAGTTGCAGTGAATGGTGAGCCATCCCTGGCTTCCTGGGCAGCAATGTGGTCGTGTGCTGATGCCCTGTGTCCAGTGCAGAATCAGTTGATTGCGGAGAAGTTTGGTGTTGTTGTTGGTGCTGCTGGTATGCCTGGTGATGCTGGTGTTGGGGATGATTGTGGTGGGATTCTGAGGACCAAGGTAAGATAGTATCAATGGCACTGATGCTGATGTAATAGATGGAGATGAACTTGAGATGACAGAAGCGATCTGTCAAAGGTGAGAGAGGTTGTTTCAATGAGGCAACATTGGATAGAGAGTTTACTCCAAACACTTGCAAACTGCATAAAGCTCAATTTGTTTTCCAAATGCAGTAAGCAACAGCTTCTGAGCTTGGAAAGTGAAGAGCTGTGAGAGGGAGCTTTTATAGCACCTTTGCAGCTGTCAAATAAAGAGATGAATTTCATGGTCACAAAGCTCCTGACCTCATTATCTGACTTGATCCCTGAGTAGAGTGGACCCTATGGGCAGCCTCATAAAATGGAAAGGTGAGTTCAAAATACTTTTTAAGTTTCCACATGTACTTTGACGACACTCAGCTCTCCCTTAATACCACTTCTCTCGATTCCTCCACGGTCTCTAAATTGTCAGACTTCTTGTCCGACATTCAGTTCTGAATGAGCAGAAATGTTCTCCAATTGAGTATTGGGAAGATCAAAGCCATTGTTTTCGGTCTCCACCACTAACTCCATTCCCTAGACACTGACTCCATCCCTCTCCCCAAATTCTGTCTGAGACTGAACCAGATTGTTCGCAACTGTCATGTATCCTACATGGCAACTGTCATGTATCCTACATGGTACCGGAGGGCACAGCAGTGGGAGACTCGTAGGTTACCTGTCCTAATATAAAAGGCAGGCCACCAGGTGTGATCCTCACTCTGGAGTTAGCAAATAAAGGAATAAGGTCACTACAGTTCAAGTACAACACATTGCCTCGAGGAGTCATTATTAGAGCATCTCAGGACACAACAATTGGCGACGAAATTATGAACTTTCACGCAAAAATGGCAAACCTTGGTACTTTGCAGAAGTTCGCCAATGGTGATGATTGGGACACCTTTGTGGAGAGGCTCGACCATTTCTTCACAGCAAATGACCTGGCAGTAGACGACCTGGCCACACTGGCAGAGCTATCTTGCTAACCAGTTGTGGGCCCACCGTCTATGGCCTCGTCAGGGATTTGCTGGCATCAGCGAAGACAACGACCAAGACATACAAGGAGCTCGTAATCCTGATCCATGAGCAACTCAAGCCCAAGGAGAGCATCCTCACAGCCAGACACCGGTTCTACACCCACCGACAGCCCGAAGGCCAGGAAATCACAAAATACGCTGCAGACCTCAGGAGGCTGGCGGCACCGTGTGAATTCGGCAACCACCTCAACGAAGCGCTGCGGGACATTTTTGTCATTGGAATTGGCCATGAGGGCCTTCTTCATAAGCTACTGTCGGCAGATACCACAGTCATACTGCAGAAGGCCATCTCCGTGAGCCAGGCATTCATGACCTCGACTTGCGGCTCTAGGCAGATGACTCACCCTCAGGACTCAAACCCAACAGGTATTGTGCACAGAGTGGCGTTGTTGAGAGGCTGGACTATAGAGAGCGAACCCTCTCAGGGAAGAGAGAACAGGCCCCCGAGTCCCTTAACTCAGAGTCCACCGAGGGGGGCTAATCGAGTAGCTCCATGCTGGCGTTGTGGAAGGAATTACAGGGCTCACCAGTGCCACTTTAAGGACTATGTATGCAAAGGCTGCAGCACAAAGGGCCACCTCCAGCGAATGTGTAAGAGAAATATGACTCACTGTGTCGATGAAAAGTCTGCAGATGGCCATTAATCCAACGCGGATTATGAAACAATAGAGAGACAGCTCAGCCCCAAGATGAGGTATATAGCATGTTTACCTGCACCACCGAGTGTTCCCCGCTGAAGATGGAAGTCAAGATAGATGGCGTTCCAGTCTTTATGGAAGTGGACACGGGGGCGAGCCAGTCAGTAATGAATCAAGAAGCCTTTGCGAGGCTATGGGACAATCAAGCTGAATGACCCAAGTTGGTCCCGGTTCAGGCAAAACTGCACACCTACACCAATTAAATTATCCCAGTCGTTAGTTGTGCGAATGTAAAGGTGCTCCATGATGGCGCGGTGCACAAGTTACCTCTGTGGATTGTTGCAGGTGATGGACTAACGCTACTCGTCAGAAGGTGGATGGAGAAGATCCATTGGAAGTGGGAAGGCTTCAACCCTCCAGCGATCGACGTCCTCCGCGTTCAGAGGCACAGTAAGCCATCATTTGAGGGTGGACCCTGCACCAGAGAGCAGACCAGCACAGCATACAAGGCACAGACCGCTCAGCACGACTGCGTGGAGGTGATCCAGCTGAGACGACTCAAACACACCTTCCAGGCTCCAGTGGCAGGACTCCAGAGGAAGAAAATCGGATCCAGAGGCGACTTCCCAACTTCGGTGGCAGAACCCGGGGAGTAGAGGATCACCGCAGTTGACATCGTGGATGGAGGAAAGATGGCGCCCAAACCACGAGGTGAGGCGCTGAGGAAAAAGATGGCCGCGGCCAAATCACAAGGGGCAGCGCTGATGGAGCAACATGTGGCACCAAACGGAGAAGAGGATTGGGGTAAAGCAAGCAAGGCTCTCTTAAAGGAGGCCTGCAACCCACTACAATTAAAGGTACAGTTCCACGCACTCAAGTAATGTAATAGCAACTGTAAGTTAGAGACAAGGGGCTAGACTTTCCACTTTCAGGCTAAGGCCGAAAAAAATGGGCCTTGTTCCAGCGATGCGGGACCTATCGCCCATGCTGATCGTCGGCTCAAGGCCCATTTTTTTTTTTTTTGCGATTTTCCACTCAGCCTTAGCCCAGCGATGTCAAATGGGCGATGTCATTTCTCGGCGACCTCTTGATCGCCCAAAGAAAACAGAAGTGAATGAAAAAAAAAACTTCCCTAGCAACACGTTACTGCGCATGTGCAGGTTGATTTTTTTTTTCAGGTTGATGCTTCTTCCCGCGTTTTGAGAGGTCAAGGGTCTTCACACATGCTCAGAAGCTCTGGGTGGGTCTGGGAGAGAGAGAGAGAGAGAGAGGGAGAGGAAAAAGGAAGCAGGTCAGAAAGTCTTATCCAAATTACAGATAAATGTAAAGAATGGAGGGAGGTGCAGGAAAGAGAAGGGCCAAACCCTTCAGCGAAAAGGCAAATGAGGCCCTCGTAAATGCTGTCAGCTCCAGGTGAGAGGATCTGACACGGGGTGGGCAGGGGAAACCTCCACCCCGTGCATATCGCAGGAATTGGTCCGAAATGGCCGACATAGTCACATCGGTCTCCAATGAAACGCGCACACCGGACCAGTGCCGCAAACGGTGCAACAGCCTACTGGCAGCTGCGAGAGTAAGTTGAAATTTATATTTATGTATTATTTAATGATCTAAATAGCAACTAGAATCTGCAATGTTATTGGGTTACATTTAAACATAACTAAATTTTACGCAACCCAGCATAAAGTTAAATGTTGTCGTGCGAAATATGCAATGTAATGCTAATTTGTAATAGAGCATTTAAATCTGTCAGTCTTAAATGTCTTCAATGTCTTAAATTGCCTGATCCATTTGCTTATGCCACTCAATGTTATCGTATCACTTACAGAAGAAGGGTGGAGGTGCTTCCATGATGCACACACTAAGCCAGTACGAGGAGCTCGCGGTGTCCTTGGTGGGGCCAGAAAGCCGTTCGGTCACATCCCGTGGTGTGGCCGAACCCACCCTTGAGACATGTGAGCAATGAAAAATGTGCATTGTGCAATGTGTGAATCATTAGCAAATATTGAAAATATCGTAGTTACGCATGTAATGTTATGCAATTATAATATAATCTGATATATAATTGTGATGTACTATAGATCTTCGAATGAGGTCATGTTAGGTCATGTTAAATCTTGTGATCACTTGTGCATATGGGGTAATGGAAAGCATTGCAATGGTTTCAGTTGGAGAAAAATTGTAATGTAATGATTTGAATTGTTAAACGTTGTTTATCAAATTAAAGGTCAAGTGGTCATCGAGTCGGTGGAATCCACTATCACCACCACTGAAACTTCGCCGAGATCGCAGGAGACTGAGGAGGAAGGGGAGCCACTGCGGACTCCTGATGCTGTGGTATATCAGCAGGAGGAGGAGGAGATTAACTAGACGGAAGAAGAGGAAGAGATTTTTGTGGGGGGGAACAACCTGCAGCCATCTCAGTTGAGATGGAAGAAGCACCGAGGCCAAGGGGAGTGCAGGTGGCGACGCCAAGGCGCGTCATATTGCAAACAGCGACCCCACGGAGGTCCAGTCAGCATGGCGAGCAATCGCCTACCATGGAGGGCCAGACAGAGAGCTTGATTTCTCTGTGCAGGGAGACAGTCACAATTGGTCGCGACCTTATCCAGGGGTTCGCGGGATTCTCTGTGAACTGGAGCCAGTTCTCTGCAAACTGGAGCCAGTTTCCAGCATCCTGGAGCGAGTTCTGCCAGAACTTCCCGAACTGGGCTTCTGAGCAGTCACAGACTGCTCGGGAGACGTTGGAGGCGATTCGGCAGGAGACAGCCGCAACCAATGCCCTACGGCATGCGTTGCTGGCTGGACATGGCGCTGCACCCCAAGGTGTCGTGTCTGCTCGCAGCGAGACCCCGAGCACGCAAGCGAGTACGGAGCGTACAGTTTCTCCGGACTCGGAAGTAGAGCCTCAGGCTTCCGCTTCCTCTCCGTCACCTCCACCACGGCAGGAAGTCTTGACATCCCACTCTGCACGACGTCTTGGTGTTGGTTTGCGGAGACCAAAATGGGCGGGTGGGGTTAGGATCTGGAGGGAAACGTGGCCGCAGGTAGGGAGGGGGGAGTGCTTCTCTGTAGTTCACCTGTTTTAAAATGTTCACTTGTTATTACCAATTTATTATACTCTTGTTATTGTTATTGTTACTAAATTGGCCAATTGTATTCAATAGTTAAATGTTCACTTGTTCACTTGTTATCATTACTTAACTGTTCACTTTCCATTCTTTCTGAAATGGTCACTTATTGGCATGACTGAAATGGTCACTTGTTACCATCACTGAAATGGTCACTTGTTATCATGACTGAAATGGTCACTTGTTATCATTACTTAAATGGCCACTTGTTCTGTAAAATGTTCATTTCTTCTTCTTGTAACGTTTTGGGGATTTTGAGGGAAGGGTGGGTTGGTGCGGGGGATGGGGGGTTGGTGCGGGGGGTGGGGGGTTGGAGGGAGGGTGTTGTTCATTAGTTTTTTGTTTGTTAATAAAAAATAACTTTTCTACAATTTTTGAACCTTCTCTCTTACTTACATAAGTTTTACAATGTACAGTTCTTCATGCAGATTTGTTTGTTTATTCTGTTTCCCCATGGAATATCATTGAATAACTTCACTATGTAAAAGCTATTTAATAAATAATTCCAATATATGCATAAATAAGGTGATAATACCTATTTATATTCCCTGTCCCAAATTTCTGAGTTCAATTTGCATCAATTTTACTCTCTAAATAACTCAGAACAATTCTCCACCCTTCCTCAGAGGCTAAAAATGGCATCCGTAGTGCCCATTTCCCTCTCTAAGACCCTGAAAAAGCAACTATTTTTGAGCACTCTTTTGGGCCTTGCATCGGCCCAGCGAAGTGTATGCTATGTGCTGAAACTTGGGATGGGCCTTGTGTGGGCGATCATTTGGACGATCATCTCAGCGATCAAAGTGGAAACTTGGGGTCCTATTCTTCCGGCGATATTTTGGGCCCAGTTTCCACTTTTTGCTCAAAATGGGCGGTAGAGGTCCGTTTTGGGCCATAGATGGGCCTTAGATGGGCGATGTGAAGTGGAAAGTCTAGCCCCTGTGTAACTGACGATCAGAGTTGTGTAATGCAATAAGCAAGGAAAAGTCGCGCAATCATGCAAAATGTGTAATTGATGATCTGAATTGTGTACATGCAACCAGCGAGGAAAAGTCACGCGATCGCGATTGGAATTACAGAGTATCCATCATAGGTAATAAAAAGTTGTGCGATATAGGATTTCAACTGCACACAGCCAATGCAGCGGGCAGACACCCATGGGAAGCACACAGGTGCAGCGAGCTACCCAATGCTGTAGTCTGTGTCCCGGGGACCAGAATTATGCACCATGGAGTGTGGCCACAAGCAGCCAACGCACACGAGCTGTAGAGCAAGCGATCTTAGCAGGGCAACGGCACCAGTATCGATACCCTGCCCTTGATCAGCTCCACCTCTCAGGCACCCGATGGCACCAACTGCCACGAGCCTGAAAGAGCAGACTATGCTAAGGCGCAGTCCTCAGACCCCATTGTCACCAAAGCCATACCCGGAAACGAACGGTCACCCGCTAGAGTCCCCCCAAAAGGGACCAGGAACAGCCAGGGTCCCAAACCAAACAATGCCCAGGCCAGCGAGTCAGCAGTTCCTTATGCACTACTAGATAACAGCTCCTCAGTGGGCAGCAGCGACCCAGGGTGCAAAGAAAGGGCAGGGAGGTTGCAGGCATCTGTGAACCTACCCGACGCTAGGAATCACGGTAACAGCCTCAAGAGCAGGCAACTTGAGCCAATCGTGTTCCCACTGCCAGCACTGGGCACCGCGCCGCCACCAGACTGCAAGGACACCATCCAGCAGTTCTGGAATTAGTTTGTCTTTACGCACCGGTCACCGCATTGATAATGTATCTCACCAGTCTAACGTACTTGTCTCACAATGGAACCACAAATGTAATGCAACCTTGTTTTTCTGAACTTGAATGTATATGAATGCAATGAGCCTCCGGCGTCATCTATATGTGAGGGGGGGGGGAGAATGGAGTGGTCAGGGACGCACACAAACAGCAACCACCAGCACTCTATTGCACCAACTCACCCAAGATTGAAATGACCTGCCAAGGGTCGCAATCAGATAGAAGCCAAATAGAACTAAGCCCAGAGCACAATCAATGCAGACGCTATTTGCACTAAAGGCTTCGGGGAGAGTGATGTCATGTATCCTACATGGCTACTGTTGGTACTATCACAAGGTGTGCCACCAGAGGGCACAGCAGTGGGAGACTTGTAGGTTACCCATACAGGTGTGCCTGGCCTAGTATAAAAGGCAGGCCTACCAGGTGTGATTCTCACTCTGGAGTTAGCAAATAAAGGACTGAGGTCACTACACTTCAAGTACAACATATTGCCTTGTGGAGTCATTATTAGAGCATCTAAGGACACAACAGCTATTAGCGTGGATGATGTGGAATCTATATGGGTAGAGCCGCGAAACTCCAAAGGGCAGAAAACTTTAGTGGGAATTGTGTACAAACCACCAAACAGTAGTAGTGAGGTTGGGGATGGCATCAAACAGGAAATTAGGGATGCGTGCAATAAAGCTACAACAGTTATCATGGGTGACTTTAATCTACATATAGATTGGGCTAACCAAACTGATAGCAATACTGTGGAGGAGGATTTCCTGAAGTGTATAAGGGATGGTTTTCTAGACCAATATGTCGAGGAACCAACTAGATAGCAGGCCATCCGAGACTGGGTCTTGTGTAATGAGAGAGGATTAATTAGCAATCTTGTCGTGCGAGGCCCCTTGGGGAAGAGTGACCATAATATGGTAGAATTCTTCATTAAGCTGGAGAGTGACACAGTTAATTCAGAGACTAGGGTCCTGAACTTAAAGAAAGGTAACTTCGATGGTATGAGACGTGAATTGGCTAGGATAGACTGGCAAATTCTACTTTAAGGGTTGACGGTGGATAGTCAATGGCAGACATTTAAAGATCACATGGATGAACTTCAACAATTGTACATCCCTGTCAGGCGTAAAAATAAAACGGGGAAGGTGGCTCAACTGTGGCTAACAAGGGAAATTACGGATACTGTTAAGTCCAAGGAAGAGGCATATAAATTGGCGAGAAAAAGCAGCAAACCTGAGGACTCGGAGAAATTTAGAATTCAGCAGAGGAGGACGAAGGGTTTAATTAGGAGGGGGAAAATAGAGTATGAGAGTAAGCTTGCAGGGAACATAAAAACTGACTGTAAAAGCTTCTATAGATATGTGAAGAGAAAAAGATTAGTGAAGACTAATGTAGGCTCCTTGCAATCTGAATCAGGTGAATTCATAATGGGGAACAAGGAAATGGCAGACCAATTGAACAAATACTTTGGTTCTGTCTTCACTAAGGAAGACACGAATAACCTTGCGGAAATACTAGGGGACCGAGGGTCTAGTGAGAAGGAGGAACTGAGGGAACTGAGGGAAATCCTTATTGTCATGTATGTAACCAGCATACTACTGTAACCCTTATACAATTGTAACCCTCATGTAACCACTACATACTGTACATACTTACTAGAAATGCACACCTTGACCACAGAGGGTGTACTTGTGGGAGACACTCCTTACCTGGAGATTCAGGTATATAAGGGGAGGTCCCTCGCAGGGCCAGCACTCCTTGATCCAGGTAATAAAGGTGAAGGTCACAGAGTGACTGTGTCTGCAGTATGTGCCTCGTGTGATTATGTTTAAGAGTTAAGGACTCAACACTTATTAGTCAGGAAATGGTGTTAGGGAAATTGATGGGATTGAAGGCCAATAAACCCCCAGGGCCTGATAGTCTGCATCCCAGAGTACTTAAGGAAGTGGCCCTAGAAATAATAGATGCATTAGTGGTCATTTTCCAACATTCCATGGACTCTGGATCAGTTCCTATGGATTGGAGGGTAGCTAATGTAACCCCACTTTTTAAAAAAGGAGGGAGAGAGAAAACATGGAATTATAGGCCGGTTAGCCTGACATTGATAGTGGGGAAAATGCTGGAATCAATTTTTAAAGATTTAATAGCAGCACATTTGGAAAGCAATACAGGATCGGTCCAAGTCAGAATGGATTTATGAAAGGGAAATCATGCTTGACGAATCTTCTAGAGTTTTTTGAGCATGTAACTAGTAGAGTGGATAAGGGAGAACCAGTGGATGTGGTGTATTTGGACTTTCAAAAGGCTTTTGACAAGGTCCCATACAAGAGATCAGTGTACAAAATTAAGGCACATGGGATTGGGAGTAATGTATTGACGTGGATAGACAACTGGTTGGCAGAACCAGGGGTCACAGTCTAAGGATAAGGGGTAAGCCATCCAGGACCGAGATGAGGAAAAACTTTTTCATCCAGTGAATTGTGAACCTATGGAATTCTCGACCACAGAAAGTTGTTGAGGCCAGTTCGTTGGATATATTCAAAAGGGAGTTAGATGTGGCCCTTACGGCTAAAGGGATCAGTGGGGTATGGAGAGAAGGCAGGAGTGGGATACTGAAGTTGCATGATCAGCCATGATCATATTGAATGGTGGTGCAGGCTCGAATGGCCGAATGGCCTGCTCCTGCACCTATTTTCTATGTTTCTATGTTTCTCTTCTTTCCCTCCTTGCAGAAGAAGAGAGCCCAGACAACAGAGAAAGGCAGAGAATGGAGATGGCACTCCAATATTCACTAATTTGACTCCAGCAGAGGAGGAGGCACTAGCAATCTCTGGAGTTGTATAGTTGCTGGCAGTGAGAGATGACGGGATGGTGGACCTCCCAGCAACCTTGTGAGAGAATTAAATCTCATATAGCCACATGTCATACAGCAGTCGCTCATGGTGACTGATGTCAGCAGCCAATGATATGTCATCATGTGCATAATGGTAACGTTACAAATTCTTATCGTAACACTTATTAATCTCTTTCCTCCTTCACAGCTCCATCAAGTGCCCCCTTCCACTATCCAGCTGCAGGAGGAGGAAGATTCCTCAGAGGAAGCTTCGGCTCTGAGGGTGCACCAGCAGCAGACCCAATCGCCCCAGAAATAGCAGAGATACGCACACCTCGCTGGGCCCTGTGCGAGATGGAGTAGTGTTGTCACACGTCACAAGTGAGCAAGAGCAGAAGGTGGAGACAAGGACAGCAGTGGAGACTCCTCGACGGAGGGCGCAGGACACTCCAGGCTCTGCTGAGCTGCATGCAGATGCTGAACCTCGGGGGCCATCGAGAAAGAGGGTGATCTTAGGGGAGCAGCAATAATTGCTTGAGGCCCTGTCAGCTTTTGTAACCACGATGTATGCAACTGTACAGAGAATGGAGGAGTCGATCTTCAAAATGAGCACCACCATTTCACAGGCCAAGGTGGAGATATGCTGTTCCATGGAAAGGATGGCCACCCTCATGAACAACAAATGTGCCAGTCACATGAGAAAATGCGTGCTGTGAACATAAGATTACAGACACTCATAGTCTCATCTCGAGGAGGGATACCAACGTAGACTTGGGCATTCATCGTTCCACTGCTGTGCAGCAAAGTGCTCTCCAGCTCCTTGCTAGCAGGGAAGTGTGGGTGTCGCAAGAGAGGGATGATAGCAAGAGGGGACATGGAAGTGAGGGTTCTTCTCAAAGTGCTCCCACTTTTTCCCCATTATCCCTCTCTCAGTAAGAGCCCACATTCTGCCTTGGATCCCGATGACCAAGTCTGCCCCTGCACAGGAGGGGCAGTCTTTGGCGGGTCCCTCACAGACTCTAAAACCCAGAGGACTTCCACCAAAAGTGTTTAAGCAGGGACGAGAGCAGGCTGCCTCAACTCTGCTGAAGCCACAGGGGTTGCAACTTGCAGAAGCACCCGGAAATGAAAAAAGACACAATCCTAGATGCATAAGGGTATGCACATGGCTGTATGACAAAATATTAATGTTAAGTTTCATTTATATTTATGACGGACATAAATTTATTTATTTGCACATCTTTCCTGTCTTGCCCATTTTTGCCTGCTACCTTTGTCAATTGGAGTGAACGATGAGACATTACTTCACCTCGAGCTGTGGGGGTTTGGGTGACAGGAATGGCTTGGTCATTGTAGTATTGTTGGGGGGGTGGGGCGTTGGTACAGCATCTGGGAGCCATATGGGTGCATGGATATAAGTTAAGTAAATCTGGCCATTATGAAGCCATCCCGGGCCTCCCGGGCAGCAACGTGCGCCACTGCTGGTGCCATCTCCACCTTGGGTTCCTCCTGCTCCTCCAGCTCTGAAGAGGCTGTGCCTCTGAGCTTTGCTCCTCCTGCAGCTCCAATCCTCGCTTCTGCAGTCGATGATGCCTTGCACCTGTGGGAAGCACCCGCTCAGTAATACTGGTTTCATCGGTGGCAAAGTTTACATAATTTGCTGACTTGTCAAACATGGCATCGGTCACCTGGGCATCGGCCGACTGTGAGATCAGCATCTGTCTGCTGCAGATCCCTGGAAAGAGATAGAGGTGAAGAAGTTGAGGGCAGTGGTGATTTTGACAGCACTGGTAACGAGCGTCCACCAGAACCTCTGGGCAGTAGGTCTTGTTCGAGCAAGCTGCAAATGTCTGCAATGACCTGGCGCGATAGCCTGAGCCTCCTGAAGCACTGCTGCTCAGACATGTCCAGGAAGCTCATCCTCTGCCTGTCTACCCTGTGTTGGGAGTATCGCCTCCGGTGGGGTGCAGCCCTGTGTGGACCCCCCACTCTCCTGTGGAGAATGCTGCAGTTGTGGTTGGTGCTGCTGGTGTGGCTGGTGTTGTTGGTGGTGCTGCTGGTGTGTTTGGTGTTGGCGCTGGGGTCATCTTGGTCCAATTCTGAGGTCCAGTGCGAGACAGCAAAAGCGGCACCCATATTGATCTAATAGATGGCAGATAAAGTGGAGATCAGAGGCACAATCCCTCAGTGTAGTGATAGTGACTAGCAATGTGGTGAGAGTGACTTCTGAGGTTCCAGAAATGACCTGCAAACTCCTGAAAGATAAATCTCTGCACAAAACGGTATCAGCAAGTGCCTTTCCCTTCGGCAAGGAAGCAAGTGTAATGTGTGAGTATTTATGTGTTTTTTTCCAGCTGTCACTTAATGGGCTCGCACAATGTCCGCTGAGCTTCCACCTCCCCTTCACAGGCGAGGTTCCCAAGGTGCGTGAATCCCGTGCGCAACAAGTTAAAGCCAAAACCCGATGTTAAAAAGGCAGTTAAGGGTCTATAAATGAGCAGTTAAATACCTCAATGAGGTCGCCCACCTCTCCCAAGCGGGTCCCTGGCGCGCCTCGAAACCCACCCGAGTTAAATGTGGGAGTCGGTGGGTTGACGGTGGGATCCCGATGTGCTGTCAAGTTCCGCGCTTTTAACTGCCAACCCGCCCCCATACCCACATGCTGTGCAATGGGAAAATTCTTGCCATTATCTTTGGTCCCCACCACAAACACCATTCCCTGACCATCGCGACCAACCTCATTGGATTTTTTGAAGAGGTAACAGAAAGAGTAGACGATGGTAATGCAGTAGATGTAATTTATTTAGATTTTCAAAAGGCCTTCGATAAGGTACCCCATAATAGACTGATGAATAAGGTCAGACAATGCAGAGTCGGGGGACAAGGAACAGAATGGATACCTAGCTGGCTTCAAGACAGAAAGCAGAGAGTAGGGGTAAAAGGTAGCTATTCACAGTGGCAGAAGGTGGGTCGTGGTGTTCCACAAGCATCAGTGCTGGGACCACTGTTGTTCACAATTTATATTAACGATTTAGACTTTGGAATCAAAAACACAATTTCTAAATTTGCGAATGACACCAAATTGTGGGGTGGGGGGAGGGGGACGACAGTCAATACTGAGGAGGACTGCAACAAATTACAGGAGGACATTAATAAACTTGCAGGATGGGCATATAATTGGCAAATGAAGTTCAACACAGATAAATGTGAGGTATTACATATTGGTAGGAAGAATAGAGAGGTCACTTATTACTTGGAGAGTGAGAGCTTAGGTGGGGTAGAGGAACAAAAGGATCTCGGAGTACAAATACACAAATCACCAATAGTTGTGACATAGATGAGCAAGGCCATTTTAAAAAAAGCAAACCAAGCACTAGGGTTTATTTCTAGAGGTATAGAATTGAAAAGTAGGGAAATTATGATAAACCTGTATCGAACCTTGGTTAGACCACCCTTAGAGTACTGTGTACAGTTCTGGTTGCCATATTAGAAAAAAGAGAGAGACACTGGAGAGGGTGCGGAGAAGATTTACAAGGATGATACCAGAAATGTGAGGGCATACATATCAGGAAAGGATGAATAGGCTGAGTCTCTTTTCTCTTGAAAAAAGGAGGCTGAGAGGTGACCTAATAGAGGTATTTTAAATTATGATAGGTTTTTATAGAGTGGATTCAAAGAGAATGTTTCCACTTGTGGGGAAGAGCATAACTAGAGACCATTAATATAAGATGGTCATCAAGAAATCCAATAGGGAATTCAGAAGGAACTTCTTTACCCAAAGAGTGTTGAGAATGTGGAACTCGCTACCACAGGGAGTGGTTGAAGCGAATACTATAGATGCACTTAAGGGGAGGCTTGACAACCATATGAGAGAGAAGATCATGTCCGTTGTACCCCTTAGTGGACGGAATCCGCATTGCGACTCTGGGAGGAGCTCTTCAGCCACAGGGAGAAGACGATTGAGGAAGATTCTTGCAATGATTTTCCCTGTGGCCGACAGCAGGGAGATTCCTCTGTAGTTACCGCAGTCAGATTTGTCCCCTTTTTTGAAGATGGTCATGATTACGCCGTCCCCGAGATCTCCTGGCATGCTCTCCACCTTCCAGATAAGAGAAATTAGGTCATGTATTGATGCCAAAAGTGCTTCTCCGCCATGCTTTAGCGCTTTGGCGAGAATTCCATCTGCTCCTGTTGCCTTGTTATTCTTCAGCTGACGGATGGCCTTTTCTACCTCGTGCCAGGCTGGGGTTGTGCTGAGATGGAATCGAGGACACTTGCATCGAAAACAGAGTCTAGGTTAAGGAGATCTTCTAAATGCTCCTTCCAATGAGCACTGACTGCCTCTCTGTCCTTGATGAGTGTCTCACTGTTCTTGACCAGCAGTGGGGTAGGGCCTTGGGTGCTTGGGCCATAGGTTGTCTTAACTATGCTGAAGAATCCACGCATGTCATGGTTGTTAGCTAACTGCTGGATCTCCTGTTCGTTCTCCATCCATCATCTGTTTTTTAGGTCGTGGGTTTTTTGTTGGACCTCGACCTTCAGCCGTCTGTAGAGTTGCTTTCTTGCTCTTGTGTTGGGCTGCTGTTTTAAGTTCAGAAATGCCTTGCGCTTACAGTTAATTAGCTCCTGGATCTCCTGGTTGTTCTCGTTGAACCAGTCTTGATGTTTCCTAGTCGAGTGACCGAGCGTCACTTCGTAGATGCTGATTATGGAGGCCTTGAGGGCAGACGAGGCACTGTGGGCACTCTGCGTCTCTGGGTTATTGAGGGTCGCTAGATTGGCAGTGAGGCACTGGCTGAATAGGGCTTTCTTAACTCTCGATCAGCTCCGTTGGGTGGGCCACATCGTCCACATGCCCAACACAAGACTCCCAAGGCAAGTGCTCTACGCAGAGCTTCGACACGGCAAGCGAGCCCCGGGTGGGCATAGGAAATGCTTCAAGGACACCCTCAAAGCCTGCTTGACTAAGTGCAACATCCCCACCGACTCCTGGGAATCCCTGGCCCACGACCGCCCAAAGTGAAGGAAGAGCATCCGAGAGGGCGCTGAGCACCTCGAGTCCCATCGCCGAGTACAAGCAGAAACCAAACGTAGGCAGCGGAAGGAGCGTGCATCAATCCAGGCTCCCCGACCACCCTTTCCTTCAACCACTGTCTGCCCCACCTGTGACAGAGACTGTAGGTTCCGCATTGGACTCCTCAGTCCCCTGAGAACTCACATTTAGAGTGGAAGCAAGTCATCCTCAACTCCGAGGGACTGCCTATGGTGATAATGATGATGAGAGAGAAGGGAATAGAGGGTTATGCTGATAGATTTGGATGAGGAAAGACAGAAGGCGGCTCGAGTGGAGCATAAATGCTGGCATGGACTGATAGGGCCGAACGGCCTGTTTCTGTGCCATCTATCCTATGTAACCTGTTCCATCCCTCGCAACTGTCTGAATCTGAGCCAGCCTGTTTGCAACCTTTGTGTTGTGTCCGACCACATATCTGCTCCATCACCTGCCCTATGTCCATCTCCGTAACATCGCCCGACTCCAACACTACCTCAGCTCATCTGCTGCTGAAATCCTCATCTATACCTTTGTTACCTCTAGACTTGACCAGTCCTGATAGGCCACCCATCTTCCACCCAACACAAACTTGAGCTCATTCAAAACTCTGCTGCCCATATCTTACCTCGCTCCAAGTCTCACTCACCCTTCACAATTATGCTTTCTGAACTACATTGGCTCCCAGTCTCAATTTTAAATCCTCATCCTTGTTTTCAAATCCCTCCATGTTCTCGCTCCTCCCTATCTCTGTAACCTCCTCCAGCCCTACAAGCCCTCGAGATTGCTGCGCTCCTCCAATTCTTGTGCATCCCCGACGTTAATCACTCCACCATGTGCGGCCGTGCTTTCAGCTGCCTTGACCCTAGGTTCTGGAATTCCCTCCCTAAGTCTCCTCATCTTTCTACCTCTCTCCTCACTCCTTTAAGATGCTCCTTTAAAACCTATTTATTTGACCAAGCTTTTGGTCATCTGTCTTTATATCTCCTTCTGTGTCCCAGTGTCAAAAATGTTTTTATTGATATCGCTCTTGTTAACCGCCTTGGGATGTTTTGCTACGTTAATGGTGCTATATAAATGCAAGTTGTTGTTACTTTTGTACATTATATGTGAAGCTTGGAATGTTGTGATTTTTAGGGTTTTTAAAAAATGTACTTGGAGGAGCATGTAGGTAAGTTTCCCTTTATTTTTCTGTCATTTTATCTTGTTTTTCTTCATTTGCCTGGCTTGCCATATCCGTGGTTTAGTGGCAGACAAAAGTGCAATGCCCCTTATAGTCAGCAGCTAGAATGTGTCAGAGAGCAAAGCATGACTGTTCTACAATTGTTCCTTCCAAAAGATGTCACAGTGTCAATCCCTTCCCACTCAATGAGCTTAGCTCAGAAGCTGTGGAGTGGCACTTGAAGCTGATTGGCCTGCTCTGTGTTAATAGTAATTTCTGTTTTTCAGATTTGCAGTTTTTTTATATTTCAGAATGTTTGGATTAAATTGCTGAATATTATACCTCTTTGTTGCATGTTCTATTGTAAACACTTAATTTTAAAGAAACATTTGCATTGATCATTTCTCTTAGAAACAGCCCAAAGAGTCATAGAATCTTACAGCACAGGAGACCATTCGGCCCACCATGCCTATGACAGATCTTTGAAAGAGCTATCTAATTAGTCCCATTCCCCAGCTCTTTTCCCATAGCCATGCAATTTATTTTTCCATTTTGAGTATATCCAAATCAATTTGAAAGTTATTATTGCATCTTCTCCCACCATCCTTTCATAGAACAATACAGCCCATCATGCCTGTGCCAGCTCTTTAAAAGAGCTATCCAATTAATCCCACTCCCCTGTTCTTTCCCTGTAACCCTGCAAATGTTTCCTTCAGATGAAACTGAGACCCTGTCTGCTCTCTCAAATGGACGTAAAAGATCCCATGGCACTATTTCGAAGAAGAGCAGGGGAGTTATCCCCGGTGTCCTGGCCAATATTTATCCCTCAATCAACATAACAAACAGATTATCTGGTCATCATCACATTGCTGTTTGTGGGAGCTTGCTTGTGCGCAAATTGGCTGCCATGTTTCCCACATTACAACAGTGACGACAGTCCGAAAGTACTTCATTGGTTGTAAAGCGCTTTGAGACGTCCGGTGGTCGTGAAAGGCGCTATATAAGGCGCTATTCTTTCTCTGGACTTGTGGATTGTGGCCAGGGCCATTGGAGGGAGCAGCATGCAGTGGCCTGGCCCGGAAATCGGCACGGTCCCGGTCTGCAAGACCAACAGCAGGCCGGGGCCATTGGAGGGAACAGTGTGAGGCGGCATGTCACTGCAGGGAGCAGCACTTGGTGCTGCAGGTGGGCAATGGCTGCAAAGCCAGGTCGCTGATTGCAGTGCGGGCAGGCACAGCAGGAGGGGCGAAGGAGCGGCAAGAGTTTGTAGATGGAAGTAACCGGGACCCAGAAGAGGCGAGAATCCAGGGGCAGCACGGGCCAGCCCACACTGTGATATGTGTGCGCGCTAGGTCTGTGCAGCAGAGCTGGTCTCCAGTCGTCTTGGTAATCCTTGCCACTGGACCAAGACCTAGCAAGGCCACCACACGTTAAAAAAAATCCACGCACAGTCATCTTCCACCCTTCAAGATGTAGTTTGGGATCTGGAATATTAGGTCCTTCATTGAAACACCTGTGAACTCATTCATTTTTGGAGTGGAAGCAAGTCATCCTCGCTTCGAGGGACTGCCTATGATGATGATGATTGTTATGTCTGTAATGTTCTTATGAATGACTCCACGAGGCAATGTGTTGTACTCAAACTGTAGTGACCTTGGTCCTTTATTTGTAACTCCAGAGTGAGGCACAAGCATGGTGGGCATATACTGGGCCCTGCACACCTTTGCAGGTGACCGTCAGGACTCCCACTGCAGTGCCCTCTGGTGGACAGCCTCTGCCACAGGGCAGGACCCCTGTCTCCACCAGTTGCATCCTCTAGTGGTGACAGCATAGTATATACACATGGTAAACCTTATTGATAGTACATCAGGTAACACTTCTCCATCGCAACTATACAGTAACTACACAGAGAGTATAACTCATCATCATCATAGGCAGTCCCTCGGAATCGAGGAAGACTTGCTTCCACTCCTGAAGTGAGTTCTTTGATGGCTGAACAGTCCAATACGAGAGCCACAGACTCTGTCACAGGTGGGACATATAGTCGTTGAGGGAAGGGGTGGGTGGGACTGGTTTGCCGCACGTTCTTTCCGCTGTCTGCGCTTGATTTCTGCATGCTCTCAGCGCCCTCTCGGATGCACTTCCTCCACTTAAGACGGTCTTGGGCCAGGGACTCCCAGTGTCAATGGGGATGTTGCACTTTATCAGGGAGGCATTGAGGGTGTCCTTGTAGCGTTTCCGCTGCCCACCTTTGACTCGTTTGACATGAAGGAGCTCCGAGTAGAGAACTTGCTTTGGGAGTCTTGTGTCTGGCATGTGGACTATGTGGCCTGTCCAGTGGAGCTAATCGAGTGTGGTCAGTGCTTCAATGCTGGGGATGTAAGCCTGAGTGAGGGCGCTGATGTTGGTGCGCCTGTCCTCACAGGGGATTTGTAGGATTTTGCGGAGACATCATTGGTGATATTTCTCCAGCAACTTGAGGTGTTTACTGTACATGGTCCATGTCACTGAGCCAGACAAGAGGGCAGGTATTACTACAGCCCTGTAGACCATGAGCTTGGTGACAGTTTTGAGGGCCTGGTCTTCAAACACTCTTTTCCTCAGGCGACTGAAGGCTGCACTGGTGCACTGGAGGCGGTGATGGATCTTGTCGTCGATGCCTGCTCTTGTTGATAGGAGGCTCCTGAGATATGGGAAGTGGTCCATGGTGCCCAGGGCCGCGCCATGGATCTTGATGACTGGGGGGGCAGTGCTGTGCGGTGAGGACAGGCTGGTGGAGGACCTTTGTCTTAGAAACATAGAAACATAGAAAATAGGTGCAGGAGTAGGCCATTCGGCCCTTCGAGCCTGCACCACCATTCAATAAGATCATGGCAGATCATTCACCTCAGTACCCCTTTCCTGCTTTCTTTCCATACCACTTGATCCCTTTAGCCATAAGGGCCATATCTAACTCCCTCTTGAATATATCCGATGAACTGGCATTAACAACTCCCTGCGGTAGGGAATTCCACAGGTTAACAACTCTCTGAGTGAAGAAGCTTCTCCTCATTTCAGTCCTAAATGACTTACCCCTTATCCTTAGACTATGTCCCCTGGTTCTGGACTTCCCCAACATCGGGAACATTCTTCCTGCAACTAACCTGTCCAGTTCCGTCAGAATTTTATATGTTTCTATGAATTTTCCTCTCATCCTTCCAAACTCCAGTGAATACAGGCCCAGTCGATCCAGCCTCTCCTCATATGTCAGTCCTGCAATCCCGGAATCAGTCTGGTGAACCTTCGCTGCACTCCCTCAATAGCAAGAATGTCCTTCCTCAGATTAGGAGACCAAAGCTGAACACAATATTCCAGGTGAGGCCTCACCAAGGCCCTGTACAACTGCAGTAAGACCTCCCTGCTCCAATACTCAAATCCCCTAGCTATGAAGGCCAACATACCATTTGCCTTTTTCACCACCTGCTGTACCTGCATGCCAACTTTCAATAACAGATGTACCGTGACACCCAGGTCTCATTGCACCTCCCCTTTTCCTAATCTGTCGCCATTCCGATAATATTATGCCTTCGTGTTTTTGCCACCAAAGTAGATAATTTCACATTTATCCGCATTATACTGCATCTGCCATGCATTTGCCCACTCACCTAACCTGTCCAAGTCACCCTGCAGCCTCTTAGCGTCCTCCTTACAGCTCACACCGCCACCCAGTTTAGTGTCATCCGCAAACTTGGAGATATTATACTCAATTCCTTCATCTAAATCATTAATGTATATTGTAAATAGCTAGGGTTCCAGCACTGAGCCCTGCGGCACCCCACTAGTCACTGCCTGCCATTCTGAAAAGGACTCGTTTATCCCGACTCTCTGCTTCCTGTCTTCAACCAGTTCTCTATCCACGTCAGCACATTACCCCAATACCATGTGTTTTAATTTTGCATAACAATCTCTTGTGTGGAACCTTGTCAAAAGCCTTTTGAAAGTCCAAATACACCACATCCACTGGTTCTCCCTTGTCCACTCTACCAGTTACATCCTCAAAAAATTCCAGAAGATTTGTCAAGCATGATTTCCCCTTCATAAATCCATGCTGACTTGGCACCGATCCTGTCACTGCTTTCCAAATGCACTGCTATTTCATCTTTAATAATTGATTCCAATATTTTCCCCACTACTGATGTCAGGCTAACTGGTCTATAATTACCCGTTTTCTCTCTCCCTCCTTTTTTAAAAAGTGGGGTTACATTAGCTACCCTCCAGTCCATAGGAACTGATCCAGAGTCGATAGACAGTTGGAAAATGATCACCAATGCATTCACTATTTTTAGGGCCACTTCCTTAAATACTCTGGAATGCAGACTATCAGGCCCCGGGGATTTATCGGCCTTCAATCCCATCAATTTCCCTAACACAATTTCCTGCCTAATAAGGATTTCTTTCAGTTCCTCCTTCTCACTAGACCCTCGGTCCCCTTGTATTTCCGGAAGGTTATTTGTGTCTTCCTTCGTGAAGACAGAACCAAAGTATTTGTTCAACTGGTCTGCCATTTCTTTGTTATAAATTCACCTGAATCTGATTGAAAGGGATCTACTTTTGTCTTCACTAATCTTTTTCTCTTCACATATCTATCGAAGCTTTTGCAGTCAGTTTTTATGTTCCTAGCAAGCCTCCTCTCATACTCTATTTTACCCCTCCTAATTAGATGCTTTGTCCTCCTCTGCTGAATTCTAAATTTCTCCCAGTCCTCAGGTTTGCTGCTTTTTCTGGCCAATTTATATGCCTCTTCCTTGGATCTAACACTATCCTTAATTTCCCTTGTTAGCCACGGTTGAGCCACCTTCCCCGTTTTATTTTTACTCCAGACAGGGATGTACAATTGTTGAAGTTCATCCATGTGATCTTTAAATGTTTGCCATTGCCTATCCGCCGTCAACCCTTTAAGTATCATTTGCCAGTCTATTCTAGCCAATTCATGTCTCATACCATCGAAGTTACCTTTCCTTAAGTTCAGGACCCTAGTCTCTGAATTAACTGTGTCACTCTCTATAAAGTCCTTACTCAATAGCACAAAACCCACACGAGGCACATTATATGGACAAGATCACTCTATGACCTGAACCTTTATTCACAGGACCAAGAAGTTATGACCCTGCATGGGACCTGCCTTTATAATACCTGGATGACCAGGTAAGGAGTGTCTCCCACAAGTTCACCCCCTGTGGTCAAGGTGTGCATTGCTTAAGTGTATACAGTATTGCAGTGGTGTTACATAGAGGTTACATACATGACATCACCTCCCCCCCAAAGTCTTATTGGGATCATAGGTTAAGCCTTTCAGGTGGTCTACGTTCCCTCGTGGAGCGCCGCAGTTGGGGCTCTGGTTGTTGACCTTGGCATGAGTGCCTGTCACCTGTGGTGATTCCGGCCTGTCCGGGCTGACTGCTGGAACTGTGCATGCTGCTGAATATTCTTGTTGCTCGTTCACTGGCGGTGGTGTAAGCACCATCTCATGATCTTCCTCGGGTTCCTCAGTGTTTATGCTGAACCTTTTTTTTACTTGGTCCAGATGCTTACGGCATATCTGCCCATTGTTAAGTTTAACCACGATGACCCTGTTCCCCTCTTTGTCTATTACAGTACCCTCAAGTCATTTGGGCCCCACGGCGTGATTGAGGACAAATACGGGGTCATTTACTCCTATACATCTCCTCCTTGAGTTTCGGTCATGGTACTCGTTTTGGGACTGGCACTTGCCCTCAACTATGTCGGTCAGGACTGGGTGAATGAGGACAAACGAGTTTTGAGTGTTCGTTTCATAAGTAGCTCAGCGGGCAGGACCCCCGTGAGCGAGTGCTGCCGGGATCTATAGACCAGCAGGAGGCGCGATAGGCGGCATTGAAGGGAGGCTCCTTGAATCCTGAGCATGCCTTGTTTAATGATTTGGACCGCACGTTCCACCTGGCCATTGGAGGCCGGCTTGAACGGTGCTGTCCTGACATGGTTGATGCCATTGCCCGACATGAACTCCCAGAATTCGTAGCTCGTGAAACATGGGCCATTATCGCTAACAAGGATGTCCGGCAAGCCGTGGGTTGCAAAGACCGCACGTAGACTCTCCACAGTGGTGGATGTCGTGCACGAATTCAAAATGATGCACTCGATCCATTTCGAGTAGGCATCTACCACAATGAGAAACATTTTTCCCATGATTAGGCCCGCGTAGTCTACATAAACACTTGACCATGGCCTGGTGGGCCAGGGCCACGGGCTGAGTGGGGCCTCCCTGGGGGCATTACCCAGCTGGGCACACGTCATGCACCTGCGAACACAGTGTTCCAGATCTGAATCAATTCCTGGCCACCAAACATGTGACCGGGCAATGGCCTTCATCAGAACGATGCCAGGATGCTCACTGTGGAGTTCCCTGATGAATGCCTCCCTGCCCCTCTGGGGCATGACCGCCCGGCTGCCCCATAGTAGGCAGTCAGCTTGGATGGCGAGCTCATCCGTCCGCCTGTGAAACGGTCTGACCTCCTCAGGGCATGCTCCATGTGCGGGCGCCCAATCCCCAGTCAGGACACATTTTTAAATCGGAGATAGGAGGGGGTCTCTGTTTGTCCAGATTTTGATCTGATGGGCTGTGATGGGGGAACCTGCGCTGTCAAAGGCATCGATGGCCATGACCATCTCAGCGCTTTTTTCCGCTGCCCCCTCGATGGTGGCCAGTGGAAGCCTGCTGAGCGCGTCAGCGTAATTTTCGGTGCCAGGCCGGTGCCGGATGGAGTAGTCATAAGCAGCCAGCGTGAGAGCCCATCGCTGTATGCGGGCTGACGCGTTGGCATTGACAGCCTTGCTGTCTAACAACAGGGATGTTAACGGCTTGTGGTCCGTTTCTAATTCGAACCTCCTTCCAAAAAGGTACTGATGCATTTTTTTTACACCATAGACACACGCGAGTGCCTCCTTCTCAACCATCCCATATCCCCGTACTGCTTGAGAGAGCGACCTGGAAGCATAAGCCACAGGTTGTAGTTGGCCCTCCGCATTACTCTGCTGCAACATGCACCCAACCCCATAGGACGATGCATCATATGTCAGAACCAATTTCTTACAGGGGTCGTACAGGGTCAATAACTTATTTGAACAAAGTAGGTTCCGCGCCCGATTGAAAGCCCGTTCTTGACAGTCCCCCCAAAACCAATCACAACCCTTACGCAGGTGCACGTGAAGCGGCTCCAACAACGTGCTTAAGTTCAGCAGAAAGTTCCCGAAATAGTTCAAGAGTCCCAGAAATGAACGCAACTCCGATGTGTTGCAGGGCCTGGGTGCTCGTCGAATCGCCTCTGTTTTGGATTCGGTGGGCCGAATCCCATCTGCAACAACCCTCCTGCCCAGGAACTCAACCTCAGGAGCCAAAAACACACATTTAGACTTCTTGAGTTGCAGGCCTACCCGGTCCAGTCGGCGTAGCACCTCCTCCAGGTTGTGGAGATGTTCCTCGGTGTCACGACCCGTGATGAGGATGTCGTCCTGAAATATGATTGTTCCAGGAATGGATTAAAGAAGGCTTTCCATGTTTCTTTGAAAAATCGTGGCCGCTGATCGAATGCCAAACGGGTGCCTGTTGTAAACGAACAGTCCCTTGTGCGTAGTGATAGTGGTCAGTAGTTTCGATTCGTCGGCCAGTTCTTGGGTCATGTGGGCTGAAGTGAGATCCAACTTTGTAAACATCTTGCCGCCTGCCAGTGTGGCGAAAAGATCCTTCGCTCTCAGGAGGTCTTGCAGGGACACCCGATTGATAGTGGCCTTGTAGTCGCCACAGATCCTGACAGAACCATCCGTTTTTGATGGGGCTTGACCAGTCGCTGAATTCAACGGGCAAGATGATGCCCTCTCTCAGCAAATGGTCCAATTCGCTCTCAATTTTCTCCCGCATCACATATGGCACCGCTCTGGCTTTGTGGTGCACTGATCTGGCATCCGGGGTGATGCGTATCACTACCTTAGTGCCTTTGAAAGTCTCGACGCCAGGTGGGCATAGTGACTCAAGTTGTTGTAGGACTTGTGAGCACGAGCTTCGTTCCACAGATGACATTGCGTGCACATCCTCCCATTTCCAGTTCATCTCAGCTAACCAGCTCCTTCCCAACACTGCGGGACCATTGCCCGGGACAATCCAGAGTGGCAGCCGGTTCACTGATCCATTGTGTGTGACCACCAACATTGCGCAGCCTAGTACTGGAATTATTTCTTTGGTATATGTCCGTAGTTGTGTCTCAATGCGTTCTAGTTTGGGTCTACTGGCTTTGTGTGGCCATAGCTTTTCAAATTGTTGAATGCTCATGAGCAACTGGCTGGCCCCCGTGTCCAGCTCCATGCGTTAATAAAACCTTCATCATCATTGGTGGCGTTTTGGTATGTGAGCTGTGAATGTTTGCCACATGAACCCGCTGAACTTCAGCGCCCATTGATTTGCCCCAAGAGTCATCCTGCATCACAGACCCCTCTTCTGGTCCATCCGCCTCGTAAATTAGCCTGGTTACAGGCTTCCTGCACATTCGAGCTAAATGGCCACTGAGGTTGCAATTTCTGCAGACAAATTGTTGAAACCTGCAAGTCCTGGCAGAGTGTTTGCCCCCACACCTCCAGCATGAGCTGAAATTCCCATTGTTGTGAACAAAGTAGCTATGACCCGGCATTCCTCGCTGATTGTCTCTTTGACTGCCCTTGAGTAGCCTGTTAGTGGGTGTCAATGGCCCCATCCCGGACCGCATTGTCCACTGTGATGGCGTAAATGTCCGTTCAGCCTGCCATTGTCTCTGTTGAAAACCTGCTCTGGGGTCTATTGCTGCCTGGGGTGTGTCGGACTGCCCATGCCTGCCTGCGGGGCTCTGAGGCGCGTTTATGATATTGACTCCCTGATCTCATGCCGCGTTAGAGGCAGAATTGCGTATATTATTCTGGTTTCCTCCTCCCCCGCCATGAAAGTCTGAGCCATCAACGCCGCCGCTTCCAAAGTCAAGTCCTTGGTCTCAATTAACTTTAGGAAAATCCCCACATGATCGATGCCCTCAATAAAGAAATCCCTTAACATCTCCCCCCTGCAGGCGTCTGTGAACTTACAGAGGCTGGTCAAACACCGGAGGTCCGCAATGAAGTCCAGTATGCTATGTCCTTCACGACGCCGGTGGGTATAGAATCTGTGTCGGGCCATGTGTACGCTGCTCGCCGGTTTGAGGTGCTCACCGATTAGTTTGCTGAGCTCTTCAAAGGTTTTGTCTGCCGGCTTTTCGGGTGCTAGTAGGTCCTTCATGAGCGCGTAAGTCTTAGGTCCGCAGCTGGTCAGCAGATGTGCCCTTCGTTTATCGGCCGCTGCATCTCCCAGCCATTCTTTCATGACAAAGCTTTGCTGGAGCCTCTCAATGAAATCGTCCCAGTCCTCAGCAACACAGTACCGTTCCTCTGTGCTGCCGATGGCCATTCTCGTGGGTCGTTGATTCCCGTTTCCCGTCGCCAATGTAAAGTCCTTACTCAATGGCACAAAACCCACACGAAGCACATTCTATGGACAAGGTCACTCTATGACCTGAAACTTTATTCACAGACCAAGAAGTGATGATCCTGCATGGGACCTGTCTTTATATACCTGGATGACCAGGTAAGGAGTGTCTCCCACAAGTTCACCCCCTGTGGTCAAGGTGTGCATTGCTTAAGTATATACAGTATTGCAGTGGTGTTACATTGACGTTACATACATGACACTCTCCATCTTAATAAAGAATTCTACCATATTATGGTCACTCTTCCCCAAGGGGCCTCGCATAACAAGATTGCTAATTAGTTCTTTCTCATTACACATCACCCAGTCTAGGATGGCCAGCCCTCTAGTTGGTTCCTCGACGTATTGGTCTAGAAAACCATCCCTAATTCACTCCAGGAAATCCCCCTCCACCGTATTGCTACCAGTTTGGTTAGCCCAATCTATATGTAGATTAAAGTCACCCATGATAACTGCTGTACCTTTATTGCACGCATCCCTAATTTCTTGTTTGATGCTGTCCCCAACCTCACTACTACTGTTTGGCGGTCTGTACACAACTCCCACTCGCGTTTTCTGTCCTTTGGTATTTCACAGCTCCACTCATACAGATTCTACAACATCCAAGCTAATGTCCTTCCTTACTATTGCGTTAATTTCCTCTGTAACCAGCAACGCTACCCCACCTCCTTTTTCTTTCTGACTATCCTTCCTGAATATTGAATACCCCTGGATGTTGAGTTCCCAGCCTTGGTCACCCTGGAGCCATGTCTCCATGATGCCAATTATATTATATTCATTAATTGCTGCCTGTGCAGTTAATTTGTCCACCTTTTTACAAATACTCCTCGTATTGAGGCACAGAGCCTTCAGGCTTGTCTTTTTAACACACTTTGCCCCTTTAGAATTTTGCTGTAACGTGGCCCTTTTTGATTTTTGCCTTGTGTTTCTCTGCTCTTCACTTTTACTTTTCTTCTTTCTATCTTTTGCTTCTGCCCCCATTCTACTTCCCTCTGTCTCCCTGCGTAGGTTCCCATTCCCCTGCCATATTCGTTTAACCCCTCCCCAACAACACTAGCAAACACTCCCCCTAGGACATTGGTTCCGGTCCTGCCCAGGTGCAGACCGTCCAGTTTGTACTGGTCCCACCTCCACCAGAACCGGTTCCAATGTCCCAGGAATTTGAATCTCTCCCTTCTGCACCACTCTTCAAACCACGTATTCATCTGAGCTATCCTGTGATTCCTACTCTGACTAACATGTGGCACTGGTAACAATCCTGAGATTACTACCTTTGAGGTCCTACTTTTTAATTTAACTCCTAGCTCCCTAAATTCAGCTTGCAGGACCTCATCCCGTTTTTAACCTATATCATTGGTACTTATATGCACCACGACAACTGGCTGTTCACCCTCCCCCTCCAAAATGTCCTGCAGCCGCTGCAAGACATCCTTGACCCTTGCACCAGGGAGGCAACATACCATCCTGGAGTCTTGGTTGCGGTTGCAGAAACGTCTATCTCTTCCCCTTACAATTGAATCCCCTATCACTATAGCTCTCCCACTCTTTTTCCTGCCCTCCTGTGCAGCAGAACCACCCATGGTGCCATGAACTTGGCTGCTGCTGCTCTCCCCTGATGAGTCAGCCTCCCCAACAGCACCCAAAACGGTGTATTTGTTTCGGAGAGGGATGACCGCAGAGGACCCTTGCACTACCTTCCTTCCACTGCTCTTCCTGTTGGTCACCCATCCCCTATATGTCTGTGTAACCTTTACTTGTGGTATGACCCACTCACTAAACGTGCTATTCACGGCATCCTCAGCATCGCGGATGCTCCAGAGTGAATCCATCCGCAGCTCCAGTGCCGCAATGCGGTCTGTCAGGAGCTGCAGCAGGATACACTTCCCGCACATGTAGTGGAAGTGTCCCTGAGTTCCCACATAGCACAGGACGAACATGACACGTGTCCGAGCTCTCCTGCCATGACTTAACTCCTAGGTTGACTTAATTTGGCAACAGCAATGATAAAGGTTACCTACTGATGAAAAAAAGAAAAAGAAAACTACGGATGTTTAGCATATATAACGATGATGATATAAATCCAAGTCTTTCTTTTTTGAAAGTTACTAATGAACCACAGAGATTTGGAGAATCAAATCAGTTGTGAAGAGCAAGGAGCTGTTGCTGTCGTGCCTAACCTATCTAAACACATGCAGTTGTGTTTTTCAAGAGTAAGATAGATGACATTTTTAAATCAAAATGTGTGAGATGCACTCCAAGTGAGCAAACCTTGCCAAGTGGCTGTGGGGGGTGGATGGAGCAGATCGGGCGTTCGGTGATTTCCGTCACTCGGAAAGCTGGGTCTCGGCTCTTTCCGTGAAGCGGAAGTACCGTCGGTAAACCGGAAGCGAGCGCCCCTGATCCGGCAGCCCCTCCACAGACGGACAAGATGGACGCGGGGTTTTTCCGCGTAAGTAAAGTGGCGGCCCAGCAAAGCCTGCTTATCGAGCACCGCTAGAAAGTCCGTGCACTGGCGGGGCCGACAAAACGCCTCGCGGGACTAGCCCGTCTGCCCAGGCGTGTCTAACGCCGAGAAAATCGGGCTCTTTCCCCCCCGAGCACGGAAAGCGGATTCGGCCTTAGCAACCGAGCGGGAATGAAAATGGCGGCGGGTGGCAGGCTGGCGTATGGGGGGGGGCAACCCGTGCTGGGAGACTGGTTTCTGTCTCCTGTCTCCCCAGCCCCACTGTGTACTTCACTTTAATTGGATTCACCTTGAGTGTAACTAGGGGGGGGGGGGGGGGTGCACGCTGAATTGTAATTCTAGCCCAAATCCCACCAAGCGCGATTTTCTTTTCTTGAGGAATTGGCTCCACTGCGGCAGGCGGTGGAGGCGAGGGCTGAGGAAAGTAGCCATCGGAGCAAATGTTTTAATAACATAGGCTCGAATCCCACACCGTTCCCTTTGAAAGTTCCTGGGGTGTTTTTTGCACCGAAGGCTTCGAATGTTTTTTATTTTTAAGATTAAATTAAAATGTCTCCACTCGGGGCCTGGTTCAGTAACAGCATGGTTACAAATCCGGTTGAGAACTGAAAAATGGGCCAAGTTTACCTTGTGTTCTCTACACTAGTTTGAGAAAACAACTCTTAGAAATTATAGTACTTTCATACTCAGTTTCAGAAGATCATGCACATTTAACTAGACGTGCTTTCAAAGCAGAGCTATCCCAGAAAAACATTTTGAATATTTTCACTGGAATCGGTGGTAATGTTGCTTTTATGTAGAACACGAAGTTGAAATTTATCCTGGTTTCTTGATTTGCATTGCAAGTGTCGGATTTCAAAACAGATCCAATCAGAAAACGTGTCAATTTCGTGACAGTATTCTGTGCTTAGTTTGTCTTTGTTCTGAGTCGAGCATTGCATGATTGCAAAATCCAAACTTCAATGATGCAAATACTAGAAACTTAAGTGCTTGCCATGTGAGTAGTAAATATAAATTGGAAGTGAGCTTATGGCATTAATTTGTTCAAAACTTATTTTCTGCCCAGTTTATCCCTTTAGCATGTTAATTTTTCTATCATAGTATCTTGTGTTTTGAATAACTCCAGAATGTTTGCCTCTTAGCAAGTTGTAAAAGTTGGTCTCTATTCTCCATTTGCTTTTCCAAAAGTCGTGTTCAGCACATGGCACCAATTTGCTGCAAACTAATCTTTTAAAAGAGACAGTTTTTGACCAAGATTCTGAAATTTACAGGCAGCTAAACTTTCTCTGACCTTTAATGATTAAAATTATGTGGCTTTCCCTTCTCGAAGCTGCAGTCTTGGTTATAGATACAGTCTTGGTTAGAAGCCAACAGTACAACTGCCCCAGACCCATGAGTAATCCAATCATTTAATATTTTATACATTTCATCAAATTCAATAACTGCTTGTACCTAAGATTGTTGAAAAAAATGACTCCAAGGTACTTTAGAGGCATAAAGAAAAAATTGAATGCCAAACTTAAAGAAAGTATTAGGGATTACCAAAAAGCTTGGTCGCAGAGCTGAGTTTTAGGGAGGGTTGTACAGCTGGAGAAGCTTTGAGATGGGAAAGGGTAGGTAATCAAGATTTAAACATGACAGAGGTTTAATTTGAGTTGGGTGGGTGGGTGTGGTGGGGGGGGCGGTGGAAATGAGAGCCAATGTGGGTTTGTGATGCCAGGAGTGGTGCGGGATAAGATACGGGCAAAATAATTTTGGATGGGCTGAAGTTGATGGAGCGTGGAAGGGGGGAGGCCCACCAGGGAAACACTGGAATCGTTGTGCCTGGGGGGTGAAAAAGGCATGGCTGGAGGTGGACAATGTTATGGCGGTGTTCTAAGTGAGTGGGAAAAACTACGGCAGATGGGGCAGTGTGAGATCATCCGGTTTGGATCTGAGTGCACAAATTGGCTGCTGACTTTTCTACATAAGTGACTACATTTCAAAAGTACTTAATCGGTGTGAAATGTTTTGGGACATCTTAGTCGTGAAATGTGCTATATAAATGAAAGTTCTTTGAGTTTAGGTTGAGGGATGATCTAATTGAAGGATTTAAAGTGATTAAGGGATTTGATAGAGTAGATACAGAGAAACTATTTCCTCTGATTAGGGAATCTTAAAATTAGTTAGGCTATTTAGGAGGGAAATAAAGAAGCAATTTTCCCACATAGCCTATTGCAAATCTGGAACTCATTCCCCCAAAAGGCTGTGAATGCTGGAAAGTTTCAAGACTGGGGTCAATAAATATGTTGGGCAAGGGTACCAAGGGATATGGAAGAAAGGTGGGTAAATGGAGCTACGGTACAGATCAGCCATGATCTACTTGAATGATGGAATGGCATGAGGGACTAAACTAGCCTACTCCTGTTCCTATGGAAGAGGAAATGGGGGTCGGAAACTTCGCTCTGTTGAACAGAATGCCGGAATTGTGAACAGTGGTTCAGTCTGAGATGGGGGCTGCGGATGGAATCTTTGATGAGGGTACAGTTTATGGCAGGTTCTAAAGACAATGGCTTTGGTCGCCAATGTTTTTCTGGAGGAAATTGGGACTCATTGAGTCTGACAATACAGGCATCAGGGGTCGAGAGATGGTGGAGAAGTAGAGCTGGCTGTCAACAGCCTATATGTGGAAGCTAACGCCATCTCTGCGGATGATATCGCCAAAGGGCAGCATGTGGAGGAGAAGGCCAAGGATAGATTTTTGGGGTCCTCTGAGGTAATAGTGGCGGTGGGAAGAAGCCAGTATTGGAGGAACTTTGATTACGATTAGCTAGGTTAGAATAGAGGGTAGTTCACTTGCTGCTGTCTTTTTAGCATGTAAAGGTTAAGCTTCTCTAATCTTTTGTGATGACTTATCCCCTTAATGTTGGTGATCAATTTTGTTGCTTATTTCTCTGCTGTTTCTAATGCAACTATCTTTTTTATGAACAACATAGTATTGATGGTGTGATCTGGCCAGTGCATTGTAAAGCCTTGGCATACCCTTTATAGATTAGTGTTCTCGTATCTTAGCAATGTTAGTTATTTTAATTGGGTTGTAACATTGCACATCGAAAGTGACCTGCAACACTTACTCCCAGGTCTTCCAAATCTCTCTGTGCTGATTCAGTTCCATTTATTTATGCTTCTAACCTCTTAAGTCTTTTTCCCTCCCTCCACCCTGAAGTTAGTGACCCCCATGCTATGGTACAAATCCATGGGTACAAGTTTTCATATACAAGTCCACATTGTCTCTGTTAGCAGTCTATTCAGACATTAGCAGGGTAGCACAGCCAGACTCTATTTTGCCATTACCGAGTACACTCGGACTCAGCAGAGGTCGGTGGATCACAGTCAGGAGCAATATTTATTTTTTTCTCTCTTCGCCCCCCCCCCCAACCCCACTTTCCCACCAAATTCTGTGAACCTCAGCCTAATTATGGTGCCCACCACTGTTTTAGACAAAATTAGCATAGACCTGGGATCACACTTGGGACTTCCTTGGTCTTTGTGGGTTGGTGGCACAACACTCAGTGCATTTACCTACTGCCATTCATTCATTCGTCGGCTACAGTAAATTCTGGCCCAATGTCTTGAACTGCAAGAGTGAACTTTGAGAAGTTTATGAACATTAACAGAACCATTGAGCCTGAATTATGTACAGATATATATAATACTCATGTACCTGTATTATGTCTGGTAATTGCATTTTTTAATTAAACTTGCAATGACTGACAATCTTTCTCAAGACAGTGGTCATTGGTGTCCATGTGGAACTGCCCTCAGTAAAAAGTCGAAATCTTAACGTGAGATGCTTTTAAAAAAAATCAATCACATTTTTGGTGCTGTGAATCAAAATTCAGAGGATAGTTTGAGGTATGTTCTGGCTTCTAATTAATCTGACTCACTTTCTCTTCCACTGATCAGATTATAATAACAATAACTATAAGGTATGCTCTATAATGTATATAATGAAAACATTTTCTTTTAAATGCTCTTACTATAACAGCTGTTTAGGTAGTGTGACATGTGAAAAGATAATACAGCAGGTTGTAACAACAACTGGTATTTATATAGTGCCTTTAACGCAGTGAAACGTGCCAAGGCGCTTCACAGGAGTATTATGAGATTTTAAAAAATTGACACCGAACCGCATAAGTAGAAATTAGCGCAGGTGACCAAAAGCTTGGTCAAAGAGGGATGTTTTAAGGAGCGTCTTGAAGGAGGAAAGAGGGGTAGAGAGGTTTAGGCAGGGAGTTGCAGAGCTAGGAGCCTAGGCAACAGAAGGCACGGCCACCAATGGTTGAGCGATTACAATCGGATGCTCAGGAGGGCAGAATTAGAGGAGCGCAAACATCTCGGGGCTGGCGGGTGGGGGGAGGCCATAGAGGGATTGGAAAATAAGAATGAGAATTTTGAGATCGAGGCATTAACATATTGCGTATTACATGAAAGTGTGTGATGAATTTTCGTTTGGTAGTAAATTTGTTTCTAATATAGTTATATGGATTACATCTTTAGTGGAAACATGAGTGTTCTCACGTGATTGGTATGACGTTATTCAAAGTCCATGTCTGGTGGATCCATATAAATCAAGTACGACATCACTCAAATTTATTTTATGCTGCTTCTGCCAATTAGTCATTTTAATTTTTTAAAATGGAGTAAGTTTAAGACTTTTAAGCAGGATTTTGCTTCCATAAACTAATCCAGGTTTCTTTTTTAGTTTTTGATTTAATTCTAATCCTGTAACTTCACTGCTGTCTAATTCCTCTAAATATTTGACTATACATTGCATTTTCTTTATTTTATTGTGAATATCTGTATTCACCTTACTATTATTTAGTTCATCTGGGTTACTATGACCTCATTTTTTTATGAAGATTGAATGTGTTTCTGTGTAAAGCTCTTGGGACATCTGGTTTGTTACTTAAATTAGATATGATTGACTTTGCACAGATACTGAGTCTCTCGCCAATTTTTTGCAGAAAAATTATATTCTAATTAAGATGGTCAGTGGTCATAGATGACATATGTGTATATGGGGTGGAAATAGTGACCTGTTGCTGTGATTTACAACAACCCGTACTCTATGAAGGGACAGTGAATAATGTTTTGCAATATTAGGCTCATACAATTTAATGAATATTGTTACTTCTTTCAAAATTGTTTGGCAAAGCTGGGAGTTGATGAATCATGAACACCAATGCAGTAGAATCCATATTTTGGTGCTTATCAGGGTGAATTGAGCATCTTTTTGACCATTTGGCATGAAGTGCTCCTAGGCCAGAAATAGTTGAGCTCTTTACCAATGTTGATATTGCCATTTCCCATACTAGCCATCCTTGGAATTTTGCTGAGTAAGTTTGCCAATTGTTGCCAAATTGTAGGTAATTTTATTTCGTAAATCCACAGCTACGAATAACTGGGTTGAGACTGCTCAGTCATTTATGTAAGGAACCTTACCAAGAGGAGATTGCTTGATCCCACCATCGTATTCATTAAACCCACATTGGAGAGATAAATGGACATTTGAAACTGGCTAGCACTATGTTGCATGCGGAAATTTATTTTGCATTATTCAATAAAAGTCATGTTGCAGAACTTTTTTCAGTTTTTATTAAGTGCTGATTTTAATTCAAATCTACTTTTTGCATAAGTTGTGTTGCCTCAATTTATTGGAAATTATCAGTTATCTTTTGCATCCATTGAATTGTCAACCTGCAATGTTAATTATATGGTTACGTGAATAGTTTGCTTATTTTGGACATTTTTATCCTATCAAAATAATTCATTGCTTGAAGGTCAAATCTTCTAACTGCAGCACGTTTTAAAAAAATAATTATATCAAACAATTTAATTGAAAGAGCTTCCCCTGATGTCTCAGCAATTTTGTCCACTGAGTAACTGAACTATACAGACCAAGGTCATTTCGAGTTTGATCCCATTTCTTCAATGATCTTGGTGGTAGTGATCTAATTGGTCTCGGCTCCCATGGGTTAGGAAGTGCATGTGTGTGGATGTTTTGTTGGGACTTGGATGTGCGGGTCCTTGTGGATGAATTGCCTGCTGGCACATGCTGCCTAGGCTTACTACAAATGAATAGCCTGTTGGGTAAGGCGTTGAAGTGTAACTTTACCCCAGTTGTAGCTTTTGGTGGTACAGGCAGGAATTCTTGTGTTGTCAAATTATTGTGCCTCAAAAATTTCATACTATATATTTCAATAAGAATTCCATAAGGGAGCTCGCCAATGGCTAACTTGATGCAGACAATGTGGAATGAAACTATATCGAACAGAAGGTCTCATTTGTCTTTGTTGTGTTAGCTGCTGTCATGGTACCAAAAAGGGCATTGTAGTTGGTCTTGGCTAAAACTATTCACAGATTCAGTGATGTGAGTTCAATTGGATTAGATTGTGTTTAAAAAATTGTATTACTGTTTCATAATTCACTAGCATGCAGTTGAGTGCACATCTATCTGAAGTATGAGTTTGAGTTCCCTCAATGTCCAGTCAATTATTTGGATAATATCTATTCTTGGTTGAATACTAGATGGAACCTTTTGGAGGGGGAAAACTGAAGGTTGTTCATTGGTGTGGAAGCAAGCTAGTTGTGAATGACAACATTGGAAGCTCTGGAGAACCTGGTGGCTGGGTAGTCGTGCAGTTTTGATGATTATGATGCTGTGTGAGGAGCTTCTATATTAAAAAATCAAATTTGTGTGTTTGTAAATTTCTGTGGACGGGAGAATTTGGATTGATATGCAAAAGCGTAGGTGGTACTTGGTCATATCTATCTGAAGGAGCACTTGGGAATGCTTAATGCCGAGACTAAATGCAAAATATTTCACTTGCCAGCACTGATCACTTTGAATTCAAAAAAACTATTACGTTCCTAAAAACGGGGCTTAGGAACATAAAACTAGAATGCTTGTTATCTAGAAATGTATCTTTATCAAAACCACACATTTGAAATAAACTTGGGAATAAGAAAATAAAAATGGGTTTAGAAAAAGTACAATCCAAAAAGATATTTTTTTAAACTGTTAAAATGTGGCTGAGTGTGTTGTGTGGTGTGATATCAACACATGCAAATAAGAAAGTCTAATGATTTCCCCCTTCTGCAACATTGGCTGATCTCATCAAGGGCAGCAGTTGGGGTATCACAATTAGCCTCAGTGCCCTTGGGTTAGAGGCAGGGGTTCCCTTTGCTGATCATTATCCAGTGAGCCTATATTAGAAAGTTTGTGCGTGGACATGTTGAGTGAGGAAAGGAGTTAACATACTTGTGTTCCATTCTACAGTTCAGTGATAGTGTCTAGGCTCACAAATAAAGAATATATACTTGGGTGAGATACCAGAGCCTCATGGAACGGCGCCTCTGGGAAAGCAGGAGAGAAAATTGTACAGGGGAGGATTAATTGAAAGAAACTGCAATTAATTGGTGTATTGATAATTGATTTAAGATTTAAGTCTGTTTCTGTGTATGATGACTAATTTGGCTCTTTAATCGTCATACGTAAACGGTCTGAATTGCTTGCCAAGAAAATATCCAGCAAGGACTGAACAGAATTCTGTTTGCACAACTAACAATTACTTTATTACACTTGTGCAATCAAAGACAAAGCAAATGCCAGCTTATCACAAACAGAATAGCTTAATTTTGTAGTTGGAACAATTCAAGTTAAGTTATCTACTGTAGTTCAGGACTACGGTATCACAGCCTGAGCTGGACTCAACTTAGTGTAACATCTCTGTAATCAATGCCGAACGTTACAGTGTGTGCTTGGCCACGATAATCCTTTTCGGTTTATGCAGGGAAGTACAGATAGCAGTTGTGCTTTTCCTGTTTTAAATCTATATATATTGGACGCATTTCTTATAAAAGAATAGAACTGCTTCATCTAGTAGCAATTTAATTGCAATATCTGAACAATTTTGTCTTCCATTGCCGTATGATGGTTCTACTTTCTACTATATCTGTAGTAACTGGTCTGTAGTTGTCATCTTTCTGGTTGGTTGTCTTCCAGCTTTATACAGATGCGCACTTGCACAATTACACACTTTAAATTGTCACCGCAACTGTTGGACTCCTTGAAATGAGTTTGAAAACAATCTCATACACTTATTTACAGACATTTTCTTCCTTCAAATGCCTTCCTTTTGTTGTGATCTGACATGCTCAAACTATGAAACCTAGCATCTAGAGCAAGAACTGCATATCAATGTTCAAGTGTTACTTCAGGCAGTCTGAAGCTTCAGTGTTCAAGTTTGGAGTTTCTACTGGAATTGCTAAACACACTTGTGTGACAGCATTGAAAATTATCATTTTGTGTGTTACATTTAGCTCCAAAAATGGACATAAAAGCAGATGAAGAAGGGTTTGTTATTGATCAGTTGCTTATCAGGGTCAATAGTCAGGCTGTTGAAATATTTCTAGAGAAATAAAACTAATATTTACTACATGGCATTGGAAGTAGAATTTATAAATTTGTGATTTCTGCCAATGATGATTTGCAACTTAGTCTATAACTGACTTTACTAAGTATCAACTGTGAATGACCACTTGGCAAACTTGCAGTGATTACAGCATGGTGGATGTCATTAAAAAGAAATAAAAGAAAGTCTTGCATTTACGTATCAAGAGTTTATTGGCTGCTGCTGGCTAAGATATCGCTTGCAGATAAAAAGTAGACTCATAGGTTACATGGTGTTACAAAAAGTGATATATACACGTGAGTGATTGCATAGTTGTAATGTTATCTTGATGTTCCGTTAACTGTTAGAAACTGCCCATAATTTTCCCCTCCTTTCATGATACCACCCAAACTGATGAGTTTGGTGCTTTGCTATGTCCAATCACTTTATGAAGAAAAAAAATCTGCAAGACATGCATTAGATTTTTATATCTTCTAACTTAATAAAAAGGTAGCTAGCACCCCTGCTCCTCTGTTAGAACTGTGATGTAAAATGTGGATGGCTGCATTAATTAGTTTGTTCTATTGGTCAGCTGTCTGCGTCTGTTTCTCTGGTACTTTATGATGCAATAGCAGGCACGATAAGCATATTGGGCCGGGTCTTGCTGAAGTCTGGCATCTCGTGGTGCATAACATTATTTTTTCTGCACCCTTCAACTCAAAAAGTTTGTGCCATAACTTGCTGGAAGTGCAAGTTGATAATGGTGTGGTGAGGACAACTGGGCCACCTGTGACCTCAGTGAATGGCGGGCCCAATAGTGTATCTCCTTAGCCAATGAGATTTAAGGATTGGGAAAGAACCCGGAATGATGGGAGGAGGAGGTTGAATTGGAGTCAAAATGGCTACAGAAAGAAAGAGAGGGGGAAAGAAAGATTGCATTAAGCAAGAGAGAAAAAAGGAGACAAGATTGGCATTTCATTAACAGTTATCATCGCAAAATTAAAAGGGCACTTGCACTTTTAGTTACCAGACTTAATTTTCTATGGAACAAATGGGCAATTGATGTGCAAATCCAACAAGTTCTGAAAAATAACAGAGGCTAAAAGCAGGTTGCAGATTGTGTGAAGCAAACAGCGGAACGGCATAAATCACGCAGCCAATTGTGAACGTATTGCATATCTCTTAATCCCCATGATTTGTTGGTCGATTTGCGCATTAATAACGGCATGAGTTAACACACTGTTTTTCCAGCACGTTCTGACCCATAACTTCCCAGTCTGATATTGGGGAGAGATATAGTACTGATTGAAATAGGGAATTTATCTGTAATTTCATTGAAACAAATGAAGGTGAGTTTTCACAACATATGGCACTTGCTTAGTATTTTTCATTTCTCCCATAGGGAACCAGTGCGGAACAAGACAACCGTTTCAGCAACAAACAGAAGAAACTCCTAAAACAGTTGAAATTTGCAGAATGTCTTGAAAAAAAGGTATTGTATTCTCATTTGTTTATTTTAAAGATATTGTACTTATCTTCGTTACAACAACTTGTATTTATATAGCACATTTAAGGTCGTTAAAACATCCCAAGGTGCTTCACAACAGCCTTATCAAACAAAGTTTGACACTGAGCTACATAAGGAGATATTGGGACAGATGACAAAGCTTTGGCAAAGGGTTAGGTATTAAGGAGCGACTTAAAGGAGGAGAGAAAGGCAGAGAGGTTTAGGGAGGGAATGCTAGAGCTTGGGACCTAGGCAGCTGAAGGCACTGCCGCCAATGGTGGAGGGATTAAAATCTGGGATTTGCAAGAGGCCACAATTGAAGGAGCGCAGAAATCTCAAAGGCTTGTAGTGCTGGAGGAGGCTACAGAGAGGATGGGGTGAGGCCATTGAGGGATTTGAAAAGAAGGATGAGAATTTTAAGATTGAGGCGTTGCCGGACCGGGAGCCAGTGTAGGTCAGCGAAACTTGGAGGTGAACAGGACTCGCTGCTTAGGATACGGGCAACAGTTTTGGATGAGCTCAAGTTTATGGAGGGTGAAAGATGATAGGCCAGCAGGAGAGCACTGGAATAGTCCAGTCCAAAGGTAACACGGCATGGCTGAGGGTTTCAGCTGAGCTGAGGCAGTGGCAGAGTCGGGCCTTGTTACGGAATTGGAAGTAGGCGTCTGGGCAAGATAGCGAATATGTGGTTGGAAACTCAACTCGGTATCGAATATGACACCAAGGTTGCGAACGGTCTGGTTTAGCGTCAGACTGTTGCTGGGAAGAGGGATGACGTCGGTGCCTAAGGAACGGAGTTTATGGCAGGGTCTGAAGACAGTCTTCCAATATTTAGCTGGAGAAAATTTCTGCTCATCCAGTACAAGCAGTGTGACAAATCTGAGGCAGTGGAGGGGTTGAGAGAGATGGTGGTGAGGCAGAGCTCAGTGTCGTCAGCCTACATGTGGAACTTGATGTTAGAATCTCAGAAATTGCTGGCCAACAAGCGGCTATCCAGCCTAATCCCACTTTCCAACTCTAGGTCCGTAGCCCTGCAGGTTACAGCACTTCCAAGTACACGTCCAAGTACTTTTTATATGTGGTGAGGGTTTCTGCCTCTACCACCCTTTCAGGCAGAGAATTCCAACCCCCACAAACCTCTGGGTGAAGAAATTTCCCCCCAAATTCCCTCTAAACCTTCTACCAATTATTTTAAATTTATGACCCCTGGTTGTTGACCCCTCTACTAAGGAAAATAGGCCCTTTCTATATCCTCAGCCTCCTCTGTTCCAAGGAAAACAAATCCAGCCTATCCAATCTGTCCTCATAGCTAAGATTCTCTACTCTCAGCAACATCCTCGTAAATCTCCTCTACCCTCTCCAATGCAATCACATCCTTCCTGTAATGTGATGACCAGAACTGCACACAGTACTCTACCTGCGGCGTAACTAGTGTTTTATACAGTTCAAGCATAAACCTCCAGCGCCTCGGCTAATAAAGGCACTCATTCCGTATGCCTTATCTACCTGGCTGCTGCCTTTAGGGATCTGTGGACATGCACTCCAAGGTCCCTTTGTTCCTCTATACTTCTGTGTCCTGCCATTTAATGTGTATTCCCTTTCCTTGTTAGCCCTCCCCAAAAAATTACTTCTCACTTCTCCAGGTTAAATTCCTTTTGCCACTGTTCTGCCCACCTGACCAGTTGATTGATATCTTCCTTCAGTCTATAGCTTTCTTCTTCATTATCAATCACACAGCCGATTTTAGTATCATCTGCAAACTTCTTAATCATACCCCTTATATTCAAGTCTAGATCATTGATCTATAGTCTAAAGAGCTAACTGTTAATCTAAAGAGCTAACTGTACACCTTATCAGAATGTTACACTTGTGCTTTACCCCCCTGTGCTGAACCTGAAATTTTGGTGAAAACATATTAATTTTAAAATCAAGCACTTCGCCCTTCATAGATTGCGTTTAAACTTAGTACATTAGACAGTCAGATCCACGTCGCAACCAATTTGTGGGCTGCGTATGATTAAATATTTTCGGGTCAGGTAGAATCCTGTTAAAACACTATCATACCATAGCATAATACAGCACAGAAGGAGGCTAATCGGTCCATCGTGCCTTTGCAGGCTCTTTGAAAGAGCTATCTAATTTGTCCCACTCCCCTACATATAACTGCAAAATTTTTCCTTTTAAGTATTTATCCAATTCCCTTTGGAAAGTTACTATTGAATCTGCTTCCACCACCCTTTCAGGCAGTGCATTCCAGATCATCATAACCTACTGCGTTTAAAAAAAAAAATCTCAATTTTATCTCTGGTTCTTTTGCTAATTATCTTAAATCTGTGTCCTCTGGTTGCCGACCCTCCTGCCAGTGAAAACAGTTCTTTCATATGTACTCTATCAGAACCCTTTATGATTTTGAACACCTTCAATCTCCCCTTAACCTTCCTCTGCTCTAAGGAGAACAATCCCAACTCATCGCATTCTAGTAATTCTCCTCTGCACCTTTGCCAAACCTTTGACATCCTTCCTAAAGTGTTGCCCAGAACTGAACACTCCTCCAGCTGAAGCTTTATTGGTGATTTATACACTCTGTCTCTATTTATAAAGACAGGAATCCCATGCTTTTTTAGCAGCCTTCTCAACCTTTCCCTGCCACCTTCAAAGATTTGTGTACATAAACCCCCAGGACTCTGTTCTTGCACCTCCATTAAAATTGTACCATTTAGTTTACATTGCCTCTCATTCTTCCTACCAAAATGCATCACTTCACTGTTCTGGCAAATTTCATCTGCCATGTGTCTTCCCATTTCACCGTGTCTATGTCCTCCTGAAGTCTGTTACAATCCTTCTCTGTTCACTACACTTCTGAGTTTTGTGCCATCTGCAAACTTTGAAATTATGCCCTGTATACATGAGTTCAGGTCATTAATATATAACAAAAACAGCGGAAATCCTAACACGGACCCCTGGGGGGACACCACTGGATACTTCCCTCCAGTTTGCAAAACAACCATTCACCGCTACTCTCTGCTTTCTGTCAGTTAGCCAATTTCATATCCACATTGCCACTGTCTCATTAATCCCATGGGCTTCAATTTTGCGAACAAGTTTATTGGTACTTTATCAACTGCCTGTTAAAAGTCCATATACACACTACCTTCATCAACCCTCCATTACTTCATCAAAGAAATCTGGCACTGCTCCCATATCTAAGGAAGATTGAGTCCAGAGTCCTTGCCATCTCCACCCTTGCTTTCCTCAGCAACTAAGGATGCATCCCATCCGGGCCGAATGACTTTTCTACTTGGAGCACTGCCAACCTTTTAAGTGCCTCCTCTCTTATATTTATCCTAATCAATTTCTCTATTACCTTTTCCTTTACAGTGACATTGGCAGCATCCTCTTTAGTGAAGACAGATGCAAAGTACTTCTTTAGTACCTCAGCCACGCCCTCTGCCTCCAAAAGATCTTTTTGGTCCCTAATTGGCCCCACCCTTCCTTTGACTACGCTTTTATCATTTATATGTTTATAAAATACTTTTGTGTTCCCTTTTATGTTACCTATTAATTAATTCTCTTTGCCCCTCATTTCTTTTTCAATTCTGTACTATTCATGTCTAACATAATTACATTTTTTGATGGTCACATCTTACATTTATTGGAGAAACATTTGCACACATTTTCACAGTAGCTAAAATAGACAAATTCCAAACCCTGCACACAACCCCAATACAATCAAGCCGATGACCCCATGCACACACGTGAACCCTGACGTACAGAAATATTAAAATCTCATCTACAAAAAGGCTGCTTCCTATACCCTTGTCACTCTTGTTCTTCAATTTCCAGTCTGTTCTGTTTCCCATCATCCACTGTCGCCTTCATTCTGGCATTCTCTGGTCCACGACACCCACTGTGCTGCATGCCATTCGCTCTTTGCAGGAATCTTCACCGCTGCTGCACCTTTCACTTTGTTGCTACCTCTATGTCTGGTGCTTTCGCCTCTTAATTTGCTTCTATTGCAGCTGTAGGTTTGAACACTTACAAGTTTCACCCATCGCTCTTTAAACTTCCTGGGATTGGTAAAAGTGGCTTCATGATTGGTGCAACTAGGTTACTCCCTCATTGGTCTAAATCCGCCAATTGGGGAGCAAACTTTTCCAATCCTTTAGGCCTGGGAAATGTAAACAGTTGAGACTGAACAGAAATCAGTCAGAATTATGCACAAGTATAAATTTTTTTTAAAAAGTAACTCCCGAGGGCTTCATATGCTAGGTAAAAGGAGCTTGTGGGCCAGATTTGTCCCAAGGGCCACATCTTAGATACCACTGCATTGTACTAAACACACATTTTCAAATGTGGCATTCTGTCCAAAATGTCTTCGTATTCCTACAGTCACCATGAATGTATCTGGAATTTGTGGTGAACTTGCATAGAATGGAAAGGTCAGTTAGAATACTGTTGATGTGAGTATGCTTCAACCATGCCAGATGCAAAGATAGTGAAAGCGTTTTGAATGGCAAGGATGGTGCTTTGGCTACAGGAATATCTAAATACTATGATGTTCTTTGTATTATTTAATTGAAACCATTTCTACATGGTATGGTTGGGAACTTCACATCATTCTTTATCTTGAGAAATTGTCCAGTTATTTAATGCAATTGCATATTTTCGCAGATCATTTGTGTACCTTGGCTAACCAGTTCAGAGAACTTCCCCTTTTTCACAGTTCACCAGTATAATCTTACCTTTGCTCTGACAATCGTATCAATTGGACTTAATTTAAATATAAAAGAACATGCTGAGAATCTTTACTCTTTTTCAAACTTTCAACTCTAAACCGTCATGTCAATGTTGACCCTCCCAACTAAATTGTTTCTGCTATCAGCATATGTTTTTATTTTAAGTGTGAGGATGAAATAGAAAATGTGTGACAATTTCTGTAAGAAATGAGAATTAATCTCACCTGCAGCATATTTGTAACTAGTAGTTTTTAAAATAGCATTGGGCAAGGGTACTGTTGCTGAACCTGTTGGACTTAGACACTGCAGTAGCTTAATACTCGATTTTTAGCAAAACAGGCAACTGAATTCATTGGATTGGCCTTTGAGTCTTTCATAGTAGAAAAAAGAATGGGATTCCTCAAAGATTTATCAGAGTAACTCACAGCAACAGGTCAAGTAAACAATTAAGAAAATACGGTTCAGTCATTAATTTTGCTCTGATTGCTTGGACTCCTTCAGGTTAGCTTCATTTAACTCTCCGTATTATCTCGCACACTTGTTTCTGAAGCACAATTATGTGTGTATTGGAAGTCAGCTTCCTCACTTTACTGATATCACCCCCGAACGGCTTGGCTCTAATTTAAGCTTCTCTCTCTCTTCCCCGCCCCCCACAACCAGAGGAAATAGTTTCTCTCGATCTACCCTATCAACTCCTTTAACCATCTTAAACATCTCAATTAGATCACCCCTTAATCTTCTATACTCCAGGGAATACAAGCCTAGTCAATGCAACCGGTCCTCATAATTTAACCCTTTTAGCCTGGTATCGTTCTGCTGAATCTGTGCTGCGCCCTCTCCAAGGCCCCAATACATCCTTCCCCAGAGGTATGGTGCCCATAATTGAACATAGTATGCTAAATGGGGTCCAACCAGAGCTTTATATAACTAACATAACTCCCGCCCTTTGCATTCCAACCCCTTGAGATAAACACCAACATTCCATAAGCCTTTTTAATTATTTTTTGTACTGGTCTGCTAGCTTTTAGTGATTTCTGTACTTGGAACGTTAAATCTCTAAGCTCCTCAACAGTTCCAAGCTTGCCATTTGTAAAATACTCTGATCTATCTATCTTGGGTCCAAAGTAGATGACCTCCGTTTCCCACAATGAATTCCATCTCTCCATCTGCCGCAGTTTTGTCCACTCACTTAATCCGTCAATGTCCAGTTGCAATTTTCTGCTCCCAGCTACACTGTTTACTCTGCAACTTAACTTTCTGATGTCAGAACAATAGATTTTTGGATATTAAGGGAATCAAGGAATATGGGGATAGTGCAGGAAAGTAGAGTTGAGGTAGGAGATCAGCCATGATCCTATTAAATGGCGGAACAGGCTCGAGGGGCCGAATGGACTACTACTGCTCCTATTTCTTATGCTCTTATATGGCTCTGTATTCCTTCATCTAAGTAATTTATAAATATAGGGACAGAATTTTACGTCTCCGTGATGGCGTATGCCGTCGTAAGCCTTTTGAAAGGCCCCACATGTGCGAAAACCTCGAACTTGCGATCTGTCGAGGGTCACCTTGACAGATCATCCGAACCGACTAGAAATTTACTTTCGCTGCCGCAGAGCAACTACTGCCCATCAAATGCCCACAACATTCTTGCGGCTGGTAAAAGCAGGGGCCTGCTTTCACCAGCGTAATGGATCTAAATCTTAAATTAAAAATTTAAAAATAAAAGATGCTCAAACACTTAGTTTATGCAAATATTGGCCCGGATTAAAATGTTTCAACTTATTTTTAAAAAAATTTAATTTTTATTGTATTTGCTGTAATGAAGGGACTTTTAATTAAGTTGTCTAAATTGTTTAATTATTTGGGGATTCCATTAGGATTTATAAGGGATTCTGTTTGTAAATGGAATCGTCCTTTCTCATTGGGTGCTTCTGAACCACCTGCGCCCCAGGGATCCATGGGCGTTTATTCACACCCAGAACCTGAAGGCCCAGGACTTGAACACTCCATAGCTTTGGAGCCAGGAGGAAAGTTCGTAGATCTTTCGCGGGTCGGAAGCTTACGCAGGAGGTACACCTGACCACAAATTCAGGGCCATTGTGAAAAGCAAAGGCCCCAGTACAAATCCCTGGGGATCACATCCTGCTAATTATCCCTGGGGATCACATCCTGCTAATTATCCCTGGGGATCATATCCTGCTAATTATCCCTGGGGATCACATCCTGCTAATTATCCCTGCTCTCCATCTCCTACCTCCGAACCAATTACCCAACGCATGTCAATAGGTTGAGCTCAATTCCATTTGCTCTCATTTTTGTTAACAATCTTCACTCTGCTGCATTGCAAAAATGCCACCTTTATTGTCAGCATGTAATTTTTTTTGAAAAAGACGTGTTGAATCTGACTTGTTTCTGTGTTGGGTATGATTTCAAGTTGGATGACAGTCACAAATCTCTAGATTAAGACAAAATCTCCCACTGAGGCCCTAAATTGGAACTTGCAAGTGTGATGTTAATTGTAATTTTTAAAAAATTTGGTTTCAGGTGGACATGCATAAAGTTAACCTGGAAGTGATCAAGCCATGGATTACACAGAGAGTGACAGAAATGCTTGGGTTTGAGGATGATGTTGTTATTGAGTTCATCTTTAATCACCTTGAAGAGAAGGTAATAATTGGAAACACGAAAGAGTATTTAAAACGTTATTGTGATGTGGTTTTTCACCTGGACTTTTGGTGAAAGAAAGTTATGTAAAGTGTCAGGTTTGCTTGTTTTCTACACCGTTAATGTTGAAGACCGTGTAAAACGTGGTTAAAAAGCTGCAAGGATAGCTTTAAATATGGCAGGATTCTTCAGGGACCATTCAGCACTTTCAGCTATTTTCACAAGGGTACATTGAGAATTTCTTCCTGACTCACTTTCTTCTGAAACTATTCAAAATTTGGAAATTAATTTGGGTTCTAAGATGGAATTTTTGAATGTTACAGATTAAAATATATATATATTTAGGTAGCTTAAATTGAGTTTACCTTTAAATTTTCCTGAATTTAAGGAAACAAATTTGAATCTTGATGAATTATGTTTTTGATCAATCAGCTGAATGTATTTGCAGATGCAAGGTTGGGTGCTCTTCCTTAAGAGTGCTTAATATACACTTGTGAGAAACAGTTGAAAATATTGAATGACTCCTTCAGTTAGCCCTCAGGTAACAAAAAGAAAATCCATCTTGTATGTGTTCTTACTTGTTTTGTTGCATAATAAGCGCCTTTGACAGCAATTTTCTAATGATCGTGTGATTTATGATTTAAAAGGCCTGAACCAAAATGGATGTTATTCCGTCTGAAGTATAGCACCATCACCTTGTTAGGTCACAGCAAAGTGAATTCCAATGTCGCTCTGACCCTCCTCCCTTGATGATGCAGTGTGTGTTTGGAGGTGAGTTGTGTAAAGTGACCAGACGAAAATCCTCATGCCACTCAATGAAGAGCACTCGGACAAACTTTACACTGCTCATAAATAAAAAGTGGAAAGCAAAACAGTAGCCAGTCTAGATGAGGAAAAATGTACTATTGCAGATAAAAATTGTTTTTGTAATCTGAAAACTGGATATGGCTTTTTAGTGAAGCTTTAGGCTCATTAATGACCAATGTGCAAAAAAAAAAGTAACTTTTTTGAATCTATCAATTAAAAATCAAGATGTTGGAACATTTTTGGAGGGCTAATTGTTTTATTTAAAAAAAATACTCAAAACTTCAACTCGCCACTGCAACCCAAGGGATAATAAGGCTCCATCTTTCATTTTGGGGAAGAATGTTTAGAAATGATATAGGAGGAAAGTCATGTTTGATGTGGAACTACAAATGGTATTGAATTTGTGCAGCCATAAGGTTCTATTTTCATGCAACTGAAATGTATCCTTAACATTTAAATGTGTCTGATCTAATTTGTCCAAGTAGAAACGTTCAGGCTTTTTAATTTTATAAATGAATAACATGACAGCGGCTATACTACTAGATAGAATTCTGCATGGAAGCAAGGTATTCATTTTGAAAGGAAAAAAAATTGTCCTGTTTGCTCTGCTTGAATTGTACCTCTTAATAACTGATCATGGAGTGGCATTGATGGTGGACGTGGAAATGTTTACAGCCCACATCATCCTGCCCTCCCAAGTTGCAGGAGGGCAAGCAGCTCGCGTGTGGGAGAAAAAAGAAATAGTGTAGATTTCTGTTAGTGTGTTGCATTGGTAGATGCAGTGTAAGCGGTATTACTTGCGAGCATGTCTGAGACCCCCTCAGAACTGCCAGATTATTCAAAATAGTGGAAATTTCAATGCAACCAAATTTCTGTGCATCTGCTACACATTAAATTGCTGTATTTATGTATTGGATATTGAAGAAAGATATTTGTTTTTGTAAAGATACAAATAATTTGGCATTGATGGTGGAATATTTCTAAAATATTAAGTCTTTGAGGAAGGGCAGTCCAAATTAGCAGAAGAACTAGCTTTCTTTGCAGCCCAGTATCTACCCAATAGTAATGGAGTTAGATATATTAATTACTATAAACAAGATCAATTAATCTAGTGCTAAAAATCATAGCATAAATCTCATAAAATTAAAAAGCAGCAATAACCATGATTTTAGATATGTGCTAGACTTGATTTTGATCAATTATCATTGGAAGGATCAGCATGTATATATCGTAGTTCATTGCATTAATACATTGTAACATAGTTTAGGTGCTTACATGTTAGTAGATATTGTAGTTTAATGTAAAACTCAGATTTGGAGAGGTAGCAATAGCTCTGTTTCACTTGGAGCATGAAGGCAAGTTTATTTAAGCAGATTAAACAGAAGTTTAATATAAACTGTTCATTTTTCTTTTATGTGGCTGTTTACTCATTATTGCTTGTTCGTCTCTTACAATTTAGATAAATGATATAACATTATACTCAAGGTGATTGAGTTGCAGTAGGGAGTCGGAAGCAACCCAAGGGAACATCTTTCTCTACAGGGGACTTGGAACTTTGGGTTCAGGAGTCGACCAGAAGAAATTGAAGACCTCAGGACTCTGTACTTGCTTTGTGGTGTTCTGACACGTTTGTGTGTTTTTTTTACTGGACCTCGTTGCTCTGGCAACCTATGTGCAGTACCCATTCACTAAAACTACAGAAGGCCCATTGGCTATCGTCAGGAAATAGTGAGAGGCAGCCTGGCCTCGTAAATGGGATTTAAGTGGATTGTTCATATTGAAAGAAATCATAAGACGACAAAGCTGACACTCAGCCAATTTATATAGGCTGATAGATCAGGGAAATGGTATTGATGATGCACAGCTTAGAACAACCATTAATGTAATTTGCTATTATCTAAAGTATTGCAAAATTTGTCTTTAGAATACTGAGGTAGATTGAAAGTAGTGGAATGAACTGCTTTTGGATTTTTCCAAATAACCTTCCTGCCTTCATCTTGTGTCTGTTGCAGAATCCAGACGCAAAGCTGATGCAGATTAACTTGACGGGATTTTTGAATGGGAAGAATGCAAGAATGTTCATGGGGGAGCTGTGGCCATTGCTGTTGAGCGCACAAGAAAACATCGCCGGAATCCCCTCTGCTTTTCTAGAACAGAAGAAAGAAGAAATCAAGCAGAGACAGGTAATCTATTTGTAGATCGCTGAAGTTGGTATTCTAGGTTGAGATCAAATACACTAGAAGAGCCTTCAGTCTCGACCATCTTGCAAGTTACTTATCTAACAGGAATTGTCATTTGCATATATGGATAAAAGCAGTTCTGTTTGGCTTTCTTGAGCAATTTTATGCAACTCCACTGTACCTGTATTTGATCTGGGAATAATTTAGGGTGACGAGTGCTTAAGCCAAGACAACTACAAAAGCTGGAAGGAGAACAGGCTACTTATATTGAAAATGGAAATCGACAGCTGAATAGCAACATTGTTTGAATTTCTCACCTTTCCCTTTTGGTGTCTCTTGCTCAATTTATGTTTGTGTACCCTTTTGGCCAGTGATGGCTGCTGCTTTAATTTTGGTGTTGAGGATCATCCAAAATCTAAGCTAAGTGGCAGGTTGGCGATTGACTCTAGATCCAATTTGGTGACCAGATCACAAGTTAAGGCAACTTAATTGGTTCGCTTGTGGTACTTGTTGGTTCATCGATAGTAGCTTTAGGGGGGGGGAAATGAAGGATTTCATTGCTTTGAGGTATGAGATTAGTATGAGGCCACACTTTCAGGTTCATTGCAACACATTAGTGCTGGATACAAGACATTTTGTTAGATACAGAATGTCCACACTCATTTCTGTTTTGCTTTTTGTCTAAACATTCCGTAATTTAAAAGTGATTTTCTCCTTTAATTTTGTGAATCTAGGAAATAGCTGAAATGACATGGTGCTTGTCAATGGAGGAGCAGTGAATCAGAGAATATTATGGAGCATATTGCTATATATTTCCTCCTGCTCTCTTCACAGCTTTATGAATTCCTTATCATTGCAGATCGAACAGGAAAAGCTAGCTAGCATGAAGAAACAAGATGAAGAGAAGGAAAAGAAGGATAAGGAAGACAAAGAAAACAGAGAAAAGAGGGACCGATCCAGAAGTCCAAAGAGGTGATTAAGAATGAAGTCTATATCGTTGGGTTACGATTCAGTCCATTGGTTGGGTAGCGTATACAGTCTCGTCCTCTTAACTCAGTCTACCAATTCAAATTGTATGGTAATTCAACTTTTTTAGTGCTAAGTTCCTACTTTGTTTTTTGATAATTCCACCTTTTGCCAATGGCATGAGGATAGGCAGTCCAGCACATTTGCATCAGGTGCTGCCTTCAGTTCTTGAATCATATATGCCATGCTAAATAGAGGCACTTAATAAGATAAAATCACCTCTTCTCCCTTTTTACTATCCAAAAGAAGATTGATATTGTTCACCAACATTGGTGAGTTTAAGTGCTAGACAGTGATGTGCATATTAAGAATTTCCCAAATTTAGCATGTGAAATAAATGTTCTTTGCTAGCACTTGCTATAAATATTGTGCATTTTGTATAAATTTTTTTCAGGGATGACAATCTTTTAAGATTTTAGTTTTTCTTTGAAATAGTTTCATCCTTTTAAAATTAAAATAAAAAAAGTTTTGCTGACATCACTGATGTGATGTCTGCAAGCAGCCAATCGCATTGCAGAATTCTCAAACAGGGAACCAGGAAATGAGAAGATGCTTTTATCCGAACTTTTTTTTTTAAAGTTAGTGCACAAAACAAAGATCGACGCTTTCACATGGGGATAAGGTAGAATCTGAGATATGAACAAACTTTTTTTTTTTAAAGAAACTTAAAAAAAAAAACTTTCTTAATAATTGTAATTAAAATGGAGAAATTTGACAATCCAGAAAATTAAAATGTTTTCAGGGTCGGAACATTTGTTTAGCAGTCAATATGCTGTTAAACCCCCAGTTACACCCAATCCAACAAGCCCTAAAATTTAATGGGGTATTTAACAGCGCTATTACTGCGGGAAAACCCCATGTTTTCGTCAGTTTCACTGATTTCACAGATTGCTGGCTATGGGAGACCAAATGGCGGCCTCCTGTGGCATAAATTTCTATGGTTCTATGTTGTATTGCTTTAAATTGGTTTTCTGTTAGTTAGACCATAAATAAATGCCAAAGGATTTGGTATGGGTGTTCTGATTTGTATGATGCATTTTAAAAACAGTCATGAAAAATATTGAATCATCCTAGGTATTTGAATTTTAAGTCAAGTTGAAAATCTTTTCCCATTGGCTGTTATGTGCATTTCTAATCAAGAAAATCAGCAGAATTTAAGGAATACTTAATTTCCAATGAGGGAAGCTATATTACCTCCGTCTTAACAGATTTCAGTGATATTTTCTGATCTACCTCTTTTTTTAGAAAAACAGTAATCACTACTATTAATGAGGGCTTCCCTTTGGAAGCATTTTAACAACATTTATGATGTAATTAGTAAAACAATGCTGGTTTTTTAATATACAAATTTAAAAAGAAAATTAACTCTTGCAGGCGTAAGTCAAGATCTCCATCACCTAGGAGGCGGTCCCCAGCAAGAAGGGAGCGAAAACGTTCTCCCTCTCGGTCTCCTCGTCGTAGGACCAGAAGCCGGAGCAGAAGTGCTTCTCCGGTGTCTACAGTTAAAAAGCCAGAGCAGCCGTCACCTGAGCCAGATCTCTCACTTAAAGAAAGGAAAGAATCTCCTGCTCCAGAGGCAACTTCAACAAGGTGAACCAGTGTTTTATTTCAGTTTCCTTAACTTCAGTAGGGAGCACGTAAGAATTCAAAATTAGTCAGTAACATTAAAGAAATTAACTGGAAATAAATAGTGAAATGTTGGCCCGTAATTTGAGGTCCGCAGCAAAGCAAGGGCGTGCGCCGCTGGCCCCGAAGTAAGCTTCCTACAAAGATCTCGTGATCTCTGGTGAGAAGATTGGCTTTTCCGATGTTCAGTTGAGAAAAGTGTAAGTTGATGGGGAATCCCTAACTCGAGCTGCTGTAATATCAACAAACTCTATGCAGCCAATCACAATACAGAATTCTCACAGACTGGGAACCAGGAAGTGAATAAACTCCTTTTATTCTAACTTTAAAAAAAATGTTTGTTTTACACTCTAAGATTGGGGTTCTCACATGGAGAAAAGGTAAACCTGAAATAAAGTTGAACAAACTTTTTTTCTTAAATTGTAATTTTTTATTAAAATGTATAAATTTGACATGCCACTAAATTAAAATTTGCTTTCACGGCCGTAACATTTGTTAAGCAGTCAAATACACTGTTAACCCCATTTACACCTAATCCAAAAGGGTCTAACTTTTCATGCGGTATTTAACAGTGATCGTCAAGTTTCACTAATTTCGCGAGTTGCTGTCTGGGGCGGGTGGGTGCCACAAGGTAGCCAGTGTCGAAGCAGTGAATGACTGACTGCAACTTCAGGATTTCTGCGTTAGGATGAGCATGTGCTCAATCCTGAAGTTTTAGTCAGTTTCAAAGAGTTATTACCCACCGCAAATTCCGAGCCAATGTTTCTGTTAGCCGTGGATATAAACTACATAGTAATTTCTGATTGATCTGATTTTTAAAAATTGGGTGTTACTGAAAATGTATTTGATACTTGGACTTGTTTTACTTTCAAGGGCATAAGCTACTTGTGAATAGGATTTAAGTTATTAGGCACCAAGGTTATGTTTGAAGAGAAAACAGATTTGTATTATGCCTTTTAAAAAGTTATCATGAAACACAGCCTAAGTATTTTGTGAATTTAAGTCACCAAGCCTTTTTCCATTGGCTTTTATGTGCATTTCTAACCTTGAAAATAAGCAGAGTTCAAGAACTGAACAAAACTGCTTTTGAAGTACAGTGCAGCCATAAACTCTCATTTGTTAGGTTCAAATGAATAAACTGGGGTCGCACTCCTGTAATTAAGTAATCATTTGAACCGTTTAATTAGAATAATGCTCGTCATTCCTTTGATCATTGTACTCAGTGTAACTTTGGGAGAAAGCAGGAAGAATTCATAAGGATAAACTTAGGACTAAAACAGTGAAAATTGTTGTGAACTATTTGGCGTGCACATAGTGGCTACATCTAGACAAGTTCATAAATTCAAAGAAAAATTCAACATACTAATTTTCTGCTCTTCTATAGTGATATTCTGAAGGAAATCAAACCTGCAACACCAGAGGTGAAGGAAACTTTATTAGAACAACCTTCAAAAAAGGAGAAGGAAAGAAAAGAAAGGAATCGGCATCGATCACGTTCACGTTCAAAGTCTAAGTCTAGATCCCGTTCACGCTCTCATTCAAGGCCAAGGAGGCGCCCTAGGTCCCGGTCGAGGTAAATTATTTTGCTATTTTCCCTTAATTAGTTAACATCACAAAACCACAGTTTATAATTTCTAGTTGCTAATCACAATTGCACAATTCTAGGTCCTATTCACCTCGAAGACGGCCCAGTCCAAGACGGAGGTCTCCACCTCGAAGGCGGAGCCCACCAAGACGTCTGCCACCACCCCCACCTCCCTCCAGACATAGGAGGAGCAGATCCCCTATTAGAAGGTATACCTTTCATTTCAAATCTTCTTCAGAACTGTTACAAAAGCTAATATTTATTCCTAGTTCACAGAAGATAACTTTAAATAAACAATTACTTGTGGCTTAGTTCCATGTATTAAATATACTTTTAAAGCTAGCATCTTTAATTTTGAAAAAAAGTAACTAATGAATATTTGGAAACCTATCAGACCAACATTTTGTTAGACTATTTGCACTAAACGTACTACCCATCCAAATGAGCGGATTATTGTAATAAGTTACCACTAATTTCCATTTCTTAAGTTTTTCAATACCCTATTACCTCTGATGAAGTACCCTAGCAATCTATATAAAAAATGTCCAGGTCTTAGTATATCAGTCCTGTGCTGGCATTGTAAATGTATAGTTTACTTTTTAGAGTTTACAATAGAATTCACATTCTGCAAACCAGTTTTAGCTTTGGCCAAAACAGCCATTGTCTTTTCCTCTACTCAGAAATAATTTGCAAAAGATTGGAACAATTTTAGAAACAACATCCTGATTTGACTCTTAAAAGTAGAATTGTTTGGTATTTCTAGAGCATTGCTTTCTGGTAGAAATTCAATAATCAATAGCACTGATTTGCTGAAGATTTTGCATTTCATTCACCCACTAACTCCAGCGGGAGAATAACAGAAAGGCCTTGAATTAGGCCAAGACCCCCAGGTATTTCCGCAGGACCTTGTAAGGGGCAGGGTCTCCAACTGTCTCAAACAAGGCCAGCGGTGTGGAAGAAGCAGTGACCAGGGGTGTGGACAGTTCCAGATCTGGAGTTCCTCTGTCTTCAAAGAGGGGTAAACCCTTGATGTGCCCTGGATCCTTGAAAAAAGAATCTTGATGGTAAATATTATCTCTTTAAAAAGGTTTTTGAACCCCTTGTTCCTAAGTAGGCCACTTTCAGATGATCTCAATCTCCATTTATTTTAGTTAATATATCTCCATTTTAATTGATGACGTTGCCCTGAAAATGTAATTAAGCAAATGCAATATTTGTGTGAATTGTCACTGTGTTGATCTTTCTGTAATTCTATCCAGCCATGGGAATTAACTTTGCATCTTTCTGCTTTTGAGGAGGGGAGGGAGTGGGGGGGAAACAATTAAGCATTTTAAAGTCGAGCTTTACAGTATGTTTCAATTTAATTCCCGCAGGCGCCGATCCCCCTCAGTTTCTTCTTCGGGCAGTAGTTCCTCTTCCTCTTCCAGATCAAGGTCACCTCCAAAGAAGGCAAAACGCATATCAATCAGTCCACCCCGAAAACCTCGCCGATCTTCCCCATCCCCAGCTACTCCACCCAGGAGACGGCATAGGTCACCTGTGTCTGCAGCCAGTCCAGTTCATAAGGGACCACGGTTGTCATCTCCTCCACATATGAATCGATCAAGAAAAGGTTATACCTCCATTTCCCCTGCTAGGCCAGGTAAGTTTTATCCAAATAAGCTTTTGGCATTAACAAATTAGACCACTTCTCCTTCATTTCTGCAACCTAGGTTTTTTAATTCTCTGAAATGGGAGACTGGTTAATCCGTTTTGAAAAGCCAGATCTTTCACCTCGTTTACACTTGAAATCCAGCCCTGAAAATGGAGTATCTTATCTGTTAATTAGTCAAATTATTTTATTTTAGATAATACCTTCACTCTATTGCTACTGCTACATTCAAAGAAAAGTTCATCCATACTGTCCTTCAAAAATAAGATGTGGACTGATACAAGGATTTTCCACTGATTTATCCCAAGTGGGTCCCACACAGTGCCCCAGGCAAAGCTTAGTGGATATCTGGGAGATGGCTGTCTATTTTTGTGTCCAGGAAATGATGTGCAACATAGGTTAAATGAAAGGAGAGAATAATAAGTGGGGAAATGGATGCTCAGATTAATCTATATGCTATTTAGATTTTTAAAATTATTTTGTTACAGCACCAAAACGGAAAGTGAGTGTGAAGCATGATTCTGTTTCTCCCCCTCCTAAACCAAGAAGATCAGAGCCATCAGACTCGGGTTAGTGTTGCCATACTTTGTAGAATTCCCATTGATGTTTAAAAGTGGATGAGTAGAGATTAAACTTGTCATCTGTTGGCTTGTGCCAAGGAGCAGTGTACTAAGAAATTCATTTGAGTGCTTCATCAAGCATGAGTAATGTGACCTGAAATTCTCTTCTCCTCCCCCCCCCCCCCCCCCCCAAATTGAGATTGCACTTTTGTTCTTAATGTCAACCAGTTGGAGAGTTTAGTGGTCTTTTTGTTCAAAATGCCATATTGCTACAATTCCATTCTATTCCCAGTCATTCTTGGGTTGGACCAGATGGTTTGTAACCTCGGTGTCCTACTCGGCTCTGAGCTGGGCTTCCAACCCCATATATTCTCCGTTGTAAAGACTGTCTACTTCCATCTACCTTTGCCACTCCATCAGCCGATCTGTGACGACCTTCATCCATGCCGAAGTCTCCTCTGGACTCTGGAAACTATTCCGATGCTTTCCTGGCTAACCTCCCATCCTTCACGCTCTTTAAACTTTATCCAAAACTCTGTTGCCAGCATTCTGTCCTGCTCACCATTAATCCTATTCTCATTAACAAACAATGCCTCTAATTTAAAATTCTCATCCTCATTTTTAACACTTCATGGCCTTGCCCCTCCCAATCTCTAACGTCCTCCAGCCCCATAACCCTCCCTAAACGCTCAGTTTGTCTGACTTTTAGCCCAGCGACAATGAAGGATTGACAATTATATGTTCAAATCAGGATAATGTGTGACTTGGTGCCATGCACCAGTTGCCCTGTCCTATTTGGTGGAGGACGCGGGGTTTGGGAAGTGCTGCTAAAAAAGCCATGGCGAGTTGCTGCAGTGCATCCTGTAAATAGGGCACACTGCAGCCACAGTATGCCGATGGCGGAGGAGTGAATGTTATAGGGTGCCGATCAAGTGGACTACTTTGTCCTGGATAGTGTCAAGCTTCTTGAGTGTTGTCAGAGCAGCACCCATCCAGGCAAGTGATTATGCTCTCTCTTGTTGGAGATGGTCCTTGTGTGGCACGATTGTTACTTGCTACTTATCAACAAAGCCTGGCCATTTTCCATGTCTTGCTGAATATGTGCATGGACTGCTTTCTTATCCAAGGAATTGTGAATGGAGCTGAACATTGCAATCATCACTTTTGATCTTGTGATGGAGGGAAGGTCATTGATGAAGCAGCTGCTGATAGTTGGGCCTAAGATACTGGCCGGAGAAACTCCTGCATCCATGCTCTGGGCCTGAGATTATTAGCCTCCAATAACCGCAACCATCTTTCTCTGTGCCAGGTATGACTCTAGTTACTGGAGAGTTTCCCCCTTCATCCATCCCCATTGATTTCACTTTTATTAAGGCTCCTGGGTGCCACTCTCCATCAAATACTGCCTTGATGTCAGGAGCAGTCACTGTCTTCTCACCTCTGCAATTCAAGCTTGGTGTCCGTGTTTGGACAAAGGCTGCAATGCGGTCTGGAGCTGAGTGATTTTGGCGGAACCCAAACTTTGCATCGTTGATTGAAGAGGAAATGCCGCTTGATAGCACTGTTGACTCCTTCCATCACTTGCTGATGGGGTGGTAATTGGCCTGGTTGGATTTATCCTGCCTTTTATCAACAGGACATACCTGGGCAATTTTCCACATTGTCAGGTAGATGCCAGTGTGGTAGCTGTACCGTAGCAGCTTAGCTAAGGACACATTTAGTTGTGGACGACAGGTCTTCAGCAGGACAGCCGGGATGTTATCTGGGCCTGTAGCCTTTGCTATGCCCAGTGCACTGAGCCATTTCTTGATGTCACGTGGAATAAATTAAATTGAGGCAAAACTGGCATTTGTGCTGGTGGGGACCTCAGCAGGAGGCCGAGAAGGATCATCCACTTCGCACTTCTGGCTGAAGATGGTTGTGAACATTTCAATCTTGTCTTTTGCATTCACATGCTGAACTCTGATGGGAATATTCGCAGAGTCTCCTCCTGTTAGTTGCTTAATTGACCGCCACCATTCACAACTGGATGTGGTAGGATTGCAGAGCTTTGACTGATTGGGATCGCTTTTCTCTCTCGATAGTATACTGCTTCTGTTTGGCATGAATGTAGTCCTGTTTTCTTCACTTGGGTGATCCCACATTTTCAGTTATGTTTGGTGCTGTTTCTGGCATGCTCTTTTATCGTCATTGAACCTGATTTCGTCGCCTGGCTTGATGGTGATGGAGGAGTGAGGGATTTGCCTGGCTATGAGTTTACAGATTGTAGTGAAATAAAATTCTGCTGCTGTTGATGGCCCACAGTGCCTCATGGTTGCCCAGTTTTGAGCTGCTAGATTTGTTCTTGATCGAACCAATTAACTCTGTGATAGTGCCACATGACATGAAGGAGGATGTCCTCAGTGGGAAGATGGGATTAGTCTCCACAAGGTGGTCACTCCTACCAATGTTGTGTAGGACAGATGCATTGTGACAGATAGATTAATGAAGACGCGTTCCAAAGTGCTATATTCCGTTGGTTATATCACCACCTGCCACAAGCCCAGTTTGACAGCGATGTCCCTCAGGCACTACCGGGCCATTCGATGATGGACCTTGAAGTCCCTCACGCGGAGTACATTCTGTGCTCTTGTTATCCTCGGTGCTTCCCCCAAGTGGTGTCCAGCATGTAGTAGTACTGAATTATCTCCCCCGACTATACTACTGTGCCCCACCTCCGGTAGCTCTGTTCTGCCGGTGGGACAGGATATACCATGGGATGGTGATGGAGGAATCTGGGATGTTGGCCGATGGATATGATTTTGTAAGTATGACTGTTTCGTTGTTGCTTGACTAGTCTGTGAGCAGGTCTTCGAACTTTGGTACCAGTCCCCAGATGTTGGTGAGGAGAACTTTGCAGGGTCAGCTGGGTTGGGTGTGCCAACTTGATACTTGGGTTATATCCGAGTTGTCTATTTGGTTCTATTCGATTTTATTGTTTTGTTCCTTTCTAGCGGTTTAATACAATTGAGTGGCGTGCTAGGCTACTTCAGAGTCAACTACGCTGGTATGGGACTAGAGTCACGTATAGACGAGACTGGGTATGACGGCAGATTTCCTTTCCTAAAGGACATCAGTGAACCAGTTGGGTTTTTCCGACAAGCTTCGTGGTCACTTTCACTGGTACCAGCTTTTTATTTCTAGGTTTGTTTTTGGTATTTGTTATTGGAATGCAGTGAAATGGTCCTTAGGGCTTAAGTGCACCTAGTATTGTTTGAATGATCGTGGCCTAGTTTCTGTGCTGCCAAGTTGAAAGTATATATAATAGGTGAAAGCCATAGAGACAGAGCAGGAAACCATTATTAGATTTTTTTTTTTTATTGTTGCAGAAGATGATAAAGGAGGCAAAGCTGCAGGAGTGGAATCAGTACAACAGCGACGTCAATATCGCAAACAGAATCAACAGACTTCTTCAGGTGGGAGCCTTGACGGATGTTTTACATCACTTCACATTTACATTTTTGGGGACGATACCTGGCCGATTGGCATGTTTGAAGATTTAATTGAACTTGTGTGACTACAGATGTACTTTTGTACTTGAAAAATAACCAGTTCACTGCAATACAGTGCAGTGAAAATTTTGTATTTGCACTGACACTTTTACCAGAAATGTTGTGGAATTCAGGTTGACAAGAATATTTGCAAGATTCATTTAAAATGTCCATTGAAGAGAGATTGAGATTATCTGCTCATTTCCATTGGCCACTCCTGGTTCCCTCCATTATGGGAAAGTTCTACTGCAGTTCTGTTTTTGAATAATTTTATGCATTGACATTCCAAAGTATTATGCAGAGATAATTTGGTGTCTTCAACTTGGATTAAATTTAATTGTTCAGGTCCATATATTTGATATCAGGCGTTTAAAGCGACCTTAGTGTAAAGTTTGAATAGAAATGAATGATCAAATAACAACAAAAACTTGTATTTATATAGCGCCTTTAATGTGGTGGAACGCCCCAAGGTGCTTCACAGGAGTATTAAAAAAATTTGACACTGAGCCACATAAGTAGAAATTAGCACAGGTGACCAAAAGTTTGGTCAAAGAGATATGTTTTAAGGAGCGTCTTGAAGGAGGAAAGAAAGGCGGAGAGGTTTAAGTTTATGTTGCTCATTATGGAATACCCTGGCATTCTGTCTGGCGCTCTTGTTGTTTGTGCTACTCAGTTAAGAATTCTACTTTATTTTTTTTTTGTTCTTTTTGGCACACAAACTCGAGTATGGTGCTCTCGTCTTTATTCTGAGACAGTGGAAAAAGGAATGTGGGAGGAAATGAGATATCAATGGCCCAGAAATTGCGGTTGGAGGCTTCCTGTGGGCAGACACCTCCGACCAAAATTTTTTTAACGAAAGTACCTGGTCGTCCCGGAGGAGCGTAGACTTGCGGTCCAAGGCCTTCATTCGCAGTCCAGCGTATGAGCCCACGCATCCCAGGAACATAGCGCAATCTGGCATCACATGGGCATGGACCACCAATGAACATGGACTATTCTCATTGATAATGGTGAGTTCCGTTTGTACGAGCTCCAATTACTATCAATGAGAATACCCCAAAAACATACACACAACACAAGAAATAAAATTTAAAAAACACCTCGCGTATTTAACATTAATTGAAATTGAATTTAATTAAATGTTTTAGGCAAAGCTTTATTTTTTTGTTTTAATATGGGTAAAAATATACTTGCCTTAATGGACAGGGTTTTTACTATAAAATTTAATTTTTCTACCTTTTAAAATTCTTACCAGGTGTAAGAGTTTGAAGGACATTCGCTGAGCAGGAGTTGGGTAAATAGTCCAAATCTCTGCACGCGAATGTCCATCTCCCGGGGATGCGTGCGATCTGTCAAAAGAAATTTTGACAGTTTGCGAATGCTGGTTCTCAGACCGGCACTTGTGAGGCCTCTTTGGGCGCATGCGCACCCGGAGGCTGCAGTTTACGGCCCAATATTTCCTATGGAAATCTGACTCCATTCAATTTTGTACACTGAAATTGTGACTTCCAGAAGCCATCTACAAATGCTGACTCATTTTTGGTAATGAGAAAGTTGAGGTAGAGCCACAAGGGATTAAACGTATGGAACTATGAACTTCATATAGTGTGACACATTTAAATTGTTAGGTATATTGGACCATGTAGGTGCCTAAAATGCTAAAGTATATTGTCTGAATATATTTTTGCAAACCAAGTTGTGCATACAAGTGTCGCAGTTTCAATATATATATTACATTTCCTGCATTGCTGCCCATATATGAAAATCAAATGGAAACTAAACCTGATCTCTGCTGTTAAAATGTGCTATATACACTAATGCTAGTTCTCATAATTTTAAACATTGTATATGAAGAACAAAATGGCCATGTAAATGTAATGCCCAGGAGATGATAAACCCTCCTGTTGATGATTTGAGACCTTCCTATATGTAGTGTTTTAAAGCTGTGCAACTCCCATTTTTGGCTTATCAGCACTGTCAAGCTCTGCAATACTAGGTGATGTGCTGGTTATTATGAGTATTGCCCAGGTGTACACGCGCATTAATACATGGTCATTTTTATTTGAGTGGAGCATTGATTTTAAAAAAAATAATAAGAGCATTGTTTCACTGGAAATAGTATTGCCACTATCAGTTAGTCTCAGACTCGGTATAAATGGTACTATCAGCAGGCCGAGATGAATAATTTGATATGTGCAAACGTTAATATTGGCTGGAATATTGCTTCATTTTTTGAGGGCAGACTTATTTGGCATTTATTCAGTTTTGTGTGCTTTTGACCTATATATAATTCCTATTAATATGTATATCATGTAGTACTCATTCATTTCATTATTTTAATTAGTTAAATGTCCCTTACGCAGAGTCTGGATCTTCCTCCTCATCTGAAAATGAAGCACCAAAAAGGTCAAGTACGAAGAATGGGGAAGTTCGAAGGAGACGCCAGCGCTCAATGTCTCGGAGTATTTCTCCATCTCCTGCAATGCGAAAACGGCACAAGGACTTTTCACCGAGGTAAAATGCAAATAACTTTCTGCTGTTGGAATCATTTTTTTGTTGGATCACTTTGGAATTCAGTATTAAGAAAAATGTGTAGTTAGGTTTTAGGTTCTATCCTGGCCTGAAGTCTGCACTTTAAAGTGTCTTGTATCGCCATGCTTATTCGTACTAAGATGGCATAGGCTGCAATTGTAGTTTTGCTGTGGCTCCATCTCAATGGCTTAAATACATTCCCATTTACTAAAATCTGATTTACGCATATTGAAAGTGACTAAAGGCTCATTTGAATATCAACTTCCTCTCCTGCAGCTACAAGACTGGATTTTTTTCAAGTAAAGAAAAATGTCCAATGGGGACGGGGGAGGTGCTTTTGTGCAAAGCTCATTTTTGGTCCTCTTTGTATACAAATCAGTCCATCTGCAAATTGGAGAAATCTAAATCCTGTCAAAGCAGTTTAAAAAGTCTGGTGCCAATACGTTCATAAGGTTTTTTTGAATTTGGGTTGGAGGACAGAGATACAAGGACCATATTAGTAAAATAACTTGCAGCTGGCTTAGTGTAGAATCTAAATTAAACAACTCTGCTGAAATTTAAATTTCTTGCCGTATTTGCAGGTATTTCACTTGTTTTATAGTGCTGATTTTCTTTATCACGTAATGGGAAACCATGTTTAAAGACTGCATCACTTAAAGGGAGACCGTAATATTGGGAGGGATACAATGCATTTAGTTTTAAGTGCTCCTTATCCCAACCAAAAAAAGTTTTTCTTTCCCTCCTACCTGGCAGACGAAATTCTAAATTTGAAATGTTACAAGTTAGCCTGCTGGAAGTGCCTTCTACTTGAAAGGTATCATTTGCTTTTGTATAAGCTTATTATTTTGAATGGGGATCTTGGTCTGCCTGGTGGTACATTGTGGGTAATTTGCTGTGTCCACCCCCCCACCCCTCATGTCTTGGCAATTAAAATTTGGAATTTCATGAATCGAGAGAAATGGAATAAGTTAGAAACTTTATGGGATGTGTACTGTAAATTGGAAGTATTCCTTTCCTAAAACTTGAAGCTGGTACTAAATGAAAATTAGTCATTGAGAGAGGAAAGATCCTCTTTATAAGTACTGGAATCCTTTGGGTAGATAATTCATCATAAGAATTGAATAGTTATTAAATATTGTGCAAACCCTGAAATACACAGCAATTAAGAGAAATATTTTTAAATTGAGTACGTAACTAGTCGAGTGTTACAGGGTGGATTGGGAGTTGCTAGTTTTGGATGAGCCATTAGGTGCAGCACCAAGCAGAGGCCAGTGGGGAAGATAAATCATCCCTGTTCCACATCAGGTTACATGTGGCACTCCTTACTGGTTGGTCATTAAATGGACTTTAAAGTCCACTGTCAACTGCGGTTCTTCCCAGCCAGTTTAGAGCGTGAGATTCAGTAAATAGAAAGAAGTGTGGGAGGTTATTTGTAAACAAAAATTAAAATAAATGTATTGTAGTTATGAATTCAAATCTAAATCCGCCAGAGAGGCACTGTCTGTATAAATTATTGGTTTAAGATACTTCCGTTAGAGGTTGATCTGTGGAAAAACACAGCTTGGTTTTGTTTTCTCTTGCTATCAGGATGCCGCTTGGAAAGAGGTGGCACTTCCCAGTGGCGAAAAGGTTGGTTTGAAAATGAGTTGCTATCTGATCATTGAAAACGTTAGCCTGTTTAAGGTTCCTTTTAATTAGCAACCCCAGCCCAACTACTAATTAGTTGAATTATTGCACTGCCTATTGGACAATGCAAGAGGGCTGCCTTAAATCCACTTTCATTGGAGCGCCAAAGCAATTATTGCATCAAATCTTCAATTGAACAGGAAATTTAGAGCACTTAATTCTTAGGATGTATGCTTGAAATTGATTTTTGTTAATTTTGCAAATGGAACTTTAAACTGAACTTTAAATAACTAATTCAGTGTGAATTATCTGCTTTTGATTAATTAAATCTGCAAATACTTGGGGGACTATAAATCCAGTGAAACCCACTTGTACCAAATTTGCCAATTTTTATATTTAAGGTTATAAAAATAACCAAAAATGAAAAGAAAATATACTGTTCGGGGAGGAAAACACAGTAAAGAATTCTAGAAATACATTGCAAGTGTGGTGTAAAAGAGAGTAAAGGATATAATTCAATAGTTAGGACTAGTTACATACTATTATAATTATAAAACCAACATTGGAATCAAAATATGTTCTAATCTACTGCTCCAGGGCCTCAGTACTCTCTTAAACTCCTGGGTCCTAGTTTTTGAGTCACTGTTGTAGATAACAGTATTCATAAGAAAAGTAGATACTGTCCTTGTGTCTACTTAAATTATTGGGAAGCAATTCTGTTGACAGTCACCCTTTTTTTCCATTCATCGAGTTAGGTCATGTGTTCCAACCAGCTTAATTTATCTCGAATCTGTGGAGCACTAAGTAAGCAGACATAAGATATACCTGTACCCAGTAGAATTTTTGATCCCTGGATATAAAAGCAGTATACATTTATGGAATAGGATAGGTTAGTGTGCATATTCAGTTCAGCGCAGGTAGTTTGGGTGTTATCATTTTGACATGGTGTGAACTAGTTTAGGACCTGCTGGAAGGCATTTTGCAGAAATACGTGGTTTGGCTTTCAAATTCGACACACACGATGGGTTTCACTGTATGTGGGATGGTGTTGCCAGCCAGCTTTATTTGGTGTGAAAGACCCATAACCTGAGTGAATTACAATCTAACAAGTAAAATAACAGTGTCACCAGTGATATTCTGTATTCTATGGTTATTGCTCAGTTTCAATTTGAGTTTAAAAAAAAAAAAATTGGACATTAAGTCGTTTGAAGAAATTAAAGCCCTATGTGGTCCCTGTGAAATTTATGATCTGTTTCGACCTTGAAACACAGTATTTAAATTACACTAATAAATCTTTTTTTTAATGTTGAATTAGAGACACTTACAAAACATTATTTAATGTTATTCTCCAAACAATAGAAATTCTAATGTTTTATACTTACAATTTTTCACAATTACATTCCAAGGGATTTGCACAGTATTGTAGTTGCGTGTTCTGAAGAATGTGTCCTCCTTCTCCATATTTCTCCACTCCGGAAGGCGCTGACTTTTTGGGGAATAGTTGTAATGGGTAGTTGGCGGCAATCTGGTACCTTATTCAACTGAGAATTCTCTGTGTGTGGACCTAGACAAAGTGTTGGAAGGCTTTTCAACAGTGCAGGACATCACTATCAAGCTCAGTCTTGACCTGACCCACAAATGAGGTCACTAGAGATGTTCCCTTAATTTTTTCCCCCCTGCGTGGGTCCTTTAAATTTGCTGAGCGACCGCGCCTGCACTGTATTTCTTCCAGCGGCCAGCAGGACCTTGCGATCGGCAATGCACCTTAGGGGGAGCATTGGTCACTAAATAGTTATTATCAATAAAAAGCTAATTTTAAAAATAGCTCTTCTCCTGTCTAAGTGTGCTGAGGCTAATTGTAGCTCCCCAACTGGCTGAAGTCAGTGAAGATTCACCAGACTGATTACTGGGATGGGGAGGATTATCCTGAGAGGAAAGATTGAGTAGGCTTGGCCTATATCAGACCAGGGATCGGAGCTGGCATCTTTTTTCAGTAAACATGAAGTGAAATTATTATTTTCCAGCTGCTCCTTTTACAAAACTTGGAGGGGTATTGGTAAGGATAGTGTTACATTAAGTAGGGTAGGAGGATGCTCGTGTAGAGCATAAGCTCCGGCATAACTCAGTTGGGCTGAAGGCATGTTTCTGTGCTATAAATTCCACATAATGGGGCTGTTGATGCACCTAACTTTGAAGACTAGTGCATTGGGAATACCTTTTTAATCCTATCTAAACCTTATTACATAACATTTCTTTTACACAATAATGTCACAGTAACAATTCTGTTTAATCTTTATACCTAACTTCAAAAGAGCTACGAAAAAATGTTATGTAACTGATTCCATTTTATAATTGTGGAACTGTACAGAAAATCATTTTGTGGATACTGTATATTTTGTGAAAAGGCATTCTATACCAGAATTTATTTCTAAAGCAGTTTATATCAGTATAATGCTTATTTGCTTTGGCTAAAACTCAGTTTTAACTTTCGAGGATGGGAGATAATGGGAGATCTACAATGAAATATTTATTTTGTGATGACACCTTGAATGTATGTTCACATGCTGCTGTATGGCAAACAGGAGAAGGAGAAGCCCATCACCACCACCAAGGCGCCGCCGTACTCCATCTCCTAGAAGGCGCAGATCACCATCTCCACTCAGGCGCAGGTTTGTAAATGTTTGCCGTCCAGTTATCAAGTATGTCTTATTTAGAGGGAAACTAGTAACTTTCCATCATTTCTTTGGGAGCACCAAGGTGATGAATGTGAAGTTGGTGGTAGAATTAGGATGGTTCGCTTATTACCAAGTTCGTGGATTTCTTAAAATTCCAAAAATATATAAGGGATTATTTCTGCATGTCTCTTGAAATAGCGTAGACGGACATCGAATTTCAATGCGCTATGACATGAAATGTAGTTTAGCAAGATTGTGATGCACCTGAAACATGCCCAGGTGCAGTTAAACCATGTTTAGTTTCAACATTGACTTCATTTTTCCAGAAATGTCCCAAAAAATGTTTTTAACTTTTGCATGTGTAGGAACTTTCTGCCCATCTTTTCAGCTGCTGTTTCCCTTTTCAGGTTAATGGTTGTAGTTGTACTTTATTGTTGCAAGATAGAAATCATGTACTTGGTATATCAAAATAAATGGCGCTGATATAATTCTGTTGAGTCTTGAATATAGAATTTTTTGCCTGAAAACAGTACATCATGTATAAATGGAGATTTTGCTGTTGTTATGGGTTAATTGGTTTTCGTATTGTGAATCTCCAGTCCAAAGTTAGTCTGCTGCATGCAAGCTTCAGTTTGCAGCACTGTAGCAGTCAATAATTAATTCACCATACCATTAATTTAGGCTTACACAAAGCATGAGAGTACTGTATCATAGTTATAAATGGATTTTGCTGTATTAGGGTATCTGAAACATAGAATTCTGCTTAGTATCTTTTGTCACCCCCTCCAACCTGAGCTACACAAGTCCACGTTGTTGGTACTGATGAATGCTAATGATACTGGGAACTTTTAAGTTTAATTATCTAGAAATAGTTGTAATGTTTTTACATGTTTTACACTCCTACAGAGAATGTTTTTGATTGCAGGGTAAATCATTGTAAGCATGCTATATTGCATATGTGTAGTGTGTTTTAGTGATGCCTTGTTCTAACTGAAACTCTTCTGTGTGTGGAGTTTTCTCTCCTTTCTTTATATTGTTTTTTCTTCCTTCCCTTCCCACTTGTTATGTGGCAGCTCTCACCTGCCTTGCTCAGGTCTTTGCGTGTGCTTCAATTGTATCGGGGATTTATTCAACTTTGGAAGGGGTCACGACCAAGTTTTAGTTAATTCTCATCCGATGTACATCTGTATTCTTTGCAATGTGATCACTGTAATCGGAAAGAACCTCAATTGACATTTTTTTTCCATTGCCAAATGTAGTTCGAGGCCACTCGTGGCCCTGCTGTCATCCTAGCTGAGATTTACTAACTGGAGATCAAAGCTGGAAGTTTTCTGGTCTGCATGGAGCTCCTTAATTATGCCTCTGGCATTTGAGTTTTTCAGTGTGGTATCACTGGTATATTAGTCATATCCCAACTTAAAATTCTCTTTCTATGGCAGTGGAATCCTATTTTTATGCATTTGAGTGAAAGGAGCAAAAATTAAATTATTAGGTTGCACATAACAGGAATGGTCTACCAGAATAAAGTCAGAGAATAATTAGAACTATTTAAATTTAGATTTATCTGTTCCAACCATGGCAGTTATACGCACTGTTACTAATGTGATTTTGTCATTGATTTGTCTTTTAGATCTCCATCTCCACCGCCACGTAGACGTTCAGCCTCACCTAGGCGCTATTCCCCTCCAATTCAGAGGAGATACACTCCATCACCACCACCGAGGAGGAGGGGCTCCCCATCACCAGCACCAAAGCGCCGTAGTTCTCCTTCTCCCTCTTCAAGGCGTCGGAGAGGATCACCTCCCAGCCGTTCCAACAGAGATATTCGCTCACCACCACCGCTGCACAAACGCCACTCGCCATCCCCACGACCCAGGGTGATGCGTGGATCCATTAGTCCACCACCAGCACGACGAGTGTCAATGTCACCGCCACCACCACAACGACGCCATATGTCTCCATCCCCGAGTAACAGGCCAATCCGCCGAGTTTCACGGACCCCGGAACCGAAGAAGCCCAAAAAGTAAGGGCTCTAAATAGAATATAACGGTTTAATAACGTGCTTACCATGTGAAAGTATTCCAACACTTAATGTGCCACGGTCTAGTTTTGGCTGTTCACAACATTTTCATGGCCAAATGTTCTCTCTTGCCACATGATTTAACTTTATAGTTTTTGCAGCTCTTTCATTTTTGCTGAACTCGAAACATAACTTTATAACTTTTCCTAACTTACACTTTTCATTGCAGCATATAATTAAATATATAGAGCGAAGAAAAGTTACAGTTTACTCATTTAATACATATTTTGGTTGAGTGTCCTCAACCTAGATTCAGCTGCAATGGCAACTTAATGCATTTTCTCTTAATGGATAGTTCCTTAATCTATTTGCAGGTTCCATTTCTGTATCGAATTTACTTTCCATTCTAATCATTGTTGCAACTAGAGCATGTAGTTTCTTAACTCGGGCGTCTGTCCTTTTGGATTTCAGTTAGAAACTTGTTCTAGGAAACTTTGGCAGTTTCAATCCAGTTGATGCGGAAGATGAGCTTTGTGAATTCTGTTACTGATTCCTAAGACCCCTTCATTTTGAATACACTAATTTGTGAATTTCTTAGGATCTCACCAAGCCCACAAGCTGTGCGAAGGGCTACGTCATCCAGATCCATATCTAGATCGCCAGAACCTCTTCCCAAGAAAAGGCCAGTTGCTTCAGTCTCCAGGTCACAGTCTGCCAGCAGGTCGCCAACACCTGTTCCTCCACCACCACCACCACCACCACCACCACCACAAGTCAAAAAGGCAAAGAGTGCTTCAATCAGTCCATCTCCTGTCAAGGTAATAGTACTATTACACTTCAGTATTCCGCCATTTAACATTTTTCTCCAATTTGGCTTCATAGGTTCTCCAAAGATTAAGACCAACAGAGCAAATAACTCCCACAGTAAAACTGTACTTTGCAAGATGTTGAGTGACCCTTAATAGCAGACTAGGCAATCCTTGTATTTTATAATGCTTTAGTATGAATTTTGAAGAGATCTAGAAATGGGAAAATTGATTCTCATTCATGAGCCCAGTTCGATTTTGATTCATTCTTAACTGATGAGGCATTTCAGTTGCTAATGCCTTGTTCAGTGTTTTAAAATTGAGCGGAGTTGTGAAAGGTCTGAGGCTCTCCAATTAAAATTGGGTGGTTTACTTTATGTAAGTTGACTTGTGGAGTTTTATGGAATGATTTATGTATAGTATTTTCAAAATTCTGCAAGGGCAACCTGCATAATTTAGTATTTGCAAATGTTTTCCATAATCTCTGGAGCTTTCATTTCGAAGCTTAAGTGACATTAAGCTACTCTTATAAATTCCCCAGATACAATTTCTTTTTTAGATAATGTTCTAGAGAATGGATGATGCTTCCAAAAATTGAAAAATGCATTGAACAAAATAAATTCTTGGTTTAGAAATGATGTACATGAGATTTTTTAACACAGTAGAAGCTCTTTTATTCGACAATGATACAAGAGTTTGTGTGACGAGTGAGTATTGCTCATTTGAAATTACGACATAGGAGTTTTTTTCTGAAGGTAGCACTCTCTAATTGATATTTCTTTCTCGGCCATCTTTAGTTTCCTCTTGCCACTCCTTGGGCCCAAGTTTCCACATGATTTGCGCCTGATTTTTAGGAGCAACTGGTGGAGAACGGACTATCTTAGAAATCGCAATTCTCCACATTTTTTTTTCTGCAGTTCTAGTCAGGTAGAACAGTTCCACTTTGGAACAGAATTTTTTCTTCAAAGGGGGCGTGTCCGGCCACTGGCGCCTGATTTCAAAATTTCCACAGTGAAAACGTACTCCAAACTAACTTAGAATGGAGCAAGTGAAGATTTTTGTAGAACTGAAAAAATCTTGTCTACACATTAAAAAATCAGGCGCAGGTTACAAATTAGGCGTCCAGAACGAGGTGGGGGGGGGGAAGGGAAGTCATTAAATTCTATAATAAATCCTTATTTATACTTATACAAATATTATACAAATAAATCCAACCTGAATAAACATAAGCAAAGAAAAGATTAAATAAACCATCTTCCTACCTGTGTAAAAGTGCTTCAGCCAGGGAGAATGCTGCAGGCGTTCGTTCCCGCGCGGGGGGGAGGGAGAGAGAGCCGTTCGTTCCGGGTGGGAGGAGGGAGAGGAGAAAGCTGTTCGTTCCCGCGGGGGAGGGGGGGAGGCTGCCTCAACTTTCTGAGGCTTCCTGCAGCCTTCTCAGTGCTGATGGCAATGTGCTTTTATTAAAAAAAATTCAAAAATTAAACAGCTACAAACAGCTACAAAGAACTACAAAAATGGCCGAGTGCCAATGTTTTTTTCATACTGAGCATGCGCGAACGCTCCAACGCGCACGTGCAGCATTGCCGGCAGGGAAAAAATTAATTTAAATGGTACCCGCCCCCTCCCACTTACAAAATCGGTGTGAGTGTAGGCTCCACCCCCTTGGGCGCCACGCCAAACAGACAAGGAGCTGCAGGGCGCTCCAGAATCGCGCGTTTTTTTTCCAGCACCGTTTTAGGCGCGAAAAACAGGCGCCCAGCTCGGAGGGGCGCCCGTTTTTTATCGTGTGGAAACTTAGGCTCCTTATCTTTGGCTGGGCAGTCAGCTGCCAGGACTCCTCCCTCGTGAGGCACATAAGTGAGGCAGAGTACTGTCTCCTTACCTAAGGAAGGATATACTTGCCTTAGAGGTAGTGCAAGAAAGGTTCACTAGATTGATTGATTCCTGGGGTGGGGTATTGTCCTATGAGAAGAGATTGAGTAGACTAGGCATATATTCCCTAGAGTTTAGAAGAATGAGAGGTGATCTCATTGAAACACAAACTTCTTAAGGGGCTTGACAGGGTAGATGCTGGGAGGATTTTTTCCCTGACTGGGGAATCTAGAACATGGGGTCACACTCTTGCAAATAAATGACCGGCCATTAAGACTGAGATGAGGAGAAAGTTCTTCACTCAAAAGGTGTGAATCGTTGGAATTCTCTGCCCCAGAGAGCTGTGCATGCTCAGTCATTGAGTGTATTCAACACCGAGATCGCTAGATTTTTGTATAGTAAGGGAACCAAGGGATTTGGGGAAAGTGCGGAAGGTGGAGTTGAGGTAGATCAGATATGGCTGAATGGCAGAGGAAGCTCGAAGGGCTGAATGGCTTGCTCTTGCTATTATGTTCTTGAGTGGTGGGTGATTTGAATTTCCTTCCCACAATATTATGCATAAGATTGATGAATCAATGTGAAGAATTATGGTTCTGAACCCTAGTCTCATCAGTCGAGGATAGTGTGTTGGTACTTCAATTTGTGTCAGCAGACGTCCTCGGCATTTGATTTTTCAAACTTAATTTCTTCTGGCTTCCTTCATACAGGATGCCAAGATAGTAATGTTAGTTTTCTATTCTAAAATGTGCGATTCAGAAATTGCCTTTGCCTTGAAGTATTTATACTGCCTTTATGATAAAGCACATCTATTCTTGTAACTCTGTTGCCAACTTTTTAACATCATAAATGCAGAAGATCCACTTAAAAAAAACAATGAGAGCTATATTTCTTGCTATTGAATGCTTTGAGGTAATACTGCCTTGTATCTTCAAGATCTCTGACCAGGAAGCTGGTGGAAAGAAGAAGAAGAAAAAGAAGGATAAGAAACACAAGAAGGACAAAAAACACAAGAAACACAAGAAGCATAAGAAAGAAAAGGCTACAGTGGCACCAGCAGCAGTAGTTGTAGAAGAAACAGTAGAACCAGTTGAAGCTCCAGAAAAGTCACCCCAGCCAGAAGCTTCAGAACCCACAAAAGTGAGTCAGTGTCTCAAGAATAGTTCAAACTAGAGACAAATAGAAATAAATTGTATGTTTCCTGGTTGTAATAACCCTAACATGTATAATTTACAACTTTGAAGTGTACGCTTTAGAAATGGCTACCTTTGTGTAGATTTTGCTCATTTTTAGCTCTGTTCATAAGTAAGCACTCGGTCCTGATATTGAGGAAAACACTGACTAGATTACTTTAGATCCTCAAAGAATGCATTTTATCAGGTCAGAGAGGAGCATAGATTGAGGCCTTTGTACACAGACTGTTGCTGGTAGAAATGGCAACTAACACTTTTGAAAATATGCAAGGGGAGGGTTACAAATAGATAGGTTAGCGGAGCTATGGATACTCCGTGAGAAATGAAGGAGTCTGATTAATATTCTGTTGTGTAGTCTTGGGTATGGATGACTTGATTAGGACCCCCGAGTTAATATTATTCTGAACACGTCATTTGTGCGTCCCCTAGAGAAGATGGGTTCAACCAGTCTTTGTCATTTGTAGAATGCTGTGTGCAGTTCTAGTCACAAGTACAGAAAGGATAATGCAGCTGTGAAAGGAAATAGGTTTTTTCAGAAAATAATATTTTGGGATACAATATGAGTAATTTGAGACATAGCATATGGTAAGCGTAGCATACTTGGGAAGAACAGATTACTGTGAACCTTTGGTTCCCAAAGCTTTCCATCACTGGGGGTTTCCTCGTCTCATGTCTGGAAACAGAAATTATATTCCACAGTTATGAATTATAGAAGTGGGCTGTTCCCTTTTCCATTTGAGTCTGGTACCTGCACCACTTGTATGTTACTAGGTTGAAAAAATAATTTGGGAGTCAAGTGTACATTATAATGCACCTACTTTTTGGAGGCTGGGAATGCTTTAGTAAAAATGTTGCACAAGCAATAAAATAACCAATGTTTAGATCATAAAGCATATCTTTTTATATGTCCAAATTTTATAATGCAGAAGCAATCAAATTTATTTGAGCTGTATATTTGCTTCTGCCATACAAAATTTGGATGGCTTGATATCCTGATTCTTTTGAATTAAGCCACTGAGCATCTAGTGCTGGAGGGGGGGCGGGGGACTGTTAAAATGGTATTGTAATGTGATTCTACATGAGTTTAATCTACTTAATTTATTACAGGAGTCAGAAAGTGAAGAAGAAAACTTAGATGATCTAGAAAAGCACCTCCGAGAGAAGGCTCTGCGGTCAATGCGAAAGGCTCAAACTTCACCACCATCATGAGAGAGAGTGCTGAATAAACCTAACTTAAGGGGCTGAATGGATTAGGCACAAGGGCTTTGTACATTTTAAAATTGGCTGCTGTAATAATGCCAGTACATTAAGATGGCTGCCATGCCACTCATGAACACTTGACACTGCCTCTTTTACCTATACTAGAAATTATTTTTCATACAGGCAAATCATAATATGATTGTAAGTTTTATCACATTAGAACAAAATTCCTACATGTCTTTCATTTTCACAGCTACATCTCATATTTTAAATGCAATAATATTTGAGAAGCCGATGGTTTGATGGTTGGTGAGTTTTAATGCTAGAGCTGTAAGTTGCTCATCCTCATCTACCACGATTTGGTGAGATTCATCCATTCACATCTGGACTCAAGATAGAGCTCTGAGGAGCAGAGAGATGTTTCATTCCCTCCATCAACTCAACTAACTTAATCATGGTTTCTGCCAGCTGGTCATGGAACAGACTGATAGAGATCTTGGGGAAGTCTGTGGCCCAGAATGTCCTGACTCCTTTCTAAATGGTCCGCTTGAGGGTGAGATGAGTCCACTGTGGGAAACTGATTTTGATAAAATCAGATTTAAATGGAATAAGTTAAGTGAATTTGGAGTAAATCAGTTTTACACATGCAGCCACAAGCTATGCTGGATTTGCGCTGAATTGACTGAATTTATGCTGTTAGTGACTAAACATTGAAAGTGTTAGTACCTTTTTTTAAAATCTGTTTGCAGTTCTTGTCTTGGCTATCATTATGTAATGGTATTTTGTGACATCGTTTATGTAAGTGTACAAATCCTTTGTGTTTAATCCACTGATATGACCTGTAGTGTAGTTTCTGCAGAGTTTGAGTTTTATTTGAGCCGTTTGATTGTCCACAACATTCTTTACAAAGAGCTTCACGTGAAAATGCGCTGTATCTAGAACACTGGAAGTCTCTCTTTTTTAAATGAAATTGTTATAGGAAGAGGATGGTACTCCCAGGATCTGAAGGATTTTACGATTTCCTGGTTGACAGTAGCTTTGGATTGTATTTTGCTTTGTGTAACAGGCCGGTTTCACCCAAACTGTTTGTGTCTTCTACTGTTACGGTTGTTCTGAGAGTAAAAACTTGTTTAGATGCTGTTCTTTTGTGGGAGCTTAACAAATCTAATGAATATTTTGAATTTGTCATCTTTTGACTTAAAAGGGTTTTGTTTTTTTTTTATAAACGTTGAATTATAAAGCTGTAAAAAGCTGAGGTAATAAATGGAAATTAAATTTCTAAATTCAATTTTCTTCCCTCTGATAGGCTCTTTTTTCCCTCCCACAGGAAGTAGTTGCAGATTTTATTAATGGTGCGTCTGCACATATCTGGAGTAGTAAACTGTACTAGTGCCATTTTGGCCAAAATTAGTAACAGCAAAGAAAATTAAAACTGAGAATATAAGAACAGTAACCTTTATTTGAATAGCTATATAAATCTTTTTGTATAGCAGCTTAATTAAAGAACAAAATAGCGCAGAAATTTGAAATAAGAACATAAGAAATAGGAGTAGGCCATTTGGCCCCTCGAGCCTGCTCCGCCATTCAATAAGATCATGGCTGATCTGATCATGAACTCAGCTCCACTTCCCTGAACGGTCCCATAACCCTTTATCCCCTTATCGCTGAAAAATCTATTTCCGCCTTAAATATATTCCATGACCCAGCCTCCACAGCTTTCTGGGGCAGAGAATTCCAGATTCACAACTCTTGAGAAGAAATTTCTCCATCTCAGTTTTAAATGGACGACCCCTTATTCTAAGACTATGTCCCCTATTTTTAGTTTCCCTTATGAGTGGAAATATCCTCTCTGCATCCACTTTGTCGAGCCCCCTCATTATCTTATAAGTTTCAATAAGAGCACCTCTCATTCTTCTGAACTCCAATGAGTATGGGCCCAACCTACTCAATCTATCTTCAAAAGTCAACCCCCTGATCTCTGGAATCAACCTAATGAACCTTCTCTGAACAGCCTCCAATTCAAGTATATCCTTCCTGAAATCATCATTATAGGCAGTCCCTCAGAATCGAGGAAGACTTGCTTCCACTCTTAGCATGAGTTCTTAGGTGGCTGTACAGTCCAATACGAGAACCACAGTCTCTGTCACAGGTGGGACAGACAGTGGTTGAAGGGAAGGGTAGGCGAGGAGCCTGATTTGCCGCACGCTTCTTCTGTTGCCTGCTCTTGATTTCTGCATGCTCGGTGACGATACTCAAGGAGCTCAGCGCACTCCCGGACGCACATCCTCCACTTAGGGCGGTCTTTAGCCAGGGACTCCCAGGTGTCAGTGGGGATGTCGCACTTTATCAGGGAAGCTTTGAGGGTATCCTTGTAACGTTTCCTCTGCCCACCTTTGGCTCGTTTGCCGAGGACGAGTTCCCAGTCGAGCGCTTGCTTTGGGAGACTCGTGTCTGGCATGCGAACTATGTGGCCTGCCCAGCGGAGCTGATCAAGTGTGGTCAGTGCTTCAATGCTGGGGATGTTGGCCTGGGCGAGGACGCTAACGTTGGTGCCACTGTCCTCCCAGGGGATTTGTAGGATCTTGTGGAGACAATGTTGACTTGAGGTGTCTACTGTACATAGTCCACGTCTCTGAGCCATATAGGAGGGGTGGGTATTACTACGGCCCTGTAGACCATGAGCTTGGTGACAGTTTTGAGGGCCTGGTCTTCAAAAACACTTTTCCTCAGGCGGTCGAAGGCTGCACTGGCGCACTGGAGGCGGTGTTGGATATCGTCGTCAATGCCTGCTCTTGTTGATAGGAGGCCCCTGAGATAATGGAAATGGTCCATGTTGTCCAAGGCCGCACCGTGGATCTTGATGTCTGGGGGGGCAGTGCTCTGCGGCGAGGACAGGCTGGTGGAGTCCCTTTGTCTTACTGATATTTAGCGCAAGGCCTATACTTTCATACGCCTCGGTAAATATATTAACTATGTCCTGGAGTTCAGCCTCTGTGTGCACAGACGCAGGCGTCGTCTGCATCCTGTAGCTCGACAACAGGTTGGAGTGGTCTTGGACGTGGTCTGGAGATGGCGACGATTGAACAGCTTCCCACTGGTTCTGTAGTTTAGTTAAAACTCCAGCGGGGAGCTTATCAACTGTGAGGTGGAACATGGCAGCGAGGAAGATTGAGAAGAGGGTTGGGGCGATGACGCAGCCCTGCTTGACCCCGTCTGTACGTGGATTGGGTCTGTGATGGATCCATTGGTAAGGATCACAGCCTGCTAGTTGTCGTGGAGCAGGCGGAGGATGGTGACGTACTTTTGGGGGCATCCAAAACGGAGGAGGACGCTCCATAGGCCCTCGCGGTTGACAGTGTCAAAGGCCTTTGTAAGGTCGAAGAAGGCCATGTATAAGGGCTGCCGCTGCTCCCTGCATTTTTCCTGCAGCTGTCGCGCTGTAAAAATCAGTTGTGCCCCGGAGGGGACGAAGATCTCAATCGAGACTCTGCCTTTGACTAGAATGTTCTTGACTCCGTTCCGCAGCATGCTACCCGCCACCACCTCAGTGAGACTCCAACATTGCACGAGGTAGAAAAAGCCATAAAAAACAAGGAGGCTATCGGAGTGGATGGAATCCCTGCTGAGGCACTGAAGTATGGCAGAGAGGCACTGCTGGCGCGAATACACAACCTCATCTCTCATCTGGAAGGAGGAGAGCATGCCGAGAGATCTTAGAGATGCAATGATTGTGACCATCTTTTTAAAAAGGGGACAAGTACGACTGCAGCAACTACAGAGGAATCTCCCTGCGATCAGCCACTGGGAAAGTCGTCGCTAGAGTCCTCCTCAACCTTGTTCTCCCCGTGGCCGAGGAGCTCCTCCCAGAGTCGCAGAGCGGATTCCTTAAATACGGAGACCAAACTTGTACGCAGTGTTCCGGGTGTGGCCTCACCAATTCCCTGTGCAGTTGTAGCAAGACTTCTCTGCCTTTATATTCTATCCCCCTTGCAATAAAGGCCAGCATTCCATTTGCCTTCCTGATTACTTGCTGTACCTGCATACTAACTTTGTGTTTCATGCACAAGGACCCCCAGGTCTCTCTGTACTTAAGCACTTTGCAATTTTTCTCCATTTAAATTATAATTTGCTTTTATATTATTTCTGCCAAAGTGGATAACTTCCCGTTTTCCCACATTATACTCCCATCTGTCAAATTTTTGCCCACTCACTTAGCCTGTCTATATCCCTTTGCAGATTTTTTGTCTCCTCCTCACACATTGCTTTCCCACCCATCTTTGTATCATCTGCAAACTTAGCTACATTACACTCGGTCATTAATATAGATTGTAAATAGTTGAGGACCCAGCACCAATCCCTGTGGCACCCCACTAGTCACTGCCAACCGGAAAATGACCTATTTATCCCGACTCTCTTCTGTTAGTTAGCCAGTCCTCTATATCCAGGCTAATATATTACCCCCAACTCATGAACTTTTACCTTGTGCATTAACCTTTTATGTGGCACCTTATCGAATGCCATCTGGAAATCCAAATCCAGGAGAGCCACATCTACTGGTTTCCCCCTTATCCACCCTTCTTGCTACATCCTCAAAGAACTCCAGCAAATTTGTCAAACATGATTTCCCTTTCATTAAACCATGCTGACTTTGCTTGATTGAATCATGCTTTTCCAAATTTCCCGCTACTGCTTCCTTAATAATGGACTTCAGCATTTTCCCAACGACAGATGTTAGGCTAACTGGTCTGTTGTTTACTGCTTTTTGTCTCCCTCCTTTTTTAAATAGGGGCGTTACATTTGCGGTTTTCCAATCTGGTGGGACCGCCCCAGAATCCAGGGAATTTTGGTAGATTACAACCAATGCATCCACTATCTCTGCAGCCATTTCTCTAGACCCTAGGATGAAAGGCATCAGGTCCAGGGGACTTTAGTTCCATTATTTTAACTAGTACTACTACATTAGTAATAGTGATTGTACCTATTGCCCCTTTATTATCCACTATTGGGATGTTTTTAGTGCCTTCTACCGTGAAGCCCGATACAAAGTATTTGTTCAACGTCTGTCATTTCCCTGTGCTCCATTATTAATTCCCCAGTCTCATCCTCCAGGGGACCAATATTTATTTTAGCCACTCTTTTCCTTTTTATGTACCTGTAGAAACTCTTACTATCTTTTTTTATATTTCTTGCTAGTTTACTTTCATAACCTAATCTTCCTCCTCAATCATTTTTTTAGTTGTTCTCTGCTGGCTTTGAAAAATTTCCCAATCCTCTGGCCTCCCTCTAGTCGTGGCAAATTGTAAGTTGCTGGAATGCATTAGTTCCCACCAATGATTATGTATTTTGGTCCCACTTACTATTGCACCGAAGGCCATTAGATGTAGATGTTAGATGCAGTACAGAACTAGGTAAAACCTGTGCAGGAGAGAATATAACTAGTAAACTGATAGAAATATTGAAACTCTTATTTTGTAGTCAGGGTGATTATTCAACAGTTCATGGTGCTGAACACAATTCTTGCCATAGTGCAATGTTCTAAAATAGGTAGATTACTGTGGCATTTGAAACCTAGTTTAAGATTAGAAAATGAGTAGTGCATGAAGTTAGAACACCCCTTTTGTGGTACTGGGGATCAAATCCACATTTCCTATTGGAGGACATTTGGTTTTATGTGTTCCAGCATTTTTCCTCGGACCAGAGTTTGCTTTCAAACCGCGTGTACAGAATCTCCATTTCCTCTAACCAGATATGTGAATGAGATCAAAAGCCGCGGTCACAGCAAAGGGGAAAAGAACTAAAGTTATAAACTTATTGGCACGAATTCGCCAGTTAAACACTGAGATGTTTTACTCCCTTAAAGGCACAATATAAATGTTATAGACCAATGGTAATAAAGTGCAGCGAATGTGCTACTTTTATTAATGAGGATAGATGTAGATATTCAGATAATCCAGCAAATGAAACACATGCCTGTACTTTGTTCTTCATTTGTCCTCATACAAATGGGAAGATTGTGGGACACTGTCCCTTTAACACTTCATTTTTGCAATAGTTGTGTGATTATTCCAAGCCAATGATGCACATGAGTCCTGGTTCTGAAATTATACTCTGTCATGCTGCAGTTATTGGCAGCAGTTCCACAGAAGGAAAATGTTCATTTTGCCTGTGATCGGTTATTTATTCGGAATTCCTTGTGTTCAATTATTTTGTAGCTTGGTCTTTTTCAGGTACTTTTAAATTAGTATTTTGCAGTCTTGGCGTCAATATAATGTGTTTATATAAGCTACCTCAGCATTGCCTGATTCCAGCAGCTCGATTCTAGAGCTTTATATCCCACACAGATCTTGACTAGCTAGGTTCACAAACTTAGTGTTGTTACCATCTTCCACCGCTGCATAGCGTGCAGTATATGATTTACTCTGAAATTTGCATAGCAGCTTATGACCCGAGAAGATACGCTGGAGTTGATCAGTTGATTGCACTCTGCCTAATGCAAACTAGATGTTCAGTTTGCAGTCACATAAAACACAACCACTCCAGGTAAGAAAGAAAAAACTTTCACTTGTAAAGCATTTTTCACATTCTCAGGACATCCCAAAGTGCTTCACAGCAAAGGTGCTTCTGATGTGCAATCACTTGTTTTGCAGCCAGTTTGTGCACTGTGGTCCCACAGAGCAGTAAGATTAATTGAGATCATCCTGTTTTAGCACTTGGTTGAGGGATACATATTTGCCAGGATCCCCTGCTGCTCTTGTGCCAGGGGAGTTTTCACATCCACTTGAGCAGGCAGATGGGACATGTCAGTTTAACGTCATCTGAAAAACACCGTTGAAAATGCAGCAGCAGCTCACTACTGCACTGATCTATCCACCGAGATCATGTGCTCCAGCTTTTGGAGTGGGACTTGAACGAATTGCACTAAATTCAGAGATGGGAGTGCAACTCTGCAGCCATGGCTAACAGTTAAGCTTAGGCTAAAAACATACCCAATTCTCTGCAACACAATGGGGTAGTAAGAAAATGGTGTGGGACCGCCATAGCACGCATCATACCTAGTTCTCAAAGTTAAACTGGCCACAATACAGAAAGGTCCATGTGCATTGGAGAGACCAAAGACAGATTGGGAGTTTGCTTTTCAGCCTGCAAGTGTGCCCTGAGCTTCTGGTTGCTTGCCACTTTACTTCTCCACCCCACTCTGCCCTCTGCCTCCTAAACTGTTCCAGTGAAGCTCAACATAAGTTGGCGGAACAGCAATTCATTTTTTAGGGACTTTACAGTCCTACTACATTTGAGTTTAACAACTTCAAATTTTAGCCCTGCTTCCATTTTCTCTCAGACAACAGGTGCTGGTTATGGAGGACAGCTGGGGGTGGAGTCGGTGTTGGGGATCCCCTATCGATACTGGCGTGGTGTCCATGCCCATGGGGTCTACCCACCTTTCTTTACTATATTCCTGGGATTTTCCATGCTTCCTATCCCCTCTGCTATTCTGCTGTAGCCATTTACATCTGGACCCATCATTTGTTTCTTTACTTGTTACATTACCACCCCTTTTGCCATGCACCATCATACCTTTTGTCATTTAATTACTCCTGCCATCCAGCCTATCACAGATCTTTCCCTTTGTTTTTTTCCTCTGGCTCTGCACTTGCTTAAAAACTTAATCTCGAACATAGAATCAGAATGATACAACACAGAAAAAGGCCATTTGGCCCCTCATGCCTGTACCAACTCTTTGGTTGAGCTATTCAATTATCCCACAACCTGCTATTTTCCGATAGCCCTGCCTCTCATTCTTCCTACAAAAATGCATCACTACACATTTCTCTGCATTAAATTTCATGTGTCTGACTATTTGGCTAACTAACAGAACAGAGAGTCGGGATAAATGATTCATTCTCTGATTGGCAACCAGTAACTAGTGGGGTGCCGCAAGGATCAGTGCTGGGACCCCAACTATTTACAATCTACATTAACGACTTGGAAGAAAGGACTGAGTGCAACGTAGCCAAGTTTCCTGACGATACAAAGATGAGAGGAAAAGCAATGTGTGAGGACACAAAAAATATGCAAAAGGACATAGGCTAAGTGAGTGGGCAAAATTTGGCAGATGGAGTATAATGTTGAAAAGTGTGAGGTCATGCACTTTGGCAGAAAAAAAATCAAAGAGCAAGTTATTATTTAAATGGAGAAAGATTGCAAAGTGCTGCGGGTACTTGTGCATGAAACACAAAAGGATAGTATGCAGGTACAGCAATTGATCAGGAAGGCCAACGGTATCTTGACCTTTATTGCAAAGGGGATGGAGTACAAAAGCAGGGAAGTCTTGCTACAGCTATACAAGGTATTGGTGAGGCCACACCTGAAATACTGAATGCAGTTTTGGTTTCCATATTTACGAAAGGATATACTTGCTTTGGAGGCAGTTCAGAGAAGGTTCACTAGGTTGGCTGGGGATGAAGGGATTGATTTATGAGGAAAGGTTGAGTGGGTTGGGCCTTTATTCATTGGAATTCAGAAGAATAAGAGGTGATCTTATCGAAACGTATAAGATTATGAGGGGGCTTGACAAGGTGGATGCAGAGATGATGTTTCCACTGATGGGGAGACTAGAACTAGAGAGCATGATCTTAGAATAAGAGGCTGCCCATTTAAAACAGAGATGAGGAGAAATTTCTTCTCTGAGGGTTGTAAATCTGTGGAATTTGCTGCCTCAGAGAGCTGTGGAAGCTGGGACATTGAATAAATTTAAGACAGAAATAGACAGTTTCTTAAACGATAAGGGGTTATGGGGAGCGGGCAGGGAAGTGGAACTGAGTCGATGATCAGATCAACCATGATCTTATTGAATGGCGGAGCAGGCTCGAGGGCCATATGGCCTACTCTTGTTCCTATTTCTTATGTTCACCTTGTCTATATCCTCCTGACGCCTTACTTGAGCAGTGGTGCAGCAGGGAGGGATTCAAATTCCTGGGGCATTGGAACCGGTTCGGGGGGAGGTGGGACCAGTACAAACCGGACGGTCTGCACCTGGGCAGGACCGGAACCAATGTCCTAGGGGGAGTGTTTGCTAGTGCTGTTGGGGAGGAGTTAAACTAATATGGCAGGGGAATGGGAACCAATGCAGGGAGACAGAGGGAGACAAAAAGGAGGCAAAAGCAAAAGACAGAAAGGAGATGAGGAAAAGTGGAGGGCAGAGAAACCCAAGGCAAAGAACAAAAAGGGCCACTGTACAGCAAAATTCTAAAAGGACAAAGGGTGTTAAAAAAACAAGCCTGAAGGCTTTGTGTCTTAATGCAAGGAGTATCCGTAATAAAGTGGATGAATTAACTGCAAATAGATGTTAACAAATATGATGTGATTGGGATTACAGAGACGTGGCTCCAGGATGATCAGGGCTGGGAACTCAACATGCAGGGGTATTCAACATTCAGGAAGGATAGAATAAAAGGAAAAGGAGGTGGGGTAGCATTGCTGGTTAAAGAGGAGATTAATGCAATAGTTAGGAAAGACATTAGCTTGGATGATGTGGAATCTATATGGGTAGAGCTGCAGAACACCAAAGGGCAAAAAACGTTAGTGGAGTTGTGTACAGACCTCCAAACAGTAGTAGTGATGTTGGGGAGGGCATCAAACAGGAAATTTGGGGTGCATGCAATAAAGGTGCAGCAGTTATAATGGGTGACTTTAATATGCACATAGATTGGGCTAGCCAAACTGGAAGCAATACAGTGGAGGAGGATTTCCTGGAGTGCATAAGGGATGGTTTTCTAGACCAATATGTCGAGGAACCAACTAGGGGGGAGGCCATCTTAGACTGGGTGTTGTGTAATGAGAGAGGATTAATTAGCAATCTCATTGTGCGAGGCCCCTTGGGGAAGAGTGACCATAATAGTGTGGAATTCTGCATTAGGATGGAGAATGAAACAGTTAATTCAGAGACCATGGTCCAGAACTTAAAGAAGTGTAACTTTGAAGGTATGAGGCGTGAATTGGCTAGGATAGATTGGCGAATGATACTTAAGGGGTTGACTGTGGATGGGCAATGGCAGACATTTAGAGACCGCATGGATGAATTACAACAATTGTACATTCCTGTCTGGCGTAAAAATAAGAAAGGGAAGGTGGCTCAACCGTGGCTATCTAGGGAAATCAGGGATAGTATTAAAGCCAAGGAAGTGGCATACAAATTGCCCAGAAATAGCAGCGAACCCGGGGACTGGGAGAAATTTAGAACTCAGCAGAGCAGGACAAAGGGCTTGATTAGGGCAGGGAAAATGGAGTACGAGAAGAAGCTTGCAGGGAACATTAAGGCGGATTGCAAAAGTTTCTACAGGTATGTAAAGAGAAAAAGGTTAGTAAAGACAAACGTAGGTCCCCTGCAGTCAGAATCAGGGGAAGTCATAACGGGGAACAAAGAAATGGCAGACCAATTGAACAAATACTTTGGTTCGGTATTCACTAAGGAGGACACAAACAACCTTCCAGATATAAAAGGGGTCAGAGGGTCTAGTAAGAAGGAGGAACTGAGGGAAATCTTTATTAGTCGGGAAATTGATGGGATTGAAGGCCGATAAATCCCCAGGGCCTGATGGACTGCATCCCAGAGTACTTAAGGAGGTGGCCTTGGAAATAGCGGATGCATTGACAGTCATTTTCCAACATTCCATTGACTCTGGATCAGTTCCTATCGAGTGGAGGGTAGCCAATGTAACCCCACTTTTTAAAAAAGGAGGGAGAGAGAAAACAGGGAATTATAGACCGGTCAGCCTGACCTCAGTAGTGGGTAAAATGATGGAATCAATTATTAAGGATGTCATAGCAGCGCATTTGGAAAATGGTGACATGATAGGTCCAAGTCAGCATGGATTTGTGAAAGGGAAATCATGCTTGACAAATCTCCTGGAATTTTTTGAGGATGTTTCCAGTAAAGTGGACAAAGGAGAACCAGTTGATGTGGTGTATTTGGACTTTCAGAAGGCTTTCGACAAGGTCCCACACAAGAGATTAATGTGCAAAGTTAAAGCACATGGGATTGGGGGTAGTGTGCTGACGTGGATTGAGAACTGGTTGTCAGACAGGAAGCAAAGAGTAGGAGTAAATGGGGACTTTTCAGAATGGCAGGCAGTGACTAGTGGGGTACCGCAAGGTTCTGTGCTGGGGCCCCAGCTGTTTACATTGTACATTAATGATTTAGACGAGGGGATTAAACGTAGTATCTCCAAATTTGCGGATGACACTAAGTTGGGTGGCAGTGTGAGCTGCGAGGAGGATGCTATGAGGCTGCAGAGTGACTTGGATAGGTTAGGTGAGTGGGTAAATGCATGGCAGATGAAGTATAATGCGGATAAATGTGAGGTTATCCACTTTGGTGGTAAAAACAGAGAGACAGACTATTATCTGAATGGTGACAGATTAGGAAAAGGGAAGGTGCAATGAGACCTGGGTGTCATGGTACATCAGTCATTGAAGGTTGGCATGCAGATACAACAGGCGGTTAAGAAAGCAAATGGCATGTTGGCCTTCATAGCGAGGGGATTTGAGTACAGGGGCAGGGAGGTGTTACTACAGTTGTACAGGGCATTGGTGAGGCCACACCTGGAGTATTGTGTACAGTTTTGGTCTCCTAACTTGAAGAAGGACATTCTTGCTATTGAGGGAGTGCAGCGAAGATTCACCAGACTGATTCCTGGGATGGTGGGACTGACCTATCAAGAAAGACTGGATCAACTGGGCTTGTATTCACTGGAGTTCAGAAGAATGAGAGGGGACCTCATAGAAACGTTTAAAATTCTGACGGGTTTAGACAGGTTAGATGCAGGAAGAATGTTCCCAATGTTGGGGAAGTCCAGAACCAGGGGTCACACTCTAAGGATAAGGGGTAAGCCATTTAGGACCGAGATGAGGAGAAACTTCTTCACCCAGAGAGTGGTGAACCTGTGGAATTCTCTACCACAGAAAGTAGTTGAGGCCAATTCACTAAATATATTCAAAAGGGAGTTAGATGAAGTCCTTACTACTCGGGGGATCAAGGGGTATGGCGAGAAAGCAGGAAGGGGGTACTGAAGTTTCATGTTCAGCCATGAACTCATTGAATGGCAGTGCAGGCTCGAAGGGCTGAATGGCCTGCTCCTGCACCTATTTTCTATGTTTCTATCCTCCTCACTGTTCACTACATTTGAGTTTTGTGTCATCTGCAAACTTTGAAATTATGCCCTGTATACCCAAGTCCAGGTCATTAATATATATCAAAAGAACAGTAGTCCTAATATCAAACCCTGGGGAACACCACTGTATACTTCCCTCCAAACTGCTAAACAACTGTTCACCACGACTCACTGGTTTCTGTTCCTTAGCCAATTTCATATCCACACTGCCCCTTTAATCCCATGAGCTTTAATTTTGTTTACACTCTGGGGCAGAAATCCCGGCCTCCCGGGCCTGTAGGAAGTTTCTATGGACCCGGGAAGGCAGCGGAAAACCCGGTTTTCAGCACGCAATGCACAAGCGCTGAAAACCGGCTTTTCCGATCTGTCAAGCTTGACCGATCCTTCGCAGATCGGCAGCGAGGACACTTGCTTGGGCAAGATTGCAGGATTTACCCATATCTTGCCCAGTAAATGTCCTCAAAACTCTTGTGCCTGATAAAAGCAGATGCATAGCCTACTTTTACAGACACAAGTGTTTTAACACACGCAATAAAATAAAATAAAATAAACATTTTATTGTTTAAAAACTCTACCCACTACAGTAAGTTTATTTAAAACCATAATTTAAAAAACTTTTTTAAAAATTGGATAAATATATATTTTTTATAAGACATTAATAACTTTAATTTAAATTAATCTTAAATATGTAGTGTATATTTTCTATTTTTTATTAAGTGTTTTGGGTGTTTGGGGGGGTTTCTCATTCACAATGAGAACTCCAACTTACGGAGTTTCCATTATTATGAATGAGAAAATATTGTACCTTGATTGGCCGCCCAGAGCCATGTGACTCCAGCTCCAGCATACGGACGTCCCAACGTACACGCGCTGCGGCGCGCAGGGAGTGAAGGACTCAGGACCGGGATCTCGAGCGGGTGCAGCAGGAACAGGTAAGTGCGCATTTTTTTTCCTTTTTTCAGTCATTTGTCCGCGAAAAAACCTCAACCGGGATTCCTAGACAATTTATTATGTAGTACTTTATCCATCGCCTTTTTGGAAGTTCATATACACATCAACCACACTACCCTCATCAATCCTCTGCATGACTTTCATCAAAGAACTCAATCAAGTTACTCAAACACGAGTTGCCTCTAACAAATCAGTACTGACTCATTTATTAGCCCATAATTTTCCAATGAAAATTAATTTTGTCCAGGATTATATTGTCAAAGTTTCCCCATCACTGATGTTAGGCTTGCTGGCCTGTAAATGCAGGGGTTAACCCCATTTTTTTGAACAGGAGTATAATATTTGCAATCCTCCAGTCCACTGGCATCTCCCCTTATCTAAGGATTGGAAGAAAACGGCCAGAACTCCTGCAATTTCCACCTTAACTTCCCTCAGTAACCCAGGATGTATTCCATCCAGACCAGGTAACGTTTCTACTTTGAGCACTGCCAACCTTCTAAGTACCACTTCTATTTTTATGCTATCCAATTTCTCTCCAACCCCCTCCTTTACTGTGATATTCTTCTTTACTGGAGACACATGCAAAGTACTCATGCCATGCCCTCTGACTCCACAAGTTCTTTTTGGTCCCTAATCGGTCCCACCCTTCCTGTGACTACCCTTTTACTATTTATATGTTTAGAAAAGATGATATCCCCTTTTATGTTAGCCGCTAATCTATTATGCTCTCTACCCCTCACTCCCTTTTTTAGATCTCTGTACTTTCTGTATTCAGCTTGGTTCTCTATTGTATTATGATCCTTAAATTTGTCAGAAGCTTCCTTTTTCTGTTTCACTTTAATCTGTCTTTAGTCATCCAAGGAGCTCTAGCTTTGAATGCTCTTTCCATCCCCTTCATGGGAATGTGTCTATTCTGTACCCAAACCGTCAATTTGAAGGCCTCCCTTGATCAGTTAATGTTTTAGAAACATAGAAAATAGGTGCAGGAGTAGGCCATTCGGCCCTTCTAGGCTGCACCGCCATTCAATGAGTTCATGGCTGAACATGCAACTTCAGTACCCCGTTCCTGCTTTCTCGCCATACCCCTTGATCCCCCTAGTAGTAAGGACTTCATCTAATTCCCTTTTGAATATATTTAGTGAATTGGCCTCAACTACTTTCTGTGATAGAGAATTCCACAGGTTCACCACTCTCTGGGTGAAGAAGTTTCTCCTCATCTCGGTCCTAAATGGCTTACCCCTTATCCTTAGACTGTGACCCCTGGTTCTGGACTTCCCCAACATTGGGAACATTCTTCCTGCATCCAACCTGTCTAAACCCGTCAGGATTTTAAACGTTTCTATGAGGTCCCCTCTCATTCTTCTGAACTCCAGTGAATACAAGAGTTTACCAACTTTTGATTCTGGTCCACCTGGGTCAGATTCCTTTTCAACTTACTGAAATTAGCCCTACTCCGGTTAAGTATTTTTACACTTAATTGGTCCTTGTCCGCTTCCATAACGATTCTAAACCTAATATGATCACTGTTCCCCAAATTCTCCTCCACTTCACATTTCATTTGCACTGTTACTATCCCAGTCTAAATTAGGATAATTGAAGTCCTCCATTATCCCTACTTTATAGTTCTTTCATCTCTCTGTACTTTGCCTGCAAATTTGCTCCTCCTTTTCCCACTATTTGGTGGCATAAGAACATAAGAAATAGGAGTAGGCCATTTGGCCCCTCGAGCCTGCTCCGCCATTCAATAAGATCATGGCTGACCTGATCATGGACTCAGCACCACTTTCCTGTCCGTTCCCCATAATCCTTTATTCCTTTATCGCTTAAATGTCTGTCTATCTCCGCCTTAAATATATTAAATGATCCAGCCTCCACAGCTATGGCAGAGAATTCCATAAATTTACAACCCTCAGAGAGAAGAAATTTCTCCTCATCTCAGTTTTAAATGGCCGGCCCCTTATTCTGAGACTATGTCCCCCTAGTTTTAGTTTCCCCTATGAGTGGAAATATCTTCTCTGCATCTACCTTGTCGAGCCCCCTCATTATTTTATAAGTTTCAATAAGATCACCGCTCATTCTTCTGAACTCCAATGTGTATAGGCCCAACCTACTCAACCTATCTTCATAAGTCAACCCCCTCATCTCCGGAATCAACCTAGTGAACCTTCTCTGAACAGCCTCCAATGCAAGTATATCCTTCCTTAAATGCGGAGACCAAAACTGTATGCAATATTTCAGGTGTGGCCTCACCAATACCCTGTACAGTTGTAGCAGGACCCCTCTGTTTTTATAATCTATCCCATTTGCAATAAAGGCCAGCATACCATTGACCTATAGTATATAGCCAGTAGTGCATTATAGTGCAACCTCTTCTATTCCTTCATGATAACCAATTTAATCTGATTCTGTTCCAGTGGCATTGCAGTAGCCTTGCTATGCTTGGATTGCTTCAATCTAAAGGAAGGCTTGTGCTGCTGTTCTGAGAAGATCAATTCTGCACCCTTGGTAACCATCTGAGTTCGTTAACACAAGATACTTCACATAATCTGATCTAGAAACATAGAAAATAGGTGCAGGAGTAGGTCATTTGTCCCTTCGAGCCTGCACCACCATTCAATATGATCATGGCTGATCATGCAACTTCAGTACCCCATTCCTACTTTCTCTCCATACCCCTTGATCCCTTTAGCTGTAAGGGCCACATCTAACTCCCTTTTGAACTCCCTACTTAATTGTCGACAACTACATCATCCCTTTTTAGAACTACAATGGTTTATTTGATCAATGCTGCCACCACCACCACCTCTTTATTCCTTCCCTATCTATTCTGAATAACATGTAGCCAGGAATATTAAGTTCTCAATCCTCCCCTTTGAGCAGGTATCTGTTGTTGCCACTATATCATAGTCCAATGTTAAGACTTGTACCTGCAGCTCACCAATCTTATTTACCACGCTCCGTGCATTTACGCACATGCACTCCAACCCCATCTTAGACTGGCTCGCATTTGTACCCTGTCTGATCCCTCCTATGAATGAACTATACTTTACGCTAGTGTTAATCGTCCCTCCTAGTCTGCACTGTGTTTCTCATCTCCGATATTGCAATCTGGTGCCCGTCCCCCCGCCAAACATATTTCAGTTCTGATGAAAGCTCATCGACCTGTAACATTAACTGTTTCTCCACAGGTGCTGACTGACCTCAGTGTTCTCCAGCATTTTCTGTTTTTAATACGGAGGTCAATGCCTGGGTAAAAATAACAAAAATAAGGTGCTTAATTAATGCCTTTCTGTTGATGAGTGGTACATCTCACTAAACTTGGATAATTGCCTCATCATAGCACCTTAAATACACACCTTAATTATGATTGTCTGAAGTGTACTTTTTCTTCTGGGAGCTGAGCTCACTGGAGCTTTGCAGCATCTGATTCTTTTTCAATGGCATTGCGGTAGTCTGACTATGCTTGGACATCCAATCCTCCTATCCAAAGGGAGGTTTGTGCTGTCATGTGAGAACATCAACTCTGCACCCTTGGCCTCACGGTCACTATTTAAGTTCTTTAGAACAGGAAACTTCACACGGTCTGATCTACTGAATTGTCTTGCAGAGAACCCATGAGTATTAGTTGTGTGGTGTGTGAATCAACCTTTGTCCTTCAATTATGGACTGGAGTACTGTTTAATGTTCTGTCAAGAGCAGTTACAGGGCCTCTTGTTTAAAAGATAACTGGAGACAGGTCTATATAAGCTTCGAAGGAGTAAATCTGGCATGTTAGTAGATTGGATTAACAAGCAATTCCTCACTCCAGTGCTTTCCAGCCAATCTGCCTTCAGTCATATAGTAGGATAAAGTTCTATTATAAATAGTAAATGAAGAGTATGGAGCATTCTGTTGTTTCCAGATTCATAGAGACATGAAAAATGAATCCAAGTTACTGGTGCCAGTTTATATGATCTAAAGCTAAGCATCAGCAGTGCCAACCTAGCTGTATTCTTTTTTGTTGTGAATAGTGTGTCTGATATGGCACAACACTCAGTCTCCATTGTTGTTGCTTTTTAAGGCGATACCTTAATTATACAAGGTTCTTACTTTTGGTTATTTCAGTTAAACTACTTTAGAAATGCCTTTATTCAGACTTTTATAAAAGTTTTATAAGTTTTCAACTAATTTTCAATTAATAACCATTGGGTGGTCAACCAGTAGAGTGCACCAACCAGCCACCCCACAGTGCCGGCAGGAGGCCGGGCTTCATTAACATGTATGCGGTGGGCTGTGAGCTCCACATGGATATCCCGATGCAGCTTGGTCGGGAAAAATAGTAGGGCTGGGGGAAGAGTTGCAATCGCTGAGGTGAGGATGCCAGGTGGTAGAAGGCCACTTTATTCTTCTGGAGTCCGGTGGAGCATTCCTGCTGGCCCCACAAAAGTAATTTCAACACTTTTCTTGATGGGCTTGCTGTTTAAACAGAGTAGGCAGTTAAAATGGCATCAAGGATCTATCTACATCCTAAGACCCTGATTTGCATAGATTATTGAGACTCCTGCTTGATTCAGGTGGGAACCTCGGCCGCCCAACGCAAGGCCTCAGTATAACTGGTGGAGGAGCAAGGTGGACAGTCCACTACCAATCGTTTCCACCGGGCAAACTGAGTTTAAAATCTCCTCCAATGTGGTGTTCAGTTGTTTGGTTAAGGTTGTTGGCTGGTGTTGCAGAAGTCATTGGTGTCAAATCATTGCTTTGCCATTGATCTTAATTGATGCTGACACCCATATTCGAAATGTCATTGGTTCTTTCCCGTGACTGGCATTCACAACCAAATTATGCCCATCGTGTTCCACTGCTACATATTTTACAGAAATACACACTCTGCTCCAGACAGCCCAGCAGTTCTTATTGAAAGCAGCAAACCATCAGGATCACAGAAGACAGGATATCATCACTCACACTCTAAACATCAGTGAAGCTCCCATGTCTGGCTTTCTATTGAGCAAGAACCCTAGGTTAGAAAACAAAATGGAGTTCATCAAACCTATTTTGTTTAATTTTGTAAATGTATTCTTTTCTGTCAATTGTCACTGAGCAATATTAAGGAATGGCCTGAAGCTACGGCTGTTGTACAGAGGAGGAACATTATGTGGCTACAATGAGCAAACTTTTCTTAAAGGCCTTCAACCCCTCTGTTTTTGTCCTTGTCAGAAGATGAACTTAGCCCAATATCTGTTCAATATTCAAAGACTGGCAGGCCAAGCTAAAGGTGGGCAATCACACTTTATGATTGGGATAGTGAGCAGGTGAAGAAAGCTATTCTTATACAACGTATTTATACAAGTAAATATACTTTATCAAGGATGTCCTTTCAGCTTGTAAATTAGCTATTGTTTTGCTGCAGTCAGCACTCGTTTACAGTATAGATTGCTTGTGTCTCTTATTGGGCCCAAGTTTCGGCATCAGGTGAAAATGGCGCACCTCCGAGACTTACGTGACCTGCCTGGGCTCGAAGGTGCACCGGAATATTTTGCTGCAATTCTCCGGTCCTCCTGGACCGTGGCGTGGAATGGCGCGGCGCAGCGCAGTCTTCCTGGGGCGGAGCAAGCTGCAGGTGGGCGGGGCTAAACCCCTGCGTGTCTGAAGACTGCCGGCTTCGTTGCGCATGCGCATTGCAACGTGCGCGCCTGCGCAATGGCTCAGCAGGGCGTTTTTCCACAGTCTGTTTCAGAATGGTGTGAGTACCGGGGAGGGATGGAGGAGCGTGGAAAGCGGGCACTGGGGAGGTGATCGGTGGGGGAGAAACATGGGGAGGTGATCGGTGGGGGAGAAACATGGGAAGGGACGGAGGAGCGAGGGAAGGGACGGAGGAGCGTGGCAAGGGATGGAGGCGTGTGGATTGGGGGGCGCACGAAATGATCGAAGGGCCGGAGGAGAGCAGGGGTGCCTCCGTCCAGCCCCCCACACCCCTCCCCCGCATTCAGCCCCCCACACCACCACCCCCACGCGTTCACCCCCCCTCCGCGTTCAGCCCCACACCCGCACACCCCCACCCCACACCCTCACCACCACACCCCACATCACCCCCACACCCCCCCAAACCCTACAACGCCCCCCCCCCCCACCCCTCACTGTCAGATACAGGGAGAGAGAGACACCTTCCCTTCACATAAAGGTAGGACTTCTATTTTTTTTTATTAATTGGTTGCTTATTACTTTGGTCTTGGTGCTTTAGGTGCAGGGTTCCTTCTATTTTTTATTTGTTTAATGCTTCCCACCCCCCTGTCTCTGGCTGTGCCTGCACTAAACTTAACTCTAGGTAAGGTTTTTCAAAACTTACAAAAGTGGATACTTACTCCATCCTAAATTAGTTTGTAGTAAGTTTTCACTGCCAAAACTTGCAAATCAGGCCTGAGTGGCTGGACACACCCCCTTGGAATTTTTTTTAATTTTAATTTTTTAAATTTTTCGTAGCCAATCTTTCCAATTCTTTGTCAGATCACAAACGCCAGAGGTCACCTTGCACACATCAAGGATCACTCTGCGCCAATGCTCTTAGCCAAAAGGCCTAGAGCCACTGCACCGTTCCTGGAAGTACTGCAATACCAGGTTCGTGCCATGGAGGTGGATGGGTCAGCAACCCCACACACCTCCGTGGAGGTGGATGGGTCAAGCCATTGAAAAAAAATACTTTACCTAAAGCCAACCTAAACTAACTCACTAGAACTGGAGCAAACTAATATCCGAGAATTGCAATTTCTAACATACTCCAAACTAAACTAGTTGCTCCAAAAACTAGGAGCAACTCCACCCGAAACGTGGGCCGATTGTCTTTGAGATAGGATACACTTGTAAGCCTTTGCTCAACGTCGTCTTATGGTGCACCCAAAATTGGGAATCTAGATGCATTATGGTTGGACAATGTGCTTTATTGCCTCAAGCCTGTAATATATTTTAAGAGTTTTATTTGAGTTGGGTCTTTTAAAGGCACATTTAAAAATTAAAATAATTATTGAATCATGCAGTTTAGTAAACCAGTTAACCTTTATCAAATCTTTGTCACTAGCTTTTGTATTAATACAGAGGAACGCACAGGACTGGGAAAGACCATTGTCTGTGTCTAGGAAATGTATCCAACGATACTTCTCAAACCCCTTCATCAAATTTTTCAGCAGGTATTTATCCACTACTGATACAATTAGCCCTCACTGTCTCCCTTGTCTGTTTTATACATTCACACCCTCAGTGTATTTAAAGCTAAACTGTCCCCTCGCCCTCCCTCCTCTCAGTTTCAGGGTGTGCCCTGTTGTAGAATTTGAAGCTTAAACCTATTGATGTTTACCGTGGCTCTCTTCTTTGGGATCTTGAATATTTCAGACTTGCCTTCACCAGTTTGAATATTCCCAGATTTTGCAGCCTCTACTTATAACTCAGATGCCTAATCCCGTCACTGCAACCTCTCCAATTACTCTCTTGTCTTTCTCGTAACATAGTGATCAGAATTATACACAATACTCCATGCAAGACCGGGCACGTGTTCTACAGACTCAGAACTACATTGAGATTTGTGCTCCATTCCTTTTCCTGTACAGTTCCTCATTGTTAGCTTTGTTGTTTAATGAAACAATTGTACATTTTTATCTTGAACAACGAAAGGACCAAGTTAATATTTGAAGGCAAATTAATTTACAACCGGATTAAAAACATATGACATCAAAGGAATAACTTGAATCTTGGTTTTGTTTAAAAGACCATTTCAAATCTACTTTTTGAATGCTTTGTGAAATGTAGTGATTACAAAAGGAAAAACAAAAAAATGGGGAGGCAAAACAGATAAGTTACTAATAAACATTATTCACAAAGCACTTGTAAATGTGTGGTCTGTCATGTATTCAACTATCATTGTAACTCATGTTTAAGCTGACCTAAGTTATACACCTTGGGAACATTGACCACAAGGGGCGAACTTGTGGGAGACACTCCTAACCTGGACTTTCAGGTATAAAAGCTCCACACACCTTCATCACTGGAGGTCTTGGTAATAAAGGTAACTGGTCACAGAGTGACCTTCTCTCAAGTATGGGCCTTGTGTGCATTTACACTGTATAGTAAGGACATATCATGGTCTTTAAAAGCTTTAGGCTAGGCTTCACTTTTGAGAATGGGTCTTACAGAAAACTACATGGTTTTCTCCAATTTTTAGGGGGGGGGGTGGGGGTTCCTTCCCTGTGCAACTCTATTTAAAAAAAATTTTGGTGGGGGGGTGGTTGAGATATATTATGCCTGTTTCCATGTCTCTAAACAGAGCCATGTATATTTTATAGTTCAATTGAAACACATAATCATCTTCTTTTGTATGGTAGCAGCAAAGCAAATCAAGCCAAGTTGGATATCCAGGCCAAAGCTTCCGGTGTAACAGCGAGGATATCTTGTAGGCTACCTGCAAATTTCCTCTGAGGGCAGTGTTCAATGATGTGCTCCAGGGTCTGATTCGGAGCTCCACAGTTACATGATGGGGAAACATATAATGAACGAGATTTTCTGTGCAGACATCATCTGTAAGTGGAAAATCTAGCTTGTGATTTTCCTCATTCTGTGTTAAATTCACCTTCATGGCAATGTTGTGTGGTTGGCAGTGGTAATTATGTGAATGTTCTTTTAGCATAAGAGCATTTTCTACCACACAATTGATTTTATTTCAGTCATCTATTTACCAACCTGTCAGAGAAAAGCAGTTCAGACCATCTGCGCTGAAGTCTAATTAAAGAACACAAAGTCAAAATTCAGAGGTGATATAAGATGCCATAAATATGGCTCCATAATTTGCAACTGCCAGTTCTCTGCCGTTCTAGCCAGTTTTGAGATTCACTGCCCCATCACGTTGCCTGGTCAAGAAATATGACATTTGGCCGATGACAATAGCTGTGTTCAATTACCAGTTACGACTTGGGGTTAGACACAGGATTTGTTGGTCCAACACTACTTCTAAAGCTATTGCGCCACTCCTGAATGTTACAATAAATCAATAGGTTCAAATTTAACCGGCCTTTTACTATTTCAGAAATGGGGTGAGAATAGCTTGTTTTAGTGACAAAATAGGAGCTGTATAAAGGAATAATTTAACCATTCCCTTCCTCATAATATTTATTAATTCAATTATATTGAGGCTTTTAGAAGTTACTTCATCTCTTTCCCATAGACTTACACACACAACAATGAACCACTTCTAAACCAAGAAGAAAGTTACCACAGAACTGCACCCAGCTCAGCCGTACTGCATCAGTTACGAAGTCTGTGAGAGTGATGCTGCTTGGCCTATGTTCGACAGTTTTCTCTCTGTCTAACGGGGAAAACAGCTGGTCTCTGCTGTACCCCTCCCAATAGCCCTAGCTAAGATCAGATATTCAAGAATGGCAATAACCGTATTATTTCCATTCTGCACTACACTGGATCCCAAGCATTAACTTGTTGCTTTACCAGAGGCACTTTAGTGGGCACCATGGACCACATAACAAACTGCATTACTATATTATGGTTGGCATTATTACCTTTGCCTGGTACGATCCATTTAGCCACCTTCATTATAACTAAGAGTTCAAACTGTAATTTGTGCAATAAACTAAAGCATAAACACCCACCTTTGCAATCACTGCTGCAAAAGTTCTAAAACCACTGACTTCTCCATTAGAGGGCAGTACATCACTAGATAAGATCATTATAATGCAGGACATTCTTACTTTCTGCAGCAAGTCAGCCTTGAGCCTTTGCTCTTGTCATACTTTGATTTCCTTGCTGAATTTGCTTCTCTTGTAAATTTCTCAGAACTAACACAGATCCACCACATTAAATCCAACCTGGATGTTTCACTTCCCCCATGGCCCAAGTTAGGTTGCTGTGCAAGACATGGCGGTACGTCAGTAATGCTAAGACACTGTACACAGTGCCTTTAATGCAATAAACATCTCGAGGGTCTTCACAGAGGAGAAGTGAATCCTGTGGAGTAGAGACAAATTAGAGAAGGGGACTGAAGGCATGTTCACAGAGATTGGTTTTGAAGGGGCTTTTTATGGTGGGGATGGGGTGTGAATTGTTGAGGAAGAAAGTTTGTGCTGGAGTCTAGCCGAATTACATTTCTTGTCATGACATTGTAATGTCGTGATGCATGCTTAAATTCTTCCATCACTGCCAAAGTCAACTCATGCCAGTAACTATTTGATTAGATTATACTAACCATTCACACTGGGTGTGTTAGTTTCCTCAAACGTAGAGCACACACGTTCTGTGGGCACTTGTACATGATGTAACAAAAATCTATCTCCATTTTTGCACTGACAAGTTTTGATAGGAATATCAGCTGGCCAGCACAGGTGAGGTGGTATTTAACGTGCCTCACTCTGGCTAAGTATAACAGGCAGAATTCTCACCCATCAAATAGAAGGAACTACAATGCACTTCAATCACTGAACATGTGTGTCGAGGCAATTGGGTAACAAACATTTTCCCAAATGAATGCATGTTTCATTGTTATTGTGGACAGGAATATTAGTTTTACCAGATGTTTAGAGGCACAGAAAGAGTTCATTTGGCCATTGTGCCAGTGCCGACTTCTTTGCGAAAGCAAACCAAAACAAATCCCCCTGTTCTCCTCTCCCCATTGCCTGATACCTTCCTCTGCTTGAAATGTTTTTTTCCTTCAAAGATGCAATGCTCTTTGCCTGGACTGCTTCATTTGGAAAAGCATTCTATGCTCTCGCAACTCTTGTGTGTGCAGACATTTTTCCTAACCCATCTCCTCACACATATAGTGACAATTTTAAATTAATGACCCCTCGGCACTGACTCCCCAACCAGAAGAAATAACCTTTCCCTACGCACTCTTTATACATTTAAAAAGCTCTGTTCAATTTCCTCTTAAAGTCAAAGGAAAGGCATAGTTGCAGGAAATGTAAGTAAACTAAACATGATTTGGATCTATCATTTTGCTCACTATGGTGCTCATGAAATGGTGCACATTACTTCCAGAACGTGAGCTCTTAATTCAAGTCTAGTTAGTAATCTGCTGTTTGCTTGCTCACAATTAATAGCTAAATATTCTATATAAAAATTTATTCAGCTGACTGATCAAACAAACTGAGCATCTACATATGTGCAATTAAAAGGATCATTAAAGATTCAGAATAGTTATTTGGCACTCCTGTGGTTAGAATGAACATTGGTTGATCGAGACAAATTGGGTCACATGAATAAATCTGCTATAAGAAGCGTGCACTGTACTAAGTTCCCAATAATGCAAACATTGTGCTGTGACTTTAAAATATTGGCTGAGAGCTGATACCAGTTGAACATGATTTGGTAACTTCATTCTTGAGGTGGTAGATCTTGGTGCTTGAAAAGCATTCGTGACAAGGATGCAACATATCAATGGTGAAGGGAAAAACATTGTGCATAAAATTATAGTCTCTAGTTTTCTTCCTTTACCAAGAAAAAAAGAAATGAAATGCAGTCTACATTTTGTGTAGAATAAAATGAAATACACAATACACAGTAATCTCTAAACAATGCTATTGCTGCATCCTTTGTAGTTCCTATCTAGGAAACGAGACTGGTCACACTGACCATTTCTAGCGTCCAATTGCTTTGTTTTGTGTGTTTGTACACCAGATCGTGCATGCAAGTGTCAGCTTGGCTCATTGGTAGCACTCTCACTTCTCAGTCAGCATGTTGTGGGTTCAAGCCCCGCTAGAGATCTGAGAGCACAATCTTATCTGACACTTCAGTGCAGTACTAAGGAAGTGCTGTCAGACATGCTGTCTTTTGGATGAAAATGGTTGCAATCACTGCATCTCTGAGATCTCCCGGCATGCTCTCCTCCCTCCAGATGAGAGAGATGAGGTCATGTATCTGCGCCAACAGCGCCTCTCCGCCCTACTTCAGCGCCTCAGCAGGGATTCCATCCGCACCCGTAGCCTTGTTATTCTTGAGCTGTTTTATGGCTTTGCCTACCTCGTGCAATGTTGGAGTTTCACTGAGTTGGTGGCGGGTCTCATGCTGCGGGATGGAGTCGAGAACACTCAAGTCCAAGGCAGAGTCTCGATTGAGGAGATCTTCAAAGTGCTCCATCCATTGGGCCTGGACAGTCTTGGTGTCCTTGATGAATGTTTACTCATTCTTGGCCAGGAGTGCAGTGGGGCCTTGGGAGTTTGGACCGTAGGTGGCCTTGACTGCGATGAAGAATCCTCGCATATCATGGCTGTCGGCCAGCTGCTGTATCTCCTGTGCTTTCTCCATCCACCACCTGTTCTTTATGTCCAGGGTTTTTTGTTGGATCTGAGCCTTGAGCTGTCTATAATGTTGTTTTGCAGCTCCCGAGTTGGGTTGTTTGAGGCTCAGAAATGCTTTGCGCTTGCGATCTATTAGTTCTTCGATCTCCTGATCGTTTTCATCAAACCAGTCCTGGTGTTTTCTGGTTGAGTGACCAAGTGTCTCATCACAGGCCCTAGTTATAGAGGCCTGGAGGGCAGACCAAGCGCTATAGGCATTCAGCATCTCAGGGTCATCAAGGCACGCCAGATTGGTTGTGAGGCGCTGGCTGTATAGGGCTCGCTTAGCTGGGGGTCTCATTTTTTAAAAAGGGGACAAGTTCGACTGCGGCAACTACAGGAGAATCTCCCTGCTATCAGCCACTGGGAAGGTTGTCACTAGAGTTCTCCTCAACTGTCTTCTCCCTGTGGCTGAGGAGCTCCTCCTGGAATCACAGTGTGGATTTCGTCCCCTACGGGGCACAATGAACATGATTTTTGCAGCACAACAGCTGCAGGAAAAATGCAAGGAGCAGCGCCACCCTTTATTTTCTATGTTTCTATTTCATTGGATATATTCAAGAGGGAGTTAGATGTGGCCTTTGCGGCTAAAGGGATCAAAGGGTATGGAGAGAAAGCAGGAACGGGGTACTGAAGGAATGATCAGCCATAATCTTCTTGAATGATGGTGCAGGCTTGAAGGGCCGGATGGCCTATTCCTGCACCTATTTTCTATGTTTCTATGTTGATACATGGCCTTCTTCGATCTTACAAAGGCCTTTGATACTGTCAACCGTGAGGGTTTATGGAGCGTCCTCCTCCGTTTCGGATGCCCCCAAAAGTTTGTCAACATCCTTCGCCTGCTTCATGATGACATGCAGGCCGTGATCCTTACCAACAGATCCATTACAGACCCAATTCACATCCGGACCGGGGTCAAACAGGGCTGCATAATAGTTCCAACCCTCTTCTCAATCTTCCTCGCTGCCATGCTCCACCTCACAATCAACAAGCTCCTCGCTGGAGTGGAAATAAACTACAGAACCAGTGGGAAGCTGTTTAACCTACGCCGCCTGCAGGCCAGGTCCAAGATCACCCCAACCTCTGTCGTTGAGCTGCAGTACGATGCCTACATCTGCGCACATTCTGAGGCTGAACTCTAGGATATAGTCAATGTATTCACTGAGGCAAAGGAAAGCATAGGCCTTACGCTTAACATCCATAAGACAAAGGTCCTCCACCAGCCTGTCCCCACCGCACAGCACTGCCCCCCAATCATCAAGATTCACAGTGCGGCCCTTGACAGCGTGAACCATTTCCCATATCACGGGAGCCTCTTATCAACAAAGGCAGACACTGATGCGGAGATTCAATATCGCCTCCAGTGCGCTAGTGCAGCCTGCGGCCGTCTGAGGAAGAGAGTGTTTGAAGACCAGGCCCTCAAATCTACCACCAAGCTCATAGTCTACAGGGCTGTAGTAATACCCGCCCTCCTGTATGGATCTATGGCATGGACGATGTATAGAAGGCACCTCAAGTCGCTGGAGATATATCACCACCGATGTCTCCGCAAGATCCTGTAAATCCCCTGGGAGGACAGGCGCACCAACATCAGTATGCTCGTTCAGGCTAACATCCTCAGTATTGAAGCACTAACCACACTTGATCAGCTTCGCTGGACAGGCCACATAGTTCGTATGTCAGATACGAGACTCCCTAAGCAAATGCTTTATGTGGAGCTCCTTCATGGTAAACGAACCAAAGGTGGGCAGTGGAAGCATGACAAGGGCACCCTCAAAGCCTCCCTGGTAAAGTGCGACATCACCACTGACACCTGGGAGACCTTGGCCGAAGACCGCCCGAGGTGGAGAAAGTGCATCCAGGAGGGCGTTGAGTTCTTCGAGTCTCAACACAAAGAGCGTGAAGAGGTCAGGTGCAGACAGCAGAAGGAGTGCGCGGTAAACCAGCCCCACCCATCCCTTCCCTCGATGAATGTCTGTCCCACATAAGACAGAGTCTGTGGCTTTCGTATTGGACTGTTCAGCCACCAGAGAACTCACTTTGGGAGTGGAAGCAAGTCTACCTCGATCCCGAAGGACTGCCAATGACTTTTGGATGAGATGTTCAACCAAGGCTTGTCTGCCTGTTTAGGTGGATGTAAAAAATCTCATTGCATTTTTTTCAAAGAACAGGGAATTTTCGTGATGTCAGAACCAACATTCATTGCTCAACCAAACCACCAGAATAGATGAACTGGTTAATCATCTCATGTTTATGGGACCATGCTGTGAGCCAATTGGCCACCATATTTACCGACATAAGTGTTTACACTTCAAAAGTAATTGATTGGCTGTGAGGAGCTTTGGGCTATTGTGTGTATGTGAAAGATGCTATATAAATACATGGGGCTAGATTTTACACTTTTGTGCAAATCGCCCAAAAATGGGCGTTATTTCTGGCGTGGGCGGTAAATATGGGTTTTCAGATCGCCGGATTATCGCCCATTTTCAAACCCCAGTTTCCATTTTAAAAAATGGGCGTTACCGCGAGTGATCTGAAATGGGCGTTAGCGTTAAATCTCTCTGACCTTCTGCCATAAAGTGTCGTCGTCCTTAGCAACGGCATGGCAACGCTCGTTTCTCGTGATTCAGGAGGCCATGGGTCATCATTACATGCGCAGTAGCGGGAGCAGAGAGGGACTGAAAGCATGTGTGGGTGTGGTGTGTGCTTGTTTGGCTGTTGTGGGAGGCACAAGGGAGATTCACCAGCAGCAAAAAGCCTACTAAGCACCAAGAACATAGTTGACACCGAGTTTTTGTCCAACAAATAATATATAACATGGAAGTGATGGAGGAGGCCCTGGAGCTGGTAGCCAGGAACACTGGTGGCAGAGGGCTCCCAGTGGTCCCGGAGCGCAGCACTGCATCCCAAGGTGCTGCACCCCCATTGCTAATGACACATGAGACACATACGTCCTCTCCCGTATCCGTCCAAGCAGCGATTCTGCCGTCATCGCCACCATACCGCCCCCCCCCCCCCCCGCCCCCGCACAATGAAGCAGCGCCTGAGGAGCTCCTCGGCCAAGCGGCTTGGAGTCAGGAGGGGAAGGAAGGGGTGAAGGAGGGGGGGTGGGGGAAGGAAAGTGAGGTGCATGGCAGCAGGTGTTGGGCAAGGGGCAAGGGGGCTACCTTGTTGGTTTGCATTTGTGTTCTGTTTTGCGGGAAATGGGGACCATTGTAATGATGTAAATGTGCTAAATTTGTGGTGGGGTGGGGTGTTTTTTTACAGATATACTTATGATTTCAGTCAAATGGTCGGATTAAATGTTTTTTATTTAACATAATCTTGTTGCGCATTGTCTCAGATAGCTGCACCGTTACACACTGGTAATTCCTTAACATGAAAGAGTATAATTACACTTAACTTGAATCAATTTAAACTTTAACTCTCACCAAAGTGATGCACACTATTGATGTATGATCTGCAGTGTTGCAGCTTTGTAAATATCAACAACGTTCTTTCAAGCAAAGCGTTCATTTATGAGCTGCTGACGTAAGAGTCTAGCAGCTATCATGCCACCATGGGCCCTTTCCCACGGTCTCGAGGGGGACGGGGGCATGGTTTTCGTGTCAACCTGATTGTCTGGCCTGAGGTCAGCGTCCACCTCCTCTATCTCTCTCTCTCCTGAGGTGGACCATCAGACCCTTCCGGCAATTCTTGTCCCCTCCTGATAGCCAAGTTGTGCAGCATGGAGCACACCACCACGAATTGAGCTACCTGCTCAGGGTGGTATTGGAGCTCACTTAGGCATTCTAAAGTGCTGCTTAGGCACTCCAATGGTTTTCTTGACGATATTGCGAGTGGATCTGTGGCTCTCGGTTTCGGGTGGGTGTCACGCAGGGGGTCATCAGCCAGGTGGCGAGGCCATATCCTTTGTCACCAAGCATCCAGCATTGACCTTGTAGCTGATTGGTAAACATGTCAGATACAATGCTCTCACGCAGGATGTGAGCATCATGGATGCTGCCCGGAAATTTAGCATTCACTGCCAGTATAATTTGCTGGTGGTCGACAACCAGTTACACATTCAGGGAGTGGAATTCCTTGCGGTTCCTAAAAACCTCTGCATCCTGAAAAGGTGCCCGCATCGCGATGTGCATGCAGTTTATTGCTCTCTGCACCTTGGGGAAGTTAGCAATTTGGTAGAATCCTAAAGCCCTCTTAGTCTGAGCCTCCCTAAATGATTTAGATGAGGGGATTAAATGTAGTATCTCCAAATTTGAAGATGACAGTTGGGTGACAGTGTGACCTGCGAGGAGGATGCTATAAGGCTGCAGAGTGACTTGGATAGGTTAGGTGAGTGGGCAAATGCATGACAGATGAAGTATAATGTGAATAAATGTGAGGTTATCCACTTTGGTGGTAAAAACAGAGAGACAGACTATTATCTGAATGGTGACAGATTAGGAAAAGGGGAGGTGCAACGAGACCTGGGTGTCATAGTACATCAATCATTGAAGGTTGGCATGCAGGTACAGCAGGTGGTTAAGAAAGCAAATGGCATGTTGGCCTTCATAGCGAGGGGATTTGAGTACAGGGGCAGGGAGGTGTTACTACAGTTGTACAGGGCCTTAGTGAGGCCACACCTGGAGTATTGTGTTTTAGTTTTGGTCTCCTAACTTGATGAAGGACATTCTTGCTATTGAGGGAGTGCAGCGAAGGTTCACCAGACTGATTCCCAGGATGGCGGGACTGACATATCAAGAAAGACTGGATCAACTGGGCTTGTATTCACTGGAGTTCAGAAGAATGAGAGGGGATCTCATAGAAACGTTTAAAATTCTGACGGGTTTAGACAGGTTAGATGCAGGAAGAATGTTCCCAATGTTGGGGAAGTCCAGAACCAGGGGTCACAGTCTAAGGATAAGGGGAAAGCCATTTAGGACCGAGATGAGGAGAAACTTCTTCACCCAGAGAGTGGTGAACCTGTGGAATTCTCTACCACAGAAAGTTGTTGAGGCCAATTCACTAAATATATTCAAAAAGGAGTTAGATGTAGTCCTTACTGCTAGGGGGATCAAGGGGTATGGCGAGAAAGCAGGAATGGGGTACTGGGGTTGCATGTTCAGCCATGAACTCATTGAATGGCGGTGCAGGCTCGAAGGGCCGAATGGCCTACTCCTGCACCTATTTTCTATGTTTCTATGTCATAGGGAGGCTAATAAAGTCCATCCTACGTGCGTACAGGGGTTCAGTGACCTGTCTAATTCAGCAATGTGTGGCATGCTGAGATATACCGCAAATGTCACCAGCTGAGGCCTGAAAGGAACCCGACACTGACCTCGACGGACAGTGCAGTACTGATGGTGCTGACAGGCTGCAGATCTCCCCTTATGAGCTGGTATATCTCACTGATAACCTCTTTGTGGCAGCGCAGTCTCCGAAGGCAGGTGGTGTCGCACAAATTGATGTAAGACTGCTTTTCCCTGTAGTGCGGGGGGGTGTAACGCCTGGTCCTCCTCATCAGTCTGGCACGTCTTACATTGGGCACATGATGTTGTCGAATGTACCTTCTGCCATCTCCAGTCTGCAGCATGTGCGTGGTCATCAAGAGAGTCTGAGAAATGACAGGCCCCATTCCAATAGCTGTCTGTATTACACCGATTGTTCACAAACAAAAAATGTCCCCACTAAGACACCTAAAGTAAATTCCAATCGTCCATAGTATGATAAGATGTTTGTTCAGATGTTTACATCACCTCAAAACTCCTCCAGAGTACATCCAAACTCCCCTGAAGTTGAAGCAGAGCAGCTTTTTAAATGATGCGACTGGAGAAAATGGCATCCATACCACTGTGAGTAGTTCTGGTCAGTTCAACTTTTTCACAGCGGTTTTCTCAGCGAGCGATATTGTCGGCGAGATGTGTGCGAGGTGCCGAAAGTAAGGATGGGCGAGTTTCTGGGCATTAGTTTCGGCAAATGTCATCTTTCCGCCCCAAAAAAGTGGGCGGGCGGTATTATTTTTGATTGGCGTTATGTACATGCCAAAAGTAACGCTCGCCGATAAGTGACCGTTACTTTCCATTTAGTGCCTATATGGGCATTACACCTCATTTCAGCATTAAAATGGACGTTAAATAGGTGGTATGCATGCAAAAATAATGGAAATTCTAGCCCATGGGATCAAATGACTGTTCAACTCTTTTATCCAGTTCATACACAATCTGTGTTTGACTTAAAACAACAACTTGCATGATCTTTAACATGGAAAAAGCATCCCAAAACACTTCACAGATGTGTGATTGGACAAAATGGTAGACCCACCAAAGAAGGAGATATCAGGAGGGGTGACCAAAAACTTTGTCAACGATATGGGTTTTAAGGAGTGTTCCTAAAGAAGGAGAGAGAGGTGGAGAGGTGTGGGGGTTTGGGGGTGGGGGCATTCCATGGGGCCTAAAGGGATGAAGACGTGGCTGCCAATGGTGGGACACAGATAGGGAGTGATGCACAAGAGACCAGGCCGGGTGGGTGTTGTAATAAGTCTAGAGGGGATTACAGAGATAAGGATGGATATGGCCATGAAGAGATCTAAACATGGGGATGAGAATTTTAAATTGGTGAGGTTGGAGGACCAGGAGCCAAAGTAAATCAGCAAAGTGATAGGTGTGTGGCATAGGATATGGCAGTGTTTGGATGAACTGAAGTCTACGGAGGAAGGAAGATGGAAGGCCCTCCAGGAGAGCATTAGACTAGTCAAGCCTGAAGGTGACAAAGCTGTGGATGAGGTAGAGACAGGTGATGTTATGGAGGTGGAAGTTGACGGTCTTTGTGAAGGAGAGCAAGTGGGATCACCATCTTATTTTGATCTTCAAATTGGAACCAATCAATCAGGCTGAGGGATGATTGTTGGCCAGGTCACTGGGAAAACTTCCTGCTCTTTGGAAAAAGTGACATGGAATTTTTTTACATCCATCTGAACAGCCAAAAGCTCAGTTTAACATCTCATCTGAAAGACTGCGTTTGATGCAGCACTCTCAGTACTGCATTGGAATCCAGCGTAAGTTATGTGCTCAAGTCTTAATCAGAAGCTTGGATCTATAACCTCATTCATGCAGTAGATACAATCACACTTAAAACCTCCACAGCAAATAAACGCATTATGTAAAAATTCAGTGTTAACATTTTGGTGGGAAAACGTCATTGTGTTTGGTTGTTGCAGTAATAGCTAAAAACAAAAACATAGAAACTTTGGGCCCAAGTTTCCACATGATTTGCGCCTGATTTTTAGGAGCAACTGGTGGAGAACGGACTATTTTAGAAATCGCAATTCTCCACATTTTTTTTTCTGCAGTTCTAGTCAGGTAGAACAGTTCTAGTTTAGAACAGAATTTTTTCTTCAAAAGGGGGCATGTCCGGCCACTGACGCCTGATTTGAAAGTTTCCACAGTGAACATGTACTCCAAACTAAAGTAGAATGGAGCCAGTGAAGATTTTTGTAGAACTGAAAAAACCTGTTCTACACATTAAAAAATCAGGCGCAGGTTACAAATTAGGCGTCCAGAACGAGGTGGGGGGGGGAAGGGAACTCATTAAATTCGACAATAAATCCTTATTTATACTTCTACAAATATTATACAAATAAATCCAACCTGAATAAACATTTATAAGCCAAGAAAAGATTAAACAAACCATCTTCCTACCTGTGTGAAAGTGCTTCAGCCACGGAGAATTCTGCAGCCGTTCGTGCCGCTGAGCGGGAGCGGGAGAGAGAGAGAGAGAGAGAGAGAAGGAGGGAGGGAGAGAGAGAGAGAAGGAGGGAGGGAGAGAGAGAGAGAGAGAGAAGGAGGGAGGGAGAGAGAGAGAGAGAGAGAGAGGAGGGAGGGAGGGAGAGAGAGAGAGAGAAGGAGGGAGGGAGAGAGAGAGAGAGAGAGAGAGAGAGAGAGAAGGAGGGAGGGAGAGAGAGAGAGAGAAGGAGGGAGGGAGAGAGAGAGAGAGAAGGAGGGAGGGAGAGAGAGAGAGAGAAGGAGGGAGGGAGGGAGGGAGGGAGAGAGAGGTCAGATCGGATCCAGTGGGGGGGGGGGTCGGGTCGGGTCAGTCGGGGGTGGGGGAGCGGGTGGCGGGTCTCGGGGCAGGGGGGGGGGAGCGGGTGTCGGGGTGAGCGGGTGTCGGGTCGGGTCTGGTCGGCGGGGGGGGGGAGCGGGTGTCTGGTCGGCGGGGGGGGGGGAGCGGGTGTCGGGTCTTGTCAGGGGCGGGGAGCAGGAGCTGGCCGTGGGAGGAGCCTTATTCACGCAGCCCCAGTGAGGCCATTCAGCCAGGGCTAGGGGCTGCATGCTTCGGGCCCCTCCCACACAGTTCGGCGCCTGGAGCTACTGCACTTGCGTGCCGACGGTAGCGTGCATGTGCAGAGGTCCCGGCACTTTTTTCAGCACCGGGACCTGGCTCCGCCCCCCCCACAGCTCGTGCTGGCTGCGCCGAGGGCCAGAGGACCTACAGGTAGGTGGAGAATACCGAGGATTTTTTTAGGCACCGTTTTATGCGCAAAAAACGGGCGCCCAGCTCGGAGGGGCACCCGTTTTTTTTCTTGTGGAAACTTGGGCCCATAGAAACATAGAAAATAGGTGCAGGAGTAGGCCATTCGGCCCTTCGAGCCTGCACCGCCATTCAATGAGTTCATGGCTGAACATGCATCCCCAGTACCCCACTCCTGCTCTCCCGCCATACCCCTCGATCCCAGAGGGAGCAATTGTCTGAGGTGCCATCCTTCAGATGAGACAGTAAATCAAGAACCCCTTGTCTACCTGTTCAGAGGCCGAAAATATTTCAAAAGGTAGAGGTGCTCCCAGAGCCTTGGTTAACATTTCCCCCCTCAACTAACACAGCCATAAACAGATTAACTGGGCAGTCACTGTATCTAGCTGTGTGAAAATTGGCTGCTGTGTTCATAAACAGAACAGTCACTATGTTTCAAAAATCAGCTGGACATCGTGTGTTGGTAGGGTATTTGACAATGGGGAGGAATCACAAATGAGTCTGATCCTGCCCCTATACACACGCATGCACTTTCTATCAGAATTAACTGGATATCTGGATTACAAAGGTCAATGACATTGCTCCAACAGCCATTCCAGCTGTAAAACAAAAATTACAAATGAAGTCACGCTTTCAGGATTCTTTAAAACAAATAAAATCATTACAAAACATCATGCTTAACAATGCTGGTAATATGTCAGGGGATTTATTGATTGCGAGAGCGCTGAATTAGCCAACAGTTAAGATGGTCTAATTGCTGTTGTTAATTACTATAGCTAATGATGTTAATTCAGCTTCTTTGCATCGACTACCTCAGAGACTATTCCAAGTTTGTCCCTTGATGTCTAATGCATTACTCTTTGAGCAACATTAATCTAAACACCCAGATAGAATGGTGAGAAACAAAGAAATCTGTTACCATTCTTTGTGTTCAATTTCCATTGAAACTTCTATCTTGAAATTGATAGCCTTTGAATTTATGACAATTTGAACTTATTTCTCATGAAGGTGCTTTGATTCTGTAATGATCGTCTGACAGCCTAGGTTGACTAAGGTGGATGAGTAGGGTTGCCAACCTGTCTGGATTGCACTGGAGTCTCTGGGAATTAGAGATTAATCTCCTCTGAAGTGCCGCGAGCAAACCATGAGAAGAATCTTAGGGGCATTAAATAAAATTGTATTTTGAAAAATTTTCTTTGAACACTCACTACCATTTATTAGTTATATAAATACTGGAGCTGGGGAAGATGCTTGGAGGCAGGCGGTCATATGATGAAACCTCCAGGAATGCGACCGATCACAGTTGGCAACTGTTGGAGTGAGACTCATATCCTTAGCCCACAATGGCCAAACTGCCTTCATGGAGGAGGGTAGGGCAGCCATCTCGTGATTTGTACTATATCATCCTGTTCTCATCATCATCATAGGCAGTACCTCGGAATCGAGGAAGACTTGCTTCCACTCTAAAATGAGTTCTTAGATGGCTGAGCAGTCCAATATGAGAACCACAGCCTCTGGGACAGATAGTCGTTGAGGGAAAGGGTGGGTGAGACTGGTTTGCCGCACGCTCTTTCTGCTGCCTGCGCTTGATTTCTGCATGCTCTCGGTGTTCAGCGCCCTCCCTGTTCTATGAAGCAACTTAAAGAGGAAACTGCTACACTGCACTTATGGAGAAAATCTGGTGAACTGCCTGTTAGTTGTGTGTGTTGTGGTAATTCTTCAGGAATCAGTGGTGATGTCACATGGGCTTGGGTTTTTCTTCAGGCAGTCCTTTTAATACTTGAATTAAAACACTTCTTTCAGCGTGATAAAAAAAAGAGTAGAGTCTAGCCTTGGGCAACCTGTTGTCCCACAGTGTGATCAATCCGTCATAGTTGAGTCTTAAGCATGGCTGCTACTGCACTTAAGGTAGAATTGCAGGCATTTTATCTTGCCATTTGATGCCCACAATTTTTGTCAATGTTGAATCATTTATTGGATTATTTTTTTTCCGGTTAACAGCATGAAACATGGTAAAATTGCTTACAGCTAGCTATTTCTGCAGAAGGCAGAGAATTCAAACCCCAATCCCTGTTTTCCACAGGCATCAACTTGCGTCTATTACGGGTATTACAAAGTATTTACAGCACAGAAAACGGTCCTTCAACCCAACATTGATGATCCACATGGATCTCCTCCCACCCCTCTTCATCTAACATCACCATATCCTTTCTCCGTCGTGCTTATCCAGCTTCCCCTTAAATGCATCGATGCTATTCACCTCAACTACTCCCTGTGGTAGCGAGTTCCACATTCTAACCTCTCACTGGGTAAGGAAGTTTCTCCTGAATTCCCTATGGATTTATTAGTGACTATCTTATATCGATGGCCCCTAGTTCTGGCCTCGCCTGCAAGTGGCAACATCTTCTCTACGTCTACCCTATCAAACCTATTCAGAATCTTGACAACCTCTATCGGGTCACCCCTCAGTCTTCTCTTTTCTAGAGAAAACAGCCCAGTCTGTTCACACTTTTCATGATGGATATAATCTCTCAGTTCTGGTATAATTCTAGTAAATCTTTTTGTACCTTCTCCAGTGCCTCTGTATCCTTTTTATAATCTGGAGACCAGAACTGTTCACAGTGCTCCAAGTGTGGTCTAACCAAGGTCCTATACATCTGAAGGTTGTTCTTGTGGAACAAAATGATGATTAATATTGTAATATCGGTTGAGTGAAAAGCAATTAGTGTCATCTGCTCAACAATGTATCTGATTGCTGTCTGGCCAACTGTTAATTTCCCACAATCACAGATTGATCAAAGGGTCGAAACAGATCAATGAATTTCTCAGAAAGGAGGCAATTCATTCCGTTCAATTGCAAGCATCCTTTGGGGCTGTTTGTAGAACACATTTGTTTGCCAGCTGTACTTGTGTGAGCAAATGATATTTTGAATCCCCCAAGTATTTAGCCATTTAAATGCAGTTATGAAATATACCTGTTTTTCAATTCCCTTTATTTTTGGGGTAACTTCAAATAAATTTAGAGCAATATTTAAGCTGAGTTGCAGTAAGAAGTCAATCAGAGGAGCACAGCTAATCAGAGTGTTCTGTGGTAGAGCATTCCTACATTTGAATTTTGAAGTAGCAACTGTGTACCTACAGACATTTTTATGTTGAGAGTTAGCGCAGAAGAGTTCAATAAATCTGTTGGTTTGTAGCTTGAATTGTAGTCTGCTTTAATGTGAAGTTGAGGAGGTGATGTGACAACACATGATATATTCCAATAAGTTGAATAGCACTGACAGGGATTCTCCGTTCAACTGGATATTGGGTACAAAAGGACACACTCTGGTTTATAGGGGACATAAGGTCCACTTATGATAGTAGGTGATGATGCTGAACCCAAAGAGAATAGCCAGCATAAAACTCCTAGAATATGGACTACACATGGAACAACTCTAATTCTCGCTGAAATGTCATTGGCATACGTTTTGCAATCTTGGAGAAGAGATGAGTCAGTAACTGCTGGGTAGATTTTCAGTTTGACCTTGACACCATGCTGGTCACATTCTTATTTCCTGAGCCAGTGTAAGTGTACTCACTTTCATAACGTGGTTAAAGATTTCCTGGTCTATTAGAGACAATTCTTTCAAGGTAGATGTAATATTGAACCATATTTACTTTTTTGTGAATAACAATAAATAATTGATTTTGATTTGTATATTGGAGATCACTTCAATTTTTTTTTCTGTCTGAGAGGTCATAGCATTCATAACATTTTACACAGTTGTCCACATGTCGGATATGATACTATACGCCACAGCATTACAAAGCAACTACTTGTGTTGGTTGGTTGGGTGTTCATGTAATAAAAGATGATGGTTGCATTTTATTAATTTGAGTATTAGTGCTCAAATTATGCTATTTTGCCAATTATAAAAATTATGCTGATTTTCCATAGTAATGTACCAATTTGTTGCACCAATTGCCTGACTGAACTATTTTTCAGATATCACTGCAGATGCGTCTACTAGAAAAAACAGCTTTACAGAGTCATCAGTTGGCTGAGACAATCAGCTGGGGAGGGCGATATCTTTCAGCTTAGCAGCATTAAGATATTGAGCAAATTTTACATACCACATATCTAGAACACAAGACTGATTGCCACAACAATGTATTGGTTTACATGAAATTGTTTGCTGAGCACTCCAGTTTGAGAAGCTGGTCCTTTACAGCTGTCCAAGTTGTCATTTTAACAAGTCAGATTTTTCAAAATTCTACCCTCTCTATGAAGGAAGTTGTGTGAGAACAAGTTTAATACTTACAGGTGATAATGTGAGAAGTTTGATTTTCATGGCTGTCATTACCACTCCATGACTGTCTCTAGAAGGTGTGATTTAATGGAATGATTTGGGTTCTGCTAGTATTTTGTTGTCTGCTCCATCTAGTGTCCCAGCGGAAAACAAAGAGAACTAATTTAACAATCAAGTTTGTTACCAGCAAACCTAGAACTCTATTGGTGGGATAATGCTTTACATAAGATATCTGATCTGGAGTACATTGATTATAAAAAAATAAGATTCACTTAAAAAAATGTATTCTTGGGATGTGGGCATCGCTGGCAAGGCCAGCATTTATTGCCCATCCCTAGGTGCCCTTGAGAAGATGGTGGTGAGTCGCCTTCTTGAACCGCTGCAGTCCTTGTGGTGAAGGTACTCCCACAGTGCTGTTAGGGAGAGAGTTCCAGAATTTTGACCCAGTGACGATGAAGGAACGGCGATATATTTCCAAGCCAGGATGGTGTGTAACTTGCAGGTGATGATGCTCTCATGCGCCTGCTGTCCTTGTCCTTCAAGGTGGTAGAGGTCGCAGATTTGGGCGGTGCTGCCGAAGAAGCCTTGCCAATTTGCTGCACTGCATCTTGTAGATGGTACACACTGCAGACACTTGCCGGTGGTGGAGGGAGTGAATGTTTAAGGTGCTGGTTGGGCTGCCAATCAAGCAGACTGCTTTGTCCTAGATGGTGTCGAGCTTCTTGTGTTGTTGGAGCTGCACTCATCCAGGCAAGTGAAGAGTATTCCATCGCACTCCTGACTTGTGCCTTGTAGATGATGGAAAGGCTTTGGGGAGTCAGGAGGTGAGACACTTGCCACAGAATACCTAGCCTCTGACCTGCTCTTGTATTTATGTGGCTGGTCCAGTAAAGTTTCTGATCAATGGTGACCTCCCAGGATGTTGATGGTGGGAGTTTCGGCGATGGTAATGCAGTTGAATGTCAAAGGGCGGTGGTTATACACACGTTTGTTGGAGATGGTCATTGCCTGGCACTTGTGTAGCGTGAATGTTACTTGCCACTTATCAGCCCAAGCCTGAATGTCATCCAGGTTTTGCTGCATTCGGGCATGGAATTTTCTGAGGAATTGTGAATGGCACTGAACACTGTGAAATCATCAGTGAACATCCCTACTTCTGATGTTATGATGGAGGGAAAATCATTGATGAAGCAGCTGCAAATGGTTGGGCCTAGGACACTGCCCTGAGGAACTCCTGCAGTGATGTCCTGGGGCTGGGATGATTAACCTCCAACAACCACAACCCTCTTGCTCGGTATGACTCCATTCAGTGGAGAGCTTTCCCCCTGATTCCCATTGACTTCAATTTTACTAAGGCTCCTTGATGCCACACTCAGTCAAATGCTGCCTTGATGTCAAGGGCAGTCACTCTCACCTCAACTCTGGAATTCAGCTCTTTTGTCCATGTTTGGACCAAGTCTGTAATGAGGTCTGGAGCCAAGTGGTACAGGCGGAACCCAAACTGGGTGTCTGTGAGCAGGTTATTGGTAAGTAAGTGCCGCTTGATAGCACTATCGATGACACCTTCCATCATTTTATTGATGATTGAGAGTAGATTGATGGGGTGGTAATTGGCCAGATTGGATTTGTCCTGATTTTTTTGGACCGACTTGGGCAATTTTCCATATTGTTGGATAGATGCCAGTGTTGTAGCTGTACTGGAACAGCTTAGCTAGAGGCACGGCTAGATCTGGAGCACAAGTATTCAGCACAACAGCTGAAATGTTGTCAGGGCCCATAGCCTTTGCTGTATCCAGTTCACTCAGCCGTTTCTTGATATCACGTAGAGTGAATTGAATTGGCTGAAGACTGGCTTCTGTGATGGTGGGGACCTCACAAGGAGGCCAAGATGCATCATCTACTTGGCACTTCTGGCTGAAGATGGGTGCAAATGCTTCAACCTTGTCTTTTGTACTTGTGTGTTGGGCTCTGCCATCATTGAGGATGGGGATATTCATAGCTATATTTATATAGTGCCTTTAACATAGAAAAACATCCCAGAGAAATACTCAGACAAAAATGGAAACCAAACCAAAGAAGGAGACACCAGGAAGGGTGACCAAAAACTTGGTTGAAGAGATGGGTTTTAAGGAAGGCCTTAAAGGAGAAAAGGGAGGTGGGGTGGGAGGGCTCTTTTGTTGACTAATGCATTATTTCAGAGCTCTACGGAAACTACCCAGCCAATTGTGATGATCTGAAGATTTAAAAGTATTCACTGCAAATCCCCTGGCGTGTGTTGTTGTGAAACCTGACTGGAAATCAGCAGGTAATCAGGAAGGCGAATGGAATGGAGTACAAAAGCAGGGAGGTCCTGCTGCAACTGTACAGGGTATCGGTGAGGCCGCACCTGGAGTACTGCATGCAGTTTTGGTCACCTTACTTAAGGAAGGATATACTAGGTTTGGAGGGGGTACAGAGACGATTCACTAGGCTGATTCCGGAGATGAAGGGGTTACCTTATGATGATAGATTGAGTAGACTGGGTCTTTACTCGTTGAAGCTCAGAAGGATGAGGGGTGATCTTATAGAAACATTTAAAATAATGAAAGGGATAGACAAGATAGAGGCAGAGAGGTTGTTTTCACTGGTCGGGGAGACTAGAACTATGGGGCACAGCCTCAAAATATGGGGGAGCCAATTTAAAACTGAGTTGAGAAGGAATTTCTTCTCCCAGAGGGGTGTGAATCTGTGGAATTCTCTGTCCAGGGAAGCAGTTGAGGCTAGCTCATTGAATGTATTCAAATCACAGATAGATAGATTTTTAACCAATAAGGGAATTAAGGGTTATGGGGAGTGGGCAGGTAAGTGGAGCTGAGTCCACGGCCAGATCAGCCATGACCTTGTTGAGTGGCGGAGCAGGCTCGAGGGGCTAGATGGCCTACTCCTGTTCCTAATTCTTATGATCTTATGACCTTATGATTATGATTATGTTCCCTGATTGCTTAAAACCCTGTCTTCTCCATTTTGATGTAGTTCATATGCTGAACTGACATCTTATTCTCTAGCTCTTCAATAGATCCCAATAGGAAAGCTTCCCTAAGGAAAGACAATGCCTGACCAAAGAGCTTCAAAGGAAAAGAGCTATAACAATGCACAGAATGTTGGAAGCATACTTTACTTTAAACCCTTTAAGCACACAATTTCCTTTAGCTTTTTCAAAGAATGGACGTTCTTTCTCTCATCTAACATCTGTAAAGTTTATGTCCATTATAAATGACGCAGCCTAAAGTATAATAAGATCAGAGTACAGAACTACAAAAAATCTCTTAACCCTTTGTGAGCACAGCAAATGTTTTGGAAATATGGAATAGAAAATATTAGATATAGTGTTCTGTCTTCAAATAGTTCCATCAGTAATTAGCAATAGTTGAGCCGACACCATAATCAAACATAATTCCAATTCTAGCCTTCTAGTTCTTCTGTTATGTATAACTCTATTTTCCATGCATGATCTCAATAGAATCCATTAATATTTTCTTCACTTCATCTTTTCATTGCTTAGTTTGCTAAATATTGTTCATCTGTTCCTTCAATTAAGCACAGATAAAGCAACATTTGTTAACTATTTATTCTTTCCAGTGCTCAGTGCCAAATGTCTGTCAAATTTGTTTTCCAGGCAAACATATTACTCACTAAAGTCTAACATTTATCTTTGAAACTGTCCACTTACAATAGGTAATAATCTAAAATTGGTGGCAGATTGTCAGGATGTCATTCCTTTTCAGAGCACACCATATTACCTCATTCATGTCAGCTTTTTACTTTGGCCAGTTACTAGCGTACTGCCTTTACTCTGTGACCAAGAAGGGCATCTTTCTTTCCTCTCCCATATATTTTTTTAAACTTTTTTCTATTTGTTGTAATTATATTTATTTTAACTTTTAAAAAAACTGATGATTAATATTCTGTCTCAGCATATTCTGGATTTTTATTTGTGCGTGTGTGTAAATAAAAGAGTCAAACAGATAGGAATGTTTGTTTACACGGGAATCCCTTCTGTAAAAGACTCCTGGGGGATGAGGGTTGGAAAGGGGAGTGGGGAAGATTTCAAGTTAGTTACCTGTTGGTACTCATTCCTGGATTAGTAGTCTAAGCTTATTAACTTTTAATGGTCAGAAGTGGGGGATGTTCGTTGATGATTGCAGTGTTCAGCTCCGTTTGCAATTCCTCAGATAATGAAAAAGTCCGTGCCCGCATGCAGCAAGACTTGGACAACATTCAGATGGGCTGATAAAAGGCAAGTAACATTTGCACCACACAAGTGCCAGGCAATGACCATCTCCAATAAGAGAGAGCTTAACCACCTCCCCTTGACGTTCAATGGCAATAATCACCAAGTCCCCCACCATCAACATCCTGGGGAATCACCACTGACCAGCAACCCAACTTGATCAACCACATACATGTTGTGGCTACATCCTCGGGTCTGCAGTGATGGTAAAAATTTGTATCTGGCCGTGAGGATGCTCTCCTTCGGTTTCAACTGGTCACGAATGAGTTCAGTCAGCTCCTCGTATGACTTGTCCCTGGCGCTCCTGGGTGCCAGTAAATCCCTGACGAGACAGTAAACCTCATCTCCACAACTGGAGAGCAATATCGCCTTCCGCTTATCTCTCATTGCGTCCGTGTCCTCCGTCAGGTCGTTTGCTGTGAAGTAGTACTCGAGCCTTTCCGTAAAGGCCTCCCAATCATTGCCCACGGTAAAATCGTTTAGCGAGCCCAGAGTAGCCATGGTTGTGTGGAGTTCGTCCACTTCCTTGTCGCCAATGTGGTGTATGTAGCACACAAATCACTGACTCCACACCGTCTGGTGTAAATCTAACTGCTGTGACCTTTGTCCTTTATTGTTCAGCTCCAGAGTGCCTCTCAGGTGTGGTGGTCAGCCTTTTATAGTGCCTGTTGCAGGTACTTCCAGGTTTCCCACCACAGCGCCCTCTGTGGTGTACCATTGTGCTTATATTACATTTAAGGTACCAGGACGATACACACATCAATGCATAACAGCTACGAGAGCAGGTCAGAAGCTGTGTATTCTGCAGCAAGTGGCTTACCCCTGACCACTCCCCACCCCCTGCCCCCGTCACAAGGCATGAGTCACGAGCAATTAGAGGTGGAACTTGCATTAATTTCTGAGATAAAAAATTATGTAATTACATTGTTTGTGGCCTTGTCCTGAAACAGAACTACATGACTGGTCAGTGAGGAACCATCAATCTTGAATCGACAGAAAAGGTTTCCCATTAAAGATTTTTTTTTTTGCTGATGCATTCTCACGGAGATCTTTGTAGTAGAAGTCAATGGAGATTCTAATTGATGTTTTGGATGTGTGGCTCATTCTCCTCAATGTTTCAATGACTTTCTGTAAGGGACGGCTGGTGTGAAGAGGGAAGTGGGATGGCTTTGACTGCTTGCCAGACATTACTGCACTTTAGATTTATGACCTTTTGCAGCCTTTAAGGTAATGCATTAAAACATTTCTCTTGGATTTTGACAGAATTCGTATCAAACAAAGTCATCATTAAATGGAAGGGCAATCCACAATTTATAGTCCTTGGCACAGAATCTAACAATTTTATGAATTATTAGAAATCATTGGAACACTCACTAGAAATGATATTGTGCACTACTCAAAGCTGGGTCTACGATGGGGAGTACATCACATAGGCAGCACACGAGGTCAAAGATTAGTGCTCCAATTTCTTGCGGGAGCATTGAGGCATTTGATTGGGCGCAGTCATGAGGACACAGTGCTGCTGCAGGCCTTAAAAGGCATGTGGGTGCTGGAAGTAACTGGTGCCCCTTGGGTGTTTGGCCCTCTCTTGCCCCTCCCTATCTCTGTAATCTTTTTCAGCCTCACAATCCCACAAGAAGTTGGCGCTCCTCAAATTCTGGCCTCTTGAACATCCCTCATTATAACTGCTCAACCATCAGTGCACGTGCCTTCAGCTGCCTGGGCACCTAAGCTCTGGAACTCCCTCCCTAAACCTCTATGCCTCTCTAACTCTCTTTCCTCCTTTAATACTCCCGTTAAAACCTCCCTCTTTAAACAAGCTTTTGATCATCTGCCTTAATTTCTTCTGTGGCTCGGTGTCAAATATATCTGTTTGTCTGTAACACTGTTGTGTTGGGACACTTTACTATGTTAAAGGCGCTTTATAAATAAAAGTTGTTATTATTATTACTATTACCTGTAGCCTAAGCAAAGTTTAACATTTTGAAAGCTTGCAATTTATAGCCAATGGTTCTGCAATGCTTCTGTGCAGATTATCTTTAAAATGAAATTGCCAAAGAAGAAAGATTTTGTAGCTGCATTAATAATACAGTGTTTATTCCATCACTGTGTCAGGCAGTATAAGGGCACCTTGCTTTGATAATGAGGCAATTGAGCAGCTGTTGCTGGAATGGGAGCAAAGGACGGATGCCCCGTTTCCCTGCCATGAAAGGAAGGCACTGAGGGCTGTGACATGGCACGAGGTGACTGAGATCATCCACTCCAGTAGCACTGTCCAAACATCGATACAATGGAAAAAGAAGTTTAACAACCCCACCAGGAGCAGGGGAAATAAGTATGAACCTTTACGTGTATAAAGCTGTTTGTTGCAAGGGGCTAACAATCGAGTGTATCCTAACACACAACCTTCTGTCTTCATTCAAACTATATAATGCAAATTTGCAGGGTCTCTTGCCCACTTAGGAATATCTCCCTGGTCACAATCTACAAATACTTGGAAGGATATAGTGCAGGAAAGAACATTAGAGCAGCTTAGGGAATGACTGGCCCAGTATTGTAATGACGGAGACTGCAGTTAATAACAAAAGTCTCGAACGTCTCTCCAGAAGGAAGGCTACTGTTACGGGAGAAGGACCTGCTATAATCCAGGAAATAACTCCATTGAGGAAAGAATTGTAGAACTGCAAGGGTGGGACGTGAGCAAGGTGATAGGAGATGGAGGAAATGAAGGTTTGCTCTCTTGCCTTCTGTTCCCAATCCCAATAATTGTCGCAGACTACATCAACTCTGATGAAAATCACAGTGATCATATAGGCAGATGAGAATTCCTTAAGTTCATTCTGTATTTGCTCTAATGAGTTGTCACTCATTTTGCCTTCACAGGAATGGCGCAGCAAGCAGATGCCAGTCCTTCCATGACACCTGTGGGAAGCAGCTAACTTGGCACGCTGTTAAAATCCCAAAATTTTGCATGTAGCAGCCCAATTAAATTCACCCGGAGATATAGATACAGGGTGTAGAGAGTGAGTGGGAGTCCCTGAGCGCAGAGGAGCAGAAGGAGGGACAAGAGAAAGCTGCAGCAACTGCCTTGGCAATGGACTCAAGATCTTTGTGGCCCTGTTTTCAAAAGAATATAAGAAATAGGAGCAGGAAGGAGTAGGCCAATTTGGCCCCTCGAGCCTGCTCCGCCATTCAATAAGATCATGGCTGATCTGATCATGGACTCGGCTCCACTTCGCTGCCCGCTCCCCCTAATCCTTTACTCCCTTATCGCTCAAAAATCTGTCTATCTCTGCCTTAAATATATTCAATGACCCAGCCTCCACAGCTCTCTGGGGCAGAGAATTCCACAGATTTACAACCCTCAGAGAGAAGAAATTCCTCCTCATCTCAGTTTTAAATGGGCAACCTCTAGTTCTGAGACTATGGCCCCTAGTTTTAGTTTCCCCTATAAGTGGAAATATCCTCTCTGCATCCACCTTGTCGAGCCTGTTATGTATGAAGAAAGAGCCAGACTGAACACTGTGAGCTCAAAGTAAAGTGTGACCTTAGTCTTTTAGTGCAGGTCTCCAGAGTGCCTCTCCAACCTGTGAGGTCTCCTTAAATACCTGTGCTCCCAAGGGATTATGGGATCCCTTGGGACTCCAGGGGATGAGCCCTCTGGTGGTTGTACAGAGTATATACAAGTTTACATATATAACAACACTTCCCTCCCCCCCCCCCCCCCCCCAGTCCCACCCCCAAAGTCAACAGTGTAACTATTTACAAGGTGAGTCGATCTGGGGCCCTTCTTGCCCTGGTTGATCGTTTCGGTGTGAATGCTGGTATTGGTGAATCATCTGTTGGACCCTTGCTGGGCTTCTGTGCAGCTGGCCTTGCTGGGCTGCTGTGGATGATGGGGTCTGCTTCATGGCCAACCGTAGTGCTGGTTGCCACTGGTGTGTATATTGGGGGGTCAAAGGAGGTAGGGTCCAAGGTGGGTTACTCAGGATAGTCCATGAATCTGAGTTTGATTTGGTCCAAGTGTTTCCGGTGAATGAGTCCATTTGAAAGTTTGACCCGAAACACCCTGCTCCCCTCTTTGGCCACAACAGTGCCGGGAAGCTACTTGGGACCTTGTCCATAATTCAATACAAATACAGGATCATTGATTTCAATCTTGCGGGACGCATTTGCGCTATCATGGTATGTACTTTGTTGAAGCCGCCTGATCTCTACCTGTTCATGCAGATCGGGGTGAACTAATGAGAACCTTGTCTTAAGTGCTCTTTTCATGAGCAGTTCAGCAGGTGGGATCCCAGTGAGCGAATGGGGTCTTGTGCGGTAGCTAAGCAGGACTTGGGATAGGCGAGTCTGCAGCGAGCCTTCAGTTACCCTCTTCAAGCCCTGCTTGATGGTTTGCACTGCTCTCTCTGCCTGACCATTGGATGCTGGTTTGAACGGGGCAGATGTGACATGTTTGATCCCGTTACGGGTTATGAATTCTTTGAACTCAGCATTGGTAAAACATGGCCCGTTGTCGCTCACCAGGACATCGGGTAGGCCGTGTGTGGCAAACTTGGCCCGCAGGCTTTCAGTAATGGCAGCGGATGTGCTAGCCGACATTATATCACATTCAATCCATTTGGAGTACGCATCTACAACCACAAGGAACATTTTATCCAAGAATGGGTGCATAGTCGACATGGACCCTAGAACAAGGTTTGGAGGGCCAAGACCATAAACTTAGCGACGCCTCTCTGGGTGCATTGTTTAACTGCGAGCATGTATTACATCTGTGCATGCAGGACTCTAAGTCCACATCGATACCGGGCCACCACACGTGGGATCTGGCTATCGCTTTCATCATTATGATGCCTGGATGGGTACTGTGGAGGTCACTGATGAAGGTGTCTCTGCCCTTCTTGGGAACTACTACTTGATTGCCCCACAGAAGGCAGTCTGCTTGTATAGAGATTTCATCTTTGCGTCGCTGGAACGGCTTTATCTCTTCCTGCATTTCCACTGGGACACTGGACCAGTTCCCGTGAAGTGCACAGTTTTTGACCAGGGACAATAAGGGGTCCTGGCTTGTCCAGGTTTTAATCTGCCGGGCTGTGACAGGTGATTGCCCACTCTCAAATGCTTCCATAACCATGACTAAATCTGCGGGCGACGCCATTTCCACCCCCGTGGTGGGCAATGGCAGCCTACTGAGAGCATCGGCGCAGTTTTCTGTGCCTGGCCTGTGGCGGATGGCGTCGTTGTATGCGGACAACGTGAGCACCCATCTCTGGATGCCGGCCGATGCATTAGTATTAATCCCCGTACTCTCGGAAAACAGGGATATGAGTGGCTTATGGTCAGTTTCCAATTCGAATTTTAGCCCAAACAGATATTGATGCATTTTCTTTACCTAATAGACACAGGTTAACGCTTCTTTTTCAATCATGCTGTTGGCTCCCTCAGCCTTAGACAAACTCCTAGATGCATAAGCAACCGGTTGCAATTTCCCAAAATCATTAGCTTGTTACAATACATACCCGATGCCATATGACGATGCATCACATGCTAGTACGAAACGCTTACATGGATCATACAACACAAGCAATTTGTTTGAGCATAACAATTTTCTAGCTTTTATAAAGGCATTTTCTTGGCTTTTGCCCCATGCCCATTCATCCCCTTTATGCAGTAAGGCGTGCAGTGGTTTTAACAGTGTGCTAAGACCCGGTAAGAAATTACCAAAATAGTTCAAGAGTCTTAGAAACAACCACAGTTCCGTCATGTTCTGTGGCCTCGGTGCGTTCTCGATTGCCTCCGTCTTCGAATTGGTGGGCCTGATGCCGCCCGCCGCGATCCTCCTCCCCAGAAACTCCACTTCAGGCACCAGGAAAATGCACTTCAAGTGTTTTAACCTGAGCCCCACGCATTTGAATCGACTAAGAACCTCCTCCAGGTTCTGCAGATGCTCGACTGTGCCGGGCCTGTAACCAAGATGTCATAGAAACATAAAAACATAGAAAATAGATGCAGGAGTCAGCCTTTCGGCCCTTCGAACCTGCACCACCATTCAATAAGATCATGGCTGATCATTCCCTCAGTATCCCTTTCCTGCTTTCTCTCCATATCCCTTGATCCCTTTAGCCGTAAGGGCCATATCTAACTCCCTCTTGAATATATCCAATGAACTGGCATCAACAACTCTCTGCGGTAGAGAATTCCACAGGTTAACAACTCTCTGAGTGAAGAAGTTTCTCCTCATCTCAGTCCTAAATGGCCTACCCCTTAACCTAAGATTGTGTCCCCTGGTTCTGGACTTCCCCATCATCGGGAACATTCTTCCTGCATCTAACCTGTCCAGTCTCGTCAGAATCTTATAAGTTTCTATGAGATCCCCTCTCATCCTTCTAAACTCCAGTGTATAAGGGCCCAGTTGATCCAGTTTCTCCTCTTATGTCAATCCCGCCATCCCGGGAATCAGTCTGGTGAACCTTCGCTGCACTCCCTCAATATCATCCTGGAAGATCATGGTGCACGGGGCTGACTTCAGTAAGCTTTCCATGTTTCTCTGGAATATCGCTGCCCACTGATCAAATTCCAAATGGTCATCTGTTATAAATGAAAAGAGCTTTGTGCGTGTTGATGCAGGTGAGGCCCTTCGCTGATTCCTCCAGTTCCTGTGTCATGTAGGCTGAAGTCAAATACAGCTTCGTGAACGTCTTTCCTCCCGCCAGCGTTGCAAAGAGGTCGTCGGCCTTTGGTAGTGGGTATTGGTTTTGCAGGGAGAAATGATTGATAGTTACTTTGTAGTCGCCACAGATTCTGACGGTGCCGTCTCCCTTGAGGACTGGGACAATCGGACTGGCCAACTCGTTGAATTCGATCGGTGAAATGATGCCCTCTCTTTGTAGCCGGTCTAGCTCGATCTCTACCCTTTCTCTCATCATGTACGGTGCTCTCGCGTTGTGATAAATGGGTCACGCCCCTGGAATCAGGTGGATCTGCACTTTTGCTCCTTGGCATTTCCTGAAGCCTGGTTCGAACAGCGAAGGGAACTTGTTTAAGACCTGGGCACACGAAGTGTCGTCAGTGGGCGATAGCGCTCAGACGTTGTCCCAGTTCCAGCGTAACTTTCCCAACCAGCTCCTGCCGAGCAGCGTGGGACCATCGCCCGGTACCATTCAGAGTGGTAGCTTGTGCACCACTCCATCATAGGAGACGTTTATGGTAACACTGCCGATTACGAGAATCAGTTCCTTTGTGTAAGTTCTCAGTTTTGTGTGAATTGGAGTTAACACTGGCCTTGAGGCCTTGCTGCATCACAATTTCTCGAAAGTCTTTTTGCTCATGATGGACTGGCTCGCGCCCGTGTCCAGCTCCATTGACGCCGGGAGTCCATTTAGTTCAACAGTCAGCATTATCGAGGGACACTTTATGGTAAATGTGTGCACCCCATGTACTTCTGCCTCCTCGGTCTGAGACTCTGGGACAAAAGAAGCTTCCCAGTTAGCAATTTGGCTGGTAATATGCAGTTCATTAAAAGATTCCTCCCCGTTAATCGTGATCCTCCATGGAACTGTCCTCCTCTGCAACATGGTGGTTTTCAGGATTAACAGGATTTGCAGCTCGCCTCTACACTCGTTGGAGGTGTCCCATTATTCCACAGCCCTTGCAAACATACCTTTGAAGCGGCATGAATGGAAACGATGATCACCCCCGCAGCACCAACAAGGTGTTAATGGCCTTGCATTCATCACCCTTGATGGTGGATTCTGAGACATCTGCTAATGTGCAGCTGCAGGCATGTGTGACCTGCCCTGTACGTTGCGATTTGAAAACAACATTACTTTGTTCACAGTACTTGTAGCAGCATTTGTGTGCTGAGAGATTTGCTTCATCTTGTCACTGGTGGCAATGAACGCCTGGGCTATTATTATGGCCTTACTCAAGGTTGGGTTCCCTACAGTCAAAAGTTTGCGAAGTATGGTTCCGTGGCCAATGCCAAGTACGAAAAAGTCTCTGAACATGTGCTCCAAATGTCCTTCTAATTCGCAATGTCCTGCAAAGCGTCTTAGCTCGGCGACATAACTCAAAACTTCCTGGACTTCAGACCTTTTGTAGGTGTAGAACCGGTACCTCGCCATCAGAACACTTTCCTTCGGGTTCAATTGTTCCCGGACCAGTGTGCACATATCATCGTATGATTTCTCCGTGGGTTTCGCTGGAGTAAGCAGATTTTTCATGAGGCCATACGTTGGTGTCCCACAGATGGTGAGGAGCATCGCCCTTCGTTTGGCAGTGTTCTCTTCTCCATCCAGCTCATTGGCTACGAAGTATTGGTCGAGTCACTCCAAAAAGGTTTCCCAATCACCTCCCTCTGAAAATTTCTCCAGGATGCCCACTGTTCTCTGCATCTTTGGGTTCGCTATCTGTATCTCGTCGCCAGTTGTTATGTATGAAGAAAGAGTCAGACTGAACACTGTGAGCTCAAAGTAAAGTGTGACCTTAGTCTTTTATTGCAGGTCTCAGAGTGCCCCTCCAACCTGTAAGGCCTTCTTAAATACCTGTGCTCCCAAGGGATTATGAGATCCTTGGGGATTCCAGGGGATGAGCCCTCTGGTGGCTGTACAGAGTATATACAAGTTTATATACAGAGCCCCCTCATTATCTTATATGTTTCAATAAGTTCACCTCTCATTCTTCTGAACTCCAATGTGTATAGGCTCAACCTATCTTCATAAGTCAACCCTCTCATCTCCGGAATCAACCTCGTGAACCTTCTCTGAACAGCCTCCAATACACGTATATCCTTTCTTAAATACGGAGACCAAAACTGTAAGCAGTACTCCAGGTGTGGCCTCACCAATATCCTGTACAGTTGTAGCAGGACTTGTCTGCTTTTAAAAGAATGCTTTCAAAGTATGGTAGCCTGTTGCAGTCATTGGGTGATGTGGCCAACAAGCTTCTGCAACACAATGACAAGTGTGGAGGAGTGTGGGGTCCTGAGGGAGTGGCTAACTGTCCCAGCACCATCTGCTGCACAGCCCTGTACGGCTCAGACCTTGATCCAGTTTTGGGTGTTCTCCTGAATGCTCACACTGCTGCAATACAGGCTTTTTGCTATAGCCTGGCCTCCTCAATGGACAGGCTCACAGGAGAGGCTGCTCAGTGCAGTTCCTGTCATGGGGTTTGTCAACCTTCAGGTCGGTGGGCAGACTGTTACAAAGGTCAGGAGAAGGTGCAGGTTGGAACAGAGGATATTGGTGCTTTCTCTCTAAATGGCTCCACTTCCACAATTATCAGACTACCTCTTTAACTGCACCGGAGCCTGAAAGCGGGCATGGCCAGGCTGTCCCACAGCAGTGAGTGAGCAGCAGCCTGAAGCTGACCCATCTGGTGCTGTGGCTGGTGGAGACTGGGAGCCTCCTCGGGTCCGGGATCCTGACACTAATACACAGCTGCCATCCTTCTGCCCAGTTCCTGTCATAGGGAACACTTAGACAAAGCACCAGACGAGTTAGCCATGCGCAAAAGACACCCACTGTTAGAAAGGGGAAGCACTGTGATGGAAAGAATTAAGTTGACAGTTGACAATTTGGGCATCTGTATAATAAATGTGTTATTGCAGATTATGCGGTGTGCAAAGTCCTTTTGACGTCACTGGCTGTTGAGGTTTCTGTTGGTGGTGGAATGGCAGTGACTGGGAAAGTGAATGGATTCTGTGTAGGGTTTTCAGGAATGTTTTTATTGCAGAGGAAGGTCAAGAGGGAGGGATGGGATCTAGCTGTTGTACTCGATGCCATGTTTAAGAGAAAACTTCCAGGATGAGATTTCCCCAGATAGTTCAGCCACTCGGAGCCTGGCTACTCTACAGTCCTTCAGGAGGCTTGCCTTTGTCATCTGACAAATCCTACTGTTGCTGCACTGGCTTGCTCCACTTCTTGCTTCTCCAGATAGATGCCCTTTGTCCTATGTGGTACACACAGTATGCGGCTATGATTCTAGATATCTTCCCTGGAATACATTGTAAGGCATTCCCTCAATGATCCAGGCATTGGAACTTCTGCTTCAGAATGCCAATGGTGTTTTCAGTGGTCACTCCACTGAGCTTCGTGGCATCATTCTGCTTTATTAAATGGAGCCCTTAGGGATGTCATTAACCATGGTAATACTGGGTAGTCTAGGTCAGCTCAAGCCAGCCCTTTGATCCTTGTCCTTCTACAAACAATGGTCAATTGTCTGAGGATGAAGGCATCATACAAGCGGCCAGAGAACCTGCCATTCAGCTGCATCATTCTGTGCAGTGACCGCACATGAGCTGGGCATTCATTTAAAGGGCCTTGTGAAGTGCCTTGGAATGCCTCAGGCACTATATAAATGCAAGTTGTTGTTATGCCTCTCCTCTTATGCAATCTCTCACTTATTCTTCCAGTGCAGGTATCTCCACAGTTGTGGTGATATTTTGATATCTTTCCATCAGTTAATCTTTCTAAAACCAAGGCTGAACCATGGTTTGGCACTTACTTCCTATTTCTATCCCTCTTGCATGATTTGTTCACCACTAGCATTTAGCAAGACTTTAACAAAGGAAAACGCTGTGTCTTTTGTTTAGCTATTTAGGCAATCCTCGGGGCAGCATGAAACGCAAATGAATAATTTGATGGCGCTTTCTACTGGGATGGTTCTCTGTATGTCCATCTACTTTTTCATAAAATTATCAAAAAGAGAACAATATGGCTTACTTCATATTTTCAGAATCCCCTGCAGAATTCAAATGAGCCGATACACGATGGCAACTGCTATTGCATACAGATGCTGCACAGCCACATCTAGCCATTAATGCTGCAGCTTGTTGTTTTAGAAACAATTTAAACTTAAACTATATTAAAACATGAGCTTTATAGATCAGATATCACCATAGAATTGTGGAACACTGCAGCATTAATAATAAAATAGCTTTCTTAAAGCTACATTGGCCCAGTGAAGGAGGTAACTGAAGTTTTACATGAGCGCTCCACAACTGAAAACAATAATGCATTTATAGTGAATGCCGAGGAGGAAATGTCTGTGTGCCATATGGAGCTGGTTTCTGGGAAGTACGGCTGATGCCTTTTAAGTGAGTAATGTGCTTGCCATAAATTATGATTTGCTTATCGGACCAAATTGCTTAACAGGAACTTGCACGATTAGGATGTGTCAGCAATTTGTCCAGGACACATTGAAGTCTGGGTTTCCTTTCACTATTTGTGTTGCCAATCTGTTTATTAGTAAACGGCCATTATGGAATTCAGCATAAAACTGAGAAAGAGGGAGAGACAGAGGCCCTGTATCCCAGCTTGGCGTATTTTACAGGCCCATTTCTGCAAATCTGTTGATGACATAAAGCCTGCATGACTTCTCCACCTGAAAGTACAGTGACTCGATCACACTCTGCACGATCTCTCAGCATTCCTCCGCCACGATCTCTCACCACTCCTCCGCCCAGTTATACATGTTAGTAACATCACCAGAAACAAACCACAACTGTTCACCTGCTCCGTGTGTGGGAAGGGATTTTATCGATCAACCACTCTGCTGACACACCGGCGAGTTCAGGGGTGGCTGCAAGGGTTGGATTCTGCTCTTGATCAAATCCAGGAGCTAATTTAGCTGGGGTGATAGTGGGGGCACTATAATTGGCTTCATCATCCCTGGGCTAGGGAGCAAAATTGAGAAGAGCTTCCACTTCTGACAGTTATCCAATGACTCCTGCTGGAATTGTTTGTGTGTCGCAACGGACACCACACGTTGAAAAAATCCACACACAGGCATTTTCCACCCCTTCAATTGGAGTTCAGGACTGGAACATCGGGTCCTTCATTGAAACATCTGTGAATTCATGTGGAAGCAAGTCATCCTCGTTCAAGGGACCGCCTATGATGATGATGATGATGACTCTCCACTGAAGTAAACTCTCAGCCACACTGGTCACTAGTGCCATTTGAACGGTTTTAGTAGAGTGTAATTTGTTAGATTAAATTCACGGCAGATTCCTGCTGCAGGTATTTTCTGCACTTTCAATTTATGTAAAGACCAACCTATTGCTATTTAACTTTTCTTCCCATTTTTCTCCTGAAGGCGCTGACTCATACTGACATACAGTTCCACAGATGTAGTAGCACTCTGGCACCTTACTCAAATGGCCATTCTTCCCCTGTGAGTGTTGTTAGGCTATTTAACTTTGGGGATATCACCACTGAGCCAAGGCCTTACATACACCCACTTTCCAGCTTCAGTCACTAGATGGCCACCCAGAGCAGGGATTCGGGCTGATTCTTTACTCTTTCCTGGCCCAGGACACTAAGGCCCACTGTAGTACCTCCATTTCTGATCTGGCAGAAATCAGCTAACTCAGCACGGGAACTGAAACTGGGGTCTTCCTGGTCTGTATAGCTTAGTACCACATAAGGTGTGTGTGCACACACTGAGCTACATGTTTAAGTCAGCTGTGACTGGTGCAACCTTTCCTGATTAGGCCACTTTTCATATTGTGCAGATCCATGACCAGTGTGTCACAGTGGTCATTTGAGATCATCCCACAAAGGATCCAATTTGGGGCAGTGGTCGATAAACGCTGCATGATAATGTCTACATTTGAACAAATCGATCATACTGATCTTGTACTTAAAATGCAGTCGGAGTAAATTAACACTAATGTATTCTGCCTGTGAAAGATACAGGTCAAAGCTTGCTTCATTTACATGACATCTCCCAGGAGGGGATCACTGAGAAGACTGGTGCAAAGCTATGAACTGTGCACATGTTAAAGTGAGTATACGCTTAAATAATGAACCAATTATTATCTAGAGCTGATAGCAGGAGCTGCAGTGAACTTTATCTGAAGCCACACAGCTGTAGCAAGTGATGATCTTCTGTAGAAATTCTCCAAAATTATAAGAGACTCAGGATAAAAGTATACCGTTTCTAAGAATGATTCCGATGCAAGGATAAAATTCCAGGGACAGATTTTTGGCAGGTTTGCGACCGGGTTTTTGCTGCGATTTGACCCTCCGCGGCAAAAGCCCGGGCGGTATCCTCGGGTACCTGTTTGCGGCGGCACTTTCAAGTACCGCCGGGGAGAGGTGCGCCGATGTGCAACGACTCGGATTGCATTTGCGTCCCGAGTTTCGGCTCTCTCCTGACCCATACGCCACGCCCAGAATAGCGACAGGTCAAACCTGTCGGTGCAGCCCTGCCAGCAGCGGTAAGTATGAAAACCTACAAAAAAAGTAAGTTAAAGTTTTAATTTTTTGCAGCGATTACATAGTTAAGGGTTTTATAAATGTTTTTGGAATGTTTTTTGGAATTATTTTTCTTTTTCCTCCCGGCCCCAGACTAAAGTTGCCGAAACTCGCGGTTTGTGCCGCGAATGCTTGTGCAACACCTCCTTTACCGACGTAAAGACCGAAAGTTCGGTCTAAAAACGGTAGCGCAGCGAAAATGGTAAGTTTCACGTATTGCTACCGTTTTCGCCGAAAATCCGGCTCAATGTACAAGCCAGAGATGCCCAACCTTTTGAAGCTGGGCTCGGAAATGTTTCAGTCAATGGGCTACATATGCTTGTGAAGAAATGCATTCCCTCTTAAATTCTCTCTCCTGAATTAAAAGGAAAGAACAAAATGACTTGTTGGAGCTGTTCAGATTGTTGGTGTTGTGAAGGGAATATTGGCTGAGTCTTGGGATATTGCCACACTCAGCCAGTTCTAATCCACCTTCCATTCACTTCTTATGCAGAGCTCCTGATCCAAACAAAACATTTAAACACAAATCCTGATCACTAAGTTAAATCTTCCTTAATTGTCCTGTTTCTTTTTCATTCTTTTTCAACCCTCTGACCCTCATCTCGTGAAGACATTGACTCATTGATGGTGTCAGCTGTGGCTCAGTGGGTAGCACCAGGGGCAGCACGGGCCAGCCCACACTGCGATATGTGTGCACACTAGGTCTGTGCAGCAGAGCTGGTCTCCAGTCGTCTTGGTTAATCCTTGCCACTGGACCAAGACCTAGCTCGGTCCACGCACAGACATCTTCCACCCTTCAACATGTAGTTCGGGATCGGGAACATTAGGTCCTTCATTGAAACACCTGTGAACTCATCCTTTTTTTTGGCATGAAAGCAAGTTATCCTCGTTTCGAGGGACTGCCTATGATGATGAGCACTCTCGCCTCTGAGTCAGATGGTTGTGGGTTCAAATTCCACTCCAGAGACTTGAACACAAAAATCTAGGCTGACTCTTCAGTACAGTACCGAGGCACTGCTGCACTGTCGGAGGTGCACCTTTCAGATGAGACGTTAAATCAAGGCTCCGTCTGCACTTTCGGGTGGACGTAAAAGATCCCACAACACTATTTCGAAGAAGAGCAGAGGAGCTATCCCCGGTGTCCTGGCCAATATTTATCCCTCAATCAACATAACAAAAACAGATTATCTGGTCATTATCACATTGCGGTTTTTGGGACCTTGCTGAACGCAAATTAACTGCTGTGTTTCAAAAGTGCTTCTTTGGCTGTAAAGCACTTTGGGACGTCGTGAGGTCATAAAAGGCACTGTATAAATGGAAGTATTTCCTTCCTTCCTCTCTCCCTCCCTCCCTCCCTTCCTTCCTTCCTTCCTTCCTTCCTTCCTTCCTTCCTTCTTTCCTTCTTTCCTTCTTTCCTTCTTTCCTTCCTTCCTTTTTCTTTCCTTTTCTTTTCTTCCTTCCTTCCCATGGACACTCGGTGCCTTCCGATACGCTATCCTGGTGATCATTCTTGATATGTCCAAGCACTGTACTTCATACGTGAGTGCCAATAGGTTGTGCCAGCAGGTTAATCAAACATAGGCTGCACAGCTATGCCGGACCTTGGCATCACCTGACACCATGTGCACACTTCAGGTGTTGCTTCATTATAGAAATAAACTAATAAACGTTTTTACTTGTGTTTGCCCTTCTAACCTTCATTGGCTTTCCTATTCTCTACTCTTTTATTTTGCTTTATTTTACTCTTTACTTAATTATATAATCTATTCTAATCTTTTTTTAAACTTTTGTTTAAGGTTTTTGGTTCATTAGCCTCCCTACTCCCTCCATCCATTTTGCAGATGGGAGTAACATTTAAAAAAATAATAGCCATTTAATTGCTGGCTGCTTTCGCCGCCAAATTCCGAACATCTACAGATTGATCAGATTGCATCAAGGATCTAATCAGATCGTTCTTTGCATTTTTCCAGAGGTTTCTGCGACCCAGTTCGGAACAGTGGGGAAAGCTGCTGGCAGATGGAGCCAGGGCCAAAAGAAGCCCACCAAGGGAAGTTTGTTTTTTTAAACCGATTTACTGGTTTCCTTATCATGCCTGGAGCTCAGAGCAGGAGTGTTGCTCCGAGCGACACGAGTAAATCTTGGGCCTCTTCTGCCCCAGGCTTCCCCTCTCCCCCAACCATGATTGCCTCCCAAACCCTCCCACCAATGGCTTACTTCAGTGCCGGGGACCATTCCCTCGGGTCCCCAGTGGCGACCTCCTGCCGTCCAAAATCCCACTCCTTCCCTCTGGCTTCCTTGTCATTCCCACCGGGTTCAGGAGGGAAATGGTTCTGGAACTTGGTGAGGAAGCCCGGGGGTTAAAATGGCCCGGGCCTCATGCTGGAATGGCTATGCAAACTTGTTGCTTGCATCCCTCTCTCCGCCTCCACCCAACCTCCCCTCCTCCGCAACACTCTCCCCTCCCCAATGTCTCTGTTTCCCCTCCCATCTCTCCCCAACCTCTGGTGTCTCTCCCCTCGCGACCCTCCCCTCCCTGACTCTTTCTCCCTCCCGACTCTCTCTCCCTCCCAGACTCTCACCTCCCACCCCCCACCCCCCCCACTATCTCTCTCCTCCTTGTCTAGTCTCTCTCCCCGTCTCCCCATCTCCCCTCCCTCACCCCATGCCCTGAGGTAAAATCGGGCTTTAGAGTCTATAATGGGAGCAAGGACGTTACAAGTTAAGTAGGGAAATGAAACTGATTAAACCACAAGATAAAATTCTGGGATTTTTAACATGGAATAAGAAACAAACACCCTCAAGTCAGGTCAAGCAGAGCCAGATACAGAATAAAATTTACTCCACCCTGACAGTGTTTAGCTGCGAACTACAACTTCTGGCACATTCCTGGTTATGTATGCAAACCTGTAAATACCACCTGGAATATTGTGTTCAGTTTTGGTCTCCTAATCTGAGGAAGGACATTCTTGCTATTGAGGGAGTGCAGCGAAGGTTCACCAGACTGATTCCCGGGATGGTTGGACTGACATGAGGAGAGACTGGATCGACTGGGCCTGTATTCACTGGAGTTTAGAAGGATGAGAGGGGATCTCACAGAAACATATAAAATTCTGACGGGACTGGACAGGTTAGATGCAGGAAGAATGTTCCCAATGTTGGGGAAGTCCAGAACCAGGGGTCACAGTCTAAGGATAAGGGGTAAGCCATTTAGGACTGAGATGAGGAGAAACTTCTTCACTCAGAGAGTTGTTAACCTGTGGAATTCCCTACCGCAGAGAGTTGTTGATGCCAGTTCATTGGATATATTCAAGAGGGAGTTAGATATGGCCGTTACAGTTAAAGAGATCAAGGGGTATGGAGAGAAAGCAGGAAAGGGGTACTGAGGTGAATGATCAGCCATGATCTTATTGAATGGTGGTGCAGGCTCGAAGGGCCTAATGGCCTACTCCTGCACCTATTTGCTATGTTTCTATGTTTCTATGTCTGACCACCAGAGGGCTTATCCCCTGGAGTCCCAAGGGATCCCGCAATTCCTTGGGAGCACCTGTATATAAGGAGGCCTCACAGGCTGGAGAGGCACTCTGAGATCTGTAATAAAGGACTACGGTCACACCTTACTTTGAGCTTGCAGTATCTAGTCTGACTCTTTATTCAAGACATAACATTCCCCTTCAACACTGAAGCAACAAATCGAGGTTACAGACCACAAAACTCAGGAACAAATGATCAAAAGTTTTAGTTTTTTTTGTCTGCCTTCAAACTTCCCCTAAAATCCTTTTTTAAATAGAAAGAAAATTAAGTGCAATTTCAAATTTAAATTAAGTGCAATAAAAATTCCAAATATAAAGACGGCGCTTTTATTTAGATGTTATTGCTAACATCTATCATCATCATAGGCATTCCCTCGGAATCGCTTCCACTCCTGAAGTGAGTTCTTTGGTGGCTGAACAGTCCAACACAAGAGCCACAGACTCTGTCATAGGTGGGACAGATAGTTGTTGAGGGAAGGGGAGGGTGGAACTGGTTTGCCGCACGCTCTTTCTGCTGCCTGCTCTTGATTTCTGCAACTCTCGGCGTTAAGACTCGAGGTGCTCAGCGCCCTCTCGGATGCACTTCCTCCACTTAGAGCGGTCTTTGGCCAGAGACTCCCAGGTGTTAGTGGGGATTGTCGCACTTTATCAGGGAGGCTTTGAGGGTGTCCTTGTAACGTTTCCTCTGCCTACTTTTGGCTCATTTGCCGTGAAGGAGTTCCGAATAGAGCACTTGCTTTGGGAGTCTCATGTCTGGCATGTGAACAATGTGGCTTGCCCAGCGGAGTTCATCGAGTGTGGTCAGTGCTTCAATGCTGGAGATGTTGGCCTGGACGAGGACGCTGATGTTGGTGTATCTGTCCTCCCAGGGGATTTGTAGGATCTTGCAGAGACTTTGTTGGTGGTATTTCTCCAGCGATTCGAGGTGTTTGCTGTACATGGTCCATGTCTCTGAGCCATACAGGAGGGTGGGTATTACTACAGTCCTGTAGACCATTAGCTTGGTGGCAGTTTTGAGGACCTGATCTTCAAACAATCTTTTCTTCAGGTGGCTGAAGGCTGCACTGGCGCACTGGAAGCGGTGTTGGATCTCGTCGTCGATGCCTGCTCTTGTTGATAGGAGGCTCCCGAGATATGGGAAGTGGTCCACGGTGTCCAGGGCCGCGCCGTGGATCTTGATGACTGGGGGACAGTGCTGTGTGGTGAGGACAGGCTAGTGGAGGACCTTTGTCGTACTGATGTTTAGCGTAAGGCCCATGCTTTTGTACGTCTCATTAAATACGTCGACTCTGTCCTGGAGTTCAGCCTCTGTATGTGCGCAGACGCAGGCGTCGTCCACGTACTGTAGCTCGACGACAGAGGTTGGGGTGGTCTTGGACCTGGCCTGGAGACAACGCAGATTGAACAGGTTCCCACTGGTTCTGTAGTTATGTTCCATTCCAGCGAGGAGCTTGTTGACTGTGAGGTGGAGCATGGCAGCAAGAAAGATTGAGAAGAGGGTTGGGGCGATGACGCAGCCCTGTTTGACCCCAGTCCGGACGTGGATTGGGCCTGTGGTGGATCCGTTGGTAAGGATCACGGCCTGCATGTCATCGTGGAGCAGGCGGAGAATGGTGATAAACTTTTGGGGCATCCGAAACGGAGGGGGATGCTCCATAGACCCTCGCGGTTGACAGTGTCAAAGGCCTTTGTAAGATCGAAGAAGGCCATTTATAAGGGCTGTGCTGCTCCCTGCATGTTTCCTGTAGCTGTCGCGCTGCAAAAATCATGTCCGTTGTGCCCTGTAGGGGACGAAATCCGCACTGTTACTCCGGGAGGAGCGCCTCAGCCACGGGAAGAAGACGATTGAGGAGAACTCTAGCGACAACTTTCCCAGTGGCTGATAGCAGGGAGATTCCTCTGTAGTTGCCGCAGTCGGACTTGTCCCCTTTTTAAAAAATGGTCACGATTACTGCATCTCTGAAATCTCCCGGCATGCTCTCCTCCCTCCAGATGAGAGAGATCATACCACTCCGCCATACTCCACTAACATCTATAAACATAGAAACATAGAAAATGGGTACAAGAGTAGGCCATTCGGCCCTTTGAGCCTGCACCGCCATTCAATGAGTTCATGGCTGAACATGTACCTTCAGTACCCCATTCCTGCTTTCTCGCCATACCCCTTGATCCCCCGAGTAGTAAGGACTACATCTAACTCCTTTTTGAATATATTTAGTGAATTGGCCTCAACTACTTTCTGTGGTAGAGAATTCCACAGGTTCACCACTCTCTGGGTGAAGAAGTTTCTCCTCATCCCGGTCCTAAATGGCTTACCCCTTATCCTTAAGACTGTGACCCCTGGTTCTGGACTTCCCCAACATTGGGAACATTCTTCCTGCATCTAACCTGTCTAAACGCGTCAGAATTTTAAACGTTTCTATGAGATCCCTTCTCATTCTTCTGAACTCCAGTGAATACAAGCCCAGTTGATCCAGTCTTTCTTGATATGTCAGTCTCGCCATCCTGGGAATCAGTCTGGTGAACCTTCGCTGCATTCCCTCAATAGCAAGAATGTCCTTCCTCAAGTTAGGAGACAAAAATTGTACACAATATTCCAGGTGTGGCCACACCAAGGCCCTGTACAACTGTAGCAACACCTCCCTGCCCCTTGTACACTGTACAAGAAGCATTGAACTGAATCTTAAATTCCTCCTCAAAAATAGCCTGTGTAAACTAACAGCTCTTCCAGCCTCAAGGCGTCACTGTGGGGGGAAAGTCAAATGGTTTGTCTTCTCAGATATTGTTCTCACAGTGTGCTCCTTCAAACTTGATAGTGTTATTACTGGAGGAGAGAGGCTGCTACAGCAGTTACAAAAGTGCGGACCTTATCAATTGCTTCAGCTGTTTAAGGCATTGACTAACTTAACGCTGCAGACTAAGAAAGCCTCAGTTCCCTCCCCTGCTCTGTACTTTTAGCAGGGCATTACAGTTAAAAACAAAAATAGAAAATGCTGGAAATACTCAACAGGCCAGGCAGCATCTGTGAAGAAAGAAAGAAACAACCAGGGGGCATAGATTTAAAGGGGGGAGGTTTAGAGGCGATATGAGGGGAAATTTCTTTACCCAGAGGGTGGGTGGGGGTCTGGAACTCACTGCCTGAAAGGGTGGTAGAGGCAGAAACCCTCACCACATTTAAAAGATACTTGGATGTGCACTTAAAGTGTCGTAACTTACGGGGCTACGGACTAAGAGCTGGAAAGTGGGATAAGGCTGGATTGCTCTTGGTCGGCCGGCACGGACACGATGGGCTGAAATGGCCTCCTTCCATTCTGTAAATTTCTAAGATTCTATGAGAAAAACAGAGTTAACGCTTCAGGTCGATGACTTGTTCTGATGGTGTGCAGAGAGAGAGACACAGAGCGTTAGAACCAGTTTGTGCCGATTGGAGCTGGTTACAGCTAGTTCGAGCCAGTTAGAACTGGATGCAGCCGATTTGCCAGTGAGAGCCAGTTTGTGCCAGTGAGATCCAGTGTCTTCAGCAGATGGGAGGAGAAAATGGGTTAAACAAACCTGCTCAAAACACATTAAAATCTCATGATGTCTTTTGGGCTAGAATTTCCTACGGCTTACCGCCCGGTTTCCGGGCAATATTGGCCATTGTGGGCGGTAATCAGGTGAGCGTAAAATTCCTTACCTGAGTTATGCCGGTGGTTTCGAAGTCCCGCTGGGGAGCAGACCGCCGGCGTGCATCGTCCACAGGTCACCCTGGTGCGACTTTTGGCTGAGCGGTAGGTAAGTATTAAAAAAAACGCCCTCAAGGATCAGCGGAGCTGGGCAGTAAGTCAGTAGGTCTGCAAGAAAAAGATAAGTGATCGGTTTTTTACTAATTATTTTCAAAATCTGTTGGGGTGATTTAATTTAAAAATGCCTTGGGAATGTTTTTTTTGGATTTTTTAGGTTTTTGAAAAATTATTATTTTGTTTTTGGTATTAGGCCCAACCTGCAGTCTCGGGGTGAATTTTAATAGATTTTTTAATTTTTCACCAATTTTCTTTAGGCACAGCCCAATCTACCCTAACTTGTACTATTTGCCACAGATTGGGTCTGCAAGGCCCAAGTTTCTCGCTGGGCGGATTAAAAAAAATTTTTTCGGAAAGTTTTCATCGGCAATAATCTTCCCAGCCTCAGCGTCTTTTTTGGCGGCAGTCGGGCACAGACGGGCTTTGGGGAAATTCTAGCCCACAGTCTTTTCCTCAGAAAAATGGTCAAAAAGCTCAAACCATGACTTCCAACTTACTGTGACCATGTTATATAAAAGACTTTATTCTTGTTTCACTCCTCAATTCTTTTTCTCCCATCACCAGCTGTTCTATTATTGTGCCAGACAGATTTACTTTTGGCCAGCTGGGTCTGAATGCACGAAAAGCCATCACCAAGCTCGCTGATAAGCCACACGGGTAGAGTTCTGTTTGCCTGATATCCTCAACTATCTTCTCCCTGTGGCCGAGGAGCTCCTCCCGGAGTCGCAGTGCGGATTTCGTCCCCTACTGGGAACAATGGACATGATTTTTGCAGCACGACAGCTGCAGGAAAAATGCAGGGAACAGCGCCAGCCCTTATACATGGCCTTCTTCGACCTTACAAAGACCCTTGTCACTGTCAACCGCGAGGGTCTATGGAGCGTCCTCCTCCGTTTCAGATGCCCCCAAAAGTTCGTTACCATCCTCCGCCTGCTGCACGATGACATGCAGGCCGTGATCCTCACCAACGGATCCATCACAGACCCAATCCACGTCTGGACCAGGGTCAAACAAGGCTGCGTCATCGCCCCAACCCTCTTCTCAATCTTCTTCGCTGCCATGCTCCACCTTAGTCAACGAGCTCCCCGCTGGAGTGGAACTAAACTACAGAACCAGTGGGAAGCTGTTCAACCTTCGCCGTCCCCAGGCCAGGTCCAAGACCACCCCAACCTCTGTCATCGAGCTACAGTACGCGGACGGCGCCTGCGTCTGCGCCTGCGCACATACAGAGGCTGAACTCCAGGACATAGTCGACGTATTTACTGAGGCGTACGAAAGCATAGGCCTTATGCTAAACATCAGTAAGACAAAGGTCCTCCACCAGCCTGTCCTTGCCGCAAGCACTGCCCCCCAGTCATCAAGATCCATGGCGCGGTCCTGGAAAACGTGGACCACTTCCCTTATCTCGGGAGCCTCCTATCAACAAGAGCAGGCATTGACGACGAGATCCAACACCGCCTCCAGTGCATCAGTGCTGCCTTCGGCCGCCTGAGGAAAACAGTGTTTGAAGACCAGGCCCTCAAAACTGTAACCAAGCTCATGGTCTACCGGGCTGTAGTAATACCCGCCCTCCTGTATGGCTCAGAGACATGGACCATGTACAGTAGACACCTCAAATCACTGGAGAAATACCACCAGCGATGTCTCCGCAAGATCCTACAAATCCCCTGGGAGGACAGACGCACCAATGTTAGCATCCTCGACCAGGCCAACATCCCCAGCATTGAAGCACTGACCGCACTTGATCAGCTCCGCTGGGCAGGCCACATAGTTTGCATGCCAGACACGAGACTCCCAAAGCAAGTGCTCTACTCGGAACTCCTTCACGGCAAACGAGCCAAAGGTGGGCAGCGGAAACATTACAAGGGCACCCTCAAAGCCTCCCTGATAAAGAGCAACATCCCCACTGACACCTGGGAGTCCCTGGCCAAAGACCGCCCTAAGTAGAGGAAGTACATCTGGGAGGGCGCTGAGCACCTTGAGTCTCGTCGCTGAGAGCATGCAGAAATCAAGCGCAGACAGCGGAAGGAGCATGCGGCAAACCCGTCCCGCCCACCCCTTCCCTCAATGACTATCTGTCCCACCTGTGACAGAGACTGTGGTTCTCGTATTGTTCAGCCACCAAAGAAGCATAAGACTGCCTATGATGATGATACCCACTCTGTCCCAATGGGGACACAGTCCATTTCCCCGAGTTCAGAGAGCTCTGGTGCAGGTTGGCAAATGCCAAGGCTTAGAGCTCCCCCAGTGTTGATGGGGGGTAGTTCTGGAGGTTTAACTGTCCAGTTTACTAGCACACAGCACTGGTGACCACCTTGCTGTTCGTCCAACCAGGATCACTCTACCCATTGAGGCATTAACTTGTAGAGCGATGGGGCCAAATGGAAAAACAATCAGTCACCAGCGACAGGCCTATCCCTCCAGGTTTCATTAGTGAGCCAGGCTGGCTGGTCGATCACCAATGGTTTCGGGAGTACTGCAACCTGCCTGGCTTGGGTATCTCATTAGCAAATCTGCCACAGGAGTGACTCAGTTCCAATGTTCCACCAGCAGGTTTGTCCTGTTGAAGCTATCTCGACATGAACAAGATCCCAATTACTTCCATCTCAGAGGATAGTCACTGGTTGATCATTAAACAACTGACAAGGGGGTTGAGCCCTTGCTTAGCAAACAACAAGCACCAGAAACTCCAGCACAACCACTAAAACATCTGAATGCATTGCCAATTGATTACAGCACAGATTAGACAAATAAGTACTACTCTTTATTTTTAGCTGGTTTTCAGCTTCCTTATTTTTCTGATTTTTAAGTTACGTTTTTTAAAAAAATGGTAAAGAACTTTTTTTATCAGGATGTAAAAGATCCCATGGCACTATTCGAAGAAGAGCAGGGCAGTTATCCCCAGTGTCCTGACCAATATGTATCCCTCAACATAACAAAAACAGATTATCTAGTCATTATCGCATTGCTATTTGTGGGAGCTTGCTGTACGCAAATTGGCTGCCATGATTCCTAGTGTTCTTGTTATTACAACAGTGACTATACTTTAAAAAAGTACTTTATTGGCTGTAAAGCACTTTGGGATGTCCGGTGGTCATGAAAGGCGCTATATAAATGCAACTCTTTAAAAAAAAAATTATTTCCCATTTTTGTTGTGTAACAGCCTTCAATATCCTCCCATGCCTGTTTGTTTCCATATTCCCCCATCCCACTTCACTACCAATTTAGCGTAGCATCATAAAACATCAGCCTGGCACAATTCACGTACAACGATATAAATCTCCCTAATTGATCAGTTCTTTGTAGACCACAAACTGCAAAGCCCAGCTGAGGATATCCGATAAAGTACTTCCATTTTATATTTCAATGGTTGGTAAACAAAACCAAAAAAAATGCAAGTACGCACACAAAGCATTACAATCAATCTGGGTTACGGAGGGTAACGCTGGCCACGGATTCTGATTCTATTGACTGTTAGCACACATTTGCACAAGGTTCATAATTGTGTTTGTCTGTGAAACCCACCACGGTTGAATAGCAACATTTATTGTCAAGACTCCCTTGGCCATGTGGCCATTTGGACAAGATATTGGGAGGCCTCCAGTATCTGTGGAACGAAACCCCAGCAAAAGGTCAATGTCCTGAAGATTGGTGAGAGTAAATTCACAAGGCATTGCCCCTCTCTCTCATCTTACATTGAATATAGTTGTGATAACGCTGAGAATTTCTTGTTGTTTCGAGTACTCTTTCATTTTCCTATACATGCCTCTCATTTTGCCTGTTTTAATATTTCACATTTTTTTGTTTTTCTCTCTTCTTCATTTCGACTGGTTTTTCTTTCAGTTTCTGATAATCTCAGCCACAGTATGGTGCAACACCGTATTAAAGGAAAAGGCCTAATTATTTTCCTCGTATGATCCGAGAGACCTCAAAAGAAAACTTTCTGTCCATGTTGACCTAAAAGTTAAAACAAAATTCTGTTAGAAACCTGAGTAAGTCTGTTCTTCCCTCTACATTCTTATAGTTGCCAAAATTGCAGCTGAGTTTCTGTGCTATTCAGGCATCAGGACACACAACAGATTCTGGAAAAGCACAGATACCTAACATAGAACATAATGGGCCAGAAATTCCATTTTTGGTCATAGCCATTTTTTCACCAAAAATACCGCTATCACTCCACTACCGCTACGAGGCCTAACATTCGGGATAAAATGCGCCCAGCGGTAAAAATCGGCGTTGCACGATTTGCACCCAACCGCGAATTTTCTGAAACTTTACTCCGAAGCTGATACCGCTGCGAGTTGGACCTAGGGAGGGGGGAAAACACAAAAAAAAATTGCAAAAACCAAAAAGTAAAAAAAACACAAAACACTTAACTATCGAATCGCTGCAAAATAATTAAAAAATAAGAACTTTAACTTAACCTATTTTGCAGGTCTTCATACCTACCGCTGTTCCAAGGGCTGCAACGCAGGTTTTTCCCGGGCGTTATTTTCCGTCCTATCTACAGGTGCGCTGTGAACCAAATTTTTGGCGAAAGCGCTATTTCGAGTCTTGTAAGCCAGTGGTCCACCCCACAGCTGTACTTAAAAACCACAGGCGCAAGACTTCTCCGAATTTCCCGGTTCGTCGTTTTCCGCCCAAAATGGCGAAATAGCGCCGAAAAACCGGGCACAAGGTTGGGGAATTTCCAGCCCAACATACATAAAAAATAGGAGCAGGAGTAGGCCATTTAGCTCCTCGAGCCTGCGCCGCCATTCAATAAGATCATGGCTGATCTGATCTTGGCCTCAACTCCACTTCCCTGCCCGCTCCCCATAACCGTTCACTCCCTTATCGACCTAAGCTTGCTACCAGACATGGAATATTCGGGCCGAAATTGATGGTTCTACTTGCGGCTGCCGCCAAGGTCTCTTAGCGGTTTCCCCATTTTTTCCGGCACTCATCCCTCCGTGGGAGATTGGTGAGACCCTCACGCCGGCGGTTTTCAAGGAGCAGTAGGGAGCATCCGCTGGCGTGTGCCAGCGTGCAACACCAAAAAAGGTCCTCCCACCCGCTCCCGCTCGAGATTCATCCGAGCGGCCCTCCGCTCCTGCAGGAGAAAAGACCGCCGTGTGGGAGCAGGTCTTACCTGGACAGTTGGTATGAAGACCTGCAAGAAAAGGTGAGTGTGTTTTTTTAAAAATTTCTTTTGCAGTGATTTTGTGTTGAAGGGTCCTCTGAAAGTTTTGTGATTTTTTTTTTTTTTGTTATTTTTTTGAACTTTTTTTTTTGTGCGTTCCCCCCCCTTCCTAGCCCCGACTCCAGTCACGGCGTTACTTTCTCCAGGATTGCATTTGCCGCCCAGAATCCCACCTACCACCCTCTACCGCCCAGAATCGATGGGTAACGCCCATTTTTGCCGCCGGGCGCTTTCTTCCTCCTTTTTTGAACCAAAGTTCCGCCCAAAGTACCGTCAGGATCTTAGCGGTTTTTTTGACGGTAAATGGGCGGAACTTGACTTTCATCAATTTTGACCTTATGGAGAGTTCCAATGTTTCATTGATGCAGATGAAATTTCATTAATAGCTCATGTTTCCATGACATAAAAGGGGGGAAAAAGTTTTCCAATATATATAAAAAAAAGATTTTTGTTCCGGTTTAGATTTAAAATAACTCTCCAGTTCAGAACCAGACACGTGGCAACACTTGACTGTCATGTGAAAAAGAAGATTGTTGGCATGTATACAGGGAGGTAACAATGCACGTAACCAAAGTAGAGTAGGTGGAGCTTAAATTTATTTCATCATAATATTTATTAATTCAGACAGAATATTTTTTACGTAGTCAGAAATGTAAAAGGTTTCAATATGGGGTGGGGGGAGGGGGGGCAGCAAATATCTTGGGTGTCTTTGGTTCTTTATTTTATTTTGAATTTAAATTACTATTTAAAAAATTAATGATTATCAACATGCATTTCTTCCATTTCAGACTTGTTAAGCGGGTTGCCAGGCAATGCTCTATATGGGAGAATAAAGGAACCTCTGGGTTTCCTGCAGGGTTGTTGCATTGTAGTTCCTGGTGTTTTATTACCTCAGCACACTGCAGTGCCGGGAGGCAGAGAGCCATCAGTGTTTTAATAAGGTTTGTACCGAAATGAAAAGTGCCTTTGTCAGCAACCTCAGGAGAGAGTGTTTATATCAGAGGAACATTTTTGCTTTGCACAGGTGATTATGTCAGAACAAGCACACAAATAAAATCGAAGGGGCTGAATGACATCGCAGAGGAAACACAATAAAATGTTGGCCAAGTAAATATTTGGTTCAGTCATTCCCTTTAATCAGGTTCTGCACAGCTGACTTCAGTTAAATGCACACCTGATCCAGGCATTGAATTCGAACATACCAAACCCGGTCTCATTTATATCCATTATGTGGAATCCCTGACTAAGGGATAAAATGTTTCTCGTTTATTAGATTTCAGTACACAGCAGAAATAATCAATTCATTGCCAAATTTCCATTTACTGACACCGGTCCATTTTAGATGTCTAATCCTTTTGTGCAAATACTTTATGTAAATATGTTTTGCAGTACCCTGTATTATTTCTTGGCAGGTCTTTCGCTGAATTGTTAAATATTTGTTCAGATGGGTTGTGGTACAAAGATTTGAAAACTGGCTCTTTCCGTCTGCTGTTTATAGAAATACAGACTCTAGCCTAAATGCTTTTGGCAAGCTAGTTTATGCGCTTGTCTGCATCCAAAAGTATTAATCTATGCTAATTCCTGTTTTAGAAATAGCCCAGGCTTTCATAAATATTCTGCATCACACATCAAAGTAGGGTTGAACTGATGTTTGCTCCAGTTTAGATTATAAATAAGTGAAGAAAACATTAGTATTAAACAGTATATCAGAGATTTTGGAAATGATTCAACATTAGACTATTTTACACTCTTGTTGTCTAGTTGCACCACACACTATACAGCATTGGTAATACACTTTTTTCATTTGCATAACTTTCAACACACAATTATTTACTCACGTGTACTCTGAAACCCATGGCAGCAGGCTGCATGGTCTGAATGGCTTTGGCGCCTAAAAATAAATAGAAAAGGCCTTTGACACACTCTACGCCATTCCCCTCTCACCCTTTCAAACTCGTGTCTGCAAAATGAATCCATTTACATTTTAATGACCTTGAGCAAGCATCAACGTCCAAATTCGGGTCTGCCGCAGGGATCTCGGCGGGCACGTGAAGAATGGCCAATCGGGTGAGACATCAGAGGCTGCTGATGCTCGTGAGGCCGTGCCAGCACTTTCAGGAGAGAAAGGGGAGGGGATTAAAAAGCACCAAGCAAGCCATCAAAATTAAATCAAAATACGCAACAAGTTATTGCCGCACATCTTATAGATTAAAAATCTATTTTATAGTTGCCTCCTAATTTAAACAAATATTTTAGATTTTTTTAATGTGGTGAGTTGTTATTATTGTGTTCCTAACACAGATGAGACTACACTCAGGGAGGTTAAAGTAACAGCGACCTCAGTCTTTATTAAGACACTCCAGAGTGAGGAACGGGCCTTAGGGGCCGGCTTATATACAGTGCTCCCAAGGGATGCTGGGATCCCTTGGGACTTCAGGGGATGCGCTCCCTGGTGGCGGAATATGGGAGTGCATGCTTTGCAGCTCCACAACATCACTCCCCCCCCCCCCAAAGCCAAAATGAAAACTATTTACAAGGTGAGGTGGTCGGGAGCCTTTCTTTCCCTGCTGGACCGCCTCGGTACAAATGTCTGTTCTGGTGTGTTGGCTATGCCCTCGCTGGGCTGGCGTGATGTTGGCCCTGCAGGGCTGCTGGGTGAGCCTGGCCTTGTTGGGCTGTTGGGTGTGATGGGTTTGATTTCCTGGTCCGGCGTGGTGTCGTTGATCCTTTGGCTGTGTGTTGTGGGCTCGAAAAAGGTGGTGTCTGCTGTGGGTTGTTCAGGGCAGTCTGTGAACCGCTTGGTCCAGGTGCTTTCTGCAAATTTGTCCATTGTCTAGTTTGACTACAAACACCTTACTCCCTTCTTTAGTTATCACCGTGTCTGCGATCCACTTTGGACTATGTCCATAGTTTAGCACATACATAGGGTCATTCAGATCAATTTCCCGTGACACAGTGGCGCGACCATCGTTTACATTTTGTTGCTGTCGCCTGCTCTCTACCTGATCATGCAGGTTGGGGTGAACCAGCGAGAGTCAGGTTTTAAGTGTCCTTTTCATGAGTAGCTCAGCTGGGGGCACCCCTGTGAGCGAGTGGGGTCTCGTGCAGTAGCTGAGCAGTACTCGGGATAGGCGGGTTTGGAGTGAACCTTCTGTGACTCGTTTAAGGCTCTGTTTGATTGTACTGCCCGCTCTGCCTGCCCATTGGAGGCTGGTTTAAATGGGGCCGAGGTGACATGTTTGATCCCATTGCGGGTCATGAATTCTTTAAATTCGGCACTGGTGAAACATGGCCCGTTGTCACTGACCAGTCTGTCAGGCAGGCCGTGGGTGGCAAACATGGCCCTCAGGCTTTCAATGGTGGCGGTGGCGCTGTTTGCCGACATTATTTCACATTCAATCCATTTTGAAAAAGCATCCACCACCACCAGGAACATTTTACTGAGAAACGGGCCCGCAAAGTCGACATGGATCCTTGACCATGGTCTGGAGGGCGAGGACAACAAACATAGTGATGCCTCTCTGGGCGCATTGCTCAACTGAGCACACACGCAGCATTGCCGTACACAGAACTCTAAGTCAGAGTCGATACTGGGCCACCACACGTGGGATCTGGCTATTGCTTTCATCATTACTATACCCAGATGTGTGCTGTGGAGATCCGAGATGAACGTCTCCCTGCCCTTCTTGGGTAGCACTACGCGGTTACCCCACAACAGGCAGTCTGCCTGAATGGACAGCTCATTCTTTCGCTGCTGGAACGGCTTGATTAGCTCTTGCATTTCAACGGGGATGCTGGCCCAGCTCCCATGCAGTACACAGTTTTTTACTAGGGACAGCAGAGGATCTTTGTTGGTCCAAGTTCTAATCTGGCGGGCCGTGACAGGTGATTTATCATTTTCAAACGCTTCCATGACCATCAACAAGTCTGCGGGCTGCGCCACCATCAACAAGTTTGCAGGCTGTGCCATTTCCACCCCCGTGGTGGGCAATGATAGCCGACTGAGAGCATCCGCACAGTTCTCGGTGCCTGGCCTGTGGCGGATGGTATAGTTATACGCTGATAGCGCGAGTGCCCACCTTTGTATGCGGGCTGAGGCATTAGTCTTTATCCCCTTGTTTTCAGCGAACAAGGATATGAGGGGCTTGTGATCAGTTTCCAGCTCAAATTTGAGGCCAAACTGGTACTGATGCATTTTCTTTACCCTGAACACACACGCTAATGCCTCTTTCTCAATCATGCTGTAGGCCCTTTCGGCTTTAGACAATCTCCTGGAGGCATAGGCAACAGGTTGCAACTTCCCCGCAACGTTAGCTTGTTGTAATACACACCCGACTCCGTACGAAGACGCATCACATGCTAGCACAAGTCTTTTACACGGGTTATACAATACAAGCAGCTTGTTGGAGCATAAAATGTTTCTGGCTTTCTCAAAAGCAATTACTTGTTTTTTTTCCCCATACCAAGTTCTCACCTTTACACAATAACTCATGTAGGGGCTCTAAGAGGGTGCTTAACCCCAGTAGGAAGTTGCCAAAATAGTTGTCGAGTCCCAGGAACGACCGCAGCTCCGTGACTTTCTGTGGCCTGGGTGCATTCCTGATAGCCTCTGTCTTGGCGTCTGTGGACCGAATGCCGTCCGCCGCGATCTTTCTCCCCAAAACTCCACTTCTGTTGCCATGAAGACGCATTTCGACCTCTTCAGCTGCAGCCCTATGCGATCCAGTCGCTGGAGGACCTCCTCCAGGTTTTGTAGGTGCTCGATGGTGTCCCGACCCGTGACCAATATGTTGTCCTGAAAAACCACCGTGTGTGGTACCGACTTGTGTAGGCTCTCCATGTTTCTCTGGAAGATCGCTGTAGCCGACCGAATTCCAAACGGGCATCTGTTGTAGATGAACAGTCCCTTGTGCGTGTTGATGCAGGTGAGGCCCTTCGAAGACTTCTCCAGCTCCTGCGTCATGTAGGCCGAAGTCAGGTCAAGCTTGGTGAATGTCTTGCCTCATGCCTGCATCACAAGTAGGTCGTCTGCCTTAGGTAGTGGGTATTGGTCCTGTAGTGAGAAACGATTAATAGTTACTTTATAAACTCCGCAAATCCTGACCGTGCCATCACTTTTGAGAACGGTTGGGCTGGCCCATTCGCTGAATTCTACTGGGGAGATGATGCCCTCGCGTTGCAGCCTGTCCAGCTCGATTTCCATTCTCTCCCTCATCAAGTGAGGTACCGCTCGCGCCTTGTGGTGAATGGGTCGTGCCTCTGGGACCAAGTGGATCCGCACCTTCGCCCTGGAAAAGTTTCCTGGCTCAAAAAGGGAAGGAAATTTGTTAAGAATCTGGGTACATGAGGCCTCATCGACATGTGATAGCGCTCGGATGTCATCCAAGTTCCAGCGGATTTTGCCCAGCCAGCTCCTTCCAAGCAGTGTGGGGCCATCGCCTGGGACAATCCTAAGTGGCAGTTCATGCACCGTGCCTTCATAAGTGACCTTGACTATGACGCTGCCCAGGACAGTGATGAGCACTTTGGTGTACGTTCTCAGTTTCGTGTGGATGGGGCTCAGGGCTGGTCTGAGTGCCTTGTTTCACCACATTCTCTCAAACATCTTTTTACTCATGATGGATTGGCTAGTGTCCAGTTCCATGGCTACGGATAAGTCATTCAATTTTACATTTAGCATTATAGGTGGACATTTCGTCAAAAATGTGTGCACCCTGTGTACTTCAGCATCTGCCTCCTCTCTCTGAGGCTCGAAATTGCTTTGATCCACCATGGACCGATCTTCCTCTGCCACGTGGTGGTTAGCAGGTTTTGCAGAGCTTGCAGCTCATCTGCAAACTCGTGGAGGTGCCCCATTGTTCCACAGCTCTTGCAAACATACCCTTTGAAACGGCATGAATAGGCTGAATGGAAGCCTCCACAACGCCAACAAGGTGTGAATTGCCTTGCATTCATCCTTTGTTGCGGACTCTGAGTCATCTGGGTCACCTGAGGCCTGCTGGCAGTTGCAGACTCGTGGTTTCTGCCCTGTACATTTCTGCTCGCAAACACAGTTCCAGTTAATTTATGAACATTGCTAGCACTTGTGTGCTGAGAGATTTGTTTGGTGTTATCACTGGTGGACATAAACGCCTGTGCTATCGCAATGGCCTCACTGAGGGTCAGTGTCTCTACAGTCAAAAATTTTCGTAGGATGGTCTCGTGGCCAATGCCAAGTACAAAAAAGTCTCTGAGCATCTGCTCCAGGTAGCCATCAAACTCACATTGTCCTGCAAGTCGCCTTAGCTCGGCGACATAGCTCGCCACTTCCTGACCTTCAGATCGCTGGCACGTGTAGAACTGATACCTCGCCATCAGCACGCTCTCCCTCGGGTTAAGATCTCCCGAATCAGTGTACACAGCTCCTCATACGGCTTATCTGTGGGTTTCACCGCAGCCAGAAGATTCTTCATGAGGCTGTAGGTCGGTGCCCCGCAGACCGTGAGGAGGACCGCTCTCCTTTTTGTAGCCCTTCCTTCTTCGTCCAGCTCGTTGGCTACAAAGTACTGGTCTAGCCGTTCAACATAGGCTTCCCAGTCCTCACCCTCCGAGAACTTCTCCAGGATGCCCACAGTTTGCTGCATCTTTGCGTTGGATTCGTATACTCATCACCAGTTATTGTGTTCCTAACACAGATGAGACTGCACACAGGTAGGTTAAAGTAGCAATGACCTCAGTCTTTATTAAGACACTCCAGAGTGAGGAACAGGCCTTAGGGGCCGGCTTATATACAGTGCTCCCAAGCAATGCTGGGATCCCTTGGGGCTTCAGGGGATGCGCTCCCTGGTGGCGGAATATGGGAGTGCATGCTTTACAGATACACAACAGTTATGATATAAAATACATGACCTGAAAGGGTGGAAGCAAATTCAACAGGGATTTGAATATATTGGAAAAATTTGCAAGGCTATGGGGAAAGAGCAGGGGAGTGGGACTAATTGGAAAGCTGACACAGGCACAATGGGCCGAAAGGCCTCCTTTTGGGCTGTAAGATTCTATGAGCTGGATTTTTGGTTTTCTGCCGCCACTGTTAGCACCCCAGAGGGGCGGCAATGGCGGCGGGAATAGTTTCTGGGCAGGTGGCCAGCTTGCAGTGCCCCGCTGGGAAACTAGACAGTGGTTTTGTGGGGGCGCTGAGCTCGGGAGCGTCGAGCCGGTGTGGAACGCCACGCTTTCGATTTCACTTCCATTTTGCATTGACGCTGAGCCTGGAGCGCTCGGTAGCACGCCCTAATGAAACAGTCAGAGCTGTCCCACGGCGCTGAGTGAAGTAAGTCATGAATGAGCTAAGTGTGATTGTTTTGTTTATTTTTATTTTTGCGATTTAGCCTAATGTGGGGTGGTCAAGGTATTGGGAATATTTTTTGTGTATTTTATGCTGATTTTTTTCTTCTTCAAGCAAGCCTCTCTTCGGGCACTCAGAGGCCGGCTCTTTAGCTTGGGATTTTCAGTTGGTCAGCCGGCCTAGCACCCTAAAAGAGCTGTGCAACGCCTCCCTTAGCACCCCGCCCCACACTCAGGGCCCAGCTGATGAGGTTTGTGGCTGAAGACGCAAACCATTTCCCGTTGCAAACTTTACCGCCCCGCCGCCATTACCGCCCGGAAATGACCAGAACCGAAAATCCAGCCCCATGATTCTATAATGTCATGAATAAAATGAATCGGCACTGAAATTGCACCATGTCAGCTCACATCGTGCAGTTAAGTATTTGACACTGAAACAATCCTAAAATCCCAGAGCAACAAATCACTCCTCCTCCCCCTCCTCAGTTGAATGAGTTTCATTGCTTTCAGTTGGACCGCTCGATAGAATGCTGTGCAGTGCTGAACACCAGCTTGTTGGAGGGGCAGGGGGTGGGGCGGGGCAGAACTAATGGCAATTCCAGCCCACCTTCAGTAGATTCTGAAGTAGCGTTGATCACTGGTGAAGAAGATGGAGACTGGCTGTCGTGTCTTGTCCCAGTTAGATAATACAAGCTGGCAAGCTGCTTATTAAACAAGAAAAAATAAATGAAGGAAATTAGTATTAATATCAGGAAGGCAAATGGAATGTTGGCCTTTATTACAAGGGGGATAGAGTATAAAAGCAGAGAAATCCTGCCACAACTGTACAAGAGTACCGTGTACAGTTTTGGTTTCCATATTTAAGGAAAGATATGCTTATATTGGAGGCTGTTCATAGAAGGTTCACTAGATTGATTCCGGAGATGAGGGATTTGACTTATGAAGATAGGTTGAGTAGGTTGGGTCTATACACATTGGAGTTCAGAAGAATGAGAGGTGATCTTATCGAAACATGAGATAATGAGAGGTCTCGACAAGGTGGATTCAGAGAGAATATTTCCACTTAAAACTGAGATAAGGAGGAATTTCTTCTCTCTGAGGGTTGTAAATCTATGGAATTCTCTGCCCCAGGGAGCTGTGGAGGCTGGGTCATTGAATATATGTAAGGTGGAGATGGACAGATTTTTTGAGCGATAAGGGAATAAAGGGTTATTGGGAGCGGGCAGGGACGTGGAGCTGAGTCTATGATCAGATCAGCTATGATCTTATTAAATGGCGGAGCAGGCTTGAGGGGCCAGGTGGCCTACTCCTGCTCCTATTTCTTATGTTCTTATGTTCCTATTGCAGCATGCAGAAGTTGACAAAAAATTCTTGTTCCCTACATATGCCATTCATTACAGCCCCAGTGTACACTTTTCTGGGATTTTGCTCTGACCCTGGTGCAAACTGTCCCAGGTTTTTTTTAAAATTTGCATGGCAATAATTTATTTGAGGATAATGTGGCTGCATGCATTTTATGGTCACATTTGGAGATTTTTTTTCATTGCATGTCACTGTCTGAATTGCATCATATTTTGCATTTTATGAGCATCCAGGGACTTTTGGATGAAATCATGCAGCCATTAAACAATGCTTTAACACGACTGCACAAAACTCCTCTGTTCACAATTTAAATGAAACTATCAACCTGTTTAAAATAAACTGGTCAACATCTTTATTAATAAATGCACCAAGATATCTCATATGAACATGTCTCTTACTAATAATCACACTGACTGATTCACCCTACTTGTTTCTATGTAGATTAAGTATTTCACACAGTTGCAGGATGCTTCACTAAGATTCCTGCAGCAACAACAGAGAACACGTATACATCCGTGCACCTGGTAAGAACAGACTCATCTCCATTTACAGGGCTCATTTGAATATGTGATACATGATCACAAAAATATCAGGGATTTGTTTTAATTTCCATGCCAGCAACGTAAGCTATCTTATCTTTCAGTTCTTTCGGGCATGTGTATCTTTCATGCAGAAATCCATCACCTTGTGTCGCAAATAAGCTTCTTATTTCAAGCTAATAAAATAATAATTTACAACCAACAGGAGCAAACAAATACTTTACAATAGACAACTGAAGCGACAATTGGTTGGTTGGCAACGCAACAAGAGCACTCAGAGGCTGGGTATTCTGTGGCGACTGACTCACTTCCTGACTCCCCAAAGCCTTTCCACCATCTACAAGTCACAAGTCAGGAGTGTGATGGAATACTCTCCACTTGCAGCTCCAACCACACTCAAGGAGCTCGACACCAACCAGGATGAAACAGCCCGCTTGATTGGCACCCCATCCACCACTTTAAACATTCACTTCCTCCACCACCGGCGCACCGTGGCTGCAGTGTGCACCATCTATAAACTTCGGCAGCACCTTCCAAACCTGCGACCTCTATCACCTAGAAGGACAAGGGCAGCAGGCGTATGGGAGCACCATCACCTCCACGTTCCCCTCCAAGTTACACACCACACCTTGGAAATGTATCGGTGTTCCTTCATAGACGCTGGGTCAAAATCCTGGAACTCCTTCCCTAACAGCACTGTGGGAGCTCCTTCGCCACAAGGACTGCAGCGGTTCAAGAAGGCGGCTGACCACCTCTTCTCAAGGGCAATCAGGGATGGCCGATAAATACTGGCCTTGCCAGCGTCGCCCACATCCCGGAACAAATTCAGAAACAATTGTTTTTAGACCCTTGGAATTCCCGTTTGCCCAGTATGGATCCATATGCTCTCCTTACAGAGACTGTTCACCGCCCCTGACCCCCACCAAATACCCCTGACCCCCCCACCATCTGCCCCCCCCCCCACCCTCCTACCTCTCTCCCCCACTCACTTACCTATGTCCAGAGAGGTTAAGCATAAGTTGGCAGAGCCAACGCCCAAGTGTGCACAAGGTTACTGGAATATAAATTTTCAAAACTACACAGGTTCCTAGTATAGAATACTGGTAGACTTACAGGTAGGAATCCTGAAAGCACTGGCTTGCAGAGTTATCTGGAGCCAAGTGGGAAGAATCCTGGCCTCCACTGACAGGTCTAACCTTCCGTGTTCTATTCGTGAGCCAGGCTGATGGTAAATCCTTAACACTGGAGCACTCGGGGGTTGCTCAGTTCAGCTTTTACAGAGGATTCACTGGGTCCAGAACCAGGGGACATAGTCTAAGGATAAGGGGTAAGCCATTTAGGACTGAAATGAGGAGAAACTTCTTCACTCAGAGAGTTGTTAACCTGTGGAATTCCCTACTGCAGAGAGTTGTTGATGCCAGTTCATTGATATATTCAAGAGGGAGTTAGATATGGCCCTTACGGCTAAAGGGATCAAGGGGTATGGAGAGAAAGCAGGAAAGGGGTACTGAGGTGAATGATCAGCCATGATCTTATTGAATGGTGGTGCAGGCTCAAAGGGCCGAATGGCCTACTCCTGCACCTATTTTCTATGTTTCTATGTTTCTATGTTCTGAGCGTTCCTTCTTGGAGCCCAATGTGACCATACTTATGCTCCACCTGAAGAGGATTGTCCCTAGTTGGCTAGTTGTTGATCAGATAAGATGAAAAATGGTGGCTAGGAATGATATTGGTCATTGGCTGTGAGTGACTTTGTTTATTAAATTAACAGATTAGTCTCTTTTTCACACAATCTTGCAGATCATCAGATTGCTGTTTCATCAAATTTCAGAATCTGTATTGATGAGAATGTTGTTTTCATGTATATCTCTCAGGTGGATGTAAAAGATCCCATGGCACTCTTTCGAAGAAGAGCAGGGGAGTTATCCCCGGTGTCTTGGCCAATATTTAGCCCTCAATCAACATAACAAAAACAGTTTATCTAGTCATTATCACATTGCTGTTTGTGGGAGTTTGTTTGTGCGCAAATTGACTATCGTGTTTCCCAACAGTGACTACACTCCAAAAGTACTTCATTGGCTGTAAAGCGCTTTGAGACGTCTGGTGGTTGTGAAAGGCATTATATAAAGGCAAGTCTTACTTTTTATATTAATATTACATGTTTTCTTCAATAACAGTATTGTTTTCCATTAAATAGATGACACTCTCTCAGAAGTTATGACAGAGTGTGTTATTTGCAAGGTGTTCCCACATAGAAATGTTTGAAGACTATTGCTCAAAAGCTGAGACTCATGAGTTCACTGCCAAAGTGGCAGAAACAAGGACACAGAGCGATATAATGAGATGTGCACTATGACAAAGAAAGTCATACCGCTCAGGTGCAACATTTGAAAAATTAGATCTCAACATTTAGGTTTTACAAAGGGCATACGTTGCGATAATATGTAAAGTGGCACCACGTGATATTACTGTTGATTTGCCAGAGTGAGGCAATGAGAGATTGTTGGAAAAGAAAATAATTTCACAGCAACAAATAATGCAACAACTAGGAATATGCAAATAATAACTTCTTTATGGAAGAGGACATGGTGTCACACGTCCACTTGTGGTGCTGTATGAAAAGGTACCTCGGAGAATGAGCAGACATGGTGTTGGTGGTAGTGTGCTGAGATAGATTGAGGTGACCCTGCAGGACATCCCATAACTTTTGTTTTGTTTATTCGTTCATGGGATGGGGGCGTCGCTGGCAAGGCCAGCATTTATTGCCCATCTCTAGATGAAGTCTTGCTTGTTTTCTCTTTATCTGGCTGGGTCATACCGAAGTGAATGTTGGCATTTTATTCCAGTCAACTACTGCCCTGCACTGTTCCTTCTTTGTTATCTTCCTTCACCAACTACTGCCCTCCACTGTTCCTTCTTTGTTATCTTCCTTCACCTAAGGATGATGAGCTTTGATTCCAAAGAGTCAGCTATGGCTTGAATTGTGAATGCACCATTTGTGGAGGTGTACAAGAATGATTTATGATGTTCTATGCGGCTACAAGATGAAATATAATCACTTTGTGCACAAAACTTTACGGAATACAGATAAAAACAGACAATTAATATTAATTATTTGTTTTATCTTCCATGAATTGTGTTATTGGCATTCATGTCAGGTTAGATATTATAGGTTGGTTGAAATTTTTGCTAAACGAATAGCCTGATGTAATTTCATGGGGCCCGAGTTTGGTCGACCTACTGGCCACAACCGCCCACAGCCGCCGAGCTACTGCCCAAAAATGCCATTTTTGCGGAAAATACTCAGGGACCGCTGATCTACTGCCCAACTACCGCCCAGCGGGAAATTCATCGGAGAAGTATCACCGGCAGTAGTCCATATGCCCACCTTTGCAATAATCGGCAAAAACGCAAGTTTGGTCCTTAGCATGAAAACGTGGTCTGACCTGGATCTTGAGCGGATGGTAGGGACAATGGTGCAGATCCGTCCAGAGCAGTACATCTCGGGTCAGATTTAAATCGCTGCACTAGTATTTGACCCTCAGAAAAAGATGATGCAATGAAGTTAAAATGCTCTGTTGAAGGGCACGTGTGGGTAGAAAGCGGAGATGAGTTCCCAATTACAGTGAAGGCTTCGTGAACTTGTGGTATAAGGGTCTTGACACAAGTGCATACAGAAGAGATTTAGTCACACCATGTGAGTTTCCAGAGGTTATGAGCTCATGTGAAAGTGTATAGCTATTAATAAAATCTATAAGTTTCTCTTAGGTGCCAGGATGAGATCCTGACAAGAACATTTGCTCAAATACAGAAGATGCATATTGTATATACATATATATATATATATGTATCTATTCGAATGTTATAATTTGACTGAATAACATATAATATTAGGGGTGGGGTTTGGCGATCAGTCACCTAAAAAACTGTACACTTAAATGCCAACTATAATGTCTGGTCGCCAAGTTCTGGAACTATCTGTCATTCAAAGCCACCTGTCCTGGATTGGTGACTTTTACTTGTCTTAGCTAAATGACGCGATGTCAGGACCCATTAACAAGTCGCATCATAACTGGAAGGCAAGATATTTATCACACTGTACAACATTTAAAGGACATTTGTATGTTTCGCAGCACATACCCCTCATTATCTAAAAGTTACACACTGACCAAGAGTGGTAAAAACATTTCTCTGTATTGAATTGTACAACATTCACAAGTGGCAGAACATTCAAACAGGTCAAGTAAAATACATAACAGTATTTCAAAAAACAGTACATTCAGCATCGAAAGGAAATATCTTAAAGACCAACATGAACAATATATACAAACATCACCAACACCCAACCCTCTACCCACTCCTACCACCTCTCTTCCCCCCCCTCCTCCAAGTGAGCCCCATTCTCCTCTTGATGGGTTTCCCATCCCCACGCTGACCCACACCCCTGCCCCTCAACGTGTCAATACCAGCACGTGGTGCAGGAGTGCCCCCGAAGCGCTGCTGTCGTGTTCGTCGGGGAGAGAATGGGGGTGCTGAGTTGGAAGATGCTGGTATCTCTGGACCCTCTGGTTCTGTCGGCCTGGCTGGTATTCCATGCCTTACCCTGAGACCATCGATTGCCGCATGGCATCAACAGAGTCGTCGGTTTGCTGCACCGCGGAGCTCAGCAGCGACATGCTGTTGGTATGCTGCTCTGCAATCGTTGGCTGCTATCCCAGCCTTGGCCTGGAGAAGCTCTCGACCTAGGTCGACCCTCGTCCTCGACAGCTGAACCATTTCCTGCATTGCTTCCATCCGTCTTGCATCATCATCTCCTTGATGCATAATCCCGGGTGGATGCGGCTTGGTGGCTTTAACGGCACGGGTGCGACGCTTCACAACGCTTAGTCCCGTTTCTTCCGGCGCGAAGCCCAAAAACTCGGACCCTATACCAATATTGGGCGCACAGGTGGCACACATGTCAAGAGGATGGAGTCTTCCTCTTTTACCTCCTCAAGCTCAAGTGGGACAAACACTGGGCCTTCTCTCTTGCTCTTCCTCCTGGTCTACATCTCTGTGGCTGGCGGAGTTGGATGCGGGGGCTATGGGAGATGTTGAGTGGGGGCGGGCAGCAGGATCTGTTGGTGCGGGTTCCTGATGAGCTCGAGGTGGATGGTGTTGCTCATGGCCTTTGTGTGCCAGAGGTGGATGGGATGCCTAAGTTGGTGCTCTCCGATTCATCATCTGCAACATTTCAGTGTTAGCAGCGGAGGGAGGAGGGATGGGGGGTGCAGTGTTGGTGATGCTGACATGAGTACTGTGACGTATCACAGTCTTATTTCAAGGACTATCATGGCTACATCACCACATCCTAAATGGCCGACAGACAGTACATTAAAATGCATTTGACATCACATTACTTGACCTTGTATGACATGAGTGTAACACAGACCGGAGATTCAGATAAACTTGCCATGGTGTAGCACGGGATCGGCACCACCATGTGTTGTGGCACGGGGGTGGTCACCCACCAACGCCAAGGCACGCTCCTTGATGTCAGTCACTTCAATGACCTCTGGTGGCCTTCATAGCTAGAGGATTTGAGTATAGGAGCAGGGAGGTCTTACTGCAGTTGTACAGAGCCTTGGTGAGGCCACACCTGGAATATTGTGTTCAGTTTTGGTTTCCTAATCTGAGGAAGGACATTCTTGCTATTGAGGGAGTGCAGCGAAGGTTCACCAGACTGATTCCCGGGATGGCAGAACTGACATATGAGGAGAGACTGGATCAACTAGGCCTTTTATACATTGGAGTTCAGAAGAATGAGAGGGGATATCATAAAAACATATAAAATTCTGACAGGATTGGACAGGTTAGAGGCAGGAAGATTGTTCCCGTTGCTGGGGAGTTCCAGAACCAGGGGTCACAGTCTAAGAATAAGGAGTAAGCCATTTAGGACCGAGACAAGGAGAAACTTCTTCACTCAGAGAATTGTGAACCTGTGGAAGTCTCTACCGCAGAAAGTTATTAAGGCCAGTTCGTTAGATATATTCAAAAGCGAATTAGATATGGCCCTTATGGCCAAAGGGGTCAAGGGGTATGGAGAGAAAGCAGGAAAGGGGTACTGAGGTTGAATGATCGGACATGATCTTATTGAATGGTGGTGCAGGTTCGAAGGGCCAAATGGCCTGCTCCTGCACCTAATTTCTATGTTTCTATGGTGGCCTCACTCACGTGCCACACTGCTTTGAGGCATTGGCTGTTCTTTTCCTCTGCAGAAATAAAAGTTGCAAGCTATACCGGTTTGCAGATGCAACACACACACACACACACACACACACACACACACCACATACACCCCACACACACACACACACACCACATACACCCCACACACACGCACACACACCACATACACCCCACACACACCACATACACCCCACACACACACACATACTTTTTCAGTAGTATGAGAGTGCAACAATAAGATCTTTAATTATTCTTGCTGACACTACCACATCATTCCATCTCTTCCTGCGCTGGTCTTCATCACGAACTACGGTGCCCACTGCAGGCACGGCCTCCCCAATCTCCCGCAAAATGCGTTTATATTGGGGTGGGGCTGGCTTGCCACAACCATCCCGGGTGAGCTCTCTGTAATGGCACTCCACCTCAGAGACAAGTACCTCCAGCTCATCCTCGGTAAACCAGCGAGCTCTGAGCCTCTCTGCAATGGACTCCCTGGCAGCTTTTCCACCACTCATGCTAGGTTTTCAAGGTCATCATCATCATCATAGGCGGTCCCTCGAAACGAGGATGACTTGCTTCCACGCCAAAAAAAGGACGAGTTCACAGATGTTTCAATGAAGAACCCGAACTACATCCTGAAGGGTGGAAGAATCCTGTGCATGGACTTTTTTAACGTGTGGTGGCCATTGCACACCAACCACCACATGGGTTTGACAGAGCTAGGTCTTGGTCCAGTGGCAAGGATTACCCAAGACAACTGGAGACCAACTCTGCTGCACGGACCTAGTGCGCACACGTATCGCAGTGTGGGCTGGCCCGTGCTATCCCTGAGCCCTTGGCCCCGAACTTGCACCTCCCCTGGGCCCCAATCATGTCCCGCTACAGTCTATCACCACTCCTTCGCCCTGACCTCGCCGCTCCTACTGTATCTGCCCACGCTCCAATCATCGACCTGGATCTTAATGACGTCACTCTTCACAGCTGTTACCCTCCTGCACCAGCTCGCGCTGTACCTTGAAGTGGCCTCCACGGTGCTCCCTGCCGCTGCTTGCTGCTCCCCCCATGGCCCCAATCTGCCGCTGATGTTCCCTCGCAGGTCGGAGCCTCCACCTTTTCGAGGTGGATGGCTGATGAATCTCATGCCTCTCTCTCTAAATCACTTCCCTCTGTAACTGTCAGGTGCAAGTCACTCACGAGATTTTATGCGCATGTGCAGCTGAGCCCCTCGGCCCCAATCAAGGTCATCAGGCAAAAAAAAGGACAACAAAAAAAAATCCAAATCTCGCGCATGCACAGTACATGGCCTCCGATGTTTCCCGAGTCAACAGGCCTGCACCTAGCACCGAATCCTGCTGCCGCCCATTACCGGCCACCAACAAAACTGGGATGAAATTCACGCCCTGTCGGCCCCAGCAATAGCGGCCGGTAAAAAAAGCACGCACCACCCGGGGACCGCCGAAAACGGGCGGAACTAAGGTTAGACCAAATTCGGGCCCATAGAATAATACAGCACAGAAGGAGGCCATTCGGCCCATCATGCCTGTGCTGGCTCTTTGGTAGAGCTATCCAATTAATCCCACTTTATATTGCAAAAAGATGGTGCACCTCAGTCCGGTTGTAAATGAGCGGGGGCCAGAGGGGAGGGCCGACTAAGCATCGGAGGGTCAGGAGTGACTGATGATCAGGGGGTCCAGGAGCAGCACGGTGGGGGGGGGCAGGATCAACACACGGGAGGGGGGGAGCGGGGGCGGGGGGGGGGGGCCAGGAGCATTGGGGTGAGGGAAGGCCTTGTGGAAGGGGGGGGCAGGTGAGGGTTCCCCCATTGGGGGGAGTGAGTGAAGTATGGACGCTGAATCCAGGAAGACAGTTTAAAGGAACCTCCTGGATCCAGCAGTCCTCGCCTTACTATAGCTGGTAGGTTTCACGAGGCTTACAAAACCCAACCAGCAAAAGTTACATTTAAAATGGAGATTAAAGCAGAGACACGGCAGCCTTATTATAAAATTTAAATGGGAGACCCGCCTCCTGGGAGCGGGTTGGTTGCCCGCCACTTCCCATCTGGCCTCCGTTAAAACCGGAAGTGGGCGGGTCCGAGGTGGGTTCTGGTCAGGCTTCAGATTTTTAACATTTTAACTTCCCACATAACCCAAACCCACCTATTTTTGGGGGTTAAACCCCGCCCCCCCGATATGCTTTTTAATGGAAGGAAATGTCACAAGTGGAAAAGGTGACCAAAGCTTGGCCAAAGAAAGGGATTTTTTTGAAGACTTTGTAAAGGTGGAAAGAAAAGAGGAAACATTTATGCAAGTTCCAGAGATCAGGACCCAGGTGGCTGGAAGCTCTCCCATCAGTACTGGGACAAAGAGAAGTGAGCTAAACTGAATGCTAAAGACAGAGAAACAGAGCCATCAGGATGGGATATAGGCTGGAGGAGATTCCGGAGATAGGGTGGTATGAGAGGACAGATGGATATAGATGAGGATGAGAATCTTAACTTTAATCATTTGGAGTATGGGAGCCAGTAGGACCGGGAGGATGAGTGTGATGGGCAACTGAGGCTGAGTGCTGGATAGAATATGCGCTGAAGAAGTTTGGAGAAGATGGAGTTTATGGAAGATGGTAGGCCAGCAAGGAAAGCGTTGGAGTAGATCAGTCTGGAGGTGGCAAAGTCATATCTAAGGATTTCAGCGTTAGAGTGGTGAGGTAGGGCAGAGGTGGGCAGTGTTGCAGAGATGGATATAACCAGTTTTGACAATGGATGGGAAGTGAGGTTTAAAACTTAGTTCAGGGTTGAACAGGATACCAAGACTGTAAACAGTGTGGTTCAACCTGAGACAGTGGCCAGGGAGGGGGATAGAGTCGGTGGCAAGGCAATGGCATTTGTGGCAGGGGTTGGAGATGATGGAAGGGCAGTGCCACGAAGCTGGATAATGGAAGAGAGGCTTTGGAGGAGGATGGAGTGTCCAATCATATCAATGGTTGGTCCTATTAAACACTAGAAAGGTCGAGGAGGATGAGAAAAATGATCATTTAGGTGAGATACTAGAAGGGGACTAACATTGTGGCACCAGACATTAGTTCTGGAAATGGGTGCAGTAAATTAAAGGGAAAGGAATATCCTTCATCGAAGTTTGCAGCTCAAGCTTCTTGAAATGTAGCTTGTTGTTAGTTTGGTTTGCCACAACAATTTCTAGTATTAAATTGTGAGTAAATACTAAATCAGATTTGTTAACCAAAGTAAAATGAACCATTCCCAGTCATTAAGAGTAATTTACTTTATCACATGGCTCTATCCATTAGTTATAAATCATTTTCCATCTGTGGCAAATTACGATGAGGTATGTGGAAAATATTACATTAATACAGTTTTTCTGTATGCGGTTACTGCATTGTACCACTAAACAGAGTTACGCCCATCGTCAGGGAGATTCATCGCCTGTGGTAACCCTAACTTACTCCCAGCCATTTTTATTTCAGTACACATATAATATGTACATATTTGTAAATGTTCCCATCTTCTTAAAATGGTTTTTAACAGTTTGAAATCAGTTCCTTTGTTGTGTTAAGTTTATCGCATTGGATAGATGTTCATGATGAAAAAACAATGTGAATGTATGGGTGTAAGAGAGAGGGTCATGTCAGAAGACTAATATCTACATATAACAAGTCACAGCACTGTATATTTCAGAATCATGAGGACAGACATTTGCACTTCAGTGCAGCATAAATCCTTCAAAATCAGCTCCATTGTAAATTCAGAGCAAGTATGTGGAAACAAGAGGCAGAAGTATTTTAAACCAGGATACTGTGTAGATTGAAAATTCACAGTAACTGTCACAACAACAACCAGCGAGAGAGTGCATGCTCTTTATAAACAGGTGGTCTCATAATACAGGTTCAATTCTGAAGAGTGGATTTATGGCTCAGCCAAATAGTAAGAGTAACCCACAGATAGGTGATGCATCTCTCTGCAGATTTTAATCTGTGATTAGAGGACACACCCCAACAGTGTTAAACAACACATTTTGAATGTGTTTTTAAATGTAATAAGCATTATCTCTTTACACTGTTGTTAGAGTTCTATGCACCATTCAAGCAGTTGTTGGGAAATCCTCAGCAGAATGTAAAGGCAAGGTATAAATAGACTGCAGTGGGATCTGTCTGCATTGGCACTAGTATCGAGATGTCATTTTAGCATCTTGATGTTAAAAGCATACCTCATATGACAAGGAATGCAGAAACACATACCCAACCCAAAAACTGCAGTAACTACTGCACTCTGATAGACCTGCGAAGAGATGAGCAATACTGTTCACATTCAAACACTTGGAAAGTTCACATAACGATATTTCCCATCTTTTAACTTGTCTTCATTTTTAAATACATGACTTTATACTTTTGTCAAAAGAAACTCCTAGATGTGACTTCTATGGCCAGTGTCCTGTGGATTGAATTAAGTGAAGTTTGAGATGTGTTTACGTGCATTTACATCATGGCGCACAGACTGAGCATGTCTCGCCTTTCCAATCATCACATCCCTTCTCTCCTGAACCCGCGGCCTGATGCTGGGGTACAGTTCCATGGGTCCCCTTCTGTACCTCACCCAAGTGATCATTCTTCATGTATGAACCGAGAGAGTGGGTGTTTACACTTTATTCGGTTATGTGGCATCATAGCTTAGCTCAATCCTGACCTCACCTCACAATACAGCAAGGATAATTGGCTGGCACTCCGAATTGGTAACTCTTATCCAGAGTGTGGAGGCTAATTATTATACCTCTACCGCCGCCTTGGCTGAGATCAGGCCACTCAAAACAGACCAGGAATATTAATATCTGGGATGTTTCTAGTCTGTATGGTTCACTTCTACACTTGGCAGTGCCACTACCAATGAAGACACCGGAAGAGTTTACTGAATATACTTCATCCACATGCTGTATTTGGCACTAAATCTTTTACTGTCTACAAATACATATATTAGAATTCCTCAAAATGAATCAGCAGTTAAAATATTGCAATGTGGTGAAGGTTTGGGGCATGAGCTCGGGTGTGACAGTAGAGTGGGCGTACATGAAGGGGCGATGAGGAGTTGGGAGAATTCGAAGGGGCTTGGGTGTGGGATATTGATACACACACATATCGATAGTGCACTCAACCTGGAACATCACACGTCCTTCCTGTGACATTTTCCCTGTGGAAATGTATTTTTTTAAAGTTGCATTACACTGTTTTTTGTACCCTTTTTGCCATAAAACAAAATGGAGTCCAGGCCCTGCTAGAAACTTCTGCAACAGACAGTCTGTTTGCATAAACATGCTAACCCTGACTGAAACTGCTGATAGCTGATTAATAGCCACTAGACAACATTAAGACTGTCTTGCTGAGATAAGTACCACCCATTGTGCTCCCCTGTATTATCAATAGTCTGTCGCTATACCAGACCTTAGAAGGGCTGGATAAAGGTTGTAAAGATGCAGCACCAATTCACCCCCTAAGAGATACTCAAATTACCAGCCATTATCTCTTGTACAGAACTCATCCACAATATGCAAGAAGCCAAGTACCCAATCAACCACTATGGAAATCATGGGCCCAAATAACTGGCCAGGAAATTGGACAATCCTAAAACAATGAAAAGCAGGTAATAGCACATTATCACACCCTAATCGAGTCATTGCTGTCTGGCTCACCAAAATCACTTACAAAAGAGACATTTGAGAAAAATGTAAAGACAAGATGTGGTAATCATTAACTCTTTATCTGTTTTCGCTGACTACAAAGGCAGAACCAATACACAGGATGGAACCATAACTTGTTTTTTACTGTATAAATACTTTGTGAAACTGTACCTTATTGGGAGTCGTCGCTTAGCCTTTAACTGAGTAAGACTCTTCCTTGCTGCAAGTAAAAATTAAAGGAATATCTACCAGAGCTGATTGTGTTAGAGTCGTATATTGAGAGTCGAGATTTCGATATTCCCAACACACTTGGTTAACAACACTCCTAAAATAGTGTTTCCTCGGACTCGCTGGGGGTCATTTTAACTTTTGCCGGTAGTGTAAAATGGGCGGTATCAAAGTGGCTGCCTGTTAAATCTCTCTCACAATTTTCTTTTCCATTTGAAGTCAGTAGAAAGAAAAATCAGGAGGTGTGTAACGTATGGCTGATCTGATATCGCCCGTTATGAATGCTAAGTAAAAGTAAAAATTACCCACACTCTGTGCAGTGTCATAGGAGAACTGCTATGTGCCTATATATATTTTATTACTCAAGTATATTTTTGCATTATGCTTAAATTGTATATTATATATTTATATTGGTCAATATCCTGTAGCATTATACATGGTAAATTGAGAATATGGTCTTTCTTTAACCTGTCTGCTGTCATCATATTGCTTTTGCCTCATTCTCTCCTGCTTCTCTCTATCTTTTTCTTTTCTTTCCTTTTGGGAAGGAGGTGGTAAGTGCATTGGCTGCAGACCTTATTTGGGCTGAGGGTTGTGGGGAAAATGTGGCCCTCAACAGCTCCCTTCCCATTCCAGCCCCCCAATCACTTGTGCTTCTCTCATTCCCTAGCTCTCATCGCATGCCTTACCCCTTCACCTTCCCACTAATCCATCCCTTCTCCCATCACTACTCTTATCCTTTTAAACTACCCTTATCCCTTTAAACTACCCAGTCAGCCCCTGTAGCTGCTCCTCCTTGCTTTGCTGTCACTCACCTTAACCTTAATCTTAGTGTCAGCCGTGGCTCAGTGGGCAGCACACTCAACTCTGAGTCAGTAGGTTGTGGGTTCAAGTCCCATGTAAGTGACTTGAGCACAAAAATCAAAGCTGACCTTCCAGTGTAGTGCTGAGGGAGCGCTGCACTGTTAGAGGTGCTGTCTTTTGGATGAGATGTTAAACCGAGGCCCCGTCTGCCCTCTCAGGTGGACGTAAAATACCCCATGGCACTGTTTCAAAGAAGAGCGGGGAAATTATCCCTGGTGTCCTGGCCAATATTTATTCCTCCAACATCATAACAAAAAATAAAATTATTATCTGGTCACTGTCATATTGCTGTTTGTGGGAGCTTACTGTGCGCAAATTGGCTGCCGCATTTCCACATTACAACAGTGACTACACTCTAAAAGTACTTCATTGGCTGTAAAGTGCTTTGAGACATATGGTGGTCGTGAAAGGCACTATATAAATACAGTTCTTTCTTCTTTCTTTCTATCCATTTATCATCCAATACAATGTCTACAATGGATTTTCAGAAAGCATTTGATAAAGTATCTCGCAATAGATTACTCTATAAAATATGCCATTTTGACAGAAAGTTATTATCAATGGTTGTGGATTTGCTTGGTGACCAGTTACCAGTGGTGTTCCACTGGGATTGGTGTTGGGGCCTTTATTTTTTATTATTTATATTAATGACCTAAATGAAAGTGTTGGGAGAATGAGCCGCAAGTTTGCGGATGATGCGAAGATTTGTGCGAATGTTAAGACTGTGGAGCAGAATGTTAAGACTGTGTTGGGGAAATAGACCCACGTAGTGTTATGCATGTGGACAGACCCAATGTTAACCAACAATTATACCTTACAAGGTACAGAACTGAAGCCTGCGATGAAAAAAAAAGATCAATTGTTCAGAAGAAGTTGGCTTGATGGGCTGCATTTTTCAGTTTTGTGCTTTTTTGTGTGTGTTCTTGCACATATTTTAATTACTGAAATTACTTTTTCCATTTTGGAACACTGGGAAATGATGGGAATGTTTGCTGCATTAGACAAGGGTATTTTCTCTCTGACGCATTCCTAAAATTACTGCACAGTTTGCCATAAGAAGGTGGCTGAAGTCTGTCAAAATCTAGGTATTAATATCTATTACAGTGTGAAGCACCGCTTGATGTAGCCAAGTGGAACCGCTGAAACATGATCTTGAGGAACTTGAGCCTGGGTCTGACTGGGGATATCATGATGTAACAATATAGGGCTTGATTTCCTTGTGGGTGATAGTGATTAATGCTGGTAGCAATTACAACCAAACCATCTCTCGGAGCTGTACATTGCCAAATGAATGACGATGTAGGAGAAAGCATTACCTTAAAAATAGAATGCAAAAAGCCTGGGCAAATTATCTGGCTCAGAAATCAACTCTCATGTTGGCATTTGCAAAATGAATTCAAATATCACTGTTGTTTCTGCATTGTGAGTTGCCCCTAAAGTGACAGTAGCCAATGGGTTTCCTTCTTGCATCTTCTGTTAATTAAACAGGAATCAGTCAGTCAATATTTAGTTCTCATCAATGTTCCCACAAAATTATATGTTTCCCTGCACAGTCCCTTTAAATTTGCTATGTGGCCACAGCTTGTGATTGGCCTGTGTGGGATCTCCCGATTGGTTGGCGCCCACTCACCTTAGAACATAATAAGAACATAAGAATTAGGAACAGGAGTAGACCATCTAGCCCCTCGAACATGCTCCGTCATTCAACAAGATCATGGCTGATCTGGCCGTGGACTCAGCTCCACTTACCCGCCCGCCCCCCATAACCCTTAATTCCCTTATTGGTTAAAAATCTATCTATCTGTGATTTGAATACATTCAATGAGCTAGCCTCAACTGCTTCCTTGGGCAGAGAATTCCACAGATTCACAACCCTCTGGGAGAAGAAATTCCTTCTCAACTTGGTTTTAAATTGGCTCCCCCGTGTTTTGAGGCTGTGCCCCCTAGTTCTAGTCTCCCCTACCAGTAGAAACAACCTCTCTGCCTCTATCTTGTCTATCCCTTTCATTATTTTAAATGTTTCTATAAGATCACCCCTCATCCTTCTGAACTCCAACAAGTAAAGACCCAGTCTACTCAATCTATCATCATAAGTTAACCCCCTCATCTCCGGAATCAGCCTAGTGAATCGTCTCTGTACCTCCTCCAAAGCTAGTATATCCTTCCTTAAGTAAGGTGACCAAAACTGCACGCAGTACTCCAAGTGCGGCCTCACCAAGTCCCTGTACAGTTGCAGCAGGACCTCCCTGCTTTTGTACTCCATCCCTCTCGCAATGAAGGCCAACATTCTATTCGCCTTCCTGATTACCTGCAAACTAACTTTTTGGGATTCATGCACAAGGACCCCCAGGTCCCTCTGCACCACAGCACGTTGTAATTTCTCCCCATTCAAATAATATTCCCTTTTACTGTTTTTTTTCCAAGGGGGAACTTAGTGCTCATCCATGCTTTAGTTACCTCCAGACTCGACTATTCCAATGCTCTCCTGGCCTTCCACTTTCTACCTTCCGTCAACGTGAGCTGATCCAAAACTCTGCTGCCCTTATACTAACTCACACCAAACCCTGTTCACCCATCACCCCTGTTGTGTATGGAGAAAGAGTCAGACTGAACACTGTGAGCACAAAGTGAAGTGTGACCTTAGTCTTTTATTGCAGGTCTCCAGAGTGCCTCGCCAACCAGTGAAGCCTCCTTAAATACCTGTGCTCCCAAGGGATTATGGGATCCCTTGGGACTCCAGGGGATGAGCCCTCTGGTGGCTGTACAGAGTAAATACAAGTCCACATATATAACAACCCCTGTGCGCTGACCAAACACCTTCATTTTAAAATTCTCAACCTCGTGTTCAAATCCTCCCATGGCCTTGACCCTCCCTATCTCTGTAACCTCCTCCAGTCCTACAGTCCTCTATGTTCCTCCAACTCTGGCCTCTGGTTTCCCCTATTTCCTGCCTTCAACTGTCCTGGCTCCTCCCCAAAACTTTTTGCCTCTCTACCACTCTCGCTGCCTTTAAGACGCAGCTTTAAACCTACCTCTTTGACCAAGTATTTGGTCACCTGACCTAATGTCTCCTTCTTCGCACAGTGTCAATTGTTGTCGGATTATGCTTCAGTGAAGTGCCTAAGGACGTTTCACTGCGTCAAAGGCGCTATATGAATGCAAGTTGTTATAATGCGGCATTGCCATTAGAGGCAAGTCTGGCTCTATGGCAGCACTGTAATATAAATGAACCTGCACTGGCGCTACTGCAGCACAGAGCCCAGAGGCGAGGTAGTATTCCCCTGGGTCCCAGAGGCGATATGCTGCCGGCACTGGTTGCCATTAGCTCCTATTTTTAAAGCTGAAGTGACAAATGCATTTTTCAACAGTGTATGCAAATGTGTTGCCCAGTTGTCACCAGTACCTTGCATTCCAAGCACCCGTGCGAAAGGGGTGGACTTGCAGCATCAGGAACTGAAACATATAGTGGAAACATTTCGAGAGTGATCTCACAATCTAAATGTAACAATGCAGACGTGCAGTAAGTAAACCAGATAAAAGGCTCCCAGATATGAAAAATTGGTACGCGGAGTGCGCCACAAATGAAAAATAAAAGTACAGAGGCCTGTGAAACTCAACAGGACTTGCGTTTCTTTCAAATTCATTTTTGGTGATTGTCGCTGTGTGTGTTCCTCTAGCTGGAGGATGTCCTTGGTGGAGGGATAACGCACTTTTTATGTGCCTGCTGTCTTCATCAAAGACACTCAGACCTAGACATTGGATAAAGTTGTCTTTACTCTGACCAGGCAATGCCCCACTAACGTGCACCCTCAACTATACCAAATTATTCCTATTGCCCCACCCCTCATCAGCTACTCATATATCGAACTACAACTGGCAGTGTATATGTCGCAGGATGGATTCTGCTTGCAGCCATTCTGCCAATATGCTGAAGCTCCCTGCACTGTAGAATTGCTCCCAGTTACCGGGCGGGGGGTACTGGAGATCTAGCTGCATGTGCGGCACTTTCCTCACGGCCAGAGCATCATTGCGAGTGTCAGATGCCTGTCTACATTTGCTGGCAGACGCACTGTTGCCTCCTAAAGTGATTACCCCATCCTCCGGCAACAGCAGCACTGCCTCACTGCTATTCGGGCATTGCTGCCTTCCCTATTGTAGAATTTGCAGAGATCTGAGAAAACGTACTGTATATTTCGATAAAAACTTGATAAGCAGATCAATAGGAGGAATATCCTTAAACATCAAATGTTCTGATGTATTGATATCTAGTAATGTGCAATCAGCCTGAACGTCAGTTTAACAGTCAATTCGGTGTAATATTTGATATCTAATTATGTGTATCACCAACATTTTTTTAATGAAGCAAACTGAATAATATATTCCTTATGTGGAGGAATCTGGGGATATGGAGATTGGGCGGGAAAGTGGAGTTGAGGCCGATGATCAGCCATGATCTTATTAAATGGCGGAGCAGGCTCGAGGGGCCGGAGGGCCTACTCCTGCTCCTATTTCTTATGTTCGTATTCGTCCAGCTGACGATATAACAGATCAAAGTGTGTCTCCTAAGCACTGTTCTTTGATTAAAATGTTTAAAGAAAGATCTGTTGTGTAATAATACAGCGGCGTAATTTTCTGAACGAGTACAAAGAGACAACAACTTGCATTTATATAGCACCCTTAACGTAGAAAAATACTCCAAGGCGCTTCAGAGAGGCAGGAGTAAAAAATGCTACCGCACAGAAGAAAAAAATTGGTGTGTGTGGAAAAAATCCTCTGCTTGTTAATTGATTCAACTAAATATGATGATGAGAGATTACATTTTTACATTAGAATGTGGATTTTTCCAGCTCTCTCGCCTCTTAGACTCTGCCTCTAATCAGTGAGCTAAAGTGGAATTACAGTAGATAAGTTTAGGAATAGCCCAGACTTGTACATTTTTGGTCTAGCTATATCTGATTTGTTGGCTGCTCGTGCTTTGTGCTTTGACGCTCTCCACAGGCCTGCCCTTTTTTTTGTATTGCATGACATCACCAGCTTTAAATATTCCAGCTGCTTTTTTTTCCCTCAGCGAGTTTGTGCTGCACACAATGACCATGTAGAGTGAGCCGAGGAAACTGCACCGCTCCACACTTCACCACCCAGTTCCCCAGGACGTGGCTAAAGAAAGCACCTCACAGAGGAGCGAGAGACTCGTGTTACTACAGACAGGCAGGCTCTGATCAGCACTGTTTGAACAGGCTCAGAAACGCAAGAGGTTATCTCTTTTCTGCTGAAGAGTGGTTTGTAGCAGCTGGTCTGAATTGAGACTGAGAGAAAAAAAAAGAAGCAAGTCTGTAAACTTGGGCGGAAAGTCAGAATCAGTGGACCATTGAAGAGATCTTGAAGTTACTTCAACATGGCTCACTCGACCCCACAGAATGGAGTGGACGGACATAAGGATCCTTTGATAGAGTTGTTTGTTAAGGTAGGATGTGCCAGAATTTGACTCTTTATTCCAGAAACAGCCAGCAGACAGCTGTATGCGAGGCTCTTGGCTCTGCTGTGTCCATTGCCTTTTTCTCACCAGAATAAACCTATAAACCTATTTTTATATTTAGGCGAAACTGGTTGCTATTATACCGTTGAACCATTGACTCCGGATAGTTGTGTACCTGCTCAAAATAGAATTGTGCTCAAAGTACAACATTCTGTACTTTATTATGACTTTATGATTTAATTCTATATTTGGTGTGCTTTGCACAGCTTTCTTACATCTGTGTGATATTCTCAAGCATACATGAAACAGTTGTGGGTCAATAAACATTTTAATTAATTTAACATGCAGAGCTGTCAATCAATTGTATGCAGTCAGTTATATGGAATACAATGGGCATTGCAGTATTGGTTTCTTTTTGTGTGAAGTTGTGCTTAGAAGTAATTGTTTTAAGTGAAATTCAAGCACTCCTGTGGAACTTGTTACTGTAAGAAGCGGCTTTGTGGAGGCATAGTGGGTCAGTGATGGCGTTAAACCACTCCCCGTTGATTAGAGTTCCTTTACCTAAACCGGAGCCACTTGAGATCGATATCAGACGTATACTTCTAGCTATAAAGATTATGTAAATAAATCAGGTTCTTTGAGTATGTATGAATTGATTCACTCAGTACCTACAGAAAATGCCCTGAACCGCTTCTATACACACAGACTGTGACTTCTGATTTCAATTCGCAAGCAAAGAAATATGTTAATATTTATATTGTCTGCAAGAGATTTTTGGGTGTGGCTTCTGAAAATTGTATGATAAAATGGCTTCCTACGTCAGCACCAAAACTATCATTCACGGAGTGGTCGTGATGGAACAATGAGCAATCTGGCCAACCCCACCCCTTCATTCCCTCATCAGTTTCCGAAAGTTTTTTTTTTCAAACGAACTTTACCATCTCCGTCACGGAGCTGTTAGTCTGTCATGATTGGAATGATCCGTTTAAGACAAGTCATTTACCTGGGCAACAGGCGACTTGAAGCACCAGAATGATTAAGTACAACGTCTGCACACATACCAAAGACTACACCCATGAACTCTTCGAAGTCTCCTTTGTGCATTGCCCAGCGAGGAACGGAATCATACAGACTGGGCAAGTCCAGGCCATGCTGAGATGGCCGGTGCATGGGGTAAGGGGCACTTCAATTGGCGTTGTGGCACTGGGCATGGGGACAGAACATTCAGATAGGTTTCTTATTGAAACACATAAGATAATGAGAGGGCTCGACAAGGTGGATGCAGAGAGGACGTTTCCACTCATAAGGGAAACTAAAACTAGGGGACATAGTCTCAGAATAAGGGGCCACCCATTTAAAACTGAGATGAGGAGGAATTTCTTCTCTCAGAGGGTTGTAAATCTATGGAATTCTCTGCCCCAGAGAGCTGTGGAGGCTGGGTCATTGAATATATTTAGGGCGGAGATAGATTTTTGAGCGATAAGGGAGTAAAGGGTTATAGGGAGCAGGAAGGGAAGTGGAGCTGAGTCCATGATCAGATCAGCCATGATCTTATTGAATGGCAGAGCAGGCTTGAAGGGTTAAATGGCCTACTCCTGCTCCTATTTCTTATGTTCTTATGTTGTTGTTTATGATCTCTGTCCAGTGCCCACCATTGGAAAATGAGCATTTGTGGACATCAGCTGAAGACCAATTTGGGCTTGCCTGTGATGCTGTCACTGTTGAATAGCCTGGTTATGCTCACTGATTAAGAATTGGCATTTTTGTTGCACCTTGTCAAGTCATCAGGATATCCCAAAGATGCAGCACCAATTCACCCCCTAAGAGATACTCAAATTACCAGCCATTATCTCTTGTACAGAACTCATCCATAATATGCAAGAAGCCAAGTACCCAATCAACCACTATGGAAATCATGGGCCCCAATAACTGGACAATCCTAAAACAATGAAAAGCCGGTAATAGCACATTATCACACCATAATCGAGTTATTGCTGGCTGGCCCACCAAAATCACTTACAAAAGAGACATTTGAGAAAAGTGTAAAGACAAGGATGTGGTAATCATTAACTCTTTATCTGTTTTCGCTGACTGCAAAGGCAGAACCAATACACAGGATGGAACGATGATATGTAGGTAAACACAGGGGGCAACTTCAATCTGTTGTGATGTAAATATGGAAAATCACTTTTGCACAGCAAGGTCCCACAAACAGCAAATGAATAAATAACCAAATAATCTGTTTTTTTGGTGGTGGTTGGAGGGAGGGCTGTTGCATGGGACATGAGGCGAACCTTTAAATAGTGCCATGGAACTGTTTTCGTCCATCTGAGTAAGCAGGGCCTCGGCTTTACATCTCATCTAGTAAATGGCACTCCCTCAATTCTGCACATATCATCTCCAACTGTGTGCTCAAGTCTGTAGTGGGGCTTAAACCCACAACCTGCCGACGCAGAGGGAAGAGTGCTACCAACTGAGCCAAGCTTACTGAAAAAGCTGAAGCTGATCTCTGTGACTCCCATCAGCATCGACATGGCTCCTGGTCTTGGTTCTGTCCAGCGCCCCCTGGTGCCTCCTCAGGCTAAAGCAGCATACTTCATGACCCCATGCTGAGCTACCTTCCTCCATCCCATTCCAAGATCATTTCATTCCACCTCCACAACAGTTCCCCCGCCCCCCCGCCCCCCTCCCCCCTCCCCACTGCAGCTGAAACCCTAGCACATGCATTTGACACTCTGATGCTTAGCTTAACGCCCTCCTAGCCAACTCCCCCATGCCAGACATCCACAAGTTACAACTCATTCAGAATGCTATGTTCTGTCTCTTCACCCATAAAACGTCCCACGTACTTTCTGAGCTTGATTGCCTTCCATGCCCCAGCAAATTGATTCTCGTCTTCATCTTCAAAGTCTCCATGACCTCGCCCTGCCCCAGCTTGGTGATTTCATGCAGACAATCCGTAAGTTAAGGCAGCGCTTCAGTGACACTGTTAACCCCTTGTGCTCCGCTGCCACCGCTTCACCATCAATGGTTTCGCTTTCGGGCACTGCAACCCTGCCCTGTGAGACACACTCCCTCGATCCCTGCACTTTGCTACTCCCTCCCTGCTGTCAAAGGCTTGCTCAAAAGCCTTTGGCCCATTCTTTAACCTTCCCCACCCTTCTTTGCAAAGCACTTTGTAAACTTTTACTGTACGTGAGAGGAGAATTGAGTGGAGTATAATCACCAGCATAGATCAGTTGGAACGAAAGGCTTCTTTCTGAGCAGTAGACTCGATTCGATTTAATTCTGTGGGCTCAATTTTCCCCAAAGCCGTTTTTTTGCGTACTTGAAGAGTACGCCCAACTACGCCCCCCCAAAAAAAATCATCCAACTCTCCCTGTTTGAATTGTTGATTTTGGCGCTGCATAGCCTGTCCTTTAGCTTTGGGGGGTGTGGAGCCTAAGATCTGCGCCAAAAATATCGGGTTGCCAGGGTAACGAGGGACACACTGCGGGCTGAGGCTGGAAAGTGAAACATACAACACATTCTGGCCAGCTCACAGCAACCTGCACAAGGACCTTGCAAATTGCAACAGATTACCAGCATTAAATTATTAAAGAGTTTATGACAAAAGTCTATCCCCCTCCCCTCCCCTCCCCTCACTCCCGGTGCCCAGGGCCGCTCCTAACCCTAGCTGAAAGGCCTCCCTCCTCCCAGTGCCAGTTGCCGCTGCTATCCCTGGCTGAAGGGCCTCCCTCCTCTCTCCTCTCTTTCCCCACACCACCCCCCCCCCCACTCCCCCCTCCCATTCTCTCTCCCTCTCTGCTGCTGCTGCTGTCCGGCCGTGGAACTGCATCTGCTGCGCTAATTCTTTACCTGCGGCGATTTTGTTAACGGCCGAGGTTTTTCCAGAGCGGACACATACGTCGTCCTAAGAAAAATTGGAGTAAATCGGAGCTGGCCAAGCTTGCTTAAATGGCCAGAATTGGCGCGGGTGGTAGGTGAGGTAAAAAATGAGGTAAAAAAATTGTAGCCTAAAAAAATCCTGCCTAAGTGAATGATGCTAGTGCAGAAACTTTGGAGAAACTTGGAGATTTGAACTTACTCCAAAAAAAACCAGTACATGCCAAAAAAATGGCTCAGACAATTGGGGAAATTTGAGCCCTATGTGAGGAGTTTAGCTAATTGTTTACATTTAACAATTTAGTTAATGTGAAGATAAGTTCACTCCCAGTAAATTTCTTTTCATAAAGTTAAACATTTTAAGCATGTGGCAATCATTCACAGATTGCAGAAATCTCTCAATTAACAATCGGGACATCAACATTGCAAATGCTAAATACATAAGTGTTTACTACACACTTAAAAAAAAAAGTTATCTTGGTTGAGACCCTGATTAAAATTCCATTCAAAATATTGCATCTGTACTTTTCTATTTTAATGCCAAAGGATATTGCTGTCGTCTTGTGAATTTAACTGAATCCACTTCAACAGGCTCTTAATCAAAATTGATGTGAGCAGGAAATCTGAAATTCAACTTGTCACATTATCAGTGTAAGTCCTGTGCAGAACAGCAGGATCAACGTCAATCTTAATAAATAAATCTGCGCTTCATATGCAAGACGTTAAACTTTGTTTTGCAAATAGCTAGTTACCAAAGTTTAAAATGTCCCTTATTGATCAGAGAGCCTGGGCGACAGCATGTCTGCATCCGAAGAAATAATCTATGAAAAGCTTTGATTTGATGTGTACAGTAAACAGAAATAAGTATCCATTCTTTTTCTTTACTCAGCTCCTTGTTGTGGCATGGTAGTTTATTTTAGGGAAAAGAATTGTAATGGATAAAAGCCCTGCAGCCTTGAACATACTGAGTTCTAATTCATAGATTCATGGCAGGAAAACTGCACATCCTTGAAATGCTGACCTAATCCACTTCCATTGATGTGTCACTTTCTTGCTCTCGAATTCAGGTCCACCTGACACAAGTGCGCCAATATTCTCTTGGTTTCACCACAGTTACTGTTGATGTCAGATGGCACACACCTGCCTTCTCAGGTGGACGTAAAATATCCCAACGCACTTTTTGGCGGAGAAGTGCAGGGGAGTTTTCCCAGGGATAACCAATATTTATCCCTTACGCAACATCATTAAAGCAAACAATCTGGTCATTATCATATTGCTATTTGTGGGACCTTGCTATGCGTAAATTGGCTGCCGTATTTCCTGCATTACAACAAATGATTACACTTCAACAGTACTTCATTGGCTCTAAAACGCTTTTGGACACCCTGGGCTGGATTTCTGGCTTTTCTGTTTTTGGGGCAATAATGGAGGTGGGGCAGGAAAGCTAACGGCCGGGAATAGATTACGCTTTAATATGTAAGTTTGGGCATCAGGGGGCGCAACGCTAAGGGAGGCGTTGTACACGTTTCGTGGCGCAAGGATGGGAAACTCACGAGCTAAAAAGTCGGACCGTGAGCGCTCCCAGAGAGGCCTGGGTGGGGGGGGGGGAGAACCTAAAAAAACCCCACTAAAACATTCCTAAAACATTGCCCACGCCACCACAACACAAATCGCACAAAACATTTAAACAAAAAATACTCGCACTTACTCCCCGCCGCACGGCACGGCTCTGATTTCCCAGGCGGTCATTGCGGGCGCACCTCCGGGCTCGTGCCGGCATCGCCACCAGGGCGTTGCACACCCGGCGCAGCTCTTCCCAACGGTGCTGCTCAGCACCGCCGCAAAACCCGACCGGAGGATCGGGGCGGGGCACAGGAGACCTCACCGCTGCCTTCCACGCCGCTCCGGGGCAAAACCCACAGTGCAAAGGACCGGAAAATCCAGAGTTTGTGAAAAGTGCGATATAAATGCAAGTTCTTTCTTTTGTTCATAAATAGTACTTGAACTGAAAGTCTGAAAAAAGACAAAAGAAAGACTTGCATTGATATAAGCACCTTTTATGACCACTGGGCGTCTCGCAAAGCACTTTACGGCCACAGTCATTGTTGCAATATGGGATATGTGGAAGGAAAATTTAAATTAGTCTTTTGTAATTGTGTTAGCAGCAGAAAGTCACATATCTCTGCTCTGGGAGAGACTGGGCACATTAGTCTCAGACTTTTCACAATCACCAGGTGAGAGGAGATTCAAGGGCATTGCATCTTTTGTGCAAAACTGAATAAATCATGTCATGCTTGAAATGGTGCAGTAAGGGCAGTAAGTTCCATGCAATAGCAAACCAAAACATTCATTTCAAACAAGAGGACATGTAAATAGACCTAGTTAACAAAAATATATAACATGAATATATATTTTAAAAACTGCTACTGAAGGAATACCAACAGCTCACACCCACCCCGCCCCTCCCATCCCATCCCATTGTTCCATTATAGCATACTGCATTTGTCTGTGCTGCTCCAAACAGGGATTTGTAGCACTTTGATTGCAGAATCTGTCGTTAGCGAGCTGCAAATAATTTTCACCTTTATTTTAAATATGTTATGTAAAATGGTGTAAAAACTGCACTGGCACATAAGCTTTCATCTATCATTACAGGCCTTAAAATAGGCACTGCAGGAATGGCTTGTACTCTGGTGTTGATAGAAACTGAATGCAAGCCAAAGTAAAGCACTGGTTGATTTTAGGCTTCATGGTGCATGTTGAAATATTTGGGAGTAAACCTTTACACAGATATTACAAAAATAGAAGCCTTGTTTTAAGAGGCGTTTATTTAAGAGGAAACTATAATACTCTACCGCCCTGAGGTTAACCATCCAAACTCAGTACAACAGTTGCCACAGCTTGTGAATTTAAATTTTTTGGAACTAGATCTAAAACAGATGGCATTTTAATAGTCTAGTCATTTGGCCAATGCAAGTCAAAAGAAAATTCCAGCTCCAGTAAATTTAACCCTTTGGTTTTCTGCACCATGAGAAAAGAAAAGAAAACAATTCTATTGCATGCATTTAAAGAATACAGTTTATAAAGAAATCTGTGCGTGTGACATTTTATTAATTCTGCTTTGCAGTTTGAAAAACTCCTGTAATTATTTTTTTATAAACGAAGACGAAGAATGTAGAATGAAATTCATGGAAGCGATTCAGTGCTCAAGGAGTTAATAGTGTTAGTGAAATATTTGGAGGTGATGTTGGTAGCCACTCACCTTTTGGAGCAACTCATTATTTTCAAAGTACTTGATAGTATTTCACTGCAAATAGCATCACTTCTCCTGACATATCGGGAGTCTGCAAGGAACAATGGCTAATTCATCAAAGGACCACAAATGGCTGATACCTTCTGTAAAGTCAGGTCAAGTCTGAATAGTTTGATACTGATCTGCCTATCTCTTGTTCTGGGGTGGAGCCAGGATCAGGATTTCAGAAAGGCAAGAATGAAATATACAAGGTCACCAACTGATAGTGGGGCGGAGTCTTTGGCCTCGTTTGCTCCCGCCCAAGAATCTAAAAAGGTGCGTTAAATAATATTGCGTCATTGCTTGAAAGTTGTGCTGCCTCTGTGTTCAGCTTGATTATCGTTATAGATGCAAGGGCCTGCATTGCTTCTGTAAGAGCAGTGCGACATTTCTTCCTATCTAGTCTCTTGGGCGGATTGTATGTGTGTGGACACTTGCCTTTTGTCCAGGAAGCCCACCTGTGCTTGCTGTACGCCACAATCACATCCCTTTTGCCTCATTTGTAAACTACTCACAGCTGACATTATTCAAGCAGGAATTAATTCAAGCTGACCTGGTGACAGTGGCTTAGATTTAGTTCTGGGCAATAATCCAGAAGGCTGTTATTAAACTTTTTAACCTATACACAAGCAAAATACTTTTTGAGGCTGTGAGTAGGGGGTTAGCAGAAAGGCTAAAATAGAAAGATCATGAGATGGGACCTGATTACCAGATTTTACTTTAAAAAATCTTGGTAGAGGGAATTCTGGGCAACAGTTCCATGGGCACCGATTGCTCTGCAGTGCCTTGCCTAAGTGAGCATAGATAGTAACTCTCAGCATGCTGTTCTTGCACTGGGGAATCACAGCCGAGCCCAGTCCTCTCACGGCCCACACGCACTTGCATCAGGAGTTACTGATTAGCAAATAGGGCTAGGAACCCTGGCCAGTTTTGGTCTGGTTAACCCAGGGTGCAAAGACAAACCGTAGCATTCCGACTGCTCTCCCAGATTATATCAGTTAACTCAGTGCAGACTGGGAATTGAACCTGGGACCTTGCTGTTTTGTATGGCCGGGCTGCTCACTGGGTTAAGCAGCTCTATTGTCCTGTTTATTGCTGTGCTGCACACTCTTTGATTTCTCTGGGATCTCTTGTCTTATTAGGGAGTCTTCAGATAACCGTCTATTCAAGAAACTGTACCGAGAGTCTCGGCAGGCCAGTCGGCGTCTGAGGAGAGAACCGTTAAGTTAACCGGGTCGATTTTCAGGGTCCCACCCTGGTGGGAACGGGGTGGATGTGGGTCTAAAATGGCCATGCACCAGTTACTGCCCTGTTCCTCCTCCCGATATAGCCGACGGCCTTTCCAACCCGTGATTGAAATGGGTGGCCATTTTTAGACATGAGCCTACTTTTAATATGCAAATAGGGGTCCTACACACACTGTGGGATCCTGAGGCAACTTTGAGGTACTAATGGCTGAAACATGCATCGAGCGCACTCGGCCCACTGATGAGAGGCGTCAAGTGGCCTAAAAAGTGGTCCTTGAAAGGACCAGTGCAAACTCCTCCAGAAACAACAACAGCAACATGTATTTACATAGCGCCTTTAACGTCGTGAAATGTCTCAAGGCGCTTCACAGGAGTAATATGAAATAAAAAATTTAACACCGAGCTGCATAAGGAGAAATTAGCGCAAGTGACCAAATGATTGGTCAGAGGTAGGTTTTAAGGAGCGTCTTGAAGGAGAAAAGAGAGGTGGAGAGGTTTAGGCAGGGAGTTCCAGAGCTTGGGGCCTAGGCAGCAGAAGGCACGGCCACCAATGGTTAAGTGATTATAATCAGGGATGCTCAAGAGGGCAGAATTAGAGGAACGCAGACATCTCACGGGGGTTCTGGGGCTGGAGAAGACTACAGAGATAGCGAGGGGCAAGGCCATGGAGGGATTTGAAAATAAAGATAAGAAACAGGTAATTAAAAGTTTTCTGCATGATTTTAGTTGGACCAGAAGGGAGATGAATGTTCCTCCTGGTCCCACAAACGTTGAATGGCCTATTCTGGCCTGTCCACGCCCTTCATCCATTAATATGGAACTTCTGCCCGCTCCGTGGAGGACCTGCTGGTATTCCCCCCCACTGTAACCTACGTGCTGCCTGTGAGCGCTGGTTCAACCCTCGCATCTGGCCCTCATTATCCAAGTGAGGGCTGGTCATCAAAAATACTCAAGCTTCTGACCAAGAGTGAGTGGCACGATTGCATTGAACGCCTGCCCCACTGTCCGAAACAAAATTGCCCCAACGTTTCACATGTGGACCCTTCATCAGAACTGTCAGTTCATTCATGCGACTTCTCCACAGATGCTGACTGACCTGCTGAGTGTTCCCAGCAGTTTATATTTTTGTTTTAGATTCATTTTGAATTTAAAATATCCACATTAGAATATCAACATTATAACGGAGCTCCTAGCTTGTTACGGTTGTCTGGGATCTTTGAACAGTTTGCTGTCTTTAGCCCTCGGGCTACAGTCTGCCTAATCTACCCAACCCACAGACTATCGTGACAAGGCATTAACTGTTCAAGGGCCGTTGTCACTGTAGCATCTCATCGCTATACTGCCTGTCCTTTTTGAGTTTGGTTACTGTGTCTAATGTAGTACAAGGTTTATTGAAATATATGTTTTGCACTTTAATCTTGATTTTCATTAAAAGCATTAGAAAATTCATTAACTTCCACTACGAGATGTGGCAGTGACATAGATTAGTGTTACTAATTGCAGTATTGCGTGCATCTGTACACAGATCTGGTGTGGTGTTTGCCATGGTGGCAGCATCCCTTTAATCTTTATTCTACAATTATTCTCCTAAGGCACCCTAAGAGATGGTGTGATGACTGTGTTTTCTGAAGCAAATATTTAATTCTTTGAATAGCTGATAATTGAAAAAGCAAAAGCAATTCAGGCTCATTGTGTGCATATGTCACCTTGCCTGTTACCATGTAGACATACATTATTAATCCAAAGGATCTGGTGCCATTATTTAACTAGATTAATTAAAACTGGCCGTGTTTGTGATTCAATGGATGATCTCGGTTATTGAAGAAGTTCGCAGGTCAATGGCAGAGATCTGCTGCTGATTATATTACATCAGTCCTTTTTAGTCTGAAATGTGAAGGTTCAGACATTCGCTGTAAACACATGTTGGAAGGTAGCGGACAATGTCACGTTGCTGCTGGGAACCTGTTGTGTAATCTATTTTCTGTTAAAGTGACATTGAACTATCCTTTGATGGCTCAGCATGTTTACCCAGTGAGCAGCTGAGCCATTCTGACCAGCAGGGCTCCGGTTCGACTTGGGCCTGGTTGATCTCGGCCTGGACAGCAGCAGAGACACCACAGTCGACTCAGCAGTTAGCTCTTTGAATCGTTGCTAACTGAGGGAGGGGCTCATCAATTGATGGATATTCAGCAGCTTCTGCTGGAAGTGGGTGTGTGGATGTTCTGATCGGGTCGATAAGCTCACCAACACTCACTGTCTGTCTGACTATTGGGAAGTCCGAAGCTGTTGTTTTCGGTCCCAGTCATTAACTCCGTTCCCTAGAAACCAACTCCATCCCTCTTCCCAACTTCTGTCTGAGGCTGAACCAGACTGTTCGCAACCTTGGTGTCATATTTGACCCTGAAATGAGCTTTCAACCATATATCCGCAGCATAACTAAGACCATGGGGCCGAAATTAAGGTGCAACAGATAGCTGGCGCACCTATGAGTTTTGGAGTGGTACTCACCGCTGGAACTCCTGGTGCGGCAAGTATATCCATTTTCAGGACTTTGACGTTTTTTCAAAGTCCGACAGGAAATGGATTATAATGGGGCAGACTTTAGATTCAAAGCCAGGCTGACTGGCTGAAAGTGTGTCGGTCGGTGCCTCCGCTATTGTCAATCAGCGGTGGAGTCGTGGTGACATCACAGCGCGCGTGCATCACCACGCTCTCTCCCCTCCGCTAAAGGGGAGAGATTCTATCATTTTTTAACTTTAGCCACTGGGCCACCAGGGAGGGTTTCGGCCGGGCCAGTGGCCTGGCACACGAGGGGGTACCAGGCTACCCGATAACGACCCAGCCAAACTCGGGGGCAGTATTTTGCCAACCGATCGGTAAGTCAGCTAGCTAAAATGTTTCCATTGCAGTCGCGGCAGTGGGCCCTCCCCTTTAAGAGCCGCCGCGCTGCTGGGCCGTACTCAGTCAGAGATGGTGCACCGGCAGAGACCTGTCGGGGGCACCGCGCGGTGGGAGATCGACGGATTCGGGGGAAAATTGATGGGTAAGTATTTTTTTTATTGCTCAACATTGGCGGTGCAACTACTCGGGTGGAATGGGGTCCAGGCCGAAAAGTCCCCAACCTGAATTTAGGTCGGGCCGGCCGGTTGACCCCAAAGCAGCAGCCATTCGATTTTTAGGAATGGCCGACGCAAACCGGCATTAACGGGTCTCTTTGAGACCCTGAATTTTGGACCCCACCTATTTCCGCCTCTGTAACATCCTCCGCCCCTACCTCAGCTCAGCTGCTGCTGAAACTCTAATTCATGCCTTTGTTACCCCTAGACTTGACTATTCCAATGCATTTCTGACTGGCCTTCCACATTCTATCCTACGTATACTAGAGGTGATCCAAATCTCGGCTGTCCATGTTCGAACTCGCACCAAGTCCCACTCACCCATCACCCCCGGGCTCGTTGCTGGTTAAGCCACACTTTGATTTCAAAATTCTCATCCTTGTTTTCAAATCCCTCCATGGCCTCACCCCTCCCAATCTCTGTAATCTCCTCCAGCCCCACAACTCCTCCGAGATATCTGTGCTCCTCAAATTTTGCCCTCTTGAGTATCCCTGATTGTAATCCCTCAACCATTGGTGGCCATGCCTTCTGTTGCCTGGGTCCTAAGCTCTGGAACTCCCTCCCTAAACCTTTCTGCCTCTCTTACTCTCTTTCCTCCTTCAAGACGCTCCTTAAAACCTACCTCTGTGACTAAGCTTTTGGTCACCTGCCCTAATTTCTCCCAATTGGCTCAGTGTCAATTTTTTTAATCTCATAATATTCCTGAGAAGCGCCTTGGGACATTTCACTACATTAAAGGCGCTATATAAATACAAGTTGCTGTTGTTGTCTAACTCGCCCATGAAGGATGACCATTAAGATGAGGTACCAGAGAACACTTGTGAAACTGAACCCCAACAACAGACCAGTGCCTTCAGGAGGGGAGGAAAAACTGGGCATTTTTTTTTTAAAGGGATATTGTTACTTAGTTCAGTGAACTTGGTTTGCTTGAAGCACATCACAACCAGAACACTGAGTTGGGGAAATCAACTAACACTGTACCCTTGCAGATTCGAGAGTATACACACCAGGGTATCACAGTCTGCCAACATCTTCCACGTGTTTAGCAGCATTATAATTTATTTGCCAATTTAGGGAGCGACCAATTGCCTTTTCAAAATAAGCATCTTATTTGTCTCAATGTGTAAACATCTGTCTTTGTATAAAGAAAGGTGCAACTTTCAAAAGGGAACTTTATTGTCTCGAAATAGAACAGGAAATAAAATGTCTCATCTTCTGACATTGCTTTCATTATTTCTGATAGAATTTAATTTTTTATGAGACAGATTTGACTCATCAATATTTATACATGATGCATAATTATTTGTGCCTGCTTCATTAATAGGGAGACAAGAGTGTCCGAATTATTCAGACACTCAAAATGCTGTGTATTTTTTAATTTTGGTAAATTTTTATGCTTATTATGTTGAAGGACACCCATCAAGTTCAGTTCAGGCGGAGATGATTGAGGGCAAAGTAAAGATATTTTTACAAGGTGAATTGGGTTCTTTATATGTGTAGCTGGATTTTTGGGTGGATTGCAACCGGATTTTCGCCGCGTTTTGACCCTCCGCGGCAAAAACCCGGTCTCTAAACGATCCTTGGGTCATTGTTTGTGGCGCTGCTTGGAAGTGCCGAACGTGTAACGTCGCGGATTGTGTTACCATCCGCGTTTCGGCACTTACCCGACCCGTACGCCGTGCCCAGAACACCGACCGGTAAAACCTAGCGGTGCGGCCCTGCCAGCAGCGATAAATTAGAAAACCTGCAAAAAAAGGTAAGATAAAGTTTTTATTTTTTTAATTCTTTTGCAGCAATTGGTTAGCTAAAGATCTTGGTAATGTTGCTTTAATGTTTTTTTAAAAAAAAAATTTTGCCCCCCCCTCCCAAGGCCTTTCTCGCAGCGCTCCCAGCCCCGCACTAAAGTTGGCGAGGATCGCGTTTAACGCCACGATTAATTGTGCTATGTCTCCCTTTGCGATGCGCTCCCCAAAGGCCGAAAGTCAGGCCTTAACTCGGTAACGCAGCGAAAACACTAATTTTCACACATCGCTAACGTTTTCGCCCAAAAAACGGAGAAAGCCAAAAATCAAGCCCACAGTGAACTGCACAATTTGAGGTTTTGATGTTACCTATAAATAGAGCTATAAACAGTCCAAACTACCTTGCTTCAGTGGCGGGGCAGACCCATTTTATCGTGGGTCTTATGTCCTGACGTTGGGTATGCCAGTTCTACTTGTGAATGATATCTGATGGTGAATAGCCTTGGGTGGAAATCTAAACACGGGAGGCTGGCTCAATGACATCTGTGTAATTCTACTCTCTCTTGTAACTAACGCTGCATTGTAAAAGTGACTTAAAACTCCCTCATGGACTTTTTGGTCACTATAACTGAGACCATCTGTTGGGCTGCCTTTGCTGCTTACCCCCTTTCCCTTGCACACCAAACGAAACCTGCCCCAGGCTCCCTCCACCCAAGCCCTGAGCCCAGCTCTTTCTCTAGTGTTGCTCCTAACTCCCTTCACACCCTCTTCCAGCTCATTTTGTCCATGAGACCAACCTCCTGCCCCTTTCTGATGGTGACTGCCCAATTTCCCTTTCTGGCCCCTATGCTAGCTGACGTTGTAAATGATTCCCTCTTCTCAGTTACTGTCTCCCTCTGCCCTCATCACCCCCTCCTCCAAAAAAACTATCCTCTGACTTTGCAAACTGCCTCCCCGTCGGCAGCCTCCACAGTGGGATTGCCCTCGCTTGACTCCACTCTTATCAATCTGATCATAGGAAGAGCATTTCCAGCAATGGTTCCTTCTCCTGCCACTACATCATTACCAAGGATCTAGCCTTGCCCCCCCCCCCCCCACATTCAACTACATGCTACTCCTTGTCGAAATCATCTGCAGATGCGTCAGCTGATGTCATCCAGTACTATATCTCCGCTACCTGTCTCAACCCCACCACTGCCTCTGTGTTCTCAAACTCCTTGTTCAATACCTACTAGTAGATGAGCAGCAATCTCCTCCACTTAAGCATTGGGAAGACTGAAGCCATTGTCTTTGGCTTCTGCCACAAATTCCTTCCCTTTGCCACCTTGCGACCTCTTCCCAGGCCATTGTCTCGGGCTCAACCAGACTCTTCACAACCTCAGCATCCAATTCAAAACAAAACTGAGCTTCCAATTGAAAATATATACCCCATCACAAAGATCGCCAACTTTTACCCCCATAACTGTCATCGCTGCTGCCTCAGTCCATCTGCTGCTGAAATCCTCATCCATTCCTTTGTCATCTCCATGTCCCATCCAACCTTCCAGTCTCTACCCTGTGACTCATCCAGAACTCTGCTACACAGACACAATCTTGCTCCAAGTCTCACTCACCCATCAGCACTTTCCTGCTGACCTACATTGACTCACTCTTCCAACGCTTCCAATTTAAAATTACCATCGTTGCGCTTAAACCCATTCGTGGCCACACCGCTCTCTACTTCTGTAACCTCCTGCAACCCTACAACCTCCCCAGAGATATCTGTGCCTCTTAATCTGATATTTTCTATGCTCTCCCCACCTTTCACCCCACAGTTGGTGGCCATGCCTTTAACCATCTCGGACCCAGCATATTGAATTCCCTTGCTAAGCCCCTCTGCCTCTCCACTTCCCTTTCCTCCATTTTAAGACCCTCCTTAAAATCCAACTTTTGACCAAGCTTTTGATCACCCCACCTAATATCTCTTTCTTTGGCTCACCATACATTTTGGTCTGATTATGCCTCTGTGAAGCGTCTTGGGACCTTTTTCTATACTGTCTTTTAATGTAGAAAAATGTCCCAACATGCTGCAGAGGCGTAAAAGATACTGTCAAAATTCAGTTTGGTTTGATTACGCGGTATAAAACCTGGTACAGTATTATTAAGACAAAGATGAATTTGCTTTGATTGTTTATTTTTTGAATCAAATTGTTTCCCTCATCCTCCTCGCACATTTACATATACACGCATGTACAAAACACCTGCCATTGATTCAGATCAATATTTGCTTTCTTGACTTTGGTTTTTCATTCCCTCTGGGCTGGGATTGAAACCACAGATCACATGATGAAAGGACAACACTGTAGAAAGTTTTCGATACACTGCCCAGTCCCATGTGAGATGATCTTGGATAACAAATTGTTTTTGCACAAGAATAACACAGAAACCTACCATTCACCTGTGTATATACAGGCAACAGCAACTTGCATTTATATAACGCCTTTATCATTGTGAAACAACTCAAGGTGCTTCACCGGAGCTTAATCGCATAAAAACTGAGTCAACATAGGAGACATTAGGACAGGTGTCTAAAAGCTTGGTCAAAGAGATAGATTTTAAGGAGCACCTTAAAGGAGGAGAGAGGGGTGGAGTGACAAAAAGGTTTAAGGCGGGATCACCAAAGTTTAGGACCTAGACAGCTAAAGGCATGCCAAGGGATGAAGCCATTGGGAGATGCATGGAGGCCAGAATTAGAGGAGCGCAGAAGTCTTGGAGGGTTGGAAGGCTGGAGGAGGTTACAGAGATGTGGAGGGGCGAAGCCATGGAGGATTTGAACATGAGGATGAGAATTTCAAAATCTCATCAGTAAAGTGTTGATAGAGCAGGAGCAAATGTAGGACAGCGAGCACAGGGGTGATAGGCGATAGTGACTTGTTGCAATTTAGGTTTCGACAAGCTTAAGTTTATGGAGGGTAGAAGATGGGAGGCCGGCCAAGAGAACATTGGAATAATTGAGACTGGAGATAACAAAAGCATGGATGAGGCAAGGGATGAGACAGGCAATGTTGTGGAGGTAGAAGTAGGCGGACTTGATGACTGAGAGGATATGAGGTCGGAAGCTCAGCTCCGGAGGTCAAGTAGGACAGCAAGGTTTGGACTGTCTATCGGCTTGCAACAGTGGCCGGGGGGGGGAGATGGAATCGGTGGTTAGAGAATGCAATTATGGCGGGGACTGAAGACAATGTTTAATTGAAGGAAATTTCTGCTCATCCAATGCTGGATAATACAGGGTTGAGAGAGGTGGTGCTGAGGTAGAGCTGGGTATCAGCAGCATACATATATAACCTAACATTGTGTGTTTTAATAATTTTGCCAAAGGACAGCGTGTAGATGAGAAATAGGAGGGAGCCAAGGTATAGATCCTTATAGGACTCCAGAGATAATGGTGCGGGAGCAGGAAGAGATGCCATTGCAGGAGATTCTCTGGCTATGACAGGATAGGTAAGAGTGGAATCAGCTGGACAATAGGGGAGAGGCATTTGAGGAGGATGGTGTGATCAACCATGTCAAAAACTGCATATAGGTCACGAAGGATGAGGAGGGATAGTGTACCATGGTCGCAGTCACATAGCATGCCATTTGTGACTTTGATTCGAGCCGTTTCAGTAATGTGGCAAGAGTGGCAAACTGATTGGAAAGGTTCAAATATGGAGCAAATATAGATGGGCACAGATTTTGGAGCCAACAACATGTTCAAGGATTTTGGAGTGGAAAGGGAGGTTGGAGATGGGGTGATAGTTTGCAAGGTCAGAGATTCAAGGGTGGTTTTTTTGAGGGGGGGATGATCATGGCAGATTTGAAAGGGAGGGGGCCAGCATATGAGGAGGTGAGGAGAGAAATTGGATGGTCAGCAGTTCTGGGGAATTGGTTCGAAAGAGCAGGAGGTGGGTATTCTAGGCAAGCTAACCTTGGATAGGGCAGGATGAGGGAGAAAGGAGTGGAACTAGAGAAATATGTGAGTTCAGGGCTAGGGCATGGGGGATTCTTGAGGGAAATTTGGATTGGTGGGCTAGGGGAAGGGAGAGATGTGGCAGAGACAGCTGAACGGATGGTCTGAATCTTAGTAACAAAGAAGTCCATGAACTCTTCGTACTTGTTGTTGGAGGTGAGGGTGGAGTAGGCAGGAGATAGGGGTTTAAGGAGATGGTTGGTAGTGGAGAAAAGAAATCGGGGGTTATCTTTGCATTCCAGGATGAGCCTGGAGTAATGAATAGTTTTGGCAAAGGACAGTAGGGCCTGATAATGTTTTATGAGGTCCCTCGGTGACACTATCCGACTTGGAAATATTTTGCCGTTCCTTCATCGTCACTGGGTTAAAATCCTGGAACTCCCTCCCTAACAGCGCTGTGGGAGTACCTTCACCACACAGTTTGCAGCAGTTCAAGAAGGCAGTTCACCACCACGATCTCAAGGGCAATTAGAGATGGGCAATAAATGTTGACTTTGCCAGCGATGCTCACATCCCATGAATGAATCAAAAAAAGTTAATAATTCAGCATGGAAACCAATACACAGTCTAATGAAATAACTGTTGCAGGCATGCTGGTGTACAAGCAATTCAATAACCAGTCAGCTTGGATTAATAGTATTTGGATAAATACCTTCCCACTGTACAGACATCAGCTATAATGACCTGACTTCAGACAACATGGAGACTCTATCTAGTGATTAGGCTATTTCACTATTTACGTGTGGCTATGGTACTGTAAAGCCTGTATGGTACTGGAGTCTGTAATTGTCTGCAAATGTCTGCTTTGATAATCTTCTGAAGATGACACTGATTATTATGTCAAGTGATGGTATACAACAGGAGTTATGCTAAAAGCCCTCCCATATACAAATTGTAAGAAGAGGGACCTATGATATTGGGTCATGTTTGCTGGTGTTCTAAGCATTACACAGTCACAACATATTCCACAGACATGACATAACCTTAATTGTTGTGCATATCCGTGTAAGGGATCTTGTAGCTTCTGTTCTCTGTCTGCGACAGTAACACCTAAAGCACTTCAATATGGCAGCATAGCCAGACAGATATGGCCCGTTGAATTGATATGTAACATGTGATCTTTGCTGATGCTATTGCACTGTAATGGAAACTGCAAATCCATACAATGTGAGGTTATAATTCCAGGAAGCAGGACACATCCCTGTCTGCTTCAGCTCTAGTAAGCTTAAAAAAAAACAGGATATATTATAGGAAAAGAAAATGGCAACATGGGACATTGGAACTGCAAAATGATTGCAATTCCCCAAACAATCAGGGTGTTTGAGTCATTCAGCAGATGTGTATTTACTTGAATGTTCGTGTTAGCTTGCAGTATTTCTGGATAAAGAAGGAATTTCTTTCGCTTTTTTTCCCACTGGATTTCAAGTTCGATCCAAAAACGTCTACAAGGAATTTTAGGACGTCCTGCGCACTGCTTCTCCTTTCTGTAGACAGCATCATTGCCTGGAACAATGGCAGCGCTCTAATGCTGACTGCGTTCAGAGCAGCCCAATTTTGCCTCAAACTGGCATTAGGCCCTCTAGGGTGTATACAAGGAGCCTAATTCCTGTTTCAGGCACGGGCCCTGGATGCCTCTTTCTCTGCCTTCACCAATATGGTGGTCGCGCATAATGAGCGTGTGCAACCCATCCGCCATATTGAACACTTGGGCGTCTGTTTTACGCCTGAGAAACTGGCGTGGCGCCATTGAATCTCTCGACCGCTATCTCCCAGGTAACTTGGTGCATACGGTCACGTGTTGATATTTTTGGACGTGAGCGCTTGGCTGGGAAGATGGTCCATTGCACTAGGCATGAGAAAAAGTATCTGGCAGGCAGCCAAATTGTAACACACAGCAATTAAAAAATAATGAGTTTGTTAACCCGGAGGCGCACTACATCCCATTCACTACATGTATGTGGTTAGTTTGTGAGAGGCCCAGGCCTGCTTGTGGAAGCTGCCCAAATTGTAATGGCCTGTGTTACCTTATTCTGTTTACGCTTAATAGTTAAGCATTTGGCCTTGTGCCTTGTCCATTCACTCCCCTGAATAAAAGGCTGAAAATTGGAGTGCTGGCCTGTACCAAAGCAGAACAAAATGGGACACACTTAACAGTTTCACTGCCGTCTTAAAGAAAGAAAGACTTGCATTTATATAGTGCCTGTCACGACCACCAGACGTCTCAAAGCGCTTTACAGCCAATGAAGTACTTTTGAAATGTAGTCACTGTTATAATGTGGAAAACACGCAGCCAACTTGCGCACAGCAAGCTCCCACAAACAGCAATGTGATAATGACCAGATAATCTGTTTTTGTTATGTTGACTGAATGATAAATATTGGCTGGGTCATCGGGGATAACTCCCCTGCTCTTCTTCGAAATAGTGCCATGGGATCTTTTACATCCACCTGAGAGGGCAGATGGGGCCTCGGTTTAACATCTCATCCGAGAGTCAGCAACTCTGACAGTGCAGCACTCCCTCAGCACTGCACTGGAATGTCAGCCGAGATTTATGTGCCACAACAGCTTTAAATATGTAAATCATGCTTTTTCGGCAAGGTGCAATGTCTCAGTTGAATTGTGGTTGACCAGTTAAGAGCAAGATAAAGAATTGTGAATGATTTTTGAAGTGCAAATTCACCCCCCTCCCCCCCCCAAAAAAAATCACTCATATTATGTAGGGATCAGACTTTCTGTAGAGACCGATCAATGTAATTTTGGAATTTGGGTTGAATCTTGCTTCAAATACATATTGTGAAGGGTTAGTATGTTATGTTTTGGCCCAGTGATTGGTACAAGTCTCACTGATTAATATGGTGAAGTCTACAGCCAATAATATTTTTGAAGGTGTGCTTCCGTTGCCAAGAGATGCAAATTTATTTTCATAGCGAGTGAAGGGCAGGGAGGTTAGAACCCTTATCAGTGAATTCCATTGTAAAGCCATTTATTAGAATGATTAATTCTCTTATCGCTGGCAAGAGTTTTAGTTCTCAGAATACTGGACTGATTTGATAATGATGCAGAAGAGGTGTGGTTTGTCTTCATACACCAGAGTCCCTTCAGACTGGTTATTCATTTAGGTTACGTGGTTTAACCCTTAATCTTGTTATGAATGAACAGGAATACAATTTATTGGGAAGGAGTCCAACAAAACCAGGTTGATTGGTATTAATATTAAATTTTCCCAGCTACTTATGCTTCTAAAGGTGACTATCCATCATTCTGGAATCAAAGGGCTAAAAATTTGAGGCGGTAATACCGCTTGGGTGCGGTTTACCGCTTCCAACCGGGAGATTCACTATTAGCGCCCCAAGAGGGGAAGGGAGTGGAGCACTAAGGGAAGCATTCCACGCTACTCTTAGGGCTCTATGGGGCAGCAGCGTTGCGGGGATAATGAAGTTCTGGTGCTAGGAAGCTGGCATCCCAGCGCCTAAAGGGGAGGTCAGCTGGACCACCCGAAAACTGAGAGAAAGCTGAAGGGAGCTTTGGAAACATCAGCAGCAGTAACTCGCACCTCACAGAATCATAGCAATGTTAAAAGATTTTACCCTGATCACCCGCCTGCTGCTGCTTTATAATATCGCCCTGGGAGCTTCCACGGAGCGCCTGTTCTCCCTGTCGGCGAGTGAAGTTCAGGATCGAGCCGCTAACGTGGCGTTGCACACTGATGACGTCACCAAGTGGGAGGTGCTAGGGTGCGCAGCGCTAACTGATAATCCTGCCGCTAAACCAATGAAGTTTGTGGTAGGCACTAAAGTGAGACGCTCGGGTGGTAAGCGTTTCGCGGCCCTTTAGCACCTTTCTGGTGCTAATAGGTGGCGCTAAGCCCATAGAATCATAGAATAGTACAGCACAGAAGGAGACCATTCGGCCCATCGAGTGTGCGCCGAATCTTTCAAAGAGCAATTCAGGTAGTCCCACTGATCTGCTATTTGCCCATATCCCTGTAATTCTTTCTCCAAGTACTTATCCAATTCCCTTATGAAGGCTTCTATTGAATCTGAATCCTCCACTCTGTCAGGCAGTGCATTCAAATCATGGTCACTCCCTGCGTAAAGAGGTTTCATTGTCGTCGTCTCGTTCTTTTGCAAATCACCTTCAATTTGCGCCCTCTGGTTATTGACGTGTTAGCCATTGAAAACATTTACTCTATCTAAATCCTTCATGATTTTAAACACTTGTGTCGAATCTCCTCAGCCTTCTCTGCTCTAAGGAGAACAATCCCAGCTTCTCCAATCTATCCACGGAACTGTAATCCCTCATCCCTGGAACCATTCTAGTAAATCTCTTCTGTACCCCCTCCAAAGCATTCACGTCCTTCCTAAAGTACGGTGTCCAGAATTGGACGCAGTACTCCAGCTAGGGCCGAACTCGTGTTTTATTTAGCATTTGGATTCAAAACAGGGCAGCATAAAGAAAGCTGTTGTAAAAACTGAGCTAAATCCCCTGGCACTTTCTCTCACAATTTGTTGTAGTTATGCACTTCTCATCCCTCACCCCATGCAGCATTTTATTCTTAAAACAGAATCAGAGTTTTGTTCCTGCTTTCGTATTTATATTTACTATCATCAGATTGGTTGATTTGTGCTGCTCTTCAACAGACAAGTTTTAAAACCTTCTTTCTGAAGCACCCAAAAATGAAGTATTTTATTTATCCATTTTAACTTTGCACGGAGAGTAAGGTGGGACTCTTTGGATGCAATTGCATGTTAAACTAGTTTTGTTTGTACAGATGACTCGAGGACTAACAGCTCAGCAATGGTAAACATAGAATATTATTCTATTGAGTTGGATGGCACAGCGCATTTACATTTGTGACACATCCATTGTGCGATCACAAACATTCAGAGCACAAATTGTGTTATCTTGTTCTCCCTCAGCAGGTGTCTCTTGATTCTGGTACATCACTAATCAAGGGCGTGGATACTATTAATGCCTTGTGGCCCCTGATGCATGTTATGCCACTTCTGAATGCTGTATAAGTGGCACATTGCCAACATTTTTCTGCTTTAAATATGCAGCCACACCCTCCTCGCACATGGGTCAGGGCTTTCAAATATTTTAATACCACTTTCAGTTTATTTATACTCAGTCGCTGCTCCTTGATGAGAGAGGAAATTGCCTCCCTTATGGCTTGTGAATTAATTTCTAATTTTTTAATTGTGGTGAGGTCATTTGAAGTGAATTTGGGCATTTTTAGTTGGCAGTGCACATTGGATCTTATCACTGTCCAGTAAAATGGCACTCTCTGGGAGCAGACCCACAGAACTGCTCAAAGCCTGAATGTTGGGGCTGACACACAAAAGGAAAATTCAGCATTCAATGTTTGTACCAGTGCATCAACTGGAAAGCAGAGCCTCTGGTTCACCCCACTGAGCACAAGAGTTTATTGCTTCTACTGGTGACGACGATTCTGTTTCAGAATTTAAATTGATCCAGCTGAGACCTACTGCGTAGCTCAGTCCTAGTTCTTTCCAGAATAGGAGCATTCTGACGGATAGAAAAATGTTACTCTGCAGCTGTGGTGCAAGGGAGGCGGGAGACTGTCTGGTGGTGAAGGGTTATTCCTCTTGGCATTGGGTCTGATCTCCGTGCATTGAAGGGTCAGAGAAATGCCAACAAGTAGTCCCTTCTAATACAGACATTGGGGGGGCAATTTTTATCGTAGAGGTGCTTTAAAATAAATTGGCTGGCACATTCTCTGACATGCATTTATTTGAATTATGGATAGGGTTGCCAATCCTCCAGGATTGCCCTTGGGTCTCCAGAGATTAAAGACTATGTTCTGGGACACTGCTGCAAGCAACCCAGGAGAAAGACTCATCGGGGCAATAAAAAATTGTGTTTTTTAAATTTTCTTAACACTTTTGTTTTCTAATTATAAAAATATTGGTGGTTGGAAAAAAAGGCTGTTTGTCTGACAGCCAAGAATCATCCAATCGGGTAATGAAGAGTTTACTTGCTTTCCGATTGGCTTAGGAAGGCAGTGCACTGCGAGTATGGATAGGTTGGGTGACCGTGGGCGGCAGCGTGGGGGCGGGACGGTGGGAGGTCATGTGATGACACCTCTGGGAATATGTTCATCCAGAGTTCGGGAATGTAGTGAATGTCTCTCCTCTATCCGTGCTTGTTTACTCACTAAACTGTCTGACGTGTCTGTGAGTAGGGACTGATCTTGTGTATCCGAACATGTGAAATTTATCATAATCCAGATGAAAGACTCAGCAATCATGGTGAATCTATAAATTCATTTTTTTGTGGAGCTTGAAGCCCCTGTGGGATTCTAAAAGTGCAATAGAGCAAAAATTAATAACACAGGCGCAGCCATTTATGATTATCCAATCAAATGCCTTGATAGCATGGGCTGATTTATTACCGTAAACATAATTCAACCAATTACAAAAGTCACAACCCAAATGTGAGACATGTTAATGGAATGGGGAAAGTGAATATTGAAGACTTGGCACAATGCAACATAACTGACAGAATACAGAAAGTGCAGCACCGATTGATATGTTCACTGTGGCCATTACCAGCTTGGGGTTTATTTTTGTTGTCTCTCATTTTATGCAGGCCAATAATAGAAACATAGAAAATAGGTGCAGGAGCAGGCCATTCAGCCCTTCCAGCCTGCACCGCCATTCAACGAGTTCATGGCTGAACATGAAACTTCAGTACCCACTTCCTGCTTTCACGCCATACCCCTTGATCCCCCGAGTAGTAAGGACTTCATCTAACTCCCTTTTGAATATATTTAGTGAATTGGCCTCAACTACTTCCTGTGGTAGAGAATTCCACAGGTTCACCACTCTCTGGGTGAAGAAGTTTCTCCTTATCTCGGTCCTAAATGGCTTACTCCTTATCCTTAGACTGTGACCCCTGGTTCTGGACTTCCCCAACATTGGGAACATTCTTCCTGCATCCAACCTGTCCAAACCCGTCAGAATTTTAAACGTTTCTATGAGGTCCCCTCTCACTCTTCTGAACTCCAGTGAATACAAGCCCAGTTGATTCAGTCTTTCTTGATAGGTCAGTCCCACCATCCCGGGAATCAGTCTGGTGAATCTTCGCTGCACTCCCTCAACAGCAAGTATGTCCTTCCTCAAGTTAGGAGACCAAAACTGTACACAATACTCCAGGTGTGGCCTCACCAAGGCCCTGTACAACTGTAGCAACACCTCCCTGCCCCTGTACTCAAATCCCCTCGCTATGAAGGCCAACATGCCATTTGCTTTCTTAACCGCCTGCTGTACCTGCATGCCAACCTTCAATGACTGATGTACCATGACACCCAGGTCTCGTTGCACCTTCCCTTTTCCTAATCTGTCACCATTCAGATAATAGTCTGTCTCTCTGTTTTTACCACCAAAGTGGATAACCTCACATTTATCCACATTATACTTCATCTGCCACGCATTTGCCCACTCACCTAACCTATCCAAGTCACTCTGTAGCCTCATAGCATCCTCCTCGCAGCTCACACTGCCACCCAACTTAGTGTCATCCGCAAATTTGGAGATACTACATTTAATCCCTTCGTCTAAATCATTAATGTATAATGTAAACAGCTGGGGCCCCAGCACAGAACCCTGCGGTACCCCACTAGTCACTGCCTGCCATTCCGAAAAGTACCCATTTACTCCTACTCTTTGCTTCCTGTCTGACAACCAGTTCTCAATCCACGTCAGCACACTGCCCCCAATCCCATGTGCTTTAACTTTGCACATTAATCTCCTGTGTGGGACCTTGTCGAAAGCCTTCTGAAAGTCCAAATATACCACATCAACTGGTACTCCTTTGTCCACTTTATTGGAAACATCCTCAAAAAATTCCAGAAGATTTGTCAAGCATGATCTCCCTTTTACAAATCCATGCTGACTTGGACCTATCATGTCACCATTTTCCAAATGCGCTGCTATGACATCCTTAATAATTGATTCCATCATTTTACCCACTACTGAGGTCAGGCTGACCGGTCTATAATTCCCTGCTTTCTCTCTCCCTCCTTTTTTAAAAAGTGGGGTTACATTGGCTACCCTCCACTCGATAGGAACTGATCCAGAGTCAATGGAATGTTGGAAAATGACTGTCAATGCATCCGCTATTTCCAAGGCCACCTCCTTAAGTACTCTGGGATGCAGTCCATCAGGCCCTGGGGATTTATCGGCCTTCAATCCCATCAATTTCCCCAACACAATTTCCCGACTAATAAAGATTTCCCTCAGTTCCTCCTCCTTAATAGACCCTCTGACCACTTTTATATCCGGAAGGTTGTTTGTGTCCTCCTTAGTGAATACTGAACCAAAGTACTTGTTCAATTGGTCTGCCATTTCTTTGTTCCCCGTTATGACTTCCCCTGATTCTGACTGCAGGGGACCTACGTTTGTCTTTACTAACCTCTTTCTCTTTACATACCTATAGAAACTTTTGCAATCCGCCTTAATGTTCCCTGCAAGCTTCTTCTCGTACTCCATTTTCCCTACCCTAATCAAACCCTTTGTCCTCCTCTGCTGAGTTCTAAATTTCTCCCAGTCCCCAGGTTCGCTGCTATTTCTGGCCAATTTGTATGCCACTTCCTTGGCTTTAATACTATCCCTGATTTCCCTAGATAGCCACGGTTGAGCCACCTTCCCTTTTTTATTTTTACGCCAGACAGGAATGTACAATTGTTGTAATTCATCCATGCGTTCTCTAAATGTCTGCCATTGCCCATCCACAGTCAACCCCTTAAGTATCATTAGCCAATCTATCTTAGCCAATTCATGCCTCATACCTTCAAAGTTACCCTTCTTTAAGTTCTGGACCATGGTCTCTGAATTAACTGTTTCATTCTCCATTCTAATGCAGAATTCCACCATATTATGAGCAGTGCAAGGCTAGTCATGACCTCAATAACACATGAAAAGCAGATATTCTTGCAGAATTGTTATACCCTGTCCTAATAAAGATAAAGATTGTCTAGGGCAAGAGTAACCGAGCTTTTGTCTTTATGGGTTGCATTCATTTAAATCCATATATCTCAAGTTGTTATTAATGCATCTTGCTGTTCTGATTTAGGATTTATTCACCAATAAAGCAATAGCACTCAGGTTAGTTCCAAACTACAAAATTCAAACAACAACAACTTGCATTTATATAGCACATTTAACATAGTTAAACATCCCAAGGCGCTTCACAGGAGCGCTATCACACAAGATTTGGCATCAAAGCACATAAGGAGATTTTACAACAACTTGGTCTAAGAGGTCGGTTTTAAGGAGCGTCTTAAAGAAGGAGAGAGAGAGGTAGAACGGCGGAGAGGTTTAGGGAGGCAATTCGGGCCTTGGCAGCTGAAGTCACGGCCGCCAATGGTAGATAAATGAAATTGGGGATGCACAAGAGACTAGGATTGGAGGAGCACAAAGATCTAGAAGGTTTTTAGGGCTGGAGGAGGTTACAGAGATTGGGAGGGACGAGGCCACGGATTGATTAAAAAATAAATGAGAATTTTAAATTTGAGGCGTTGCTGGACCGGGAGCCAATATAGGCCAGCAAGCACAGAAGGATGGATGAGTGGGAATTGGTGCAAGTTAGGATACGGGCATTAGAGTTTTGGATGAGCTCAAGTTTATGGAGGGTGGAACGTGGGAGACCGACCAGGAGAGAATTGGAATAGTCGAGTCTGGAGGTTAAATAAGCGCAAATAAAAATGAGTTGTCTATGCTTTATGGGCAAGATTAGTGACTCTGTGTTTGACACTGCGTCATTCTGATGTAGTATCCTAAAACTGTCTGTTCATGGTGCTGTGCATATTGGATGATTCTACAGTCTGCTCTGCTGGGATACGTTGTTCTTCTCAGTAATCTGGCTATTTAATTTTTAAGGTGTGCAAAGTGCAAAGGTGCTCAGGTTTGGCTGGATGTCCCTAACAGTGTTGAATAACTTGTGTATTATATGTGGAACTGGTGTGAAAGCTTAGCTTGGTGTAAGTGCAGTTTTAGAACCAGGACATTTAGTTTGCTGATTCGGTATCATTACTAAAACATTTCAGTGGAGAAAAATGTAACTGTCTACAATTATACTTCAGTACTGGTGGGAGCAGCAGCTATTAATGTTGTTGACAAGAACAAAGAAAGTTAAGGGAAGATATGATGGAGGTTTGCAAACTATGAAAGGATTTGAGAGGGTAGAGGGTGAAAGATTGTTTCCACTGGATGGCAAATTGGTAACAAAAAGACTCAAGATTATCACTAGAAGATGAAGGGCATGTTTTTCCACACAAAGGGTCATTAGAACATGAAATATTTGATCATAAGTGGCAATTGAGACTAACTTTAGCATTATAAGAAATTGGATACATTTTTGAAAATGAAAAATATAAAAAGATATGAGTAAAGAGCAAGGAAATAGAATCAAAATAGACAGCTCTAGTGAAGAACTCGGTCCAGCACAGACACGATGACTGAAAGGCTGCCTTCTGTGCTGTGATTTCTATGACTTTATAAGAGAGAAAGGCAGAATGGAGGATCCACAGAGCCTGACAAATGATCAACAGGCAGTACAGGCAATTGAAGTCATTGAGGATATTATCATATATCATCTTATCCAGTGTATAATACATCTTCAACAATTGGCAACAACACAGCAAGTTTCTAAAATGTCGTTTTTAGTCCTGATCCTCTTCTATTTCCTCATAGCTGATCAAAGCCACACCATTTCTTTCCAACCGGAAGGGCCTGACAACCTGAACCATAGATCTTGCCATAGCTGCTCACTAGTACACTGACATGAGGTGCATGTACAGGATGGTGAACTCAGATTTTCAGTTTTGCTTCCTTTTCCTAGGTGGAGAGAAATGCTCTCCAATCAGTGACCAGTCTGCCTGCTCTAAAAAGTACGGATGCCAGCTCGCAGGAGATTGAATGACAGGCATCTGGGATAGACAATGAACATTAAAAAAAAATTAATTCATGGGATATGGGCAAGGCCAGCATTTATTGCCCATCCCTAATCGCCCTTGAGCAGATGGTGGTGAGCTGCCGCCTTCAACTACTGCAGTCCGTGTGGTGAAGGTGCTGCCACAGTGCTGTTAGGGAGGGATTTCCAGGATTTTGCCCAGCGACGATCAAGGAGCGACGATATATTTCCAAGTCAGGATGGTGTGTGACTTGGAGGGGAACTTGCAGGTGGTGGTTTTCCCATGCGCCTGCTGCCCTTGTCCTTCTAGGTGATAGAGGTTGCGGGTTTTGGAGGTGCTGCCAAAGAAGCCTTGGCGAGTTGCTGCAGTGCATCTTGTAGATGGTGCGCTGGTGGTGGAGAGAGTGAATGTTTAAGGTGGTGATTGGAGTGCCAATCAAGTGGGCTGCTTTGTCTTGGATGGTGTCTGGTATCTGGCTGGGTGATGGGCTTTAGGCTGCATTACTGGTTTGCAGATTTGAAACCTGATTAACTGCACAAAGCTTAATGTGGCTTTGTAAATCTACAAGTAAAGTTAGAACTCATTGCAAACTAATTAGGCATTCATTTTATTCAGCTTTGAGCTCGTCCAAGGTCTGTAATTTGCTGGCAGACTTTGTAGTCGCAAGAGGTTAGTACTTGATTTTGTAACTAAGTCGCACTAAATATTATTCCTGTCCTGGAGGCAATATCTGACTCATGAGTTTAGGGTAATGAAAGAGTTTTGTGAAGCTCTAATATACACGCTCCATTTCAAAGTCCTGCACCACACCTCAGCACAGTGGAACAGTTATGAAAGACAGGAAAATCCTTTCTGTCACGATTCACCATACCGTCTGCTATTTTTAACACTGTCTCTGCTCAGGGCTATTTGTGCAATCATTTCCTCTGTGCGATCTATGGGATTTCTATTCCCAGTTTAAAAATGCATCTTTCAATCTTTCCTTAGGGTGCACAAGGAATGACTGTTAAGGAATCTACATGTACAGAGTAATAACTGACTCAAGAACAACCAGCCAAAATACTGAGTTCCAGTTGATTTATCCACATCCCATTCACCCCTTACTAAGTAGAGTTTGAATGGAGCCAATCTCTTTCCATTTATTCATATTGTATAGAACTTATTAATGCAACCAATGTAATCAAAAGCTGGAGTATAATCACAGTCCAAAGGTAGAATTTCTATCCACTCTAAATGTGATTGCTGAGCAAATTGTCAATTTATTTAATATATCTTCATAAATTCATAGAAAGGTACAGAAGAGAAGGAGGCCATTTGGCCCGTCGTGCCGGTGCTGGCTCTTTGGTCGTGCTTAGTCCCACATTCCTGCTTTTGTCCGTAATCCTGTAAGTTGCTCATCTTAAGGTACTATCCAACTCTTGTTTAAAATTATTTATGGAATCAGCTTCCACCACCTTTTCAATTCGAGTATTCCAGATCCCGAAAACTCTTCGAGTGAAAAAAATCTCCTCATCTCCTCTCTGGATTGTTTTCCAATGGTTTTAAACCTATGACTCTAGTTATAAATAGGAATCATTTGGCTTTCAGAAGTTTTGTGCCTATTTCCTGTTGAGTGGGCAGAGAGTTTAGCACCGAAGCTTGGGCCACTTTAAGTGGTGAAGTAGAGAGACATTTTTTGGGGAAAACCACATCCAATACTTACCCCGAAGCAACACCTTAGGATCTTGGCCTGGGACATTTCCTACTTCCCAATTGCAAAAAGATCACATGGCTGGGGTCTTGTCCTTGACATGTGTTTTTTCTCCTTTATTTTTCCCATCACACTGCTCTCTGGAAGATGATAGCAACTGTACCCCAACATGAGATGTCAGCGAATGCTAATTGACTTACTGTTTTTCCATGCACACATCAATGCAGAGCATTATCCTACCCTTGCCTGATGGACCCGCCCATGTGTTTGCAGTGGGGCAGAGGATGACTCTGATTAACAATCAGGTCTGTGAACTTTTGCTATTTTTTCACGCTAGCTTGAGGACACTGGGACCAACTGTACTACATCCATTATTGCCCTGACTTTGGTTAACTGAGATCAGATCAGGGATCAAACCTGAAATGTTCCTATGACTTATGGCTTATTACCAAGCCCAGGGCTCCTAGATTCCACATGATTCCTGATTGCACAAGAAACGTCACTTACAATTTGCTGTGCACAGGCACAGTTTGGCTCCATTGTTTGTGTATTTCCCCGTTAATGGACGTAAGCACCTCAGTGTTTATTAAACCAATGATTTATGCTCCACACAAGCCTCCCTCCCATCCTACTTTATCTAACCCTCTCAGCATATCCTTCTATTCCTTTCTTCCTTATGTACTTATCTTGCTTCTCCTTAAATGCATCCATACCAGTCACCTCAACTACTCCATTGGGTAGCAAGTTCCACATTCTAACCACTCTCTGGGCAAAGAAGTTTCTCCTGAATTTCTTATTGGATTTATTAGTGGCTATCTTATATTTCTCTCCTTTAGTTTTGGACTTCCTCACAAGTGGAAACATCTTAACTAGTTTACAATAGCTTGAAGAAATAAGACTAGTTAGTTAAGTGAGGTTCATGTTTGCGCTGTGTACTTATGCACCAACATTAGTAGAATATACAATAAGTTTACTTTAGTTCTGTTGTGTATGCCGTAACTCAATAGACTGAAATACTGTAAGCTCCGAACAGGTACAAACCTGGCTCTACTTTATTAGGGGCCAAAGTAATTACATTACAAGATGGCTGGCCTTTTATACCTGGGCCGCACACATGTGCGCACAGCCTAATGACCCCTGACAGTGGCGCCACCTGGTGGCTAGTAAACGCAAGCATACATACATGACAAGTTCATTCAATTAATATTGTGCATGATGCACTACTCTGTGTAGTTCATTTTAGTATACTGTATTCGCTGCTCACGATGTGGTCTCCTCTACACTGGGGAGACCAAGCGTAGATTGGGTGACCGCTTTGCTGAACACCTCCATTCAGTCCGTAAGTGTGACCCTGAGCTTCCGGTCACCTGTCACTTTAGTTCTCTACTCCACTCCCACTCTGACCTCTCCATCCTCGGTCTCCTGCACTGTTCCAATGAAGCTCAATGCAAGCTCGAGGAACAGCACCTCATCTTTCGTTTAGGCACTTAACAGCTTTCTGGACTCAACATCGAGTTCAAAAATTTCAGAGCGTAATCACGGCCAATGTTTGGCTCCCCTCACCCCCCCATCTTATGTCTTTTTTCTTCTCTTTTTTTTCTCTTCGTCTCTAATGGCAGCTGGTCAATACACTGCCATTCACACCCTAATTTCTGTCATTACCATTTTAATTTGGTCCATCATCCCTTTTGTCTCTCTAATCTCTCCTGCCTTCCACCCTATCACAGACCTTCCCTTATGTTCTTTCTTCCCCTTTCAGTGCTTAAGAATGTGCTCTTTTCGAACACTCTCCAGTTCTGACAAAGGGTCATCGACCCGAAACGTTAACTCTGTTTTTCTCTCCACAGATGCTGCCTGACCCGCTGAGATTTCCAGCAGTCTCTGTTTTTAATTTCAGATTCCAGCATCCACAGTATTTTGCTTTTGTACTCTGTGTATCTGTCGGTTTCCCTAATCCATTTCCCTAATATTCGTTGACACACAAAACTAATTGAGAATGCTTCTTGTCGGGGAGAAATGGTTGTTAACATGTTTAGAACTCTCCTACCACATTCTTGTCTTTGCTATTTCACTGGATGCATTACCCTTTTTATTTTAAAGGGATTAATTCTTTGATTAAAATAGTGGAGTGAGGAATATGGTACGAGAGTGTTAAAGTGTTTGCATTATAACATTTTCCACAGCCATTGCTACACCTCAATGTCAAAAGATATTTTAGCATTTTAAAAGCGGAAAGGAAAAGTAAAGGTTGACTTTCAACTTGTTTGTAAGGCTGATTGCAGGATTTTTTTTGTACAGGTTGGCCCTGTGGAGCTTTTCTTCGTGTTCACTTTAGAGCAGTCATCTTTTCCCAACCAACTAGGGGCCAGGATAGTGTAAAGCGGGAGGTGGACTCTTAGCTGGAGTTCTGATGTATTCTTTGTTAATTATGAAAATTCACTGAAGAATTAATAACTAACATATCTCCATACCATAAGATGCAAGAGTAAATGGAAAGAAAAAGTACTTCTGTTTTTAAAAAATTGACTTTTGGTGGTTGGTCACATTTCAGAAATTTGTACATGGCCTACTTAAAAAAAAAAACAACAGTGCACGAGGGCCTATGTCCATTCAAATTGTATAGGCCCTGAAAACTTCCTTAAGTAGAATGGAGTGAGGGAAATATTGCTTTACATCCCTCTGTGGTCTTTTGGCCCAATGGTGTGAGATCATCATCAATCATGAGCATCAATCATAACGATCCCTCGAATCAAGGATGACTTGCTTCCACGTCAAAAAGTTCACAGGTGTTTCAATGATGGACCTAAAATTCCAGATCCAACCTAAATCTTGAAGGGTGGACGATGCCTGTGCTTGGATGTTTTTTTAACGTGTGGTGACCGTTGCACACCAGCCACCACAAGGGCTTGACAGAGCTCGGTCTTGGTCCAGTAACAAGGATTAACCAAGATAACTGGAGACCAGCTTTGCTGCACGGACCTAGTGCACACACATATCGCAGCTTGGGCTAGCTCGTGTTGCCCCTGGGCCTTCGCCTCTTCTGGGCCCCAAATTCACGCCTCTCCTAGGCTCCGATCATGTCCCTCTACAATCTCTCGCCGCTCCTTTGCCCCGACCTCGCCGCTCTTGAGGCCCCCAGCCTGCGAGCACCATCGGGGCAGGCCGGGGAGCGGAAGGAGCAGCGTGGAGGCATAACACTCCAGGGAGCAGCACGTGCTGGAGCAGGAGAGCAACGGCAGTGAAGAGTGACGTCATCAAGGTCCAGTTCGGTGATTGGAGCGTGGGCAGGTACAGCAGGAGGTGTGTGAGATAGCTACCTTGTGGCAGGTTAATCATGGTATAAAGCTTGTCAGGGTTTGTCATTTTTTATTCTGAAATCATCACATTCAGGATGTCTTTTATGAAGATTCCACAGTAACTTGACAGAAAATGACATAAATTTCCTTTCCTGGCTCTGGAACTTGTTGCTAAGTCCCAAACCCCTTCCACATGAATGCATCAAATTCAAACTCCATGCTCTTGTATTTATGCTTTTTACTTTCATTCAATGGATTACGCTCTCTGACTGTAAACATTCCTATGTCACTGGATGTGTCGCAGAAGTGGAGCACTTTTCTGAAACTAATTGCAGTGCAAGTATGAGATGAATTTGTGCTAATGTCTGGAAAGCTCTACCAATCTACCTGTGAACCCGAGGAGCCCTAATACCTGTGGTCTGGCATGTTTCAGTACAATGTGACTAGTCATGCCAAATATTGCAGGGTAAACATGGTATTTACAGTATTTGAAAAATTATTTGATATATTTTTTCAAACCATGATGTGTCTGAAAATTTGGTTTCCATCTTTGCATTGGCAAACATCGCAATGGGAATGAACGAAAATGCAGGAATTATGAACTGTTACACATAGCTGTCAGATTAATATCTGCAGATATAGAAATGGGCATAAGAAAATCATGAAACAGTCCTATTGTGGAACAGACCAATTAGTAATGCGCAAGCTATGTGGCAGCGAACTGTGGAATATGCAGTTGAATCCATGAATAAGAAAGGTCTCATTGTGCATAAATGCCTCATTGCAAATCCATATTTCTGAGTGATTGGCCTTGATATTTGGACACACGATTTTTGGGTGAACGGGGGGTGGGGGCGGGGGTGCTGTGCACCTGAATGGTGAGGCCTGAAGCACCCCTGATATTGGGGTTCAGGCCTCATTTCCATAAAGCGGGCTAGCTGCTGAGATTAAGAAGCAGCTCGCCCGGCGAAGTGTTGTTGAGGATCGGGCCGTTGCATCGCCAGCAATGGCCTTCGGGTAAGTGAAAAAGGGGGGGAAAGGGGCGATTGGTTGCCGGGTTGGGACGGATCGGTAGCCGTGAGGGTGGTGCGGGAGATTGGTGACTTGGGGTGATTGATAGCCAGGGATGGGGATGGGAAAGGGAAGCAATCTGTAGCTGAGGGTCTGGGAGGTGGGGACAAAGCAGAGGCCTGTGATCGGTAGGAGCAATACTGCTCCTCCTGGCTCCACATTCAGGTAAGTAGATTTTAAAATCTTGCCTTATTGGTTGTGGCCTATTAGGCCGCATGTAAGCCTAGCTTTCCTGAGTGCAGTCTGTGCGGGCACTGGCTGCCTCACAGCAAACCAGTCCTGCAGTGGGGGTCTCAAACGGCCATTAGGCCCCTTGTTTGCATGTGCTACGCAACTGAATTTCTAGGCCATTGTCTTTTATGAAGGCCTTCCCCATAAGTAGCATAAAGCAGCTGTTTCTGTGTAACCCATTTTTTATGATGTTTGCACCACACGTGCAAGAAGCTAATGATTGTGTTTCGTCTTGCTGCGATGAGAACTATTATGAATGGATGCTGTTTCATACTTCCCATTACATCATGTGATGTGTGCTACTCCCTTTCAAAGTTTATTTGTGAATTATACATATTTTGTTGGTTCCAGGTAGTGAGAGGATTTTTTTATGGAAGTGTATTTAAAAACAGAGAGTCAGTCTCCAACTGGCTGCAATACAATGGTTAGTGCACTCACTGACAATTGGTGCATCAATCATCTCTCACTCCAATCCAACATTTGGTATTTCATTTGAAATCTCTGTGTTTTAGTTACTAACTTGTTGGATCCCTGCATCATTCTTGGGGCAAGAGGGAGAGTTGACACATGTTGTGACTCACAGTCATTTGTGGTGAAGTTTTCTTTCTTCCTTCTTAGCACTTCTTCATAAATTATATAGAATGACATTGAATTTTACAGCACACAAACAGGCCATTCAGCCCAAAAGGCCTCTGCTGTGTTTATGCTCCATCTTCCTTCATCCCCCTATCAACATAAAAGTGAGATTAAAAATTCCCATGGAAGCAAATGCATTTAAGGGGAGGCTAGACAAGCATATGCGGGAGAAGGGAATAGAGGGTTATATTGATAGGTTTCGATGAGGAAAGACAGGAGGAGGCTCGAGTGGAGCATAAACAACGGCATGGACTGGTTGGGCCGAATGACCTGTTTCTTGTTCCTATGAAATCATAGCCCTCTGTGGCGCAAGACTTTGACACAGACGCATGTTGCATCAATTGTACCACCCACATAAATGGGGTCAGAAAATATAAATGGGGTCAGAAAATGAAATCACGAAGTGACCAGGTCCTGTCCGTCTGATTATGAGTCAATATATTTCAAGCCTGATGTGGTTTTAACATAAAAGGTCACACATCTGTGGTACATTGCTCAAGTATGACCAAGAAAGGAAGAAATTCAGCATTAAAAATAATCCCAGCTATCACTTGATTTCTGGTGACTCAGGCTGTATTATTGAGGTCATCAAGGGAAAGTCTGAGAGCTGGCAATGTGCAGGAAAACTGGCACTCGCTGCAGTCTGACTCTGTTAGATCCTCAAGAGTCGTTATTTAGTCATCTGTCTGGCAATGGGTTCAGATAAACTATCCTGCCTGATACCGGACACCTCACAAATGAACTCTTTCAGCACTATGCCCCGATGGGTTAACAGTTACTTAACAAAATCTTTTATTGTAAGATTTGTGCGGTGTTAGTGTGAATCAAATAATTTACACTGATTTGTGTGCTTTAGATTTGTTACTTTGCCCCCATATTGTAGATTTTAGACTTGCTTTCTTCCACTGTTTTAAAGTGCGTTTACAATTATACGTTTAGCGTTGGTGTGAAATAATTTCTGTTGATATTTGTAAATCGGTTGACCCTAAAGCAAATTGAACTCCAAAGAGTCTCTACTTCGCTCCGGTGTCTGCTTAGGCCCTGACCCCAGATTCAACTGCAGCGTAGGTGTGAGTGAAAATACTACATTTATAGTGTGAATTATGCCATATACCATTTCCCAGTGAAAAGGGCAGGCAACTAACCTGATCAGTATTGAAGCTGTATCAATAGGTATCATCATCATAGGCAGTCCCTTGGAATCGAGGAAGACTTGCTTCCAATCTAAGAATGAGTCCTTAGGTGGCTGAACAGTCCAATACGAGAACCACAATCCCCTTCACAGGTGGGATAGATAGTCGTTGAGGGAAAGGGTGGGTGGGACTGGTTTGCTGCACATTCTTTCCGCTGCCTGCGGTTGATTTCTGCATGTTCTCAGTGATGAGACTCGAGGTGCTCAGCGTCCTCCCGGATGCTCTTCCTCCACTTGGGGTGGACTTTGGCCAGGGATTCCCAGGTGTCGGTGGGGATGTTGCACTTTATCAGGGAGGCTTTGAGGGTGTCCTTGTAACGTTTTCTCTGCCCATCTTTATATCACTGGTGTGTCATCACCATTAAAGTTCATATTTTCCAGAAACACCCATGTCTGTTTCGCAACTCTTAAGTAACCCTATCAAAGGCAGGGCTGAGGGAGTGCTGCACTGTCCGCGGTGCCGTCTTTCAGATGAGCCATTAAACCAAGGCCCTGTCTGCTTTCAGGTGGATGTAAAAGATCCCATGGCACTATTTTGAAGAAGAACGGCAGTTACCCCGGTGTCCTGACCAATATTATCCCTCAATCAACATTACAAAAACAGATTATCTGGTTGTTATCACATTGCTGTTTGTGGGAGCTTGCTGTGCGCAATTGTTTCTTGCATTACAACAGTAACTGCATTTCAAAAGTATTTCATTGAAAGCAATTTGGGATGTCCTGAGGTTGTGAAAGGCGCTATATAAATGCAAGTCTTTCTTTCTAATAGGATTTTTGTTTAACTTTAGGTTTATAGTGATGTAAATAGGGTGTAAGTCCTCGTATCGAGCTGGTCCAGTGATTGAGCCTATATGGTCTTGCTTTCAATGCAACACAAGGCCCTTATGTTACTGTATCATGTCATCCAAATGCACATTAGAGCTGCCATTTTAACCTATGTACTGATTCTGTTCTGAGTCCTGCAGCTGGTGGACAATGTGTTGGCAGGTAATTATAGTGGGCCTATAATAGATGATATTGGATTCATGGGCTTCCCCCAGACTTGGAGTATCACTGCGTGCATGTGATGCGAAACACAATCGTTCATGGTTGACCATGCACAACACAATCCAGACTTAGGAGGTCATCCAGATGCACGTGGTCAGTACAGCCTCGTCCGCACGACTGGAGGGACAGTACCCAGTCCATCACACTTGTGCCATCAGGTTGCAGGGGCATATGGGCATCAGTGGCAATTGCCAAACTGCTGCTGCTGCCTCCGTTCTGGTGGGTAACTGCAGTGGTTGCTGATAAACACCAATAACAAACTCACTCAAAATCTTGCAGCAGATCAGATGGGAACGTTTACTGCCAGCCTGCTGTCCTGCTTCACTTGGGGGTAGCTAACATTTTCTGATCTTACTCAAAGCCGTAGAATGTCAGTAAGCAGGAGGAGATATTCTGCGTAGGACTGGCAGTAATGGGTTTAGCACTAGTGCTGCTGAGGGGAATACATTTACTATCTAGAAATTGTTTCCATATTGCTAAAATAAGAATGTTTATTTTTAAGTGTCTGCCTGGCAAGCCATGTGTGCCATTTGTTCTGGTGTTTTCAGCGGCTATTTGCGCAGTTGGTTTTTCCATTCAGTTGGGTATGTTTCATCAGTCATTCTTGTTCCGACCTCCTTTTGCATTAAGTCACTGTTGACTCTGCTCAGACACCGAGAACACTGCTGGCAGCCACAGCTAACTCGTGTACAAGATCAACTTTCGGTCCAGCTTGCTAGCACTGCCCGTCTCCCTCTCTTCCCCTGTCTCTAACTGCGGGGGAAATTCTCACCTGGAGCTTCCTATTTAGCATTTTAAAGATTTTCATGAACTGCTTTAATCAATATTTTTTGTCTTTGAAGTAAAATTTGAATGATTTTTATCGACAGTCCCACATACATAACATCAAAAGATTCGATTGGAAATCCCATGTGTGAGGACATGAGGATCCCACACATTGGATTACCAATTTTATTTTGAAAAGTAAAAATAAAACCTTCTTTCGTCTCATTAAAAGAGGTTGGTATTCTACAGGCTGGAGCAAAAAGGTCAGAAAATAAAAGGGTTTCAAGATAGCCTGTGTGAGCAATGCCTGCTTATAGTTTTGCAGCACCTCCATGTTAACTTGCCTTTTTGTGTGTCTGTGCAGAAGAAATTATATTCTGCTATTCTTTCATATGTAGAATTGGCAGACCATGTCTTGGTCATTTACAGATACAATGTCACAAATCCTGTTGAAATGCATTGGATCTAACTTTTCCCCCTTCCCAAGCAAATTTTTTTTGCCTCTTTTACCATTTAAGCAAATACATTTTATGTGTCAGCAATCTAAATGACATGGAGTGACTGGTGCAGTAAGAGTTAACAGGATGTGCTGACACCCAAGGCCCTTGGAGAAGATGAAACGGTGATTAATAAACCTCAGCTTTTGTGAAGCATTTTTTTTCAGTTGAAGCTTCTCGGTTCAGGCACTGGGCGTGTGCCTTTCGGCTCATGATCTGAATTAGGAGTAGGATATGAATAGACCTAGTCTCTGATTCACATTCTGTGCCATGCCGTCTTGGGGAAATGTTATTTTTAAGTTGAGCTAAGGTTGTTTATTTTGAGCCTGTGCCACATGCCTACTTAGTGAGGCTTTGTCTGAAATTGAAGGCAGGAAGGAGGGAATGAGCCTTCGTGACTTTCTCGCACATTATTCCCGGGGCAGCAGACAGCGAGGAGTAGGGCCTGTATAATAAAATAGCCAGCCTCATTGCACAGCAATAAATCTGTGCCCCTGAGGCTGGTTTCGGACAAGAAATTATTAATATCTTATCCTTTCAGTAAAACTGCACGACTTACCTCAGGCCCAGGTGGAGCTACAGGACCCTGTGATCCTGGATTGGGAGTGGGTGGGGGAGGAAAATCCAGCTCTTTATGCAGTGATCGCTGTTGGAGCGCCACGGGCTTCTCTGTTATGCCCTCATGATAGAATAGTCATTGGCACTCATTGTCGAGGCTCCCGCATAAATCATGGCCACTTGGGCAATTTATTGGCATGTGCCTGGCATCAGTGCGTTTGCACCTCACCAAAGATTCATTGCTTACAGAAGGTGAAAAGCTGGTGAAAAATCAATGGCCGAGAGTTTCCGCTCAATGCCACTGTTTTTTTTTTTCACCGCAATCCGCCTGATATTGCCGAAACTGGCACAAAAGATCGCGGAATGTTAAGCGCAAATTACGTTCAGCGCAACTCGAGTTTCCACAAACTTTTGCGGCAGTTTAAAAAATATCGTGCTACAAGCAAGCCCCATCCGCAAAACTGGCCACACCTCCAGGATTAATCACCATTGGGAGTTTCCACTCATTGCGCTCGTTTGCAGGCCTTTGAAGAGGCTCCAAAAATTAAGCTGGATCTTTTGGGTGCAAGGACATTAACAGATGGGTTTTGAATGAATTTAAATAAAACATGTACTAAGGAATTGACTGCTGCACCCCAATCTAACTAGAAAATAGATTTGTATATTTTTTTTAAGTCATTTTCAGTTATTTAAAATTGGGTTACTCACAGATGGTGGCTTGACACTGATTTTAAAATGCTTATTTTCAGCTGTATTAATCCAACTTTACCCAAGGCCAGAATTTTACCAGCCCTGCGAGTGCGAGTTTGGCCGTGATTGACAGCGGGAAGGAAGTCCGCTCTGAATCCGCCTCCTTGTGAATTTCCCCAAGTGCCGGCACTGGCTGTGGATTGCAGACATAGCACTAAGCGACGTGTCAGGCAATTGAAATAGTTAAGAAGCTGCTTAAAGCTATTTAAGCAACATTTTTCCTGGTCCTAACTATTTACCAAGTTTTTTATGAGGTTCCTGTCCCTCGGGGAACATGTCAGGTAAGTGTGTCGGGTTCTCAACAACTCTGGATTGGGTTGACTAGTTGACAGTTGCAGAAGTGGAATAAAAGCTACCATTTCACAGCTGTTCAATTTCAAGTCTTTGAAGCTGGAGCCTTCAGGATTCGGAATACATCTTTCAGCTTTATGGAGGTTTGAAGTGTTTGCAGTGAACATTCAGTGTCATCTTCTTGGAGCAACCTGTCTTGCCATTGACCGATCACTTCTGTCATCTCAACTTCAGCTGCTATCGATTCCATCAGCATCGGTGCTCTTGAAAAAAATCTCAGCTTGGTCCTCAGAAACTCACCACAATCAGGCACAACACCATCATCATCAGGCACACCAGCAGCACCAAGAACACCACCAACCTTCTCTGCAATCACCTGATGCTGCACAGGACACAGGGCATCAGCACCAGACCACATTGCTGCCAGGGGTGGCCTCACCATGGCCACATTTACTTCAATTGACACTGTGCACGAGGTGCCAGGTTGACACCATCCCACACCAAGGCCACAAAGCATCTCTACATTCCTTTCACGCTCATCACCATTGGCGGGGGGGGTGGGGGCGATACCATTATGTCTCACCATTCGCTGCAACTCACTAAGCCACCTCCAAAGATGCACACAGATCTATCCAAGAGGGCAAAGTGTTAACAATAAAGATTTAAATATTTGACAACACATTAGCAGAAAATTTACATCAGCATTGGCAATAATTCCCAAGTGCCTACCCTTGTGTGTTGTTAGTTGGTATGCTTACACTAGGATGAAGATGAGTGTGAGGGTGGCTAGTGAGATGGGATGTGATAATGTAGATAGAGAGAGAGGGATGGGTGGAGGAGCAAGGTAAGTTCGTGTGAGTAAGGATGTGCAGGAATAGGGCAGGGAAGACAGAGTGATGGGGATATGATGAGTGGCACAGCAGGATGAGGTTGAGTGTCCTCCTGTGCAACTCGGCTGCGTTGGTGTCACGAGGAGGTATATTTCCGCCCATGGTAAGGGAAGAGAACCATCCTGCATGCTGTAACTCCCTCCATAAGCATATAGAGGGAGACATGGGGGAGCCTGGGTGCAGCCCTGCACCTCTGTGCAGTGTTTGTCAGTGTTTGCAGCACCTCAATGCTGTAGAACACTGACAGCACAACTGTCAAAATGGTCCCTTTAAGGAAACCGGCTGATGATGCGTCATCAGACCCGTTTCCTTTTAATTGGCTGGGAATCTTTTTTTTAATTTCAAAATATACTTTATTCATATAAAAATTTGTACAGTACTTTCAAAAGCAGTTCAGTACATTTAGCTGCGGTCAGCAATCCCATACACTACATTTGGGTGCTGACGGCAGTTCCGTTCGATACATCTCCTTGCTTTTCAGTTCAAGTACAATACGGGATACCTTGTAGTACATTCAACAAAATTACATTACATGTGTCACTATACAGTGCACGGAATGGGTGACGGTACATTTACATTTTTTTCTTTTCAACGTGCATTACGAAACAGACCTTACATTGTACATGGCACTACATTGGTGTTTGCAGATCATGGTGCTCCATGTACACGAAAAAGAAGTTGCAAGTACGGCCCGAGGGGAGTTTTGTACTGATTCCTGCCCCCGGGTTTACCGTGGCAGAAGGGCTTTAAACTGTGGCCCTTCCCCACCGTGCCTTTGCGGCGACTGCACCAATTTTAAGTGCGTCCCTCAGCACGTAGTCCTGGATCTTGGATTGCGCCAGTCTGCAACACGCAGACGTGGACATCTCCTTGCTCTTGGAAGACCAGCAAGTTTCGGCAAGACCAAAGAGCGTCTTTGACTGAGTTGATGGCCCTCCAGCAGCAGGTGATGTCTGTCTCAGTGTGTGTCCCTGGGAACAGCCCGTAGAGCACAGAGTCCTGTGTTACAGAGCTGCTTGGGATGAACCTCGACAGCAATCACTGCATCTCTTTACAAACCTGCCTTGCGAAGGCGCAATCCTGAAGGAGATGGGTGACAGTCTCATCCGCCCCGTAGCCAACTCAGGGGCACCGTGCCGTGTTGCTGAGACGTCAGCTGTGCATGAAGGCTCTGACGGGTAAGGCCCTCCTCACCACCAACCAAGCTACATCTTGGTGCTTGTGTGAAAGCTCTGGCAATGAGATCAATTGGCTGGGAATTTTTTTTTTTTCCGTTGCCAATCTTTCCAATTCTTTGTCAAATCACAAACGCCAGAGGTCACCTTGCACACATCAAGGATCACTCTGCGCCAATGCTCTTAGCCAAAAGGCCTAGAGCCACTGCACCGTTCCTGGAAGTACTGCAATACCAGGTTCGTGCAATGGAGGTGGATGGGTCAGCCCCCCCACACACCTCCGTGGAGTTGGATGGGTCAAGCCACCCCACCCACCTCCTATTTCCAAAAAGCATAGGAGAACCACCTTCCTGATCCAGGGTGAACAACGTTGGGGTCATGGTTACTCCCCTGTCAGGTCAGTTACGCATGATCTTAGCCAAAAGGCCGAGAAGTTTTTAAAAAAAAAATTTTCATTGCCAATCTTTCCAATTCTTTGTCAAATCACAAACGCCAGAGGTCACCTTGCACACATCAAGGATCACTCTGCGCCAATGCTCTTAGCCAACAGGCCGAGAAGTCTCATAGGGCAGGCTTAACAAGCACAATCTAGGGAAAGTCGTGGGGGAAGCCAGCATGGAGCCAGGAGGGGTGTCACAGTCCACCTCTCTCCCACCACGGTAGGAAAAATCGAGCCCCAAGCTACTGCTCTTAAATATAACAAGGAATATTGTTTTAAGCGAATTGTTTAATTATACTGCCCAATTGCGCTGGTCCATGGCAGATCTTGTGTTCGTCGATATGCAAATGAGTTTGCGGAGACACTCAAGGGGAATAAAAACGGGTGCAATTTTGGGCGCATTTTGTGGCAGAATCGCCGATTGTGCCCAAAGCGGAAACTCTACACCCATTTGTATAATTGTGGTAAAATAATTTCCATAAGACCCACTACATTTGTTTGTGCTGTCGGACCATCTGCCTTCTGGTGTCCTGTACGAGATGTAAACAGGCCCCGGCTTTGTAAAATCACTTCCTTCAGGGGAAGTCCGTCGAATAGCCTGCTCACAATTCACAGCTCCCGTGACCTACTACACTATGTTGAAGCAGGTGCTGTATCCGTTTGCAGCACATTTTTTTTTAAAAGGAAAGATAATTATTTTTATTCTGAGTGAAGATGAAAATCAAAATTTTGGAGCGACAGATCCATGATGTCACAGTTGGAGAATCATACCCTGCTCTGCTCACACAAGTGTCTTGCAAGATACTGTTTGATAGCCAGACATTTAAAGGAACAGGATACATCTGCTATTTGCATCAGTGAATGTGTTCACATTAACCCCTTAATAGTATCGGGATTTTGGGAAAGTCTTTAATATAAAAGCACTTGTACTGTCTGGGACAGATTATCCCCTCAAAGTACTGCTGCTCCCTTGGGTGCAAATTCAGTACAATAAATAAGCCATCTCCACTACATCCTACTTTCCCTTTAATGTATATACCTGTACATGTAAATGAATTGGTGTAGATAATTCAGACGGTGCAACTGGGCATATGAGGGGCCAGAAAATAACACGTTTGTACCAGCACTGCTTGGTCGTAAATGCAGTGCAAATGAATGGCATTATGATGGAGTCCTTGAATTTCCTAGTTTGCTCCCCATATATGGGCCCAAATTTCCGCCCTCTGTAAAAACGGCGCACCTCCATAAGGTGCGGGACTTTCTGGAATAAAAAGGGCGGCGAAAACTTACCTTATGATTCTGCGAGCTCCTCAGGACGTCTTCGGCCTCGGTGTGGCGCAGCACAAGGGGTTGGGGGGCGGAGCCAGGTCCCGGCGCTGAAAACAGTGCCGGGACCTCTGCGCATGTGTGCTAGAGTGTGCACCAATGTGCAGTAGCTCCGAGGCTGCATGGAAGGAGCCCAAAGAATGCCATCCCTAGACCTGGCCGAATGGGCACCCCGGGCATTGAAGATTGGGACTCGGGCTTCCCTCCCGTTCAGCTCCCCCTCCTCCCTCCCTCCCGTTCAGCCTCTCTTTCCTCCCCCCCCCACTCTCCTCTCCCCCCCCCCCTCCTCTCCTTCCCCCGCCCCTCCTCTCTGCTCTGCACCCCGTTGAAACCAGCAGCGAAAGTCCCCGCGGGGCACTGGAAGCTGGCCTCCTGTCCGGAAGTGTTTACTGCCGCCATCGCTGACCCTCCGGGGCGCTAACGGGCAGCAGAAGACCGAAAATCCTACCCAGTATGTTAAAGATGTGTATACAGCCCAAAGAGGCATGATGTCATGCACAAATATACTTTATAGTATAATTAATGTCCCTCACTGCAGCTGTGTGGTGGCAGAGGCCCAAGGCCATGGCTGCAGCCTGCATTCTCAGCAGGGGGAAAACAAAGGGGACTGAATAATAATTCATTAAAATAAAAGTGGAAGGGATATAATTTCGGCGAATGTATCATTTTTTCAGATATTAGAGGGCAGAAACATGCATATTTTGAAAGTTGCAAAGTACACTCTGCACGCAAGGTTCAGGTCCTTAGTGAACTGAATTTGGGCTGACTTCACCTCAGTCACAATCAACACGTACGCAACCTAAAATGCGACAGTAATTGGCACTTCTACATGTTTAGTTTCCATCTTTTCTCTCAAAGTAATAATACAGCTCTGAATCCCGTGGGCCTTGTTTGGGATGTCTGTGTTGTTTGTGCCTTCCGAGGCGTTTTTGCAGAGCAGCTTATGTGGTGGTGCTTTAGCATCTCCAATATACTCCCAGAGGGTTCAGGGGCACTGAGCTTGAATATATTACACACTATAATATTTAAAAGTTGATATTTTGCGACAGTTATGGTGTCATTTCAATTTTGTGAGATGCGCTAGATGCACAAAAAAGAACCTACGGTTCGTGAGAATATCACAATCAGTTTCTATTACATGAATGCTATCTTTGTGATTTCTGGAACTTGGTCAGCCAGGAAGATATCATGAGGATATCATTTTGCCAACTTCCTGTTATCACATCAATCGCATATGTTCTATTCCCAAATGGCCTTTACCCAGTATAATATTTGGGGATTCTATTCACAACTACGGAAATCCTCATGTTTTAATGTTATTAATAAAGGGCTGCACAACTCGACGTGGCACCTGTGGTGTCCAAATGCTGGCCTTCAAAGATCCTTCGGATTTTGGGGTAAGGAAGCTTCAAGTTTGTGGCCGACCTTCGGATTCATACATCAAACATCGGTTGTAAAAGTCAAAATATTATATAAATATATCTATGTACATAAGCAAAAGGTTTGAAATTAATCAACCATTGATGATCGCTTATGTACTGTTGGTTCAGCATTTAGTAATTATACAACCTGCGACGTGTGAAGGCTTTGCCGTAGCTTGTTTGGATTTGACAAACGTCTTTCTAAGGTTGGGTGTCGTCCTGGGGCGACGTGAGGCATAAGCGACGTGCGTGGACCATTATGGCATTAGTTTAGCAACAGGGGATGTTGTAGCATATTCATTTTGGCAAGATATGATCTTATAGGCTCAGATACTCACAGTATCTAGTTGGTTTCCTGCAGATCTTTGCTGTATTATCTAAGCAACGTACCTACCATCTGCTAGCTTGTTCCCTAAAGGCAATACTGGGTCTTCTCAGTTCACCAATAATAATTTGAGTTTAAAAACTCACTACTAAAGATTAGCCAACAACAAATATGCCTTAAAGGGAGATTCCCTTTGTCCTTCCCTTTGATAGTGGCAAGCTTCCAATAGAATGGGCCAACAGACAGCTGCCAGTAGGTTATGGAGGTTACAGAACAATTCACTGATCTGAGGGTTAAGTCCACAGTTTCATATGACACTTCCCTGGGCTTTGTTCCCTTTGTGATTTATGCCAAAGTGCTTCAAACCACGCACAAAAATCACTTTCTTTCTTCAAAAGGCAGCACCAGGAATCCACCCTTTGCTCGGTGCAATAGACAGATCTCATTAAAGCAGGAGATTATTGGCACCTAACTCCAGGGAGCTTGAAGAATGGCCATAATGCACCCTTAGGGGCTGGAGAGCTCGAAAGCTCAACATTAATTTCACACACAATAAATTAAATGCAGGAATGACTGCAGTTGCGTTTACGCCTCGCTTCAGTTCTGTTTTTCCGTTCCACCTCTTTGAAATATGGTGCTCAGAATCAATAGTTCCCTATGTTATACAATCCAAGCAAATGTTTACGCGCAAAAATGGCAGTGCAAGTGCTTTTAATTTGGTGCCATTTATTGGCGATTCGCAATCCAGTTTTTTTTGCCATTGCTCCGTTTTCCAGACTGGGATCTCGAATTAATTATTTAATTCTGTGCATCATTAAAAGGTTACACTTCAGACACGTGTGAGCTACAATCCTGATCCAACTATGAACGAGGCTGAGCACACTTGGTCTGCACAGGCGATAAGGGAGTATTTTTTGAGCGATAAGGGAGTAAAGGGTTATGGGGAGCAGGCAGGGAAGTGGAGCTGAGTCCGTGATCAGATCAGCCATGATCTTATTGAATGGCGGAGCAGGCTCGAGAGGCCAAATGGCCTACTCCTGCTCCTATTTCTTATGTTGTTAAGTGTGACACTGGATCCACCCACTAATATGTCTTGAGTGTAATGGGCATCTAACATCAAGGGCAAAAGTAGAAACTCTCAGTATTAAAAACAACTTGCATCTAAAATGACATAAATGTTCAGAGAAAAAGGAGTCTGGAGCAATTGGACTGCAGTGATGTCGACTACCACGGTTATTGCTCATCTACCTCTCAGTGATGCTAAAATGTTAGGCCAAGCCAAGATATAACTACCCCATTTTATATTTATTATCTTTTTTTGCTCTTGAACAAATACATTTTTATATCTGTTTTCAATAGAGTTGATTGAAAAGTAATACATTTAGATGTCAGGTAGAGGAGCGAACATCAGTAATATTCAAAATTGGTATCTCTTTGTGGACAAGACTGGCAAATGTATAATTTTGAAGTGAAGTCCTTTCTTGGGAATTGTATTTTTTTAGATTTCTGCTCAGTTGTCAAGGCAACCAAGGAGTTCAAAATATGATAATTAAAACTTTTTTGGTGCAGGAAATAAAACAACAGAGAAAATACCTGGGGACAAAAACCAGCAGAAGTGAGTAAAGTTTAGTAAATCTTATTAAGATGCATCCCAATATGTTCCAGAGCAGAAAAATTAAATGGTGGAGGGTTGATTTTCTACTAATATGCATTGCAGTTAAGAGGAACCATCTCCTTTTCTGGCTCAGTCAACTTTTTGAACAACAAGTTTCTCTAATTTTTAACTCTTTCAAATTTTGGAGCTAACGTTCAGATGTTTTAAGCCTTCAAAGAGGAAGTTAGCTCATGAATGGAGGAGGCCAGATCACATGGTCGAGCTGGGAGACAGATTGTTTAAAAACTGAGCAAAGAAAGGAGCGTTGTACTGTAAATAGGGGCTTCAAAGATCTGCCTTCCCTAACAATAACTCTGAGGTGTCGTGCTCTCTTTGCATTTCATTAATCTGCTGCGGGTCTTCTGGAATATGTTCTCTGGTTTCTTTAACACTCGTGAAACTCTACTCATCTCAAGAGAGATTTTAATCGCTCCATCATTGGTGGCCATACCTTCAGCTGCCTTGGCCCTAAGCTCTGGAATTCCCTCTCTAAAGCTCTCCACTGCTCTACTTCACTCTTCTCCTTAAAGACATGCCTTAAAACCTATGAAGCATCTGTCCTAATATCTCCTTATATGGCTTGGTGCCAAATTCAGTTTGATAACACTCTTGTGAAGTGCTTTGGGATGTTTTATTACTTTAAAGGTGCTATATAAATGCAAGTTTTGTTGATGGGAACTAGAAGGATGATGTAAAACCAGTCTGCTTCTCAACTATTCACATAGGCAGAGATCACAAGGTTCTCTGCCCAGCCAATCCAAAAGCTCCAGGTCTTGCACATCTTCACTTGCACTCAGGGTTTGCTTACTGGGCCTACAGGGAAAGCAATGGATGTTTTCCATCCAACCAGCTGTACCCTTCCCAAGATATCCCACAGGGTTTCAGAAATTCTGTGGCAATTAAACTACATACATACTCTTTAACAATAACGCACAGAGAATCCATGGATCATATACAATTACACCCTTTGTCACTTCAAGGATACTTTTGAAGATTGTCACTTACTGGGAACAATGGAACAGACAACCACTTTTAAAGATTTAGTAGAACAAGTTTGTATTAAGTTGAACACAAATTTCTATGTGAAACCGCAAAAAGATTTGAAGATATCAAATGTTGAGAGGATGTTGGTGTTTTATAAGTTTTTAAAAAAAATGCGTTTTCTCACCACCTCTGATTGGGGTACAGTTCCAAGGGCACTGACCACTCTCCATTATGCCACCCAACTGGTGAATCTTCATGCATAACCTTTGGCAGTGAGTGCCAGCAGACGATTGGCTGTCCGGGGCGTCGGAGTTGCATCTGATTCCTGTTCTCACCATACATCTAGACACTTGTAATTCCACCAGGGACCACTAGATAGTGGTCAAGGGCAGAAATGCTGTGCAACCTTCCCCTGTACAACTCGGGCACACTGAAGTCAATAACGGTATTCCTTCCACTGCCCTGGATGAGATCATATAATTCAGCACGTTATCCATTGGTCAAACCTAGGACAATACTGGTCTGTATGGCTGGATGTCCATTCACCCAATGATGTGCCCTCTATCTGACCTATCCAGTTATGACAATGATGTTGTATGGGTTTTTGATGTTTGAAGACCTGGCCCTCAAATCTACCACCAAGCTCATGGTCTACAGGGCTGCAGTAATACCCGCCCTCCTGTATGGATCTGAGGCCTGGACAATGAATAGAAGGCACCTCAAGTTGCTGGAGATATATCACCACCGATGTCTCCGCAAGATCCTGCAAATCCCCTGGGAGGACATGCGCACCAATATCAGTGTCCTTGTCCAGGCTAACATCCCCAGTATTGAAGCACTGACCACACTCGATCACCTTCACTGGGCAGGCCACATAGTTTGCATACCAGATACGAGACTCCCTAAGCAAATGCTTTCTGCGGAGCTCCTTCATGGTAAACGAGCCAAAGGTGGGCAGCGGAAGCGTTACAAGGACACCCTCAAAGCCTCCCTGGTAAAGTGCGACATCACCACTGACACCTGGGAGACCCTGGCCGAAGACCACCGAGGTGGAGAAAGTGCATCCGGGAGGGTGTTGAGTTCTTCGAGTCTCAACGCAACGAGCATGATGAGGTCAAGCGCAGACAGCGGAAGGAGCCCGCGGCAAACCAGCCCCATCTACCTCTTCCCTTGACGAATGTCTGTCTCACCTGTGACAGGGTCTGTGGCTCTCGTATTGGACTGTTTAGCCACCAGAGAACTCACTTTGGGAGTGGAAGCAAGTCTTCCTCGATTCCGAGGGACTGCCGATGATGATGATGATGATGATGATTGGCAACACTTAATGATGTGCATGTTGGGGAAGCAGCAATTTGACTGTTTGCCTAATGTAACAAGTTTAAATCCTACAATGCACGGTTGGAAACATTTATGGAAAGAGTTAGCAGGAAAGAAATAATAAGTATAGTAAGGAAGGAATAAAATGCCCACACTGTACGTTGTACTGGCACATTGGGCAAGGGCATCAGAAAATAGAGCTGTTCTGTGGCACTGATCGTTTTTTTATTGTTTCATTTTCCTGCAGGCAGGGAGTGATGGAGAAAGCATCGGTAACTGCCCCTTCTCTCAACGCCTCTTCATGATCTTGTGGCTGAAGGGCGTGGTCTTCAATGTCACAACAGTTGATCTTAAGAGGTAAGATTGTGGCCGAGTGTCCAGCATAATTTCAGATTTATACCCAAGGCTTTGCAGTATACATAGTAGCCACGAGTTGATGCTGCCACTGGATAATCAAACTCCCTTCCGGAAAGTTGGTCCAACACATGAGCACATGACCCAAATTAGGTACCACCTTTACTGAGCTAGAACAAGAATTTCAATCAGCCTCTGATCAAGATTAAAAGGTAATACGGAACTAGCCAAGCTGAATTGTCCGCGATTTACTCCTCCGTTTTACATGGGGTTGGATTTTCTCCTGTCAGGCGGAAATGGAATTCACTGATGACACAGATAATATTTTTCTACTCTCAGGGGCACAGCATCAACCAGTTTCCTTGGCCACTAGGAGGTTGTGTTTAAGAAGAAAAAAATTAATTTCCTACATTCCAAAAGTGACTACAGTTCAAAACTACTTCATTGGTTGTAGAGCGCTTAGGGATGTCCCGAGGTCACGAAAGGCGCTATATAAATGCAATTCTTTCTCGATTGCTCAATTTGATTTCTGTCACACTGTGGAAATGAGCGCACAGCAGGATTATCCCAGGAGCTTTTCCCACTATCTCCACTGATGCCAACCCAAAAAAGTGGGAAATCACACGATAGTTCAAAATGACCCTCACACAGCTCGGTCTCTTTGAACCTCATTTTAATCATGACCCCCCCAAAAAAAATTACAAAATCTAATTTAAAAAGGAAGCCCCTATTCAGTATTTTAACAGGCATTAACTAACAATGTGACAGAAAGCGAATGGCACCTTTCAGTGAGTGTTAAATATTCACCATGAAACATGTTTCATATAGAGATGGAAATGATTCCAATCTGAATTCAGTAGTAGATTCTGTCAGAGTGGTGCAGCTCAGGAACATTGAAGATTGTGAGAGGTCCTCACACCCAACACTGTGTTTTACTACCTATCAAAAGCATGTTCTCCATGCAAAACCATGTATATGAAATCACCGCACCTGAAATAGCGACATTATCACATCAGACTTCTGTGTGTCTCTGTCACGTGAAGTGGCCGCTCTCTAAATAGGAATCTCCAACCTGACCTGCACAGAAGAAATTCCAGACGGGATGCAGTTTTAACTGTAAAAGTCAGTTGACAAGAGAGGTCTGGACAGAGTGGATAGAGAGTAACTGTTCCCATTGGCAGAAGGGTCGAGAACTAGAGGACCCAGATCTAAGGTGGTTGGCAAAAGAACCAAAGACAAAGTAAGAAAAAACTTTTTTACGTAGCGAGTGGTTAAGATCTGGAATGCATGGCCAGAAAGGGTGGTGGGGGCAGACTCAATCTTATCTTTCAAAAGGGAGCTGGATAAGTATCTGAAGGGAAAAAAATTGCAGGGCTAAGGGGAAAGAGCAGTGGGGTGGGACTAGCTGAGAGTCGGCACGGGCTCGACGGGCCGAATGGCCACCTTCTGTGCTGTAACCATTCTCTGATTCTATATATTACATTTGTGAACAAAATGAAACTGGTGTCAGAATGTTGGCAGTAAAGAGGTAAAGCTGATCAATGCCTAACTTTATTTCAGAGACTGGGTGTACTACAGTATTTGAAAGTTGGAATTTACGATGATCAAATAGTTCAAATATGTCCCTTTTAACAGTTGCATCCTTTAATCTTTTCATACCTTAAAACAAGGGCGCAGATTTATTTTCACAATATCCTGAAGCGGATTAACCTGGCAGCACATCTGATATTTTATGCTTGCATTACATTCTGTTAGCATTAGCTTGGCCTTGAACGCTAAATAAATCTGCTGATGGCAAAAGAAAATCTCTGCAGCTGGGATGGGTATAATGTGAAGGAAGTAGTAAATGGACTTTAATAACGTAAAGCTACAACATGATTTAATTGCCCTTCTGTCACTTCAGAGTGAGTTTTAGTAAACACTATCCAACAGTGCCTAGCAGTTCACAACTGAGCCCAGAAATTACTACAAATGAGCACTCAGTGCATTCATATAACATTTCTCTGTCTGCTATTTTAACAGGGTGTTAACTCACTTAAAATAAACAGGTTACCACCTGCATTCAAACAATAGACAAAAGAATATCTGCCAGGATCTGCAACAGTAATGTCTAGCCGCTGGTTGTGTGACTCATGTTAGTTTTTTGTCTCAGTGGTAGCTGTCATTTTTATGCTGTAAACTGAATTGTCATCTTAACAATGGAAGCAATACTTCAGAGAAGGACAAGTTCTGTTGGTGATGGAGCATTCATTTGTTTAGCATTTTGGGGTAGGTCCAATCACCCTGTAAATGGTTTACAGCTCCTCGAGAAATGGTGCGCAATTCCAGTGTGACGTCACTCTACTTAATCAACGCTCCCATGGTCAGTGTTGCTCTTGGCTTTTCTCTCTCATTTCTCCACATGCTTTTCCTGCTCCCTGCATCATCATCGGTGTGAAAGTCAATGCACAATTGCCTATTCTAACTTATTTTTGTCCCAGGACCTTAAAACTGTAAATACTTTACCTCGCAGTGATTCCCCCCATGCCTCCCCACCCCCGCACCAACCTTCAAAACCTAAGCTGCTACGACCCAATTATTACTTTTGATTATATCATCTTTTACACTTTTCAACCTTGATGCTATTCTGTGCTATGAGCACATAAAACCTAGGCTGACACTCCAGTGCAGTGCTGAGGGAGCGCTGCACTGTCGGAGTTGCCGCCCTCCGGATGAGATGTTAAACAGAGGCGTCATCTGCCCTCTCAGGTGGACATAAATGATTCCATGGCACTATTTTGACGAAGAGCAGGGGAGTTATCCCCGGTGTCCTGTCCAATATTTATCCCTCAATCAACATAACAAAAACAGATTTTCTGGTCATTATCACATTGCTGTTGCAGGAGCTTGCTTGTGCGCAAATTGGCTGCCGCATTTCCCACATTACAACAGTGATTACACTTCAAAAGCACGTAATTGGATGTAAAGCACTTTGAGATGTCCGGTGGTCATGAAAGGCGCTATATAAATGTAAGTTTTTCTTTTTTCTTATGGACGGTCACTTTGTTTGCTGAATTAAAAAAATATACAGGAATACAATGAAAGTTAAGGATGGAAAAAGACATTCAGCCTACTGAACCTCCCCCTTTTCCTCCCCCCCACCCCCCCCATATTCAACATCTACCAGTCTAACATCTAAATAGAAACATAGAAATTTACAGTGCAGAAGGAGGCCACTTTGGCCCATCATGTTCGCGCCGGCCGACAGAGCCGCAAGGCCCTCGGTCGGCAGCCCTGAAGGTTACATATAAACCTATAAACCTATGAACAATGGCGGAAAGGTAAAGAGAACCCAGCCCAACCAGTCTTCCCCACACAACTGCGACACCCCTTACACTGAAACATTCTATGTTCCACCCCAACCGGAACCATGTGATCTCCTGGGAGAGACAAAAACCAGATAAAAACCCAGGCCAATGTGCTTTCAACACCCCTACCATTAATCAGCACTGTTAAGGACATAAATGAGAAAGATACATGGTTTGATGTATTCTTGGAAGATACATTTGTTTGTAGACGAGGCCTATATTTGCTAGAGTTTAGAAGAATGAGAAGTGATCTCATTGAAACATATATAATTCTTACAGGGCTTGACAGGGAAAATGCAGGGAGGATGTTTCCCTTGGCTGGGGAGTCTAGAACCAGGGGTCACAGTCTCAGAATAAGTGATGAGCCATTTAGGACTGAGATGAGGAGAAATTTCTTCACTCAGAGGGTGGTGAATCTTTGGAATTCTCTTCCTATGGAGGCTCAGACTTGGAATATATTCTAGATAGAGATTGATAGATTTTTGGATATTAAGGGAATCAAGGGATATGGGGATAGTGCAGGAAAGTGGAGTTGAGGTAGAAGATCAGCCATGAACTTATTGAATGGCGAAGCAGGTTCGAGGGGCCGAATGGCCTCCTCTTCTCCTACTTCTTGTGTTCGTATAACGGGTAGGATTATTGTGAGTCCACTTCGGAACGTGCCAGGATTTCAAATTGGGCTGGAAATCCAGGTTCCACCGGAACAAATTCTACCTCCCCCACTGCAGACAATGTGCTGCTTAACCACCCTTCCAAACCCCCCCAGTTTTGGGACCGGCAGCTCTCCCACCCTGCCTAGCAGATTGCATAAAGAGGTTCCTTCTCGTATCTGATCTAAATTTATTTTCACCAGTTTATAGTTCTGGCCTCTGATCGTCTTATGCTGCCTTATTTGAAATTTATCTATGGGATATATATGCACCAGCAGAAGCTTTTAAGCATCAGGAATCATGTCTTAACGTGAAACAGAACAAATCTGCAGAAAGTACTGTGTAAGAGTTGGAATAGCATTGACTGTGTTAGTTTGGATTTTAAAAAAGTGACAAAGGCTGCAAGAATAAAAAAAGAGTATTTCTAAGGGGTAAATCCTACTCTGATACTGTAATGTGCGATGGGTTAAGCAAATTCCTGTCCTGATTTTGAATGTCACCCCTTAGTGAACTATGGATGTGTTAACAAGCAGTGGAAATCATACGGGAAGCAGCAGGCTCACAAGTAGATTACAGATTCCACTTTTTGGTCTCTGCACTGGCAAGACAGAGAGCCCATTCATCACATTCTCACAGCTCCGTAGTGTAGGGCTTTGTATGAGCACTGAGTTCATCTGTTGCCTCAAATTCCTTCATGTGATAAACATCATATTTTCCCCCAATGGCCGTGACCAGTTCAATAAAAGTTGGGACAAATATTAAATCCGCACTTTCCTCTGAGCATCAAAGGCTCTGTTAATTAGAACCTGGTAATTTTTTTATTATTATTCATTCCTGGGATGTGGGCGTCGATGGCAAGTCCAGCATTTATTGCCCATCCATAGGAACATAAGAACATAAGAAATATAGCAGAAGTAGGTTATACGGCCCCTCGAGCCTGCTCTGCCATTCAATAAGATCATGGCTGATCATCGACCTCAACTCCACTTTCCCGCCCGATCTCCATATCCCTTGATTTCACCTAGAATCCAAAAATCTATCTAGCTCAGCCTTGAATATACTCAAAGACTCAGCATCCACAGCCCTCAGGAACAGAGAATTCCAAAGGTTTACAACCCTCTGAGTGAAGAAAATTCCTCCTCTTTTTGGTCTTAAATGGCCTACCCTTGTCCTGAGACTATACCCCCTAGTTCTAGACACTCTAGCTAGGGGAAACAACTTTTCAGCATCTACCCTGTCAATCCCCCTCAGAATCTTGTATCCGATCACCTTTAATTCTTCTAAACTCCAGAGAGTATAGACGCATTCTACACAATCTCTCATCATAGAACAGCTTTCTCATCAGAGGAATCAATCTAGTGAACCTTTGTTGCACCACCTCCAAGGCAAATGGATATTTCCTTAGATAAGGAGATCAAAACTGTGCACAGTATTCCAGGCGTGGTCTCTCAAGTCCCTGTACAATTGTAGCAAGACTTCCTTACTCTTATACTCCAACCTCTTTGCAATAAAGATCAACATGCCATTTGCCTTCCTTATTGCTTGCTGTACCTGCATGCTAGCTTTCTGTGTTTCTTGCACGAGGACACCCAAATCTTTCTGAACATCAATATTTTAAAAAATTCTCACCATTTTCAAAAAATATTCTCTCTTTTTTATTCTTCCGACCAACCAAAGTGAATAATCTCACATTTCCCTACATTATACTCCACCAGCCACATTACTGCCCACTCACTTAGTCCATCTATATCCCTTTGCAATCTCTTTGTGTTCCTCACAGCTTACTGTCTCACCTAGCTTTGTATCGTCAACAAACTTATACATTACACTCGGTCCCTTCATCTAGGTCATTAATATAGATTGCAAATAGCTGAGGCCCCAGCACTGATCCTTGCGGCACCCCACTAGTTACTGTGATGTATGTAGCACTCAAATCACTGACTCCACACAGTCTAGTGTTGTAGCAAGTGCTGTGACCTTGGTCCTTTATTGTGTAACTCCAGAGTGTCCCTCAGGTGTGGTGGACAGCCTTTTAGGGTTAGGATTAGGGTCTCGCAGGTACTTTCATGTCTCCCACCACAGTACCCCTTGTGTGCGCACCATTGTAACTACACAGTTAATGTACATGGACAATACATAACAGTTACAGCCTGCCAAACTGAAAAAGACCCGTTTATCCTTACTCTCTGTTTTCTGTCCGTTAATCAATCCTGTATCTATGCTATTATATTACTACCAACCCATGAGTCCTTATCTTGTGTAATAACCTTATTGAATGCCTTTTGGAAATCCAAATATATTACATCCACTTGTTCCCCTTTATCTACCCTGCTAGTTATATCCTCAAAAAACTCTAATAAATTTGTCAAACATGATTTCCTTTTTATAAAACCATGTTGACTCTGCCTAATCATGTTATGATTTTCTAAGTGCCTGATACCACTTCCTTAACAATGGATTCCAGCACTTCCCTGATGACTGATGTCAGGCTAACTGGAATGTAGTTCCCTGTTTTCTCTCTCCCTCCTTTCTTGAATAGTGATGTTACATTTACTACCTTCTAATCCACTGGGACCATTCTAGAATCTCGGGGAATTTTGGAATATCAAAACCAATGCATCCACTACCTCTGCAGCCACCTCTTTTAGAACCCTAGGAGGTTGGCCGTCGGATCCAGGGGATTTGTCGGCTTTTAGTCCCATTAGTTTCTCTAGTAGTTTTTCTTTACTTATATTAATTACGCTAAGTTCCTCACCCTCATTAGATTCTTGGTTCCCCACCATTTTGGTAGATTTTTTTTTTCTTCTACTCTGAAGACAGATAAAAAATATTTGTTTAACATTTCTGCCATTTCCTTATTCCCCATAATAATTTCTCCTGCCTCAGCTTCTAAGGGACTAATGTTTACTTTTTACATACTTGTCGATGCTCTTACAATCTGTTTTTATATTTATTGCTAGTTTTCTCCCATTCTATTTTTTCCCTTTTTATCAATTTTTTGGTCATCCTTTGCTGGTTTCTGAAACTTTCCCAATCCTCGGGCTTACTACTCTTTGCAACATTATAAGCTTCTTCTTTCAATCTAATGCTATCCTTAACTTCTTTAGTTCATCATGGATGGATCATTTTTCCCATGGAGTTTTTGTTTCTCAGTGGAATGTATTTTTGTTGAAAATTGTGAAATATTTCTTTTAATGCTAGCCACTACTTATTTACACCATATCTTTTCATCTATTTTTCCAATCTACCTTAGCTAACTCGCCCCTCATACCCATGTAATTGGCTTTATTTATGTTCAAGGCTTTAGTTTTGGACTTAGCCAAGTCACTCTCAAAATTAATTTGAAATTCTATCATATTATGATCACTCTGCCCCAGAGGATCCTTCACTATGAGATTGCTAATTAACCCTGTCTCATTACACAATACAATATCTAAAATAGCCTGTTCCCTGGTTGGTTCCATGATGTATTGTTCTAGGAAACTGTCCTGAATGGATTCCATGAACTCTTTCTATTTTTTCCCCATTACATCCTTGGCATTCTTTGACTGTGACAAAGGTAAACTATCCCTCCTTGCCCTTCTTGGCCTATCTGTTGTCTTTAACACGGTTGACCACTCCATCCTCTCCAACGCCTCTCCACCGTCATCCAGCTGGGTGGGACTGCACTCACCTGGTTCCATTCTGATCTCTCTAATCATAGCCAGAGAATCACCTGCAACGGCTTCTCTTCCCGTCCCGAATCATTACCTCTGGTGTCTCCCAAGGAATCTATCCTTAGCCCCCTCCGATTTCTCATCTCATTGGTGACATTATCTGAAAACACAACGTTAGGTTCCACATGTACACTGACGACACTCAGCTCTACCTCACCACCACTGTCTCTAAATTGTCAGACTGCTTCTCTGACATCCAGTACTGGATGAGCAGAAATTTTCTCCAATTAAATATTTGGAAGACCGAAGCCATTGTCTTCGATCCCCACCACAAACGTTGTTCCCTAACGATTGACTCCATCCCTCTCCATAGCATCTGTCTGAGGCTGAACTAGACTCTTCAAAACTTTGATGTCATATTTGACCCTGAAATGAGCTTCCGACCGCATATCCACTGCATAACTAAGACTGCCTATTTCCACCTCTAACATTGCCCGTCTCCGCCCGGCCTCAGCTTATCTGCTGCTGAAAACTTCAAGCATGCCTTTGTTACCTCTAGACTTGACTATTGCAATGCACGTCTGGTTGGCCTCCCACATTCTACCCTACATAACCTTGAGATCATCCAATACTCGGCTGCCCATGTCCTAACTCGCACCAAGTCCTGTTCACCTATCATCCCTGTGTTCGCTGACCTACATTGGTTCCTGGTTAAGCAATGCCTCAATTTTAAAATTCTCATCCTTGTTTGCAAGTCCCTCCATGACCTCACCCCTCCCAATCTCTGTAATCTCCTCCAGCCCCACAATTCCCCGAGATCTCTGTGCTCCTTTAATTCTAGCTTCTTGAGCATCCCCGATTTGAATTGCTCCATTGGTGGCTGTCCTTCAGCTGCCTTGGCCCTAAGCTCTGGAATTCCCTACCTAAAATTCTACCCCTCTCTCCTCCTTTAAAGCGCTCCTTAAAACCTACCTCTTTGACCAAGCATTTAGTCATCTGCCCCAATTTCTCCTTATATAGCTCAGTGTCAACTTTTTTGTCACATAACAGTTCTGTGAGGCATCGTGGGACATTTTACTACTTTAACGGCACTATATAAATACAAGTTGTTGTTGTCAAGAAGGAAATTGAGTCTAGTGGACAGATTCTTACTTGAGATACATAGCTCTTCAAAACAAAAAATTACGTAAGCTAAATAAAATGTGGCCCAGTTCCCCAGGTAGACCATACAAGGATTTTTCTTTTTACCCAATCTGTTCAGTTTTCTCCCATTATCCTCTGAATTGCCGACTAATGTTGGGGTACAGTTTCACTGGCATCACCTCTTCCAGAGTCTCACTCAAGTTGCTGTTCAATCACGTGCGGGCAGGCTATTTCACTCTGGGGGCACCAGAGCCGGTCTGACTCTGTCCTCGTGCGACTAGGGTTGCTGACTCTGGGATGTATAGTTGAAAGTTTCATCACATGGCCTCTTTGCTCCAACTGCCCAGCCCAGTTCTCAAAATCTCTGTTGGCCAGGACACCGGGGAGAACTCTTCTGCTCTTCTTTGAAGATTGCCATCCACCTGAGCGGGCAGACGGGGCCTCAGATTAACATCTCATCTGAATGATGGCACCTCCGACAGTGCAGCACTCCCTCAGCACTGTACTGGAGTGTCAGCCTAGATTTTGTGTTCAAGTCTCTGGAGTGGGGCTTGAACCCACAACCTTTTGACTCCAAGGCAAGAGTGCTGCCCACTGAGCCACAGCGTCCAATCTATCTGCAGCAGCATGAGATCTCTGTGCTTCGCACCAAGTGTATCATTCTGCAGCTCTTTGTTATTATAAAGTCTCATGGCATTCTTTACCTTCATGAGTTGGCCCCATTAAATAAATTGGCATCCATGCTTTTCATACTGGTGGAATTCAGAGCTAAATGATATTCAACTACTTCAAATTCTGTCTGCATACCTCCCCTGCCCTGCACACAGTGCTAGTTTTCTGGTGCCATGACCTACATTAAGACAATTAAGCTTCCACCACATAAACTTAAAAAATACATTAATTGGTGATATTACAGTTGAAATATTCACTAGCGACTGTAACAGTCAGGTCTTTAATATTGGAAGAGAACCCATGTTCTCACCATCTCTCTTACATGAAAATGTAACCAGTTGGTGAGATGAGACAGTGTCTCTCATCAGAACAGTCACCTGTGTATCGCCCTCCACAGGTACAATTTGAGACTATAGTATAACGGCAACTTTGTACTGTTAACTTTTCAAAGTTATATAGTTTTTGGTAATCTTTTGTGCTTATCATGATTTGGGTGCCATTGCTCTGGAATGGAATTTTTCCATTTATGACACACAGTGCCAGTATTGAGTAATCCCAAGTCACTTATAGTCAGAAAAAGTACAGCAAAACCTCCTGTATGAAGCCTCGAAATATGCCTTAATCCCAATCTCTCTAAATGAGATTACCAATCTGTGTTGAATTGTGGTCAATTTTGTGCCTGGGATTCAATAGCAGTGGGAATGAGACTAACCAAATTAATTTTACAGTTGGCAGAAGAATTACATTTAATTGGTTATAATAATGTAGTTTATTGAGATTATGGCGAAGTCTGTGATAAATTATGAAATCTAGACAAAAAACAGGAGTGACCAAAAAGGGTACATTTTCCAACATATTTGAGATTTTCAACAGAATTATTTACTTATCAAGTGTTTTTTTTATGTGGAGTCGACTGCCAACCTTATAATTCCTCCTTATTTATCTAGTATAACATTTCAGAGCACAGCACAGACGTGCACAGCACGTGAACAAGTTTAAGATCAGAATTTTGACAAAGGCACACTTTTGCTTGATGGGCTTTGATGTTGAGAAGTAGGAACGTAAATACTTAATCTGTCAAACATTTTTGAGGAGTACATGATTTTAGTATTTGTTTTGGCCTTTGCAATGAGGGCAGTTGAAGGCCAGTCCATTAAAAGAAGTAAGGACACAGATTGGAAACAAGAGAATAAGTTGGAAAACATCATAAATTGCTTCTCTTTTTGCTTCTGTTTAGAATATTTGATAGGCAGATTTGGTTGAAGGAGATAAGTTTGTCTGTCTTTCCTTTGTCATGTGGCCCTGTCCCATTGCAAATGCTGATGTTGCAGTTGGTTTGGCAGCTGCACAGGATCTAAACCCAACAGGCAAAGCAGCACAGCAGCAGAAGATAGAAGATTACATACACATTGATAAAAAAAACAGCTGCCATGAATAGTGTGATATGAGGCTGAAACACAATCCGAGTCCCAGCAATCTTATAAATTGCTCTTAGGGTTTACATGACCTTGGCCGCAGCCTGCAGTACACTGTATGGCAGCTACATGTATTGTATTATTAATAATAGGTAAGGATAACAATAATGGGGCTGCCTCCATTTTTTTTCCTCCTTCTGTGCTGAAGATTCTATGATTCTATTATGGGGTCAAAATACCTTTAATTAGAAGGAACAAAAGAAAGGCTTTCACATAGACAAACAAGGGCAAATTCACAGACAAATTCCTGTATTATCCAGCGTTTGCAGTGAAGGCTGTGTGGCCCAGGGGAGCAGCAGGCTGGCCAAGAATGTAAATTCTTTCTGGACCATGGACTGAGCAATGATATTAGTTTGCCAAGCTGGGCTGGGTTGCTAATGTTCTAATTTTTTTTTCACGCTGTCTGTATTCGTCCATAATCCTTGGCACGTTCATCTTGTTTTTAGCGTTTCTAATAATTTACCATTAAATGATAAAGAAATAACCACTAGATTTATTCCAGTTTAAAACAACTTCACATTCAGCAACTCATTGCAAGCTTACAAAGTTATCTTGCAAACTAACCTATTTGTCCAATTGGATCGAACACGTTGCTTAATTACAGTATTGATACTTGGCCTGCTACTGATCGTCTACCTGAACAAGAATACTCCAGAACCGGTTTGAAATGTCAATGATGGAGAAGTAACAGCTGCCTGGTGGGATTTGGGATAGGAGAGTTGGGGTCCCCCGAACACCAGGGGCACAAGCTAGTGTTACCAAATTAAATTTGTGATAATCAATTGTTAGACACCAGCTAGCGGCCGGTTTCCTAACCAGATATGAAAGAAAAGAAAAACTTGCATTTCTATAGCGCCTTTCACGACCCACTGGACGTCCCAAAGCGCTTTCCAGCCAATGAAGTACTTTTTGAAGTGTAGTCACTGTTGTAATGTAGGAAAAGCGGAAGCTAATTTGCGCACAGCAAGCTCCCACAAGCAGCAAAATGATAATGACCGGATCTGTTTTAGTAATGTTGATTGAGAGCACTGGGGATAACTCCCCTGCTCTTCTTCGAAATAGGGGAATAAGATCTTAAATCTCATTCTCTATTGGTCACTGATCTGTCACATGATAAAGTTAATATGGTTGGAAGACAATATCTGGCTGTTCCATCCTCAATCGGTGAGTCAGAAGTGCATTTCTCATTGGCTTCTGTGATGTCCTGACAATATCTAACTTAAGCAACTGGCCAGTTTGTCGCAATTACAAACCTTGTACGTTTGTGTTCCTTGATGGTGCCTTTCTGTGTCCCTTGTTCATGTATTTGAGGTGTAATTTTAAGCTATTACCAGATTTCAGTGCTGGGAAACTTTGTGTTCTTGTATTAAAATAAAACTTTTAACTGTGGATATTTTGTTCTTTTCTACAACTTAGCAGCTCTAAAATGTTAGTTTGGTCAATCTTTCTTGATTGTAGATTGGCTAATTTTCCTTATAAGCAGTTTCATTGATAGTCTGCCCTGGGATAATATGGTAAGCTAACCGATTCTTGCACAAGTTGTTTCCATTATCCCACAGTTTCTTCAAAGGTTCGTCACAATCCATGCTGACTTCTTCACAAGTCCATTTGACGAGGTAAATTCACACTTGAAGTTGTGTGAATGAGGTTCCATTCTTTGGCAAATTGTCTGAACTTACGAACTGTGGCCCATTGTCACTGAAGACAGCATTAAATAGCTTACGTACAACTTATCATTGCTTTGCTTGTTGTATTGTGTACCATGTATACTTCTGGGCAAGTTGAATAGTACTCAATAACTGTCCTTCCATGTGAACAAATTGGTGTCAACTTTCAGGTACTGGCTGAGATTTCAGTGGTTCTGTTTATCCATTTAACTTTAAACAGGATAAGCAATTTGGCGAACCATCTATTTTATTTGTGTGTTCCCTCCATTATTGTTTCTTTGAGTATCCCTGTGGTCTTCGCTCTTTCTTCTTCTTTGGCTTTTGTATCCTGGTCCCCATTCTTGATACCTCATCAGTGGTGGATATAAATTTGCCAAATGCATTTCTTCTTCTGTATGGTAGTAGCAAAACAAATCAAATGTCAGTATCTAAGTCAGATATCCAGGCCAAAGCTTCTGGTGTAACAGCATGGATATCTTGTTGGCTGACTGTGAATTTCCTCTGAAGGCAGTGCTCAATGACTAGTGGGAGGCCAGAGGATTGGGAAATTTTTAAAAGCCAGCAGAGAACGACTAAAAAAAATGATTGAGAGGGAAGATAGATTATGAAAGTAAACTAGCACGAAATATAAAAACAGATAGTAAGAGTTTCCACAGATACATAAAAAGGAAAAGAGTGGCTAAAGTAAATATTGGTCCCCTGGAGGATGAGACTGGGGAATTAATAATGGAGAACAGGGAAATGGCAGAGACGTTGAACAAATATTTTGTATCAGTCTTCACGATAGAAGACATTAAAAACATCCCAATAGTAGATAATCAAGGGGCTATAGGTAGGGAGGAACTTAATACAATCACTATCACTAATGAAGTAGTACTAGGTAAAATAATGGGACTAAAGATGGACAAGTCCCTTGGACCTGAGGCCTTGCATCCTAGGGTCTTAAGAGAAGTGGCTGCAGAGATAGTGGATGCACTGGTTATAATCTACCAAAATTCTCTGGATTCTGGGGAGGTCCCAGCGGATTGGAAAACCACAAATGTAATGCCCCTATTTAAAAAAGGAGGCAGACAAACAGCAGGAAACTATGGACCAGTTAGCCTAACATCTGTTGTTGGGGAATGCTGGAGTCCATTATTAAGGAAGCAGTAGCAGCTCATTTGGAAAAGCATGATTCAATCAAGCAGGGTAAGCATGGTTTTATGAAAGGGAAATCATGTTTGACAAATTTGCTAGAGTTCTTTGAGGATGTAACAAGCAGGGTGGATAAGGGGGAATCAGTGAATGTGGTGTATTTGGATTTCCAGAAGACATTTGATAAGATGCCACATTAAAGATTACTGCACAAAATAAAAGTTCGCGGGGTTGGGGGTAATATATTAGCATGGATAGAGGATTGGCTAATTAACAGAAAACAGAGAGTCGGAATAAATGGATCATTTTCCGTTAAACAGTGACTGGTGGGGTGCCGCAGGGATCAGTGCTGGGTCCTCAACTATTTACAATCTATATTAATGACTTGGATGAAGGGACCAAGTGTAATGTAGCCAAGTTTGCTGATGATACAAAGCTGGATAGGAAAGCAAATTATGAGGAAGACACAAAAAATATCAAAGGGATGTAGACATGCTAAGTGAGTGGGCAAAAATTTGGCAGATGGAGTATAATGTGGGAAAATATGAGGTTATTCACTTTGGCAGAAATAATAGAAAAGCAAATTATAATTTAAATGAAAAAAAATTGCAAAGTGCTGCAGTACAGAGAGACCTGGGGGTCCTTGTGCAAAAAGTTAGTATGCAGATACAGCAAGTAATCATGAAGGCCAATGAAATGTAGGCCTTTATTGCAAGGGGAATAGAGTATAAAAGTAGAGAAGTCCTGCTACAACTGTACAGGGTGTTGGTAAGGCCATACCCGGAGTACTGCGTACAATTTTAATCACCGTATTTAAGGAAAGATATACTTGCATTGGAGGCTATTCAGGGAAGGTTCACTAGGTTGATTCCGGAGATGAGGGGATTGACTTATGAGGATAGGTTGAGTAGCTTGGGTCTATACACATTGGAGTTCAGAAGAATGAGGTAATCTTATTGAAACTTATAAGATAATAAGGGGGCTCGACAAGGTGGATGCAGAGAGGATATTTCCACTCATAGGGTAAACTAAAACTAGGGGGCATAGTCTCAGAATAAGGGGCTGCCCATTTAAAACTGAGATGAGGAGAAATTTATTCTCTGAGGGTTGTAAATCTATGGAATTCTCTTCTCCAGAGAGTTGTGGAGGCTGGGTCATTGAATATATTTGAGGTGGAGATAGACAGATTTTTGAGTGATAAGGGAAGTAAAGGGTTATGGGGAGCGGGCAGGGAAGTTGAGCTGAATCCATCAGATCAGCCATGATCTTATTGAATGGCGGAGCAGGCTCGAGGGGCCAAATGGCCCACTCCTGCTCCTATTTCTTATGTTCTTATGTGCTCCACGGTCAGATTAGGAGTTCCACAGTCGCATAATGGGGATGCTTTAATCTTTCACCTCATCATAGGCAGTCCCTCGGTAATGAGGAAGACTTGCTTCCACTCTTAACATGAGTTCTTAGATGGTGGTACAGTCCAATACGAGAGCCACAGTCTCTGTCACAAGTGGGGCAGATAGTCGTTGAGGGAAGGGGTGGGTGGGAATGGTTTGCCGCACGATCTTTCCGCTGCCTGTGCTTGATTTCTGAATGCTCTTGGCGACGAGACTCGAGGTGCTCAGCGCCCTCCCAGATGCGCTTCCTCCACTTAGGCCAGTCTTTGGCCAGGGACTCCCAGGTGTCAGTGGGGATGTTGCACTTTATCAGGGAGGTTCTGAGGGTGTCCTTGTAACGTTTCCGCTGCCCACCTTTGGCTCATTTGCCATGAAGGAGTTCTGAGTAGAGCGCTTGTTTTGGGAGTCTCGTGTCTGGCATACAAACTACGTGGCCTGCCCAGCGGAGCTGATCAAGTGTGGTCAGTGCTTCGATGCTGGGGATGTTGGCCTGGTCGAGGACGCTTATCTTTCACCTATGGAGAAGGTGGGAGCATCTACCATGACCGGTTCTGAGGTGGTTGATGGTTGTCCACTGTTTGCGCTGAAGATTTAATTCTTCAGGTTGTACTGTGGAGTCCTCTATAAGGAATATATTCCGTACGTCACAGTTCTTCCAGGCATTTTGCTATCGGTCATCAAGGCTGAGGGGAGATGGCTGAAGGAAGGGCTTTGGCGACAGTTCAGAATGACCGTCTAGATTTGAGATGGGTTGGTCGTAGGGTGTTCAAGTCGGCCTGGATCAGCATGTCTTTTCTGGTGTAGCAGTTGTATTCTCTGGAGACTGCATATTCGTGGCATAGGTGTGGCAGTGCGATGTTTGCAAGTACGGGCAACCAATGTGTAGGTGTCGTTAAAAGCCAAATGTACTGAATATTTTCTCCTGGATAGCCACTTACTTTAATTTTAGCTTCCTACAATTTAGATCAATGCTGCAGTCTCCTGTAATCTTCATCAGAAAGAACATCTAGTATCAAATTTAAATCAGCTGATGATTTAACCCACTACCTGTGGTAGTTACCAATCTCTTTTATTTATTTGACTTGTAGTTATTATATCCATTTAAAATTCCACAAGTTATTTTTGTTTTCCCAAGTATGCACTTAATTTTTCCTGTCCTATCATCTGCAACATCTTGCATTGTGATTATTTTTGCCTGAAGGTAAACATATTATTTATGCAAGGTGTCAGCCTTGGCTCAGTGGTAGTACTCTCGCTTCTGAGTCAGAAGGTTGTGTGTTCAAGCTCTACTCCAGGGATTGAGCACAGAAATCTAGGCTGACAGTTCAGTGCCGTACTGAGGGAGTGTTGAACTGCTGGAGGTTCCATCTTTCAGATGAGGCGTTAAACCGAGGCCCCGTCTGCTCTTTCAGGTGGACGCAAAAGATCCAATGGCACTATTCGAAGAAGGGCAGGGGCGTTCTCCCCAGTAAAACAGTCATTTATCTCATTGCTGTTTGTGGGACCTTGCAATATCATAGCACCATACCAGAGTCATAAATATTTATGTATATTATAGCTTTTCTGAGGCTGATCCCTGGTATCAGAGGATTGAGATATGAGAATAGTGTGGAGAATGTTGAGCTGCCTTGCTCCTTGAAAGCAGGAAATTGAACGGTGTTTTAGTGAAGTATATAAAATAGTAAATATTGTAGAAAAAGTAATTTTTGAAAAAAATGACATCAATCTACAGCATGACAAAAGTAAAAAGATAAATTGAGACCTGACATGAAGAAGTCGTTCACAGAGTGATCAACACATGGATTGAACTACTGGGTAGAGTAATCAAGATGGTGATCCTGAAAATGTTGTAAAATCAGTTGGATACAATGGTGGGGAACTGTGGGCTGGGGAACTGTGGGGTCTTTCTGGTTTGGTGGGTTAAAATGAGAGAATGGCTCTCCTCATCTAGTGATCAAAAAGAATTGCAGGAAAATGGATATTTTCATCCTCTCTCTTATTGGCTGGAATAGCCGCTAAATAAAATTATAGCTGCTTTTTAAACCGTTGCTAGATTCTGCAACATTTTCAGTCAGCTAAAGATTAGGTCCAATTTGTCTGTTATAAAATCTGTTTTCCTCGTGAGAAATTATTTACTGTGATTATTTATTTTCACTTTTCCATTTCTTCATTGAGCATTGCCAATATCATTGTTTTTAGGGTTCTTATCAATCCAACATTTAATAATAAAATAATGATTTATTGTAATTGTAAACTATTTTACAATTAGTAGCCCACAAACTCCAGGATAAAACAATTTAATGACCCAACTGGTCCAACTGTTCGGTTAATTGTAACAGTGGTATAGAATTTGCTGGTATTAAGACCTCAAATTCACTTAAATGAACTAATATCTCATTATGAACATTTACACTAACTTTTAACTAAATGGCCACCTTTCTGTTTCATTTCAAAGAGTCGCTTTACACGTATTAAAGGATTTTGGAATTTGGTGGGTTGTAAGCCAGCAAAAGTAACATTCTTTGGGTCCAAATTTCCCCATGAGTTGCACCGTTTTGTTTGGTGTAACTTGATTTTTCTGGTGTATCTTTTTAGTTGCAAATATGGCCATTTAATTTGCGCCAGTGTAAGTGAGTTAGTTAGGTTTTTTGTTAGGTCAGTTTTTTTTTCAAAAGGGGGCGTTCCCAGCCACTTACACCATTTATGCCAATTTGGCCCGAAAAAAGCTGTACTTGTCACGTATTCAACTATCATTGTAACCCATGTATAAGCTGACCTAAGTTGTACCCCTTGAGAACATTGACCACTAGGGGTGAACTTGTGAGAGACACTTCTAATCTGGACTTTCAGGTATAAAAGGGGACGCTCCACCCACCTTCATCACTTGAGGTCTTGGTAATAAAGGTAACTGGTCACAGAGTGACCTTCTCTCAAGTGTGGGCCTCGTGTGCATTTATACTGTATAGTAAGGACCTATCATTGGCGACGAGAAACTGGGATTTAAACCACGCGAGCATGGCCACTAGCAGCACAGAAGAGAGGTACTGTGTTGGTGATGATTGGGACGACTTTATTGAGAGACTACAGCAAAGTTTTGTCACTAAGGAATGGTTGGGACAGAATTCGGCCGACAAATGCAGGGCTCATCTCCTGACGGTTTGTGGATCCAGAACTTACTCCCTGATGAAGGACCTTCTATCGCCAGAGAAGCCGGCGGACAAGATGTTCGAAGAGCTCAGTAAGTTGATTGGGGAACACCTTAAACCGGCGCGCAGCATGCACATGGCGAGACACCGGTTTTACACGCACCGGCGGTGAGAAGGGCAAAGCGTTCCAGACTTCATGGCAGATCTCCGCCGACTGGCGAGCCTATGTAAGTTCCCAGGTGCATGCAGAGCAGAGATGCTGCGAGACTTTTTTTATTGAGGGCATCGGGCATGCTGGGGTTTTCAGGAAACTGATTGAGACCAAAGACTTGACCTTGGAAGCGGCGGCTCTGATAGCCCAGACATTTAACTCTGGAAGAGACCAGAATGATGTATGACAAAAATCTTGGCTCAAATGTGGCAAACGACCAGGGAGTCAACATTGTTAACGCGGCACACAGTTCTCTAGGCAGACAAGGGCAATCGGACATGCCCCAGCATGTAGTCGAACCCAAAGGAGGAATTCATCAGAGATAATGGCTAACTGAACGACGATTCATGCCATCGCAATGGACAATGTGGCCAGTAATGGGACCATCAACACCTGTTAATGGTGCGCTTAAGGTCAGTTACAGAGACAGTCAGATACGATCGACTGGTAATGGACCTTTTGTTTCCAACAACGGGTCCTCCAGCTCATGCTGGAGGTGTGGCGGCAAACACCCAGCCAGAGCTTGCAGGTATCAGCAATATACCTGCAGAAACTGCAACGTCAGCGGTCACTTGGTGCGTATGTGCAGGAAGCCTGCAGCCAGGTTGATGTACGAGGAGGACGGGCCCGATGTAAGCCCTACGAGGCCAAATGAATACTGGGGGAAATCGCTGGAAGCTGAAGTTCAGCGAGTTCATGTGGAGCACACATACAGTTCCTATACCAGGATGCCACCGATAATGATGAAAGTGCTCCTCGATGGCACCCAGTATTAATGGAGCTAGACACGGGGGCCAGCTAGTCCCTGATGAGTATCAAACAGTTCGAAAGGTTGTGGGTGTCCAAGGCCAGGAGGCCAAAATTATTGCCGATTGACACACAGCTACGGACATATACAAAGGAGATCATTCTGGTGCTAGGCTGCGCCACGGTGGTCATGACCCACAAAGATTCGGAGAACATGTTGCCACTCTGGATTGTCCTGGGGGGCGGTCCCGCACTACTGAGGAGGAGTTGGCTTGCTGTCATGAACTGGAAATGGGGCGATGTCAATGCAATTTCTTCTGTGGTACGAGTATCATGCTCACAGGTCCTCGACAAATTTGACTCATTATTTCAACCCGGCATCAGCACTTTCATGGGGGCCAAGGTAGTGATCCACATAAACCCGGACACCAGGCCAGTACACCACAAGGCCAGAGCAGTGCCGTACGTGATGCAGGAAAAGATAGAATGCGAATTGGACCGCCTGCTGAGGGAAGGCATCATCTCACCAGTTGAATTCAGTGACTGGGCGAGCCCGATTGTGCCGGTGCTCAAGTCGGATGGTTCGGTCAGGATATGTGCCGATTACAAGGCCACCATCAATCGGATGTCACTCCAAGACCAGTACCCGCTACCGAGAGCGGAGGACCTCTTTGCGACGCTATCCGGTGGCAAACCTTTTTCAAAATTGGACCTGACCTCAGCTTACATGACCCAGGAGCTGGCAAGTGAGTCGAAGAAGCTGACCACCATCACGACACTCAAGGGGTTGTTTGAGTATAACAGATGTCCATTCGGAATTCGTTTGGCCACCGCAATCTTTCAGTGAAATATGGAGAGCCTCCTCAAGTCGATTCCAAGGACGGTGGTTTTTCAAGACGACATCCTCATCACGGGTCGCGATACTGAAGAACACCTCCACAACCTGGAGGAGGTGCTACGCAGACTGGACCAGGTAGGGCTGCGACTGAAAAAGGTGAAGTGCGTCTTCTTCGCTCCAGAGGTAGAATTCCTGGGGAGGAGGGTAGAAGCAGATGGGATCAGACCTACTGCATCCAAAACGGAAGCGATCCAGAGAGCACCCAGACCCCGTAACATGACGGAGCTGCGTTCATTCCTGGGGCTCCTGAACTATTTTGGTAATTTTCTTCCCAAATTGAGCACACTGTTAGAGCCGCTACACGTGCTCCTACGCAACGGTCACGATTGGGTCTGGGGGGATGGCCAGGAAAGGGCTTTTGATAGAGCACGTTATATGACCCATGTAATAAACTTGTGTTAACATGCAATGCGTCGTCCTATGGGGTCGGGTGTGTGTTGCAGCATGTGAATGCCAATGGTCAGTTACAGCTGGTAGCTTATGCCTCCAGAAGTCTGTCCCAGGCAGAAAGGGGCTATGGGATGGTAGAAAAGGAAGCACTAGCATGTTTATATGCAGTAAAAAAAATGCACCAGTACCAGTTTGGCAGGAAATTTGAGCTGGAGACAGATCACAAATCCCTAACGTCCCTTTTGGCCGACAACAAGGCCATAAATGCGAATGCATCGGCCCACATACAGAGGTGGCCACTTACGTTAGCCGCCTATGATTGCACAATTCGGCACAGACCGGGCACTGAATACTGCGCCGATGCACTCAGCAGGCTCCCACTAGCCACCACTGAGGGGGCAACTGAGCATGATGCAGAGATGGTCATGGCTGTTGAAGATTTCGAAAGCGAAGGCTCACCTGTGACAGCCCGTCAGATTAAAGCCTGGACAAATAAAGACCTGCAACTGTCTTTAGTTAAGAAATGTGTCCTGAATGGGGATTGGGCAACCACGTACGGAGCATGCCCTGAGGAATTTAAACCGTTTCATAGGCGCAAGGATGAAGTCTCGATTCAGGCCAATTGCCTGCTGTGGGGAAACCGAGTAGTCATGCCCCAGATGGGCAGAGAGGTGTTTATCAGAGAATTTCACAATGAGCACCCGGGCATTGTCATGATGAAGGCAATTGCCAAGTCACACATTTGGTGGCCAGGGATAGACGCAGACCTGGAACTTTGTGTTCGCAGGTGCAACACGTGTGCTCAGCTGGGCAACGCACCCAGGGAAGCTCCCCTTAGCCCCTGGTCCTGGCCCGCCAAGCCATGGTCATGCATCCATGTGGACTACGCAGGTCCTTTCATGGGAAAAATGTTTTTGGTTGTAGTACGCCTACTCCAAATGGATCGAGTGTGCCATTTTAAATTCAAGCACATCCTCTGCCACGGTAGAAAGTCTAACAGCAATGTTCGCCACCCATGGTCTACTGGATGTCTTGGTCAGCGACAATGGCCGTGCTTCACATGCACTGAATTCCAGGACTTCATGGCAGGCAATGGAATCAACCATGTTAGAACGGCACCGTTCAAGCCGGCCTCAACTGGCTAGGCGGAACGAGCAGTGCAGATAATCAAACAGGGGATGCTCAGAATCCAAGGGGGTTCCCTACAAAGCCGCTTATCATGCCTCCTGTTGGCCAATAGATCCCGACCAAATTCACTCACGGGGTTCCACCCGCAGAGCTGCTAATGAAAAGGACGCTCAAAACCAGGTTATCTCTTATACACCCTACCATGAAAGAAATTGTTGAGAGCAGGCGTCAGTCACAATGTGACTACCATGACAGGAATGCGAGGGCGCGATGTATTGATGTCAATGACCCTGTTTTTGTCCTTAATTATGCTGCAGGGCCCAAATGGCTTGCAGGCACTGTGATTGCCAAAGAGGGGAATAGGGTTACCAATGGACAAATCTGCCGCAAACACATGGATCAAACTTCTGCTTCTGCTTCAGCAACCCCATAGAAGAAGCAGAGGAAGAACACGACGTAGAGTTTACTCCACCACAGGTGACCGAACACCGGAACCAAGTGGAGGAGAGCTCAGTCACTGTGGGCAGTCCGGACAGGTCTGAGGCACTGCAAACAGCAGACACTCAGGCCAGCGCCCAACAACTGGAGCCCCAACTCAGGCACTCCACAATGGAGCGTAAATCACCAGAGAGACTTAACCTGTGATCCCAATAAGACTTTGGAGGGGGAGGTGATGTCATGTATTCAACTATCATTGTAACCCATCTGTAAGCTGACCTAAGTTGTACACCTTGAGAACATTGGCCACTAGGGGTGAACTTGTGGGAGACACTCCTAACCTGGACTTTCAGGTATAAAAGGGGAAGCTCCACCCACCTTCATCACTTGAGGTCTTGGTAATAAAGGTAACTGGTCACAGAGTGACCTTCTCTCAAGTATGGGCCTTGGGTGCATTTATATTGTATAGTAAGGACATATCAGTACTAAACTAACTTAGGGCAGCGTATGTGTCCACTTTTGTCCGCACACAGAGACCTTGCTTACAGTTAAGGAATCGGCACAAGTAACTACATTTAAAGCACCACCAAGCACCAAACAAAGCACAAAAAGTAATAAGCAATTAATTAACAAATAAAATAGAAGGAACCCTGCCCCTAAAGCACCAAGACCAAAGTAATAAGCAATCAATAAATAAAAAATAAAAAAATAGAAGGAACCCTGCATCTAAAGTACCAAAATCAATCAGTAAATACAAATAAAAAAATAGAACTCCGACTTTGGGGAAGGCAGCAGGCCGTTGATGAGGGAACCCATTCGGCCAGGGCTAGGGACAGCGTGCTTTGGCCCCTCCCACACAGACTCTAGCGCACATGTGCAGAGGTCCCGGCACTGTGTTCAGTTTGTTCTACGCCATGCCAGCTCCACAGACGGCCCGAGAATTGGCCATGATCGCAAGGTTTTTTTTTGGCGCTGCTTCTGATGTAAAATGTTGGCGGGGGCTCGGAGGTGTGCCGAAGAAACCGGAGGGCCAAATTTGGGCCCATCATGTGGTGTTTTCACCAGCACTGGCTGTACGATTTTAAAGATGTGGCATTGTTTGAACTTGGTGTCCTTTTTTGGTTACAAAGCAGATGGCTGAGAGTGTATGTGTTCTGCTCACTTCCTCTGTGAATGCTTTTCCTTCCCATGAAATTTACTATAAAGTTGCTTGCACTGAGCTTCTGCTGAAAATACAAACTCTTCTATTAGAAAAAGGGGGATTTCCGGCTTGTTTGCAGTTAGCTGATATGCTACTTGGTCAAAGGTCGTGGAAAAGTGCCAAGGCACTAAATAATTTCCTGTAATTGTTTGGCAAGTTGAATATTTCTCTCTCCTGAAGGATGACCATATGTGGTCGGGTGATACAGCAGCTGAGGATGAGTATTTACCAGCTGCGTGAAGAACATTATGAAGGATTTCCTTCTGGCACCTTGATTAGATATCGTTAAGAATCGTAAGATCTCGGTTGACACACACATCAGCACACAGTGGGTTTGCAATTTCAGCCTAGGTCATCACCCATTCGATGCAGGCAACACCAAATAGTGGGAAGACATAATTCCAACTGTTAAAGACAAATGAAGAATATCAGCCATTAGACTAACGTGATAACTTAACACATATTCCACCCATTGGTACCTCAAAATTGCATCAGTCCCCAATTTGTAACCCTGATTTGAAAAAACTAATGAGGCTTTCGCTTGTTTTGGTGGGTGCCTATGCCTTCCCTTTCAAGGGCCCCACCAAAATGGCAGAGATCTTTATGTCGGCAGGAATGGGGCGATGTGCTGCGCTGCTGTTTTCATTGTGGTATTTCCCTATGGTTGGTGGGTGGAGTGGGGGAGGAAAATCGATGCCGTGACTTTCTTGAATGTCCGATACTGATCTCAATGGCGCAGTTGTGGGAGGAGGGTTACCTAAGTGAAACAAGGAGCTTCCTTACAAAGAAGGATATTTCAGAGGATGAATCAAATTGGAATCCAGTGACAAAGCAGCTTTGGTTACGGGTCGGAGAGGGGAGGAGAATAGACATCTGTATTTAGCTGCTCATTATTTTCAGAGCCAATAGATTTGTCACGTTAAATGGACACCTCCTCCGTTTGGATGAAGCACTCAGCCGTATGCTGATAAATGTAAAACTAATGCAATAGGAATGTGTTGGTACTTCACCTGGCTGGGGAAAGTCTGCTCCCACTCCAGGTGCAATTATCTTTAAACGGGAGGTTCTTAAAGGGGCCACACATGTTCTCGGGGACCAGAGCCCTCATTCACCCTGCTACACTGTGCAAATAAATACATTGCCAGCTTGGTGACAAATCATACCTGGGTTTAATACTTGAATTTTGCTTCTGGACTTTAAATCCGGATTCCTTGATGCGTTGAAGCCTCACTGCCACGTGTCCTACATGTCCCTCACTCTCTAATGGTATTACTGCGTATTAAACATTGAAATATGGAATGAAGATGTTCTTTTGATGGGCTCAAATTTTTCTAATTTGCTTCCATACAGTTGTTTTCTGACAGGAGATGGACAGATTTCTGTGTATTTATACTGTCAAGTTGCAGTCAGTGCAGATGAGTCTTGAATGCATATCTATCTGGTTCGGAGGCTGGGGTTCTCCTGGACCAAGATAATTGAATAAAAATGTATCTGTTATCCTAAATTAAACAAGTACTCAGTGAATTGTTTTGTTCAATGACAAACTTGCGAAAAAAGGAACTTAAAGTAATTAGGTAAAGGGAATAAACACGATGGGCGTAGATGCACAGAAGAAGTAATGCTGATTTGAACCAAGCGTGTGATAAAAATATGCCTCCTGCCAGTACAGAAATGATGCGGATGTCCACGTGAGATAATTTCCAATTTACACCTGGGAGGAATGCACAGACATTGTTTTGGCAGTTGAACAACTATTTTGGTAGAAACTTTCATTCAAATGCCCCCTTGTTTTTTTTTTTGAGGGCACCAAAAACACAAATGAACAATTGAACATAAAAGGGAACCTTTGTCAAATCAAATCAAGTTAAAATTCTGTTCCCAGTTGAAATGATGCACTCCAGTCCCTCCGGTGCTCACCTCTCGCGGAAAGCCACGAGCGTACCGGTGGACACTGCGTGCTCCATCTCCAGGGACCCCCTGGCTCGAATGTAACCGCGGAAGAGAGGCAGGCAGTTGGGCTGAACGACCCCCTCGACCGCCCGCTGCCTGGATTGGTTCCGGCAGTTGTACAGACTTGATTCAGGATATAGCAGCAAAATCACTGAGTGAGTAAAAGAAAAGCTGAGATGTCAATTTTCCAGCTTTAATGTGGAGACTCTGAGTTGTTAAGTGAACTCTGTCAGTTTAACATTCCATGCAAATGTGCACGGAGACTTGAAACAGGCCTGACTCCTGTCCCACAGTTAAAGTCAATGGGACGAAGAGAGTATGGCCAGAACTCAGGAGCCCACTGCAGAGAGAGTCACTTTGTTCCAATTAATGAGTTGCCTCAACAAAGATGCACCAAGTTCGCTGGTTGAAAAGCTCAATGGGAAAAAAGGAAAGGTAACTTCAACAGAATTTAAGCAAAGATACCGGGAATCCTTAAAAATCACAAAGAAAAGAGGCTTCGAAAAACTGGAGAAATTGTTGTATAAATGTTTGTTTGTACAGATTTAAAGATTGCATGTTTGGGCTTTGAAAACTGAATTCTCAAAGAAGCAGATGTTAGAAGTAAACTGAAGGAAGGACAGCTTGAGAAACACAAAATAAAGCATTACTTGAATGAATTGTGTCCAAGAAGTAAATTTTTCCTATATCATGAAAAAGTGCTCTGAGATGTTGCTTTGTTGAGGAGAACGACATAAATGTAAGTTGCTGAATGGGACGTGCTCTCTGAATCATCCAGAATACATATTCATCTTTTACGTTTAATATAAAAAGGGCATTTTAGTTTGCTGTTAAATCATCCCCTGTACTGATTTGTCTTGCTGTGTGGCCAGGATTAATCTAAGCCAATAGCTTATCAGGGTAAGAAATGTATACCTGGAAATTATGGTCAGCACTGTTCTCATATGAATGCCTAACACACTTGTTCCAAATAAAGGGCTCAAATTTGGCCAGGGGTTGCTCTGTTTTTTATGGAGCAGCTAGATTTTTCTGGAGTATCTTAAAAATCCCCATTCTGCACATTTAATTTGCGCCAGTCTAAGTGAGTTAGTTAGGATTTTTTTAGTTTTGGTTTTTTTCCAAAAGGGGGCGTTATCAGCCATCTATGCCTATTTTGGCCATTTAAGCCAGTTTGGACAGCAAATAGTTGCTCCAAACTAACTTAGGCCAGCGTATGTGCCACTTGTGGTTGCACAGAAAACCCTTGAGGAGAGTTAAGAAATCAGCGCAGATCGCCTCCAAATGACAGTGTTATGATAGGAATGCTAGTTTTTTTTAAAATCCCAAGCAGCGAGACTGGAAAAGGTGTAGATGCTATTAGCCTGATTAAACTGAGTATGGGGTTTTTACAAGAATAAAAATGATCTTGTAATGAAGGCTGAAGTATAGCGGCCATTTAAGCAAGGGGAGGATTTTCTTTGTAAATTATAGATCAAGAGCACCAACGCTCTCGCCTGATGGATTTGGATTTTGACTACTGCAGCACCAAAGAATTGCCCTGACTAGGTTTAGAAATTTAAAACGTTACAGACTTAACAAAAAAAGCATGTCAACATGTAAACTTAAATTTTGGTGTTCAGCATTGCGTAGTGTGACTCTGAGAATTAGTAATATTTTAGAATTCAATGCAGTAGTGGGTGAGCTGTAAGATACTGCGGATTGGGAATTTTTTAGTAAAGATAGCTAGATATTAAAGTACTGGAAAATCTTTGAAGATTCTTTCTCTTCCCCACCCCCACCCCTCTCCGATCAAAACGCTCCCCCACCCCCCCCCCCACCACCAATCTGTTTCTTGTAGCCCTCAGCACGGGAAGGTAGCGGCCGGCCTGTGCGGCAGGCCACTCGGCCCGGGATAGGGGCAGAACCCGTTGGGTCCCAAGCTGCAGGCATCATCATCATAATCATGGGAGGAGCTACTGCACATGCGCGACCGCTCTACTACGCATGCGGACAGCTGCCGGCGCTGTTTTCGGCGCAGGGCTGTAGCTCCATCCCCACTCCACAAGAACCACCATGCCAGGACCCGGGACACACAGCACAGCGGCCAGAATTGTTAGTAAGTTTTTTGCCGCTGTTTTGAGCGCACAAAGTCAGCGCATCTCAGGAGAGTACGCCGGAAAAAGGGGTTGGGGAAATTTGGGCCCTAAAATAGTGAAGAGAAGAATTTGTAACCAGCACATTAGGATTTATATGAAAAGAGCACTGACCATAGCTTCCACCCTATAGCAAGTATTCCCTTTATTTTTCCCTCAGAAACGGCAAAGAACTTGCTGCTACGTTTATATCATTCTTTGTTTTTTTTTAAATTAATTATAAATAAATGTTAGAACATACCTTTCAACTGCGCATGATGTCACTTGTTCCTTTGTCTTTGCTCAGTCTTTGAGTTTTTCAACTGGTCTGCATGCTCCTGCTCGAATTTCCTTGGCCTTTTTCTCTGATCTTTTGTGAGTTCCTGTTGCTGCTCTTGAATTACTTTTGCTATTTTTATATTTTGCTAGTAAACCATCTTGAGATCTGATTGTTAATAAATTGTTTTTAAAAATTTGATAATTTGGTGTTTTGCATGTCAAAAATTCTAGGTGGTCAAGTACCTATTTTAAAAACTCACTTTGAACAGCGTAGGGGTTTCCTAATTAATGCCATTAAGGATTAATTACTACCGGACATTGCAGTACACATGTTACATACTGTACATACTCCTTATACAGAGTTAACAATAAACCTTTGGTCATTAAAGCGCCACTGTCTGAGCCTGGTACTAAACAACAAAAGATTCATTGTCAGATTTTAAATTCACATGCACATCTAGAATACCAATGTTCAAATCCCATGCAGACATGTCAACTTAGATTTGGAGAACTGGGAGCAGGGCACTGATTAAAGTCTTTAACTTGTCAGAGTTCCAAATTAATGCATTTCATCTTCACTTTCAATTGCGAGTTAGGAATGATCCCTTAGTTTGCTTAATCCTATTCCTCTTTCTTATAAAACTATTATTTGCCCAACTATAAATGTGTTCAAGAACACCCATCTTTGCAGTAATTCCTCCCCTCACTTATCATGACGGTATTGTCTCTTGCTGGTGTCCGCTTACATAGACACCATCAGAGCTCAAGTGTATGTCTAGACGGTGAGTGTTGACATGCTATTGAGCCAGGGAGGCCATCACAGTTGAGCCCAGCCTTGCCCTTACCTGATGTCCATAAGCAAGTACTTTCTGGCAGGGTCATTGGATTGATCGGAAGCGGTGACTTTGCTGATTTAAGAACATAAGAACAAGAAATAGGAGCAGGAGTAGGCCATTTGGCCCCTTGAGCCTGCTCCGCCATTTAATAAGATCATGGCTGATCTTTCTCCTCCTTATCACGAGGCATTGAAGTTAGTACTACATCTTTTATAGTTGACGCTTCTATTCATTAAGATATTGGGAGATCAGAAGAGGCAATTTCGATATGTTTGATTGTAGCAGTCAGAACACCTCGATGCTGGCATCCAGGGTGAGTCCTGCAGCGACATTCCTGTTTCTACCCTTGATCCCAGCTGAAAGCTCTGTTGGGGCTGGGTCTGGGCTGAGATGGTGGCAGGGCCAGGAAAATTCAATGACTCATCCACTCACAGGAGCAGTTCATCCCCAGAACGTTGTGTATTCTGTGTGCCCAACAGTGCCTTGGAAAAAAAAATCGCTACGATTGTATGTTACCAAAATTCTGATTTGACCTCCTCTCATCAATCACTGGGTTTTTAAAATAATGGACATGCTGGGACCATCTATAGATTCTATTTATGTACCTGTAAGTCCTGATTGATTGACATCCAGCTAACTATTAAAATACTTTCTTAAAAAAAATGAATTATTTCCTCGTTTGAAAAGTGGGGTGCCTCAATGCTTTTCACCATGTGTAGTCTGTCCTGAATATAGCTGTATTATCCCAGGACACAGGTAAACCCACTTAACAATGTGAATTAAAAAAATAACAGGGAATCAATTCATCCAACAGGAAAGTAGTGCAATTTCTATCCTTAAAAAAATAATTACCTCAATAGTTCTTCTGTAATGTGAAGTCATTAAAATGTGTTAATTACAATTATACAGTTAATTTTTCTTTTGAGTTCCTTTTATCAGTTCATTATGGTAATCATATTATTTTAAGCAAATGTACAGCTTTAGTTTCATAACATAAGAAATAGGAGCAGGAGTAGGCCATCTGGCCCCTTGAGCCTGCTCCGCCATTCAATAAGATCATGGCTGATCTGATCATAGACTCAGCTCTATTTCCCTGCCCACTCCCCATAACCCTTTACTCCCTTATCGCTCAAAAATCCATCTCCACCTTAAATATATTCAAGACCTGGCTTCCACAGCTCTCTGGGGCAGAGAATTCTATAGATTTGCAAACCTCAGAGAAGACATTTCTGTGTGAATATTCTGACAGCACTGATAGCTCCCAAAATTACAAGTTCCTACATTTTCATTTTGCAACGTGAACAATGCTTAAAATCTGGCCCTACGATGTGCAGGATGTGTACAACCCCCTTTAATGCCCTTTTTCAGCTAGTGTCAGCTGTGGCTCAGTGGGTAGCACTCTCGCCTCTGAGTCAGAAGGTTGTGGGTTCAAGTCCCACTCAGGAACATATGTAGCATAAAAAAATCTAAGATGACACTCCAGTGCAGTACTGAAGGAGCACTGTACTATCGGAGGTGATGTCTTTCAGATGAGATGATAAACCAAGGCCCTGTTTGCCCTCTCAAGTGGGTGTAAAAGATCCCATGGCGCTATTTCGAAGAAGAGCAGGGGAGTTATCCCCGGTGTTGTGGCCAATATTTATCCCTTAATCAACATAACAAAAAACAGATTATCTGGTCCTTATCGCATTGCTGTTGGTGGGAGCTTGCTGTGTGCAAGATGGCTACTGTGTTTCCTACAGTACAACAGTGACTACACTCCAAAAGTGCTTTGAAACGTCCGGTGGTCGTGAAAGGTACTATATAAATGCAAGTCCTTTTTTTTTACATTATATAAAATAGTCCTGAGGAAACAGCAGAGACCTGCAACCTCCTTGTGGCTCTCTTTGCTATTTACCTTCCATCCAGCTCCACTCCCCTGTAAACCCAGAGATCGCTGATTCTCATGGCTAAAAGGGAAATCATCTGATTTTGCTCTTTTAATTTTAACTGATGGATCAATGACAGCTTGCAAAAACTGTAAGAATGTGAGGCTCCACTACAATTAGGTCTCAGGATGTTGGATAATTTATGAGAGTAAAGTTGCGTCTGCAGGCAAAAGTACTCCATTAATGGAATAGCAGGTTTAAAATTCTCTTGCGCAATACTGTGACGGTGCTGTCACTGGAGATTGATTGTGCTGCTGGGCTCTCTGCACTGACCCCGAATAACTCAATTCTGTATCACTAGTGGATCTCCCGTGGCATTGCTCGCAGTAAGCTGCAGGATGTGCGGTCTGTCTTGCCTGTCTGTCACGTATTGTTGGTTGTCTCTGTCTCATCTTCTGTTTCTCTCCATCTCTAAGTTCCAGGTTGTCTCTTTGTGATTGTTTGCATCTGTGTCGTCTCTTTTCTGGTTAATTCTCTGTTACGATCTTTTCGTCGTCTTTTCCTCTATTCCTTCTTATCCCTCTCTCCCTCTCCTGTTAATTGGCCTCCCTCTCTTTTCTTTTGTCGGGTGCTGGTCAAGTGGGAAGAACAGGTGGTGGGTGACCAGCGGGAGGCGGGCGGGGTGCGATCTGGCCAGGGTTGCAGGCAGGATTTCAAGTGCTGGGTCGAGAGAGGGACCAAGCCAGGGCTCGGGACATCAGCGGAAAGCAACGTGAAGGGGCTGGAGCCTTGTTCAAAGTCTGTTTGTAAAGCATGAAAACAGATACCCACAATGTGAGCATTCTGTGCCCTCTCTATGAATTCCATGCCGCATTGTGGCTGCCCAATTATTTTGCTGATGATAACTGATGACATTCTCTTGCTTTCTAAATCAATAGGAAACCCGCTGACCTACAAAACCTGGCCCCGGGAACGCACCCACCGTTCATAACCTTCAACGGAGAGGTGAAAACCGATGTCAATAAGATTGAAGAATTCCTTGAGGATATCCTGGCTCCACCCAGGTATGTGTCTCAGTGCAGGAACGCAAGTTGCTGTTTCCTAGATATGCATAGGACAACTAAAGCATCAAACCAGATTACAGGATAGCACCGATTTGTGCTGGGAATTTAAAGTGGTCTTCAAGCTGGAGCCAAATACAAATGACTACCAATTTTGATCACATGTAATCAAAAAGCACTGGAATGGGTTTAAAACATCCTTAATTAAAATGTCAGCTATGGCTCAGTGGGTAGCACACTCGCCTCTTAGTCAGAAGTATGTGGGTTCAAGTCCCACTCCAGGAACTTGAACACATCAATCTAGGCTGACACTCCAGTGCAGTGCTGCACTGTCAGAGGTGCCGTCTTTCGGGATGAGATGTTAAACCGAGGTCCTGTCTGCTCTCTGGTGGACGTAAAAGATCCCGTGGCACTATTTTGAAGAAGAGCAGGGGAATTATCCCTGTTGTCCTTGCCAATATTTATCCTTCAATCAACATCACTAAAAACAGATGATCTGGTCATTATTACATTGCTGTTTGTCGGCGCTTGCTGTACGCAAGTTGGCTGCCGCATTTCCCACATTACAACAGTGACGACACTCCAAAAGTACTTCATTGGCTGTAAAGTGCTTTGGGACATCTGGTGGTCGTGAAAGCAAATCATTTTGTAAACACTAGCAGTACAGGCTTTTACATTGCAGCCTCTTAATCACTTTCAACAAAATTGACCTGAAGCGGAATTGAATCTGTAACAGGTTTGTAAATATTGACTGATTCAAAAGGGAAAAATTGGAATACTGATCTACCACTGCTAGATGCAGCTATGAGATTCAGGCCCCACTTCAGCACTTCAATACATAATCTAGGCTGACACTCCAGTACATTACTGAGTTGGTACTGCTCTGTTCAAGGTGCCATCCTTCAGATGAGATGGTCAGTTGTCTGCCCTGTTAGTTCAGGTGGATGTTAAGCAGGGAGAAGTAGAGCAGTGAGCTCTCCTGGTGTTCTGCTTAATATTTGTCACTCAGACAACATCACCACAATTGATTAACTGGTCATTTATCACACTGCTGTCTGTGGGATCTTGCTTTGTGCAAAGTGATTGTTATATTTGCCTGCTTAACAACAGTCAACGAGCTTCAAAGTAATTCATTGGCTGTGAAATGCTTTTGAGATGTTTCTAGAGATGTGACGAGATGCACTTTAAATGTACCTCTTTATTTTCTTTTAAATGAAAACTTATATTTTAAAAATTCTCACGAATTTCTCCCTCTTTCTCATGCCTCCAGTGCCTTGTCCTTCTCTGCCCGTACAGTCTCCCCTAGTGCACCCTCGGGATCCATCTCTGGTCCGCTGCTATTCATCATCTGCATGCTGCCCCCTGCCTTGGCTCCACCAGCCTTCTCATCTGCCACCTCAGGTTGAATCAGGAGATGTGGAACCTTGGTATACTGCTCAATCCCAAACTCCGCGTCCTCCCTTACATCTGCTCTGTTGCTAAGATTGCTTTCTTTTACCTCTGTAGCATTGCCCGCCTCTGCAATTATCTATCCTCCTCCATCACCAAAACCCTGGCCCATGCTTTCGCTATTTCAGGATTCGACTTCTCCAATGCTCTGTTAGTCGACCTCCTTCCTTCAATTCTTCACAAGTTTTTCACATGCGTCCGCGCCCAGGTAATGTCCCACACTTCTGTTACCACCGCCATCTCGAAGCTCCAGTGGCTTCCCATATTGCAGCAAATTGGCTTCAAGATTCTCACATTCAAAACCCTTCATAACCTCATACCACTCTATCTTAATATCCTACTGCCTAACACCATGTATGTACCCATCACTCCTTGGCCACTGCTCTCTTTGCTCCAGCATTAATGGCTGCTTGTTCAGTCACAACGCTCCTGTCCTCTACAAAAGAACATAACATAAGAAATTAAGAGTAAGAGGATAACTAGAGAAAGAGTGGGGCCTATTAGAGACCATAAAGGAAATCTATGTGTGGAGGCAGAAGACGCGTGTATGATTCTTAATGAATACTTTGCATCTGTTTTCACAAAAGAGAGGGTGATGCAGAATTTTCAATGAGGGAGGAGGAGTGTGAAATATTAGATGAGATAAAAATAGTGAGAGAGGAAGAATTAAGAGGCTTAGCAGCTTTGAAAGTGGATAAATCCCTAGGCCCAGATGAAATGTATTCCAAGCTGTTAAGAGAAGTAAAAGAGGAAATAGCAGAGGCTCTGACCATCATTTTCCAGTCCTCTCTGGCTACAGGTGTGGTGCCAGAGGACTGGAGGACTGCTAATGTTGTATCTTTGTTTAAAAAGGGAGAAAGGGATAGACCAAGTAATTACAGGCCAGTCAGCCGAACCTCAGTGGTGGGAAAATTATTGGAAAACATCCTGAGGGACAGGATAAATTTTAATTTGGAAAGACATGGATTAATCAAGGACAGTCAGCATGGATTTGTTATGGGAAGATTGTGTCTGACTAACTTGATTGAATTTTTCGAGGAGGTAACCAGGAGGGTCGATGAGGGCAGTACGTATGACGTAGTGTATATGGATTTTAGCAAAGCTTTTCATAAGGTTCCACATGGCATACTGACCATGAAATTAAAAGCCCATAGGATCCAGGGCAAAGTGGCAAGTTGGATCCAAAATTGGCTCTGAGGCAGGAAACTAAAGGTAATGTTACGGAGTGTTTTTGTGACTGGAAGGCTGTATCCAGCGGGGTTCCGCAGGGCTCGGTGCTGGGTCCCTTGCTTTTTGTGGTATATATCAATGACCTGGACTTGAACGTTGCGGGTATGATTAAGAAGTTTGCAGATTACACTAAAATAGGCTGGGTGGTTGATAATGAAGAAAGCTGCAGTCTGCAGGAAGATATGAATGTACTGGTCAGATGGGCAGAACAGTGGCAAATGGAATTCAATCTGGATAAGTGTGAGCTAGTGCATTTGGGGAGATCTAATAAGGCAAGTGAATACACATTAAATGATACGACACTGAAAAGTGTAGAGGACAAAAGGACTTTGGAGTGCAGGTCCACAGATCCTGAAGGTAGCAGGCCAGGTAGATAAAGTGGTTAAGAAGGCATACGGAATGCTTGCCTTTATTAGTCGAGGCATTGAATATAAGAGCAAGGAGGCTTGCTTGAACTGTATAGAACACTAGTTAGGCCACAGCTGGAGTACTGCGTGCAGTTCTGGTCACCACCAAAAAAGATGCGATTGCACTGGAAAGGGTGCAGAGGAAATTTACAAGAATGTTGCCTGGGCTGGAGAATTTTAGCAATGAGAAAAGATTGGAGATGCTGAGTCTGGTTTTTTTGGAACAGAGGAGGCTGAGGGGAGACCTGATTGAGGTGTATAAAATTATGAGGGGCCTGGATAGAGTGGAAAGGAAGGACCTGTTTCCCTTGGCAGGGGCGTCAACAACCAGGGGGCATAGATTTAAAGTAATTGGGGAGAGGTTTAGGGAAAAATGAGGGGCATTTTCTTCACCCAGAGGATCTGGAACTCACTGCCTGGAAGGATGGTGGAGGCAGAAACCCTCACCACATTTAAAAAATACTTGGATGTGCACTTAAAGTGCCGCAACCTGTAAGATTACGGACCAAGAGCTGGAAAGTGGGATTAAGCTGGCTAACTCTTGGTCGGTTGGCATGGACACAATGGGCTGAAATGGCCTCCTTCCGTGCTGTAAATTTCTATGATTCTATGAAATAGGAGCACGAGTAGGCCATTTGGCCCTTTGAGCCTGTTCCGCTATTCAATAAGATCATGGCTGATCTTCTACCTCAACTCCACTTTCCCGCCCTAGCCACATAATCCCTCGATTCCCTTAGTATCCAAAAATCTATCGATCTCAGTCTTGAGTCTACTCAACGACTGAGCTTCCACAGCCCTCTGTGGTAGAGAATTGCAAAGATTCACAACCCTCTGAGTGAAGAAATTTCTCTTTTTCCAGTTCCCTGGTCGTTGTCACCCTGGTGCCTAATTTCAAAAATCTCTTTAAAACTCTTCTTTCTGACCATATCTTTTCCCCCATTCCCCTCCTGTTTCGTGTCCACTCTTTCTATCCTCTTTAATCTAAAGTATTTTGAGATGACTTCTCGCACATCAGGAGCACTATAGAAAGGCGAGTTATTGCATTGCTGCTTCACCCACATGGTCATTTTAGTAAGTGCCGGCAGGCTATTGAAACTGTAAGCCAACCTCGATGTTCTCGTTGGCCTCCACACATCATTTTGACGAGGAGTTTTGGAAAGCAAACGGGAATAGGATCGCTGATTCGGGGACACCAGTTGTAGCAATTCTTATCACTGCTCCAGCACAGAATACCCTAGAGCGAATGTGAACCCTTTCATAGCCTCTATGGTCTAGTTTCACACAACGCAGTAGTAATGTATGCACCTGTGAGTATGCTCACAGGTAAGTAGAGCTGTTGAGTTGGGAGTGGCTTAGCCAGTCACGTGATGGTCACAAGACTCAATAAAACCCCAGCCAGTTGGGTTCGGGAGATCCATGATGAGGTTGTGAGCCTGGTGGATGAACTAGTAATGTGTAGTGTGATTGTTAAATCTTTTGCTAATAAACCAACTAATTCCAAATAGCAATGTGTTGATATGAATTGTTAAGCGAAGAACCCATGAATCAAATACATTACAGCTGTGGCCTTAATAACAAAGGCAGTGGGGTTAGTACAAGTGAACATAATTTCACAAAAACACCACAGTACCTTCTGAACTGGGTGAAAGAACCAGTCTGGCTGGAGCTCTGCTATTGGACCGATAATGTCATATAGTCATTGTTTAGTACAATGCTAATTCTAAGTCTGATCTCCTGCTGATTGACTGCATATTGTGTGATATCAGTACTTGTCATGACAGGTTTACAATCCTCTTCCTTTTGCTATAATTTAGAGATTCTGACAGTTCCTCAGTCCTTTGACGACACATTAAGAAAGTGCAGTAAACTCTGGCAGTTACAGGAAACACGATCTCAGCTTGACGAATGCTTCTGTTTTCAGCAGCTGGGAGCACACAGGTCATAAGTGATAATGATGATGACCGAAATTCCTCAGAAGGGAGTCATATCTCCCAGCATTCCTCCAGCTGAGCTTTCAGTAACATGATGCCCCAGGGATCAGGAGCTTCCCTGGCTATTTCAAAGCCTGAAGAATATTTACAACGACAAGTGATGGGGAAGTCTGATCAGATTGAGTTCCACTTAATAACAGATGCGCTACAAGCGGCCACCCCCACCATCCACCTTCATTCATTGATTGGTGTTAAATTCAAGGGCATCACAGTTAGAGATTCTTGCCCCAGCTATAGAGATTAAATGCAGCATTTATACCTGTCAATCTACATCAATGGGAAGTAAATGCGAGAGGCAGATGAATGGCCACATTCAAATTGTTCCTGAAACATAAAGGCATTAACATTGTACCGCACCTATTTTTCTGCTCCCATCTCCTGAAGTCATTAACCTGTATAGGATATGATTTTCACACATACCAACCGACCTCCAGAGCCTGACTCAAGTGGCCATTCTTTATTCGTGGCCCTAGATAATTAGTGTGTGTCGGCTATTCGGCAATGGATGGCACCGCAGCCAGGCTTGATTGTATTCATGGCTGAACGTTCTACAGAGGTCGTGGCGTGCCATGAGAAGCAAGAACTCTGACTTGTGCCCAGCTCATGAATGCTGAGGTTAATTGTAGCCCCACGACTGCGGCTCTGATGCTGCCAATGTCTGCTGACGCTTGCTGCCGAGATTCAAACCAGATGCCTGGAAACTTGGATGAATTACCAGAGTGCCACTGGCTCGTAGGAGCAGTATCCCGGCATGTGTTCAAGGGAAGAGAGAAGGGGGATAAAATCTGAAAAATGTAGTAACAAATGACAAATCACATTATAACAGCATGACAGACTGCCTAACCTGACCCACTCATTCTTATCTCGCTTCAACAACAACAACTTGTATTTATATAGTGCCTTTAACATAGCGAAATGTCCCAAGGATCTTCACAGGAGTATTATGAGATAAAAAATATGACACCAAGCCGCATAAGTAGAAATTAGCACAGGCTTGGTCAAAGAGGTATGTTTTAAGGAGCGTCTTAGAGGAAGAAAGAGTGGTAGAGAGACGGAGAGGTTTAGGCAGGGAGTTCCAGAGCTTGGGGCCTAGGCAACAGAAGGGACGGCCACCAATGGTTGAGCGATTATAATCAGGGATGCTCAGGAGAGCAGAGTTAGAGGAGTGCCGATATCTCGGGGGGGGGGGGGGGTGGTGGGGTTGTGGGGCTGGAGGAGATTACAGAGATAGGGAGAGGCAAGGCCTTGGAGGGATTTGAAAATAAGGATGAGAAGTTTGAAATCGAGGCGCTGCTTAACCGGAAGCCAATGTAGGTCAGCGAGCACAGGGGTGATGGGTGAGCGGAACTTGGTGCAGTTAGGACACGGGCAGCCGAGTTTTGGATCACTTCTAGTTTACGGAGGGTAGAATGTGGGAAGCCGGCCATGAGTGCATTGGAATAGTCAAGTTTAGAGGTAACAAAAGCTTGGGTGGACAAGCCTCACAAAAGTCATAACCCCTGATGGCTCGAACAATCCGACCATCCAGCTAGGTGAGACATTCTGAGTGTTCTGCAAGGAGAGAAGAAGTATTCCTCCTTAATAGTCGACTGTTTTGAATTGAACTTTGGTTATAAAAACACAAGGATATCTTAATATAAACAGAGCGATACTATTGATTTGGTTTCCTGACTGGATTACTTACTACAATAATGTTTCAGTCTCACTAAAGTGTACGTGACTGGTCTTGGCTACTGGGCAGTTCTGGCTAACAGCAGATGTGAGGTGATTTTCATACTGGAAGCAGATGCAGCAAGTAATTAGGAAGGCAAATGGAATGTTGGCCTTTATTGTAAGGGGGATGGAGTATAAAAGTAGGGAAGTCCTACTACAACTGTACAGGGCGTTGGTAAGACCACACCTGGAGTACTGCATACAGTTTTGGTTTTCTTATTTAAGGAGGGATATACTTGCATTGGAGGCAGTTCAGAAAAGGTTCACGAGGTTGATTCCTGAGATGAAGGGGTTGTCTTATGAAGAAAGGTTGAGCAGATTGGGCCTAGTTTAGAAGAATGAGAGGTGATCTTATTGAAACGTATAAGATTCTGAGGGGGCTTGACAGGGTAGATGCAGAGAGGATGTTTCCCCTCGTGGGGGAATCTGGAACTAGGGGGCATAGTTTTAGAATAAAGGGGCGCCCATTTAAAACAGAAATGAGGAGGAATTTCTTCTCGGAGGGTCGTGAATCTTTGGATTTCTCTACCCCAGAGAGCTGTGGAGGCTGGGTCATTGAATATATTTAAGGTGGAGACAGAGAGATTTTTGAATGATAAGGGAGTCAAAGGTTTTGAGGAGCAGGCAGCAAAGTGGAGTTGAGGCCAGGATCAGATCAGCCATGATCTTATTGAATGGCGGAGCAGGCTCAAGGGGCTGAATGGCCTACTCCTGCTCCTATTTCTTATGTTCTTATAAAAAAAACTGTTCAACAGTCTCTACCTTTAACAGTGCAATTCCATTTGGACTATAGCACATTTATATTGACAGTGCACAGCTCCATAACACCATATAAATCAATTTTTAGCTCTGTTGGCATCAAGATTAGTGTCCACAGATACGCTGAAATTAAAATCCTGCTCTTTGTCATTTTTGCAATTTAAAATGAGCCTTATCAGTTCGTGAAAGGGTGCTTCAGAATAATTTTTCATCCGCAGAATTCTGCTTCGAATTTAGGGACCCCTCCTATTTTATTGGTTGTTTGGTGACTTGCAAGGCTTGTGTGCAAACATTCTTAAAAATGAGCAGCAAGAGCACCAGCTGAAACAATACGGCTGATCTGAATGTGTTCCCTTCTCGCTTTGTCTTTGTTGGCAGTCTTAGTGCGATGATTTCATAAAGGCTGCATTCTTCCTCTGTTGCAGCAATTCCCAATTAGACGCAAGTGCTCACAGTTCTCTCTGATTGATCAGTGTAGTTAACATCTGCACACAGTCGCTGCACAAAGCAGCCCATTTGTTTCCCTGTCATTTTACTACACAGCGATTCTTCAGAATGTCTCTCTGACAGCTACATCATGCTGGAGGAAAACTGCAACCCTGTCCCTCTTTGTGTCTGCTGGCGAAACACTCCACTGCAGTCGATTTTCTTTGGTTTCAAATTATTTCGGGATGAATTTTGTGCTCGTTGAGAAAAATGAAGACTCTGTTAGAAAATTGAACATTCTTCTGCGGAAACGGTGGTCACAGTATATTGCGCACAGGTTAAATGCAGTTCAGAACTGTTATCACGATTGGCTTCATCTCCAATTTACTGCACCAGGATGAGATTTCTGAATGCAATGGCACATCCTGTGAGTGAGACTGCATAGTTAGTGCCGATTAGTGTTCGATTATGGATTGTTTTCTGCTGTATGGCAATTGGATGGCGAATGCTCAGGCTCATTTTATTTCTCACCCTCCATAGCTAAGGAAACAGTAACCTCATTTGTCTGGGTTGGAATTGAACCCAGGTTCTCAGGTTCTGTGGGGCTGGGTAGGGTTGAAGGGCACTGTTGAACAAATTGTATCGTCATCTTTAAATTTCTATGTTGTCTGCAGTGCCTATATGACACACAGATGTTATTTGACCTGCTGGATCGTGTTTTGAAAATGCCCAGTCAATGGGAAGATTTTAAAGTGAATCCAAAAATGTTATTACTTTAAACACTCTCGCATCCATGGCAACGTTATACCAGGGATGTTGAGTAGGCTTCTTGGTCTTGCCACTTAACTTTTGCCGTTTGTAAATGTGCTGCCTGCATTAATCACTTGGGTGAAAGGCAACATTGTGACATCCCCAGTAACTCGCATTGAATATCACTTTGTTTTTACAACACAGAGAATGAGAGCCCAAGTTCCATGTCTTTATAGAAGCTCAGCTATGGCGAATCCAGCATACAGTGGCCCACTGTGGAACCATGTCACACGGACCGTGAAAGCCCCGGCTTCAGTCCCCAGTCTGTGCTGATCCCAGCTGGGGCAGCAGTAGAAAGTGCTACAAGTGACAATAGAGCTTCAGGACAAGGAAAGGAAGAAAATGTCAGCCAGGGTTTCCACTCCGAGTAACACATCCAGTAACTCCTGCTGGATAGTGGACGTGTGTGGGTGTCAAGTGAGGAAAGGCTGAGGCTTGACTGTGGTGAGACAATGATCGAACCGCCTGTTAACTGACACTGCCCAGGTTCACATGAAGAATGGCCTCTTAGATCATAGATCATAGAATATTACAGCACAGAAGGAGGCCACTCGGCCCATCATGCCAGTGCCGGCTCTTTGAAAGAGCAATCCAATTAGTCACACTCCCCTGCTCTTTCCCCATAGCCCTGCAAAAAAAATTCCCTTCAAGTATGTATCCAATTCTCTTTTCAAAGTTACTATTGAATCTGCTTTCTTTCAGGCATGTATTCCAGATCAGAAAAATTCACTGTGTAAAAATATTTCTCCTCATTACGCCTCTGGCTCTTTTGCCAATTGCCTGGTTACCGACCGTCCTGCCAATGGAAAGAGTTTCTTCTTATTTACTCTATCAGCTCTATCTTGGACAAGGTTAAAAAAATTGCTGGGCTATGGGGAAAGGGCAGGGGAGTGGGACGAGTTGAGAGTCGACACGGGCTTGACGGGCTGAATGGCCACCTTCTGTGCTAGAATCATAGAATGGTTACATGATTCTATGATTCTAAGGTAAGCAGGGCAGCCAATGCCAATAAAAACCATTGCCCAGTGTAAGTGAGGAGAGGGAAAAACATTGGAGAAGAGAAAAAAAAATCCAAGTGACTGGAAAAGGGCTACCACCTGATTAGTCTGACAAGTCAAACCTAGTCCCGATTCAGAGTTGGAATGTGTGTCAGCACTCATCCCTGGTTTAAAGTCTAACTGCCTTTAGTTGCTTGCCGTTAATATTTACAAGGTCATGTGAAGCCACTCGGGACGTTTTCCTACGTTAAAGGTGCTAAATAAATACAAGTTGTTGTTGTGAATACCTTTCGTCAGTTTATCCTCATTTTCTTTTAAAGAAACCTAATCTAATTGTTTGTACAAGAGTGAGAACCAAAAGTGAATGCCCTGAATTCATCACCTTACATTTTTTTCTGATGCCATTAATTACATTTCAGTTCAGACTGAGCTGATGCCAACGGTCTGTGTTCGGGTAGTTGCATCATCTGACATTGTTTGCTGCAAATCTGAATTTTCCAATGTGCTCACCTGCTATGCAGCCTATGCTAACTTATTGCGGTGATCCAAATTATTAATCATTTCACTGCTGCATAATTTACAAAAGGAACTTGAAATGAACAAGTTTATGATCGAGGAAAAGAACACCGAGCTTCACCAAGAATCGCCAGCGTAGGATAAGTATGCAGCGATGTGTCAAGCAATTGATGAAGCAGCCAACTCGACTGTAATATCACAATTTTATAGGAGCAGGAGCCTAAAGCCTTCCCTGTGTAACGGCTTTGTGCTTTAAAACTACTGTTCAGGAGATGCTGTTTGTACCAACTCCACCATGTAACTAAATGGGGGAAGATTTTCTCTGTTTTGTACTTGTAGTGAAATTGTACACGTGAGCTTAAACAACATGTTTGCATTTTGCTACAAACTGTTGAGTGAAGGAAATATTCCCCTGGATGAGTTCCGCTCCAATGACGCAACGAATGTGGATCGCTCGACATAACCCACCCGTCTTTCTGTGTCGCTGGAGTGAAACCTTTTGTATAAATGATAGAATTTCAGGATTTTACCGCTCAGTATGAGGCCGTATAACCCATTGCGCCGGTGCTGGGTCACTAAAGAGTCCTCCAACTCGTCCCGTTCCCCTGCCCTTACCCCATACCCTCTTAAATATTTATTTTTCAAATAGTTTTCAAATAACCAGGGCGCACAGATTTCAAGTAGTTGATAGAAGGATTAGAGGGGAGATGAGGAAAAATGTCTTCACCCAGAGGGTGGTGGGGGTCTGGAACTCACTGCCTGAAAGGGTGGTAGAGGCAGAAACCCTCACCACATTTAAAAGCTATTTGGATGTGCACTTAAAGTGCCGTAACCTATAAGGCTACGGACCAAGAGCTGGAAGGTGGGATTAGGCTGGGTAGCTTTTTTTCGACCAGCACGGACATGATGGGCCGAATGGCCTCTGTTATGTATTAATGCTTGGGGGGGGTCACCAGACACCAGAGGGCGCCGTGGTCGGAGGTCATCGGGCTGTACACGTGGCATGTGTGCTTGGTCACCTGTATATAAGCTGGGTGTCTTTGTCATGCTGGGACTCTTGGGCTGGAATAAAGATGGATCAGGTTGCACCTGAGTGAGTTTACAGTAACCAGACTCTTGAGTCATTACAGCCTCCTGTGTTATAATCTTTCTATGAGTTATTCACTTCCCTTTTAAATGCTATTTTTCTGGATTTTGCTTCCACCTCTGCTTCCATGTCCTAAAAGCCCTCTGCGTAAAAAATAGCAATTAATCCCTAACTTCTCCCATCGTTACTTTGATGGTGATATTAAATATACCCACTCACCCATCAGTGGAAATTAATTTTTTTACTTATTTACATTATCATACCCGTCATTATCTTTTCATAGCAAAAGTGTTTCATTTCTGCCAAGACTGCATCGTATGAGCAGTTCCAAGGATAAATACAGGGGTAAGTAGTTTTCCAAGCGTGCCTGCCAGCAGAGTGAACTTGGAAAATTGGCCGTATAGTAACAATCAGTAGCTGAAGCACTAGTGAGCACATAGAAAGAAAGACTTGCATTTATATAGCACCTTTCACAACCACCGGATGTCTCAAAGCGCTTTACAGCCAATGAGGTACTTTTGGAATGTAGTCAGTGTTGTAATGTGGGAAACGCAGCAGCTAACTTGTACACAGCAAGCTCCCACAAACAGCAATGTGATGATGACCAGATAATCTGTTTTAGTGATGTATATTGAGGGATAAATATTAGCCAGGACACTGGGGATAACTCCCCTGCTCTTCTTCAAAATAGTGCCATGGTATCTTTTACGTCCACCTTAGAGAGCAGACAGGGCCTTGGTTTAATGTCCCATCTGAAAGACGGCACCTCTGACAGTACAGCACTTCCTCAGCACTGCACTGGAGTGTCAGCCTGGATTTATGTGTTCAAGTTCCTGGAGTGGGACTTGAACCTACAAACTTGTGACGCCGGCATGTGTGCTCCCCACTGAGGCAATCTCTTTATATCATTTAAGACTCTGGAACAATTTAGTGGTATACCCTGTCCTGTTAATATTTAAACATAAGAACATAAGAGATAGGAGCAGGAGTAGGCCATTTGGCTCCTCGAGCCTGCTCCGCCATTTAATAAGATCATGACTGATCTGATCTTGGCCTCAACTCCACTTTCCCGCTCGTTCCCCATAACCCTTGACTCCCTTATCGTTAAAGGAGCTGACTGCTTGAATTTTGGCCCAAGCCTGTTTATATTAAAGAGATCACTGTAATATTTACTCTCAATTTTCTAGCTTCGATCTTGTGGTAACTTTCTCAAATAATGTTTTGATCGAACATAAATTGCTGTGATGACATAAATAAATATATAATAGGATAGATAGCGTGACTGCTTGGAGCCCTGATTCCAAAATGACGGCCCCAGCAATGCTAGGGAGAGCAGGGCTGGCTCAAGTGCTTTGGGGCATCTTGCACAAATTGTCACCTGGGCCCTGACCCCCTCCTCTGCCTCCCCCACCCTCCCTAAGAGTGAGATTGTCAAGCACTGAGGGAATGGGCTGTTACTCTAAGGTATCTGGGCATACATCTTTTTGGGGCATTCAGAGTTGTACATGGTGTATCTTCCTGTTAAATTTACAGCTTTAACTAAGTTTGTTGTGTGGCACAACATAACACGAGACGGAGAATTTGCAAGGTCCATCTCTCAGATTTATCAAGCTGTGGGTTGGTTTTCGAGATCAATACAAGTATCTCTCTCTGTTGCTTTCTCCTTATTTTTTTGTTTCACCCCCTTTCTGTGTTCATCTCTTACTCTCTCTTTTCGCTGAAATTCCTGTTTTTGTCAGTTTTACCAACCAAGAGCAATGGTTCTATCCGTGAGGAGAGGAAATGTTCTAAGTCACTGTTACTTTTTCCCTTTAGCTCTCTATATTTATCTGTTATTCCTCTCACTCTTTGTATCTCTCTTTACTCTATCACTATATGGCTCGCTCTTCTTCTCTTTTTCTCTGTTGCTCTCCATCTCATTTTGCTGTGTTTCTCTTTTTCCTGCTTTGACTGACTTTTTCGGGTGCTTTCTCTGTCCCCTCAGTGATCTCTGGACCATCGTAACTGTGGACTCCCCCACCACCCTAACCCCAGTAATCTCTAAATGCTGCCTTTTCCTCCAGCGATCTCTGCCAACTCTATACCCGATCACTGTCCATGAAATTTGCACTCCTTGATTCTCCAGACCCTTGAAGAGCTGATCAGTGCACTGGTGGACGTTGCTCTTCAGTGGTTTGGGCCCCTGAACAGCTAATTGATATATATTTGCTGCTTGACACTGGGGACCTTTCATGCTTGAAGGCCCTGTGCTCACAGGATTTGAAGCTGCTGGCGCTGAGAGAGCAAGAGATCAGAGCAACAAAACAGATTTTCTTCGGGTTTTTTTTAATAAGTTTTTCGACAGAGCTGGAAATCAAATAACTAAAACTTCCATGTCATTAGTTGTGGCAGATTTAGATTCTTGGTTCTTTCTGAAGAAGAAAATCAGAAAAAATAATGGCCACTACAGCCATATAAGGCAGCATCTGGAAAATGACTAATGGGGTTTAAACATTGTGGCACATATCACTGTGACATCAGTTAAACGTTACATTTTTTGAGTTTGGGGAGTACGTACACTTCTGTTGTGTGTGGGAAATGGAATCTGAACTTCAAAGCATGGAGAGTGCTCAGACAATTATAAGCATTCTTTATTGATGGAGAGAGTGGTGCTGGAATAAATCCATGGTCCCCTTTTTGCAATTTAGTTTCTGTTATACAGTGTACTCACTGTACAACAACAGAAATAATTGAAAGGAATGATGCACTGTGGTAGAGCCATTTTGTCATTGTTCATGTAATATATTTTGGGTGTTATAATAGTGGACTCAGACGTCATGTTCAGATCCAATCTTGTAAAGTCCCCAATGTGGTTATGGAGATCTTGTGGTCTACTCAGCAAGTTGGTTTACATATGTCAACCACAACAATTTTAATTTATAAAGAACCTCTGTTGAAGTAAAAATCCCGAAGTGGTTCATAGAGCAGAACTGGTTGCGAAATATTGGGACAACATAATGCAAAATCAAAGTTACAAAAGAAGTGGTGGCCATTTTAATAAATCAATTGGCATCCTTCATAAATGGGCATCATTTACAATACGCACAATTCACCAGCCTAGCTGTTAGAATCCAGGCTATTCAATGGCACTGTTATAATATGATTGTTTCCTATATATGGCATGTATTGAAATGTTAGTGATATGTATAGAAAAAGTGGTCATCGTAGGAAAGGAAGTGAATAACTCACCAAAAATATAAATTTAGAGGAAAAAATGAGTGAAAAAGGATTTATGATAAGTAGGCTAGTGATTCAGTGTGATGCAACACCCCAAGCAGCATAATCTACTCCCTGAGCATAGCAATTTTGGAAACTAAGCCAAGAGGCAGTGAAAATACAAATTTCTGAGCAGATCTAAAGACAACAAATCAGCTGCCCTATCAGTTATCTATTCAGAGTTAGGTTTCAACCAAATTCTTCAGTACTTTTCCAAAGAACCATTTCTCATGAGATCAGATCAAATGTAGTGTAAAACAATCACTCTCAGTGAAACAAAATAATGGAACTCGTGGCCTGTAGTGTGTGGTGTGTGTGTGTTTGTGTTCATTGTGTTGTGTGTGTGAGTTCGTTGTGTTTGTGTGTGTGTGTGTTGTTTGTGTTTGTGTGTGTGTGTGTTGTTTGTGTGTGTTTGTGTGTGTATGTGTGTTTGTTGTGTTTGTGTGTGTGTGTGTTTGTGTTCGTTGTGTTGTGTTTGTGTGTGTGTGTGTGTGTTCGTTGTGTTGTGTTTGTGTTGTGTGGTGTGTGTGTTCGTTGTGTTTGTGTGTGTGTTGTGTGGTGTGTGTGTTCGTTGTGTTGTGTGTGTGTGTGTTCATTGTGTTTGTGTTGTGTGTGTGTGTTCATTGTGTTTGTGTTTGTGTGTGTGTGTGTGTGTTCGTTGTGTTGTGTGGTGTGTGTGTTCGTTGTGTTTGTGTGTGTGTTGTGTGGTGTGTGTGTTCGTTGTGTTGTGTGTGTGTGTGTTCATTGTGTTTGTGTTGTGTGTGTGTGTTCATTGTGTTTGTGTTTGTGTGTGTGTGTGTGTGTGTGTGAGCGTATATGTGTCCGCCCGCCGTCCCTGAGGGACTGACTCTCATCTCACAGCTTAATCCCTCCAGCCCTTTTCTTTTGAATTGAGAAAAAACACTTCACTGAGATAGGTCAGAGGTGAAAAATAAAGGCTGCGATTGGCCCACAGACAGTGTGTCAGGCAACCCAAACAGCACAGTCTATATGAATTGTCAGTTTATGATATCTTTGTAATTGTTAGTTTGTGACATCTTTTGACTTTCAAAATCTCAAAATTCAGTAATTTTCTTATTAGGAGGGCAGGGTACAGAAGGTGCTTGACCCTCAAGCCTCAGGAAGTTGGAACTTTTAGTTCTATTCATTCGTGGCATATGGAGGTCAGATTGCCTGAAATCTGCCAAAAGCTGATCTGCATTTGCCGCAATAAATTGTTCATTCTCAATTGGCCCTTTGTAAACCAGACTCAGCGCAGGGGTAGGTCTCAATACCAGCACTAAAGCAGAGGCTTGCAGACAAATGCCAGTATTAACTGACAGTGCACTTGTGACTGAAGTATTTCCACAGCAGCAGTCTCATTGCTCCTTCTCTCGGTGGTCACAGCTTCTCCATCCCACCCACCACGTCCCACACACACCACACACCACCTCTTCTTGCTGCCGTTCATTAAAAATAAACTCAAAAACAAATTGTAGCTACATTATGGAACATCTGTGTGCATGCAGTCACAAACAAAATGTAAAAATAAATACCCATACAGTTCAGCAGCATGTGAGGTTAGCTAGGTCATCCGATGTAATTGGACTGTGAGCCTTGATTATGAATCGCAATTGTAAAAAGCTAATTAATATTGTGCTGCTATGTGCAGTTTCATATCTGACAGGATTTTATGCACAGCGCATACATCAGACAAGTGCAACCCACGAAAAGCTGAGACCAAACAACTATAAGAAAATGCTATCGTATAAATAGAAAATGCTGGAAACACTCAGCAGGTCAAATAGCATCTGTGGAGCGAGAAACAGAGTTAATGTTTCAGGTCGTTGACCTTTCGTCAGAACCGTCCTGACAAAGGGTCGTCGACCTGAAACGTTAATTCTGTTTCTCTCTCCACACATGCTGCCTGACCTGCTGAATATTCCCAGAATTTTCTGTTTATATTTCAGATTTCCAGCATCGCAGTATTTTGCTTTTGTATAAGAAAATGCTGATTGGGACTTCACTGACCCAAAGACCTGCGATAAGAGTTTTGTAGCTAACACGTTCACTAAGGTGTAGTTGATGAAAGGCACATGTAAGCCGGGCCCATTCAACAAGTAATCGAGTGTAGAGTTGGCGGTTGTGATGTATATTTTCTGAGCACCACTGGTTTCATTGTTGTTCCAAGCGGTTTGCTACCACACCAGAAGAGTAGCAACGATGGCCATAACTTACAGCAGTTCATTTGAGTTTGAGGTATGAATTTTTACCGCTGTTTCCAGTTGTACTTATTTAGCTCACGGGGGAAGAGAAGCCTGTTTGTCGGGGACAACCTGTGTTGTTTAAACTTGTTTAATGTTGATGGAGGAATAGAGTAGCATTTTCAAAACGTAACTCACGATGTAAAGCAGATATTGTCATTCAACGGTTGTTCTGTGCTTCTGTATATTTCTATAATTTCACCCTAGGGGAAATAACAATCAAAGGTTAAAGATGAGAAGCGCCCCAAAGTTCTGCAGGCCGTGATCCCAGGGGTATGCTGCACCAGTCCAATGGTGCCATCCAACACTGACTCCGCCAGAGTTTGAGGATTCAGTTCAAGGGCACATCATTTACTAGTTCCAGCAGGGGGCAGCACCACTGCAGGCACATTTCCAGTGCCCACCTATCCCATGCAGCTGGAATATCCGGCACCTGTTCGCCAATTGAAGGGGTTTGTCCCAGGCTCCGTCCCAGGCTCCACCCCAGACCCCATTTTGCCATCCAGGTCCATATTTGTTTTTTTTTTTAAATAGCTTACCTTTTCGTCAGGAAACAGCCTGCCACCTTGGCTTGAACCCTCCCTCTTCACCCGATGGGATCCACTTGCACCCATCTGGAAGTCAGTCCTCCTCGTCTTTCTCAATGTAATGTGTAATGTGTGCATAGGTTTGTAGAGCTGTTGCATTGTGAGTGGCTTAGTCAGTCATGTGATGTTCACAGGACTCAATAAAACCCCAGTCAGTTGGATCTCGGTCATCCACGGGGGAGGTATGCAGTTGGGAGTATAGTGGATGAACTGGTAATGTGTAGTGTGACTGTTAAACCTTTGTTAATAAACCAACTAGTTCTTAATAGCAATGTGTCGCTATGAATTCTTAAACAAAGAACCCATGAAGCAAATACATTATACCCATCTTCAGTAACATGCTGGGACCCCGACCGAACTCCCTCAGTGCATTCGGTAGTTGGAGGTTTCACTCCTTACAAGGCCACCGCCAATCCTGGAATTGTTGGCAATCTGCCATAACTGGGTCCCTGCCCTTTTGCGGTAGTTTCTGCCGGAGTTAAAGCAGAACTCCGGGCCAAGATTTTGTTTTTGATAGTGTTATGGGATAGAAAATATATTGACTGGAGGACTGTTCTTTTTCCAGGGGTACTGAATCTTTGATTATTTCAAACTTGCACACTTTCTATCCTTGTCTGCTTTCACACTTGACTCTGAACCAGTTCCTTTTGAGGGTGACTTTCATTGGAGAAAAAAAACGTAAAGGTCAGCAGGGAGACAGTCCCAACCCGACTGACTAGTCATGGAACTACATTGATGGTGGTGGTGGAGGAGTGTGTACCCCAGTGCCAGTCTTCAGGCTGAAGAAGCAGTGGAGACAGCAATTTTGGAATATGATGGTGAAATCTCTACATCCTATTGATTAGGCTTTCCTGTTATAACAACAACAACTTGAATTTATATAGCGACTTTAATGTAGTGAAACGTCCCAAGGCACTTCACAGGAGTATTATGAGATTAAAAAATTGACACCAAGCCGCATAAGTAGAAATTAGCACAGGTGACCGAAAGCTTGGTGAGAGAGGTAGGTTTTAAGGAGCGTCTTGAAGGAGGATAGAGAGGCGGAGAGGTTTAGGCAGGGAATTCCAGAGCTTAGGGCTGAGGCAACAGGAGGCATGGCCACCAACTAATCAGGGATGCTCAAGAGGGCAGAATTAGGGGAGCGCAACTATCTCGGTGAGTTTGTGGGGCTGGAGGAGATTACAGAGATAGGGAGGGGCGAGGCCATGGAGGGATTTAGAAAGTAGGGTACTTTCTCCTTTTTGTATTAAGAAAGCTGAGCCGACCTACCTTAGCCTGCCAGTTGAAACAGAATACTGGGATGTGGTCACTTCAATGCACAGGGTGTCACAGCTATCAGTTGCAGGGAGACCAAAGTGAGAGCCCAACAGTCGGACTTCTCCACCAACACCCGGTTTTAGGGACAAAAATACCAACAGCCTCGAGATTATTTTTGTGGTTTTGGGAACATATTTTCTTCTGGTAAATAATTCCATTTTTATTTTGCTTCAAGGGAATGTTTGCGCTTTTCTCTCTACATTTAATTGCTGGTTTCCTGAGAAATGGGTCTCTTGGGTTAGGAGTTCTTAAAGCAACTGCATCTGATACAGTAAGACCCAGATTTGGAAATGTAATAATTTTGCAACTGACCTTCAATTACTTTCAATATAATAAAAATATAATTAATTTGTACAGTCAGAGAAGCAAGCAATGAAAAGATAATTAACGAGAGAAATGCAATTCTTGGATTAGGATTGTATGGCAAATTCTGGACCATAAATTCTGCAGCGTTGGTGTGGCACAGTGGAATTTGAATCTCTAGTTAGTTATCAGGAGCTGAGTTTTATTCCACAAACAGCTGCATTAATGGCACTCTATGGCCCCAAGTTTCCACATGATTTGCTCCTGATTTTTAGGAGCAACTGGTGGAGAATGGAGTATCTTAGAAATCGGAATTCTCCACATTTAAGTTTTCTGCAGTTCTAGTCAGGTAGAACAGTTCTACTTTGGAACAGAATTTTTTCTTCAAAAGGGGGCGTGTCCGGCCACTGACGCCTGATTTGAAAGTTTCCACAGTGAAAACGTACTCCAAACTAACTTAGAATGGAGCAAGTGAAGATTTTTGTAGGCTTGAAAAAACCTTGTCTACACATTAAAAAATCAGGCGCAGGTTACAAATTAGGCGTCGGGAACGAGGTGGGGGGGGGGGGGTGGGGGGGAGGGAAGTCATTACATTCTACAATAAATCCTTAGTTATACTTATACAAATATTATACAAATAAATCCAACCTGAATAAAAATTTATAAGCAAAGAAAAGATTAAATAAACCATGTTCCTACATGTGTGAAAGTGCTTCAGGCAGGCCTTTCATGCAGCGGTTTGTCGTCGGGACCGACCGACGGCAGGGGGAGAAAGCAGCAAGAAGCCTCAGTGCTGATCATGGAAGGGCAATGTGGTTTTATTAAAAAATTTTAAAAATTGAACAGCTACAAAGAAGTTGAATAGTCTCAAATAAGTGCATGTGTCCCGTTTATCACAATCTATCTTTAATTACAGAATGAGTGGTGCAGATTGAAACGGTAACGAGTTGTAAAGGCTGAATTAAAATGCACAGTTGCTGCAGTAACACTGGTTAAAGAGCCAACATTAATTCAGCAGGTGATTTATTCAGCAGTGCTGCTAAAAGCACTCCCTCACACACAGAAATATCAAGAAAATTAAAATGCAAGCCTTTGCAAGGGTTCAATAAACAAATTTTCACTTTTTCTGCAGCACTTTTTAAAATGGCCGAGTGCCAATGTTTACTTCAGACTGCGCATGCGCGAACGCTCCAACGCGCACGCGCAGGGTTGCCGGCACCAAAAAAACTCATTTAAATTGTACCCGCCCCCTCCTACTTACAAAATCGGCGCGAGTGGTAGGCTCTGCTCCCTGTGCGCCGCGCCAAGCAAACATCGAGCTCCAAGGAGCTCGAGAATACCGCGTTTTTTTTCAGGCGCCGTTTTTGGCGCGAGAAACAGGCGCCTAGCTCTGAGGCGCGCCTTTTTCGCCGCGTGTGGAAACTATAATCTGGGAAACTATAATCTGGGAAAAAATTTTAAAAATTGAACAGCTACAAAGAATTTGAATAGTCTCAAATAAGTGCATGTGTCCCGTTTATCACAATCTGTCTTAATCTGGGAAAATGATTGGCAATATTTGAGTTTTGTTCAAAAAAAAATGAACGCAGTAATGTCACCCATGGACTGTTTGTCACGGTATCACATTTCCCCTGTATTGGGCCCAAGTTTCGGCCTCAGTTGCTCCTGATTTTTTGGAGCAACTGGTGTAGAACGGAGTATCTTAGAAATTCAAATTCTCGGCATTTAGTTTGCTCCAGTTCTAGTCAGTTTCACTTTGGAACAGAATTTTTTTTTCAAAAGTGTGTGTGTCCGGCCACTTACGCCTGTTTTCAAAGTTTAGGCAGTGAAAACTTACTCCAAACTAACTTAGAATGGAGTAAGTGAAGATTTTTGTACGTTCGAAAAAATCTTGTCTACACTTTAGAAAATCAGGCGTAGGTTACAAATTAGGCTTAGGGAATGGGGGGGGGGGGTTTAAAGGGAAGTTTACAAACATTAAACACTTCAGTTTTACAAATAAAGAGCCATCATCAATAATAAATGATAAATACATCAATAAATCAACCAATAAATCAATCAAAAAAAAATTAATAAAAAGTATATATTTTTAAAAATATCAATAAATAAAACATTTTCTACTTACCGACTGCAGCACCGGGTGTCCTCCAGCAGCGTGCTGGGATGCCCCCAGTGTGTCTCTGTCAGTGTCTCTATCTGTCTGTCTGTCTGTGTGTCTCTCACTCTCTGTCTGTCAGTGTCTGTGTTTCTGACAGCGAGGGGAGGGGGAGAAGGTGGGGGGTGGGAGGGGGAGAAAGGAGGTGGGTGGGGGAGAGAAGGGAGGTGGGGGGGAGAAGGTGGGTGGGGGAGAGAAGGGAGGTGGGGGGGAGAAGGGGGGGGAGAAGGTGGGTAGAGGGGGAGAGGGGGGGGAAGGGGGAAGGGGGGGAGAAGGAGAGGGGAAGGAGAGAGGAGGGAGGGAGGGAAGGAGAGAGGAGGGAGAGAGCGGGGGGGAGGGAGAAAAGGAGGCTGAACGGCCGGGCCCAAGACCTCGGGCTAGATTTACAGGTAGGTGGCGTCGGGTCTCGGGGGGGGCATCGCGGAGGTCCGGGGGGGGGTGGTGAGAGAGAGTCGCGGAGGTCCAGGAGGGGTGGGGGGGGGGGGGAAGAGAGTCGCGGGGGGGGGGGAGGAGAGAGAGTCGCGGAGGTCGGGTCGCCGGCGGTGGGAGCGGGGGTCGAGTCTGGTCGGGAGGAAGCAGGAGCTGGGCGTGGGAGGCAGCCTTATTCACAGCCCCAGTGAGGCCATTCGGCCAGGGCTAGGGGCTGCATGCTTCGGGCCCCTCCCACACAGTTTTGGGCACCTGGAGCTACTGCACATGCGCGTCCACTGTAGTGCGCATGTGCAGAGGTCCCGGCACCGTTTTCAGCGCAGGGACCTGGCTCCGCCCCCAACAGCTTGTGCTGCGCTGCGCCCGGCTGCAGAAAACCTGCAGGGAGCCGGAGAATCTGGAAGTTTTTTTTAGGCGCACTTTCTGGCGCGATAAACAGGCGTCCAGGTCCGGGCTGCGCCGTTTTAGGCGCGTCCTGAAACTTGGGCCCATTGTCTTTAGTGCAGCTAAAACATTGAATGCTGTCGATTAATAGCTTTAAAAATAGATGTGGATGAATAGCTGATTTTGAAATCGATTGAGCGGTAAAAGGATAAAGGTTGAAATAGAGGTGATTGACTGCCACTCTACTCTACTCGGAACTCCTTCACGGCAGAGGAAACGTTACAAGGACACCCTCAAAGCCTCCCTGATAAAGTGCAACAACCCCACTGACACCTGTGAGTCCCTGGCCAAAGATTGGCCTAAGTGCAGGAAGTGCATCCGGGAGGGCACTGAGCACCTCGAGTCTCATCGCTGAGAGCATGCAGAAATCAAGCGCAGTCAGCGGAAAGAGCGTGCGGCAAATCAGATTCCCCACCCACCCCTTCCCTCAATGACTATCTGTCCCACCTGTGACAGGGACTGTGGCTCTCGTATTGGACTGTTCAGCCACCTAAGGACTCATTTTAAGAGTGGAAACAAGTCTTCCTCGATTCCAAGGCACTGCCTATGATGATGATGATGGGATCATGGTTCCTAAAGTGCCGGGACTATGGAGGTGTGCCAGCATGCTGGTGGGTCGGGTAAATATTGTGCAGTGTGGGTTTAAACAGGACTACTGAAGTTATACTTCATTTTCCAGTAGGGTTAGTGGGGGGGTTATACTGTCAGGAAGAAATCTAACGGAACCTTTCCTTGGGGGTTTAGTATCGAAGGTAGACCAGTGCGGAAGCTAGCCCAGTGCTAATTACAACTAGAAACTTAATTTTTTTTGCAGTATAACCATCACATTTTTCTGAGGCGGAAAGCACAACTCTAGTTTCTTATTTTTAGACACTGTTAATTAAGAAATGGAGGATTTGTGTCATGGGGTGATGACAGCTTCAGGCCAATCCCTTTAAGCCTTTGAATCATTGTGGCCTTATGTTTATTTCTCTTTCAAATTCATGGGTAGTTCGAGTTTAGAGACATTTCTCAATGGTGATGACCACATTTATGCAGGCAGCAATTCTGCATTATTAATATCAGTGACACTGTAGTATGCAGAGCTGTCAGGAGCAGATGGTGTGTGTAATGAATAATGTGCCACTATAACCCTCCTGTTAAAAATGTAGTCAGCACTTTAGAAGAAGCTTAAAATGATATTTCCAACAGTGTTCATTCAGGGAAGGGAGATATTAAAATATAAAATAAAATAGTGCACATATCTGTCATGGCACAGGCTGGAAGGAATATTCTGCTGGATATATTGCTGATTTGTTTTTTGTCAATTACTTGGATTTTCGCCCCTCTAACCCTGGCACACTGAGGCCAATTGTAGGCGAGACCAGCTCACTCAGCATTTCCAGGGGATTGAACCTGTGATCTCCCTGGTCCGTATGGCTTCCCATCTCACTGGATAAACTTACTAAGCTATCAGCGTAGCACAGCTGCAAATTTCATTAAGTTTAAAACAACCCAAAAAAAATAACTGGACAATAAAGAACCAGAAGCCTGTGAAACATTCCAAGGAGCATGTCACATGTCCCCCTTTATGCAATTTATATTTTAAGCGATTAGGTTCAGCAGGTCAACTGAAACTAAATTGTTTACACTGGGGGAAAAATCTGACGGAACGTTTAGAATAAGTATCATTTTCAGGGCTGTGAATTCTAAGTGTTGTGATGTGTTCTGAAACTGAAATTATTCCCAGGCTATTTAGCTCTACTTAATCCTTGGATACTGGCCTTTGACCTTAGTGGAATCTGCTGTTAATTCAACACTCATGGGCACTGAATTGGTGAACTCACTCAGAGAGGCTACAGGATGGGTGGTGTGGAAAGTGGAAAAATATCACGTTGGTGTGATAGGTTGAGAACAGAGAATAGGCAACTGTACTCTGTATCTAACCGTGAGAGTGCTTTATGCTGACCATGGAGTACATCACCTGTGGGTCGGTGGGCAGTACTCTCGCCTGAGTCAGAAGGTTGTGGATTCCAGTCCCACCCAGAGACTTAAGCACAAAATCCAGGCTGATACTCCAGTGCAGTGCTGAGGGAGTGCTGCTCTGTCGGAGGTGCCGTCCTTTGGATGAAACGTTGAACTGAGGCCCCGTCTATTCTCAGACGGTCGTGAAAGTTCCCTTAGCACTATTTGAAGAAGAGCAGGGAGTTCTCCCAGTGACTGTTCAATATTTATCCCTCAAACAATATCACTAAAGCAGATTACCTGGTCATTATCACATTGCTTTTGTAGGAGTTTGCTGTGTGCAAATTGGCTGCTGCGTTTCCTATATTACAACAGTGACTACACTCGAAATGTTCTTCATTGGCTGTAAAGTGCTTTGGGACATCCTGAAGTTGTGAAAGCTGCTATATAAATCCAAGTCTTTCTTTCTCTCATGGGTGTCTGAAATGTAGAATGTTCCACCCCGCCCCCCACCACCCCTTCCATCTCTCACCTTAATTAATGCAAAATTTGTTTAAGAAAAGACCTGGGTCTTAATTTAATATGAACTGATTAATCAGCCTCTGTCTTGAGGAAAGACTGAGACTGATTTACAATCTGGCTAATGGTGCAATTCTACAGCAGATACTGGCATGAGACCAGGACTTGCTTAGAGCGATGCAGAGATCTGTGCATACCTGCTTACACATGTGCAGAATGCTGTGTGTACCTGATGACATGTGTGTGCAGAGATTTGTGCATACCTGCTTACACGTGTGCAGATCGTTGTGTGTACCTGCTCACGTGCAGAATGCTGTGTGTACCTGCTTACACGTGTGCAGAGATCAGTGCATACCTGCTTACACATGTGTGCAGAGCACTGAGTACCTGCTTACACTTTGTAGACCGCTATGTGTACCTGTTTACTCATGTATGTAGAGCTCTGTGCATGTGAGTGCATGTAATGTTAACAATGGAAAGTTTAAAAATGACCTTTGTGAAGTTTGCTTTGCACTGGTTGAAGTGATACTGCAATCAGTGCCAAGCTGAAATGATCGGAAATTAGACCTTCTCCAGATGGTGACTCTCAACTTTGGCATCAGTTCAGCGGCTTCACTCCCGAGTTGTCGGCAGTTTTAACCCCCGCAGTAGAACTGAGCCATAAGATGCTGCTGCACATTCCTTTCATATAACCAAAGTATTGATACTTGTGCTACTGCTGGTACTTCAGCTCTTGAATCAATGTTGTGACACATTAGTAGTGGAATGAAATATTAATAGTGGCTCAATACATTAATAGTGGAGTGATATATATTATTAAAAAAGGTCAGTTCAAAAATTATTGTATTGAATAGATCAGGCACATATGGTCCTAGGGTGTATGCGGGTTCCTTCAATGTTTCATGCACTCATGGTGGTGTTGTACTGCCACACATTATTTCAAAATCATATCAGAACTGCTTGTCTTCATCATTATTCACACAATCAATTCCTCATTGTATATTGCCTCCTCCCTGGCTTTCCTACATTTCTTATTTTAAACCTGTTACTGCCCCACATCCTGTTCTGGTCAGACAATTTATAGATCTTCCCTGTACAGTGCACCAAACCTGTCCTTAACACCACCTTGGGGACTGCTTTCTGGTTGTCTTGTCAGTTACAATGGGATCAAGCGTCATAAATTCAACCCAATTGATTATTATGTCAATTATTGTTCAGATGCATTTTCTAGAGTTGTGAATTTTCTACACACAAGACTAAACTGAATATTGTTGATGTGTTCTAGCGCCAACAGTCCCATTATCTAGCTACAGGCAACATGTCATTAGAAGTGCATTTTATTAGGTGATACAGAGCATAGTTCACACCTCTGCATGATGCTGAGTTCATTCCAACATGTTTCCCATAGTTGTCAGTGTGCTAATTAGGAAATGGGCTCAGCGAACCATGGAGGTTAAAGCAGCAATGTTCTCGCTGATTGTGGAGCAACCCCACTACACTGCAGCCTTGGACACGGTTAACCACACCACCCTCCTCCAATGCCTCTCCTCTGTCATCCAGCTGGGTGGGACTGCACTCACCTGGTTCCATTCTTATCTATCCGTCCGTAGCCAGAGAATCACCTGCAATGGCTTCACTTCCCGTTCCCGCACCATTACCTCTGGTGTCCCCCAAGGATCTATCCTTGGCCTGCTCCTATTTTTCATCGATATGACGACGCCAGGCTCTGCCTCACCACCACCTCTTTTGACCCCTCCACTGTCTCTAAATTGTCACGCTGCTTGTCCGACAGTACTGGATGAACAGAGATTTCCTCCAACTAAATATTGGGAAGACTGAAGTCACATCACAAACTTTATTACAAAAGCAAAATACTGCGGATGCTGGAATCCGAAATAAAAACAGAAAAGCTCCATTCCCTAGCCACCGACTCCATCCCTCTCTCTGGCAACTGTCTGAGGCTGAACCAGAACGTTTGCAACCTTGGTGTTCTATTTGACCCCTAGATGAGCTTCCGACCACATATCCGCGCCATCACTTGGACCGCCTATTTCCACCTCCGTAATGTCGCTCGACTCCGCCCCTGCTTCAGCTCATCTGCTGCTGAAACTCTCATCCATGCCTTTGTTACCTCTAGACTTGACTATTGCAATGCCAACACACACCTGGCCGGCCTCCCATCTTCCACTCTTCATAAACTTAAGCTCATTCAAAACTCTGCTGCCCGTATCCTAACTCTCACCAAGTCCTGTTCACCCATCAGTCCCGTGCTCACTGACCTACATTGGCTCCCTAGATTTTAAAATTCTCATCCTTGTTTTCAAATCCCTCCATGGCCTCGCCCCTCCCTATCTCTGTAACCTCCTCCAGCCCTACAACTCTCTGCGATATCTGCGCTCCTCTAATTCTGGCCTCTTGCATATCCCCGATTTTAATCGCTCCACTATTGTGGAGCTGTGCCTTCAGCTGCCCTAAGCTCTCTTTCCTCCTTAAGGTGCTCCTCAAAACCTACCTCTTTGATCAAGCTTTTGGTCATCTGCCCTAATATCTCCTTATATGGCTTGGTGTTAAATTATTTTTGATTATGCTCCTGTGAAGCGCCGTGGGACATTTTACTATGTTAAAGGTGCTCTATAAATGCAAGTTGTTGTGGTTTAGATCAGATCCATTTTGGAACATTCCAATGGTTTGCAATAGCCATAGGTGCATTTTGTTTGAATTCTCACTCAATATACCTTTTGTACCTAGGTACATGAAGCTTGGCACCAAGCATCCAGAATCCAACACAGCTGGGAATGATATCTTCGCAAAGTTCTCAGCTTACATCAAAAACTCCAAGCCAGAAGCTAATGAAGGTAAGCAGTATGTTAGAATAACCACATTAATTCTCTGAGTGCTAAGTATCTAATTCAGAATTTCTACTCCTTAACATACACAGAATATATTCTCCAAGTTAATTGTACTGAATTTAATTTGATTCTTGGAGAGGCTTTCTCCATGTTGGCATGTTGGCTAATGGACACTGCTGTGTAGTTTGTTTATGGATTCACATCGTTCATTTTGAGAGAGTACATTTGAGACATCCTTGTGTCCTGCGAGGTGTTGGTCAAGCTATATATAAAGGAAATATTGAGTAACCAAGGTGATGGAAAAGGTTCATAGCGTAGGACAGCACTAAGCTTGAAAACAGTAAATGAGAAAACCATGTAAATCAGGAAGCTGTGATTGTGATGCTAAGCTTGGCTTTTAAAAGCTTGAAGATTATAGGAGGAGAAAAAGACAAGGAAGTCAAGCGTTCCGCAGACTTGGGATTCTGGGAAAGAATAAGTTAGAGTAAGAGATTGTGCAATGACTCTTGATTTCAGCACAGCAGGAATGTAGGGAGATGTAAGATGGTGCATTCCAAACTTGGAATAAACAAGTTCAAAGGAGCACTAATCGTAGAACTATTGATATAATTAAGGCAAGAAAAGTTCAACCAAGAGGGGGTTGTGGAATGTAGCTGTGTGAGGGAGAGCTTGTCTATCGGATGACATGCTGTTCTTGTATCCTGTCCAGAAGTGAGAGATGTACTCAGAGTCTCTCCACAAATGGAAGTTTAATTGCTGATCCTCCCAGCTGCCAGTTTCCACATGTTGGGAGACCCCTAAACAGAAAGAAAGGGAATATGTGTTAGTATATGGTACGCAGCCAATGGCTGCACATGCAGTAGCAAGCCCACTACTGTGCCTTGCAGCAGAGAGGCAGATATGGCTGCCTGTTAGTAACTGAGTGGCTGGCAAGAATAATATGTTGGAGAAAATACTCATCTTGTCAGGCTGGCACAAAACCACCAAGCTCTACCTTGCCCACTTCCTCAATGTATTCATCAGATATATACTTCCTCTCAGGAACCTCATCCATTAGCGCAATTCCAACTTCTACACCCAATTCTACCTATCGGCCTTCACCATTGACTACTGGACTATTTCTGTATTATCTGCTTGCCTGTCCAACATCAGTCTTTAGTAAGCTGATCCTACAGTTCATTACTAACAAGACTAGGGTGTCTTGTTTGCTTTTGTTAGAACCCATGTCCCTCTGCATCTGATCTTGTCAATCCCCCCAACTGAGGCTGAATATGATGGTGTGCAGCCTGTTTGATCCTGAGCTGATCTTTAAACCCCACCTTTGGTCCATCATTAAGACCACTTTCTTCCATCTTTGAAACATCGCTCCCCACCACATTTGAAACCCTTCATCATCCCAAGGATCAACCTCTCAAATGTTCTTGCTGGCTTCCAAGCTCCACCCTTCATAAACTTCAACTAATTCAGAGCTCTGACACCCAAGTCCTCTCCTGCACAAAATCCCACATAACCATCACCCTTATCCTCATCGGAATTCATTGATTCCCTGGTCCATAAGGAGTGAACCTAAAGACCCTCGAGCATATATTCATATCCCTCCGTGGCCACAATCTGAGAGATATTCTCCTGTCGCTGACCATGGATTATTACTTGTTACCCTCCCTTTTCTCCAATATTGGGCGAACTCTTTTGGTGCTCTATAATTCTCTTCCAAAAACACTTATTTTTGCTTGCTATCTTTTTATTTATCTCCAAAAGATTCACAAAGCTCCTCTGTGATCGTCCCTTCAGTCCTTCCCTCTGCATTGCAGCTCAGTATCCACCTCTACCTCTTTTATAACACACTCTGAAATGTTCACCCTTGTGTGGCGTGCATATAAATGTGAAGCTGTTTTTATTATTACTGTGTCGTTGTTGTCTTTAGTTTAGGAATTCTGTCCAAACCAGATGAAAGGCTCTTTTTTTTCTCTCTCACTATCATCACTTTCAGCACAAACAGACACTGTTAGGGGGCACCTAGATAGCCAGCTCAGGGAAACAGAAATATTTAGAAATGTGCACTCTTTTAAGTTCAGGTTTGTGGCAGTCACACTGACAATGTACTGTCGAGGGAGCTTTATATTCTGTTTGACCTGTCCAATATCTCCTGACCAATAAGCATTTAATTGTCTCCCCCCCCCAGCCCCGCAACCCCATTGTCCTCTGAAGGTGCTGTTTCGTGTTGAGGAACAGTTCTATGGATTGTGGCATCTCTTCCAAGTGGCCCATTTTATTCATAAGCCTCTCTCTGGTGATAGTCAGGCTATTCAACTGTGGGATGTCACAGCCAAGCCATAACCTCATTCATAGAATATACTCAAAGAATTGATAATTCCATGTTTAACAGCCATTAATTGAAATGGAGCTTTAACTCATTGTTTCCAACCAACACAAATTAAGAAAACTGATCAATCAGAACACCTGCATTACTGCTCATTTCGCCTGTATCAAGCAGCTAAATTAGCACATAACCAACATAAATGCAACTATTTTGTTTGTCTCGTTGTGAAATATTCAACGCCTAATTCAAATGGCTTAGTGAAGACTTTTTTTATTAACTCACTGTGCCGAGGGGTCCTGTTGATTAGTTGACTGGAAAAACATGGTTTCCCAACTCAACTCCCATTCTCAGCCTAGACCTGACCCGACTTCTGCTGACAGCCCAACCCAACGTGAACCGATAGCAATCCCGAGCTCGCCCGTGTCTCACTGGCAGCCCTGATCTGTCTGGACACACTTGTCATAGAAAGACCAGGGTAACCGGTGCATGGGAACACCATCACCACCAAGATCCCAGCCAAGTTACACACCATCCCAACAGAATATATATCGCCATTCCTTCATCGTCGCTGGGTCAAAATCCTGGAACTCTCTCCCCAACAACACTGTGGGAGTATCTTCACCACACGTTTCAAGAAGAAGGTCACCACCAATTTCTCAAGGGCTGTTAGGGATGGGCAATAAATACTGGTCTTATCAGCGACGCCCACATCCTGGGAATGAATAACAAAAACTTGTACAAACTTATAACTGATGAAGCTGTTACCGTTAAAATGGATAGGATGGACATACATTCGAGATAAAATTCTATGTATTTTTTTTAACAATATGAATACAGTAAATGAGATCTATGCACTAAAATGAATTAACTTATGAGGAAGCAGATGTTAAGCTTAACCTTAAACATGAAGAGTGGTGGCTTGAGTAAAATACTGGGCTGATGGTGCATGTGGAGCATAGTGTAATATGATTCTGCAGGGAGGCAGGAGGGAGATTCCAGATGTTTTTGCTTATTCCAATTATATATGAATACATTTTCACAAATTTTCCTGTAGTGAATGACTTTGTAATGTTTTGAGTGAATTCGACCAAATGTTAAAACCTAATCTCACAGCAGCCAGCTGTATGCGTGATGCACAGAGATTGTTAATAAATGAGTGCAATGGGTTAAGGAATTCAACCTGTGAAGTGCTGCAAGACTGAGCTCATTCCATTGCAGTCACTTCTTGGAAGTGGAGACAATGGAGTTATTGAAGCCACCTCATCCGCTCTGATTGGCGACTGGACTAACAGGGCTACTGAAAAAAGAAAACATATCCTCCTCCGGTGATTAGTCATCACACAGCTGGGGCTGACAGTTCAGGCCAGCGCTCTCGGTATCAATATCGCTTTTGAATAAATAGAATACTCAAAGCCAATGTAGCTGGGCATTAGCTATTCACCGTCACCCCGTTCAAAAAAATACTCAGAGGATATTTGAAGACATTGAAATATTATTTCAAAACATTTGAGCATCAAATGTCATCTGCATGTTTCCAAAACATTCTCTATCATATAAGTCTTTTGATTTTTTTTTTACCAACACTGTGTTAAAGTTAAGAAAAAAAGGCTGGGTTGAAGTTAATTACAATTAATCAAGAGCCACAAACATGATCATAATTTGTTATAAGGGATAAGACAATACAGAAATAATACAAATACATTTGGGACAGTGGTCCATCTCTCATTTCTAAGCCACTTGGAGAATGGGGCTTTCTGATTACCCAGTAAAGCTTATTACAGGTGCAAAATAGTCATGGGAGCAAAAATATGATTGGAGTTACCCAAAGAATTTCAAACTCTGGAATTCCCTCCCTAAACTTCTCCACCTCTCTACCTCTCTCTCCTCCTTTAAGTCGCTTCTTAGAACCTACTTCTTTGACCAAGCTTTTGGTCACCTGTCCGAATATCTCTTTAAGTGGCTCAGTGTCGAACTTTGATAGCGCTCCTATGAAGCACCTTGGGATGTTTTACTGCATTAAAGGCGCTATATAAATGCAAGTTGTTGTTGCTTCTGTGCTTTGGGTTCCGGACTTCCGTATTATCAGGCACAGAAACTTGAGACCTATTCTATGCCCCATAATGCACTGCTCCTGTCAGTGGGACCCAGAAGTGCACAAGGCTCATTAAAAGCTTGAATTATCACAATAACGAGCCGAGGTCCTCAGAATATGATCATTGTGCCTTAGCAGTCTCTAATAGGATAAGCACCCATATAAAACAGATGATTTAAGGGAAGCCTTCAGTTAGGTTCTTGTTGTTTAAAATACTGTATCTCATAGCAACTCATTGGCTCTGCATTGTTTTGATCTAATCGTGACAAGGAAGTTAGGGAAAATTCTTGGTACTTTCCTGACAGCTTCGTAAAGCTGTACTGCATCTCTTCTCTGTCCCTGCCCTGGAACTGGTTTGCCAGTCTGAGTGCAAGAGTGTGGCTAGTTCTTGGGGAATCTTAGTCTGTGTCGGCAGGTAACTATGGACTACATACAAGAGCATGGCCTTGCAGACATGTGTGGCAGTATAAGGATTGGTACCAATGGGGAACTAAAGAGCAAATACATGCGGATACATGTTTGACATATATCTGCCTCCAAAACTTGTAAATAGAGCAGTATGGCAGTCAGGATATCTGCCTGCAATTGAGCACACTAAGAGCTTCAAATGTACTCCCATGTCTAAGCCTGGGAGCACTGCAAAAATATATAAAATAGCTGACCTTACATTATGCTGTGAGATCATCCATATCACCCAGAGCGGACATGGTAACGAATGCACAGCAGCTCCAATCCTACTGCTGAGAGACTGCATTATCAGCCTTATAGCTTCTGTAGTCTCATTGGACTGACTGGTCTTTGTCTATAGCTCCTTCAGTGTATTTCTGAAATAATTACAGTAATAAAGCTACTCAAACAACAGCAATACCTTTATTATTGCAATGTTTAACTCTTCCCAGTGCTCAGAGGGTTATTCTGACGCAAGTGTAATGAGCTCTTGTGCCTGAAATGGGGCCATCTTTGGGGAACAGGGGAGGAAGAGGTACCAGGACTATTAGTGACACTGGGCTAACCCAATGTCATCAGGATTAATCAATGCTACAAGTGCCTCTTAGGAGGTCACCACTAATATTACTAATAATACAATTATCAATTATACAGTTAACATCCTGCGGAGCATACTGTGTGATCCCTCGCCGGGGCCATCGGGCACGCACAAGGTATGGAAGTGAGGCAAGCAGTTGGAGAGACCCTCCCCAGCAGATCCCATACATCCTGGGCCTATGAATGATGGTTTTTGGACAGGCCCAAGAGCAGTCCTGTGAGGAGGTCCTCCAATCTGCTCTCCGCCTTACGGATCAGGTGACCCAAGGTCAGCAGCGTCGGCCTGACATCAAGCCAACAATTGAGCAGCAGCCCCTTTAAATAGTGGAAGAATAGCTGCAACTTCTTACACCATCGGTAAATGTGCGAAGCGTCTTTATCCAGGCCACAGTATGAACATGTGTCCTGGGTATCTGTATGTGAAGCCACCGCTCTGTGCAGCACTCTCCACCCACAGGTTCTCAAGGAGATACCAGGCTAACCATGACGTGCAGGCCAATTGAATTTTAAATACTCTGTGGAGTTCTATGCAGCCGCAATTGCTGGGATCTCACACGGCCAGGGATCTGAGCTGCCAGCCCCTGCCTCATGACTCTTGCCAATTATCCCTCCTTTTTCCACCATCCTTATTTCCCGAAGGCATTGTTTCTTTGCTGTCTACAGTTCCACAAGTGCCACCCTCCAGGTACTGTACCCCAGGAGTAATTCTTCGCAGCAATCAGCCTTGGCTCAGTGGTAGCAGTCGAACCATTGAATCAGAAGCTCATGGATTCAAGTTCCACTCTGGAGACTTGAGCACATCATTTAGACTGAGACTTCAGTACTGAGGGACTTTCTGCTGGAGGTACTTTCTGCTGGCGGTACCGTTTTTTAGATGAGACAGTAAGCCTAGGCCCACCTGCTCTCTCAGGAGGATGTAAAAGATGCCACTATTCGGAGATTTATCCCTCCACTAACACTACCAAAACAGATTACCTGGTCATTTATCTCATTAGTGTTTGTGGGACCTTGCTGTGCACAAAATTGCCTGCCATGTTTTCCTACACTACAACTGTAAAGCTCTTTGGGAGGTCTTGAAGATGTGAAAGATGCTATATAAATGCAAGTTTGTTCTTTTAATGTACGGGAGGGAATATCATGAGGCTGGAAATGTAAGATGACATATCCCAGTGGAGGCCAGATAACAATGTTAATAAAATCTTGTGCTATGACTGAGAGTAAGCTCGCTCTTATGCTTTTCTGTCCCTTTATGCATGGACGACTCCACGACTATCATAAAGATGATTTCTCCCCATGTTCAAAAAACTTTACTCTGTTTTGTAAAATAATCTGTCTGAAGGATATGGTGATCTGAAGTGATCTGGGCCAGAATCTGTTTCAGTAAAATTATCGTTTTTGACCCCAAACCTGGCATTGCCAGACACCAGAACCATGGATGTTTACAGCACAGCACATAGCTGTATCTGAGATCAATGAATCCTGCTGATTTGCAGGATAAAGCACAACTCCACCACTTCCTCTTCTGTGCACAGTGAGGTTGGGAAAGTATTCTGTTGCTTTTCATTATATCTTCCTGCAGTGTCTGATAGAAGATGTACATTAACATTTTCTATTGCATTTAAGCGAAGTAGCTTTCAAGGTCATGCCACACTCTTTATCATTTCTGTGTAGTATGATAGTGAATCAACAGGAACTGCATCATATAAAGCAGCAAATGAACGATCCCATGAAGAATGTCTCAGCGCCGACATAATGAACGCCTCAAATGTAATTTCTGCGGAAGCTGCTTCTCTTGAAGTGGCAGAGCTTAGCTCAGTAATATGTGGCAGAACAAGTTCACAAATGTAAGCAATGTAAAAGCTTTTGCACGATTAATAATGTACAGTATTCGGTACCCTAAATCATCATCAGGGCTAATTTAAATTGAGGCCAAATCTCACCTCTGGTCGCCGATTCAAGCAGCCAGTTACCCTGCTTGTGCTGTAACCTTGCCCAGCATTTGAATCCCTGTGGGAAGACTGAGTGGAGTTGTACGATATATAGAGGCGGACAGCTCCAATGCTGTATGTTTCCTTATTTGTTTTGTTTTGCACACAAATGCCACTTTAGATATGGCTTTGGTATAGATTCCTGGAACAGTGTTAGCAGATGTACAAGCTGAACAATCACTTCTATTTAAGTATAGTACCTATATTCATAGCACCAGTCACTGTGGAGAGCCAGGAGTACCTATATTCATAGCACCAGTCACTGTGGAGAGCCAGGGAAGACATAAGTGAATCAAATCACAGCGACGTAAAGAATTACTTCTTGCTTTGAACATCATCATCATCATCATTGTAGGCAGTCCCTCAGAATCGAGGAAGACTTGCTTCCACTCCTAAAGTGAGTTAGTTGGTGGCTGAACAGTCCAACACGAGAGCCACAGACCCTGTCACAGGTGGGACAGATATTCGTCGGGGGAAGGGGATGGGTGGGACTGGTTTGCCGGACGCTCCTTCCGCTGCCTGCGCTTGACCTCGCAATGTTGAGATTCAAAGAGCTCAACGCCCTCCTGGATTAACTTTTTCCACCTAGGGCAGTCTTCGGCCAGAGTCTCCCAGGTGTCAGTGGTGATGTCGCACTTCATCAGGGAGGCTTTGAGGGTCTCCTTGTAACGTTTCCGCTGCCCACCTTTGGCTCTTTTGCCATGAAGGAGCTCCGCGTAGAGCAATTGTTTAGGGAGTCTCGTGTCTGGCATGCGAACTACGTGGCCTGCCCAGCGAAGCTGATCGAGTGTGGTCAGTGCTTCAATGTTGGGGATGTTAGCCTGGACGAGAACACTGATGTTAGTGCGTCTGTCCTCCCAGGGGATTTGCAGGATCTTGCGGAGACATCGTTGGTGATTTATCTCCAGCGACTTGAGGTGTCTTCTATACATCGTCCATGTCTCTGATCCATACAGGAGGGTGGGTATTACTGCAGCTCTGTAGACCATGAGCTTGGTGGTAGGTTTGAGGGCCTGGTCTTCGAACACTCTTTTCCTCAGGCGGCCGAAGGCTGCACTGGTGCACTGTAGGCAATGTTGAATCTCCGCATCAATGTCTGCCTTTGTTGACAAGAGGCTCCCGTGGTTTGGGAAATGGTCCACGTTGTCAAGGGCCGCGCCGTGAAGCTTGATGACTGGGGGGCAGTGCTGTACGGCGAGGAAAGGCTGGTGGAGGACATTTGTCTTACGGATGTTAAGCGTGAGGCCCATGCTTTCATATGCCTCGATGAATACATCGACTATATCCTGGAGTTCAGCCGCAGAATGTGCGCTGACGCAGGCGTCATCCGCGTACTGCAGTTCAACAACAGAGGTTTAGGTGATCTTGGACCTGGCCTGGAGGCGGCGTAGGTTAAACAGGCGTAGGTTCTGTAATTTAGTTCCACTCCCACTGGGAGCCTGTTGACAGTGAGGTGGAGCATGGCAGTGAGGAAGATTGAGAAGAGGGTCGGAGCGATGATGCAGGCCTGTTTGACCCCGGTCCGGACGTGGAATGGGTCTGTAGTGGATCCACTGGTAAGGATCACGGCCTGCATGTCGTTGTGGAGCAGGCAAAGGATGTTGACAAACTTCCGGGGGCATCCAAAACGGAGGAGGACGCTCCATAAACCCTCACGGTCGACAGTGTCAAAGGCTTTTGTAAGATCGAAAAAGGCCATATATAAGGGCTGGCGCTGCTCCCTGCATTTTTCCTGCAGTTGTCGTGCTGCAAAGATCATGTTCGTTGTTCCCCGTAGGGGACGGAATCTGCACTGTGACTCCGGGAAGAGCTCCTCGGCCACAGGGAGGAGACGGTTGAGGAGAACTCTAGCGACACCTTCCCCGTGGTTGATTCCCCTGTAGTTGTCACAGTCGGATTTGTTCCCCTTTTTAAAAATGAACACAATCACTGCATCTCTTGAGATCTCCCGGCATGCTCTCCTCCCTCCAAATGAGAGAGATGAGGTCGTGTATTCGCGCCAGCAGCACCTCTCCGCCATATTTTAGCGCCTCAGCAGGGATTCCATCTTTGAACACACAATAATTAAAAGAATTGGAGGCTTGGCAGTATGGTAATAGGTTGTGCACAGAAGACGCTGGCATGAAAGTGGAACTGAAATTTTAAACAAGCGTATATTAGAATAAATCTAGTGAGATCAACATTAACAACTAAAAATATGCTTTTCATGAGATCTATCTCCATATTTTCAACATTCTATTTGGTGAAAGTCTATCATTTAGACTGTAATTTCCATCAACAACTTGTATTTATATGCAGGTGCAGCGCCCCGAATCCGGAACCCTCGGGACCGAGGCCGTTCCGGATTTTGCATTTTACCGGATTTTGGAACGTCTTTCTGATGTCACAAATCTGGAAACAACCGACCGTAGGACGAGCTTGCTCTGGTGCTGGTTAGGAAAGGAAACCTAGAGTAAGGCACCCAGTACAGATGGAGACTGAGTCAAAGGTCACCGTGGGATTGAGAGATACAGAAGTGCGCAGTCTACTCCCTATAGCATTAGCTGCTTTTTAAAAAAAAAAACGATTTAGTCTATTATAAATAAAAATAGAAAATGCTGGAAATACTCAGCAGGTCAGGCAGCATCTGTGGAGAGAGAAACAGAGTTAATGGTTCAGGTCGATGATCTTTCGTCAGAACTGGAAAAAGTTCGAGATGTAACAGATTTTAAGCAAGTGTAGGGGCAGGGAAAGGGGGAGGAGAGGAAAGAAGAAAAGGGAAGGTCTATGATATGATGGAAGGCAGAAGAGAGTAAGGGACGAAAGGTATACTTGTACAAAGCAAATGGAGATGGTAATGGGACAAATAGAGAAACAAAAGCTGGGTCTAGAAGAGGTGTAAATGGGAATAGCAGAACCATTACCAAAAGCATCTATTATAAACCGCTCTGTTTATACAACAACAACAACTTGCATTCATATATCATCTTTAACGTAGTAAAACATACCAAGATGCTTCACAGGAGCGTTATCAAACCAGATTTGCCACAAGCCACATAAGGAATTAATAGGACAGGTGGCCAAAAGCTTGCTTGGTCAAAGAGATAGGTTTGAAGGAGTGTCAAAGGAGTGGAGAGGTGGCAAGGTTTAGGGAGGAAATTTCAAATCTTTGGACCTAGGCTGCCAGTGGTGGAGCGATGAAAACAGAATATTCTAAATGGATTTGACTTCCTACTTCTTGGAAACATTTTAATGAATCAGTTACATATGTTTAACTGGAGAGCACTGTATCTGTTTTCATTCCTGTTTCTACAGCTCTGGAAAAGGGCCTGCTGAAAACACTGCAGAAGCTGGATGAGTATTTGAACACAGCCCTCCCCGACGAGATCGATGCTGACAGCATTGAGGATGACAAGGCCTCCAACCGCAAGTACTTGGACGGAAATGAGATGACACTAGCAGACTGCAATCTGCTCCCAAAGCTTCACATTGTCAAGGTACTGAGTTATTTCTCATTGTGTTTGGATCCAGTCAACTATAAAAATTTGCACCAGGTGGAGAAAGCAAATAATAAAATAGTCCCTGCAGGACCAGGTGATCCAGGACAACCTGACGCATTCCTTTACCAGCTCATTTTGGTCAAGTTTGCATTCAACTTTAGCATTGTGGTGAAATGGTGAGATTATGAGGGGTCTTGACAAGGTGGATGCAGAGAGGATGTTTCCACTGACGGGGGAAACTAGAACTAGGGGGCATAATCTTAGAATAAGGGATCGCCCATTAAAACTGAGATGAGGAGGAATTTCTTCTCTGAGGGTTGTAAATCTGTGGAATTCGCTGCCTCAGAGAGCTGTGAAAGCTGGGATATTGAATAAATTTAAGACAGAGATAGACAGTTTCTTAATCGATAAGGGGATAAGGGGCAGGGAACTGGACTTGAGTCCATGATTGTATTAAATGGTGGGCTCCTGCTCCTATTTCTTATGTTCTTATGAAGCTTAGCACTTCTGTTCCTCCTGGTCCACAAGGAAAGCTAAATTTTACAAAAAACTTATCCACCTGGGCTGCTTCTGGCGCACGATCCAGCTTGCGGCAGGTTTGGCCTGGCAGGGGAAACAGTCATTGCTCCTTTGCTCAGGCCTCTAGTTAGAACAGCAGATTGGGCCCCATTGATGTCATCAGAGTCCGCTCTGCATATTTAAAGAGGACCCAGCCGGTGTGGGGTGGGTGTCCCTGTCGCCTGCAATTTAACATTGTAGATGGCCAGATCGGGCGGGAAAGGGGTGGTCAAATCCCCCACTCCATTTTAACTGCCTGGTTTCCGCCAGGTGTGGGGGAGTTAAAATCAGGGCCAGAAACTTCTTACCCCTCTGTCAATCGAAAAATGCCATTAGTGGCAACTCTAGGGGACTTTCATATGCTGAGCCACTCTATTATCAAAAAAAATAAACAAATAGTGAAATCATTAAAATAAAAGAATTAAGTCAGCCTAGTACCAGTTGCAAAAGGAATTGATAGTAAGCAAACAACTATATCATTGTAGTTGCCATTGTGAAACGTGCTTCTCTGCTCCACTGTGAGGCAACAATAATCAAACATATTACATATTTATTTTCAAAAAGATTCAATTTTTCTTTATGATTATCAATAGGTATCATCTGTGTAGGGCAGCTATCACAATTAACATAGAAACATAGAAAATAAGTGCAGGAGTAGGCCATTGAGCCCTTCGAGACTGTACCATTCAATAAGATCATGGCTGATCATTCACCTCAGTACCCCTTTCCTGCTTTCTCTCCATACCCCTTGATCCCTTTAGCCGTAAGGGCCATATCTAACTCCCTCTTGAATATATCCAACGAACTGTATCAACAACTCTCTGCGGTAGAGAATTCCACAGGTTAACAACTCTCTGAGTGAAGAAGTTTCTCCTCATCAGTCCTAAATGGCTTACCCCATATCCTTAGACTATGTCCCCTGGTTCTGGACTTCCCCAACATCGGGAACATTCTTCCTGCATCTAACCTGTCCAGTCCCGTCAGAATTTTATATGTTTCTATGAGATCCCCGCTCATCCTTCTAAACTCCAGTGAATAAAGTCCCAGTCGATCCAGTCTCTCCTCATATGTCAGTCCTGCCATCCTGGGAATCAGTCCGGTGAACCTTTGCTGCACTCCCTCATTAGCAAGAATGTCCTTCCTCAGATTAGGAGACCAAAACTGAACACAATATTCCAGGTGAGGCCTCACCAAGGCCCTGTACAACTGCAGTAAGACCTCCCTGCTCCTATACTCAATTCCTCTCGCTATGAAGGCGAACATACCATTTGCCTTCTTCACCGCCTGCTGTACCTGCATGCCAACTTTCAATGACTGATGTACCATGACACCCGGGTCTCGTTGCACCTCCCCTTTTCCTAATCTGCAGCCATTCAGATAATATTCTGCCTGTTGTTACTATTTTTAGTGAAAGGTTAACGCACAGAGAGATGGGAGTACTAAAGTCCTGGGGGGTGAAGTTTCCCTGCTGTGCGTCTCCTGTTAGTGCCTCCGGGGTCAAAAACGTGCTACTGGCTCCTGCAAAGTTGCGCGTGAGTTAGTGGGGGCGTGAAACTGATAGTGTGTGCCCCCGCTGGTAGCGCCCCGGGCTGCTGCGCCTCTGGCGCGTGGTGACCCCTTCTCGCTCTGTGGCAGCCTGTTTTCACCCTGCAGCAGAAATTGGGCAGCGCCCTGTGAGGCTACCACAGGCGATGTCAGCGCCAGCCTTGCGGGTCGTGAACCGGCAGTACTTCGTTTCGCAGGGCGAAACTTAAAGGAGAGGTGCACGCCGCCATTTTGCGCCGCCCTTGGACTGCGGTCCGGCCTCGGAGTGTATTTCCGCACCGTTTCAGTGCCGGGCTGCATCCCCGGTGGCCTAGTGGAGGCCCATCAAAATCCCTGCAGAGCTCATAGCATCCCTCCCCTTTAGTTGGAAGAGGGAGGGCCCTTGGAAAGAGTCCGTGCCAGGCGGAGAGTCCGCGTAGCATTCCGACGTTCGTCCGGGCAGTGCCCCTCGAGCTCACCCCGAGAGGGAGTGGAGCGTCCAACATTGCGCTCCACTTCCTGTCGGGGGGAATAAGCCCAATTTCACTTCCGGGGCGGGACTTCTGCAACAGGTGCAGAATGTCTGGCCTCGGAAAGGTTACCACCCTAAACTGGACGATATGCAACTTCGTCCCCTGATCTTTTCAGATCTTACTAAATCAAGAACAATGGCCATTTGCAAATGACAAGGCAGCAATTTCATTGGACCGTTCAGATGATGTCAGCCTATCACCTGAAACCTGAAGTAAAATGAAGGCCTTGAAATCACTCCCATGTCCCTGTTATTTCCTTTTGTAGTATATACTGTGGAGCTCAAGGGGCAACTTTGTCATCGTGACTTCTGTTTTTTGCCATTGTTGAACATGAGCAAACCATGCGGCTTATATAGTTGGCACTGAAACTGATGGTCACTGCAAGTTTATTGAATAATACTCCACAAAACATAGTCTATATCATAAATGGATAAACTGACGAGAAACACAAATGAGATTTAAACACGAATCCATCAGAACTGAAATGTTCATCAGTTGGTTTATAAGAGTCTTTTTTTAAGTACTTAGGGCCACCCTGAGTATATGATAAGGCAATATATAAATGCAAGTTCTTTCTTTCTTAGGTCGTCACAAAGAAATATCGGAACTTTGACATCCCCAAATCCATGACAGGAATCTGGCGATACCTGCAGAATGCTTACACCAGGGATGAATTCACAAACACCTGCCCCGGAGACAAAGAAATTGAAATCGCTTACGCAGATGTAGCAAAACGCCTCAGCAAGTGATAGTGGACAAGGCCAGCACAAGCCTTCGCTAACAGAAAAGCTTTTGTTAACAGACTACGCTTTACTTTTATTGCATGGTTTTGCAAGTTGTCAGATATTATTTTATATTTTCCATTGGATTATAACTTCAGGTATCTCAGTCCTTACTTTTTTTATATATATATATTTTTAGGAAGGGCTTTCAAGGTTCCGTAAGCTAAGCGACCAGTTGCCTAGGTGAACGTAATCATTTGGCGATTGATATACAACAAGCAGTTGACTGCCTTGATATCTATAGGAAGATGTTATAGGAAGCTGTGCCTTTAAGACCTTGTGCTGTGAAAGGTCATTCTATAAGATATGTGAAAAGTAGCTGAAGAACATTGCTTATCTTACTGTCAATTTTGATCACATTTACATGCCGATGTCACAAACCTTAGTCTCAAAAGTTAACAGGTTACAGTTGCCTAATTGGTTAGGATCACATTAGTTAACACAAGTACCTAAATGTAACCACCACCATTATTTAAGCAAGTAACCTTGAAAGCCCTAGTTGTAGGTATTATGAAAGAAATACATATACAAACACTAAAGTATAATAAGTTACAGTATTCAACTGATTAATGTTATCATTATATCTATAATGCTGCAATAATCCTCAAATCTGTGATTGATTAATCATGAGTAAAATATTCCCATTTGCCCCATTGTTAAATTTCATTCCAAACTATTTTGACATGTTTTTATTTTTTTCTTCGGTTTTACAAATATTTTGCTAAGTTAAGAGAAGAATCAGTTTGCCCTGGATTCCTATAGTTGATATAAGGGTTGGGTGAGCCAGAAATTGAACAAAATCAACACTGAGGTAAAACATGGCGATGAGTGGCTGTAGCGGGTGATGCAATATCCAGTTTATAGAATTCTTAGTAAGTTTTTGTTAAGTGGACAATATTGTCCTTATAGGGATACACAATCTCAAGACAACAAAGTCTAGATTAATAGCTCTCCCTATGTTTTCCTGTAGTTTCAAAAGAGATTGAGTGGTTCGTTTGAATACACAAAGAAAAAGTTTGGCTAGGTTTCCTGAGCGAATAGCCTCATATGCCATGAGCAGATATTCTCCACATCAGTGCACAAATAGAGCTGATACCACTTGTATCTTGGATGTTCTTAAGGGAGAGATGCAAAGCCCTGATGTATTGAGCAGTTCTCTGCACTGTGGGGCCAGTCATTCCACAGGGCACTTGCTGTCAGAGACTTCCGACAAGAAATTGGTTTTGCATTTCTTTGCCAATTCTTCCTCCTCTTTATCTGCCACAGAATCAAACCTAGGAGCAATGGCAGTGCATGTTTGAACTACATCCTATTCATGACTGATATTCAGAATACAATGAAAGAGAATATTTCCATTGTTGATTATTTCATTACTCAATGAAATCCTTGTTGTAGAATGTAATGTACCTGACAACCTACAGGCTACGTGTCTAATAGAGTCACTTTGTAATGCAGCGTAGCCTTTTCTTCTTAGCCGGTCCCTCGTATCGAGGATGACTTGCTTCCACCAACTAGGGATGAGTTCACAGGTGTTTCAATGAAGGACCTAATATTCCAGGTCCCGAACTACATGTTGAAGGGTGGAAGATGCCTGTGCGTGGATTTTTTTAACGTATGGTGGCCGTTGCACACCAGCCACCACACGGGCTTGACAGAGCTTGGTCTTGGTCCAGTGGCAAGGATTAACCAGGACGACTGGAGACCAGCTCTGCTGCATGGACCTAGTGCGCACACATCGCAGTGTGGGCTGGCCCGTGCTGCCCCTGGGCCCTCGCCTCTTCTGGGCCACGAACTCGCGCCTCTCCTGGGCCCCGATCACGTCGCTCTACAATCTCGCGCCACTCCTTCGCCCCGACCTCGCCACTCCCACTGTACCTGCCCACACTCCAATCAGTGTGGGCAGTGTAGTCTATAAAGGATATATATCATCTGAAGTTACCCCAGATTGACTTGTCTTGATTTAAGGCCATTCTTTAGTGCTTTATGAAAGATCTTATACAAAGATCAAGCTGCCATTTTCCTAACTAGTGACCGAGTTGTACTTGGGACCACATTATTTTTCTCCCACTGGTGGCAGAATTACGTTAATAAAAGTAGCAAGACTACTTCAGTTATAAGATGATTTAAATACAGATAGAAGTGATTGTTGCAACATTATGAAATAACTCTGTTTGAAATGCAGTGACAATGAAGTTACACCACATTGGTTTTATTACGAACATTTTCATATTCCTGAACGCAAAAATGAATGTCTCTTGAAATGCCAGCTGGTTCGTTGCCTATTTGTGTGCACAACCGAAGTGTAGCACTGCTCAACTCTATGGGTTTCGTCGACTTGTGGCCAACTGATTCACTTTACTTCACGTACATCTCCAGCCAGCTGATTGTAGAACAGCACTCGAGAGCCATGCTGGAGCCTCTACAACCGAGGCTGTCACCCCCGGAAACGGAGGCTGCATGGTGAGACAAAATGGCTCCTTCCAGAACACTGGAGAATGCACACCCTGTTCAAAAAAGAAAGCAGTTTGAAACGAGCCCAAGTCATTTCTTTGAAAGTAAGACTACAAGCTTAGAGAATTCTCTGCCAGCTTGTAAAGAAACCTGATTTATAAAATTTCTCATTGAATGGTGGTCATATTCTGTCTTTTGTTTTCACTTGCTATCAGGCTGACTTTCCCAAGGAAAGCAATCCCGGGGGGGGTGCATTACCTTGAGTACTGGGTTGCAAAATATCATTAAGTCATTTAAACAACGAGTCTTGTCTGTGGTCCACATTTAGCTAAGCAAGCAAACCGAAAGAATCAGAATCTGGCTACGTTGCGTTGTGACAAAATACAATGGTTCAAATTGAGTTCATCCACAATGCAACTGCTAGTTTGTGACCCTGTATAGAGGGTTCTATTTGTGTTGACATTTCTCCATTTTTAAGTAGAGTAAAATGTCACCTTTTTCAAAAAGACAGAATGTTCCAAAATGGCTGAATTACTGTATTTTGTAGCGTAAGATAATTCTCAACATGTAGTCATTAATATAATCTAAAGGTTAACCTGCCCTTTTAGGAAATGGTTGTGCACTACAAAAGCCAGCGTGCATTCCCCAGCTGTAGATCATTTGAGCTTCCCATTCTTCTCTGGAAAATGTCACTGTCTCTTCATTTTTAATGTTAACAGCATGTCGCATAAATAGAATAAATGGAATGTTGAACAGGTAATGGTTGATTGATAGTTATTGTACTCGTAAAGAAGACCTGGAAACTCACTCCTGAATTAGATCCAGGGATGAAGACATTTGCATCTGTACTGAACGGAAACAATGTAAAATGGACTGTTGGTGTCAAAGGGTAACAAACATGTAGTTTCGGGAATATTTGCGATGATCTAAGAAAATTAAGTATTAGTGTAAAGTCACAGGAGGGGCTCTTAGCATGACATTTGTAGTGACTGTGCTTCCATCTCCTAAAGGGCATTTCCTTTTGGAAACTGGACAAACTACATCTCCTTTTTGTAATTTCTTGGTTCAGCCCAGTTCAGCTTTCTCATGTTCCAATAATTATTTGCTTTTCCCTTTTGTAAACACCAATATTTTGGTTCAATACAGATGCTGGTTTGTTAATCCCTACACAAGCCTGGTTTTGTTGACAGAGTAAACTATTCCAAGCTAAACCAAGATTGGATTTGATTTGAGCGTTTAAAGCTTTGTGCAAATGCTGACGTTGGATTCACACAAAGTAAGCACTTCTCGGTGGTGGTGATACTGCTGAGCTGACATGAATTCAGTGTGTAAAGACTAGTTCCTGTGGGGTTAGGGGGAAATGTAGATGAAAGAAAACTACTTTTTCAAAGAATATGCTCCACAATAGCAAGGGAGAAGAGGAGTCAGCAACCATTCTGCCAAATCAAAATAAATTCCCTTCACCTCTTATGTCGCCATCAGGAGTGACTTCCTTTCTTCTTGAATGAATGGATTATTATTTGCTTTTCAACATGGGTCTTCTAGACTTTGTCAACAGTACCTTGTTTAACCATTGCTCATTTGTATTTACTCTTGAGATAATGAGCAGTAAACGTTTATTGACTAAGATTGTCGTGAAACTATAACAATGTTTCCAATGTCCATATTATATTGAACATTATTGTAAGGAAGCTTGCTTATAGACTTGAGTATATAGGATATTTACACTTAGAATTTCCCACAGTGTTACTGCCAAGATATGAAAAAAATCTATCAACACCTCAGTAAAAACATTTATGGAAATAATGCTTAGCAGATGAAAAAAAAACAATATATTCGGCAAGCGTATCGAAAGACAGGGACTGAGACTGACAAAAATTGGAAGGGAGCAAAGTCAAGATTCCAGATGGAATATTAGGAACCACCAAGATCCTAGGCTTTAGTAAACTTTGAACTAGGCTGAACTGAGCCAGGTATGTGTGAAACATAGTGTGGGTCCTTATTGTACAGGTGACGTACATTACATTTTTAGGAACTCAACTTTACAAAAGTAGGAATGTTAGTTTAGCTTGGGGTCCCGATCCCCACCTTATTCATGACGACTTATTCACTAATAATTATAGCTGAGATTGAAGAGTCAATCCAGTGATCCAGAAATTCTAATTCCCAATAGAAATGTCTAGAATGGTGCATCTGGGATCTGGCACATGACAAGGGATGAGAGTGCGTTCCATGCTTTCATTCAAACTGGTACTGTTTTGCTGAACTTGATTAAACATCATTTCCCCAATTAAAGCTCCAAAATTAAACTAAGATGTGCAGTTGCATTTTGTAAAGTTGTGTTTTTAAATTTTGCAAATGAAAATAAAAATCTGTTTCAATTTGCCCAAAGTTCACATGACCTTAGATTCCACATTCAGTTCAACGATTGCCTTTATTTCAGTTAGTTTCCAACTATTATGGCATTGATAACCCACTGGTGAGTTTTATAGCACACAGTGTTTTGAAACAAGAAAAGAGGCTCTATACCAGTACCTTGCACTGTATTCTCTTGATATTAGGAATGTTGACCAATTGTGCCAGGCCCTGAACTTATACTGTTTGTTGTATCATACTAAAGGGCTACATACTAAAGGGCCACCAACATCTAACATTATTGGGGTCATTGTTTGTTATTATTGCCTTAAACTGTTAAGAATTTGAATTAGGAACATCTTCACAGAACATCGAAACAAGATTAAGTTGGCATTTGGCAAAATATTGTAATCTCTTTCAGTAATAACGCCAACAGCAAAATAATAATTAAGTAGTGGAGGAGATCCCAGAGAGATTCTTTTGACCCTGTATATGATCTGATAGGGGGTGTCAGGTCCAGCTTCATCTGTTAAAGGGTCACTGTTGGCCAGTAAAACTAAGGCATTGGACTAAGATTTAGCACTATTGTGATCTGCTCCAATTTTTAAATATGCTTTTAATTGTGCTTTTAAAAAAATTCTGAAATAATTGAGACAACAGTTGAAGTGTGTGTCGCAATGGTAACTAAAAATGACAACATGAAGAGCTTTGAGAGCAAGCTACGCAGCCTGTTTAAAAGATCCTAATACTGTGATACATTGTGCTCCATTTGTTTTTAGACATGACTATAAAGTGGGGAACAGTCACTAATGAACAAATGAAAATGTAGATCATGATTACGATCTCTCCTTAAAGAAAGCTGAAAGACTACAATTATTTATCTGCTGCACCTTGCTAAAGTAGAACTCTATTCTGTTGTCTAAGATGATGGTTTAAAAATAGAAATAAGTTGAATCAACTGAAACCATATTTGAAACAGATTACTAACACTATCGTAAAAGTTCAGATCTGAGTACTGATTGCCATATACATGCAGATATGTTAATGCTGGTACAGTAACTATCTACTGTAGCTGTATGAAAACTTAAATTCATGTGTAACTTCTAAAGCAGCTACCTCAATAGAAAGACTCTGCCATTAAATGAATGTTCATATCCATCATATCTGTGCTCTACATAAACCTATGTATTGGTACTAGTAATCTGAAAATAATGTTTCTATGTTCATTTTTTTTGTATTGCAACCTTTTTTTTAGAAGTGGTAATGTACATTTAATACAGGTGCATATGTATAGTATTAGGACAATACTTTACTGGCAGAAATTGGGAAACTATGTATAAAGTCATTAAAATAACACTGATCAGATTGAATCAAAGCTTGAAAAGTGTTAAGAGAATTATCATTGGGGTTTTTGTGGATAACACACATTCCTGTAACCATGGGAGCACACACACCTTCGGTACCTATAAGAATGGTGGACATTATTTTAGTAGCACTGGGTTAGATTTGAAGATTTCAAAATGAAGCTTCAGTTTGAAGTTTTTATTTTTATTTTTCAAATGTAACGATTCTAAAAGGATCATTGCACAATCCCGATCCACCGCCAGTAATGAAAATGGGCAACCTTTGGCTCATTTTGTTCACAGTTGACATTTGATCTGCTCCACAGAAAGACTGAAGGCAATTCTCATTTAAATGGCTTGATGGTTCTGGACAACAGAACCCATAGGGCCCATAGCTTAATGCTTTGTTATGGCTGATTAGATTTGATGGGAATCGACACCGAAAAATGAAACTAAATTGGCAAACATGGTGTTCAAGTCGAAACAAGCTTTGAGGTTGACAAGCTAATCATTCATCAAGGAACAATGCCATGTCGACACAGAACCAACCACGGTTATTGAGAGCAGCATCTTTTTCTAGTCCTTTCAAAGTTGGTTTTCAACGAGTAGCCTTTTGTTATATTTATGAAGCTTGAGTGGCAAAAGAATTCTAGCTATTGTGTTGGTGACTTTAACCAATCGGTTAAAATGAAGAGAGAACATGAGCAAGCATTTCATAACATTGCAGCCTTGTACTTTATAATTTAGGACAAGTGCCGGGCCAGCACTGATCATTTTTGATTAAAAGATTGGTGTAATGGGTTTTTATTTTTAAAAGTAGGAGCCTGTGTACAGTTTTGGGCCTTTTGCCCCTCAGGCCTATTATTAGTTTCAGTCCCTGTTGTACAGTATGCTTACATCTCTTACTGTATATTGAAAATATTTTGCAAAAAACACCAGTATACTGCTGGCAGCTGTTAATAAAATAAAATGTATATTTTCACATCCAAGATATGTTTCCTGTAGCATTTGTATATGTATATATATCAATATAAAAACTGGCAATGGAGATTAGTGGGTTGTTTTTACCCAATAGTATCCAGTAACAAGGTCAAACAATCTTACCAATGCATAATAGAGGACCTGAAATCCTGTGGTCTACTTTATGCTTCAATGGGAACTTTAAGTAACTGCTCAGATACTGAGTCATTTTGAATCTTGTGGCCTCCACGTGTGAAACTTGTTAATTACCGTGAAGACCCTCTCCCACCTCTGTGTTCACAGCAAAAGGCAGTTCCCATAGGCTCACCTGCAGTCCCTATGATATGGAACTAATAACATTGTGCATGCCGTGAATGGGAGTAGTGTGACAAAAGACTAACGAGGATCCTTTTTTGCCAGAGGATTTGTGGGCTACCTTCCTATCCACAATGAAAGGCAAGAACAAACAGCCCACTGTCAGAAAGTAATAGTCAGGCTAAAATGATAGTTAGGTTTACTTTGAAAGAATGGTAATTACACAAAGCAGCAAGAATATAGTGAACATTCAGAAATACAATGCTTGAATTACACAATACTTCAAATTGTTTCCGAAAATGAAAAGTTGAAACTTTTGGTGTCCTATTCAGAGGGCCTGAAATTGATGAAGGTCCCTGCCCGCCCAAGTGCTGCCCAAAGGACCGCCGATGGCCGCCGAGGTCCCTGATGGAACTTTTGGCGGGATTTTCATTGGAGAGGTTGCTCGAAGGTTGGCGGGCGGCAAATGAGCGACTTATGTTGCCAATCTGGGCGGCAGCCGGCGGGAACTCTCATTCTTGGCGGCAAAGGTGTTTGCCGCCCAAGTGCCGCCAAGGATGGCGTCGAGCCCACGGAGGGTTGAAGAGGTGAAAAGCAAAAGCATAAAAAACAACATCTGAAGACCTTCAGAGGACCCCATCCAGGCAATTTCCTGTAAAGAAAAAAATTACAAAAAGTGTACTAACCTTTTTTTCGCAATCTTCTTACTGGCGGGGACAGACCAGCCTCCAACCAGCTGTCCATCCCTGTTCTGCCGCCGACTCCCACCTGCATTAATATTGTAGCTCGGCGGGCGGGTGGTCAGTTGCGCGACTCAGCCATCCATTGACATCAGCAAGCGCTTCCCGGCGGCTCTCCCCTCACTGCCCGCTCCAGGCCATGTCAGTAGTGGCACTGGGCAGTTCGACGGCAGTGGGCGGTAAGTTCTTTAATTTCGAGCCCAGAGTTTTTAACTGAGCTTCTGAATGTTAATTTCCCCACAGAACCCCTCCCATTGCTACAAATTGAATATAGAAAGCAGGATAGTGGGAACTGGAGATGCTAGGGGAAATCAACAGCGTTTATAAGAATCTTTTGATATCACATATCAAAGTGGACCTTTCCCATTAGGAATTCTTCTTTGAAGAATACACAGATTATTTTTCAACTGGCTGATAATTTGAATATTAACTATTTCTACTACTCTGGTAGATGGGATGTGAACAGCACCCTCTTGACTTTTCAAACCTGGTAAGTTATTTAATTGGCCAGGCCTGAGAAAAATCTATTGAAATTTCTGACTGCCATGACTTTCTCTTAATGGTTGCAGTAATCACAGACAAATTCCATCTACTCTCACAGTGGTAAACTTGTATACATTAACTCCTGTATATTATGAGGTACTAGTTAAACAAACTTAGCTGATTACATTGTTGAACCAATACAGGTTGGCCCCTGCCACCCTCCTCACTCCAAGACTTGCAGCTATGTCTAAATAATCTTTGTGTATTTTCTTTCCTCCGCATAAAGACAGAATTTAGCTAACATAAATCTGTGTTTATTTATATATTTATTTATACTGATACACAAATTAGAATTGGAGCTTCTGGAAGAACAATTTGTTCTTTCCTGTCTTATACCTTTCCTCACACTTTACCTTGTCTCCTCATCTGGTTTTGCGTTTCAAAGCAGGATCCCTGAAAACATCTTTGTTCACAATGATCTTACCCAGGGGAATGTCAACTGTTTACCTGGTTGGCATCAGGTGGTTTTAGGACTTCATCTTTGACCTCTTGGCCACGTTCTTACCCGTTTTAGAATCTCACTATACTTTGGACTACCTAAAATTCATCCGGCAAAGATATAATAGAGATTTTTTGATTTTTGGCATAATAGAGCTTTGCTTCCATTATAAGCAGGCTTGAAAATCATTATGTAACGGGCTGGTGTGAATTAGAATAAAACTGTCAGAAACATGCAATATTTTTAGGTCTGCTACAAAAGACTGCTATTCTAGATTGGTTTGATAACCTATTGGTGACGGTTTGGCTTACAAAACCTGAGCTGAATGTTGCATCATTTAATTGGGCAAATGTCTCGTACAATAAGAATTCTGGATTTGGGCCTTTGTTGACATTGCACACTCAACTAATCTGGTCAGAGATGGAACATTTTGGTGGCGCTAAAATAAAGAAGTTTTTATGAAACTCGTAATTAAATGTGTATTTTTTAATTTATTGATTGTTGGACAAAACCAACATTCCAACACACTTTCCTATGTTGCATCAGCACAATACTATGGGCTTTATCTCGGTGATTCATAAAGAAAGTAGTAAGCGAACACTAAAGTGATGAGACAGAACAAAAGCCTCATTGTTTAACAGTCAGGTTTGATTTACAGTAATTTTAGGTTTAAGACTTTTAGTAAATACCAACATACAAAACCGGTAGTCACAAAAAGATCGGCTGGTCCATCTAGCCTGTCCTATATAGTCATGATGCCCTATGCATCACGTTAAGACACTCCCTACCCCCAGGTGCCAAGTGGTCTCCTGGGAGAGGTGAAAAACCAGATCGAAAACCTAATGCCAACTAGGAATAAAATATTGAAAATTCCTATTCAATCCCTCTAGGTGATCAAAACTAGTCCAGGAGACCACATTGGCCATGACTTATATTATTTGGTGCCTACCTCTTGTAATTGCAATTTCCACTCCAGCCACAGATAAGTCCAGCTCTCTCTTGAAGATATACAGTGAATCAACACTCACCATGCAAGCTGACACCGTGTTCCATAGGTCTACAATTCTCCAGGAAAAGAAGAATCGCATAACATCTAACCTTATTTATTCCCTTGTGTAATTTATACACATGACCCCCTGGTCCTGCCCAACCTATTTAATTGAAATAATTCGTCAGCATGCACACAATCCTTTAGAGTCTACACTTCTCTAAAGTATATAGATCTAGCTCTTTAAGAATATCTGGGTAGCTAAAATGTTTTAAAGTGAGGACATACTTGTGGCTCTACTCTGAACCGTTTCCAAAACCTGAATATCACCCACCATGTGGGGGGACCAAAACTGGACACAGGATTCTGAATGAAGCTGAACCAAGGTCTTGCACGAGAAAGTGTTTTGGTATAGAAACATAGAAAATAGGTGCAGGAGTAGGCCATTCGGCCCTTCTAGCCTGCACCGCCATTCAATGAGTTCATGGCTGAACATGCAACTTCAGTACCCCATTCCTGCTTTCTCGCCATACCCCTTGATCCCCCAAGTAGTAAGGACTTCATCTAACTCCTTTTTGAATATATTTAGTGAATTAGCCTCAACAACTTTCTGTGGTAGAGAATTCCACAGGTTCACCACTCTCTGGGTGAAGAAGTTTCTCCTCATCTCGGTCCTAAATGGCTTACCCCTTATCCTTAGACTGTGACCCCTGGTTCTGGACTTCCCCAACATTGGGAACATTCTTCCTGCATCTAACCTGTCTAAACCCATCAGAATTTTAAATGTTTCTATGAGGTCCCCTCTCATTCTTCTGAAGCCCAGTTGATCCAGTCTTTCTTGATAGGTCAGTCCCGCCATCTTGGGAATCAGTCTGGTGAACCTTCACTGCACTCCCTCAATAGCAAGAATGTCCTTCCTCAGGTTAGGAGACCAAAACTGTACACAATACTCCAGGTGTGGCCTCACCAAGGCCCTGTACAACTGTAGCAACACCTCCCTGCCCCTGTACTCAAATCCCCTCGCTATGAAGGCCAACATGCCATTTGTTTTCTTAACTGCCTGCTGTACCTGCATGCCAACCTTCAATGACTGATGTACCATGACACCCAGGTCGCGTTGCACCTCCCCTTTTCCTAATCTGTCACCATTCAGATAATAGTCTGTCTCCCTGTTTTTACCATCAAAGTGGATAACCTCACATTTATCCACATTATACTTCATCTGCCATGCATTTGCCCACTCACCTAACCTATCCAAGTCACTCTGCAGCCTCACAGCTCACACTGCCATCCAACTTAGTGTCATCTGCAAATTTGGAGATACTACATTTAATCCCCTTGTCTAAATCATTAATGTACAGTGTAAACAGCTGGGGCCCCAGCACAGAACCTTGCGGTACCCCACTAGTCACTGCCTGCCATTCTGAAAAGTACCCATTTACTCCTACTCTTTGCTTCCTGTCTAGCAACCAGTTCTCAATCCATGTCAGCACACTACCCCCAATCCCATGTGCTTTAATTTTGCACATTAATCTCTTGTGTGGGACCTTGTCGAAAGCCTTCTGAAAGTCCAAATATACCACATCAACTGGTTCTCCCTTGTCCACTCTACTGGAAACATCCTCAAAAAATTCCAGAAGGTTTGTCAAGCATGATTTCCCTTTCACAAATCCATGCTGACTTGGACCTATCATGTCACCTCTTTCCAAATGTACTGTTATGACATCCTTAATAATTGATTCCATCATTTTACCCACTACTGATGTCAGGCTGACCGGTCTATAATTCCCTGTTTTCTTTCTCCCTCCTTTTTTAAAAAGTGGGGTTACATTGGCTACCCTCCATTCGATAGGAACTGATCCAGAGTCTATGGAATGTTGGAAAATGACTGTCAATGCATCCGCTATTTCCAAGGCCACCTCCTTAAGTACTCTGGGATGCAGTCCATCAGGCCCTGGGGATTTATCGGCCTTCAATCCCATCAATTTTCCCAACACAATTTCCCGACTAATAAGGATTTCCCTCAGTTCCGCCTCCTTACTAGACCCTCTGACCCCTTTTATATCTGGAAGATTGTTTGTGTCCTCCTTAGTGAATACCGAACCAAAGTACTTGTTCAATTGGTCTGCCATTTCTTTGTTCCCCGTTATGACTTCCCCTGATTCTGACTGCAGGGGACCTACGTTTGTCTTTACTAACCTTTTTCTCTTTACATACCTGTAGAAACTTTTGCAATCCGCCTTAATGTTCCCTGCAAGCTTCTTCTCGTACTCCATTTTCCCTGCCCTAATCAAACCCTTTGTCCTCCTCTGCTGAGTTCTAAATTTCTCCCAGTCCCCGGGTTCACTACTATTTCTGGCCAATTTGTATGCCAATTTCTTGGCTTTAATACTATCCCTGATTTCCCTTGATAGCCACGGTTGAGCCCCCTTCCCTTTTTTATTTTTACGCCAGACAGGAATGTACAATTGTTGTAATTCATCCATGCGGTCTCTAAATGTCTGCCATTGCCCATGCACAGTCAACCCCTTAAGTATCATTCGCCAATCAATCCTAGCCAATTCACGCCTCATACCTTCAAAGTTACCCTTCTTTAAGTTCTGGACCATGGTCTCTGAATTTACTGTTTCATTCTCCATCATAATGCAGAATTCCACCATATTATGGTCACTCTTCCCCAAGGGGCCTCGCACAACGAGATTGCTAATTAATCCTCTCTCATTACACAACACCCAGTCTAAGATGGCCTCCCCCCTAGTTGGTTCCTCGACATATTGGTCTCGAAAACCATCCCTTATGCACTCCAGGAAATCCTCCTCCACCGTATTGCTTCCAGTTTGGTTAGCCCAATCTATGTGCATATTAAAGTCACCCATTATAACTGCTGCACCTTTATTGCATGCACCCCTAATTTCCTGTTTGATACCCTCCCCAACATCACTACTACTGTTTGGAGGTCTGTACACAACTCCCACTAATGTTTTTTGCCCTTTGGTGTTCTGCAGCTCTACCCATATAGATTCCACATCATCCAAGCTAATGTCCTTCCTAACTATTGCATTAATCTCCTCCTTAACCAGCAATGCTACCCCACCTCCTTTTCCTTTTATTCTATCCTTCCTGAATGTTGAGTACCCCTGGATGTTGAGTTCCCAGCCCTGATCATCCTGGAGCCACGACTCTGTAATCCCAATCACATCATATTTGTTAACATCTATTTGCACAGTTAATTCATCCACCTTATTATGGATACTCCTTGCATTAAGACACAAAGCCTTCAGGCTTGTTTTTTAACACCCTTTGGCCTTTTAGAATTTTGCTGTACAGTGGCCCTTTTTGTTCTTTGCCTTGGGTTTCTCTGCCCTCCACTTTTCCTCATCTCCTTTCTGTCTTTTGCTTTTATCTCCTTTTTGTTTCCCTCTGTTTTGTTTTGTTTTGTAATGGACAATCCTGTGAATGCAACCCAGCACCCTATTTACTTTAACTATAGCTTCACGGTATTGATTGTGAACCTTTGGAGAGTTATCTCTTTCTTATAAGATACAAGTGTCCTTAACTTTGGTTTTGCCCATGTGCATAACACTGCGCTTCTCTATGTTAAATGCCATTTGCCAAACGCAGGCCTATTCTCCCAACACATGGAGATCTGATTGCAATGTTGTGGATCATTGCCTCAATGTCTTCAGCGAGTAAATCTCCTTTCTAGTGTTTTACTATATTTGGCTTTCTATAGCCTAGGTTGGCACTTTGCGGTGTTTAGTCACATATACAAAAACCACAAGCGTCACACAAATCATACCACTCAATAAGTTCTTATTTGGGTTTGCCTTTGGGACAAGGAACCAAATTTAGAAAGGTTTCTTAGGAACATTTGATTGTAAATCTGAGTTCTGCCAGTCTAGATAAACAATTAGAATACACACACACACAAGCTAGTTATCTATGGCTGTGGGACAAGGATCGCAGGGAGCTAGGAGACTGACACTCAATATGGACCTGATACCAAAATACTCAATTGGAGATAACACTGAGTAATTTGATTGTCTCAGTAAACTAAGGGAAGAAGGATCGGATTATGTTACTTGGGAGGGAGTGGGTTGCAGCAATAGGCTTGCTTACATTTCCTGGATGGTGTCCAGGCAATAAGAATGAGTTGCAGCTGCAGTATAAATATAGCATTAGCATCCTGGCTCCAATAAGAACCTTGTTCCATGATCAATCAAATTAGTGTTTCTGTTTGAAATTCTCCATGCAACATGCCTTCAAACATAACTCCTGAATGGGATGAGATTTGGGCCCAACAGTAAGATAATAGTCAGCGAAAGGGCGACAACCATCAACGATGCAAACAGACTCAAAACTGAGGATGAGCACAAATTAGTAAATAATCTGAACGATTCACAAGGGAAGATATGAGCAACATACCTTGCCCAAATAGAGATATCCTAACTAAGCCTTTAAGATGAAAGTGCTAGTAAGGCTAAAGTGGCTCAAAACAAATTAAATTGCCAGAGATAGATATTTAGCCCAGAGTGCTGAGAAAAAGATAGGAATGAAATTTAGTGAGGTACAGACCATCATTATGAAGAGGCGATGGGCACTGCAGTGTGGTACCAGTGGATTGGAACCAGGTTAACGTGGCACACTTTCAAAAAGAGCAACAAAACAGAACCAGGCAACTACAGACTCGTGTAAAATAATGGAATTTATTAACAGGAGTAATCTTGAGGATCTTCTGTGAAATAGTAATCGAGTAAAAAAATCAGTCAGCATGGGTTCAGAAGGGAAAGCTCCTACCTGAACAACCTCCTCGACTTTGAGGAAGTGACAGCCCATGTGACCTGCGGTAACCTGTTAGGGCCAGACTTTCAGCTTCATTGTCGCCAATTTTCTCAGCGTTAAAGCTGGTTTTCCGCCCGGCGAGAGTTTCCACGTAAGTTTTTCAACGTTCTCGCCCACATCTGAAGTTGCCCGCCGGGACCAAACCGCCCACGTGCAACGCCGAGAACAACTGCCAGGGTGTAAGTTTGGCCTCAACCGCCGACGTCCAGATCGCCGAGAGACCCACTCTGTAAAAGCTGGTTTTACAGGGCAGTAAGGGGGGACCCTGCAAAGAAAGGTAAGTTTAAAGGTTCTTTGATTATTATTTTGTTGGAAGATAAGTAAACACAATCTCAGAATGGAGCAATTTGCTAGGTCATAAAGACAGTTAACGATGGATTAAAATGTTACATAGCTCTGGCTTGGGCTTCATGGTTGAAAGAGTACTGGGGCTAGGCCTTGTAATAATGGTACCCAAGAGGATAGGGACCAGGGAGATTCCAAATGAAGCACCCTGAGAAAGTATAAACAGAAAAGACACGTGGACAAGATCATGAGACATTTTTAGAGAGGGCTTTGACATAAGAATTGAGACAAAGAACTCAAAGCCCCATTGGGCATTGAGTTTTATGGGGAACCTCTATAGGCCAAAAGGTCTTTTCAGAACCGCCCCTAAAATAGAATAAATGTAACCTCCTAAGAGCTTGTCCTCACAGTCAGAGGAGAGAGAAGGAGGCTCAAGCTGAAAGAAGAGAAGCCACTCAGAGAACTGCACATGTGTGCCAACCGTCTGTCCGATTGGATCGGTATTAGCTACTTGTCACGGTGGAATGTTTTGCTGTATAACAATGTGTTATATTCCATCTTAAAAAACTCTGATTAAACACAATATACCCACCATATTGGTTTGCTCTCGAACCTAATTATCTAAAGTGACCAGAGATAGCTGTAAAAAGGTTATTTCTAACAAAGCCCTGTGACATGGTGTAGCTTGACTTCCAAAAGGTTTTTTTTTAAATAAAGTTCCACATGAAAGGCTATTAATTAAACTCAAAGCTGTGAGGTCTCAGCGTAAACATTGGGAATGGATAAGAAATTGATTGAAGGAGAGAAACTGCATACCTGTTAAGAGTTATGTCAGTGTAGGGTTGAAATACTGAAACTTATTGCAGGAAAATGTAAAATACTGCACATAGGAAGGAAAAATAGATAACGTACTCTATGAATAGTATTGAAATAGTTAAGGATGAAGCTGAAGGAGGCCTAGGAGTCTTTGTAGAATGGACACTCAACATATCCACCCTATTCTGTGCGGCAATGAACAATGCCAATAGCATGTTGAATTTTAAAGCCAAAACAATAAAATATAAATCAAAGGCGGCTGAGATCAAAATTTGGAGTGTGCTAGTCAGACTGTACCTGTAATAGTGTAAAGTTCTGGTTGCCAAAACACAATGACTTGGAATTTGCAATGAGAATAATGGCGAGGCTATCTGTTATAATGGCAAAAATCTGACAGTGACTTCTGGAGTACATACATGCGCAATTAAACATGAAAATCCAGATGTTGCAGTCAGAGATACCCTGCTCCTCCATAGGGTGCACTTTTGATTCTTCGCCAATAGACTTAACATTGAAATGACTGCGATGGCATAAACTTGCTGTACTGGCCTACTGGTTCTACAGTATAAACGGTTGATAAAGGCAGGGCTGGTGCATTCAGGAGTAAGTGAGTTTTTAATAATGTGATACGTGATAATTACTGCTGAATAACCTCTCTGATACTGAAAAATTAAGTTTACAAATGTGGAGTCTCATTCCCTCAGAGGAAAATTAGTGTTGGAGATTTAAAAAATTTTTTTTTAGTTTTTCAGCCTGTCTCTCTTATCTCTCTCTCTTAATCCTATCTATTTCCTAATCTTTATTTCGCTTTCTGTATTTCATTTAAATCAAATTCATATTTCCTGCATTATATTTCCTGGTTTGGACTCTACAAATCTCGGTGATGTTTCTTCAATCTGATTGGCCAAAGAGCCTCGCTCTTGCTTGCTCTGCTCACACACACTACATATCTCCTGTAGAGGGCGCCGCCCTGAAACAGATGCTGGATTAGGGAAAATTTCCACTGACAAACCCGCAAAAAACTCTGTGGGCAGCTGTCAGCGAGGTGAACAGCGAGTTTTGTTTCTTCGCCACTGACCGCAAGATCTGAGCCAATGAATACATTCAGATGCTGGAGGATAGTGTAGAGAAGAGCCACAAGGGTCAGACTTATAAGGAAGACTGGATAAATTTGGGCGGTAACTTTTGAGAGATGATCTTATTGAGCTATGTACAATAGTTAAAGGAATGGAAAAGTAAACCCGGAATATTCCTTATAATTAAACAGCGAGAATAGGATACTGGTTTAAACTAGAAAAGGGTAAATTCATGAATAATCAGGAAATGCTTATTCATGCAAAGAGTGATTAATGTGTGGAATAGCTTTTGAGATAAAGTATTGGAGATGGTGGACTCTTAACATCCTCTGAAGTGACCTAGCAAGCCACCCAGTTGTAAAGCAATTATGGCAAAGTTCAATAATAATAAAAATTCAGATGGGCCTATCAGCAATGACCCAGGCATCATATCAGGATGACTAAGGCAATTTCAGACTAGTCAACCCTGCAAAGTTCTGCTCTTCAACACATGAGGCTAGTGCACAAGTTTGGAGATATGTCTCACAGATTAGTGAAGCAACAGCCTGATTATAGTTGCACTTAGATTAGTATATCTATTGGACAACATCCCAGACTCCTCCATCACCATCCCTAGGTGTGTCTTGTGTCACCAGCGGAATAGAACCACCAGAGGTGGGTTACAGCAGTGTACATTACAGTGGGAGTGGTGCTGGGTCATTTACTCTGACCTCCATGAAGTCTTATGGCGTGAAGTCATACAAGAGCAAGGAAAGCTCCTGCTGATCATCACCTAACTGCCTCCCCATAGCTGACAAATCAGAACACCACGTTAAACATTACTCAAACAAAGCTGCGAGGGAAACAAGGGCACAGAATATACTCTGGGTGAGGACTTCAAAGTCCACCACCAAGCATGGCTCAGTTGTACTACTACTGGCTGAGTCCTGAAAGACATAGATGTCAGGCTGGGCCTGCATTAGGTGGTGAGGAAACCAACATAAGCGTGGTGGCTGGTGTGCAACAGCCAACACACGTTAAAAAATCCACGCACAGGTATCTTCCATCCTTCAGCATGTAGTTCGGGACCTGGAATATTTAGACCCTTCATTGAAACACCTGTGAACCCATCCCTTTTCGGCGTGGAAGTTAGTCATCCTCGATACGAGGGATCGCCTCAGAAGAACTAGGAAGTAACCTACTTGACCTCGTCCTCAACTACCCAGCTATCGGAAATGCTCCAGTGCCTGGAGTTATACCTGACGCACAGGATGATAACTGTGGTTGCTGAAGGCCAGTTGCACAGCCCCAGGACATCACTGCAGGTGTTGATCAGCCCAACTATCTTTAGCTGCTTCATCAAAGACCTTCGCTACCTCATAAGATTAGGTGTGAGGTTGTTTTCTGATGATTCTGCATTGTTCCGCTCCATTCACAACTCCCCTGATAATGAAACAGCCCATATCAGCCCACAGCAGGAGCTGGACAACAGGCGCCAGGAACCTTTGGATGTTGCACCACAGACCTCATTCGCACAGGAACAGCGCCGCGGGAGGAGCCCAAGAGGTGAGTGGTGGAAGATTGGGCCACTGCGGCCTACAGGTACGTGATAGGGGAGATTGTGGGTCTTGGGGTGGTGGGGAGGGGGAGGGGGTGCTCGGGCCTCGGGAGGGGGTAGTGTCAGTCGGCAGTGGCCTGCGGGATTGGGACCTGGGGAAGGGATCTCAGGGGTCAGAGTGCTCAGGAGGATCGTTTAATGTGGGGTTGGGAGGAGCACTTTTACCATCTTTGTTGCAGGTTTTCTGTAGGATTGGTTTCTTCGAGTGCAGCCAGAGATGGTGCTAGCTGCCTCAGAGCAAACCAATCTTGCATCAGGGACCTCAAGCAGGCATTAAGCCTCTTATTTGCATATGCAAAGGTCACCTCTTGTTTGTCCTTACCCAATATAGCGAGCTGGGCATATCCAGTCAGAAGTGTGTGTGTGCTTGATGTCCCCCATTTTGTGGATGAGACCACATAGCGCCGGAAAGACAAGCACTATACAGCTCCATGTCGAGACCATTAATTAGCCATTTGCCACATTGTCCACGTAACAGTTATAACCCTTCAAAATACAAGTTGTTTTTTCTCTGTTGAAGAACCCAGAATCTGTCTACTTGCATTCCCATAAATACATTTCTCGTCATGCTTAAATCTTCCTTGATGCATATATTTCACAATTCTTGCACTTCACATCTGCATTTTTCCAAAGTCCATTCTAACAGTAGTACTTCTAGTAACAGCTGATTATTTACAGGCAAATGAGGTACTCTGTCTTACTATACTAGTTGGTCTTCACCACCATGTCCCCATCATCTATAAAGAAGTCCTTTGCGGTGGTCATGTTCATTTTATTGTTATTTCAGTTTTCTGGAGGTTGCTCTTTCAACTTTAAGAATTTTTTTAGGTATCTGTGTTGGCCAGTACACCATTTGGCTAGTAAGTAATGACTAATTTTCATGTACTGAAGAATTTGGTGTAGCCTTCAATTTTCTATTGTTCAATACCCAGCTTTGGATTTGAATCTCCATATGGTTGATCACGATTTCATCATATGGCTATCACTGCTTGTATAATGAGAGCCATGCTGCCACCAGGAACATCATCGAGCAGACCATCAGCTGACTGAAGCAATGGTTCCGCTGTCTTGACCGCTCGGGTGGAGCCCTCCAGTACTCGGCTGGGTGGGCGTCCCATTTCATAGTGGTCTGCTGCATGCTCCACAACTTGGCCATCATGAGGCACAGCCCTTGCCACCAGGGATTGCGGGACCACCTCAGGAGGAGGTCGAGGAGGACGAGGAGGAACAAGAGGGAGGGCGGAGGCAGCGAGATAATCGGCCTTCCAGATGGGCTGTCCATGACTGGCTCGTGTCTCCGATTCACATGAACGAAACCCCAGATCCCCATAGCTAACCATATGTCCATCATACCATCCCTGTCTCACGCCATATCACAGCGTCCTCCTGGGTGCAAAGCTGAAATGAGAGACACCACAAAAGATTCCAAACACAATTAATAAATTTATTCATTATCGCACATATTACATGAAAACTAGTAACTAATCACCCTTGTGCTATCCCTTACTGCCTGATGTTCGTGTTTCCTTTCCTACTCCAGTGCTCCCATGCAGTGCTCCCCCAGTGGCTGCAGCAGGGCTGCTGGAAGGCTGCTGAGTTTGTGTGCGGGAGACTTCAGATGGCCTTGCAGGACGACCTCGACGTGCTGTGGACCTCGAAGGCCCAGCTGTAGACTGCACCACCTCGGCATGGGTGGCAGCAGTCTGTGCTGGCTGGCTGACAGGCAGTGACAAAGGCAATGGAGGAGTGGCAGTGGCGGGAGTAGGAATGCTGTCATCCTGAGAGAGAGGACAGCAGGTTGCTGCTCCACAGGCCCACTGCCACTCCCCCGGGGCGGCACCTCAGCATTCCTATCAATCTGTTGGAGCACAGATTGCTGCCATGCCACGGCACCATGAAAGCTCTGGTCGACGGTGGTAGACCCAGCCACGATGACAGCAGTCAGAGCTTGGGTGGCTTCAAGCCGGAGATTGCATTACAGCAGTCTGAGCTTGGGACTCTTCTAGCAGAGACTGCATGACAGCAGTCTGAGCTTCTGCTGCAGCACGAAGACGTTGGGTCGTTTCTGCCTGAGCTGCGATGGAAGCTGCGATGTCGCTCATCATGCACACCATCACGTCTGGGTCACCACGGTCTCTCTGGGAGTGCATCGTCATGTCCAGACCGGAAATCCTGGGCTCCAATCTCTGTGCAAAGCCCCATGCAATGTAGGGGGCTGACTCCTCCATGCTCCTTGTCATTGCCACGAGCTTCTCCGGCAGCCTTGCCATTGCACCCATCATTTCCATGCGTGTACCCATCCTCCCCATCGAGGTCCTCATCTGAGTCCTGTGCAGCAGAACTCGCACGCAAACTCACCCTCTGAGGAGCGGGCTCCGAGCTACCCTTTCCCTCTGGCCTTGCTGCAGCCCGGTGCCTCACCCTGTGCAGATCCCGCTACTACACTAGCCTCTAAAGAATGCGTAGTGCCAGTATCTGAGCTGGTGTCTGCGAGTGACAGATGCAATGATGCGGTGTCTTTTTCCTCCTCCTCTTCTTCCCCCTCGTTCACTGTGTGCCCTCAGGGACAGGCTGCTCGGGTGCTTACTGATTATCTGAAAGCATAAAAGGCACAAGAGTCGGGTTATGATGAGGGGAGGGGGACAGGAAGGCAGAAATGCATGCATGCAGTGTGATAAGCTTGAAAGTGAGAAAAGATTTTGGACTAAGGGGGAGTGGGATGTGAGAAGAAGGATTCGGAATGAACATACCTTTGTTGTCCCCAAGGGGGTCAACGTCGCCGGTGGACATGGTGCCAATGACCTGGCGCCCAGTGATCTCCAGCATTCTTCTCTCCAGCCAGCTCAGCCCTTCAATGAGGGCTTGGCCCCTACCTGTTCACTTCTGCTCCCTCTGGTTGTGAGCCACCTTGGCCTGCAGGTGAAAGGGAAATGTGTGAGTGAGTGTGGTGCAATGTGTTTGTGTGATGTGCCTTCCATTGTTGAATAGCTGTCATTGTGTGCAAGGTGTGAGGTGTGGGTGTGAGGGTTGCTAGGTAGAGATTGCTGATGGGTGAGTGCTAGGGTGGTGATGCATTGAGCAGTGTGTGAAGCTTGTGGTACAGATGGTGGTATGTCGCATTTGTTGAAGACCTCACTCACCCTGACCATCCGTGTGAGGTCATTAAACTTCTTCCCGCACTGGGTGGGGGTCCTGGGGAGCACAGTGCTGCCCGTGACGTGGTTGTGCCACCTCCCTCCACATGATGCGGCAGACTTGTGGCGAGGGCCTCCTGCCAGTTGACGAGTAAAGGACTGCCCGCCTTCTCTCCACCACGAAAACAAATGCCTCCAGAGCTTCATCGGAGAATCTCCGGGCTCCTGTCATCGGGATTTGTACAGAACTCTTCCAACTCCTTTGATGATCTTCTTATGGTTGTTGGGGCAGCTGCACACTCAACAATCCTGAGAATGACGTGCTGCAGCATCAATGAACCTCCCTTTTAAGTATTGAAAATAAAGCCTGTGGCAATCATTACTTTCAATTATACCGCCCCCGATATTGGTCCAGCTTTTCAATGTAATGCCAATGAGCTTGTGTTTTTAGACTAGGGGTCATGACTACAATCATTTTAATGAGGAGTGAGCTTGAATTTTATGTGCATCCTCGGCAATTTTCAGGTGCCTTGGCTTAACCTTTTTTAGTCTAATTTCTAGCCCTGCGCAGAGTTAACGTTTCAGGTCGATAACCTTTCATCGGAACTGGAAAATGTTACAGATGTAACAGCTTTTAAGCAAGGACAGAGGCAGGGGAAGGGGAGATGGAAAGGAAGAACAAAAGGGAAGGTGTGTGACAGCGTGGAAGGCAGGACAGATTGAATGTCAAAAGGGATGAATGGTGCAAGGCAAAGGGAGATGGTAGCGGAACAAGTAAAGAAACAAAAGATAGGTCTAGAAGAGGTGTAAATGGGAATATCAGAATCATCAACAGTTGCCGTGTGTGAAAGGATGCGTTTATTTGCAAAAGCAAAATGCTCTGATTGAGTCATTTGATCACAAGACCTGATTGCTGATTGGTCTCCTTGGAGGATAAGACACACCCAGCAGTTTCTCTGGAATGTGTAATTAGAACCGTTCTGCCTGCGGAATCAGTGACTTTGCAAAGTGCAATTTGAACCATTCTGACTGCCGACTCCAGACAGAAGAGAGCTCACTTGGAACAGGCAGGGCTTACTCTCGTGGGTTAAGAACTTCTCCCACCCCCAAACAAGTTCCTGCCCTCACCCCCCCCAATCTTCCCCCCAGGTTTCTAACCTTCCCCCTCCCCCGGCCCCAAGTTTCTGACCTTCCCCCTCCCCCCCTCCGGCCCCAAGTTTCTGACCTTCCCCCCGGCCCCAAGTTTCTGACCTCACCCCTCCTCCCCCAAGTTCCTGACCTGCTACCCCTGCCCAAGTTTCTCCCCCATGGATTCATAACCTTTTCACACCCCCTGACTTTACCCACCACCCACTCCCTCCCCCCCACACCCCACCCACCACCCACTCCCTCCCCCCCCCCCCCGCCATAGATGGCCATTGTGTCTGGGTCACAGAATGTTAACAGGTTTATTGGGTATGAAGTGAATAGTGAGAGTGTCGTGACTTTCAGATTTCGTCCACTCCAATGATGTCACTTGTCACACATGCACCGAGCTTTCCGAGAAATCAACCAGGTGTAGGGGGAGGAGAGGGAGAACGTGCTGTGGGTGTAAAGTGGGTAGGTTTGGAAGAACGTGATCGATCCTCCCTCAATTCCCTTTCTCTCTCTCTCCCCTCCGATCCCCTATCCCACAGTTTCTCTCTGCCCCAGTCTCTCTCTCTCTCTCTCTCTGCCCCATTCTCTCTCTCTGCCCCAGTCTCCCTCTCCCCCAGTTTCTGTCTACCCCTCCAGTCTCTCCCTCTCTCTCTCTCTCTCTGCCCCAGTCTCTCTCTCCCCCCAGTCTCTCTCTCTCTCTTCCCCCAGTCTTTCTCTCTCTCTGCCCCAGTCTCTCTCTCCCCCCAGTATCTGTCTACCCCTCCAGTCTCTCTCTCTCTTCCCCCCCCCAGTCTCTCTCTCCCCCCCACGGTCTCTCTCCCCCCAGTCTCTGTCTCTCTCTCCCCTCTGTCTCTCTCTCCCCACCAAGTCTCTCTCCTACCCAGTTTCTCTCTCTCTCTCCCAGTCTCTCTCTCTGCCCCCCAGTCTCTCTTTCTCTATCTACCCCTCTCCCACCTATGATTTTTTTTTTCAGAAGGCAGCGAAAATATCTGTGTGGATAATCAGAGCGATATTCTCGACAAAAGTCCTGGAGATAACCCAAAAGCCTGAGAAGCAGCTCCAGGCTCGAGCAGCGATGAGCTCCACGCGAATCATGGTTCGGCTGCACTTCAGGCTTCCTCATATATTGCACTGGACATGCACGACCGGACCAAGCGCACATGTGCAGGGGAGGAGGAGCGGATTCCAAGGCGCGCATGTGCAGAAGGACACAAAAAAGTAGTTGCAAATAATTACTCCGGTGAAAAAATAGGGGCAGGGGTTAGGATCCGAAATAATTGACCTTAATGTTGAGTCCGGAGGCTACAAAGTGCGTAAATCAAAAGATGTTGTTCCTCCAGCCTTTTAGTGTTATTCATAATTTTGTTGAAAACATTAATGTAACACAGACTCTGCAGGGAGTCGTTAACTGGCTTACCATATTCATGCCAATAAAAATGCTCTGTTTCAGAGAAAATGGCTAAACTGTTTTAACAGAGCAGCTGTTAATGCTTACTGCAGTTGGAGACACACACCATTATCTCCAATTTCTTGTAAAAATCAGACTTTACAAAAAGAAAATCAGCTTTTCAACATGAACAAAAATTAATGCTTTTGAAAACATTAGTGAAGTGTGATTGCAAAATGGAATTCATTTGTTTCTCGATACAATCTACTTGTTGGGTTTATCGGGACTTTCCTGTTGCGCTGTCACACCAAACCGCTTGGCCTGCAGCCTCACGGTGTTTGCGCCAGTGAGCTCGCAGCAGGAAGGAGTGAGCACGGACCGAGAGGGCAGAGAATTTTCAGAAACACAATGGGGCTCCTTCATGGCAGTAGAAGAGGCTCAACTCTGTTCTATCGCCGTAAAGCTACAGAGTACAGAAGGGTTTAGGGGGGCATTTCCTGTACTCCGAGCACTCTGTGCGGAAAAGTGAGACCAAAGCGGCTGAGTCACTGGCCCTGGTAAGAAACGACGGAAAACCCGTCATGTGACTGAGTCTGGGGTAGAGATTTAGTGCCGCCTGAAACGGGTTGCACCGACCGCTTCTGGTGTTTTTTCCACCCCTGTGGATGAGGTGGCCTCCTGCGTGATATTCAGCTCTTTGGCATTTGTTTTAGGAACGGGCCGGGAGTCAGTCATAATGGGGGCAGAAGTGTGGCGGTGAGCGCACTAGAGGGCTGGAAGAGGTGGCGGGGCAGAAACTCCGCCACTCTCAGTCATCAGCCTGGCGCTGGCACCCACTCTTGGGCGCCAGGCTGCCTGTTGGCGGCCCGACCGAACACGGGGCACAATTGTCAGCCTGACCTGGCAGTCGGCTGATAAAAAAAGAACATGGCGGCCACGGCAGTGCGCCCTCCACTTGAAAGAGCGCCACACAGCCACTCCGCCCACACTGAAAACACCGCGCGGCGGAACGAAGATTTTTCCAGGTGAATTTAGATGGAGGTGTGGGAGATCGGCGGTGCGTGCTTTGATTACGCACTTCGGAATACCGAGGAGAATTTCGCGAGCGGCAGCCATTCGATCCCAAATCGGCGCCCATTTGACTTGGCCACGTGGCCGCCGCTTTCTGATGGTAAGAGGCCTTGTTGGAAGGCTGAATTTCGCCCCCCCCCCACCCAGAGTTTTCACTTCAAATCACAGTAATCGTAACACAAAGGATGTCTACCAACAAGTCAGGGAAACTAAAAATGGGAGTTTCAGGAGAATTTGTGTACTTGATTTTAGAAAATGTGTCAGATGTGGCTGTGCGGTGTTAATGTTACCAGTAATCTGATCAACCTGCACTAATGATTTGCCCCGCCTGTGACAGAGGCTGTAGATCCCTCATTGGTCTCATCAGTCACCTTAGAACTCATTTTAGTGTGGAAGCAAGTCATCCTCGATGGCAGTAGGGTAATCCAATTTCTCCCAACCTTATCCACAACAACAACAACTTGTATTTATATAGCGTTGCTCGGCATACTCAAGGGTTCTGTTGAACCTCTCCACAAGGCCATTGGTTTGAAAAGAAAGACTTGCATTTATATAGCGCCTTTCACGACCACCGGAGAATTCAAAGCGCTTTACAGCCAATGAAGTACTTTTGGAGTGTAGCCACTGCTGTAATGTGGGAAACGCGGCAGCCAATTTGCGCACAGCCAACTCCCGCAAACGGCAATGTGATAATGACCAGATAATCTGTTTTTGTTCTGTTGATTGGCCAGGACACCGGGGGAAACTCCCCAGCCTAGGTGTATGGGAACATGTTCCTGGAGTGGGATTTCTGACTCAGAGGAGTTTATATGGTACCCACCGAACCAAAGCTCAAGCGGATGTAGATGGAGATGTAGGACGGTAGACGGAGATCTGGGTTTAACCCTCGAAATTTATCCTGTCCTCCCTGAGCAGTTGGCTGGAGAAGCCCCTCTTCCCATCCCCCACCCCCCATACCAGGCCCTGGTTCCCCGTCTGGGTTGACGAAGCAGAGGGAATAGAGTCTTGGTTCCCTACTAAAACCCCAGGTGGCTTTGCCCCACTTCCTCTTGCCTGGTCTTGTCTCTGTTCTCTTATTGATTTTCGTGGTTTCCCAGACCTGATACAACTATGGGTCTGAAAAGGGAATCACTTGGGAGAGGCTCTCAATCTAACCCCTTTCTTGCAGGCAGCCTGGATTCTCTTCCTTTGAATAAGGGTATTAAACCCCAGGAAACCCCTCCCAGTACTGCAGGCCGAGGAAGCTTGGGTACCATGCCAGCACTTTACTTCCCAGGCATCCCTCTTCACTTCCTGGACTCAGGTGGTGGGGAAATAAAATACGTCCCCATTTTATTCCTGTTGGATCCAGGTGGTCTAGATCTGAAGCCCGTCCTATAACCAATTAATTCAGGGTTACTCCATTCCACTCCGAGTCCGTGAGGGCCATCACCTCTTTTGCAATCACGTTTATTCTTTCTGTGAAGGGCTGAACGGCCTCCACATGGCTCACAAGCTGCATTACCTAACTCGGGTAATCCTTGCTAGTATCCCCGGATTCTCAGAGGCTGCATTGCACGGGGTTCTCCTGGTTCAGGCAATGTTCCACTCATCACATCAGTAACGCCCGTACATGTTCCCTGCTTTCCCGTTTACCTCAGGAGTTGTAGATACACTGGGGAATCACATCAGCATGAGAATTAGTGTATCTGCATTTGTGCAAGTCAGGAAACTTATAAACCTTTTTGATATCTTTGTGTGAAAATCATGTTCCTGTAATCGGCGGTGAACTGCTGTTACTTGATATCAATATCGATGTTGGTTTTTGGGCACATGCAGCTTGTTTAAAGGATGGAAGTACTGGAAAATATAGAAACATAGAAAATAGGTGCAGGAGTAGGCCATTCGGCCCTTCGAGCCTGCACCGCCATTCAATGAGTTCATGGCTGAACATGCAACTTCAGTACCCCATTCCTGCTTTCTCGCCATACCCCTTGATTCCCCAAGTAGTAAGGACTACATCTAACTCCTTTTTGAATATATTTAGTGAATTGGCCTCAACAACTTTCTGTGGTAGAGAATTCCACAGGTTCACCACTCTCTGGTGAAGAAGTTTCTCCTCATCTCGGTCCTAAATGGCTTACCCCTTATCCTTAGACTGTGACCCCTGGTTCTTCACTTCCCCAATATTGGGAACATTCTTCCTGCATCTAACCTGTCTAAACCCGTCAGAATTTTAAACGTTTCTATGAGATCCCCTCTCATTCTTCTGAACTCCAGTGAATACAAGCCCAGTTGATCCAGTCTTTCTTGATATGTCAGTCTCGCCATCCCGGGAATCAGTCTGGTGAATCTTCACTGCAATCCCTCAATAGCAAGAATGTCCTTCCTCAAGTTAGGAGACCAAAACTGTACACAATACTCCAGGTGTGGCATCACCAAGGCCCTGTACAACTGTAGTAACACCTCCCTGCCCCTGTACTCAAATTCCCTCGCTATGAAGGCCAACATGCCATTTGCTTTCTTAACTGCCTGCTGTACCTGCATGCCAACCTTCAATGACTGATGTACCATGACATCCAGGTCTCGTTGCACCTCCCCTTTTCCTAATCTGTCACCATTCAGATAATAGTCTGTCCCTCTGTTTTTACCACCAAAGTGGATAACCTCACATTTATCCACATTATACTTCATGTGCCACGCATTTGCCCACTCACCTAACCTATCCAAGTCACTCTGCAGCCTCATAGTATCCTCCTCGCAGCTCACACTGCCACCCAACTTAGTGTCATCCGCAAATTTGGAGATACTACATTTAATCCCCTCGTCTAAATCATTAATGTACAATGTAAACAACTGGGGCCCCAGCACAGAACCTTGCGGTACCCCACTAGTCACTGCCTGCCATTCTGAAAAATATCCATTTACTCCTACTCTTTGCTTCCTGTCTGACAACCAGTTCTCAATCCACGTCGGCACACTACCCCCAATCCCATGTGCTTTAACTTTGCACATTAATCTCTTGTTTGGGACCTTGTCGAAAGCCTTCTGAAAGTCCAAATATACCACATCAACTGGTTCTCCCTTGTCCACTCTACTGGAAACATCCTCAAAAAATTCCAGAAGATTTGTCAAGCATGATTTCCCTTTCACAAATCCATGCTGACTTGGACCTATCATGTCACTTCTTTCCAAATGCGCTGCTATGACATCCTTAATAATTGATTCCATCATTTTAACAACTACTGATGTCAGGCTGATCGGTCTATAATTCCCTGTTTTCTCTCTCCCTCCTTTTTTAAAAAGTGGGGCTACATTGGCTACCCTCCACTCCATAGGAACTGATCCAGAGTTGATGGAATGTTGGAAAATGACTGTCAATGCATCCGCTATTTCCAAGGCCACCTCCTTAAGTACTCTGGGATGCAGTCCATCAGGCCCTGGGGATTTATTGGCCTTCAATCCCATCAATTTCTCCAATACAATTTCCTGACTAATAAGTATTTCCCTCAGTTCCTCCTTCTTACTAGACCCTCTGACCCCTTTTATATCCGGAAGGTTGTTTGTGTCCTCCTTAGTGAATACCGAACCAAAGTACTTGTTCAATTGGACTGCCATTTCTTTGTTCCCCGTTATGACTTCCCCTGATTCTGACTGCAGGGGACCTGCGTTTGTCTTTACTAACCTTTTTCTCTTTACATATCTATAGAAACTTTTGCAATCCGTCTTAATGTTCCCTGCAAGCTTCTTCTCATATTCCATTTTCCTTGCCCTAATCAAACCCTTTGTCTCCTCTGCTGAGTTCTAAATTTCTCCCAGTCCCCGGGTTCACTGCTATTTCTGGCCAATTTGTATGCCACTTCCTTGGCTTTAATACTATCCCTAATTTCCCTTGATAGCCACGGTTGAGCCACCTTCCCTTTTTTATTTTTACGCCAGACAGGAATGTACAATTGTTGTAGTTCATCCATGTGGTCTCTCAATGTCTGCCATTGCCCATCCACTGTCAACCCCTGAAGTATCATTCGCCAATCTATCCTAACCAATTTACGCCTCATACCTTCAAAGTTACCCTTCTTTAAGTTCTGGACCATGGTCTCTGAATTAACTGTTTCATTCTCCATCCTAATGTAGAATTTCACCATATTATGGTCACTCTTCCCCAAGGGGCATTGCACAACAAGATTGCTAATTAATCCTCTCTCATTACACAACACCCAGTCTAAGATGGCCTCCCCCCTAGTTGGTTCCTCGACATATTGGTCTAGAAAACCATCCCTTATGCACTCCAGGAAATCCTCCTCCATCGTATTGCTTCCAGTTTGGTTAGCCCAATCTATATGCATATTAAAGTCACCCATGATAACTGCTGCTCCTTTATTGCATGCACCCCTAATTTCCTGTTTGATGCCCTCCCCAACATCACTACTACTGTTTGGAGGTCTGTACACAACTCCCACTAACGTTTTTTGCCCTTTGGTGTTCTGCAGCTCTACCCATATAGATTCCACATCATCCAAGCTAATGTCCTTCCTAACTATTGCATTAATCTCCTCTTTAACCAGCAATGCTACCCCACCTCCTTTTCCTTTTATTCTATCCTTCCTGAATGTTGAATACCCATGGATGTTGAGTTCCCAGCCCTGATCATTCTGGAGCCACGTCTCTGTAATCCCAATCACATCATATCCGTTAACATCTATTTGCACAATTAATTCATCCACCTTATTACGGATACTCCTTGCATTAAGACACAAAGCCTTCAGGCTTGTTTTTTTAACACCCTTTGTCCTTTTAGAATTATGATGTCGTGTGGCCCTTTTTGTTTCTTGCCTTTGTTTACTCGGCCTTCTACTGTTGCTTTTTACCTTTCTATCATCTGTTTCTGACTCCATATTACTTCGCCCTATCTCGCTGCATAGGTTCCCATCCCCCTGCCATATTAGTTTAAACACTCCCGAACCGCATTAGCAAATGTTACCCTTGGGACATCAGTTCCAGTCCTGCCCAAGTGCAGACTGTCCCTTTTGTACAGGTCCCACTTCCCCCAGAACTGGTTCCAATGTCCCAGGAATTTGAATCCCTCCCTCTTGCACCATTGCTCAAGCCACGTATTTATTCTAACTATCCTGCTCCTTCTACCCTGATTAGCACGTGGCACTGGTAGCAATCCAGAGATTACTACCTTTGAGGTCCTACTTTTTAATTTAACTCCTAACTCCCTAAATTCAGCTTGTAGGACCTCTTCCCGCTTCTTACCTATATCGTTGGTACCTACATGTACCACGACAACTGGCTGTTCACCCTCCCTCTCCAGAATGCTCTGCAGGTGCTCCGAGACATCCTTGACCCTTGCACCAGGGAGGCAACATACCATCCTGGAGTCTCGGTTGCGACTGTTAATGCAGGGGAGCAGGGCATGTTCAGCTAATGCATTCTTTGCTGAGTGTCAGCCGTGGCTCAGTGGGTAGCACACTTGCCTCTGAGTCAGAAGGATGTGGGTTCAAGTCCCACTCCAGGAACTTGAGCACATAAATCTAGACTGACACTCCAAAGGAGTGCTGCACTGTTGGATTGCTGTCTTTCAGATGAGACATTAAACTGAGGCCCTGTCTGCTCTCTTGGATGGATATAAAAGATCCTGTGGCTCTATTCTGAAGAAGAGCAGGGGAGTTTTCCCTGGTGTCCTGGTCAATATTTATCACTAAAACAGATTATCTGGTCATTATCACATTGCTGTTTGTGGGAGTTGTTGTGCTCAAATTGGCTGCCATGTTTCCCACATTACAACAGTGACTGCACTCCAAATGTATTTAATTGGCTGTAAAGCGCTTTGAATCATCCGGTGGTCGTGAAAGGTGATATATAAATGCAAGTCTTTCCTTTTCTTTTTCAATGAGCCACTCCGGAAGAGCTCATTCTGCAAGCAACGGCTAGACGCCCTCCTGCATCCTCGAGGTCATCAGTATCCTCTCCATTTTGGAAGGTCCTCCTCCATTGGTGCTCAAGATGCTGATACCACTGCAGAGCAGTTATTTAGCATGCAGCAAACTATTATGATATGGGAGTCATGAGACAAGTGTGCAGGAAGTCGCCCTTGTCCCTCGGCAGCCAGCCTTTCACTTGTTATCATCGAATCATAGAGGCCAATTTTGCCCAAAGCTGTTTTTTTGCATATTGCTAGAGTTACGCCCGTTTTTCTAGGCCAGGACTACTCCAAAAATAAATGTGTCAAGTTTCCCCGCTCTATTTTTCAAAATTGGGCTTCGCAGCCTGTCCTGTAGCCCCGAGGGGTGGAGCCTAATGCCGCCTCTTGCGCGGAAAAAAAATACATTTTTGATGTGATTCCTATGGGCGCGCATGCGCAGTACAGTTCCCAGTCTGCAATCGGCCATTTTTAAAGAGACAGTTGTGTGTGAGAGAGCGTTGAATGCTGTGTGTGAACTTTAATTATCATTGGAAAAATCGGAGCTGTAATACAAGATGCAACGTGGCGCAAGGACCAAGAATTTCTTACAGGATGAAGTGGAGGCACTAGTTACTGTGATTGAGGCCAGATGGCAAGAGCTGGACACCAGCAGAGGTCACATAAAAGTTCCGCCCAAAGAAATGAAGAAACACTGGAACCAACTTGCAGAATATTACTGTGCAATGGTGACCACTCTGAGGTCTGGAGGCCAGTGCAAAAAGAAATGGCAGGACCTTGGTCAAGTAGTTAGTGTAACTAATACTTTAATGTTTCAATGGAATTGCAATTGTAAATGTAACCATCTGTATATGTCCCACCCAGCAGATAGACACCCTCTCTAAAGAGTTAGATTTTCATCTTTGCAGAGGAAAGTGGCACACAACAAAGGAGAAAGAACTTGAATAGGAGGAGGCCCGACAAATCTGCAGCCACTGACACCCTTGGAAGACAGGGTCGCTGCTTTGATGGGTCCTGCCTGGAGAAAAGCAACCACCACTGCACAAGCTGGGCCCACACTCGAGGGAGAGGGTAAGTCCTGCAAATTTCATAGTCTGGCTTTGCTAAATGTTAAGTACTGCGCGGGCTAGCCATTCTTCGGTTCATGGGGATGTCTCCGTCAGCTACGCTTCGGTTGATGCAATGTGCTATCATTTATCGTGGTCCTTCAAATGAGCCTGCTGCCTGCGCTGTGTGAGCCTACTCATACCACCCACCCTGTCCCCTCCTCTGTTGCTAACCATTTGTCTGTTCTGTTATATTGTGCAGAACTTGAGATCAACCCTGATAATGTCGAAGAAGATTCAGACGAGGACGAGCCTGAAGAGGAGAACATCTTCCAATCCCACCTTCCAGACCAAGAGCAGGGGGGTGAGGGGGAGGAGGAGGGGATGGATGAAGTCCCCACTGTTGTACTCACTTTGGAAGAGCTGCAGGTGCCGCCCAGTGATGTGCCAGCCCCTTCCTTGAGTAGTGGTTTGAGTGTTGGTGGGATATTCCATGGTTTCCCACCGTCTGAGGCTGGGGATTCCAGTGGAGTGCAGCGAGGCACATCCAGTGCCCCACCATCCCAGGCTGCGGGTCCCAGTGGTGGGGTGCAGCGAGGCACACCCAGCGTCCCACCGTCCCAGGCTGCGGGTCCCAGTGGGGTGCAGCGAGGCACATCCAGTGCCCCACCATCCCAGGCTGCGGGTCCCAATGGGGTGCAGCAAGGCACACCCAGGGCCCTACCATCCCAGGCTGCGGGTCCCAGTGGGATGCTGCGAGCCTCTCCCAGGGTGAGGACGGGAAGGAGAGCTCGACATCACTCTGTTGAGGTGCAGGATCTAACAGATGTGGTTCACATGATGGCAATGAGCGTGGAGAGCACTGACCTTACCCGATCACTCCTGGACACTATCAGTGGGGTGGATGATGAAGTATTGGAACTGTCAGGAGAAGTAACAACACTCTCGCGAGAAATAGGAATGCTGTCCGGGAATATGAGGGAGGGAATGTCTTTATTATGAATATTTAAGACTTCTTGACTCCCTCCAAAACTTCGCTGGCTGAAAAATAATGCCGTCTTTCTGCGCCGATTTTTCAATGTGCGCTGCTTTTTCTTAACTCACCAGAAGGTTTTCTGGGAGTGGTGACATATACTGTCTCCCTTCTGCGCAGAAGCGAGAGTTAGGACAAATATCACCGACTCCGCCCCCGCCCCCCCCCCCCCCCCCCCGCCAACCTCCAGCGCAATTCCCACTAACCCTTTTCTGCGCACGCATCCATCCAGCAGCAGCCCCGAGGCCCGAGCAGCCAAACACATCCGCCGAGCCTCCCATAGCACCGGGCCCCAAAACTCCCCGGGCCCCGAAACTCCCCGGGCCCCGAAACTCAGAGCAAGCCACGAGCCTCCCGGGAGCCTCCCCGGGCCCTGAGCCCCAAGCCGGCCCGAGCCTCCCGTAGCGCCAGTGAGAGCGAGCTTGGCGGTGGGTGGGGGGGGGGCGGGGGGAGGTGGTGGGGAAAGAGTGTGGGGGGGGAGAGAAAGAGAGAGAGCTTGCGGGGGGTGAGCAGAGAGCTTGGAGAGGAGAGTGAGCTTGGGGAGGGGAGTGGGCAGAGAGAGAGAGAGCTTGAGGGTAGAGAGAGCCTGGGGGGGAAGGGAGGGGCAGAGAGAGATACAGGTGGCGGGGATTGGAGGGGAGAGAGGGAACTCGGAGAAGATGGATCATGTTCTTCCTACCCCCTGTTGCGTGCAAGCTTGGTGCGTGTGTTATAAGAGACATCGTTGGAGTGGATAAAATACAGAAGTCATGACAATGTTGCTATTCACTTCATACCCAATAAATATGTTAACATTCCACACACACAATGCCCCATCTATGGAGGTCGGGGGCAGGTATAAGGTTGGGTAAGGGTCTTCAGCTAGCGGAAGGATGCACTTGCACTGGGGTAATGGACTTTGGCTGGAGCTTGGTAGCTTTTGGGGAGATCTATCCTCTGTGGCTTCTGAAGTCAAAATGGATCGAATTTCAAATTGGAAATTCACTCAGAACTTGGGCTGAGCGGTTCCAGTTACACATTCCAGAGGAACTTCAGGGTGTGGCTTATCCTCCAAGGGGACCAATCAGCAATAGGTCTGCACAGCCAATCGGAGAAACGGCTGCATTTCAGTTAGTACAAATAAATGCATCCTAATTTTATAGATAAGACAGAAATAGACAGTTTCTTAAACAATAAGGGGTAAGCCATTATTTCTAAGGATAAGGGGTAAGCCATTTAGGACCGAGATGAGGAAAAACTTCTTCACCCAGAGAGTGGTGAACCTGTGGAATTCTCTACCACAGAAAGTAGTTGAGGCCAATTCACTAAATATATTCAAAAGGGAGTTAGATGAAGTCCTTACTACTCGGGGGATCAAGGGGTATGGCGAGAAAGCAGGAATGGGGTACTGAAGTTTCATGTTCAGCCATGAACTCATTGAATGGCGGTGCAGGCTAGAAGGGCTGAATGGCCTACTCCTGCACCTATTTTCTATGTTTCTATACACCTCAATCAGGTCTCATAAGAACATAAAAACATAATAAATAGGAACAGGAGTAAGCCATACGGCCCCTCGAGCCTGCTCCGCCATGCAATAAGATCATGGCTGATCTGATCATGGACTCAGGTTCACTTCCCCGCCTGCTCCCCATAACCCCTTATCCCCTTATTGTTTAAGAAACTGTCTATTTCTGTCTTAAATTTATTTAATGTCCCGGCTTCCACAGCTCTCTGAGAGAAGAAATTTCTCCTCATCTCAGTTTTAAATGGACGGCCCCTTATTCTAAGATCATGCCCTCTAGTTCTAGTCTCCCCCATTAGTGGAAACATCCTCTCTGCATCCACCTTGTCAAGTCCCGTCATAATCTTACATGTTTCGGTAAGATCACCTCTCATTCTTCTGAATTCCGATGAGTAGAGGCCCAACCTACTCAACCTTTTCTCATAAGTCAACCCCCTCACCTCCGGAATCAACCTAGTGAACCTTCTCTGAACTGCCTCCAAAGCAAATATATCCTTTCGTAAATATGGAAACCAAAACTGCACACAGTATTCCAGGTGTGGCCTCACCAGTACCCTGTATAGCTGTAGCAAAACTTTCCTGCTTTTATACTCCATCCCCTTTGCAATAAAGGGGATTCCATTGGCCTTCCTGATCACTTGCTGCACCTGCATACTATCCTTTTGTGTTTCATGCACAAGTAGCCCCCAGGTCTCCCCTCAGCCTCCTCTGTTCCAACAAAAACAAACCCTGCCTATCCAATCTCTGCCCACAGCTAAAATTTTCCAGTCCTCGCAATATCCTCGTCAATCTCATCTGTACCCTCTCTCGTCACATCTTTCCTGTAATGTGGTGACCAATACCTGTATTTGGACTAGGTAAGAGGGAGAAACCTACCTTTGGGGGAGGGGGGGGGGGTGGGAGGAGTGCACTGGTTCTCAATGAACCCTCCCTCAGTGGTTGCATCTGAGCCTTAGACATATTAAAATGTCCCTACTGCAGCTGCTGGAAGCATTGTGAGCAGGCCTCTTTGAGGGGATCTCACACGACTCAGCATTAGCCTACTTGGGTATCAGATTGGGACCGTGAGACCTGGGAGATTTGCTGCTATTGTCTTGCCAGTGCATACCCAAAACAGCGTCACATTATTGATTCAACAATCCAGTGTAAGTGCGCCCGGTTAAATGAGTTTCATACCCCATGAAATGCAACCTATATCCAATGTCAGAATTTTGTCCGGATTCTCATTTCTAGCCTTTCTTCCCTTTCCTCTTTCTCTTGACCGTATCTTTCAGCTCTGGCACTCTTCACAAAGGTCTCACTGATCAGAGTGAAAAGGAAACATCACCCGCATGAAGCAGTTGGAAAATATCGCACAGTTTAGGTGCGCGCATGCCAATGCTATAAGCTGGCCAGTTATAGAATCCAGCAGCTTTACATTGTGATGTGTGTGTGATCAGAAGGAAAGTGTTTGAAAACCTCTCTAAAGCGCTGTGAATTTCCCAATCTCAGGGAAAAATGCCTATAACTGCAGTCCGTAGACTTGATCATATAGTAAGCTCATTTGTATCGCAGCCTTTTTGCATCTGTGGGACATCTGTGACCACAAGGGACATTGGAAGGGCATCAAAGCTTCACTGTGGTTCCTAAAATGTCATTAATTAGCTTTCAATTTGGATTTGTTTATGCCACTGGACATTTAACTTCGATTTTTTGGGTGGAAATGGGACCTTCTTTTCCTCCCCTCACTCTGCCCCCCCACCCCATTAATGGTGAAGCTGAAAGACTGGTTCACACTAAACATTAAACCATAAACATTCACTCCCTCCACCACTGGCGCACCGTGGCTGCAGTGTGTACCATCTAAAAGATGCACTTCAGCAACTCACCAAGGCTTCTTCGGCAGCACCTCCCAAACCCACGACCTCTACCACCTAGAAAGACAAGGGTAGCAGGTCCATGGGAACACCACCATCTCCACATTCCTCTCCAAGCTACACACCATCCTGACTTGGAAATATATCGCCGTTCCTTCATCGTCGCTGGGTCAAAATCCTGGAACTTCCTCCCTAACAGCACTGTGGGAGTACCTTCACCACACGGACTGCAGCGGTTCAAGAAGGCGGCTCACCACCACCTTCTCAAGGGGCAATTAGGGATGGGCAATAAATGCTGGCCGTGCCAGCGATGCCCACATCCCAGGAATGAATTTTTTTTTAATTCTGGGAACCGTGTACATATATGATCCA